>NW_026606101.1:24332500-25615000 GCF_029834395.1 Sorex fumeus
ACAAAGGAGACGTTACTGGTGCCTGCTCGAGGCAATCAACAAACAACAGAATGATCGTGATTGTGATAGTTTATAAAAATCGATACTACCTCCTTAACATTCTGAAATGTCATAATTGGAGTATGCAGTTAATAGAAAAGAACAATTTATTTTTAATTTCCTCTTTTAAACAAAACAAAGCATGCGACCCACCCAGTCGACCCACGTTTGGTTCCTCTGCCCCTCTCGGAGAGCCCAGCAAGCTACTGAGAGTATCTCGCCCACATGGCAAAGCCTGCCAAACTACCCGTGATGTATTCAATATGCCAAACAAAGTAGCAAGTGTCACAATGGAGACATTACTGGGCCTGCTTGAGCAAATCAATGAAACGGGAGGACAGTGTCAATGAGATGAAAGTACTTTATTTTATTTATTTTTAAATTTTTTATTAGTGAATCACCACAAGGTCCTGTCACAGACTTACAGACTTTAGTGCTTGTGTTTCAGTCATACAATGATCCAGTAGCCATCCCTCCACCAGTGCCCATTATCCACCACCAGTGATCCCAGCATCCCTCACACCACCCACACCCCATCCCTCCCACCCTACCTGGCCTCTGTGGCAGGGCATTTCCTTTTGTTCTCTTTCTCCTTTTGGGTGTTGTAGCTTGCAATAGAGGTATTGAGTGGCCATCATGTTCAGTCTATGATCTACTTTCAGCCCACATCTCCCATCCTGAGCGTGTCTTCCAAACACCCTTTATTTGGTGTTTTTTCCCCCAGCATGTGAGGTCACCTTCTAAGCCCTAGAGCAAAACTCCTGGTACTTATCTCTACCATTCTTGAGTGTTAGTCTCCCATTTTGTTACTTTTAAATAAAATAAAGTATACTTTAAACATCTTGGTTTACAAAGTTTGTCATAATACAATTGCTACAGACTGTCAATGTTCCAACATCTATCCCACCTACAGAGTGACCACTGTTCCCAACTGCCAAACTACTTCCCAAGCCTGCTCCCATAGCAGACACACAATGATTCATTTTATATTGCTTGTTACAACTAAATGGCTAGTGGAGTTATCAAAAATACTTCAATAAAAGAAAAATTGTGGAAATTGTTATATTTCACTTGGGGTTGGTAACTCCTTGCCAAGGATTTGCTAAGCTGTTTGTTGCTAGTTGAGCCATCCATCTGTGTTACTGTGTCTTTTTGTTGAATTCAATTGGCTTCTATGTTACTTTCCCATTTAGTTTGTTGTACTCTTACTGGAATTTCAGTACTGCCTATGTGGAGGTGTCATATTTGGCACATGTGACTGCATGGTCTATACACTTCAGAATCTGTAGTCTGGTCTAATTTCTTAGTAAGCATTATGGCACTTTGGCCAGGCCCATTTAGATATCAGGGTAGCACAGAGTTCACAGCTTGCTCCCTGGGTCATCCAGTCCCTTGTCTGGACCCTGCTTTGTGGGTGCTAGGAAATAAGGGTAACTGAGGCTTAAGTCGAGGGAACAGATGTCCAAGAGGTAAATATTCAGAGTTAATTAACTCCCAAGTTACAAAAGCATAGCAAACTGTCTTGTATTCATACAAAAAGGACATTACTCTGAATTAACTATGCAAAGGACTGAAGGAGAAGAGAAAAAATATTTACAAGTCAACAGAGCACAAAAAAAGAGGTTACAAATAACCACAGAGGAATGGGAGCTCTGTGATGGGAGCAACCCAATAAACCCAATAAGCCTCCCTGTGGCAAGGCAGAAAGGACAAACCATCGTTATCCTACATTCTACAGTGTAATTGTAATGCTGTAGCACTGTAGCACTCTCCTCCGGTTGTTCATTGATTTGCTTGAGCAAGCCCAGTAACATCTCCATTGTGACACTTGTTACTGTGTTTGGCATATCAAATACATCAAGGGTAGCTTCCCAGGCTTTGCCATGCAGGTGAGATAGTTTCAAATACTTTCAACTTAGACCTTCTGATTAGATATTCAGTATGCTATAAAGTTTTCTGTCAGGGGACTCATGCTCTGCCCCTCTGCCTTCTATCAGCATTCTTTTTATTCTTTCCTAGTCCTCCAAAGGAGGGCATAGAATAAACAGTATTTGTTTTTGTTTTGGCTGCCTGTGGCTTCTTCATGAACTACAAGCCACATTTATAAAAGTGTATATAGGGACTGGAGAGAATAGAGGCCTTAAAACCCTTGCTTTTCATGCAGCCTAACGCATTTAGATGCCTGGCATTGCATTTTGTCCTCTGAGTAATTCCAGTTGTTATTTTCCTGAGTATCACTGGTGTGGCACAGAAGCTGTGTTTTACTTATTTTGTTTTTGTTTGGGGGAATCACATCCAGGAATGCACAGGGCTTACTTTTTGCTCAGGACTGACATCTGGCTCTGTGCTCAGGGATCATCAAACCACACCCCCCCCAAACACACACACACACACACACACACACAGACACACAAACACACAACCTCCCCTATATATTTTATCTAATAAAACATAGTTGTTTTTACTGGGAGTTTGGAAAGATGTTTCAGGTTGAGTTTCTAAAGGAATTTCAGTCTACTGAGTGGAAAAGCAATGCAAGTCAAATGTTTAACTTACTGTCTATATGGTGTTATGTATAAGAAAAAAGGAGTACTGATTTCGACTGGCACAATTATAAAGTTTGTGCAAGAAACAAATAAAATTTTGCACTTCTATGAAAATAGAGCTTGAGTAGCTGAAAATAGAAATAAAACTTTTACTGGAAAAGGATGAATTCTAAAGCAATGAAACTGATTAGGAAACGAGCACAATGTTGTATGGACATTATATAAAATATTGGATTATGTTGCATAATGAGGAACATGGAAGAAGGGACTATTATCAAGGTATCTTAAAATAAATATAAATTAATTAAAGAAACATCTGTGGGAAGATAAATAAAGCAGGAAGAAACAATCAAGGGAAAATTGCTGATTTTAGCAGTAATCTCTAAGATGGGGTACTAAAACTTTGCTTATTTTTGGCTACATCCTGCTGTGTTCACATCCTGCAAAGCACCACAGGATATAGCCACTACCTCCAACACCTCCATTATTATTATTATTATTATTATTATTATTATTATTATTGAGTGGCTTTGCACTCAGGAATTATTCCTTGTGGTACTCAGTGATCACCATAGGATGCTAGAGATCAAGCATGGGCTAGCTGCATGCAAGGCAAACACCTTATCTGCTGTGCTATTGCTCCAGGCCCTGAAAACGTTTTTGTGGGTTGAAGAGTACAATAAGTTATGCACTTGCCTTACATGAGATTGACCCTGGTTTGATCCCTGAGCATCACCAAGAATTATCCATGATAAAAGAATTAGTATGCCCTGAGCACCAATAAATGACCACTACCTCCAACACCTCTATTCCAATTATTTCATTTAAAATGTCAGAAACTACACTCAACATATCTTAAGACCACATAATGTCTGAGGGGCACATTGGTCATGATGGAAAAGCCCAGGCAGAGTATATTGCTTAATCTAGGCATCCCAAACATACCATCATACCCTGATCTTTCTATCTTTTGGCTTGGTATCCTCCAGGTTGGATCTATTCTGTTTCTAGATGATAGCTGGTAACAAATCTGATAACAATTCTAGTCCAGCATGTTACCAGTATTGAGTTTAGCAACAAAGAGGGAGTTTATCTTTCTTTCTTCTATTACTTATGTTACCACTTTTACTTCTAAATTTGTCATCATGGACCTCCATTTTTTCATTGTACCCAACCAATAAGTACAATGGAGAAAGGATCACAGAATGGAAAATAAACAGGATTTGGCAAAACATCTGAACCTCATCTATAATTTGTAAAATTCTCACTAAGTATATGTAGAAGGAGCAAATGTTTATATGGCATAGCAAAATGATCAGAATGATCACTTTGTTTCTACTGTTTTGTATTACAATAATTATTTTAGTATCAACTGCACCAGAATTTATCATCCCCATTGATTTTATCAATAGCAAAGAATCTATACTTTGGACAATGCATAAGATATCATATATCTCTATATATTTTCATAACAAGCATTGTTGTTCCCCAAAAGGTCTTTTATGTGATATATACATGACAGAGCTGCTTCCATATTTCAAAATAACAAGCAGGAAAAGTGATTTCTTTATTATAGAATAAGGAAGTCTCAAAAATATGTTTTCTTTTATGAAGACACATGAATAAGCAATTAATAGGTAAAGGTAATTAATAAGTCTAAAATATTAAAGTTTGATATAATATTTATATAATAATTTGAGATGAATCACAGTCCAGGAGCTCCTTGGTAAAATTTATGAAATAAATAGCTTTGTTGATATTGAAAATATAATTTTAAATAATCAAAAATATTTTACTTATCAAATTAGGTTAGTAATTGTTTGGGCAGTAAGATAAGATTGGGTCACACCTAGTATATTTCAGGGTCTACACTCAGTGAATACTCTGGGTGGTACTCGGGAGACTATATGCAGAGCCAGGAATCAGACCAGAGTAATCCACATTCAAATCAACTACCATACTTCCTGTACTATCTATTCATCCCCTTGATTGAGATTATTTTTTCAAAGAGTTATGTTAAAACTGATAGAGTTTGGGGACTGGAGCAATAGTACAGCAGATAGGGCGTTTGCCTTGCACACGGCAGATCTGGGTTCAACCCCCGGCATCCCATATGGTCCCCCAAGCACTGCCAGAAGTAATTTCTGAATGCAGAGCTTCACTGGGTATGACCCAAAAAGCAAAAAAAAAAAAAAAAAGCTGGTAGAGTTTGAAATGGAAACTGTCTCATTGCCATTATATTGTCTGATTTTGATGATTAACATAAAATGGTTTAAAAGATTTTTCTATCCTTATAAATTAGTCTCAACAAAACAATGATTAAATTTATCAATGCTTTATAAATTAAGTATTAAATTAGAAAAATGTTAATAGGTAAAATTTATATTAATTTGACAAAATAATACATGACATTTAAAGTCACATTTAGGAACATTATGTTAACATAAAAAGTTATTGTGTGTTGAATTTTCTAATCTAAAATATCAAATAACAACACAGTACTTTAATTATAGGTTTTAGGGTGAACATAAAAACACTGAAATACTGGGAAAACAGTATTTATTTGTAATGTTAAAAACAGGAATTTTTATTTTACTACAATGTTTAAATTTCATAATATTATATATTGTTGTTTGCTCGAGCGATAGCACAGCAGTAGGGCGTTTGCCTTGCATGCAGTCAACATGGCCGACCCAAGTTCGATTCCTCCGCCCCTCTCAGAGAGCCCGGCAAGCTACCGAGAGTATCTCACCCGCATGGCAGAGCCTGGCAAGCTCCCCGTGACGTATTCGATATGCCAAACACAGTAACAATAAAAGTCTCCACTGGAGACGTTACTGGGCCCGCTCGAGCTCGAGCAAATATTGTTGTTATATATAGAAAATGAATATTATAAGAATTTATTGTAGACCAATCTTTTTTTTTTGTTTCTACACCTGACTTGTAATTGTTTACTTTAAGCACACCTATACTTGAAATATTTACATAATGTTTTACTCACATTCCAAAAGATTTTCCTTAGGAAAACAACAAAAAAGGATTAAGATGGGGAGCCATCATACATCATCATATAATAGTTCTTTAGGTTTCTCTTTTGTTCTCCTTCACTATTCCACTTTCAAGAGTCTGAAATTCTGTTTCTTCATTTCATTGGTCAAATATTGTACTCATGTTTCAAAGACTTCTATTGAGAGGAGGACTTTCCTTACAAAATTTAAAATGAAACAATCACTCTGCATAAATGCCACAAACTGGAATTCTGTCCCCTGTTTCCTACAATTTATAAACATTCTAGATAAACTCTAATACTTTCCAAATCAGCTCTACCTGCTGGTGTAATCTGTCGTTCCTTGTGATCTCAAATCTTGCCTCAGTAATGAAAAAGCTTTCCTCAAAATATAATCTCCTTCCCACATTTTTAAACTACTGCATTACCTGTCCCTGGCATGAGAAATGGAGTTTTGCCTATTTTATGATGTTCTCTTTTGGTCATAATTGTGTTTCACTTGAGTCACATTTAATTGCTTTCAGGCAAATGGATGAACAATGCCGGAAAATATACCTTAGAAAAGTACAATGAGATTAGGATTGAAGGAATGAGCTGCCGGTCACCTTCCTTTTAGACCTCGTTTTTGATAAAATGAGCAGAAATACACTCTAATGTGAATAGAAGATTTTATTTAGGAATTTGGCAGAGTGACTCAGATTTTGAATTTCTTGGACCTTTTATGATGCTTGACAAGCAGGTGGGAGGCCCACACCTGCTTTGAGAAGTGTAGCAAGAGGTCAGCCGAGCTGACTGTTTATCAGATATTTCTTGTTCTCTCTTAAAGTCAACTGAATGTTCTTGCCACATTTTGGAATAATTGTCATGTAGGCAAACTCTTGAGGTCTTCATAAGCTGGCCACTTGAAAGATATTTTTTATTTGTTTGTTTTGTTTTGGTGCCACCCCTGGAGATGCTCATGGGTTTCTTCCAGTTCCGCTCTCAGTGATCACCCCCGGAGTGTTCAGGGTCCCCTATTGGGTGCCAGATGTTGAATACTGGTAGGCAAGGCAAGCACCCACCCACTGTACTGCATCATATCCCCTTTTAAAAGATCTTAATTAATATTAACATTGTTCAATTTCTTTTGTGACCAAGAGAAATAAAGGAAACAAAAGCAAGTGAGTGACAAGAAGGAGCAGCATTGTTATTTGGCAGGTTGGCTACGTTTCTCTTTGAAACCTGTTGATAATTGTAGCATCTTTTGCCCCATGCACTGTAGAGCCAGTTGTTGGCTTTGAATTTGATGCTGTTGGCCGGATAGGTTGTGCCTGGTGAGATAGTGGGAGAAAGTGCCAAGAATCTGGGAGAGAGGCTGTGTTTCCCAATGTTTTACTCTTTGATCTCACTCTTCATGTTCTCAGCTCTTTATTTAAAGGGGGAAAAGTTTATTATAGCAAATAAAAGCTTCTATCCTGGTTATTTTCCCAGAGAATTGAATTCGAAATTTTGAGTATTTTTTGATATATACTACATTATTTGGTGTCCTTTGGCAAAGGCATTTAGATCCACACACAGGGACACACCCACAATTCAGCTCTTGGATCATAAATCATAAATCATAAATCATTCTGAGTTAACCAGCAATTTATTATGAAAATTTTCTCCTCACTCCCTCCCTATACCTCAGGCTATTCTAGATTTTTAACTAGAGTCTGTACAATTATGAGTGTATGATACCAACAAAGTTAACATGTATCTTCAGGTCAGCTCATATTATAGCAAAGGAATGTTTGGTATTAGCTTACATCTTGATTTGACATAAGACATACTTGCTGGTTTATTATCATATTTATAATATTCTTGTATAATCACTTCCTAATCACAACAAAACCTCTCATACTCTCTAAATTAAACATTTTCCCTCACCCTCATCTGGTTTTCGTTGGATAAAAATATTTTTTCACATCTCTTACATTATAATTTCATTATGTTTGACTCTACCATTCGCTTTTTTTAGACTTCTCAATCTATCATTCGCTTTTAATTTTATCTAAGTGTATACTCATATTTTGAGTTGCTCCAATTAAATTATTTTAACATTATCTTCTTCAAAGTGAATGTAATTATAGATGTTATACATTTATAGGGTTTATTCTAAACTCACTGGAGTTTGTACTTACCTCCCTCCTTGATCTGGAATTATTTTAACGTCATTTAATGAAATGTTTTAGGTATAAATAGTACTCAACTCTATTCCAAATGAAGAAATTGTCTTGAGTAACTGATATATTGTGTAAGTTCTTAGGATTAAAATAAGAAACATATCTTCATATCCCAAACTTACAACAATGAATCTGTAAACTACCATTCTGGTAAATGCTTAACAATCAACTCTAAAGCATAAAGTAGTCCTGACATCTATAGTTTTTTCATTTTCATGTAGAATTGTAAAATCCAGTATGACTAAATTTAGGTTACATCCTGAAAGTTAACAGTTTTGTGTTGAAGAATAATTTAATTGTTTAGCATTAAATACTTAATACTTCAACTAAAATTATAACTTCTTTTAAATCACAGGGAAGGAGAAAGATATGAAAGTGATATTAGGTTTGGGTTTTGTCCATCGATAGCTCAAGATCCCAAAGACCTAGGTAAATGGTAACATTTTGAATTATGCTACTATAGCTATTTAATTTATTACATTATAAATGCTTACCATGCTCTCTAATAAACATTATTAAGATTTATTTACATGGATACTGAACATATTTAAGAAAATGGTCTTTTTAATCCTTTCAAATTCCATTTCCCAAACTGAGTTATTTACCAGTTTACCTTTTTTTGTAAAGCAGTGACAATGATATGAGTTCCTGTTAGTTTCAGTACAGCATTCTCCCAACATGATGGTTGACTTTGATTCAATTATCTGTCTCTTTTTTAAAAATAAAAACATTCTAGGGTAATACAAAAAATGTACCAGGAGAGTGACTCAAACTGGTCAGCTATAAATGTGTTAACCAACACTCTATGTAAACTAACCTATGTGTAAATGTACACAATCCTCAGTGGAAGATATAATGATACTAAATAATAACATATACAGGGAAATATTTAAGAAGTATGTAAGTGCAAGATGCAAGAAAAAAACATGATGAAGAAAGAGATTAAAAGAACTCTTAGATACAGAGAACAGATTGGTTATTGCCAGAGGGGAAGGAGGAGTGGTGATTAAAGGGATAAATGGTCATTGTGTGGGGATGGATGGATACTAGACTTTTGGTGTAATCGTGATACAGTGTAGTCAGCTGTTGAATAAAATTTTGCATAACTGAAACCTTTACAATATTATAAATAATGTTGCCTCAATAAACTTTATAGTATCAACAGAGGGCACAAGATATATAAAACAGCTAAAATATAAAAGCGTTTGTATTTATTTCATATTGAGGAAAACAGGTATAGCATTCATGGTACACAAAGATGAATATAATGTACATTGTGGGAGTGACACACCGATCAGTGCCTAGATGCTACTCAAAGTTCTATGCTCAGGGGTGACCCCAGCTGTTCTTGGGAGACTATGCTGTCTAAGAATCAAACACAGGATCTCACAAAGCAAAGTGCTCTAGTACTGACATGTTATCAGCCCTTCATTCTATACCTAACACTCTCTTTTATATTTTAGAAGAGACCACGATTGAAAAACTGATACTCCTTTAATCTTCTCTAGAACCATTGATTAAGAATCTGATTTATTTATTCAATCTGGGAGCTTTCTACCCTTCAATGCCCTTTTAAAGTGAAAAACTAATGAAATAAATGTAATTGCAATAGACATATTCCCCACCCTAGTTTACTCCCATTCTAATAGGGTCAAAGATGACTTCATGGATATTTATTTAATGTTAGAACTGTGGGATTTTGATGTGAAGGTTTATATTTTTCTTTTCACCAAAACTGAAAATTAAAGGAGGCAGATGACACCACAGCTAGGAGTCAAACATGTCAATGTTGGTAGACATCTTTTTCATTTCAACAAATTACTCCATTCTCTCAAGCCATAAATAGTGTTATTTCACTGTCAAATTTTTATAACATCACCTGACTTTTCTAAACTTCATAAGATACTTTTTCAGATTTATATAGATCTCAAAATGTAAATTCTATCTCATTCTAAAGTTTTCCATATTTATGTCCATATGAACTGTTGTTGGTTTCCTTTCTTTCCTCCTTCAATCCCTTCTTCCCTCTTTCTCTTTTTTCTTTCTTTTTTTCTTTGTATTTTTCTTCTTTCTTTCTCTTTCTCTTTGTCTTTCTCTCTCTCTTTCTCTCTTCTTTCTCTATTCCTTCCTTTCTTCCTTTTCTTCTTTCTTCCTTTCCTTCTTTCCTTCTTTCCTTCCCTTTTTCCTTCCCTCTTTCTTTCTTTCTTTCTTTCTTTCTTTCTTTCTCTGTTTCTCTCTTTCTTCTTTCTTTCTTTCTCTGTTTCTCTCTTTCTTCTTTCTTTCTCTGTTTCTCTTTCTTCCTTCTTTCCTTCTTTCCTTCTTTTCTTTCTTTCTTTCTTTCTTTCTTTCTTTCTTTCTCTCTCTGTTTCTTCCTCCTTTCTTTCTTTCTTTCTTTCTTTCTTTCTTTCTTTCTTTCTTTCTTTCTTTCCTAAAATTGCTGGTTTCCATAAGCTATGGGAACATTATATATCAGCCTAGCAGTCATCTATATCTAATGGTCTATTTGATTCAAGTAACATAAATTTAGCCAATGGAATATATTTATTTTAATGTATACATTTGGTTCTTCATAAAATCTGAAAATAATTTTGAGGTCAATTTGAATTTTTGTTGCTTTTCTCACATGTTGCAGAAATTTTAACTTTCTAACATTTTGATCTAAACTAGCTTATGAAAAAAGAAGACATTAAATTTCAGGCTTTAGGATTTCATTAGTAACTCGCAAATCTGTATGGGTAGTGTAGATATAGATAGAGCTCGTGACATTTGAGTCAGATATGTCTGGAACCCAACAGTAATCCTCCTTCTTGCAAGTATAGCTTGGCAAAATAAACAAACTCTGGACACTGTTAACAAAGTAGCAATAATGATATTGTTTTTGAAGTATATATTTCTCTTATAATAAAGGTGATAAATAATTATAAGGGACTTTAAGGGCTTCGTTTATTAGTTCTTGAACATTTTTTTACTTTTTTAATTTTATAAAATGGTGATTTGTTAATAATACCTTTACCAGTTTTTCTGTTTTTCCTATTGAACTTGTCACATACCTCATTCTTTGAAGTTTTTTTCAAAGAAATTCAAAGAATTCTTAAAAATGTGTTAAGACTTCATGATTTATGAAGTTGTTCATTTAAGAGTTTTTTGGGGCATACAATGTTCCTACACTAATCTCACCACCAATACCTCTTTCTACCAGTACCCCAGGTTGCCTATTAACCCCTATCTTGCCGCCTTAGAAGGCATCTAAAAAATTTATTTCATATTACTTGCTCCAGAAAAACTTAAAATAATACCAAATGGAATTATAAGAAAAATAAATCAACAAAAGTCAACTTGTAGTGATTGATTGTTATATTATTATGACCTGTTAAATAAAGAAATGTAAATCATTTAATGCAATATAGTATACTGCCTAATCTCATTTATTTATCAACTTTGGTCTCTACAATATATTGCATTTTATTTTGTTTATATATTGGATCTTATTGCAGTAATCATCCTATGCTCTTTTAATATGCAACTTTTTCTTTATACATCTTTCTTTTTCCATTAGAAAGGATGAAAAAGAATGAGGGGGAAGGTCTTTTGGAGTGAGGTTGATTTAAGGTCACGTGAGTATTATTTGTTCTATCTTAAGACTGTTCCAGCTGAGATTCTGGGACCTGGCAGAACAAGACTCAAATAAACACAGCTGCTTCTGTGTCCCTTCTGAGGTGGTTTGGTGTGTCTGTAACTTCCTGCTTTTATTATGAACAGACGTCTCCAGGTACTTGTCCAAGCCTTGGTTTTAAGATAAGAGCAGAAAGCCATGCAGATACTAATATGTTCATAAAACATTTATTGACCCAAGATACAAGCCCATGCACTTTATGTGAAGCACAAAATTGAGGAAACTTCCATTCTAAACGAGGCAGTGTAGCAACAATGAAGGAGCAACAAGAAAGTATCTCAAAGGGATGATCCTGTGGTTTTCCTTTCATTAAACTTCAGGTCCGTGTTTTATTAGCAAATTGAAAAGGGAATCCCAAGTAGGCAAAAATCCTAATGGAGATATAGAATATCCATTTATTATATGTTCACTTTTTTACTTATTTTTATGTACTTGTATATTTACTATTATCCTTTAGAGGGACATTGAAGTTCATAGAATTGGATATGTAGACTAACAGACTCAGATTGAGAAGTATCAGTGGATATGTAGAATAACATTCAGATTGACAAATATCAGCAGCAACAAATGAGTACTTTCACTGTATCACTGTCATCTTGTTGTTCATCTATTTCCTTGAGCAGGCACCAGTAATGTCTCCATTCGTCTTAGCCTTGAGATTTTAGGAATTGCCACATTGGAGGCTCTTTCAGGGTCAGGGGAATGGGATCATGTTACTGGGTTTTGGCATATTGAATACGCCAGGAGGAGCTTGCTAGACTCTGCCTCGAGGGAAGGATACTCTCAGTAGCCTGCCGGGTTCTCTGAGAGCGAGAACTAGACAATAAGAAGTCACACAGCAGCAAATGCAGCCACACGCTTCCTGGAGCCATCATCAAAAAAAACATGAATATTTTATACTGAAATGAATTTGTGAGTTCATGAGCACAACACAAAAAAGTTACATTGAATATTCTATTAGGCTGTATTCTCTATAAGCCTATCTGGAGACAGAAATTAGGTCTGTATGGAGCATTTAGGAAATGCTCTCAGATGACTATTGTAAGACAGCAATGAAATAAAGAAGGCATAAAATTATCTCTAGCAATAAAAAGAGGCCAAATCCTCAGGTTTACCCCAAAGAGAATGCCGGAATTTGAAAGGAACCACTGAAATGGTCTTCATTTGAGGCATGATGGCCATATTTTGTGTTCTCTTAATCTGTCTGTGACTGAAAGTTAACCTCAAGGATAGGATCTGGAATTGAAATTCGATCAAAATTACTCCTAATTGGTGAGACAATTCTGCAAAGAAAGTTGTGAACTGGAGCCAACAGCTGGGAAAATGAAGAGTGATCCCTGCAACTCATGTATCAGAAAATCAGATGATATTTACCACATTCTGTACAAGAACATAGCTCCTAGACAAGATGTGGTTTCCAATGAGTCTCCCTGTCATATGTATGCAATGAAAAGAGTAACTGAAAACCTAAAAACTTGAAAAAAGAAAGGTAATTGGACCACTAAGTATAAGATTCATTTATTTTGAGTTTAATTGATTTAATCTTACAGTAGACTTCTAGAGTGAAAATATAATTCTGCATAACTTAAATATAAGATCACTTGATCACTTGGTCTCCCATTATTCATTGAATTACTCGAGCGGGCTCCAGTAATGTCTCCATTCATCCCTGTTATGTGCTAGTGTAGCCCAATGGCATCTGTTCGTCCTAGGAATGTGCAGAGCCTCAAACCGATCATTCAGGGTCTTGACGAAGAAGTCTGACCATCTTGTAGGTGTGCGTCCACGCGATCTTTTGATGTCCCGTGGAATCCAGTCAGTAATGGCTGGCTCTAGTCCAGCGGTTGTATGTAAATCTCATTACGTGTCCAGCCCATCTGATTTTTGATGCCTTGGCAATTGAGACAGCGTCCCTGATTCTTGAGCGTTGACGGAGATCAGAACTCTGGATTCTATCTCTCATTTGAGTGTATCATGATATTCCAAGCATAGCTCTTTCGATTCCTCTTTGAGAGACCTGAATGGCGTTCTCATACTGTTTGCGTAGGGCCCAGGTCTCTGAGGCATATGTTAATGCAGGAAGAACAATGGAATCGAAGAGATGTGCTCATAGCTGGAGGTTCTTTGTCCTCTTAGTTATTTCTTTAACGCTCTTGAAGGCATTCCAAGCCGCTCTCTTCCTCCTGCACAACTCAGGTGCCAGATCATTCATCATGTTGATTTCTCAACCTAGGTATATATAACTGTTGCATTCAGAGATGGTGGTTCCGTTGAGAACGAATGGAGCATCCAGAACGAGGCTTTTTCTCATAAACATTGTCTTCGTAAGATTCAGCTGTAGTCTGACCTTTCCACACTCACGGTCGAAGTCGGTCAGCATTTGTACCACTTGGCTGATGTTTGGTGTTATTAGAACGATACCATCAGATAGATGGTGTAGTTATCATCAGATGATATCATCAGATAGATGGTTTAGTTGCCGACCATCTATCTTCACTCCCATTCCTTCCTATTCCAGTCGTCTCATGATGTTCTCGAGGATGGCACTGAAGAGTTTTGGTGAAATGGTATCACCCTGCCGAACTCCTCTCTTGACATGGATGATTACTTCTTTGTAGAATGGTGAAATCCTGGTAGTGAATCCATAATAGAGCTCACGAAGGATCCTGATGTATTGAGTTTGTGCTCCCTGATTGGCTAGGGCTTCTACGACCGCTTCCATCTCAACAGAATCAAAGGCCTTCTTTAAATCAATGAATGTTAGACAGAGCAACGTCTTGAACTCCTGAGAAACCTCAATGAGCTTACTAATAGTGTGGATATGGTCAATGGTACTAAATCCTTTTCAGAATCCAGCTTGTTCACATGGTTGTCCTTCATCTAGTGTTCTGCTAATCCTATTCAGGATGACTCGAGTGAACAGTTTGTAGATGACAGACAATAGGGAGATTGGGCAATAGTTGCCAATGTTGTGGATGTCTCCCTTCTTGTACAGTAGTACAGTCCTGCTGGTTTTCCACTGGGATGGAACCTTGCATTCAGACAGGTAGCGTGTGAAGAGCCGAGCCAGTGTATTGATGAGTACTGATGGTAATTTCTTCAGGTGTTCAGGTCTGATCTTGTCTGGGCCAGGTGCTCTTTGTTTCTTTACTGACGAGATGGCATGTTGGATTTTGGAAGGGAGGACAGTGGGAACGACATATCCATCATGCGGAATGTGGTATGTGGGCAAGTGGGCATGGCTATTAAAGAGATCTGAGTAGAAGTCATGAATAATCTTCTCCATTTCCCTTCTGGAAGATGTGATAGATCCATCATGATGTCGGAGGGCAGTTATCTTGGTCTTGTAGTTGGTGAAGGACAGGCGGGCATTACGAATGCTTTTCCCGGCTTCTGCCACATCTACCAGCACCGCTGCTCTCCTGTCTTTAAGGTCATCCTTGATGGCTTCTCTGCATTGTTTTCCAGCTCGGACATTCGCTTGCGGTTGCCTGAGGCATGTGCCAAGCCATGTTGGCGAATAAGTTCAAGAGCTTTCAAAGAAAGGCGGTTTTTTGTGGTTATCTCTCTCTTGGCATTCCTCGCACAATCATGGAGGTGCTGAATCATTCGATCGTATTCCTCATCAATGTTGTCAATGATGGCATCTTCCCATGTTGTCACAACAGAGCCAAAGAACTCCCAGTTGGTGGTCGTTCTGGGAGTTCTCTTCTTAAACTTTGCATTCTTTTCTCCGCGTTCTGTGAGGTAGAATTTTGCATGAAGGAGACAGTGGTCTGATCCCATTTGGAATTTTGGGACAAGAGCAACATCAGTTAGGCAAAACCGTCAATTGAATATGATGTGGTCTATTTCATTGTGGAACCGTCCATCGGGAGACTCCCATGTCCAACGTTTAGATTCAGCCTTTGTAACTGTGAGTTACCATGGAAGGTCTTGGTTGACATGATGAACTCAGACAGTCTGTAACCCTGTTCGTTCCATTCTAGGCCCTGGGTCCCAATGTGGAGTTCATTGGCTGATCTTCTTGGTCCTATCTTGGCATTAAAATCACCGACAATGATCTTGTGGAAGGTGTGATCTTCTTTATAGAACTTCTCCAGCTCTATGTAGAACTTCTCAATTTCTCTTTCACCATAATTGGATGTTGGTGCATAGACAACAAAGATAGAAACTACCGGCAGTGAGCCATATCTATTCAAGTGTAATCGTCCAATTCGGGTTGTTAGGCATTCGAATGAATCAATGCTCATGGCTAAGTTTGTGTTGACAAGGAGACCGACACCAACGATGCCTCTTTTGTCACATGTTCCAAGGAACAGTTCTTCTTCAGTGTTGAAAACGGCGTGATGTGATTGATGTCTTCTCGTTTCGGTCAGACCAATGATGTCATACTTGATCTTTCGCACTTGTACCATCAGGTCCCCGATGAATGCATCAGATGCCAGCGTACATGCATTAAAAGTACAGACAATCAATTTTGTATTTCTTCGTGTTGGTAGCCTATTTATGCCTTGGGATTTTATCAGCCTCTCCTTCCACATCCTTCTCGACTCTTCCGTATTCAGGGTCAGGGGAATGAGATCCATTTTTTTTTTACTGGATATGGCATATCAAATAGACCACGGATAGCTTGCCAGGCTCTGCAGCCTTAAATATTAAATATAAGATAATATTAAAAAATCATTTGGGGGAAAAATATGGCCCATACAAACACATATAGCTTTTATTTCTTTGGATTCATTGAGTTACAACATTTTTTTCTGAAGAATTATTAATGGAGCATCCCACGAGTGGCACTCTAGCATGGCCATGGCCCCAGAGGCACACAGACCTAATTCGGAACCCAGCAGCTTTTGGCAGAAATGTGAATGGACTATGCATTAAGCTACAACACCGTGCCACACGGGAAGGGAAAGGGTGTCTGTTTCTTCCGCCTTCCCCCCCAGCTCCTGATGGCACAGTGGCCGCCGCCTCAGAGCTTATTGGACAGCCAGATATGAGCTGGTGGGTGATGATGGGACAACTGAGGCCTCATGGGGGGTGGAACTGGCACATCCTTACCTCCCTGGCAAGACCACGAGTTTCCATCACGAGTGGCTCTCCAGCATGGTCATGAACCCAGAGACACTTAAATCAATCTTGCAACTATGCGGATTTTGGAAGAAACCCCTCAGACTTAATTAGTAAAATATCAGAAATCCAAGATCATAGTAGAAGTCATGGATAATCTTCTCCATTGCCCTTCTGGAATATGTGATAGAGCCATCAGGATGTCAGAATTCATCTTGGTCTTGTAGTTGGCGAAGGACAGGTGGGCATTGCGAATGCTTTTCCTGGCTTCTGCTCCATCTGCCATCACTACTGCTCTTCTCTCTTTGAGGTCTTCCTTTGTCGCTTCTTTGCACTGCTTTGCGAGCTCGGATGTTTGCTTGCTGTTGCCTGAGGCTTGCGCCAAGCCATGTTAGCGAATGAGCTCAAGGTTTGAAGACAGGCATCTCTTTCTTGCTGTCCTTCTCTCGGCATTCCTCAAACAATCATGAAAGTACTGAACCAGTCGATCTTATTCTTCATCAATTTTGTGAACGATGACATCTTCCCATGTTGCCGCAATAGTGCCAAAGAACTCCCAGCTGGTGGTTGTTCTCAGAGTTCTCTTCTTAACTTTGCAATGCTTTCTCCCCACTTTGTGAAGTAGAATTTTGCACGAAGGAGACAGTGTTCCAATCCCGTTTGGAATTTTGGGACAACAGCGACATTGGTCAGGCAAAACCATTGATTGAATATGCTGTGATCAATTTCATTGTAGAAATGTCCACCAGTGTCCAACCTGGACACTCCCATGGACACTCCCATGTCCAACATTTAGATTCAGCCTTCTGGGACTGTGAGTTACCATAGATGGTCTTGGTCAACATGATGAAGTCAGACAGTCTCTCACCCTGTTCGTCCAATCTAGGCCATGGATCCTGATGTGGAGTTCTTTCCTCAGGGGATGCTGCTTCTAGGACAGATTTTCTTTCAGCAGGAGGACTCACCTAAGGGAGGAATCTCATGGGTGTGTTTCTCCTCTCCTTGTCCAACAAATATATAAGCATTCATAATATTAATAATTTTGTATGGACACAGTAAGAGATACATTAATCTTGTAGAATTGCTCTTCTGGTGTCATCTCGATCTCAGACTACAGTGCTCAGGCAAGATTAGTCTTTCCTATCCCTAGCAGGGTCCTAGTCTCGTCGTTACTGTAGGATCATGACAGCATTTGTCCATGGTCATTAACTTATAATTAAGAATCATGGCGCTTTGGCCTGGCCCATTTTGATGCCAGGGTAGTTCACAGCTTGCTCTGGATCCATTCAGTCCCTTGCCAGATTTCTGCTTTTAGAGTGCTAGGAACTGAGTGCAACTGAGGCTTAAGTTGAGAAAGCAGATGCCTGGGAATGAATAATATTTGAAGCCAAGTAAATCCCAAGTTACAAAAGCATAATATTAATTGTCTTCTTCTATCTATACAAAAGTACATTGCTTTAAAGTAAACTATTTAAAAGACATAATGAAAGGAGAAAGTCAATATTAACTTACAATACAAGTTCAGTGTCCTAGAACGATCTGACCTTACAAAATAACAGAAACTGTTTAGGGAATAAGCTGATTAACTAGTTGGGGAAGAGAGCATAGAGAAGTGGTTACAGATAAACAAAAGAATGGGGGTGACTCGGGAGCACTTGGTGTGTGACCTGATAAACCTAAGCTCCTTGTGATAAGGGAGAAAGGACAAAGCAATGTCATCCTACAGAAAGTTTACTCTGCAACTCTGTGAATAAATTAAAAAGATTATCTCAGGAAGATGTTTCTTATTTCAATTCAGTGTCTTCATCTCTCTTTTTGGCATCATGATGTTATAATGCTGTCAATTCATACATAAAGTTTTCTGACACTAAATCCACAACCTGAGTATCTTATTCTCCTCCACACCTCAGAGCTCTTCCCTTCTACCCCCATCTCCCATTCCCCCATCATAGTAAAGCTGTGTAATATTACAGCATAATAAAATAAGGTGTGGAATATTGTTGCATACGTACCCCCCAAATCATTGTTACCTCTTTACAAGTTTTGTTGAATCCTGGCATGAGATAGTACACTAAATAAGAAAAAGCTGGGAATGTGGAGGTGAGGGAGGTTTCATGACATAGTATTTAGTGCCAGATTTAATTTGGTTGTATTAACCAGATATCTGCACTCAGGAATTATTCCTGGTGGTGCTTGGGGGACCATGTGAGATGCCGAGGATCGAACCCAGGTCGGCTGTGTGCAAGGTAAACGTCCTATCTGCTGTGCTATCACTTCAGCCCTGGAGCTGGAGCAATAGCATAGAGGTAGGACATTTGCCTTGCGAGAAGCCAGCCGGCCGAGCCGGGTTTGTCTCCTTTGCCCCACTCAGAGAGCCCGGCAAGCTACCGAGAGTATCTATCTTGGAGTTTTAGTGCTAAAACAAAGCTGCTACTTTAAATTACAGTAGCAGCTTTGTTTTAATAATACAAATTTATATATTGCATATATATTCTTATATTGAGATAATAGTAAAATGTTAATAGCTTTATTTTTGTCATAAAATAATTTTTATGTGAAAAATTGATCAAAGCAAAGCAGAGAAAAGTATCTCTTTATCATCGTTAACCCTGGAAAAATTGCTGGTAACATACAGTCATTTTGTATTCCTTTTATAAGTATGTCCAATGTTTCAAAATATAAATATATATGTAATAAAACAACACAGGTTATAAAATACCACTGTAGCACTGTCCTTCCATTGTTCATTCATTTGCTTGAGCGGGCACCAGTAACATTTCACAACAAATTGTGAGACTTTTTACTGTTTTTGGCATATTGAATACATCATGGGCAGCTTTCCAGGCTTTGCCATGCAGGTGAGATACTCTCAGTAGCTTGCCATGCTCTCTGAGAGGGGCAGAGGAATTGAACCCAGGACAGCTGCATGCAAGGCCAACTCCCAACCCGCTATGCTATCTCTCCAGCTCTATGCTATCGCTCCAGCCTAGGTTATAAAATAAAATTTAAGTATTTTCCCTTGCCCTCAGTTACCCATATTTTCTGTTCTTGGATTTTTATGTTATTATCTTTATAGATTGGATCACACTACTTTTGATTTATTTTCTCTAGGCTGTATTTTAAAATTTTACTTTAAGAGACAAGAAATCTGTTAGGTTTTAAATCATACCTGGTTTGCCTTTTATAGACAAATTTATATATCTATTTATATTTTTATGTCTACAGTTAAATATTTAAATGGACTTAAAGAATTAGATTAATATATCAAAAATTTGAATCTGAAATTCAATAATAAGTTGTAATTATATTTTAGAATTAATTGTATTTTTTCATTATGTGCATGATGATTTGAATTCTTAAAGAAGCTAGATTTTTGTTTCTGTTAGTTGGCAAGTAAATTATAGGGGGTCTTGAAATATCAAACATATTTTCTGATTTTAAGTTATTTACTTATGGAATGCTAGATGTTGATTGGAAATTCTTTGCACTCTGAAATTTTACTATGTATATGTTCTTGTCAAAGCGACTCTTGAACTCTATAGTTGGAAGAAATGAGAGCAGAAATTGGAAAGCTACGCACAGAAATAAAAGATTCTGTAGATGAAATACAAAACTAAGTCTTTGCCCTCAATAGTAGAATGGCCACAGCTCACGACAGAATCAGTGAGCTGGAAGATCAGCTGCACGAAGCCAACAGACAACAACAACAATGGCAAGAGACCTCAAAATAGCTCTAGAGAGAATCAGAGTCCTAGGAGATGATTCCAAGAGAAACAACATTAGAATCATCGGAGTACCAGAAGGTCAAGGAAACAATCCCAATGAAAAAGACAAGATTAAAAAAATCATTGCTGGAGGTATGGTGCCGCCAGCAGGTCAATCTGTACCTGTGAGGAGAGTGCATCAGCAGCCTCATGGCGCCTTCAGACTTCCAGAAACCCCAAAATTGCTGCTGTGCCTTTGGCCAGACCCCAAAAACTTGGGGCAAAGTTTACCAAGAAAGTAAACGGCGAAAAGTTAAGTATGTGAGAAACACACCCACAAACCACCTCCGGCTCAGCTATATAATTGGAGGTATGGCCTCTCTGATTCCTGATCGAACTGCTTAATGGCCATGATCCCAGAGACTCAGAAACAAATCTGGAAACCCAGCGGCTTTTGGCAGAATTGCGTCCGGTCCTTGCAGTAGGTTACCGTGCTGGGCCAACCCAGGTGGGAATAGGTTTTGTGCCTTGGCCTGTTCCCCCTGGCGGCCCAGTGGCTGCCATCCTTCTGAGGCTATTAGATACTCACATTTGGGCCCCAATGATGAGACACACAGGGCCTCACGGGATGGGGGTGGAGCTGGGCTTGTCCTCCCCACCCCAACGAGACCCCAAGTCATCACCCACGAACGGCCTCTCTGGCTCCTGATCAAGCTGCTTAATTGCCATGATCCCAGAAACTCAGAAACAAATCTCAAAACCCAGTGGCTTTTGGCAGAAATGCATCCGGACCCCACAGTACGTTACTGTCGCTGGGCCACCCCAGGGAGGAAAGGGTGTTGTCCCTCCGCCTGCTCCCTCTTGGTGGCTTGGTGGCTGTCATCCTCCAGAGGCCATTGGACAGTCAGGCTTGGGCCTGCAGTGACGAAACTTGTTGGGCCTCACAGGATGGGGGGGTGGGTAGCCAGGCCTGTCCTCCCCACCCCAACGAGACCCCAAGTCATTGCCCACAAACGGCCTCTCTGGCTCCTCATCAATCTGCTCAATGGCCTTGATCCCAGAGACTCAGAAACAAATCTCGAAACCCAGCGGCTTTTGGCAGAAATGTGTCCGGAACCCACAGTAGATTACTGTTGCCGGGCCACCCCAGGGGGAAAAGGGTGCTGTCCCTCCGCCTGTTTCCTTCTGGCGACTTGTTGGCCATCATCTTCCAGAGACCACTGGACAGTCAGGCTTGGGCCCACAATGACGAAACTTGTTGGGCCTCACGGGATTGGGTGGAGCCAGGCCTGTCCTCCCCACCCCAAGAGACCCCAAGTCATCGCCCATGAACGGCCTTTTTGGCTCCTCATCAAGCTGCTCAATGGCCATGATCGCAGAGAATCAGGAGCAGATCTCGAAACCCAGTGGCTTTTGGCAGAAATCCCTCCAGATTTAAGTGTTAAAATTTCGGAATTTCAAAACCACATGGCCCTACTGCAGCCATGCTACATCATATGTTATTCATAACCAGCAATAGAACACAAATTGTCTATTGTTGTCTTTTCAGCAGATCTGAGTGTTGGGGTAAAATCTCAAATAATAATGGTGGGTCTGGTCTTGAAATATTGAATGTGATTAAAGTAGAGAGAGAGTAATGTGGAAATCATCTACCCCACAGGTAGGGGGAGGGTGTGGGATGGGGGTATACTGGGGTTTTTGGTGGTGGAGAATGGGCACTGGTGAAGGTATGGTTGTTTCATTGTATGACCGAGACTTAGACCCAAAAGCTTTGTAACTGCTCTCATGGTGATTCAATAAATAAAATTATAAAAAATGAAAAAAAAGTAAGGTGGAGTTCATGCACAATTCAATCAGCTAATCAGTGGCTGAATAAATAGAAGTACTCCTACAAAAAATCATTGCTGAAAAGTTCCCAGAGATGGACAATGCAGCCATTCAGATTTAAGGAGCCCGAAGGGTACCAGCTAATAGAGACCCTAACAAAAACACTCCAAGACATATCATACTTAGAATGATGGATGCCGTGGATAGAGACACAGTACTGCAAGCAGCAAGGTCAAAGAAGGAAATCACATACAAAGGAGCACCCCTTAGATTCACAGCAGACCTATCAGAGGAAACCCTCCAAGCCCAACGGCAATGGTGGGATATAGTGAAAAAAACTCACTGAAATGAATGCTTCACCAAGAATACTCTATCCGGCTAAACTCTCACTCAAACTCGAAGAAATGGTACACTATTTTCTGGATAAGCTGCAGCTCAGGAACTTCATAGACTCAAAATCAAACCTAAAACAAGGGCTAAAGGGGCTACTATAAGTCAAGACAAACCCTACAAGCACAACAGACCCTTACAGAAATATGACAAAAAAAACCCATAACAATAAACTCTCTCAACATTAACATTCCAAATTTACCAATTAAGAGACACAGAGTGGAAAAATGATTCAGAGACAGAACCCAACATTCTGCTGCCTAAAGAAACTCATCTGAATAGTCAGAACAAAAACAGACTAAAAGGATGGAAAACAATCCTGCAAGCAAACAGCTCCCTCAAAAAAGCTGGGGTTGCCATAATAGTATCCGACAACATAGATCTCAGGTTGAAAATGATTAGAAGGGACAGCGAAGGCCATTTTCTATTCATCAAGGGATAGGTACAACAGGAAGAAATCACACTCTTAAATGATAACACACCTAATGAGGCAACAGCTAAACATTTAAAACTGCTAACAGATTTTAAGGAGGACAGTGCTAGCAACACAATAGTAGCTGGAGAGTTCAACATCACCTTATCACCTCTGGATAGATCAACAAGAACAAAACTCAGCAAGGAAACATTGGCTTTGAAAGAAGAAAGAGAAGAGAAAGGACTTATAGACCTATACAGGGCTTTACACCCCCAGAAGAAAGAATACACATTCTTCTCCAGTGCACAAGAAACATTTTCCAAAACAGTCCATGTGCTAGGCCACAAAAAAACCCTCAGCTAATAGAATCAGGAAGATAAAAATAGTATCAACAATCTTTTCAGACCACGATGCACTGATGATAGAAGTGAATCACACACAGTCACGAAGAACCAAACCAAACACCTGGAAATCAACATAATTCATCATATCAACAAAAGAAAAGATAAAAACCATATGATCATATCAATAGATTCAGAGAAAGCATTTGACAAGATCCAGCACCCCTTTATGATGAAAACCTTCATCAAAATGGGTATAGAAGGGACTTTCCTCAATATAGTTAAAGCCATCTACCACAAGCCTACAGCAAGCATCATCCTTTATGGGGAAAAACTGAGCCTTCCCTCTAAGTTCAGGGATGAGACAAGGATGCCCACTCTCTCCACTGATGTACAATATAGTACTGGAAGTTCTTGCAATAGCAGTTAGGCAAGAAAAAGATATTAAGGGCATTCTGGTAGGAAATGAAGGAATCAAGCTCTCAGTATTCGCACATGATATGATACTATACTTAGAGAACCCTAAAATCTCTATCAAGAAACTTCTAAAAACAATAAACTTGTATAGTAAAGTTTCAGGCTATAAAATAAGTACCCAAAAGTTCATTGACTTTCCTGTATGTAAATAGTGAGAGAGAAGAAAGTGACATGAAAAAAAAAACAATCCCGTTCACAGTTGTGCCCCAGAAAATCAAGTACCTAGGAATCAACTTAACTAAGGAAGTAAAGGACCTGTACAAAGAAAACAAAAAACACTACTTCAGGAAATAAAAGAGCAAATGGAAAGATATCCCCTGCCCATGGATGGGGAGAATTAACATTGTCAAAATGGCAATATTTCCCAAAGTATTGTACAAATTCAATGCAATTCCTATAATGATACCCATGACATTTTTCAAAGAATGGAGCAAACAGTTATGAAATTCATAAGGAACAATAAGCCCCCATGAACAGCTAAAGCAATTCCTGGGAAAAAGAAAATGGGAGGAATCAACCTCCCTAACTTCAAACTCTACTGCAAAACAGTAATATTTAAAACAGCATGGCACTGGAACAAAGGCAGAGCTTCAGACCTTTGGAACAGGGATGAATATACTGACATCTCCCTTCAAACATATGATCAACTAATCTTTGAAAAAGGAGCAAGAAATGTGAAGTGGAGAAAGAAAAACCTCCTTAACAAATTGTGCTGGCAAAACTGGACAGTTACATGCAAAAAAGTGGGGTCAGATCTCTGCCTAACACCATGTACAAAAGTAACATCAAAATGGATTAAAGATCTCAACATCAGACTGGAATCCGGAATCAATGTACATGGAAATCAAAGTTGGTAAAACCTTCCACGACATTGAAGCAAATGGTTTCTTCAGAGATGTCACGTCACTGGCCAAGCAAGTAAAAACAGAGATAGACAAATGGGACTATCTTAAACTAAGAAGCTTCTGCACCTCAAAAGAAACAGTGAGCAAAATATACAGACAGTTCTACAGAATGGGAAAGGATATTCGCCCAATACACATCCAACAAGGGATTGATATCAAGGATATGCAAACTACTGGTTGAACTCCACAAGGAGAAAACATTCAACCTCATCAAAAAATGGGGCGACAACATGAACAGAAACTTTCTCAAAGAAAAATTTGAATGGCAAAAAGGCACATGAGAAAATGCTCTACATCACTAATCCGGGAGATGCAGATCAAAACAGCAATGAGACATCATCTCACACCACAGAGACTTTCCCACAACCAAAAGAACAAAAGCAAATGATGTTGGCGTGGATGTGGCGAGAAAGGGACCCTGCTTCACTGCTGGTGGGAATGCCGACTGGTTCAACCCTTTTGGAAAACAGTATGGACAATTCTCAAAAAATTAGAAATTGAGCTTCTATTTGACCCAGCAATACCACTCCTGGGAATATATCCCGGGATTGCAAAAAAGTATAGTCAAAGTGACATCTGCACTTGTTTGTTCATTGTAGCACTGTTTACAATAGCCAGCATCTGGAAAAAACCTGAGTGCCAGAGAACAGAAGATTCGTTAAAGAAACTTTGGTACATTTACACAATGGAGTACTATGTAGCTGTTAGAAAAGATGAAGTCATGAAATTTACATACAAGTGGTACTACATGGAAAGTATCATGCTAAGTGAAATGAGTCAGAAAGAGAGGAACAGACATAGAAAGACTGCATACATCTGGGGAATATAAAGTAACAAAATAGGAGACTAACACCCACGAATAACCGAGATAAGTACCAGGAGGTTTACTCCATGGCTTGGAGGCCAGCTGCACATGCTGGGGGAAAAGGCAGCTCAGGTAGAGAAGAGAGCACCAAATATAGGGTGTTGGGAGGGTTCTCCCAAGATGGCAGGTACATGCTGAAAGTAGACTATAGAACAAACATGATTGCCACTCAATTCCTCTTTTGCAAATCACAGCACCCAAAAGAAGAGAGGGAACAAAAGGGAATGCTCTGCCATAGAGGGAGGATGGGATGAGAGGGCTTGGGGTGCTGGGAGAGATACTGAGATCATTGGTGGTGGAGAATGGATACTGGTGGAGGGATGGGTACTCAATCATTGCATAATTGAAACCCAAGCACAAAATGTTGTTAGTCTACAACTGTACCTTGTTGTGTTTCACTAAAAAAATTTTTTTTAAAAATTTACAAAAAGGAAAAAAAAAACCAAAATGATCTAAAAAAGTGTTCTCAGGGCCCCAAAGTAGCCTAAAGGCATGAAGAAGGATTCTTTTTCACTTGCAGAAACTGATGTCTGGTACTGTAACCATAATCAGTGCCCTGAAAAGAGTGACCTCCCTTCAGGTAATTAGGTTCAGCAGGATCAAAAGACTTTGAATATCCATCCTCTTATATGCGAATTTCATGATTTCATATCTTCTAAAAGCTTCATAGTATTCCATTGTGTGGATGGACATGGAGAGCATCATGCTAAGTGAAATTAGTCAGAAAGAGAAGGTCAGACATAGAATGACTGCACTCATTTGTGGAATGTAGAGTAGCATAATATGAGATTAACACTTAAAGATAGTAGAGATAAGGGTTAGGAAGATCACACCATGGTTTGGAAGCTGGCCCCATACACTGGGGGGAAAGGCAGTTAGAACAGAGAGGGGACCACTAAGTAAATGATGATTGGAGGGATCGCCCAAATTGGGAGATGTGTGCTGAAATTGATATTAGATATTTAATATCTAACTTAGATATATGTATCTAATATTTAGATATTGACCAAAGTAGACCAAACATGATGACCTCTTAGTATCTGTATCGCAAATCACAGTGCCCAAAATTAGAGAGAAAGAAAGACTGTACCTGCCACAGAGGCAGGGAGTGCGGTAGGGTGAGGGTGACAGGTGGGGCACTGGAAACAATGATGGTGGAAAATGTGCACTGGTGGAGGGATGGGTGCTCGAGCGTTGTTTGAATGAAATGCAATCATGCAAGTTTTTTAACTGTATATTACGGCGATCCAATAAATCTTGTTTAATTTTTTAAAAAAGGCTGTGAATATGGAAATAGACACTTAAAGTTCAAAGCTCTTCCCTGTGACAACATCCTAGCAGTAGATCTAGGTTATAGAAAGGCAGTTTGGTAATAACCCTGTAACTCCAACTTCTCCAAAAGCTAGAGGCTCACATCCACATCCACATCCTAGGGTTGACTGCATCTCACCTTGAGAAGTACACTCTTTTCTTTTCCTTCTTGGGACTGTCTTCTTTTTGGAGAGGCTTGCATCCTCTCTTGAACATCTTTCTCTTTCCCCCTTTTTGTACCTTAAATAAAACTAATTTGGTTCACTATTTATAACCTCATGAAATTCTTTTCTTCAAGGGAATATGTTACTGTGTCTGGCATATCGAATACTCTCGGTAGCTTGCCGGGCTCTCCGAGAGGGGCGGAGGAATCGAACTCGGGTCGGCCATGTTGGCCGCGTGTAAGGCGAACGCCCTACCCGCTGTGCTATCGCTCCAGCCCATGGGAAACCTAGGAGGTTAGGACTTGATCCCTTATTCCTGCAAAGAAATATTCCTCCCTCACTCCTGTCTGAGGATATAGATCCCAAAGAGAACTGGGTGGTGGGGATCAAGTCCTGCACTGTGCAAAACAAGTGGGCCTCAGGAACAACTTGGCACCTGCCTTCTGTGGCTAATGAGACCTCAGCTTCCATGCTGTGCAGGTGCTCTTATTAGTCCTAAATCTTGCTTCTTAAGGTGGTTCTTAAGATAATGGTCCCTCTCTCTCTCTCTCTTTCTCTCTGTCTGTCTCTCTGTCTCTGTCTCTGTCTCTGTCTCTGTCTCTCTCTCTCTCGCTCACTCGCTCTTTCTCAGATTACCTCCTGGGTTTACACTTCTCTAACTAATTTCATCCGACCTCAGGAAACCAACCTCTTATCTGTGATTTATTAGAACCATTTGTGTGACCTTGTGAATATAAAATGCGTTAATATTTTCCAAGTTTTATACACAGAATCATCATATCAGTAGATTGAATTTGGTCATAATAGGATTGATTATAGAAAGAATGAAATCGAAGAGTGCATTTAAAACACTTTTTCCAAACTTTGGATTCATAGCATAGGGGTTAAGGCACTTGCCTTTTCACACAGCAAACTTGGATTTGATCCCTGGCAACACATATGGTCCCTTGAGCACTGCTCAGGAGTCATCCCTGAGCACAGAGGGGGGAATAAGCCCTGAGCACATCTGGGTGTGGATTAAAAACCAAAAATATTTTTTATTACAGAGAGCCAGTGTGCAGAAAGCAATCAGCATAGCAGGCCAGAACAATTATTATAAGAAATATTTGCATTCTATTTTGTCTTTTAATAAGCATCCTGTAAATTGGGATTGGGATTGATATGAGCCCTCCAAGAGAGTATAGTACTTTCTCTTCATACTTTATATAATACAAAAAATAAAGATTGTATCACTTGTATCACTTGTTAACCCGTTGTTTATCTACTTGCTCTAGTGGGCACCAGTAATGTCTCCATTAGTCTTTGCCTCATGCTAGTGTAGCCAAATGGCATATTGGGGGCTCTTCCAGGGTCAAGGGAATGAGGCCCATTATTGTTACTGTTTTTTGGCTTAACAAATATGCCATGGGTAGTTTACCAGTCTCTGCCTTGCAGGCGAGATAGTCTTGGTAGCTTGCCGGGTTCTCTGAGAGGGACTGAGGCTTTTGGGGTGAAATACAGGAAATACTTCATTGCTTTCTTCTGGGAGCTTGATTTTATAGTCTCTGGATCTTTGCAGTTGATGGGATTACACGGTGCTAGGGTGGTTTGTGGGTGTGACTGCCAAGCTGCTGGAACATGGGGGATCTGGGTGGAAGAGGCCCAGTCCTGATCCAAGCAGGCTTGGAGATCTCAGACACAGGTCCCATACACCTGGGTTCTTCTGCCAGTTCTTTCATGAGTGAGGTTTGACCGAGTGTGTGGAGAGTGGCCTTGAGCATAGCTGTGGCTGAGTTCTGGATGTTTTCAGCTTTTGGGGTTCTGCTTGGAGTGGGAAGGGAGACTCAACCCGCCCCCCCCCCCCCTCCGAGGGGCTCCAGTGAAGACAATCTGGCTCAGGGGCAGGAGATTTACTTTGTAAATATTAGATTTGTAAACAAGTCTTGATTTTATTTTATAATATTAAATGTTATTAAATAGTAAATATTATAATATTAAAATATAATTTAAAACGATGCAAAATTGTACTTCTGAATGACATTATTAGTAATGCAGCATTTTTAGAATTCTATATCATTGATACAATTATTAACTACATATTTGAGTCAGATATAACAAAGTTATATTTGGAGCCTCAAGAGATCATAATTAACTAATAACATTGTTAATGAATACTCTGGATATGTAGTAGTCTTTTCTTGTTTAAATTTATCATTGTTTAACATTCCAATTATCAAGGGAAATTTCAAATCCACGTTGGATTTTCAAACACGGGTAGACAAATTTCTTTTCTTTGTTGCTATTGATCCAAATTTGTGAACTCCATATTATATGGCTTCTTGATGCAGATTTTCCTCCAGAATAGATTTATGAAAAAAGATGAATTATCACAGGTTAGTTAGCATTAGGATAACATGTATTGAATAATTGAGAGTATTGAAATTAAGAGTAGAAATATGATTTATACAAAATTTTAGCATTTAAATTAAATCTAATACTACTATGAAATAATGATCTTGGTTTGTTTTTACTAGATTTCCCACAATTCACTATTAAATAATTCAAAAGATATTTTTTTCAATTTACATCAAATTCCTAGTGACAAAATCACTCTTAGATTTCTCTTCTTGAACCTCACCAACAACCCGCAAGGAACTATTGCATTCTAAGTAAATATTAGGTCATTATAGTTGCATTCACACATATTTGCACAGTAGACAGTTAAATAAGCCCTATTTCTGTGTACTATAAAACTACATAATTATAGATCTTACAGAATTTTTTATTAACTTAGTACATGACTACTTCAAAGCAGACATGCTGTCAATCCATTGAGTCAGTATTCATTTGGTATTTTGTGCTTTTAGTATTCAGAGAAACTAAAAATATAAAGGTAAAACTACAAATAATATGGATGTATGTATATTAAGTTAGAGTTGAGCATAAATGAAAAAGATCACAGTTAACCATGATTTTAAAATATCTAGATAAAGCTGTACCGTTCGCTTCCATAAGTTCTTCCAAACCTCACAATTGAGACTACTCAGAAAATACCCAATGTGGATTATTGACCTTTCTTTCTTGTTTTCTGGATGAATACTTTTCTTTGTAATGTTACATTTTCCTTTCGAAGCACTATGGATTAGTTTAGTTGTTTTTGTATTGTTTTGGTTTGGTTTTGACTGAACTACTTTCTCCAGGTAATTTTATGCCTTTTTTTTTTTATAAAGGTTAATTTCATCCTCTGCATTAACCAATGCAGGGTTCTGACCAGGTCTTGATATATCAATTACATTGTTGCTCCATCTCCCTTCAATTTTTGTCTATTTTCTCTTTCATTGATAAGTGGATATATTGATTTCCCCTACTCTATAAGTCCTGCTATCATCTTTGGGGACTTTAACATCTCTCTGTGTGGCTCATCTTATCATTTGTTCTTAGTCTATTTTTTTTTCCTTTTTGGGCCACACCTGGTGATGCACAGGGGTTACTCCTGGCTCTGCACTCAGGAGTTACTCCTGGTGGTGCTCAGGGGAGGATATGGGATGCTGGGAATAGAACCCGGGTTGGCCTCACTTAATCACTTAATCACTACCTTCACTACCCAGCCGCCCCCACACTCCAGGACGCTTTCCAGACCCTAAATACCCATCTTCTGGAATTGTTGTGCCATATTTGATAGGGTTCAAATATGGTAACACCTATGAGGGCGATTAGAGGTCGCCCCAAAAGCCTCCATCCCTCTCGGAAAGACTGCCAAGCTACCGAGAGTATTCTGTCCGCACAGAAGCTATCCGTTGTGTATTCGATCTTCTGGGTTGGCCTCGTGCAAGGCAAATGCCCTACCCGCTGTGCTATCTCTCCAGCTTCCACTTAGTCTATTTTTTAAGATTCACAGATACTCTGATTTCTTGCTTCAAAGATTTAAAAGTTCTATCATGTAAATGAACTCTATTTCCAGTTATCATTTTATATCCTCTACTTTGTTTCGCTAATTTTCTCTCTTAATTCATGTCAGATAGCATTTAATCTAATTCAATTATTACATTAATAAATTAAAAGGAAATTGCAATCTACTATTATCCCACCACAATTTCAGTATTTTTCTTTTCACTTAAGCCAATCCTCACCTTCCACACACAACTTTCTTTTGGTTCTTTTTGTAATATCTTCTGTTTGATGGTTCTGAAATTTGATGAAACATATGTTACACTATTTTTAAAACATCTCAAGTGATTGTTACTGATATGTTGTCAGTGACTACCATATTGAATAGTGGGATATAGCACATTTGGAATCTTTTACAACTGGTGGAATGAGTCCTGTAAAATTAATTATGTATTGACATGAGTCCACAAATAATTTGAAAAGCATTGGTTAAGAGGAATGTCTCTAGTTTTATCCCACTCATTTACTTCTCAACTTTATTATTTCTTGTTTATAACTCCACAGCTTTATTGAAATAGATCTTTATTAGAACATTAATTATAACGATATGCTATGTACCATGTATTATATCATGTCTACTTAGTATAAAGCTTTCTTCCTTGCAAGTTGAATGTAAGTTCGACTGTTGAACAATTACTTAAAACGGTCTTATTTTTCTCTTTCATTGATTTTCCTATTAATTAAACAGATGTTTCTTAAATTGTTCAATGATTCTGAAATGTGTAAGGTGCTAACATACAATAGATAATCAAAACAATGATTTTCTTTCTTTCTTTCTTTCTTTCTTTCTTTCTTTCTTTCTTTCTTTCTTTCTTTCTCTGCTTCTTTCTTCCTTTCTTTATTGACCTCATTCTTTAGCTTCTCTCTCCCTTCAGTCCCTCCCTCCTTTCCTCCCTCCCTCCCGCCCCCTCCCTCCCTCCCTTCCGTCCTTCCTTGTCTATATGTAACTGAAATTTAGACACCTGTGCATTTTCTATTCTCTAATTTTCCTAACAAAGCTGAATTCTCAGAGGTTTATCAAAAAGTTGGAGCTTATAAAATTTCTAATAGGTCCATCATATCTACCAATTTCTTATACAGAGAGATTTAACCATTTTCCTTCTCATCATGAATCCCCATTATTATCTCCATCAATTACTGCTATTCACCAAGATCAAAGACAATCAAAATGGATTTAGAAAGATTTTTTTTTCTTGTTGGCTATTAGCATTTATGTTCACCTTTTTTTGGCTTCTCATGCCAAGATATTTTTTCCTTTATGAATATATTGGGAACAGTACATTGTGTAAGTTCTGGTCTACTTCACTAGTGATAAAAGAACAGTATGCTCAGTGGTCTAACTCTGTAAATCGTTCTCATTGTGCAAATCATCAACGACTCAACAGAAAAAGAAACATTGCAAAATAGAGGAGGTTATTATGGACTGAGTCAAAGCTTAGAGACTCATGATTATAGAGTGAGTAGAACCATAGGAAAATTACACACTTAAAACATTCCTTAAAGGGTTCCTTAAACTTTACACTATTGCATTTTCCTAAAAAACAAACAGATTTGTTTATAACTCTAAGTGATTTTCTTTCTTCTACAAAAATCCATTCTGATAGCATGGACATTGTTTATTCTTTTCAGCTTCTCACCAGTCTTTCTTAATTACTTGGTAGACCAGGACTGTGCCGTTATTGTAGTAGCACTTTTATATTCTCTTTTTCTCATCATTCTAATATTTAAGATGAAAATTTAGAGAAGGTTGGTTTCAGATTTGTTCAGTGTTGGCATGATGGAAAAATCTCATTTTCATGGCAAACAGCTTGGATTGCTCCAAGACAGGATTTATTTTTAAAATTCCACATTGCACATTGTTGGCTTTCCAATATCTTCTGGCAATAAGACGCCAACAAGACAGAACACATAAAAAAGAAGAAAAACACCCAAACATTTTTTTCCCTTTTCCATATTCTCCCCAAGCCAAGTTTGGAATGGTTTAAGGGAGGGGTTTTTCTTTTCCTTTTTGCTTTGCCTAGAACTGGCCGTTATTATGCACCTTTTTGGATTCAACATTTTCCTGTTGGCCTCTTCTGAGGGAATCTACCATTGAGTTCTAGCACTTTGTACTTATCCAAGACACAATTCTCTAAGGAAAAATGGACGTTAGGTTGAGAACAGCAGTCTCTTCATTTTGACTCACTGTTGAGTGGAACTAACCACATATCTTAGGGTTTAAGGCTTGCTGAATCTTTAGCCTACCTCCAAGGCCACAAACATACACACAATCAATTGTAAATTTAATAGTTTGTCATTGTGTAAGTGAATCATCACTTGAGGAAGTCTAGTAACTGTTTTTTGAAGATAGTTATGACACAGAAGCCAAAAGTTTCTACTAAAAGTCTTGAGACTTTCATTGAAGATGACCATTCCCTTGGAAAAGGAGTCTTCTGTATATTCTACAGAAATGAATCATTTCTCCTTCGTTATCCCTTTTCCAGTAGGGCAGACATCTGCAGTACATGAGCATTGTAATGCATACTTCCTACCTCAGCCATCCAGTTTGTTCATCACATCCCAGTGACTAGTGCATGGGTCATTTCATTCCATAGTTTACTCCAGTGTCTGAGCATCTGCGGATTACAGAAATGAAAAGAGAGTACTGTTCACTCTTTTTTCTTTTTATTAAAATTAATGGGGGGAAGTAAATTCTATGTACTAAGAAATATCAGTGAGTCAGGGATAGGTTTCCAAAGTCGAGGTATTTAAGTAAAACTCAGTTGAGACTGGATTAGAAAGTGAGTTGGCAAGGCTAAGAAGGTATATTTAACTGTAATTATACTGAAAACACAAAGAAGAGAACATCCTCTTTGTGTTTTCAGTAGACTCGAGGAATTCTTGAAACACACGAATCTCCCTTAACTATTTATTTTAAAAAATAAAGAGTAAAACAAACAAAACCATATAGAAATGCAGCAAATAAATAGAAATTGCCTGAGCTTACAGAACAATTATCTCTTTTAATAATGATGAAAAAAGTCTTACTCTGACTTTAGAAAGTAGAAATGTTGAGGTCAATTTTAGTGAATCCCCTTAAAGCGAGTCTGATGTAAGAATATCATGAGCCAACATTCACAAACTATACAAAGGAAAGATTTATTAAGCAGCCAGAAATTCAGAGAGCTAGCAGGTTTGGCATTATTCTACTCACCATAGTAGAAATTATCCCAGGTTTTGTTAATGCCTGCTTGCTTGCAAATGTCTCACTTCTGCTTACACAGTGCTCCTTGCTCAATGACTCTCAGAAGATGTTGACGTCCTAGTTTTTTAAAAGAACAAACTGCAAAGGAAAAAATACCTTGATGATAAAAGCAAAATAAAAACAAAGGAATTAGAATAACATAATTGTTTATTTAGAGTTCTTTCCACAATCATTTACAGATAAGGCCTTTGTGCCTTTGCTGTAATTCACTTTTAAATACTTTAAGAAGAAACTAAATGTATCTGTTCCTGTCTTAAATGTTGTTTCCTAAAATTTAATTGTAATAGAATTCTATCACCCTAACCAAACATTACCAAATGATTGGATGAGCAATAGCATAGCAGGTAGGGCATTTACCTTGCACATGGCCAATCCGGGTTCGATTCCTTCATCCTTCTCGGAGAGCCCAGCAAGTTACCAAGAGTATCCTACCCACACAGCAGAGCCTAGCAAGGTAGCTGTGATATATTTGATATGCCAAAAATAGTAACAACAAGTCTCACAATGAAGAGGCTACTGGTGCCCGCTTGAGCAAATCGATGAACAACGGGAGGACAGTGCTACAGTGCTATAGTGCTTTATACCCTTGACAATGCTGAATAGACTTTAAAGAACTCAATACAATTGTTAGGACTTAATGATACACTTAAGTGGATATAGAGAAATATATATTAATAAATATGCAGTTTGTGAATATTTGATAAATTGTGATATATTGATGTATAGCTTTATAATGAATACATATAAATGTATGTTGCTATATTTTATATTCATTTTTACCTGTATATAAATTTCCTGAACTTTTCCTATCTCTAAATATGTAATCTTAATGTGGTTTTAATTATAACATATAGATTATAAGTTACCCAATAATTTGACAACTTTTTAATTTAAGAAATCTGATAAAATGTAAGAAATCAAAAGGTGACAATGATATCTTGAAAAACTCAACAAATTTTTGTATCTATTAAAGTGTTTTTCTGTAAAGTAGGATATACTACCTACCATTGTTATTTATAGTTATTTACATCCTTATCTGGATGAAGCTCAGTTTCTAGCTCTTAATCTCCCACTCATCATGTGGTATCATTATCTATATAATAAACTTTTCATTGAGAGAGACCAGATCATTGTAAGTATATCAAATGAATAGCTCTTGCTTTTGTCTATAAAAGAACATTTTCTCTTTGAGGACAGCACTTTGTTTTTTCTCTACACACCAGCTCTCTTCACTCAATATATGAATTTTAGATGATGTACTACACTAATTTATTTAAGTTGGTGGAAGCAGGACCTATAACCACTTTGCTGATGATCTCATGTCTCTTGATTTTCATCCATTATTCTGACTTACAATAGTCACGAAAAGCATGACTATTGGAGAAGTGCCTTCATGTCAATGAAATATATTATTTATGCTTAAATATATTATATATGCTTAAATATATTATTTAAATAGGTGAAAGGAAAGTGTTTAGGAGGACAAAGTTCTTTAGAAGTAGTATTTACACAACTGGTGAACATAAATGCCTCAAATATACATCCAAATTCCTCATTCCTTGACAGAAGTAACCCATATATTTACTTTGTCAAAGAATATCTCTGCATTATAAGCTTCGATATCTCTTTGGAATTTAACATCCTAAGTTGGCTGACTTCTTAGTCACCCACCTGTGTTCTTCTCAACTTCTAGTCATCTGTTTTCACTGAAATCTGTGGCTCAGATCTGCTTCTGGGGAACCTAATCTGAGACAAAACCAAAGATTGGCACATTAGAGCATTATATCCTTGGCATGTATGACTCTATATGGACGCAAACTTGAATCAAACCAGACCAATGAAAGACCTGATATTTTTCCTGGAACCGTCAAATGAGAAGTACTTTCTTTCTGTTGAGATTCCTCAGTTTTTGAAATTTAAACTAGCACTATTCCTCATTTTTTCCGTGCAAGAGAAGAAGCTTTCTAAGAACAAAGCCAATGTTCAAGTGAACAGTGCCAAGAAATGGAGAGGAAATGTTATCGATAGACTGATTTGTCTCTGAAATTCTGATCTATGCCCCCCATCACCTTTCCCTAATGTGACCTTTTATTCCCCATTCTCACCATACTGAAATCCAGAATAAGTTAAGTTTTCATTTCTAGAAACTGAGTTTTGCTTAAGTTAGATATGAGATCAAAGATTCTCCAATATGAAGTAGAAGATCTCAGCTTTAGTGCTGGCCGGTAAAATGGGAACCTGCTACTCTAATCTCTCTATTGAATGCCTACCTTGTGATCATTTGCTATTTTAGAGAGGGGCAGGAATCTGGAAGAACACCAAGCTCTGTGCCTGGGTCATTCACAGTTCACTGCAGGAAAAGTAGGTTCCTTAAACCTCTACTATCTTTCCAACCCCAGAGTTAGGTTTGAATGGAATATGTGGTCTCTGCTGGGGCTGGAGAGATAGAACAGTGGGTAGGGCATTTGCCTTGAACATGGTGTACCTAGGTTAGATTCCTTTGTCCCTTTCGGAGAGCCCGGCAAGCTACCGAGAGTATCCTGCCTGCATGGCAGAGTCTGGCAAGCTCCCCGTGGCATAGTTATATGCCAAAAACAGTAACAACAAGTCTCACAATGGAGACATTACTGGTGCCCGCTCAAGCAAATCTATGAACAACGGGAGGACATTGCTACAGTGCTATGTGGTCTTTGCAATCGGAATACTGAGAAACTTGTTTCTGCTTTTATCACAAAATTTAAGAAGTCCATGTTGGAATTTTTGTAGGGATAGAAGAAAAAATTCTAAAATATTCTGTCAAGTTTCTTCTAAGTTGAGGATCATTTGAAGTGATTAGCAAATGGTCACAAAGGCAAAGCATTATGCAGGGAAGATCTTTGTTCCTTTGACATAGGTGATTATCTTAAATTTTGCTGTGTATGTTGTAGGCTGCATCTGAAGTCTTAATTAAGCAATGGTAAAATGGTATGTGGCATTTCCTTCCAGAACTGGGGACCTACACACATCAGGTTTGAGCATGAGAACCAGAAATTAAAACTGACCACAGCTAATGGGAACCTGGAACAGGCTGCTTTTACGGGCAGTGCTGAGACGTGCAAAGAGAAAGCGGGCTAAGTGAAGAAGGAAAAACCCAATTATGCTATTTCAATAAGTTTTCATAACCTCCCCAAAAGTCACATATGATCAGAATTATAAGCAAACTCTAGTTTTGTTGCCTTTTCACCATTAAAAATTTGTGAAGTATCCAAAGGGATTTGTTAGGCAGTATTTTAAATCCAACTTCAATGTCTTCAATGAAAACAGACTGACAGAGAACAATACTCTGCAGATATATGGTTGAGGAGAACTGATGAAATCTTTATGCATGACCCCAGTAGACATTCTAGAGTTGGTGCAATTACTGAAAAACAGCTGTTGCCAAATGGCCTGAGTCAGGTGGGTGCAATCTTGATATTGAGTGCATATTCTTTGAATGGAACTGTGTACACAGAAGCAGGTTTCTAAGAGGTGCTTGCTGTGGTTATTAGCCATGTCCCATGAGGTAATTTTTTACTTCCGCTAATTGAATCTCTTGTTCTAGGATCTATATTCTTTTAATTTTTATGTAATTTCTATTTATATTTCTTAAAAAACATTTTTTCTTGCTTTTGGGGTCACACCCAGTGATGATCAGGTGTTTACTCCTGGCTCTGTGCTCACGAATTACTCCTGGTAGTGATTGGGCAACCATGTAGGATGCCAGGGATTGAACCCAGGTCAGCTGCGTGCAAGGCAAATGCCCTACCTGCTGTACTATCATTCCGGCCCCCTTAAAAAACATTTTTAGGGAGCCAGAATAATAGGACAGCAAGTAGGGTATGCCCCTTGCATTAACTGACACAGATTTGATCCCTGGCACCTATATGATTACCCAAACCCCACAAAGAGTGATCGCTGAGCATAGAGCTAGGAGTAAGCCTTAGTACTGCTGGTATGACCCTTAAATCAAAAACTAGAAACAAAGAAAACTTTATTTAGGCACTTTGACTTATAGTATTGTTAATCATAGTGCTTCAGGCATACAGGCATGTAGCGCTTCAGGCTTTAACACGCGACCTCAACATCACACCCAGAGGAGTGATGTCAGCCTCACTAAGGTCTCCTTCCAAATTCTCACCACTGTTTTTTAAAACTCAGTTTTAAAGACAGACTCTCAGGGTTTGTTGTCTTGGCCATTTGTGTTTTTATATCCTACTTATGAGAAAAATCATTCTATAACAATTCTATAACCCTCTCCTGAATGACTTCAGTCAATATTATACACTCTAGTTCCTTCATGCTGGGGCATATTTTATGAATTCATTTATTCTTGTGGCTTTGTAGTATTTTCTTGTAGCTGTGTAGTATTCTCTTGTGTACCTATACCAAAAATTTCTTTATCTAGTCATATATCACTAGGTGCTTGGGTTATTTCCACATCTTAGTCATTGTGAGTAGTGCTACAATCTCACAAGAGTGCAAAAAATTTTGCAATAGTATTTTTTGGTTTTTGGGAATAAATAACAAGAAGTGAGATTTCTAAGTCATATATCAACTCAATTCTTAAGTCTGTCAGAAGTTTCATACTGTTTTCCATTTTCCATAATGGTTGAATCAATTCACATTAACATTCCCACCAAAAGTAGATGAGGGTTACTTTTATACTACTTAGCACTGATTGTTTCTACATTGTTTGACATTTGCTAATTTCACTAGCAATAGTGGACATTTATTTATTTTTTTCTTATTTTATTGTTTAGGCTAAAGTTTCATGACTCGTGAAATATCTCTTCTTTTATAGCAGTATTCAGATCCTATATAGTTTTTAGACTTTCAGAAAAGGCACACAATTTGAAATAAAGACCCTTCATTAATAACTAGTGTCTCAATATCATAAAATATCTGGGAGTTATACTTTACACATTCTTATAGAAAAAATATGCTATTTCCAAAAGTATATCTTTGGGAAATTTTTTTGTAATTCACTCAGGGAGTTACAATCAGTTGCAGTTTCATGCGTTTATTTTTAAATCTTTCCAATTTATATAATTATATTCTCTACATTGAACTTTTCTCTATAATACGCCCAAGACCCCATTTGCTCCTTAAGAAATCGAAGATTCAAAAGCCAAAGAATGTGGTTGGTGAGTTATTATTTAATTCAGCCATAAATCTGTTGAGGGGAGTGATGCTTTATCAGTTATCCACCAACATATAGCACACCACCCAAATGGTGTATTTCAACAAGGATTTATTACTTAATCAAGATTATGCAGAATTAGGATGTTTCTTCTATTGGTTTCACTGGATTTTCTTCAAGTGGCTACATTTATCTGGTGAATTGGCAGGATTTGGGATGTTTACATGTCTCATCCTCAGGAAAAGAAAGGAATGAAAACTGTTAAAGACAGGATAAATCTCTGGCAGCTACTTTTCTTGATGCACCAACAGGCATAAGTCTGAAGCAGGCAGCATGTACTCCTGTTAGGGAACAGAGGGTGTCCAGGCTCAAGCAATATCTCAATTGCCAAAGAATTACATTGTTAAAGGTATTGTAAAGTAGAGACTTATTCTAACTTTCAGCAATGTGGAAAGTAGCTGCCTATAACAGCGTTTTTTTTAGAGGAAAGAGAAGTAAAAAGTTAATAATAATTAGCTTCCTGAAAATTTTAATTTAATATATATGCATGCCTTTTTGTTAGTTGCTTCATGCACAGAAAAGACAAAAAATCCTAAGAATATGCACACCTAGCAGACTATTTCAGAAAGGCCACCTTGTCATCAAGGATTCCTTCTGTTATCACCTGCCTTGGAATCTTTTCTTATGACGTTACTCTTCAAGATTTAAGTATCAATCCTTCTCCACTCTGGGCTAAAGAAATGCAAGAATAATACTTCAGAAAAAAAATTTGATTATGAAATTAAATACTCCAAAACCATGATAGGTATCATTTGTGGAATTGTGCCATATGAACACATTTATCCAAGTTAATATCAAGATTTTATTCTGGTTGGGAAAGCACACACACACACACAAACACACACACACATACCCATATATGAGTGAATATCTGTGTGTACCAGTTTGACTGGTAAAACTGTGAAAGCTGGATTTAGTACAAGAGAAAGGAAATGAAAAATGAAAATTTGAAACATTACCGGAGAAGGAAAAGGAGAAGGTCTCTGTCTTCATTCTTTTTAAAAATGAAACAATAGAGGACAACTCTTAATATTTACTCTCATTACCCTTTCCTCCATTTGCTGTTTCAGTTGTTATGATGATAGCATTGCACACTTCATCCGTAATACTCAAATTCTTTTGTTTGTGGCACTCGAGATTAAAACAGGTGCCCTGTGGAGCTGGCATGCAGCATGTGGGGTGGTATTGCGCATTGAACTTACAGCTTCAAGTGTGTGCAGCTTGAACTCTACCACTGAGCCACATTTCATAGGTCCTCTGATTCAAAGTCATGTCAAAACCCATCTTTGCTCAAGAGGTAACAATCCTCACTTCCATGAGAGGTTACTTATGTAACAAAGACTTTCCTTATTTGTGATTTAGAGTCTAGGTCAACTAATCAGGAAGTTCTGCTTGATTTCAAGCAATGAAAAGATGGAACATGAGTTCTCAAAAATCATCTTTTGTGGACAGATATCTGTCTTAGAAGCACAAATGATGCCCTCTGCTGCTAGGGAATTTGGCATTATAGATAGTGGGCACTTCATAGGAAGGGATGGTGTCCTCGAATTGATCCTGGAATCTGGTGATTATTTGACTAGCTCTATAACTAGAACAAGAAAATCAGTCCTCCCTTTAGAAATTAGTTGAGGTCCCTTAAGGAAATAGTTGAGGTTCTGACAGACCACTCTTAAGTTTTGCCTTCTGCATTGGTGCTTCCTCGTTTGTTAAATGGACTTAGTGTTAATAGGCATTTTATCATACTGTATTAACAATATTAAATGATACCTACTATGCCCACTAAACTACACTCTTAAGTGTGGTTACATATACTCCTGGTTGTGGTATTTCTTTCTAGAAAGAAACACCACATACCTGAAAACATTCAAAAGACCCTAACTCAAGTTCTACAACTGTACTCTATAAAATTATCCAAAATAAATTATTTGGTAACATGAGATAGAGTTAATATAATAATATTTCCTCAAAATATTGCTTAAGAAAGTCATTAAGGGATGGAATAATACTATGTGCTGGAGTACATGCTTCACAGTGAGACTCCCAAATTTCTGTTCCTGGCAATGCCTGATCCCTCAAGTACTGCCAGGAATGCACTAAAAAGAAAAAAACGTTCCATGAAAATAATTATAAGTACTATGCATTAATCCATGGTACCATGCCTCCCCAGGAGGGAAGGGGTGTTGCCCCTTCCGCCTTTTATCCCCCGGGCAGTAAGATGGCTACTGCCTTGGAGCGTTTTGGAAAGCCAGGTATGAGCCGGCAGTGATGGGGCAACTGCAACCTCATGGGAAGGGGGCATTTCCAACTCATCCTTCACTCCCTACCGAGGTTACGAGTTGTCCCCTACGAGTGGCTCTTTGGCATGACCATGACTCCAGAGTCACAGAAACCAATCTTGTAATTACCTGACTCTTGGCAGAAATTCCTCCAGACTTAATAAATAAAATATCAGAAATCCAAAATTGCGCGGCTGTGAGCGATAGCAGTCACGCAACATCAATTGGTTCTCATAACCAGCTATAGAAAACAAATTATTTCACAATGCCTTTTCAGCAGTTCTGATTGTTGGTGGCAACTCTAAACAATAATGGTGTATCTTTTGTCTAAATAATGATTGTAATCAAATTAGATAGAGAGTTAAGTAGAATTCATCTACCTCACAGGCATTGGGATAGGTGGGAGGGGTGATATATTAGGGTTCTTGGTGGTTAAAAATTAGTACTGGTGAAGGAATAGGTGTTTGATCATTGCATGACCGAGACTTACACCTGAAAGCTTTGTAACTTTTCCCACAGATTCAATAAATAAATATAAAAATAAATAAATACAAATAAAAAAGAAAATAGTCATAAGTATCAAATCAGAAACCTCTTCAGACATGCTTTTCATATCTACAATATATTCTGAACTGAGTTTTGCAAACTCAATGAATTTAAACCCACTTTTAAAAATCTCTTTATATAGCACTGTAGCACTGTCCTCCCGTTGTTCACTGATTTGCTTGAGCGGGCACCAGTAATGTCTCACAAAAAATTGCGAGACTTGTTACTGTTTTTGGCATATTAAATACACAAGGGGGAGCTTGCCAGGCTCTGCCGTGTGGGGGGATACTCTCATAGCTTTCCAGGCTCGCCGAGAGGGACGGAGGAATGGAACCCGGGTCTGCCGCATGCAAGGCAAACGCCCTATCCACTGTGCTATAGCTCCAGCCCTGCTATCACTCCAGCTCTTTATATACCTCTCAAAATATAATTTCATCATCACCTTCAGTGGCGTTGGCTTTCCAGACTGCTAAACCTGACTTAATTCGCCTTCAGTGTTTCAATAGACTGTCCTATGACAGCCTCTTGTATATTTCTCTATCTTTAGCATGTACTTTTATTGTCACATCATGGCTCTTAGGAGCTGCAAAGTTCCTGGCATCTTGGTTTCCAACATGATTCATTGGTTAAAAAAGCAGATGTATTCATATAAAGTCAATGTGCCTGTCCTGAGCTTTCACAAGAACCATTTGAATTTAAGATAACCTCCATAAATGGAGTACACCTGTTTCACTACCTTCCATTTCTCACAAAAGAGAAATGTCAGTCATGAGAGATTTCAGTTTCAACTCTCAACTTTTGGATTTTTCTTGAAAGATATCATTTGGAAAGAAATTCCAAGCCAAGTTTACTTATCTCTTTGTCATTAGCTACAAGTCATTTAAACCAGATGGTCTGTTTAAGTTAGTGACATAATGGAGTACAGGGCACTGTTCATAATATCTCAGTTATGATATTATTTGGATATTTTCCCAAAATCCATATATCTGTGGGAAAAATCCTTCTATTCCCAATGTGGACAGGAACCAAACTCAGTTCAAATACAATTTTTTTCCCTTAAGAAATATTTTACTTGCCTATGATTGCGTTACTAAGTCCTGCCTCTATACCCTGGTGATTCTAGACAAACCAGGTACACTTATTCTTGACTATTAAACTTAGTCCTCAATCTATAATTACTCTTGAATCCTCAAACAGTGCCTGCATGTCCATTTCCTTGAACATGAAGGAGTTCAAGTCGAGTACTATGAAAAAGCATGATGTTTAAGATATCTGTGAGATTCATAAACTACAGAATTTTACTTTGCATAGAAGACTACTTTGACCAATTGTGCCAGACTTTGATAATCAACTTCATAGGAAGCCATCGATTCCCCCACTCTAATATTTCACACTGCATTCAAACTCATAACCTGTCAAGGAGCTCACAAATGCAAGCAGAGGAATTGCATCCAATTATACTAAGGCTATCATCATTTTCTTATGTTGGTATTGGAATTCTTTAAAAGCACAAACTTTGTCTTAAAACCAGAGGTCTGAGCTAGAGGAAATTTATCCATGAAGTTGGTTGCACAACACTTGTGTGCAGACATTCATCAATCTTTTTGGAAATTAAGGTCCTAAAGGTATCTTGATTACAGCAAAATTCTGGGAGGGGGCCAAAGTTTATTAGAAACGAAATTCCAAGATTTCCAAAAGAAGATAAATGGAAAGTTCATTGATTGCCAAGTTAAATTAACCTTATCAATGTTTTTAGAGTGCTGTTTTGTCTATGCACTCTTCCCATAACATACTAATGAATCATATTATTCATTTTCCTAATGAATTTATATTCATATTCCTCATATTCCTAATGAATTATATTATCTTCAGGTTAGGTTATAATCAGTTTCAATGATATTTTGGTTCAATCTCCCCTATGTTCATTATCTTGACTGTCTTATCCCTGTTAGGTTTCAAGGCTGGTGAAAACGTATAATTAGAACTAGGTTTGAGGGAAATATCCAGGTCTTAAAGAGCCTTGACAGCAATTAATGGAAAGCTCTTGACTTGGAACACAAAGTGGCAGTGTATTCAAACACAAATTCTTATTGATTGAAAACTGAATCCGTAGATGATACCAACCATAGTTAAAAACATGGGGTTGGACCAGCATGATAAGATAGCAGATAGGGGATTTACTTTTTATGTGGCCAATAGGGGTTTGATCCCCTCACACAGTTAACTGCCTTTTTATCATTATTTTAGCCAAATCAGCATTTTTTCACTACTTCCCGAGCCCTACAGAAGTGATCCCTGAGCATAGAGTCAGGAGTAAGCCCTGAGTACCAGACAGAGGTGTGGCCAAATTCCTTTTACTCCCCACCTCCTCCAAAAAGCTCCATAAATTAAAGTAGAAATAATACATGTTAGAAGTCAATCTTTTGGAAGTAATAAATGTGAGCACAATAAAACACTGCAATTGGTGGTGGCCATAGACTTGGAAAACAAAGTCATATGTTTATTTGGTAGCTAAATAGATTTGAAACCATTACAATGATATTTTAATAAAAGCAAGTACAGGCAGGTATATTTAGAGTACATGGAGTTCTTTAAAATTCAATTTATGTGCAAATTATTTCAGTTATAGATCCTTGTTAGTGTCTATGAATACCTTTGCATCTAAATGATAATTTTAACCCCAGTTCCTGTCCTCTAGATATTCAAAGTCTCTTCCTCTAAGGCTGCTATAATTTTCTAAAGTATTTTACATTTTTTTACACTTTCCATATATCTTGTTAGCCTTAAGAGCATTCACACACATACAAAAAAACTTTGGTATGGCATGTATGAGGCAAAGTATTTCTACACCTGAAGACAGTGTTTGGTGTACATTTGGGTTTCAGATCTCAACATCTGGGGAACCGAGGCCCAGATAAGTGAAAAAATGCTCATTTCGTAATTAAATAAACAGTTAACTGAAGAGCATAACATTTTAGTAGACATAGAATTCTGGCTTGAAATGTCAAGTTCTTTGATGTTTTAATCATTCAACATTTGTTTTTGTTTTATTTGGGGGGCACATCTATCCAGGATGATAGAGTTGAAGGTATTATGCCACATTCTATGTAGTCAAAAGAGAGTCCGCATCTTAAGCTAATCTCATTATTTAAATACTTTATTCTCTGAATGATTAACTGTAGTTAGAGGAGCTATATCAGAGAAATTCTAAGAAGAGTAAGTATTGGTCTCCAGGAAATTGAGCTCCAATAATAGTTTTTTAAAAGCATGTATTAAGTTTCTTGCATTATTTCCCTGAAATTGTAATAAGTAAAATTAAAATTTTAGTTTATGTTTTATTGAAATAAGGATTGCAGAAAACTTGTACACTTTGTTCTTATCTGTAGCCATATTGTATGGAAAACGGAGGATTTTTAATCGCTATGACTTTATTTCTCAAGGGTTGGCAAGACAGTTCAGTGGGTAAACACTTGTCTCACTTGTCTTGCTGACTTGACATCTATCCTCAGGACCACAATAGTCCCATGAACATGACCAAGAGTGATTCCTGAACCTCGAGCATAAAACTAGGAGTAAGCCCTAAAGTTCTAAGCAACCATTAGGTTTGATCCCCAAACAAAACAAAACCAACAGAAAACTACATATATGATATATATATACCATATATATAAAACTATACATCACTTGCCTTGCATGTGACTGACCTTATATATATTACATATAATTTAATTTATTATATTATATATTTTATATATAGATGGAGGAGTCATGTCCCACAGTCCTCAGTGCTTACTCCTGGCTCTATGCTCAGAAATCACTCCTGGTGTTCTCTATCATATGATGTTCTGGGCGTTAAATCTGGGTTGACCACATGCAATTCTACTGGTATTAGTATTTTTTTCTCCAAAGTGGAACCATATATATACATGTATATACATATATACATATAATATGTATATGCAATTGGTGGTGGCCATAGACTATATATATATATACATATTATATGTATATACATATATATATACTATACATACATGTATATATACATATAATATGTATATGCATATACGTATAATATGTATATATATAAATATATACACATATATACATACACACATACATATATGCATACACCACCCCCAATTGATCTTTCACACACTGAAATATTTATTTAGACTTAAATTTGTGTTTGAAGATAAATCTACTACTGTTGCTGTGCTCTTTACATCCTAAATTGACTTTCCAATCCTCCATTGTAAAGTCCAAAACTGATTATTTATTCCTTTTTGCCCTAAGAATGAAAAAATTAGTAAATTTAGTATTTTCCTTTCAAGTATCAGGTTACACAGACTTCCCCTAGGAAAAAGATAATATCAAGTTAGAAAATCAAGTCCTGGCACCCATCTCTTACTCAACAAGTATTAGTACTATTAGTCTTCACGCGTACTCTATGACTAAAGTCTTCTGTCCTCAACCTCAGTGCTGCAGCCAAACCAGGGGCTCAACTCCACTGCTTCAGGAATATTCTCTGCAGAGACTCCAAGCTGCGAGTAGTTCAGGTATACCAGTGCCCAGGATAAGATTTCTGGTCTTTTCTCAGTCAGATGAGCAGCCTCCCTTATACCTCTCAACTTCCAGAAGCCCTGGCAGCCATATCCACCTCCCACATCTTCAACCATGATGGTGTTTCACCCAATTGCACTGCTCTACTGATCTGACTAAATCTCCAAGGAGATGCATGCCAGCCACTAAAATTCATGGATACACTGGTCCCTCTGGTCAATTCATTGGCCCAGACCATAGACTCTGAAGTTTTGGACCATGCAGCTGCATATGTTACTGGAGTTCCTTCTAATTTCTCATTACTCAATGATTCTTCCTTTTTTATATGCGCCCAGTAGAATACCAAATTAGAGGGGAAAGCAGCATAGAAGACAACTAAACTCAACAAACGAAAACAATAACACAGAAGGCTCAGCTAGCAACAAACAGCTTAGTAAATTCTTAGGAAAGGACTTAATTGGATATAACAATTATTATCAGACAAAACAATTTTCACATTAAAATTAATTTTTATAATTATTTATTTTAATATTAGAGTTTCATTATCATTCGATTTCAACTCTATAGTTGCATCAACAGTTTTTGCTTTTGTCTACATTCAAATAAATTAAAATATTTTTGAAGTATGAAGAACAGTTAACCTACCTCCCAATATAAATCCCCAAAAAATGACGTATTTCTTTCAATTTATAGTTGTTTCATAATATTCAGCAGAGTTATGTAAATATTTTTTCAATTTTATATTAGAAACAACTTTTTAAGGAAGAGTAGCTTCTATTTAATATAACGTTGTGGTTGTCATGTTTTCAATTGATTTAGTAAGTTTTCAACAGTGAAGTTGTTTGGAGGCGACAAGAGAGCAGGCTGCCTTATTTAAATATCAGATATCAGGGGGCATCCTAAATACTAAACCTGAATAAGATAGAAGCATGTAACTACCAAGTAATCAGAAAAGGACTTAACTTTGAAGATCAGTTACTTTTTACATTTCAACGTGGCGACTTTTTCTATTTTCCCTCCTACTTTTTAGCCTGAAATAAATGTTCTTGTGGGGTAGGGAATCAGAAGGAACATAAATGAGAACCAATTAAATGAACAGGACCAAGCCCTCCGGGGATCATCACTTTAAAGTATAATTCTGTGAAAGGAGAAGGACAACCTTGAGGAACATTAGCAATGCCATTCAAGACTCTCCGCCTTTCATTTAGCGGATCCTGTGACTCCTCTCCTTCGGGAGAGGGTGAAGTGAGGTCCTGTTTGAAGTTGTGCCCACTAACAGGAGGGTAGAAATGACTCAGTGGTCTGGGCCACACAATAGTAAAACTCTTCTAGCAAGAGGAACCATGCTTGAACTTGGCAGCCTAAGTAAAGTCTCAGCATGATTCAGGCTTAGAAAGTCAACCCAGCTTTACTGGCTGACTAATAATACCCCATGGGGCGCTTCGAAATGAAGACTGAGGGCTTGATATCAAGATAACAAAACTATCCCCAAGCAACATGTAGAAACTGGGACCATGGGATGAACGAAGCTTGCTTGTGGCAGAGTTGGAAAGCTGACATTTAACTATTTGTGCAAAACTGACTATAATCTTAGGTAACACACGTTGATGTCTTATTTCCTTATCCTCTGAGATATGAATGAAATTTAAACTAGACTTATTCAAGGGATATTCTTATTTCCTTTTAAAAATAATGACAATTTTACACCATTAGGGTTCTTTCTTTTTCTTTGTTAGAATTCAATATTTGCTAAGAAATCTCCTTGAAAATTTTTGCTTTTGATATATGATAACAATGACCACATTCTACCTACGAAAGGTCAGAAGCCCTTTTTATTAATACAGCAAAGCACAGAATTTCATATTCTTAAATTATCCACAAAATTTTGAAAATCTCTGATGGTTTCCTGCGTGCTCTGCAGCTATTAGCATATGCAGTATGATCTTTGATCTTAAGAAGTTTGCAGTCTTATGTGTAGAGCATAAAAATTCATTGTAATTTTATCATTGAAACTGGAGGAAGGAAAGGTAAAAAAGCCATGGACAGAAAAATAAAGTGGCAAATCATAAAGTATTAGTAAACATACTAATACCAGTAGAAGGTGAATGGGAAAGAACTGACCAGGAGCAGATAGTGAACTGGGGTAAAACACCAGGATAACTGAGCATGACATGAGGAGATTCGAGTGATGTTGGGCAAGATCAAAAATTGCAAAGCACAAAAATTTCTAAGTCTACCACTGTACTTCATGATGTCTCACTAATAAAAATTTTTAAAAAAAATGCAATGGAGGGTCTGGAGTGCTAGCACAGCAGGTAGGGCGTTTGCCTTGCACATTGCCTACCTAGGTAGGCATCCCATATGGTCCTCTGAGCACTGCCAGGAGTAATTCTTGAGTGCAGAGCCAGGAGTAACCCCTGAGCATTGCCAGTTGTGACCCCCAAAGGAAAAAAAAGTTGCAATGGAATACAAAATGAGTCAAGAGAATAGGGTGTGTGCGTAAGGGGAGTCCCTTTCTTTTTAGAAAACTCCAAATCCTGGCTTTCTCTTCAAGCTTGTTTTCCACGTGCCATTGCTTGCTTGCTTGCCTGTTTTGTCTACTCTGGAAAAGCACCTCTCACTTTGTCTTCAATAAAATCCTTCTACAAAATAAGTTTTAATAAGAACTATCTTGCTTCACATATAGACACAAATTCTCCAAATTCTGACAAGGAATGTCATAAAAAGAGGTGGATGAGAAGTGAACGACTCTTTCAGAATAATAAAGCTATTTAAGAGGTCACTCAGGAAAATAAATAATAGACTGCCCATATGATAATTTTAAACCTTTAACGCTTTTTATCATTATTAATAAAACATTTTAAAATTACTCAAATCAGATTACATTCTAATCTCTGAGATTGCAAATCTCATGCTTTGGCCTTATTTTTTATTAATATCTGACATGAAGTCACTTACTATATTTATTTTGCAACCCCTCAAATGTTGTATTCCAGATGATGGCAGGTGATTTTCTTGAAATCATAAATTTTGTGTGACTCATTGTATTCTCGGTAAAAGGAAAAATCTGGGAAATGCTTAGTTCAAAAATTAAGCATTTATGGGGGCTGGATCAATAGCACGGCGTTTAGGGAGTTTGCCTTGCACTCAGCCAAACCGGGTTCGATTCCCAGCATCCCGTATGGTCCCCTGAGCACTGCCAGGAGTAATCCCTGAGTGCATATCCAGGAGTAAACCCTATTCACCTGTGCATTGCTAATTTCAATATTTGCTAAAAATATCTCCCTGAAAATTATTGCTTTTGATATATGATAACAATGCCCACATTCTACAAAATCAAAAAATATTAAGTATTCATGAATTAAGAAATCTATTTCCTAGATTATATTGTATTAATGTCTTTAAGACTTCTTTAATCCTGTTTTCGAATTTGTCAAATCTATGTCATAATTTTCATGAATATAGATTTTAATAGAGTTTGATATATCCTGATTAATTTTCCTTTCTCCAAAATGTTTTTATTTTATATTATCCACTTCATTTTATTTGTTTTAAGTCTGATGTTCTCAAGAAGTAAATACTGCATGAACCACATAGAGTACAGTGTCGTATTTCATAAATTATATAATTAGATACTCATATCACACCATTGAAATGTCATTAATAAAATTACCCTTTTATACTTGTTTTATTCCTCATAGTAATGCAATTTGTGGTTTCAATTCTTCTAGCCCTTTATTCCAAGGGGCATAAGTACAAAGGAGATTTATCTTACAGTAATAGATTAATGAAAAGATTTCTAAAGAAATTAAAGATCTCTATCACAAAGGAGGAGATATTTGCTTGTCAGTGGTGAAACTATAACTAACTCAATGTTTTAAAGTTTGGGGGACAATGTATGTGGCAGGAGGATGGCAGAAACAGGACAGAGATAGAACCTGAGTATCATTATTATTTCAAATCTAGTACAGCCAGTGACTATAGTAGATTCATAAGAAGAAAATGAGATGTTATTTGTATCACTTAAACTACTGCTACTTATTAATTTATTCTCAAGGCAAAAGCCTGGGAATATAATGTATTAATTGTACAAATTGTAACACTTAGATTCTGTCTTTTTGCTTTATATGTTTCCTGCCTATGGGAAACTTCAGTCAAGGAAACTTGAAAATGAAGTAGCAATGATGCTATTTGGGTATTGTTAAGGGAGTAAGTCAGGTGCAACATAAGGGTTTGAGAATATGAACCAAACAAACAGAGATTTGTGGATGGAATGGTTTTGACAATGATTGTGATTCATTGTCTGTATAATACATTGTCCTAATTGAGTATATGTACATTTTAATCATCACGTTAACTTTTTATAATGTCTCTGTTTCCTGTTAATCTGTTACTGGCTAGGTCTCGCTATTCCAAGAGTTCCTTCTGATGGACTCAATATCGAAAATAAAATTGTGATTATTTTGTTATTTACATTGTATCTATTCTGGATTAGTTGAACTGCACACACTAACATTAAGCCATAAAAATCAATAGCTTCATTGAACAAATTATTTTTAATTTATTTCTTCTAGGATGCTGGTGCCCTAAGAATGAATGAATGACTCCAATGATATGAACAGCTTGGTTGCCTTAAGAACATATACTTTATTATGATAATTTCTTTCCCTGAGTTCTATACATTGATCTATAAAAATTAGTTTCAACCAAAAAGTATAACTAGAGAATGGTTCTTAACACTTTCTGAGGAATTGTCATTGAGAAAGAAAAGTTATCCATTGTCTCTTTAAGTTTGTAGCTCAAATACATTATTTGTTGAAGAGTAAGAATACTTAGGAAATTGGCAATCAATGTATTTTGAGACTAAAGACTTCTATAGAAGAGGAAGTTGTAACTTATTAATAAGCCAATGTTTTCAGAGTCTGTTATTGTTTAGATATCTATCACAGGTACAAAGGATGGCTCAAGGCAAAAATGGATTACTACAGGCACTGCTTTTTGTATAACAGACCCTCCCGTTAATGGTCTTAGAAGACAGACAATGGTCTACAAATATTATTGTGCTACTAATCATATTTGAAAGTTTTCTTCTGTTGCAAGATTTCTTAAAGCTTAAGAACAATTATTAGAAAAAAGGTAGGACTGTAAAGTCTAAAATAATCTGTGCAGTTGCTGATTGAATTTACCTGGAGGCAGCCAAGAATCACTGGCCTCTGAATCTTGCCAGCACTTCTATCCCAACTAGAACACTACTTTGTTTTTGAGACTATTTAGTTTGCTTGTTTAGTTTTTCAGTACTTGTAATTGAGATCATGCCCAAAGTCTTATACATCTGAGACCGTTCACTCCACCTCTGAACCCCTTGAAGTTTTTTTTTATTTATATTTTAGGTATATTTATGTGTAGTAGAACTTTAAAGAATGCATTGCCATCATGAAATGCATATTTATTTTGTATTATTTTCATGTTCCAAATCTGAAAGAGTGTCCAGATCTGGAACTCAAAACTGGGATATTATGATGATTTCCTACTTAATATGTTTGTTCAATGTTTTAACTACAATAAAATAGATTCTAAATGGCCTTTTTATAGGAAAAAGTATAACATTGAATGTATGAATGAGATTGTTCCAAGAGGCAAGAGAACTTTCACTAAATTTAACAATTAGGGAAGAAATGTTGAAATGTTGAAAAAATGTGTAACCTATTATACTATTAGCAAAACAAAGCAAAACAAAACAAAAAAACCCAAAAACTGAATCCAGGTAGTGACCTTAACAGATTAATGAAAAAACAGAGGCAACTAATTTTTTTGAGTCAAAATGTGGCAATTTTACTTCTATGTTAGTCTCTCTAATACTTCATTGCATTTATATAAATTTATGTTTATCTACCTCTTAGCACAGTATTTCTTTTATTTTTCACTTTCTTGTCTTTAAATGGTAGCCCTGAGAAAGCTTTATATAATATTTTTAATAAATGGTATTAGAAAGAGGAGTAATAGATAAATGGATTGAGCAAACATGAGACAAGCTTGGAATACATTGAAGACATTGGCGTGATGAAAATGAGTTTAGAGAACGTGCTAAATATGGACAAGAAGGTGAAGGTTTTAGAGTATATTCAAATCATTGTGTTCGGTTGAGTATCAGTGCTTCAGTACAGTTTTAAATGTTTACCATAGATATATTTTAAAATATGTTCAAAAGATTCCTTTTTTACCCTGAGGATAGTATGAGGTTTTTCTCTATCAGTCTACCATCAAGGTTATAATTAAGTCATTGAGTCTGTGGCCTGTATTTATGATTACAATATGTGATCAAGGATTATAAACATCAGGAAAACTGTATTATCACGCTGTCTAATTATCACATTAAGAGAATGACAGCAGACAAACGTTTCATCTCTTACTAGAAAGAAGAAATCTGACAGAACCTGATAGTTCACTTTGATGTCGGATTTGTATATGAAAGTATAAAAGATTGAACTATTTTCAAACAGAATATCTAACGTTGGCTTCATTCTGGCATTCAGTTTTTTGCTCTATGGCCATATTTTTCTTTGAAGTCACAGAGCCTTGAGTTTATTAGGATATCTTTATTGCAGGCAAAGCAATGAAACTCAAGAAGGTGAAACGAAACTCAGAAGACCTCAAAGTCAACAGCAGGTGTAATAGTTTATCTCCAAAGTGTGTAAGTTGCTGGAAAAATGCATTTAACGTGAATGATCTAGATAGGTCAATTGTTACCATAGTAGACTTTTCAGATCAATATTGTATCGGTAAAACCTGGGAAGTGTAAAATTTCATACCACCATCCAGATATATTGAATTAGAAATGTTGGCTGTCAGACTTAGCAATTTATGTTTTAATAGGCTCTCTCTCCAGTAGTCTTCTTTGACTACTAAAATTTGAAAATATATGGTCTAAAATATTGCCTCAAATAGATTTCATTATCTTTTTTACTTTTCTAAGCCTAGTTGACATTCTCACTGGAGCATTTTTATTATTTTTTTAATTTTGTTTATTTATTTATTTATATTAGTGAAACACCCTGAGGTACAATTGTAGAGTTACAAACATTCATGCTTGGGTTTCAGTTATACAATGATCGAGTACTCATCCCTCCATCAGTGCCCATTCTCCACCACCAATGCTTCCAGTATCTATCCCACCCATCCCCCATCCCACCTCCCCCAACCCACCCTGCCTCTGTGACAGGGCATTCCCTTTTGCTCACTCTTTCCTTTAGGGTGTCATAGTTTGCAATAGAGGTATTGAGTGTCCATCGTGTTCGCCTTATAGTCTACTTTCAGCACGCATCTTGCATCCTGAGAGAGTCCAATGGAGCATTTTTAAATAGCTATCCTAATCTACTCATCAACCATTTTCTCTGAACTACTTGTCACTATACTAATGTTCTGGATTGTGTTGCTCTTGAATTACTTCATAAATGTTAATCATTGTTTCCTCTAAGACTTTGGATGCCATGTACATTAGAATTTATCTTCCTGGCTACAGAAACAGAGCAGCATTAAGAATAAATTCTTGGGGCTAGAGCAATAGCATAGCAGGTAGGGCGTTTGCCTTGCATGCGTCCAACCCGGGTTCGATTCCCAGCATTCCATATGGTTCCCCGAGCACTGCCAGAAGTGATTTCTGAGTGCAAAGCCAGAAGTAACCCCTGAGCATTGCCGGGTGTGACCCAAAAAGCAAAAAAAAAAAAAAAGAATAAAGTCTTGAACCAGAGAGATAGTATGGTGCTTGCTTTGTATATAACCAAATTGAATTTGGTCCCTGGCACTGCATTCAGTCCCTGAGCACCACCAGGAGTAATTCCTGGGCACAGAACTAGGAGTAAGCTCCAAGCACCTAAGAGTGTTGCCCAATCCATCCCCCTACTTTCCCCTCCCAATTTTCAAAAATGTGTTTGTTTATTGGCAATGCTAATATATATAGCTTTGTAGCACTGTCCTCCCATTGTTCATTGATTTGCTCAAGTGGGCACCAGTAACGTCTCCATTGTGAGACTTCTTGTTACTGCTTTTGGCATGTTGAATATACCCCACCTGGAGCTTGACAGGCTCTACCCTGCGGGTGGTATACTCTCGGTAGTTTGCCAGGCTCTCTGAGATGGATGGAGGAATCGAACCCAGGTCAGCCGCATGCAAGGCAAACACCCTACCCACTGTGCTATTGCTCCAACCCAAGGCAGCATAGATAGAGAGATAGATAGATAGATAGATAGATAGACAGATATATATATATATATTGCTCCAGTGTGTCAGGCATATATATATACATATATACACACATATATATAAATATATGTATATATATTTCCCTCTTAAATATATATATATATATATTTCCCTCTGTGATTTGGAACTGGAGTCAGAGTAATAGCACAACAGAGATGGTGTTGGCCTTGAATAAAGCTGGCCAGGGTTTTATTCTTGGAATTCTACATGGTTCCCCAAGCACCACCAGGAGTAATTTCTGAGTATAGAGCCATGAATTACCCCTGAGTTATCCTTGGTGTGAGTCATGAGTTATCCTTAGTGTGACTCAATAAATACTTATTGAAAGATAGTACAGTGAACAACTTCCTTTAATTATTTGACATGCAAGTTTACACTTAGGAAAATGATGAATTGCGTGGCACAATCCTGGAGCTACAGATTCCCCATATTTATGGCTTTAAGGCTTATAATAAAAGATCACACAACTCTAATGTTAATCAAAGAGCCTTTAATTTCAATTAAGTTTCATAAGGGGGATTATTGGGTTGGAGCGATAGCACAGCAATAGGGTGTTTGCCTTGCAGGCAGCCAACATGGCCGACCCGAGTTCGATTCCTCCACCCCTCTTGGAGAGCCCGGCAAGCTACCGAGAGTATCTCGCCCACACAGCAGAGCATGGCAAGCCACCCATGATGTATTCAATATGCCAAACACAGTAACAACAAAGTCTCTAATGGAGATGTTACTGCGCCCGCTCGAGCAAAACGATGAACAATGGGAGGACAGTGACAGTGATGGGGGATTATTAAAAGACTCGGAGAGAGAGAGAGAGAGAGAGAGAGAGAGAGAGACAGAGCAAGCCTAAGAGAAAGCAAGAGACAGTAAGATTTTGAGAAGGAGAACAAGAGACAGAAACAGAGAGAGATTTTTTATGTTTTCATAGAAGATTTGTGGATTAGAGACCTAAGTGAGTTAACTAACAGCTTGAATCCAGTCAGTCTGGCTGCTGAATTCTTCATGCACTCCATCACTTTATTCTTCTTCTCTTAAGCCTTCAAATGACTATATGAAACCCATTCACATTACACAAGAAATTTGCATTAATTAGAGTCTAGCAAATTAAATATAGAGATTAGTATTTGACCAACACTCTAGGCACCACAAATTTACTGAATTGGCATATAAAATTAATTTTCACACTGGTGCATCACTTAAATTCTTGAAATTACTCTAAAGTATCATTTCACCAAGACACCCATCTTCTTGAATAGATCACTTTTAGTCCTCTGCTTTACCATAAATTTTATAACATAGGGTTTATCTGATGGCAACTAAGAAGACAAAATAGGAATTGGGATCCATACATATCAGAAAGAATGCATTTATCATGGCTAAGAGGTCTCAACCTGATAAGGCTTGAGGAAGTGAAGGTCTTTGTTTACACTCTCTTTTCAGATATCAGTTCCTCTGGAAATTATTTTTTTGTGTGTGTGATGACAATGACAGAGATGATAGATTTCTTCCACTTGGTGTCAATTTTGCATAATGGCATAGTAGGAAGTGGGAATAATATTCACTCCCCTCCTTTCTCTCCTCATCTGGTGCCAAAAGTTTTTACAAAGCAGCTGATCTTTCACTTGCACCTTCCAGCAGTAAGTCAGTATAGATCGTTTCATGCTTCTTTCCTGACTTGACAAGGCATGGCAGGAAAGTACAAGTCACCAGCTGCGCTACCACTAGAAATCAATTGGGAAAATTAAGTTGGTATCCCAGTTTTGCTGGGATGTATCTAAGAAGGACTTTAGGGAGGTAAGAATATCTATCTGGCATGGAAAACCAGCTTTCCTTCAGTCTAATTCTCTGGGTCTGATTATGCCACTAAAATTACCTTGAACAAATTTTTATTAAGGGATTCTGATTTCCAGTGTTATTATTTATAAAGTTTTATGAATTCCCGCATAAACATATGCCTCAGAGACCTGGACCCTACAAAAACAGGATGAGAACGCTATACGGGTCTCCCAAAGAGAAATTGAAAAAAACTATGCTTAGAGTATCATGCTTCACTCAAGTGAGAGAAAGAATCCGGGGTTCTGACCTCTGTCAATGATGGAGAATCAGGGATGCTGTCTCATTTTCCAAGACATCAAAAATCAGATGGGCTAGACATGCAATGCGATTTGGAGACGGCTGCTGGACTTGAGCCATTATCAATTGGATTCCATGGGACCTCAAAAGATCGTGTGGCCGCCAACCTATGAGATGGTCATACTTCTAAATGGTCGGTTTGAGGCTCTTCGTGTTCCTGGAGTGAGCAGATGCCATTGGGCTACACTAGCATGTGACCGGGAAAAATGGAGACGTTACTGGCACCCGTTCGAGCAAATCGATGAATAATGGGATGTCAAGTGATCAAGTGATGTATAACATGTTTTAATATCACACCCACCACCATGGTGTCAACTTCCTTTCATCAATGTCACAAACTACCCCTCCATTCACCCCATGACTCTCAACTGTCAGTTTCTATTGCTTATGGTCACTTATTAAAAGGTAAAGGTAAAGGCCCTCCCGTTGTTCGTCGATTTGCTCGAGCGGGCCCAGTAACATCTCCACTGGAGACTTTGTTGTTACTGTGTTTGGCATATCGAATACTCTCGGTAGCTTGCCGGGCTCTCCGAGAGGGGCGGAGGAATCAAACTCGAGTCGGCCATCTTGGCTGCGTGCAAGGCAAATGCCCTACCGCTGTGCTATCACTCCAGCCCATGGTCACTTATTATTTCCACATTATGTTCCTTTATATTCCACCATATTCCATCTATGAGAGCTATCATTCTTCATTTTTCCCTCTCTACTTGACTCCTTCACTCAACATAATACTCTCTAGTTCCACACATAGGGCTGGAGCAATAGCATAGTCGGTAGGGTGCATGCAGTCGACTGGAATTTAATTCCTTTGTCCCTCTTGGAGAGCCCGGCAAGCTACCGAGAATATCCCGCCTGCACAGCAAAGCCTGGCAAGCTACCTGTGGCATATTCGATATGCCAAAAACAGTAAAAACAAGTCCACTAGAGCAAATTGATGAACAACAGGAAGACAGTGCTACAGTTCCATACATACAGTGGCAATTTGCATGATTTTACCTTATGCAGTAGCGGCCTCTTGAGCATATATAATACACTTTCTTTATTCAGTCATCTGTTCTTACACACTTGAGTGGTTTCCAGATCTTAGCTGTTGTGATTGATGTTACAATGAACATAGGAGGACAAACGTCCATCTAAAATAGTTCGTTTTGGTCCTCTTTGGATAGGTATCAAGAAGTGGAATTGTTAGACCAAGTGGAAGCTCAGTTATTCAATTTTTGAAAAATACCCATAGTGTTTTCCATCTAAGTGGAACCAATTGATATTCCCAACAACAATAGTTGGGGTGAACTAATGATTAAAGAATAGTGATTAATAAATTAGAATACTATAAAATTGTATAACTAAGTTGTCATGCCTTTGTCTCTTTAAATTGATGAATAAAGAGTAGAAGTTAAACAAGAATACCTATTGAATTGTTTACACGTTTATAACCTTGTGTTTTATAAGTTAATTGAGTCTTTAAAGAATCCAGAAAGCAGGCTTTTATTTTGAGTATTAGTAGAAAAGGTTAAAATGAAATCAGCTTATTCTTGCATTTAACCATTATTATCTAGTTCTTATTCTAGAGAACCTGGCAGGCTACCAAAAGCATCCTGCCCACACGGCAGAGTCTGGCAAACTCCCCGTGCTGTATTCAATATGCCAAAAACCAGTAACAATGATGGGTCTCATTCACCTGACCCTGAAAGAGCCTCGAATGTGACACTTTCTAAAATCTCAGGGCTAGGACGAAGGAGATGTTACTGGTGCCTGCTCGAGAAAATTGATGAATGACAGGATGACAATGATACAGTGATTAACCATTATTAATTTCACTGAAATAGTGTATGGTTGTGCTCAATTTGAAGAAACAAGTAATCTTTCTTTCAGGAAAGTTAGCTAATGTCAGAATAGAAGATTTGAAGCCATTGAATTTCTACGGCACATGGAATGAGACAGTAGGAAGATAGAAGAGATTCCTAGAATGGAGTTTTTATGTCTTTTGGTCTTTTCTCTTGTATAATAGTAAGGAAAACTCTGTAATTTGAATATTAAAGAAGCATATGTGGAGAGTGAAAGAGGATGAAAATAAATGGAAGAATAGAAGATAAAAATTTATGTTTGCTAAAATGCACTATCTTATTATCATTATCACTATCCTGCCGTTGTTCATCGATTTGCTCCAGCGGGCCCAGTAACATTGTGAAACTTGTTACTGTGTTTGGCATATAGAATACATCGCGGGGAGCTTGCCAGGCTTTGCCGTGGGGCAAGATACTCTCGGTAGCTTGCCGGGTTCTCTGAGAGGGGCGGAGGAATCGAACTCAGGTCGGCCGTGTTGGCTGCGTGCAAGGCAAACCCCCTACCCGCTGTGCTATCGCTCAAGCCCCCTTATTAAATAAATGCTGCATAATAAATAAAAGCTGTTGTTTTGTGCTCAAGTTTACTTTGATTGATGGGGACCTTATCAAGGTTTAGATTCTAATAGAAAAACCACTGTACTGATGTCCCTGGTATTATTAGAAAACACCTTAAGAGTTCTTAAAACTTAGACATATTTCTGCAAATGTTTATGCATTTAGAAGATAGGAAAGGAAAGCTGTGCTAGAAATACATACAGAGAAAGATTAAGGTGCATTTCCCTTCTTACATTTTACTGAAGTACTAGAAACATAAAGGTTGAAGGAGAATAGAGGAACTATTTTTCTGAGCACCAACAAACAAAGAACTTTCAACCGTCAAATTAAATTAGTAATTCCTATCCTCTGTAGTAAGCCAAGAGATCAACAGCAGTACTGGGAAATATTTTCTCTGACCTTGAATGCATGTGTTAAGCCATTGCTTGAGTTGAATTTCCTTGAGAAGCTAAGTGGAATTCTGCCAAGATGTACCAGAATGAGCAACAGGCATGTGCTCCCTGTGGGACCTGTTCAGTGAATCTGAGATGTCTCTGTGAGGTCTTGAGAACTATGGTTTTGTATCAACAGGGGGAAATCCACAGAGCTTCTGTTTTAAGACACTGTGTTCAATAGCTAAGCATTTCTTTCAAGCCTCCCCATACTGCTTTCATTTAGGCACCCCCATTCTTTTGGAAGGCAGAGTGATGCGCAGACAATATGTGGAAGCCACATCAAAGATGATAGTGATCGTGGCCAGAGGGCATTTCAGATTATGTGAATGAATAAAAGCTGCTTTTCAAAAAAGCAAGCCCCCCTTCTTCCCACCCTGTTGATGTGCTGCCATAGATTGAAAGTGGCATCATTTATTTCCTGTTGCTGAAATTGTGGGATTCTGGTGGGATAGAAGTGGAAGTTGGGGTTGTGTGTGTGTGAAAAGAACAACTGGGCATCTTGTTTTCTGACCAGCTTCATTTCAGTGAAAGACTGTTTCTTAGAAGTTCATGGTTATTCAGAAGAAATGTCCTGCTCTGGGTTTTAAAAGATTTTCTTACACAATTCAATTTGTGCTTAAAACAGAGTTTCACTGGGAGAGTTGGGCATAGCAGTGGCCAAAGATAGTGGCAGAGGAAAAGCTGAGGCCTCTGCACTCACCACTAAGATAGCATTATTTACAGGTAGCCTACGGTTCCTGTATAGGTTCAGATGAAAACTAAAGGGAACACCAGCAAATTGGTAGAGAGGAAATGGAGAGAGAAAAAGAGCCTGCAGAGGCAAGGCTGGGGGACAAGAGGGAAACTGGAGACTCAGGAATAGGGAAGTAGACATTGGTGGGTGTCTGGTGTTGGAGAATTTATGACTGAAACTTGGTAAGCAATACCTTTGTAACTCTTTAGTTCACAGTTATTCAATAAAAAATAACTAAAGGCACCTTGATCATCTCGATTGTCTCTACATATTATTCAAATTGTAGGAACAGAGGACTTCACTGAACTGATGGCCTTTCCTACTCTCACCCAGAATTTTTTTTTCTCTTTGACCTTTGAAAAAAAGAATTAGTGAGGCAATAGTGATTTCCAATTACTTAACCAATATTTATTTATTTGTTGATCTACTTCTGTTGGCTTTTTGGGGGTCACACATAACAGTGCTTAGGGCTTATTCACAGCACTGTGGTTATGGGACCATATGCAATGCCTGGGATTAAAATAGGGTAGACCATGTTTGAGACAAGTGTATTAATATTTGTACCATATCCAGTCCTGAATCGCAATTATCATTTGTTTTTACTTATCTATTTATTTATTTATTTATTTATTCATCCGTTATTTGTACAACCAGTAATGTTCAGGGTCTATTCTTGGCTCATTGCTCATAATTGACCCCTGGCAGTGTCCATGGGACCTTATTTGGTGCCAGGGATCTGAACTGGGGTTGAAAACTTCGTGCCATGTGACTTAAACCCAATATTATCTGCCCAGTTCTACTTAATAATAATTTATTTATTAAAAGTATTTATATATAGGAGTACATGGATCACAATATAGGAAATACCTTTGCATCATCATCTTAATGATTAAAATACCACAAATACATTTTGTAATCTTGTGTTACCCTTCTTTATTAACAATTTTCTCTTTCTATTCTCACCCTAAGAGTGATACATCATATTATCTTGATTCACAACTTGATGAATACTGTTCGTTAATTAAAGAAAGAAACCCAAATTTAAAAAAATTAGGTGACTTCCTAATATAGTTAAACTTAAAATTTGCTGAAGCAGAATAGCAACTACCTCAAGAGTCCAATGTTTCCTGTTTCTTTTATCTTATTATAGTTTATGTAACATTATCATAGTAGTGTTCAAGTTTATGGTACTGATGATGAACAAACTTATTGCACACCTCTGACACCCAAGAATCCATGACCTCCAACAATTGTTCTTCTGTCACTTTTTGTCCAATCTCAATTCCCTTCTTCCCCTCCCTCTACTGTTTCTTAATGGGCTTTTTAATCTAAGGTCAAGTTTTGGTCATTGTTAGATACAGTCTACTCTCTTATTTTGGCTTTATTTTTCAAAGATCAGTAAGATTCTTGTTCTTACCTCAGTGGAGAAGCTTGTATTTTTAGCTACTAAAAATCTCACGTTTATTCTACAAAGATCCTAATATGACCCAACAATGTGAATAGGAAATCTAGAGAGCAAAGATAACAAAAATATTATGACCTTCACGATTTATTAAAACTCTTAAGTGTCCAGGATCCAAGGAATTAGAATAGGAGCAAGGTATGTTGCCCATATCTAGGTTCAATTCCTAGTACTATATCATCAACCAAGCATCACTTGTTGTGGTCTTGAAAGCCCTGCGCCTTTTTCTTTTCCTGAATTTCAGGGTCCAAGTAACACCATATCCTCAAGCAATAGTCTGGAAGTACTGACCCAGTTTGCTGATTTTCATTAGAAGTGGCCCTACCCTGAAGACCACTTGGGAAATCCTCACCTACCCTGCTCAAAAAAAAAAAAAAACAAACAAACAAAAAACTGAAACTCTTCAAAGTACTCTTTATTGGACAGTAATCAGTTCTTAAATCAGTAATTACTCGGTTTTTAAAGTAAAAAGAAGTGTATTACATATTGAAATTGAAAAAAGGGAGTATTCTTTCACCTACAATGTAAATGTAGTGGAGATGAATGAGTATAAAATATAACCAATTACTGTGCATTCGATAGCCATATTACTTTGTCATTCACAATATTGAAGTTCTTCCCATTTCACAGATAGGAAACCTGAGTCACAGGACTGGTGGTGATATACATAATTCTAAACAAGTTATTTCTTGTAAGCATGAGATAATATTCTCAACTGAATTTTTAAAATCATGCATAATTTTTTTCAAACACTATGAGATTTATATTTTTATTCCAGGGTAGGACTGGTTTCACAAAAATACAATGCAAGTTGCATAGTTTATTTTATTTTTAATTAAATTTTTTTTATTAAAGCACTGTGGTTTGCAAAGCTATTCACAGTTGAGTCTTAGACATGCAATACTGCAGCACTGATCCTACCACCAGTGTCAGCTTCCCTCCACCAATGTTCTCCTTCCTATATCTACCACACCCACCCACAGCCTGCCCTCTTGACAAGCCCTTTTCTAAGTTCAGTTGTTAAAGTTTGGGTCTCTTGATTTTAGTGTCGTTGAATCTGTGATTTGATATTTGGCTTTTTCATTCCTTAATGAACCTGAATCAACTTGACCACTGGCCCTGTTGCTTCACATCTATCTCCTCTACTCTCCTGTCCACTCTCTTTTTCCTTCTCCCTGTATTCTGGGGCCAAGATTAATCTGACATCCCTCCTTTTAAAACACTGCATACCCTCATACATGTACTCTAAATGCCATGTATAATTGATACTGAATACTACACAGCTGTCAGGAATGATGAAATCATGCAATTTATTATAACATGGATGGAACTGGATAACATCATATTAAAAGAAGAAGAATCATACATCATTTTAAACTTTTAGTATCTGAATAAACAATAAAAGAGATATGAGGAAATTTATTTTTTATTTTTGTTTCTTTTGGACCACACCTGATGGTGCTTGGGGCTTCCTCTTGGCTCTCCTCTCAGGTATCACTTCTGGAAGGCTAGGGACCATATGTCTTGTGGGGGATTGAACCCGTGTTGGCAGTGTGCAAGAGAAGCACCCGATTCACTCTACTATTACTCTGGCCCTGAGGGAAAATTAATTTTAATAATACATTGTATCTAATTCAATATACCAAATTATCATAATTTCAGCATAAATGTAACAATTAGCATTCTTTCCCCTTATTAAGCATTTGAAGTCTAGATGTGTGTTTTATACTCATGGCACATCTTCATTCAAACTAACCACATTTCAAGTGTCAATAGCCACACGTGGGTGGCGGTTCCTTAATGGAAAACACAGAACTGGTCACTTAGGATTCAGCATTGAGCAACAAAAATTCCTTGCCATTGTTAAAGTTAATTAAAGGAAATATATAACTGGAGTGGTAAAGAAGGGTCCGTTTAGGTGAACTATTAAGGTTTATGATGAAGTTCTTCAAATTTTACTAAGTATAATGGGCAGTCATTAAGGGAAGGGAAACATTATTTGACTTGAACTGGAATTCTATTACTATATACTTACTTAGCTTGTTGTGAGTAACTGAGAGAAAGTTGAAATGAACAGTTCACTTAAATGATTACCGTAATAAACCAAGTGAGTTGTAATACTTTACAACAAACACAATGGTATTTGTAGAGATGGACTGAGTTTCAGATTTGAATGTGGATGTATTTTACCTAATAGTTAAAATCTTACTGAAAATGTACATTAGTTTTTTCATTACTAATATTTAAAACCAATAGCTCCAAATTTGTAAATAGGCTGAATATATTTGCATTTTATACTAAGGATTATTTTATTTTATAAGAGCCTGTACCATTGGTTTAAGCTGGCTTTATTCCTCTAAATTAAAAGCACATACTTTGTGAAATTCCATTACAGTTTGAGCTGTGAGTAATAGAATAGCACATGAGTTAATATTCTAATGGATAGAATATTAATCCTAAAGATGGTATATTATCATTAACTTTGTATTTACCCTATTAATATTATGCTTACACTAGCGATAGCACAGTGGTAAGGGCGCTTGCTTTGCACATGGCCAACCTGGCCAATCTGAGTTTGATTCCTCCGCCACTCTTGGAGAGCCCGGCAAGCTACTGAGAGTATCTCAGCCACACGGCAAAGCCTGGCAAGATACCCATGACTATTCCATATGCCAAACACAGTAACAAGTCTCACAATGGAGACCTTACTAGGCCCGTTCAAGTAAATCAATGAACAATGGGAGGACAGTGCTACAGTGCTACAGTAAATATTCAGTTCCTGGAATGTTCTTTGAATCAAAGTTGCCCTTTCAGTGGTTTTATCACTTTGTTTTACATGTCTAACACCGACTTTCACAAGTATTTATTTCTTAAATCTTTCTCATTTGCTTTCAAATTCCAGTCCCCCATGACATCTTTTTTTCTCCCTCCATCCCATTGCTTCTATTCTCTGAACTTCTCTTGTTTCAGATCCTGTTTTCCAAGACAATTTTATTATTTTTCTTTTGAATTTTCACTTTCTTCTCTACCTCACTAATCTCCAGAGTGAGTAATATTAGCTCTCTTGCTACTCTTCTCAGCGTTTTGCACTTTGCTGCCATATTGCATACTTTCTCTAAGCCTCTAATAAAAAATTATTCAAATGTTCATGTCTTTTTCTCTAAATCCAAGGTGACAGAGTCCATTAAGCTAGTCCAATAATTTCTCTTCTCACCTTTCTACATTTGTTCTGAGAACAACTAACGTTATTGCCTAGGCACACTTTCTAAACTGTGAATTTTTCCACATCACTCTCCCTCTCAACATCATGCCATTGATATAATTTTCCTGCAGTTGCAAATCTAGGTCCTTTGAAGGGGAAGCAGGTTTGCACATAACATGGCTACCAACGAAGTTAAGCCCTGCCATTTTCCCTTGTTGCACCAGGTGCCTCACAGCACTAAATTATGTGAATTTCTTCCAATAAGCCTTCCTTTTTTATTCAGCTTTTTGACCTTGATATATTGCCACATTAGCATTGCTTGCATTCATACCTATTCACTAGCCTGCCTGATGCCAGCTTCCTGGTGTAAATATCTATCAAGTTGCATCTTCAAGTCGAATCTTTTATCTTATTCATCTCTTTTTTTATTTTCCACATTTTGTAGTCTTTCATCTTAAAGCCAAGTTTTATTTGAAAGGTTTTATTTAAAAAACAATTTTAGATACCACACAATATGTATAAGTTTTTTTTAAATTTTATTCTTATTTTGGGGGGCTGGAGCAATAGCCCAGCGGGTATGGCATGTGCCTTGCATGCAGCCAACTCGGGTTTGATTCCCAGCATCCCATATGGTCCCCTGAGCCGCCAGGGGTAATTCCTGAGTGCAGAACCAGGAGTAAACCCTGTGCATCACCAGGTGTGACCCAAAAAGCAACATATATATATGTATATATATATATAATTTTTAATTGAATCACTGTGATTTACAAAATTACTCATGATTGAGTTTCAGATATACAATGTTCCAACACCAGACCCTTCACCAGTGTCCACTTGTCCCCAGTTTCCTTCCTGTCCCCACACTAGCCCTTCATATTTGATATATTGCCACATTAGCCTTGCTTGCATTCACACCTATACACTAGTGTGCCTGATGCCAGATTCCTGGTGTAAATGTAAAGTAGCAGGCACTTCATATTTCCTTAAAGTATTCCTTATCCTCCAGAGTGACCACTTTCCTCTATACTTGTCAATTTCTGACTTATTCTCACCCCCACCCCCACTCCCAGTGGCAAGCTTCCCACTAAAAACCAGTTCTCATGCTCTTTGTTTCTATTACCTTTGGAGCATGTGGCATTCCCCTATTGTGTTTCTTTTTATACCACATATGAGAAAGATTCTCCTTTATTTTTTTCCTTTTTGGGATCACTCCTGGTGATGCACAGGGGTTGCTCCTGGCTTTGCACTCAGGAATTATTCCTGGTGGTGCTCAGGGGACCAAATGGAAAGCTGGGAATCGAACCCGGAGCAGCTCCGTGCAAGGCAAACACCCTACCCGCTGCACTATCGCTCCAGCCCAGAGAAAGATTATTCTATGTCACTCTCTCTCTGATTAACTTCACTCAGCATGACGCTCTCCAGATCCATCCCCACAGCAGCAAATTGTGAGTGACTTGATCTTCTTTATGTCAAGTAGTATTCCATTGCGTATATTTTCATAACTTCTTTGTCCAGTCATCCAGCACTTTGGTTGTTCCCAGACTTTGGCTATTGTGAATAGTACACACACACAAAAAATAAGAGTGCAAATGTCTTTTTTGCATTGTTCTTTTGCATTCTTGGGGTATATTCCAATAAGTAGAATTCCTGGGTCTTTTGAAAGCTCAACTCATAGTTTTTTTTAGGAATGTCAATATTCTTTTCCAAAAGCACTGAACCAGATGACATTCCCTCTAGCAGTAAATGAAGTTTCTTCTTTCCCCACTTTCTTGCCAGTACTAGTTACTGGTGGGTTTTATTCATTGTTGTTTTGTTTTTATTTTGTTGTGTTTTTTTAAGCAAGATAGTTTTTGTTGAATGAAACTTATTTAGAAAGATGTAAGTGGTGAGAAAGAGAGAAAGTAGTTGTTAGAGAGAGAACATGGGATTCTTCATAAAGGAAAAAGTAAGCAAAGAGATAGAGACAGTGACATACATGTTCAAGGGGGAACATGGGCTTGAAGAACAAGCCAACTTTTCTTTTTGATGTGTGTCAATCTCTCTGGAATGAGGTGATATTTCATTTGTTGCTTTTGTTTACATTTTTCTGATAATAAGCAATGCAGAGCATTTTTTCATTTGTCTATTGGCGCATGACAAGTATTTCTGCTTTAAGGAAATTTCTATTCATTTCTGCTCCCCAGTTTTTGATGAGGTTTTTTTTTCTTTGTAAAGTTCTACAAGAAGATAACTCTTTTGCTTTGTGCTCAGAGTTTTTTGCTTGTTTCTTTTTCTTGGAGTAGATTATTAAGCTGCTGAGTAGATAAATATTTGGGTCATTTTTGTATCTTTATTATTAATTTATTCAAAGTCCAGACACCAATGAGTATAATACTTAAAAGTCAAACTTCTCAGGGGAGATGTGATTAAACCCCATCCAAAACTAAAGAGGAAATAGTTATTTATATTTTCCACTAAATTGGTTTTCTTAATTATTTTATGTAAGTTTTTCTTTGTACCGCCCAGTTTATTGAGTAAAAAGACAATTCCTCAACCATAGTGTATAGAGCATTGTATTTCAAATATTATCAATTCTACTTTTCACCCTTCTAGTGAAAGACTCTATTATAGTGTTTCCTACAATGAATTTCTCTTCATTCCCCCTCCCTGCCATATTGGAATTTTTTATTTCTATAAGACTAGTTACAAAGTCAATCCTTTGGGTTACATTTTATTAAAAATCCATGTATAGGGCCAAATCAAAATGTTTACCTTGATGTTGACCCAGGTTGGATCCCCAGCACTCTGTATGATTCCAAAACCTAGTCAGGATTGATCTCTGAATGCAAAGCCAAGAGTGGGCCCCAAGCACTGCTAGGTCTAGCCCAAAGTAAACAAACAAACAAGATTAAATTAAAATTTTAAAAAAATCGAAATGTCTGGCTAATTTATTTAACAAATTTCCAAGTCATAACCAATTTACCACTGGGCTAAATTTAGTTACTATTAGGGTTATTTAGGACAAAGAGAAGATATATAACTTTTTTTAATACTATAAATTAAAAAATAGTGAATAGGTGCTCCATAGGCCAGAAATGTAAATTTTCACTCTTTAGCTTTTCCACTTTTTTTTACAAATCTGTTCAGGGAAATATATAAATTCTTTATTTGATTCACCCTCATCCTATGTAATGCAAATAATTATGAGAAATATTGATAGGAAATGACATGAAAGAGGGAAGCAGGCACTCAGAAAACCCAAAAGAATCTGAAGCAGAGTAATAGGCTAAAGAGTATAAGATTTTCAACTCAGTTCACCTGAGCTACTTTGTAGATCTTCAGTCATTCACTTTGACCATTTTTCTTTACCTTACAGCTCCAGAGTTACATTCTTTTACTATTTTTTTATTATTTCACATAATTTTCAATTAAAATATTTAATTATAGTTTAAATTACATGTTTATGATAGTGTTAACATCTATGGTTTTGATGAACATGGTTACATACCTCACCACCAATGAAGAATTCAAGACTCTTTCACCAATATTCTTGTGTTAATTCTAGTCCATCTCTTCTTTTATTTCCCTGATTTCCTCCCTTCCCTTGATTGATTATCAACAATTTTGTAATCCAAGACCAAGGATCTTCATTGTTTGATACTGTCTATTATCTTGTTTTCTCTGTACACCAATAAATGTGAGTATGTGTTTTTCCTTTGAGTTATTTGACAACCTCAGTTCAATTCAAGTTGCAGCAAACAGCAATACTTTTATCATTTTGTAGCAACCTAATATTCTATTGTGAACATATACTGCAGCTTTGTTATCTGTTCATATGTTGTTGGATATTAGGGTTATTTCAATTTTCTGGCTATTATATTAAATGTCCCGGCGAGCAAGGACAGTCAGGCGCGGGGGCAGAAGACTGCACTGTTCTCTTCCGGGACCTGGTTTTTATAGTCTCTGGGACCCCTTGGAGAGGAGCGTGTTGAGCTTTCCTCCCCGTCCCGACCAGGGCTCCGGCAGCCGAAGACCTCCAGGACCAGCCACCACCATGCTGAGACCACTCTCCGCACACATGAAGGTACTGGCAGAGGGAAAAAGTCACACGGGTTCCGGGACCGAGATCACAAATCATCCTGTTATTCGTCGATTGCCTCAAGCAGGCCCCAGTAACGTCTCCTTCATCCTAGCCCTGAGATTATATTCAAGGCTCTTTAGGAGAATGAGACCCATCATTGTTACTGGTATTTGGCATATTGGGTACGCCACGAGGAGTTTGCCAGACTCTGCCGTGTGGGCAGGCTACATTCGGTAGCCTGCCAGTTTGTCCAAAGTAGGAATGAGATAATAAGATGTCATAATAAGATGTCGCGCGGCCGCGTGGTTCTGGGAGCTGGTTTTTATAGTCTCTGAGTCTTGGCCATTGATGGGATTACACGGTGCCAGGGGGCCAGTTGGTGGGTGTGACCCCTGCCTACTGGAATTTGGAGGATCTGGGTGGAGGATGCTCGGCCCAAATCTGAGTAGGCTTGGAGTTTGTGTGATTTGTGATACTAAATGTGGCAGTAAACTTTAGTGTGAAAATATCTTTTGATTATTTTTGTGTGTGTTGTGGTTGTTTATGTCAATAAGAAGAGTTTTCAGGTCATATCAAGCTCTATTCTTACTGTTTTGAGAAATCTCTATACTGTTTTCCAAAGAGAAAAGTACAGACAACCAACCATGAAAGAAGTTTCCTTTTGCACCATGCTTTCACCGATACCATCCCCATGTATCTTAAATTGAAACAGAAATTAAAAATCTTCCCAAGAACAAAAGCCCAGGTCCACCTAGATTAACTAGTGAGTTCTATCAACCTTCAGTGAAGAATTCCTACGTATACTCAAGTACTTCCAAAATATTGATTAAATGGGAATTTTTCCTAACAGTTTTGATAAAGTCAGTATTATCCAAATAGCAAAAGTAGAGATATTACTAAAAGACAAGATATCAATCAGACTGATATCAGCAGACTGTTATCCTGATTAACATTGATGCAGAGATCCTTCACAAAATTTTAGCAAAGCAAATCCAACGATATATCAAAAGGATAACATACAATGATCAAGGGTACTTTACATCAGGTCACTGTCACTGTCACTGTCCTCCGCTGTTTATCGATTTGCTTGAGTGGGCCCATTAGCATTGTGAGACTTGTTACTATGTTTGGCATGTCGAATATGTCACAGGTTGCTTGCCAGACTTTGCTGTGCAGGCGAGATACTCTCGGTAGCTTGCCGGGCTCTCCCAGAGGGGCGGAGGAAATGAACTCAGGTCGCCCAGTTGGCCATGTGCAAGGTAAATGCCCTACCTGCTGTGCTATCATTCTAGCCATGCAATGATAATTCAATATATAATTCATAAATATAAATTTATGAATTTATATTTTATGATTTTAATTTATAAATATAAACCCTCACATCAAAACACAAAAGCTAAAAATCTAATGTTCATATTGATTGATATAGAGTTTGTGTTTGACAACATTCAACATATCTCTACAAAATTGCGATAGAGGAAACATACCTGTAGGTTATAATGACCACTTGCAACAAATCCTTAGCCATCATTATCCTTGATGACAGAAAACTGAATGTCTTAAATCTGAGATTAGGTATAAGACAGGATATCTGCTTTCTCCTTCGGTGTTTATTGTAGTTTTAGAAGGGAAAAATTTAACAGAAATTCGATAAGATAAAAAAAATGACTCAAAATGTAATTACTCAATCACTATTTGTAGATAACAGGACAATATATAAAGAACACCCTTAAAAGCCACTAAAAAAATCTTCAAAAACAAGGGGTTAGAGTGGGTAAGGGTCTTAACTGGTTTATGGAAACCCAGATTTCAATTCCAGGCATCACATATAGCTCCCCAAAAACAATCAGGAGTGATTCTTGAGTTCAGTGCCAGGAGTAAGTCAGTTGTGGCCCCAAGATTGAAAACAAATAAACAATCAACCCCCCCTAAAAACCCTTTAAATATAAATAATTGTTAAAAATCATCAGTTTCATAGACCCTATACAAAAATTAACCTCATCATATTCAGTATTAAGGTTTTCTGGCTAAAACTGTTGACATCATGATTTGATAATATATATTCATTGTACATAAAGATTATTTAACTGCCAGTTTGCTATTTATTTTAAATTTCACTGTCTTACATTGGCAATTTTTTATTTCTTCTTTATAATATGTAACATCAAAAACCTGTGGGGTTTCATTTTGCAGGAATTTAAAATAAGACTCTGAATAGAGAATTTAAGAAGATGGCAGAGTAGGAAATTCCTGGAATCTATCTCCTCTTTTAAACAACAATCGTACTGGCAGAAATTATCTGAAGTATCTATTTTGGAGCTCTGAAGTCTTTTGAAGACTTATAAGTTCCAGGTTGGACAGTAAATTACAGTTAATTTTGGTTAATTTCAGATCTTAGCACAGTAGCAACTACCAATCCCCAAACCGCTCAAATGCATGGCAAGCAGCTGTACATCTGTTCTAGGAGCAGCTTGCACACAGATTATAGGAGCTGGATTAGGTTAAAAGGGTCCTACCCTCCAAACATTGAAAATGTGCTCTGATTACTGACTGATGCTTCTTATCTCTTAAGTATTTTAAAATAACTGGCAGTTATTGTTCTTTCTATTAACTCCATTTCTGCAAGCCATTCCTTTTCAGCTGAATAGCTTCCAGTGATTTAGATATTGGCGTACTTTTTCTTCAATGTAGTTTGCACTTTTCCCACTCTGGGACCTTTAGTATTGTATACTAAGATATTCAAAACCAGCTGAGGAACAGTGGATTTTAAAAGGTGACCTACATATCAAAGAAAAGTTAAGAAAACTCCTGAAAGACATAATTCTGCCTGATCCATGGCTTAGAGATAGCTTACAAACTTTTTTTTTAAAAGTAAAGTAAAAGTAAAGGGAAAGTAAAGAAACAGTGATTTAAGAAATAAACATTTTTTATTTTGATAATCAGATCTCAACAAGTAAGTCAAGACAAATGAACAAGTACAAAAAATAAATAATAAATGCTTTAATTTTAAAAGTCAGTAGAAATAGTTCCCCCAAAATAGATTAGTGTCTTACTAGACAAACATTCTTCTTTTTTGTTTGGTTTTTATTTTTTTATTTATTTTATTTTATTTTTTTGCTTTTTGGGTAATACCTGGTGATACTCGGGTTTCTCCTGGCTCTGTACTCAGGAATTACTCCTGACGGTGCTCAGGGGGCCATATGGGATGCTGGAAATTGAACTCGGGTTGGCAGTGTGCAAAACAGACACCCTACCCACTATACTATCACTCCAACCCCTAGATAAGCATTCTTAAACAACTATCTTAAATTAAAATGCCCAGAGAATTAAATTTAGATAAAATTACATCAAGAAAATACCTTATGAAACAAAAGAAATATAAAACTACAGAATATGTGAAAATTCAAAAATAACCAAAATAGAATTTCTGCAACATAATATATAGTAATATATGAAAAATTATACAAAAATAATCAAAAGACAAAATAAGAAGGCAGAAAAAAGAATCTGTAAACTGGAAGAAAAACAAGAGAAAAATTTAAAGGTTTGGATTAGAAAAAAAATAGGTTGAGTAACATTGGGCTAGAGCGATAGCACAGCGGTAGGGCATTTGCCTTGCACGCAGCCAACATGGCCGACCCGAGTTCGATTCCTCCGCCCCTCTCGGAGAGCCCGGCAAGCTACCGAGAGTATCTTGCCCGCACGGCAGAGCCTGGCAAGCTCCCCGTGACGTATTCGATATGACAAACACAGTAACAACAAAGTCTCCAATGGAGACGTTACTGGGCCCGCTCAAGCAAATCGATGAGCAACGGGAGGGCCTTTACTTTACTTACTTTAACATTGAGCAGAGTCTAAGAGACTGGAAAGACATCACTAAATGAACCAATATGTAAACAATAGAAATCTTCTTGGGAGAGGAGAGAAAGAGTGCAAGTGACTTAAGAAATAATGGCTGAAAACTTGCCAAATTTGATAAGAGAGATGCTTGTAGCATCAATAAATTTCAATAAACTCCAAATTCGAAGAACTAGGAGTTGCATATCATGACATACTATAAGCAAATGTCCAAGAGACACATACAATAAATCTTTAAAAGCAGCAAGAAAGTAGCAAACTGTCACATACAAGCGACCCTTGAGATATATGTGTATATGTGAAGTCTTGGGTTTAATCCCCAATACAACAAACACAGGAAAGAAATCAGAAGCAGACTTCTCATTATAAACTTCGTAGAAGAGAAAGTAGGCCCATGTGTTAAAAGTGCTAAATAATTGCCAATCAAGAATTTCGTATCTACTAATCAAATCTCTCTTTCTAGAGTGAGAAAGTAAGACATTCCCAGGTAAATGAAAAGAGCTGAAGGTTGTTACTACTCTACAAATCCACAAGCAGCAATACAAAGTGATACAAATAAATGAAGATCTAAATATAGATTAGACATGGGCAATTATTAAAGTATAATATCGAATAGCAGTTTTTAATTTCACATTTTGTTTTCTGCACAATTTAATACATTTTTCCTTCTCTTTCTTTCTGATTTTTTTCACCATGTTGGTTGAGAGTTGCACATATGTAGATATAGTGCTTGTTCCCTGGGTCTGCTGATTGCTAGAGTCACACAATTGGTTGTGTTATTTACACACTTGCTTGTCATATTCTTCAGGGACCATACAGTTGGTTGAGCTGCTCAGTAGTCACACATGTAGCTGTAATATATTGGTAATTGGACACTTCAGTGTTGGTTCTGGGCATCAAACACAACACTGCCCTCGGCATCAAACTCAGCATGTGGAACAGCATTGGAAATTGAACTAGCAGCCTTATGCCACTGAGGCATATGTTCTATTGTTGGTCTTCTAGACAACATATATATGTATATATATGTATCAATGTATCAATGTAACAGTGTATCTAAAGAACATATATATATATATATATATATATATATATATATATATATATTTGTGTGGGGGGCGGTTGTCATGAGCGCACCTGGCTGTACTCAGGGCTTACTTCTGGCACTGAGCTTACGAATCACTTCTAACCAGGTTTTGCAGACTATATATGATGTTGGGAATTGAACCCTTGTCAGCTATGGGCATGGCAGCAATCATCTATCCAAGTACTATATTGTTCTAGCTCCAAGAGAATATGTTTTGTTTTGTAGTATAAAAGTACAGTTTTTGCTTCAGTTTGTGACTTCACATTTATTATATGAAATCTAAGTGGTTAATGTATCAAAAAGATTTACATTAATTTGGGGGCACACAATATATAAAGCCAATTTTGTGGCATAAACAACCAATAGGTAGAATGGAGATGAGAAGCAAGAGATGATTTTTCCTAATGTGAGGTTGAATTCAAGTTACTATAAATTCAAACGAAAATGTATGGTTTGTTTTATGAGATGTAATCCTGATGGTACCCACAAAGAAATTGGCTTTGGCATATAGAGAGAGGAAGGGGAAGGGAGGGAAGGAAAGAAGCATAGAAAGGGGGAGAAGGGAGAAAGGAGAAATAGGGGAGAGAGAAAGGGAGAGAGGAGAGAGACAGAGAGACAGACAGAGACAGAGAGACAGAGACAAAGACAAAGACAAAGACAGGGACAGAGAAAGACAGAGAGAAAGAGTGAGCAAGAAAACGAGAGAGAGAAAAAGGGGGAAACCCCTGACTACACCCAATGCCTAACCAAATACTTTAGAAAGATTTTGTAAGCTTTAATGAGTTCCCTCCTCTTACTGTAACTCCTTTTTTTTTCATTACAAATAAAAACCTGGCATGTCTTTGAAGTTTTAACTGCTTCAAAGACTTGTTCCCATTAATTTTAAATTACTCTGCTAAAAGCCTGTCTACAGTTAGCAGTTCATGAAAAGGATGCCCTGTTTTGCTATCCCCTGGGTTCTCAAAGCAGAAGGACTACTTAATTGATCTTTCTGCATTTTTGCTTTAAATTATAGAAAGCAGGAAAATGCCCTTTATCTTGCAAATGGCCACATTTCTTAGAGATCCTGAGATTGTGGATTTTGTTGAGAACTGGAAATTGAGGAACAGGATTTACACGTAAAATTCTGGTTTTAAGTGTGAAACAGTGCTGACTTTTAGTTGGGTTTCACAGTGTGAGTAAAAGGAGAAAATTCTTGCACATAAAGTAACATTTTAAAGGTAATTTTAAATTAAATGCCATAACATGGAATACTAATTGTTACACTCACAATTTAAAGGTGATGGATATAATTTCCTCTTTATAAATCAACAACTGAATTTATAAAACAGATGTGAATGTTTTTGCTTCTTTCATACAAAGTTTTCTAAAATTATGGATTCAAAAGACCTAAATGCTTTTACAGAGGAGACATATAGATGACTCCAAAACACACTTAAAAATGCTTAGTATTGGTTACTAGGAAACCAGAATGACCTCAATACCTTACCTTGGTGACAATGACCTATATCCAAAAGATTCAAACAATACATCTTGGCAAGGGGGTAGAGAGAAAAAAAACTCGTAACTCTAATACACTGATGTTGAGAATGCAGTGTCTTAGAGTCACAATTAAATTGATACTGCAATCCCTTAAAGTAAAAATAGAAATTCCATATTACCCAGCAATACTACTACTAAGGTATTTTCAGCATGAGGACTTTGCATATATAAATACAATTAAGAGAATAAAGATAAAATCACCACATTTGTAAGACTCTATTTTTAAGCAATTATTTTTTAAAAAAAGACTTAGTTATTCTTTAGAAGACAATCAGTTAGGTTGTTTGATTTTAATCTTCTAGTTAGCAAATTTACGTTTATTAAAACTAATTCTAGTTGGTTACCTACTAAGAATAAATTTCATGGTTTTTATTTTTTCACATTTATAATTACCTTAATTGTACTCCTCATGTTTCATTCATCTGAGGATATAAAATTAAGCAGTGATGCCGTTTTACAGAAAATTATATTCATTAACATCTCCTATTTTGTGTTACTTGCAAAATTCTTGAAATAAGTCTACAGGATAACTTGTTCTTCAATGAACTATTGTTAGTATCCAAGAACCCAGATAATAAGCAAAATCCACTCTATGTAAAGTAAACCCATGCTAAACCCAGAATATCCATTCAATCTTTTAAGCTATAAGAAAAATTATAATTAGTACAGGGTTTCAAGAATCTTAATAGCAACTGCCAAGAGTACAGTATTCAAATAACTGAACTAGAAAGTTCATCATGAACCTGGGCCTCCTCCCTTAAATTTAAATGTTCATAATTTCATTCAACAAAATTTGGCACACAATCATGATTATATTTTACAGTAACACTCAAGAGACATATTTAAATTCTTGTAAAGTGTAGTGTTTGAAAGCTGGCAAATAATTTGAAGGTCATTTTGTTTATCTTACAGAAACTAAATATAAGAATTAAAGCAATTGCTCACTTGCCTAAGGATACCAAGTTTATGCGCAAATAGAGAAAGTTTAATACTTGGTTGAGGTTGGAAATTGGTATTAGCCATTAAGTGGACAGAAGCATGCTTGGGTAGTAGAAAGAATCAATGGAATACAGAAGAAATGTGACCTCAGGAACAGCAAGGTGAAGAAAGCAAACCAGTAAATAAACATACGGAATAAATGTTGTCAAGTCTCATTAGAACTTCTCCATTGTCATTCTGCAATTATCTTGATTTAGAATGCCCTTATTTCCCAGTGATGATTCTGCTTGTTTCTAAGTAATCGATAGGGAGGTCAAACAATAATAGACCTGCTTTCCTGTTGTTAATTTATTAATGTGATCCTGGATTTTCTGGCCAGCTATAATTATCTTCCATCTCATTGCAAAACATTAATTTTTTTCTGTCCTTCACTCTAAACTTACACTGATTAATTAGAAACACATAATTTAGACACAAGATTTAATTCAACATTCTACTGAAGTTGGGGACATATTTATATTCAAACGAGGATGTTTTAGACACTGGTAAAAAGCATAGTATTTGAAAATTGTTTAACACTCCTCTGTTTCTTTAAATTCATCTGTAAAATGAAAGTAAAGAGTAATAGAGCTATGATGAGGACAGAATGATAAAATACATGTAAATGAATGCCAAATTCAAAGTGAGTGATAATCTGATATCAAAGTGATTCCTGTGAAATCTATCTCACAATAGACTCTGAAAACACATATTTTGAAAGTAACTTTACATTTTTGTCAAGTAAACCTTACCTGTCCACTGGCATGTGCAAAGTTTTATAAAAACTGTACAGAATTTGAAAAAGCAGTTCAGATTCTATATGGGATGACTTGGAAAATGAAATTTTGTCTACAATGAAAATAATTGTTAAATATTTTGAAGGCATCTTGGAAAGCCCCAAAACAAAGGATTTGATTTTTCTTAAAGATTTGTTAACCATGTAAATAAGGAAAATTATTTCCTTATTTCCAAATATACTAACTTTGTGCTAGTAACGTTCTAGTGCTTTAAAGTGGGAGCTGATGAACAACTCAAGTATATTTTATAACCATAACTGTGCACGTAGAAATTCAGTTGTAAAATATTATAATAGCAAAACATCCCAATTGAAGTTAAAATAGGCAAAATCTATATGCCAAATTGATGTTTTAAAAAATCCGTGATTAGGTGTTTCATGTAAAGCAGTATAGAGGAATGCCAGAGAGATAGTATAACAGGTAAAGTGCTTCCCTTGACCAGCTGATGATGATTTTATCCCTATATGTTCTCCAAGGCCAACAGAAGGTAATAAACTCTAAGCATAGCTGGTTATGGCCCAAAAGGCAGATTTTTAAAAACAGAGCTAGTATTAAGTATTAACTTAAGTGAATGAAGAAGAGCATGTGTAATGGAGGAGGGATAAATGAAAATCAGGGAGGGGCTCAGAATTACTACAGAAGTAAATCATATATTTGCTTTATAATTATGTAGTGTAGTCTTATATTTTAGAATAAAAAGAATTTTTAAAAGAATGAAAAGAATAAAAAATTGTAATGTTTTTTCTGCATTTATTATTTACAAAGTTTGCCTTAGTTTCCAGAGAATGTATTATTTTGTTAGAAATCTAGTAATTGTGGTGAATGACTTGATTCAACATGCATATCAAATCTCCATCTCAGCTACAACTGCCTGATTCCACAGGTAATTTGTAGAGAGGAAATATATAGCAAATTGGTGCTCAGCAAATGTACATGACAAGTTTAATGAATATGGCAATGTTTCAATACCAAATGAGGAATGAAACTTGTCAGAAACATGGTGTCTAGAAAGAGAAATAATACATGAAGCATTTCATCATCCTCATCATGTTTTAGTAAAATAATTTTCTGTCTTTTAAATTGAGCAATTGACTTGGAAGCGATGTTTCAACTTGTGTCCTTATATTAATAGAAGCCAAGAGAGTAATGGGGCAAAATATACTTAATGAGTCAAAAGTGAAACTGGTTTGGCAAATCTATCTCAACAGAGTGGCAAACAATTAAATTACAATGAAAACTGAAACTAAGGTGTAACTGAAGGTCAGTTATTCAAAGCATCAGCTGAGAATGGTTTATGGATTTCATGAACTATGGATCTATATGAAGGATCAAAGACACTTATTAACTCTTCATTGAGTGATATATTGTATCCACCAATTCCCCAGATTTCTGATGATTGTGAATGAGGTTTCTAATTGGGAACCAAATTTAATTTTCCAGAGATGATTGTAACATTATCTCTATTGACAGTGTCTGGTACATTGTCATATTCCAATTATTCAGTAGAGCCTCACTCTCTACGAAACTAGGTGGGCTAAGACAGATTTGTAATTATCAAAATATAATGATGTACAGTTTTTGAGGCTACATCATAGAAGATTCTGCCTGTTATGTCTTACTTGATGTAATACCCCCTCTTTTTGGGGGGGGTTGGGTGAATGAAGGACCTTCCATGCAATGATCATGGAGGCCTGGGGACCCCTTCTGGTGATTGTTAGCTAACCAGGCTGGCATTTCAATTGGAAGTTCTGAGGATTCAGTGATTTGGGGGCCCTGTAATAATGAAGATTACCCTGGCACCCAGCACCTAATGATGCTCAGAGGACCATGTGGTACCAGAGATTGGATGGAATCAACCACATTCAAGGTATGTACCTTATCCCCTATAATATCTTTCTTAACCCCATAATACTCATACTTGAAGTCATCAGAGACTATATAAGTCATTAGCTTGTTAATGACTTGTATAGTCTCTGATAACTATAGGAACCGTCATATTGTAAAAATACTGATGAATGAAAAGATCACATGGTGAGGGTATGAGACACTTTGAATAGAAAGAGATTCATGGTCAATTCCAGAGACTTCCTGTTCCAGTTCCCTAACCTAGAATGTTGCAGTTACAGAAATTATTTGATGTTAATGAGATTTTTTTAAAAATAATTTTTAGTTTATTACAGCATTTATAAGATAATCTAATTGATTACTATTTTAATATAATATTGATTCATAAAATCACTAAATTTTTCACAAGTGTGTCATATTACTATAATTTCCTGAATCTCTGGATTATCATCTTAATTCTTCAGAAGTGTTTCTTCTCATTGAAAACTTAAAAGCAACATTCAGGAGAATGTAAACATATTCATGTTGTTTGCAACTGATTAGCTCAAGCTATTTAATTAACTTTGGCAAAGTTCAATATCATATGTTGGATTAATGAAGTGGACTCTGAAACTCATTTTTTTAAACTATTTTTTATTGAGGTACTGTTGATTATGAAGTTAGTCATAGCACCTAACCTTACAATCAACCATGATCAAATTCCATATATACAATTTTCCTGACTTCAAACCCCATCACCAGTGTCAGAGATCACTCCCACCTGGGATCTGGGGCCAAATGGGGTGCCAGGTACCAAACTTAGATCAGCCCCTTTGCAAGGCAAATGACATAACTGCTGTCCTATCACTGGCTCCTGAAGCTCATTTTGATAACCCTACTAATCCATATTTTTGGTCCACAATACATAACTTGAGGTTGCATAAGCAAAATTGACAGAGAAAGTACCCCTAAAAATTATCTTTCCCAAAGCAATGAGAAATAAATATCCTGCAACTATCCTATAAATCAGAATTCTGGCAGTCACTAGCAAATGCTTTTGGAGTTTCTTTAAAATCACTTTGTTAAAAGAGAAACAGTATTAGAACTTTTATCTGTGGTTCAGTAGCACACGCTATTTGCTAGGCAGTCTTATTGACTTGAATAGGAGTTAGTCTAATGTAAACTACCTCCTCTCTCTGGACATTTGTTGAAACTATTACAGGCAATTGTTTAACATCACAGTTCTTTGCCTAGTTTGTAATGATTGGGAAAAACAAACCACAAACCAAAAGTTGTAAAAAAAAGGAGCGGAATGAATATGCATAAAATATTTTGAAATGCTTTTCTATATTTCTGCAACTCTTGAAAAACATACACCTAGAACTGCTCATCTGACTAATATCACAAAAATGCTCAGAAAAGACCAATGAATCTAATTCTGGAATAATTGGAGATTTAATGTAAGCAGGAGGTGAGGACAAAGTTTGAGTTGTAACCTTCTGACTGAATATAAAAAATTGCATCACAATGCACACAATTGCGCATAAAAGAAATATGTTTTAAGAACTATTGAATCTGTTCAATTGTCATCTGACCATGAGAAAAACCATGCAATGATCAGTGGGAATATATAAAAAATATAGGCAGAAGATGACTTTTATAGTTTCCTTCTTATTGGTCTAAAAGCTTATATTTGGATCTGTGTGATCTATATAAACAACTAAAAATTTCTATGGTACTATGAAAGACCCACAGGGATATAGAAACTGTGAGAGAAAGAAGGAAAAAAAGCTGAAAAAATTTTTATTTTAAAATATGCTACCAAGAAATGGTAATTAAAATATAGTAGCTATTAAAGCAAATAAAGGGTACTCAGACACACAGATGAACTAAAATAGAGCTTTCCCAAATATATCCACATAGGTAGATACATATGTATATAACAAAGTTACAACACCATACACAAAAATTACTCAAAATTGATCAATTATTGGTATCACTGTATCACTGCCATCTCGTTAGTCATGGATTTACTCAAGCGGGTGCCAGTAACGTCTTTATTCCTCCCAGCCCTAAGATTTTAGCAACCTTTTCCTACTCGTCTTTCCCAGTGATTGGAGGCTCTTTTAGGGTCAGGGGAATGAGACCTGTTATCATTATTATTATCGTTTATTATATTATTGAATACACCACGGGGAACTTGCCAGGTTCTGCCCATGCGGGAGGGATACTATCGGTAACTTGCTGGACTCTCTCTAATATATATATATATATATATATATACATATATATATATATATTTCTATGATTTGTTGCCTAATGTCTGAACCCCATCAAATAAGGTGTGGTAATTATGGAAAATGGGTAGGAAGTGTCTTATGATGCAGCCTTGCGGTCTGGAAAGCAACCTGGAGCATGGCAGAGGTTGGGTAGTGGAGGTTGGCTGTAGGGCTGGGTCACTTGGAGCAGGGAGGGCTCTCACCACCCCACTCTGGGGCATTCCGAGTGAAAACAGCCTGGCGCAGAGTCTGGAGGCATGGTTATGGGGGTCTCATTTTATGCTCCCTTTCACGAGGAGCAGCCATGAATTCTGGAGGATGGCCGATGATGAGATTATCTGGCCCTGACAGGGAGTGGCTTGTGGGTGTGATCCCTAAGTCGCCTGAGACTGGGGAAAGCAAGCAGAGGATCTGTGCTCCCGGTCCTGTTGAGCCCAGTGTCTAAGGTCACAAAGTTCCATGTAATGTGAGTTCTGTGTGATTCATTCCTGCATGTAATGACTGGAATGGGAAGGAATGGGAGTGAAGATAGATGGTTGGCAACTACATCACCTCCACTTTGCTGATGACATCGTTCTAATAACACCAAATATCAGCCAAGCGCACAAATGCTGACTGACTTCGACCATGAGTGTGGAAAGGTCAGATTACAGCTGAATCTCACAAAAACAATGTCCATGAGAAACAGTCTTGTTCCTGACGTTCCATTCACTCTCAATGGAATGACCATCTCCAAATGCAATGGTTATGTGTACTTAGGTAGAGAAGTCAACATGATGAATGACCTGGCACCTGAGTTGTGCAGGAGGAAGAGACTGGCTTGGAATGCCTTCAAGAGCATCAAAGAAATAACTAAGAGAACAGAGTACTTCCAGCTCCGGGCACATCTCTTCTATTCCACTATTCTTCCTGCATTAACATATGCCTCAGAGACCTGGGCCCTACAAAATCAGGATGAGAACACTATTTGGGTCTCTCAAAGAGGAATCGAAAGAGGTGTGCTTGGAGTATCACACTTCACTCAAATGAGAGAAAGAATCCAGAGTTCCGACCTCCGTCAATGCTCAAGAATCAGGGACGCTGTCTCATTTGCCAAGATATCGAAAATCAGATGGGCTGGACATGTAATGAGATTTAGAGTCAACCTCTGGACTGGGGTCATTACCAACTGGATTCCAGAGGACATCAAAAGATCGTGTGGCCGCCCACCTATGAGATGGTCAGACTTTTTCATCAAGATCCTGAACAATCGATTTGAGGCTCTTCGTGTTCTTCAAACAAGCAGATGACATTGGGCTATGCAAGCATGCAACAGGGATGAATGGAGATGTTACTGGCGCCCGCTTGAGCAAATCGATGAGTAATGGGATATCAAGTGATCAAGTGAAAGTATATTAAAGTTTAAGAATAATTGAAAAGAATAATTACTCTGCATTTTCAAGGTTTGAAATGGCTTATGTTGTTAATAAACTTAATTCTTTTCTTTATTAAAAAATTACCTATGATGACTTGTTTTCTATACTTTATTGCTTTGCTATGAACTAGCAAGAGGAGTAGGATTGAGTCTCCCTTAACATTGTTTATAACTGCTCATTTCTTTCAGAATTTTTCAAGATTTTTATTTGTACATTCATTTACTACTGTTTGCTGAATTTGAAAAACAATGCCATTCAGAATATATCCTAACTGTGGATTTTTGTCATTTATGTATGGTTCTGTTTATCTTAGTGAATACCATTTGTCATGAATTTCACTTATTCAATACTGATTTGGGAACTGTGGCCTTGTATTTTGTCTCAAATAAAAAATACAAATACAAATAAAAAACTGTGGCTTTGCATTTTGTATTTTGGCACAAATGCTTTTCTTAAAAAGTATCTGTATCTTATTTGCTTTGTGTTTTCTTTCTCTCAGGCCCAGCAATGGAATCAGAGTCAGCTGGATACAAGGCAAGACACTTTATCTCTGTACTATCTCTTAAGGCCATTTAAACACTATTTTTTTCACTCCACATAATAAGATGGTTATATGATGGATAGAGTAAGTTTTATTGTTGATTTTATTTGAGCCATTTTTGTATATTTGCATAAGTTTTATTTTCCTACTCCACTATTTTCTTTTTTTCTCACTTTATTGTATATGCTTTTCTTAATTTGTCCCCTTCCAAAACACATGGTGTGGAATTTCAAATGTCTTTATTGTGTATTATCCTTATTATTTACTTTAAAATATTTTATAATTTCAATAATACTCTATATTAACACTTATTTTTAAATTTATTAATTCAAAAATAATTCAGTATCCCTGAATAATAGTGATTCAGATTGGCTTCTGGATTTTTGCTCTGATCTGTAACTATATTTAGCTTTTATTGAAGTGTCATGTTTTTCTTCTGCAATGGAATTTCTCATATCCTTTTCTCAGAAATCCATATTTAATAAAATACATGATCAACACTGATAGTGATTCAGTCACTTAATCTTGTATTGTTGCATTTTGTATGCTCATATGTTGGTTAATTGGATTCTTTTAGCAGGTAATTTCTTTAAGAAAAAAAAATTTCATGTAGAGTACCTTTGCCCTTTTTGTGTGAGAATATCTTTTAGACAACTTTCAGTTCTGCTTTTCATAATACCTATGTTATTAGTAAAATAATTTTCTTTTAATTTATTTTAGGTACACTAAACATTTATGTGTTGTACCATTGTTTTGTTTTCTCCATTTTTATAAACTTTAGAAATGTTTTCATTTTTCTTCTTTCTCCTTGTTCTCTAAATTTTATTTAACATTTTCTTGTGTATATTTTCCCTGTAACATTCTCAAGTTTATGACTTGAGTATGACTTCCTCTCTTCTAATCTTTTTTTTATCTATTTAGTTATATTAAACTTACACATTTAATCTTTGCTTTATTTCTTTCAGAGGAAAGCACTTTACAAAATTTTTCTTACTTTAATAATTTTTCAATTAAGTATTAAGCTTTCTTCTTTACTTATATACTTTATTCATTTTTTACTTATGTTTTTATTTCATTTTCTCTCCCCGTTGTTCTTTCCTTTCTATTTCTTTCTTTCTTCCTATTTGGCAGAATCCAGGAGATGGAGGTGCCGGGGATTGAACCCGGGGCCTCGTGCATGCTAAGCACACACTCTACCACTGAGCTACACCCCCGCGGCTGGAGCGATAGCACAGCGGGTAGGGCGTCTGCCTTGCACGCAGCCAACATGGCCGACCCGAGTTCGATTCCTCCACCCCTCTCGGAGAGCCTGGCAAGCTACCGAGAGTATTCGATATGCCAGACACAGTAACAACAAAGTCTCCAATGGAGACGTTACTGGGCCCGCTCGAGCAAATCGACGATCAACGGGAGGGCCTTTAAAATTAAAAATTTTCCTATTTGGCATTATATTTGCATTGTTACTTGAAAATTTTGTTTAATCTCACTCATCTGTTCTTTTTATCAGTTTTTACTAGTTCAAATTTATTTATTCTCTAGATTTCCCCTCTTGTTCTGTGCTGAGTCTGACCATTTTGAATGACATCAATAGGCTTCTATACTCTCTGACTTTATGTTGACTTGACCTATGTATGGTAAGCCCTATGAAATGTCCTAGAAGGAGACTCTCCTTGTACATCAGGCCTTGGTCGAGGTTTGCAACCTTGACCAGACAGCTTTCCAGCTCAGATTAATCTACATTTTTCCCTTTGAGGCCTTATATAGAAATAGTTCCAATGTAAGCATTGCACTATTTCCTTCTTTATTTTTTTCTTTAGTTTTAAGACCATACCTGGAGGTGCTCTGAGCTTACTCATGTAATCTAACTCCTTTCCCAGTTATTAAGAGTCTTTGTTAACATAGAGAAAATATATGTAAATTATTTTATTAAAGTAGCATAGGTGTGACATTGAAATTACTCTGATAAAATGATAAAACTCACTCTGAGTTCATCACTGAGAAATGTTATATTAAGTAATTATATTACATTATATTAATTATATTAATATTGTAATATTTTGTTGGAATCTATCCAACTTATTTAATACTACATTTGGGCTGTAGTTTTATATGTTGTCAACACTACTTGCAACAATATTACTCGATTGTCTTGATTCCAGGTATGTCATTATTTAGATCTCTACTTCTTTCTAACACATATTTATATATTTTATAGTTTACAAACAGAGTGGAATGATTGGTATTCCAATGTAATATGTTCAATCATTTTCAGAGATAGAAAAGATGTTGATTGAAAAACAAAGGTTTGACATCTAAATGTCAGTAATATACTAGATTTGTAAAGCAAACAGAGACTATAAATACAAGTTTCTGAAAGTTTATTATATTAAACCAAGATAGAAGGCAAGGATTGTCAGTGAACACTAGACAAATGTCATAGAGATTCACTTTTTGAAACTGATTGACAGTCAAACTGATGGATGTCAGGAAGACATTTAATAACTGAATCTGATGTGTTTTGGATAATATTCTTTCCATTAGAATAATAAATAGGCTGAAGTGATAGCACAGTGGGTAGGGCATTTGCCTTGAATTCGGCCGACCCAGCCGACTTGTGTTCAAAGTCTCTGCCCCTCTCAAAGAGCCCAGCAATCTACCGAGAGTATCTTGCCCACACAGCAAAGCCTGGCAAGCTCCCTGTGACCTATTTGATATACCAAAAAACAGTGACAAGTCTCACAATGTTACTTGGCCTGCTTGAGCAAATAGATGAACAATGGGAGGACAGTGACAGTTACAGAATAATAAATCTGGAAAAACGTCTCATGTGCAATACTTCAGTATTTCTATAGAGTAAATCTATGATCTGGATTGACAAACGTCTTGCTAGCACATGTAAAGATAATGCTTCTTATGCAAGTAGAGTTTTAGAAGATGCATCTCTTTATCACTTTCACTTACTTAGGCTGTATAAGTGAAAGAACACCTTTTAGGCCTATCCTAATATGTTGTGAAATTCAAACATTTTCATCTAAAATGTTTACAATGGGTAATGTTAACTAATATAAATTAGTTGTTAAGTTTGGGCCTAAAATACAAATATATCACTCTGTCCTTCCCTCATTCTTTCATGTTTCTGATATCTAAAACATATTTCATATGAACGTCCCTCTTTGAATCCTCATTTTTTAAAACAAAGCATAGCTTGACATCATAAATAACTTGCATACTATATTTGGACACTTAAAAAAAAACTTTCCTCATTCTTAAGTTTAAAAATTAAATGCTGACAGTTACTTAAATTTCCCATTATCTCTGTATCAGGACTGAACTATGAGTAATGGTGGTATAGTACTGTAGCACTGTCCTCCCATTGTTCATCGATTTGCTCGAGTGGGCCCAGTAACATCTCCATTGTGAGACTTGTTACTATGTTTCGCATATAGAATATGTCACGGGTAGCTTGCCAGGCTTTGCTGTGCAGGCGAGATACTTGTGCCGGCGAAATACTCTCGGTAGCTTTCTGGGCTCTCTGAGAGGGGTGGAAGAATCAAACCCTACTAGGCCAGCCGGCTGCATACAAGGCAAATGCCCTACCGCTGTGCTATCACTCCACCCTAACGGTGGTGTATAAACTAATATAAAGCTTTTCCTCTTGTTTACATCTTTTTGCACTTCCTTTCACCTACTTGATAGTTCATTATAATATTGTTTATTGCTGAGGTTTTAGTGAACCAGGGTTAGTAACCCTTATTTCAGAAGTTCTATTTATAATTATGTAAAAAATTAGAATAAATTAATGTGTTTATGATTTTGATTAATGCTGTATCCTCTTCATTGATGTCAAAATCCTATGAGATTATCTAGGAGAGAGAGAATAAATGGGGAATATGTAAAATTTAAGTTTGAATATTGTATTCTTAATAGTTATTAGGCATTAAAACTGTAATTAATGGAGTTCATATATCTCTTGTTCCTAGCTCTTATTTGTAGGTTCTGAGTTTTGAAAATATTAGATTTTCCTTATTTTTCTTATTTTCAGACATGGAAACAATACATGCTGTTTGGATAGGACACCAAAAAATTATTAATGAATAAAGACTGAATAGGCAACCAGAAGTTGAAAATGAATAAAAATGATAAACATGTGTGTTTTCCAAATACCACCCTATAATCTAGCTCATTTTCCACTTAATAAAGGTATTCATTAGCATAGAGAAAATATGTGTAACTGATTTTATAAAAGTAGCAAAGCCATAATATTGAAATAATTGCTTGCTGTGTAGTTCATCATTGAGAATATTATATGGATTATCTCACTATTATAAAACTCATTCATAACTGTCAAATTGCATTTTCTGTATATTCTATAGATAAGTGTTTTTTTTCCCCATGTCCATCTATGCTCGGGGCTTAATCCTGTGTATGTGTTCAGGAATCACTCCTGGCAGGCTCAAGGTACTATCTGGGGTGCCAGGGATAAAACCCATCAGCCACATGCAAGGCAAGTGTCTTATCTGCTGTACTAGCTATCTAACTCCAAGAAATATAATTTTTAAAGGAGCTGATAAACTTTTCTACTGAGTGACTCAGCATGTCAATTTAGGTATTTTTGATTTCAAAGATCAAATTCTTTTCATAATACACTTCAGTTCCCTTAACATAGAGAGCCATTCCCTTATTCTTGAAATTTTTGTTTTTCCTGTCTCTTTGTGATTAATTTTTCCAGAATTATATCTCCCAACTTATTTTTATATAAACCTTTCTGCATAATTACATATCACCTTTTTTATTAGTGAAATACCATGAAGTACACTCATAGACTTATAAATTTTTGTGCTTGGGTTACAGTCATACAAAGATCAAGTACCCATCCCTCCACCAGTGGCCATTCTCTACCCCCACCAATCCCAGTATCCATTCCACCTCTCCATCCCCCCATCCCACCCTGTCTCTGTGGCAGAGCACTCCCTTTTGTTGTCTCTCTCCTTTTGGGTGCTGTGGTTTGCAAAAGAGACATTGGGTAGCAATCATGTTTGGTCTATAGTCTACTTTCAGCATGCATCTCCCATCCTGGGCGGATCTTCCCAACACCCTTTATTTGTGCTCCCTTCTCTATCTGAGCTGCTTTTATCCCTAGAGTATGTGGCTGGCCACCAAGCCATGGAGTGAACCTCCAGGTATTTATCACAGCTATACTTGGGTTTTAGTCTCCTATTTTGTTACTTTATGTTCCCCAGATGAATGCAATCTTTCTATGTCTGTCCCTCTCTTTCTGGCTCATTTTGCTTTGCATGATATTTTACATGTAGTACCATTTGTATGTAAATTTCATGACTTCATTTTTTCTAACAGCTACATAGTACTCCATTGTGTAGATGTACCAAAGTTTCTTTAACCAGTCATCTGTTATCGGGCACTAAGGTTTTTTTCCATATTCTAGCTATTGTAAAGTGTGCTGCAATGAACAAACAAGTGCAGATGTCACTTTGACTATACTTTTTTGCCTCTCGTGGGTATATTCCCAGGAGTAGCATTGCTGGGTCAAATGGGATCTCAATTTCTAGTTTTTTGAGAATCGTCCATACTGTTTTCAAAAAGGGTTGAACCAGTCAGCATTCCACCAGCAGTGAAGGAGGGCCCCTTTCTCGCCACATCGGCGCCAACACAGGTTGCTTTTGTTCTTTTGGATGTGGGCCAGTCTCTGTGGTGTGAAATGATACCTCATTGTTGTTTTGATCTGCATCTTCCTGATGATTAATGATGTAGAGCATTTTCTCATGTGCCTTTTAGCCATTCAGATTTCTTCTTTGAGAAAGTTTCTGTTCATTTTGTTGCCCCATTTTTTGATGGGGTTGGATGTTTTCTTCTTGTGGAGTTCAACCAGTACTTTGTATATCCTTGATATCAACCCCTTGTCGGATTTGTATTTGGCAACTATCCTTTCCCATTCTGTAGACTGTCTTTGTATTTTGGTCACTGTTTCTTTTGGAGTGCAGAAGCTTCTTAGTTTAAGATAGTCCCATTTGTCTATCTCTGTTTTCACTTGCTTGGACAGTGGCATGACATCTTTGAAGATATCGTTAGCTTCAATGTCATGGAGGGTTTTGCCAACTTTGTCTTCAATGTACCTTATGGATTCCGGTCTGATGTTGAAGTCTTTAATCCATTTTGATCTTACTTTTATACATGGTGTTAGGGAGAGATCTGAGTCCAGTTTTTTGCATGTAGCCATCCAGTTTTGCCAGCACCATTTGTTAAAAAGGCTTTCCTTAGTTAAGCTAATTCCTAGGTAGTTGATTTTCTGGCATACAATTGTGAATGGGTTTGTTTACTTCATGTCATTTTCTTCTCTCTCACTATTTGCATATAGGAAAGCCATGGACTTTTGGGTATTGATTTTATAGCCTGCAACTTTACTATACAAGTCTATCATTTCTAGGAGTTTCTTGATGGAGGTTTTAGGATTCTCTAAGTATAGTATCATATCATCTGCAAATAGTGAGAGCTTGATTTCTTCCTTTCCTACTTGGATGCCCTTAATATCTTTTTCTTGCCTAATTGCTATTGTTTTGTCTCATCCCTGACCTTAGGGGGAATGCTCTTTGTTTTTCTCCATTGAGGGTGATGCTTACTGTAGGCCTGTGGTAGATGGCTTTAACTATATTGAGGAAAGTCCTCTCTATCCCCAATTTGGCGAGGGTTTTCAACATAAATGGGTGCTGGATCTTGTCAAATGCTTTTTCTGCATCTGTTGATATGATCATATGATTTTTATCTTTTCTTTTGTTGATATGATGGATTATATTGATTGATTTCCGAATGTTAAACCATCCTTGCATCCCTGGGATGAATCACATTTGGTCATGGTGTATGATCTTTTTGATGACTTGTTGAATTCTATTCTTGTTCAGAATCTTTGCATCCATGTTCATCAGGGACATCAGCCTATAGTTTTCTTTTTTTGTGTGGTGTCTTTGTTTCCTTTTGGTATTAGAGAAATATGGGCTTCATAGAAACTGTTTGGGAGAGTTTCTGTTTCATTCAATTTCCTGGAAAAGCTTGAGAAGAATGGCAGTAGGTCCTCTTTAAATGTTTGGAAAAATTTGCCAGTGAATCCATCTGGACCTGGGCTTTTGTTTTTGGGAAGACTTGATTACAGTTTCAATTTCCTTGATGTTAATAGGTCTATCCAGGTACTCTATATCTTCTTGACTCAGCTTTGGGAGATGATAGGAATCCAGAAATTTATCCTTTTCTTCTAGGTACTCTTGTTTCGTGGCATACAGACTTTCAAAGTAGTCTCTGATGATCTTTTGACTTTCACTGGTTTTTGTTGTGATATTCCCATTCTTATTTCTGATTCGATTTATTAGGGTTCTCTCTCTCTCTGTTTCTTTGTGAGTCTTGCTAGTGGTTTATCTATCTTATTTATTTTCTCGAAGAACCAGCTCTTGGTTTCATTGATCTTTCAGATTGTTTCTTTGGTTTCCATGTCGTTGATTTCTGCTCTAAGTTTTATGATCTCTTTTCTTCTGTCCAATTTGATTTCCTTATGTTGATGCTTTTCTCAGATCTTAAGCTGTGAAGTCAAGTTGTTTATGTGCATCCTTTCTTCTGTCCTGAGATATGCATGCAGAGCTATAAATTTTCCCCTTAATATGGCTTTAGCTGCATCCCATAAGTTCTGATAGCTCGTGTCTTCATTCTCATTTGTTTCCAAGTACCTTTTGATTTCGTCCTTGATTTCCTTCCTGAGCCACTCGTTGTTCAGCATTGAGTTGTTTAGTTTCCAGGTGTTTGATTTTGTTCTCCGTGTCTGTGTGTGATTCACTTCTATTTCAGTGTATCATGGTCTGAAAAGATTGTTGATACTATTTGTGTCTTCCTGATTCTATTAAGGTATGTTTTGTGTCCTAGCACATGGTCTATTTTGGAAAATGTTCCGTGCACACTGGAGAAGAATGTGTATTCTTTCTTTTTGGGGTGTAAAGCCCTGTATAGGTCTACAAGTCCTTTCTCTTCTATTTCTTCTTTGAATGCCAATGTTTCCTTGCTGAGTTTTGTCCTTGTTGATCTATCCAGAGGTGATAAGGTGATGTTGAAGTCTCCAGCTACTATTGTGTTCCTAGCAATATCCTCCTTAAAGTCTGTTAGCAGTTGTTTTAAGTATTTATTTGTTCCTTCATTAAGTGCGTATACATTTAAGAGTGTGATTTCTTCCTGGTGTACGTATCCCTTGATGAAGAGAAAATGGCCTTCTCTATCCCTTCTAATCTTTTTCAACGTGAAATTAATGTTGTCAGATACTAGTATGACCACCTCAGCTTTTTTGAGGGAGCTGTTTGCTTGCAGGATTTTTTCCCATCCTTTAACTTTGAGTCTGTGTTTGCTCTGATTATTCAGATGAGTTTCTTGTAGACAGCAGAATGTTGGTTTCAGTTTCTGGATCCATTTTGCCACTCTTTGTCTCTTGGTTTGTGCATTTAGACCATTGACATTAAGAGAGATTATTGTCATGGGGTTTTGTGCCATCTTTCTCTAGGAGTTGGTTGTGTTTAAAAGTGTTTTACTTCTTATCTCACAGGAGCCCCTTCAGTCCTTCTTTTAGATTTCTTTTTGAGCCTCTGAAGTCCTTGAGCTGTTGTTTACCTACAAAGTGGTATATCGTTCCATCGAGTTTGAGTGAGAGTTTAGCTGGATAAAGTATTCTTGGTGAGGTGTTCATTTCATTTTTTCCATTATGTCCCCCCATTGCCTTCGGGCTTGGAGGGTTTCCTCTGATAGGTATGCTGTGAATCTAAGGGGTGCTACTTTGTATGTGATTTCCTTCTTTGACCTTGCTGCTTGTAATATTGTGTCTCTGTCCACAGCATCCATTGTTCTGACTATGATATGCCTTGGAGTGTTTTTACTAGGGTCTCTTTTAGTCGGTACACTTATGGCTCCTTGGATCTGGATGTCTGCATTCCTTAACTCAGGGAACTTTTCAGCAATGATTTATTTATTGGCTTTTTCATTGCAGTTGTCTCCCTGTACTTCCGGTACTCCAATGATTCTAATGTTGTTCCTCTTGGCGTCATCCCCTAGGTCTCTGATTCTCCTTAGAGCCATTTTGAAGGCCTTTCCAATTGCTTGTTGTTTCCTATGGGATTTCTGTTGCTCATCTTCAAGCTTGTTAATCCCCTCTTCAGCTTCACTCATCCTATTGCTAAGGGCACTTACTGAGTTTTTAAGTTGTCTACTGAATCCTTTATTTGTGACACTTCTTTTTGTAGCTTTTTTATTTCTGCTCTCATTTCTTCCTGTATTTTCTCGATTATCTGTTCTATTATTTCTTTTATTACTTCCTTTCGTTTTCTGCATATCTCTTCCATTGATTCTTTGAGTAGAACCTTGAACATCCTTTGCATTTTGTCCTGGAATTCTTTATCAAAGGGAGCATAATTATGGATAACCTCGGTTGAGGATTCGGGATTCTTTTCTTTGTATTCTCCTTGCAGTGGAGACTTGCGTTGTTTCTTCATGTTGTTTTGGTTGTCTAGAGGTAGAACCCTTGAAATCACAGGTACTGTTCCCTCTTATCATGGGAAAGGATTTTGCATAAGGTTGGTTGATGGTAGTCACCCTTCTCCCTTTCTAGAGTCCGACCTTCTTCTCAGTCAAGCATTATTCTTTGTTTTATAATGGACATTGAGTGAAGCTTTGGAGGAGGTGCTCTTTAATATTGAGCTTGTACAGCTTATTTCATACTGGTCATTTGTTAGAAATGGAGTAGGGGAGTGGAACATTGTTGTATTGTAGTAGAGGTGGTCAGAAATTTTTGGTCGGTATTAAGTGACAAAGTGTGGGATGAAAGTCCTGAGTGGTTGGACTGGGAAATATAACTGCCGCCGGGAAGTGGCCGCCTGCCCTGGAGAAGGCCACGCCCACTTCTTGGAGGCCACACACCCAAGTAGTGGCCACACCCCCACGTGATGGCAACGCCCCCAGCCAGTCCCGGGGTCACTCCCACCCAGGAACCTGGAGTGGAGGGACCGATGGGGAGTCCCGGGGGTCCCACGGCACTCTGACTGGTGTCCCACAAAGTGGGATGATTGCCTACCCAGCAGCGAGTATCCTGATTGCCTACCCAACAGCGAGTGGCCGGGTCGGTGGGAAAAGGCACAGAGCAGGGGACTGGCTCCCCCTACCCACCTGGAATGGTCCTGGCTCCCCCTACCCACCTGGAATGGAGGGGCTGATGGGGAGTCCCTGGGGTCCTGCGGCGCTCCGGCTGGTGTCCCCGAAAGTGGCCTGATTGCCTGCCTGGCAGTGGGTGTCTGGTTTGGCGGGCTTACATATCAGTTTTAACAGATCCTTTATTGAGTCAGAGTAACATTTTTAGCCAAGAAATATCACTTTTTTCCCTCTAGTTTTTAAACATCCTTTTAACCCTACCTGATTATTCAACCAGAAATATTTATATAAATCTACTACTAGTAAAGTTTAAGATGCTAGAATCTCAGGGCTGGGACAAATGGAGACACTACTGGTGCCCACTCAAGTAAATCGATGATTAATGGGATGACAGTGACAGTGACTACTAGTAAGTGATGAAAACCAGGGATGGAAAAAAATTCAAGTTCTTGCTTTGCATTCCAAAATGACTACCTGAAACACATATTATTAGTCTCAAAGTATATAGTGCAATAATCTTACAGGTCTGAGCTATTGATTGGCAAAATCATATATTCTGTAGCTCTAACAACAAGATATGAAAACAAAGAGGCATAGCATATGTTCTTATTAGTATTACACAGAACAACAGATAAAGATGCCTAAGCTGCCCCTTCATAGTAAATGCAGACTAATTTGATTGGAGTGAGAAGAAATTCCCAAAAGGAAGTGGAGAGTTTAAACATCAATCAGTTACCAATGAATTAGGGCAGTGCTTCCTGATTGAATACTAGAACATAGGCTTAAAACAAAAAATTGGTACAGAAATTTCAAAGGCAAAAAGGACTTTCTCAGAAGTAAAGCATAAGCTTTGTTATCAAGATCACTGAAACATAAAGTATATATGATATTCTCTAAATTTGAAAATATTTTGCATTTTTTATTCTGTAGATGAATGAAAATAGAAGCCGGGCAAGTACTTACAGTATATAATGAAGTTGCTCTGAGTCTCACACTCTGATTTCCTGTGGTCTCAGAGGTATGTGAATGACACAAATTTTCCAGTGTTTCAATATAAATAGAAGATCTTTATAAAACTGATATTAGGAACCAGAGAGAGCACAGGAGTTTATGTGCATACCTTGTGTGAGGCTGAACTGAGTTTGACTTTTTGGCTATACTAGAATTGCTGACAGAGGACTCCAGAATTTCCTCAGCAACACTTAGGAGGTTTCCCAAATTAAATTATATTTAAAAAATAAGGATACCAATGTAATAAAAAAGGTGAAATTTTGCTCAATATCTGGAAATTGAGGAAATTTTGCCAGAAAGCAATGCCAAATAGAAGATGAAGGCTAAAGACTTGGAGAATAGACTATAAAAAATAAAATGGCAATAGAAAAAAGTGAATCTCAATCAGATTAATACTATGGCTGCCAATCCTTGGGAAAAAGAAGATGGGTGGTATTACCTTCCCCAACTTCAAACTGTATTGCAAAGTAGTAGTAATTATAAAAGCATGGTATTGGACTAGAAACAGACCCATAAAAGAATGAAACAAAGTTTAATATTCTGTCACAGATTCTCAAATATCTGATCACTTAATCTTTGATAAAAAAAAAACAAGAAATGTGAAGTGGAATAAGAAAAGCCTCTTCAAAAAGTGGTGCTGGGAAGACTGGACAGGTATCTGCAAGAAAAAAAAAAAATGAACTCTGACCTCTAATGCCAGGCACAAAAGTCAGAAGAAAGGATTAAAGACCTCAATATCAGACCTGAACCCATAAGATACATGGAGAAAAATGTAGGAAGAAGCTTCCATGGCATTGAAGCTAAAATCATCTTTAAGGATGAAACACCATTGACCAAGCAAGTGGAAACAAATATAAACAAATGTAAAGTAAAGTAAGTAAAGGCCCTCCCGTTGATCATCAATTTGCTCGAGCGGGCCCAGTAACGTCTCCATTGGAGACTTTGCTGTTACTGTGTCTGGCATATCGAATATGTCACGGGGAGCTTGCCAGGCTCTGCCGTGTGTGCGAGATACTCTCGGTAGCTTGCCAGGCTCTCTGAGAGGGGCGGATGAATAGAACTCGGGTCAGCCATGTTGGCTGCGTGCAAGGCAAACGCCCTACCGCTGTGCTATCGTTCCAGCCCCCTAAACAAATGGGACTATATTAAACTAAGAAGTTTCTGCACCTCAAAAGAAACAGTGACCAAAATAGAGAGAGAGCCCATGGAATGGGAAAGAATATTTACCCAATATCCATCTGATAAGAGGTTAATATCCAGGATATACAAGACACTAGTAGAATTGTACAAGAAAAAACCTCCAGTCCCATCAAAAAATGGGGAGAAAAAATGAACAGAAGCTTCCACAAAAAAATAAATACAATGGCCAAAAGGCACATGAAAAAATGCTCTATATTGCTAGTCATCAGAGAGATGCAAATCAAAACAACAATGAGATAGCATCTCACACCACAGAGACTGGCATACATTCAAAAGAACAAGAATAACCAGTTCTGGCAGGGATGTGGGGAGAAAGGGACTCTTTCATTGTTGGTGGAAATACTGACTGGTCTAGCCTTTTTGGAAAAAAATGGGCATTCCTTAAATAACTAGAAATTGAGCTTCCGTATGATTCAGCAATACCACTTTTAGAAATATATCCCAGGCGTACGAAAAAGCACAGTAGAAATGACATCTGCACCTGTGTGTTCATTGCAACACTGTTGGCAATAGCCAGAATCCGGAAACAACCTGGGTGCCCAAGAACAGACAACTGGTTAAAGAAACTTTGCTATATCTACACAATGAAATACTATGCAGCTGTTAGGAAAGATGAAGTCATGAAATTTGCTTATAAGCGGATGGTCTTGGTCAATATCATGCTGAGTGAAATGAGTTAGAAAGAGAGGGACAGACATAGAATGACTGCACTGATTTGTGGAATATAAAATAAGATAGTATGAGACTAATACCCAAGGACAGTAGACACAAGGGCCAGGAATATTGCTCCATAGTTGGAAACCTTCCTTATAAGCTGGGGGAGAAGGAAGCTGGAATAAAGAAGGGGTCACTAAGTCAATGATGGTTGCAGGGATCGATCAGGATGGGAGATGTGTGCTGAAAGAAGATAAAGACCAAATATGATAGACTTTCAGTATCTGTATTGCAAACCATAATGCCCAAAAGTAGACAGAGAGTTTGAGGGAAATTGTGTACCATAGAAGTAGGGGGAGTATTGGGATGGGTTGGGGATACCGGGAACATCGGTGGTGGAAGATGTACACCAGAGGAGGGACTGGTGTTTGATCATTTTATGACAAACTCATACATGAAAGCTTTTTAACTGTATCTCATAGTGATTCAGTAAGTAAGATGGAGTTCATGCCCAATTCAATCAGCTAATCAGTGGCTGAATAAATAGCAGTACTCCTACATATAAATATATATATACCATGATATATATCATAACTGCCATAATACAAGCCATTTAAGAAATATTATATCATTAGGGAGAAAGGAAAGGAAAATGACATCAAATTAATAAGATTTGCTTTCAAATATATTTACCACTTGTAGCTTTGTAAAATGCAGTGTCCCTACACTGTGTGGTCTCTGATTCCTAGCATACACTTGATAGAGTGCAATAGAAGATATAGTTCTACCCAACATCTTACATCCTTTAGTAGGGTAACTCAGCCCTGTTTTTATTCACAAATCGCTAGGGCAAGAGAATGCTGTTGTATGATGCTGGTAAGATTCTATTAGAGGAAACAGGCCACATGACTATACTCAAACTTGAGGTGCAGATTATGAAAATTCTGCCGCTTCAGGAAGAAGAACTGAGAAAGTCACATTATTTCAGAACAAGTAGGAGAAAAAAAGATTATAAGAAGTGGTGAGAAAAGTGAATCATTAAAGTATTTATCCTACCACAGAAAAGAAAGGAAAGGGTGGGTGGGACAATTTGGAAAGTTAAGCAGAAGTGGTCATTCATAAGGACTTAATTAAGGAATAAACAGTAATAGAGAAGAGTGAATATTTTCAGATGAAAAGATCAAAACTGCTTAATTTCCATCTCTCATTAGAAATCCAGATCTAGAGGAAATCCCTCAAACCATTCAGTTAATTTCTAATTAAATATCCATTAAGAGAAAATTCATATCCTCTCTCTCCTTCAGAGAACCCATTGTTGGTTTTCCCCTAACATTAACCTGTCATGATTTGTTTCCTATAAACACATTATTTTCTTTGCAAATTGTGACAAAAGCAGATCTATAATCCTCTGCTGGCTCAGAAAGAGTTTCTTTTTCGATTAGTTACACCACTTTTAGTCAGTCTACTTCTCAGAAATAACTGTCTAAAAACTTTGATCATTTGTGTAGGCTTGCTTAATACATAATTTCCCCCTCAAATTATTTCTGTATGCAAGAAGGAAAAAAGTATCAATTAGAATAAGCAAATGTGCCAATCAGAACCTAATCACTGAGCAGTTGAAAGATTACTTCCAGTTGTGCTTAGTATATCTTTTAGACATAACCTCGGATCAAATTAAAATATTAGTGGTCTCTTTACAAAGCTGTTTATAAAACAGCATCTAGTCTGGCTCCTGGATCCTACTTGCTATCTTGATGTGCTGACAGGCACTTCTCATGTTGACAGACACAATCCACTCCATTCCCCATAATAGGGACCATCTTTTATTAATTAAGAATGAAGCATTGACTTAACCTTTAATTTTCAGATTTCACTTAACTTAAGGAAGCTATGAAGTTCAAGTGATTTATTTATTCTACAATCTCAAAGAAAAATAGAAAATGACATTAATGTTGATGGAAATTTTTTTTTGGAAATAGTTGCTTCCAACTAATTTTATGGTCATTACTTTCTCATTTGTTGGAGCAGAGTACTTCTGCTACTGTCTCATCTTCCTCCATTTACCAAATCCACAACTCTAGTTGGGAAATGAATGTCGTAAAAATCTTTTGTATGGGGAAGGAGATAGCCAATTTTAAAAATATCTCAATTCAATCGGGAATGTGATATGATAGAGATTTATTTAGGATTTCAGAAGTCTTTGGGAAAAGCTGGGAAAGCGCAGAGCTGTTAGAAGAAGCAGAAACAGTAAGGAATTCTAGATTGAGTTTCTAAAAGGAGCTACATAAACAATGATGGACATATACTAAGGCATAAAGTGAGAGCAAAATTCTCTAGATTGTTTCATGGTTGGCTACATTAGAGATACCATAACACAGCACAAAAGAGTGGGTTGTAGTGTATTATTGTTATATCAGTATTTTTTACATGTTGCCATAGTTTTTTCACTAATATTTTGTTGAAGGTTTTAGTGCTCATCTTTGCAGGAGATATTGGTATATATTGTCCTTAAAATGTTCTTCTGATTTGTTATCAGTGTAATAAAATGTTTGTCTAGGAGCAAAATAAAGACACTCTCTCATTTGTTTCCTAGACTAGGATATCTAGATTCATATCATTCTAATGTTTTATAGAGTTCATCACCCACACAATCTGGTCTTAGAGACATTGGTTTTAGAATTCTATATTAAATAAATGTCTTTAATTATTGTAATACTACCTATCCATTCCATCTTAAAAGTTTCATTTGAAGATATTTATTGATATAATATGACCAGTATATGTTTTATGAATACAATTTCATGACTTTTCGTTAATACACTACAGTCAACTACAGCCACTACCAAAGTATCATTATTTTTCCAACACAGCTTACTGGATTCCCTGTAAAACCAAGTGCTCAGGCTGCAGAATTGTGGTTATCAGTGAGTGGGGTTGGGGATTGAGATAGCAGAGTGTCCAATAAATATGTACATATATGGTTTGGGGTCCATACCCAGTAATGCACAGGGACTACTCCTGTGCTCAGGAGTGACCCCTGGCTGTGTTTGGGGAAACATATGTCTACACTTGGTGCTTGGGAGTATTTTGATCTAATGTAGGCCACATGCTAGTCAACTGCCTAAACTCCTGTATGATCTCCGCATATGTCTTTTGAATTAGTGCTTTTATGTTCTTGGCAGATACCATAGAGTGGAACTGATGTATCATATGGCAGAAGCATTTTTGATATTTCATTCCCTCTGTTCGTTTCGATAAAAGATCTACCAGTCGATATTCTCCTGAGCAGTGTATGATAGTAGCTCCTTCAGTTGTTTCTACATACCTCTGCTAATACTTGTGATTTATGGTCTTTTTTGATATCAGTAATTTGGGAAGTTTTAAGGTGCATAGAATTGGTTCATTTGGATGGTTGAGCTAAATATCTTAACCATAGAGTCAACACTACAGAAATGATTAGACCCAAACCTAAGTAAACAAATCTAGATAGCAGGATGGGGAAGGAAGGGTAGGAGAGGGATCCTGGGAACACTGGTGGAGGGAAGTTGACACTGTTGTTTGGATGAATGATAGAATATTGTATGTCCAATCCAACAGTGAATAACTTTGTAAACCACAGTGCTTTAATAAAATTTAGGGGGAAACGGTTTAATTTGATGTTTTCAAATTTATGTGTTTATATTTTTTGATTTGGGGACACACCTGGCCAGGCTCAGGGCTTATTCCTGGCTCTGAGCTCTGGCATCACTCCTGGAGGGTGGGTGGCTCAGACGACCTTATGGGATACTATTGATAGCGCCTATGGCCATATGCAGAAGGGTAAACAAAAGCATGCTATTCAGTGTACTATCTCTTCACCCCTTTCTATTTTAAAAAAAGCTATCATTTTAAAAAGGATCAGACTTATTTAAAATTCCATTTGTTTGCATTGCAATTTCACTTTGTCATTTGTATTATCTTCAAATTTGTTTCGCAGTTGCATGACTTAATACTGAGATAATTAAAATATGTCATAGAAAATTTATTATGTTATGCTATTCTTTTTAATATGCCTATTCATGTTTCAGAGTTCTTACATATCTAACATATATAATTCCTAAAATTATGATTATATTTAATAAAGATGGAGGAACTTTATTAAATATTCATATACTATGAGGAATTTTAAAAGATGTCTTTCTAAAAATCTTTCTAAAAATTTCTACCTCACAGAACGAGGAGAAAAGAATGCAAGGTTTAAGAAGAGAACTCCCAGAACAACCACCAACTGGGAGCTCTTTGGCTCTATTGCGGCAACATGGGAAGATGCCATCATTGACAACATTGATGAGGAATACGATCGAATGATTCAGCACCTCTATGATTGTGCAAGGAATGCCAAGAGAGAGATAACCACAAAAAACCGTCTTTCTTCGAATACTCTTGAACTTATTCGCCAATGTGGCTTGGCACATGCCTCAGGCAACCATAAGCGAACATCCGAACTGGCAAAACAGTGCAGAGAAGCCATCAAGGATGACCTCAAAAACAGGAGAGCAGCAGTACTGGTAGATGCAGCAGAAGCTGGGAAAAACATTCGTAATGCCCGCCTATCCTTCACCAACTACAAAACCAAGATGACTGCCCTCCGACATCATGATGGATCTATCACATCTTCCAGAAGGGCAATGGAGAAGATTATTCATGACTTCTACTCAGATCTCTTTAATAGCCACATCCACTTGCCCATATACCACATACCACATGATGGATATGTCGTTCCCAATGTTCTCCCTTCCGAAATCCAACATGCCATCTCGTCGGTAAAGAAACAAAGAGCACCTGGCCCAGACAAGATCAGACCTGAACACCTGAAGAACTTACCATCAGTACTCATCCATACATTGGCTCGACTCTTCACACGCTACCTGTCTGAACGCAAAGTTCCATCCCAATGGAAAACCAGCAGGACTGTACTACTATACAAGAAAGGAGACATCCACGACATTGGCAACTATCGCCCAATCTGCCTATTGTCTGTCATCTACAAACTATTCACTCGAGTCATCCTGAATAGGATTAGCAGAACACTAGATGAAGGACAACCAAGTGAACAAGCTGGATTCCGAAAAGGATTCAGTACCATCGACCATATCCACACAATAACCAAGCTCATTGAGGTATCTCAGGAGTTCAAGATGCCGCTCTGTCTAACGTTCATTGATTTAAAGAAGGTCTTTGATTCTGTTGAGACGGAAGCGGTCATGGAAGCCCTAGCCAATCAGGGCATACAAACTCAATACATCAGGATCCTTCGTGAGCTCTATTGCGGATTCACTACCAAGATCTCACCATTCTACAAAGAAGTAATTATCCATATCAAGAGAGGGGTTCGGCAGGGTGATACCATTTCACCAAAACTCTTCAGTGCCACCCTCGAGAACATCATGCGACTACTGGAATGGGAAAACATGGGAGTGAAGATAGATGGTCGGCAACTACACCACCTCCGCTTTGCTGATGACATCATTCTAATAACACCAAACATCAGCCAAGCGGCACAAATGCTGAACGACTTTGACCATGAATGTGGAAAGGTCGGACTACAGCTGAATCTTACGAAGACAATGTTTATGAGAAACAGCCTTGTTCCTGACGCTCCATTCGCTCTCAACGGAACCACCATCTCCGAATGCAACAGTTATATATACCTAGGTCAAGAAATCAACATGATGAATGACCTGGCACCTGAGTTGCGCAGGAGGAAGAGAGCGGCTTGAAATGCCTTCAAGAGCATTGAAAAAATAACTAAAAGGACAAAGAACCTCCAGCTACGAGCACATCTCTTTGATTCCACTATTCTTCCTGCATTAACATATGCCTCAGAGACCTGGACCCTACGAAAACAGGATGAGAACGCTATTCGAGTCTCTCAAAGAGGAATCGAAAGAACTATGCTTGGAATATCACGATTCACTCAAATGAGAGATAGAATCCGGAGTTCTGATCTTCGTCAACGCTCAAGAATCAGGGACGCTGTTTCATTTGCCAAGACATCAAAAATCAGATGGGCTGGACACGTAATGAGGATTACAGACAACCGCTGGACTAGAGCCATTACTGATTGGATTCCACGGGACATCAAAAGATCACGTGGACGCCCACCTATAAGATGGTCACACTTCTTCGTCAAGACCCTAATTGATCGGTTTGAGGCTCTGCATATTCCTAAAACGAACAGATACCATTGGGCTACGCTAGCACGCAACCGGGATGAATGGAGACGTTACTGGCACCCGCTCGAATAAATCGATGAATAACGGGGATTAAGTGATTAAGTGATTCTAATAATCAAAATCAGTACATTTATAAGTACTTTATTTATTTATTTTAATTTTTGAGTCACACCTGGTGATGCACAGGGGTTACTCCTGGCTCTGCACTCAGGAGTTACTCCTGGCGGTGCTCAGGGGACCATATGGGATGCTGGGAATCGAACTTGGGTCAGCCGCGTGCAAGGCAAAAGCCCTACTTGCTATGCTATCTCTCCAGCTCCCTATAAGTACTTTAATTCACATGCAGGCAAATTCCAAGAAATATATCATAAAATTAAAAATGCTTTTGCTATATATACTTAGAATTTATGTTATAGATTCAAATAATTAGAAATATGATTTCATTCATATAAATATTACACAGGATTTTGAGAAAATGAGATAATTTTGTATTAAACAGGATTGTTCTATACAATCATGGTGAACATAGAAAATGACCTAAATGACCCCTTTTATGTCGTTTTAGATACATTAAGATGCATTTTTCTGCTTCACTGCTGTTTAGAAGAACTTTTTACAATTGCTCCATGATATCTGCATTATTTAATAGAAAAGTATCCAGCCCATGTTGCTACTGATTATTTAAAGACTGTCTGAAAAATTTAAATTGTATTTAATTTAATTAATCAAATGTAAGTTGAAATAGCCATATGCTGATAGTGATTAGTAACATTCAGCATGTGATTCTTAGAAGTAAGAAGTAATAACCTTGAAAATCTTGGCAGGCAGGTAGAGGAAAAGGGGAGTGATAGTATAAACCTCTCTCTCTGTCTCTCTCTCTTTGGTTTTGGTCATACTTGTTATACTCGTGATACCTGGAATAGAACCCAGATCAGCCATGTGCAAGACAAGTGCCTTACCCTCTGTACTATTACTCTGGCCTGAGTACATAAGCTTTGTATCAGAAATATCTAAACTGGGACTTCATTATAGGTAATTCTAAGTTTGAAGGCAAAAATTAAACTTATAAAGAAATGGTCAATCTGAAAACAGGGGAAAATTAATGCTGTACCTTCTCACATTCTTTGTGCTTTGAACCCTTCATTATTAACATCTAGCATAGCAGTCCCCGGAGTTGTGTGCCTTATTTTTATTTTAAAATGAAAGTAGTGATAGGAAAATATGGAGATTTTTCCCTGTTGTGGTCAATACACCTTGCAGTGCCAGGTTTGAGCTTGGACTTCCATCATACAAAGTATGCACTCAGACCGTTGAGATATCATTGATTGCCTTAACTTGTCTACTCTCTCATGGATTTAACTACTTATTCATGAAAAGTGAAAAATATAGTTAATTGCTTATTAATTTTGAACTGTTATAATAAAATACAGAGTAATGGTTTAAACAATTTTTTGAATAGTTGTAGAAGCTGGGAAATCCATGATTAAGGTGCCAGCAGAGTTAGCATCTGTTAAGTTTAAAGATTGTCATTGCCATTGTCAAGCTGTTTTCTCCTTCTGTTGGAGAATCAACAGGCTCTGACTCTGGATCTTGTTTTCCTCAATAACATGAAAGCCATTATGCAGACTGTACTCTCATGAGCTCATATAAAACGTGTCACCTCCCAAAGGCTCTGTCTCTGAACCTCCTACTTGGAGAGTAAGGCTTCAACCTAAATTTTGGGAGGAAACAAATATTCATTCATCAGTAAATCTTTCATTATAATGCCAAAAACCAAATACTTTGTTACAACTAAGAATAAAGATTATCAGGTAAATAAAGTATAACTCAATTTAAAACATTATGTATTGATGCAACCCCTATCCAAATTTAAACAACATTCTTTTCCAAGGACTTTTGACAGTCAATTATAAACTTTGTTTAAAATCATAAGAGACCCTGAATAGACAAAGCCATACTGCAAAAAGAAGAAACTGTGAGACATCTCATGAACTAATTTGAGGCTATACTATAAAATCATAGTGCTCAAAACAGCATAGTATTGGTATAAAGAAAGACTCTGACCAATAGTCAAAAATATATCTAAAGATAAACCGCAATATAAATAATCAGTTAATTTTTGACGAAGGAGAAAAAAGCATGAAATGGACTACGACAGCCTTTTCAACAAATGGTGCTGGCAGAATTGGATGACCATAAGACATTAAAGCTGGATCCATATCCTACACCTTACACAAAAGTCAACTAAAAAGATCAAAGACTTTGAGATCAGTACTGAATCTATGAAACACATTGAGCAAAGTAAGCAGAACCCAAGACCTAGACCTCAATTGAGTCTTGAACAATATGATGTCACTGGCAAAGGCTACAGAATCAAAGCTAAATAAATGGGACTCCATTAAACTAAGAAATTTTCATATGAAGAAACACTGGCTAAAAATAAAAGATATCCAGCTGAGTGGGAGAAAATATTCACATTCATCATATAAGGTAAGAATGATATTCAGAATATGTAAAGTACTCACAAAAAAAAATCCCAGAAAAAAATGGAGAAAGAAAATTAACAGGTGCTTCTCTGAAAAAAATAACAATGGATGCCCAATAGACACATAAAAAAATGCTCATCATCACTTATTACTAGGGAAATTCAAATCAAGGAAACAGATATCATATTATACCAGTGAGAATGACACATATAAAAATACTGAATAATCTCTGTTGGTGAGGATGTGGTGAGAAAGGAATTCTCATGCATTGTTGTGGATGTGGTGAAAAAGAAACTCATCCATTTAACCAGAATGTTGTCTGGTTCAACCTCTATGGGAACCAGTACGGAGTGTACTCATTAAAATCAGAATTGTACTTCCATATGACCCAACAATTCATTCAAAAGAACATAGACACACTATTATTCATTGCAGCACAATAGATAAACTCTGGAGTCAATCTCAATGTCCAATGACAGATTAGTGGTTCATGAAGATATGGCATATAACATAATGGAATACTACACAGCACTAAAGAATAATGAAATCATACAATTCACAGCAAGCTTAGATGAACTGGACCATATCATGTTTAATAAAGAGCCAGAAGAAGAAGAACAAACACAGAATGATCTCACTTATACATTGTATTTAGAATAATTGAAAGAAGGAATGCAAAGTCTTAAAGGGGAAATACCTAAATAGCCCTTGGCCAGAATATAGAGAGGAGAAGAAAAGAAATAAAGTGCAGGGGACAGAGAGAAGAGACAAATGAGTAGCAATGGGGGCAGAGATCAAGGAATTCAGTTACATAAGTGACACTAAGAAATGATAGAGCTAAATATACAAACCACAGAGTCAACCACACTGAAATCATGAAACCCAAACTTGAATAACAACCACCAGATTTAAAAAAAGGTGTGTGAAAGATGGCAGGTTGGGGTAGTTCTGGACGGGATCTTGGGAACATTGGTGAAGGGAAGTTGACACTGGTGGTGGGACCATTACTGAAACACTATGTCCAAAACTCAACTATGAATAAGTTTATAAACCAGGACACTTTAATAACATTATTTTAAAAAAGAGAATATTTACTGAGTGTTTACCACATAGTAGAACCAAATATACAGAATTCTTTCCTTCTGGATCTTACATTCTAATTGAATAAATGTCTTCCTAATAAAAGTAAAACTTGCTGTATGTGGTAAAGCAGCTCTATATCACCCCATGTATTAAACAAATAGCTAACATCTGTGTGTGTTCATATTGACACATTGCTCTTTATATATCTGCTCATGGTAGGATACTTTAATAACATAAATGGAAATAATTCTTGGGAATTTTCTTGATTATTCAAGAAACTACAATGGAATAGAATGGGTCTTAGTGAAGATTTAATTCCCAAGAGACATCTTTGGTAGGTAAGCTTTAACTGAGTGTGTGTGAAAAGTCAGTTTCAGTCAGGCATGTATATACACAGAGACTCTGCCAATAAATGAGAGCTTAGCCACTGGTCAAGTAGTTCCATGAGAAGAGCATCTCACAAGTGCCTAAGGATTGTTAATAGAAAGGTCAGATCAATTCTTTTGAATTAGGGGTTGAGGGGGTTAGGGATGGTGGGTGTATGTTCCTAGGAAGGATATGACAAAAGCAAAGCAAGGGTGAGTGTTCCGGGGTTGTAATAAGGCTACTCTCATCTTAGAGACAATGTGTTCCTGAAAACTAGAAGCAGGCACTGAACTTATCTGAACCAGGCCCGACACAATCAATTCAGCATGTGTTTCAAGACCATTTGAGGTGCACGTTGCGAATATCTACTTAGAGTTTTCAGCCTTCCCCATCTCCCTTTAACTTATGACTCCTTAAGGCAATAGAACATTGTAATTGAGCTTTCAATTGATGTGGTTAAAGAGGAAAAACAGCTTTAATTACATTAAAAATCTCGGCAGAACCTAGTTTTAACTGGTCTCATCTTCTTCAGCTTTTGTAGGCCAGATGTTTCTTTAGTCATCCTCATGAAACTGTGTCTTATACAGATCTTATAGTCTACACTTGCTTGTTTTTTGTTCGTTCTCCCCTCTCTTTTGTCTAGAGATGGTAAATTAAGAACAATCTCAATGCCTAAGAAAACTAAGCAATTTATGTTTTGATGCCTTTTCCCTAAATGATCTAAGCAAATAAAACTGGCAAATAGCACACCCCACTGTGGCCAACTTGGTAGCAGGCCACCTCGACACTACCAATTTTGCATTCTCGGCTTGTGTCCCTATATAATTTTAATAGAAGGTCCTAAGCGTGGCCCTTCAAAACCCCCTCCTGCTTTCTGAGGTGGATTAAAAGATGCAAATTCACTGGAATAGGCCAGAGAATATAATGGTCTCTACAGAAGATCTGGCTGTGTCAACCAACAAAAAGTTCCAGCTGTGGCAGCCGTGTGGAACAAAGGGAACTCTTGGCTTAATGTGAAGTGCATGCTTCTGACGTTCCAGTTCAGGCAAGAAATAAATAAAGCTATTACAAAGCCCTTGACCAGATGTGTCTGACACAGACTAAAGTATGTTTGCACAGAAACATTGCTATCAACGTGGCTCATTTTCATAGTAATAGACATCTGGTCCTGAAGACTGGTGGGGGTGGTGGGGTGTGGAGTGTGCAGTCCATAATCATAGTAAAGGACTCATCTGGCTGGCCTTTTTTGAACTGTCTTTTTCCTAGCCACTGCTGTTCACATTACTCTACATAGCCTCAGTCATGTGTGGGTCAATGATTTATTTAACACAGAATATAAATACTTCTGTGTCATGGAATCAACTGCTGTCCAATAGTCAAAGACTTGAAAATTTCCACTTGTTTTCCAGGAGCAATTGTGCACATTCCCAATTGATAGCTTGATACTGTTACTGTTATGCCTTGTCACAGATTACATCTGTCTTTGGCTTATATTGTTCCTTAGGTTGGCTATTGATCATTGTTCTCACATGAATCCTTCATTACTCTAATTGGAACCATTTATAAACACATTCCTTGGACAGATGACAAAAGGATCCATGATGGACAACTTCTTATTCAAAACAGCTGTTCAATATGTAAATCAAAAGCTGTTAAAGATCGTATTGAGCTGAGAACAATTATACAAGGTTCTAGCCTGTTGTGAATTAAGTGACTGCATTAGAGCTTAAGGGATTTGTAAAGTGAGTCTTTCTTTTCAAGAATGCCAGTTCAAATTCAGCACAGGTCATTGACAAGTAATCTTATGTGAAGATAATGTAAAACAAATCTATGCTCTCAACTTTATGGTTAATAGAAAGATAATGTCCTTTTAAAAAAGCACAATTTACTAAAACCAATCCTTTGGTTACCCTAAATGAAAATTCAAGTTTGAAAGACATTGATGGAATTAAGGAACTCTGAAAATGATTTTAAACTTCACTAGAATTTAGGTTTTATAAAAATCATAACACATTGTAAGATATATTTCTTTAACAGTGCTGCACATACACATACAGAGGGTTTATTCTTTCTTCTTTTTATCTGAAAATAAAAGTAGAAACTGAGTAACCATTTAAAGGATGGTAGAAATAATAGCATACTTATTGACTCTTTGCTATGTGGCAGTTACTGTTCTAAATACCAAAACAATTATTTTCTCACTTATTCCCCACATAATAATTCTATTGCACTGTGTGATGAAGTGTTATCTTCATCACACAGTTCAATAAAATAAAGCCAGTGAGATTTAATACATTTACATAATAGCACATAGCTCATATTCAAATAGGGAATGTCCAAGAACTTAAGCTGCTTTACTACAATTTTTCCAAGCGCACTGCATGCCAATGTTTAGTTAGCTTACAATCTATAAGCAAAAATAAATAGATGAATGATAGGACAATTCCAAGACATACAAATAGATATGCGTATGTTTGATAATGAAGATTCAGTTCCACTGCTACTACTGGAGGAACAATTAAGTGAGAAATATGGTGACCTGTGAAAAAAAGAGTTTTATTGGCAGTAGATTAATAGTCTGGAAAATGGCAGACTCGTGTCCTTAAAGCAACCATCTTTACTTCATGGTTACAAAAAGCTATTGTATGGTAAAGAAAACATAAAAGCACATTTTTAGGCAGTGGGTGTATGTTACAGATTGAAGAGAATCATGGTGATAAATAAATTGAGTCTGGCTGATTCCCTGAGACACACTACCAAAGTAACAGCAAATAACAGTTTATAACAAGGTTTCTACCCTATTAACCTTTGGGGGAACCAAGAGGAAACATTCTTAAGAGTTTCAACCTTCCTGAAAGAAACAGGTGTTCCACTTTTTTCTGTTTTATCCAACTCTTAATATGTGTATATATGTATATATGTGTGTGTATGTCTGTGCGCGTGCGCGCACACACACACACATTCGTAGAAGAGTGATGCTAATATTATTGAGTGACTCTACTGTTTCCAATACTCCTATTTTCTCATTTTTGTGAGAAAAAATCTCCATTTTGTAAAGAGAGATTTAATTAGCCCTATATGAGATGGCTTTTACTGGTCTAATTTTTTTAACATGAAGATATTGGCATAAAGCAAGAAAGAGGTAAATTTCTAACTTCTTTGATTCCATTCTAAATGATAATGCAAGACTGTAGCAGATGAGCTAAACCATCGTGCACAATAGAACTCTGTTTTATTCATGACCCATAATATGTATTTAAATCAACACCTAAAATCACCATCCCATGGATAGGGACAGCAAAGGAACAGTCTGGGCAAGATTAAGAATATAGTCCTAAAGAAAGGGAATCATTTGTAGTCTAGAAGGTGCCTGATAACGTAGAGGACTAGACTGCTCATCTTCACACACAAAGATAAAACAGGGAGAGAATGAAGATTACCATTCTCTCCCTGTTTTAATAGCCAGCATTCTTGGAACATAATAAATAAATGCTCACATGACCACAACTTTATTAAAAAAATATAAAAGGTGAATGTCTTCCTCTTTTGTCCTGAATCCGTAGGAGAACACTCTCATAATCTGGGAGCTTCCCTGCTTCCCATTTCCTTCTTCCCCTTCCCTTAAAAAAAGTATTTTCTGAATTTGGCCACTTGATTTCCAGTCCCTTGCTTTCAGCCTTGACTGCTTGAGGACAAGAACTTGTGTGCCTGTGCCCGTTTGAACACTGTGAAAGATGAAATTTCATTGATTATAAAATGAAAAAATATTTGATTTTGACTTTAGGAATTTTTTATCCTTTTTTTTTCACATGCACACACACACATAGACAAACAGTCACAACATATATAATTGAGACAAAATGGGAGAGGGAGAATAAAGAACATTTTGTTCAGAATTTAGTTCAAATAGTAAAGCTGAATTTAGAGTCAGAGTCTATACTTGTAGATAAAAACCTTCTCTTCCAAAGCCAGAGGCAGTGGGTAAGAGACAAAAACCAGCTTTATAGTAGTAAAATAAGGAAATTTCTGAGATTATTTTCCATGTGAATACAATTGAGTTACTTGATCTGATTATGTAACATAACATTTCAATAATTACTCATATAGTCTTTATGAGTATTAAAAATTTTGTAAGAAATATTCATTTTCTCATCCTCTAAGGTGAATTATCTAAAAGCTCAGTTTTCCAATAAATTATGTCTAGTTTCTAACCAAGCTACAACCACTGTTTAGTCTATTAGTTATATACATGTTTCAGTAATTTATCTGTACCACCTTATTTTGCCTCCACTGTCATACAGATTGTGTCTGGGAGATTTTTGCTTTATCCTTCTTTCTATTCCACATGAAGGTTTAGTAATTTTACTTCAATAATACATTTTCAGAAAACCTGACACGTGAAATTCAAGAAAAGAAATATTGAGTAAATTGGCTTTTTTCTGAGTACTTACAAGGTACCAGAACATCACTTGATCACTTGATCACTTGACATCCCGTTACTCATCAATTTGCTTGAGCGGGTGCCAGTAACATCTCCATTTGTCCCTTCTGTGTGCTAGTGTAGCCCAATGCCATCTGCTCGCTCCAGGAACACAAAGAGCCTCAAACCGTTCACTCAGGGTCTTGACGAAGAAGTCTGTCCATTAGGTGGCTGGCCACACGATCTTTTGACATCCTGTGGAATCCAGTCAGTAACGGCTCTAGTCCAGTGGTCATCTCAAAATTGCATTACGTGTCCAGCCCATCTGAATTTTGATGCCTTGACGAACAAGACAGTGTCCCTGATTCTCTATCGTCGACAGAGGTCGGAACTCTGAATTCCTTCTCTCACTTGAGAGAAGCGTGATACTCCAAGCCTACCTCTTTTGATTCCTCTTTGGGAGACCCAAATAACGTTCTCATCCTGAACATATTGTAGGTGTATTCAACTCTATCTATACAGGAGAGTCAATGTTAAATATTAGTTTTGAAACTATTCACACTAAAGTCAAGTCCTACTTTGAAGGTCTCTTTACCTCTGTGGGTCTCAGTTTTCAAAAGCATGAAGTTGGTAGCACTGTAGCACTGTTCTCTCGTTGTTCATCGATTTGCTCGAGCGGGCCCAGTAATGCTCCATTGTGAGACTTGTTGTTACTGTGTTAGGCATATCCAAAACATCATGGGTAGCTTGCTAGGCTTTGCTGTGCAGATGAGATACTCTTGGAAGCTTGCAGGGCTAGAATTGTGGCAATTGGGGAGTATAAGTAATATCTTATTTAAAGGATTGTGGGAAGGGTTAAGTAAAATATCGTCTTATAACAATGCATATAAAAGAACTGCCTAAAAATAGTATGAGTGCATATATGAAATGTATCGTTTGCAGTTTTCTCAAGGGTGCTGCAAAAATTAATGACAAAGAGTGCAAGCATTATTTCGAGGGTCTTGGGGCCACACCCATCAGTGATGGAGGCTATTCCTAGGTTGGTGCTAAGGGGTCCCTCCCAGTGGTGCTCAGAAGATTGTGTGATACCCAAGTTTGAGCTGGGGGTTCCTGAATGTGGGCAAGCATTGCATTGCTTTAGCCTATCTCCCTCATCTCGTTTTTTTAATGCCTATCTTTTGAGGGGGCTGGAGTGATAGCACAGCAGATAGAGCATTTGCCTTGCATAAGGTCGACCTGGGTTTGATTCCTCTACCTCTCTCGGAGAGCCCGTCAAGATATTGAGAGTAACTTGCCCGCATGTCAAAGCCTGCCAAGCTCCCCGTAATGATTCGATATGCCAAAAACAGTAACAAGTCTCACAATTTGTTGTGAGATATTACTGGTGCCCACTCGAGCAAATTGATGAACATTGGGAGGACAGTGCTAGAGTGCTATCTTTTGAGGACAGCAGGGAATCTGCCAAATGTAAAGTTTTGGATTGGTTTTGATTCAGAGCTGCAGGCTGAATTTAGGTCAACTCCAGCTGTTTCTTATCCTAGTTGCAGTCAGTGGCAACTGAAATATGTTCTTGTTGGGGCACAAGATATAGAGCTATATAAAAAGCCCAAATGTACAAGCACATTTCAGACCTTTGTTTAATTAACATCTGCCAACATTCCATGTGACCCCTGGAATGAGAACCACAGCTGGGGAGCACCACCCCCAAAATAAAGTTTGTTTAAGCAAACAAGGAAACGTTCAAAGAAGCTGGGACTGATTAACTATGAAAATGCCAAAGATGAACAACAATGCCAAATGTTAGACAAATGATGATCATGAACTATATATTCAACAGCTCACCACTCTGACCTTTTAGGTTTTGTGGTACAATGGGAAACATTTTTATTGTGTATTTTGGAAAGTCAAAGAAAGCAGAAGGCATGAATCCAGTGTTCTGTGGAAGTATGGCAGTTTGAAGCCATCACTTTCCAGTTGCTTAATATTCATATATATGATTGAGGCTTTTACAACAAATTTGTTTTGTCAATATCTAGAATTTATTCATACTTTCAAAACTTATTAGATGCTTACAACATACTAGACTCTATACTAGCACTGTAGCACTGTCCTCCCGTTGTTCATTGATTAGCTCAAGTGGGCACCAGTAACGTCTCCATTGTGATACTTGTTACTGTTTTTGCTATATTGAACACACCACGGGAAGCTTAATAACTATAACTAACTTTGCAAATTGCAGACTTACATTACATGACAATTTAAGAAGTGACATTGTCCATTTCAAAAAATAATTTGAGTACTCCTACATAAAAAAATAATAATAATTTCAAAACGTTTATAATCATCTGTGAGCCTTTTGTATACATACATGTAAAAATACACCCAAAACAACATAGGGTGAGCTTAAATAAAGGTACGAGGTAGTCACTAACTGCTTCCTTCAACCGTGTTGCTTAAAGATCAAGCATTTCTTTTACAATTTGACTTCTCTATAAAAAAGGTGATATTTCATTGATTTAGAATGCTTCAGTTTCTGACATTAAGCAAAACATAATGGCAATTATTAATTTTTGAGACTCTGTGTTCAACATTTCCATACACATCAATTTTAGTCTAGAATCACAGTTTTCAAAGGCAATATCGGAGTCCTGACAGATAGTAAAGAGATTATTGTAATTGTCTTTTATTTGGCTGACCAGCTCCAGGAACATCACCAGGTATAGCTCTGACACTCTGGAGAACAATCAGGGAGGCCTGAGTAATTTCTGACCCTGCAGGGCCATAACAGCACTGCATCCTCCAGCCTCAACACTGAACTACAGGCCCAGTTGGCCGATAATTTCTGGACCACATATGCTTTGCATGAAGAAGCCATAGGTTTGATATCTGATCCTGCCTGGTACCTCAGATCCTGCTTAGATATGACCTCAGAACATAAAAAATAACCAAAAAATTAAATAAGAGAAATTAAGAATAACAAGCTGAATGAACTTATGGTGAAATTGTGGTTTTAAGTTGCAAACTTATAGGTTGTGTGTAAAGACCTCAAATCATTCTTTAAGATAAAGCACAATTGAAAGATGTGTAGACTAAGAAAAAGTTCTGAATGGGTAGATACATTCAAATTATTGTGCCATTTAATTAAAATGTAATAATATTAAAACCCCACACAGTGGTGTTGAGTGGGACACTATTCTTTCACCAATATTTTGCTTCCTTTAACTCGCTTCAATTAAATTTTAAATATTTTTTGACAATTGGTGAAGGTATGGGAATTTGCACCTTCAGGCTAAACTTTCTCTTGGTTTCTGTCTTCTGGACAACCTAAGAGAAATCTTGATAGAGAACAGAGGAGGTTTAGTGCAGAGTGTTTTCTAGAATTGTGATTAATGGTATACTTCATCATTATCATTCTATCTCTTTGAACCCACAACCAGACTTTAAAGGCAGCCTTATAAGCCATACCCCAAGCTGCATTTCTGCAAGTTGCATCAAAAAAGACTACATTTCGGGGCTGGAGCAATATAGCACAGAGGATAGGGCGTTTGCCTTGCATGCAGTCGACCTAAATTCAATTCCCAGCATCCCATATGGTCCCTCAAGCACTGCCAGGAGTAATTCCTGAGTGCATGAACCAGGAGTAACTCCTGAGCATCGCTGGATGTGACCCCAAAAGAAAAAAAAACAAGACTACATTTCTCTTCTAATTAGCATAACAGTACCTTCTGTTGTGGTTTGACCCTACTAATTTCATTACATTTATGTTGCTACAATGCACTAAATAGATAATGATGAATACTGATGGAGCCAGGGATTGGAGCAAACTATAATTACACAGGCTAAATGAAGTTTCCAGAGAAAAAGCAATAACTTAAAGTCATACTCAGGTTGAGAAAAGAAAAAAAATACCCAACAACATTTCACTTTTCTAAAACTCTGCTATATGCTTGGAAATTCCGGAAGCCTAAATACATGCTGGTCATTGCTTCTCACTTTCTGATTTATAATTTCTAGACATACTTACACCATCACATTCTAGGCTTGCATCTTTCACTTTCCAGTGTCTGACTGTATTGGTCCAATCAAGACGAACAGTTGGATGACACGGAAAGTACAAATCAAATAAGATATTTATTTGACAACTCGATTTTCTTGCAAATTTGCTAAACTAGATTTAAAGGAAGGCACTGTATTAAAAATGTTGGCAGTCAGTTCCATCAAATGAAGCAGAATTCTTGATTGGATTACCTTAGATGCTCCTAAGAGTTACTAATGCACTGTAAGTAAAGTCATAGCACTTCTGGTTAAAACAGAAGTTATTTAATACAAATTAATGCTAAACAAGTAATGTGCAATAGCAAAAAAGGGGGGGGATAGGTAGCAGAGGGATTATCATGCACTGAAAATGAATAAATGTTTATCTGGTTTAAATAAAGTAACTCTGGAAATCATTAAGACAGGACTAAAAGAACAATATATTCCACAATAGTCAGTTTTCTGACAGCATTTATGGCTTATTTAATGACATATAGAAATAGTTTCTTGGTATTTCATATAGATCCTTCACCATAATTATAGCCATTTTACCATTTTACTGATTTTAACTTGCCTATAGGGGAAATGGGAGAAGAGAGGAATATGCTTTCTATTTTTTTTTTTTACTATCTCTGACACTGAGACACTGAAATAGTAGGAAGAGATTCAATGGACTTCATAGTCCTTATCTCGTATTTATCTTAATCTCTTCTAAACACAAAGAACAGCTATCCTTTCTCTTATATTTCATAAGAGAATTATAGAGTTATGAATTTCTAAGGATGACATCCTTCATGGCGAATAGAGTTCCCATAAATAAAAATCTTCTAATGGCTTAAGGGTCAAGTGAAATTATCACTGGCTATTCAGGTTCAACTGGCTTAAATTCCAAAATGTACTTCTAAAGAGATTTTTCTCATTCTCCTCATTGTTGAATAGTTCTCAACTATTTCATACCCCAGTAGGCCCGCATTCTTCTTTTAAGTGCATATCTGGGGAGCAGATTAAGACAAAAAGGATACAGGCAAACTTAAACTAACCCAAAGGTTCTTTTTCAAACTTGACATTGGCCCTTGTGTCTTCTCATCAGTGTACCATTAGAAATAACTTCAGTCAAGTTGTGTTTTTATGCCCCCTAACAATATATTTCAGATCACTGTGCTCCCCTTCTTCTCTCTGTCACTTCTTTGTTCCACCAACTGCCCCTTTCAGTTTACCAGGTGAGCTAGAATTTAAACTGTAGAAGAATCAGCTGTTCATTTGGGAGTCATTTGAGTAGGAGAGGTGGAGCTGCCCTATTTTGCTTCATCTGCCAGACGTTTTCTCTATCTTTGTAATTGGATTTCCCGATGAGAGTGAAGTTGCAGTGGAACAGATGTTCTTAAAGTTTAAAAAAAGGTAAAAAGAAAAATAAAAAGGATAAGGGCCAGAGAAATCATATAAACAAGGGGATGATTTGCATTATTAAAAGTAAGTTTGTGCAGTTTGGGGTTCATATACTTTTCTGATTAAAATAAAACAAGGTGAACTTTAGACACCAACAACATTTCACTCTTTTGCCGAGGCATAGGAAAGAAATGGGCATGAGAGTCATATATATGACCCTTATATTTGGCAGGTATTTTCTGCAGTTAGATATGCCAAACTGTATCAAGGAGCCAGAGAACAAACGTCTTGTACTGGAGAGATTTAAGAAATATTAGTTGTTTCTTCATTCAATTTTTTAACTGTCCAAATAGGATATGTTTGTTCTCAATCAGATTATGATTTTGTGAAGTCATAAAGAAAATAAAATACAGTAAAACAGAATAAAGCAAAAAATAAGTAAAAAAAAGTCTCTGTGATCTCCCAATCACAAAATACATTTCTCAAGTATTAATCTTCCTTACCTATACACATTGTCTCCATCCGTCAGTTTTATCATGATATTGGCTTAAACTGAGGATACATATTTTCTTTCACTACACATGATGGATTCCAGATGTCTAGATTAAAAAATGGTACACCCCTTTAGACATAACGGACCATAGCAGCAAAGCAACTAGGCAAAATGAGCAAACCAGGCCCTACAAATGATCTTAATTATTTTGACTATGAGAGAACAGAAAAGCCCTGGGTAATACAACAAGCATTTCTTTGAAAGAGTGAACAAAAGATCCTAATAATTTACATTTAAGTCAAACCTATTCCTTGAAAAATATATTGCATGTAGAATACTTCAGGAAGATATCTAGCAGCGTTCCAATTTCAGAATGATTTTCTAAACCAAGTCCCAGACAGCAAGTTACAGGTAAATTTCTTTGTTAATATTAGCTTTTCAATGTTCTAGAATGATGCTCTATAGCCGTCTATTATTGCTCATAAAGGGGTGTATGCTTTTACATCCTTCATAATTTCACTTGTGCCTCTAGCTTTTGATAAGCTACAAATATTGTTAAGTGAGGTGAGTCAAATTTCTGAAGCACGCGGATACTTATAGCTATAAGGAAGCAAAACGGAACCTTGATTTGCACTCTTCAAGATCAAGAGAAAGTCAGCTTATACTATATGTGGCAGAAATTTAACTCAAGTGCAGTCTTCTCGACCTTGAAAATAGAGTAAAACCCTAATCTGCGTCACTTCTGGAACTAGTGGTGAGTTCTGCTCTAGCAATCTCCTGTGGTTCTCTACTAAGCCATAAATTAATCTGTCCAAATCATTGACACTTATCCACAAAGCACAGGTGGCTGTCTCCTTTTATGCACACCAAAGAGTGTGAGGTAAAAATAAATTGTGCTGCCATTAAAAACATGCCAAAATAATATTTTTCCCATCTGCTAAGCCCAGCCCCTGTGGAAAGTGAACTAACAGGTTTCCACACTCACGCTTGATGAACAGACACCACAGGCAATTAATTAACATTAACACGAGAGGAGTCAATTGGATTTCTCTCTTTTAGACATTAATCAAAGCCAGAAACTGAGTGAGAACCTTGTATAACACTCAGACTTGTGGATCTTCTGATGTGGCTGCTCTAACGCCCATTCCTGTCTAAATATTTACAAGAACGTTCGTGTGCTTAATGGTGCTATTAAAGGGGAATATCAAGGTGGGCTCCATGTCTTAAGTTTCATGATTCCAAGGCCATCAACAACAGACCAATCATAGCTGAGCCATTACACTACAAATAAGGACAATTCAAGGACAAAGTTCATTTTTGTAGAGAGCCGGTTAATTAAACACAACATTATAGATTCCTTCCAATTAAAGAATATGCCAGAAAAATGTGTACATTAAAAAATGTAGGGAGCATTACAAATTAAAAGAATTGATGAGCTTTCAGAGGGCCAGAGCAATAATACAGTGGGTAAGACATTTGCCTTGCATGCTGCCAACCTGGGTTTGATCCCCAGCATCCCATATAGTCAGCTGAGCACTGCCAGGAGTAATTCCTGATTGCAAAGCCAGGCTGGCTGTGGCCCAAAAACCTAAAAAAAAAAAAGGGTAAATTTTAAAAAATATTTGAAAAGATGAATGAGTTAGATAGACATTGGTTTGTCCTTGCTCCTCCCACAGGGAGCTTAGGTTTATTGAGCTACTCCCAGAACAGTGCTCCTGGCTACTCCCAGAACAGTGCTCCTGAAGCACACCTAATTCTATCACGATCACGATCATCCTGTTGTTTGTTGATTGCCTCGAGCAGGCACCAGTAACGTCTCCTTCGTCCTAGCCCTTCGTCCTAGCCCTGAGATTTTAAAAAGTGCCATATTCAAGACTCTTTCAGGGTTAGGAGAATGAGACCCATCATTGTTACTGGTATTTGGCATATTGGGTATGCCACGGGGAGTTTGCCAGACTCTGCCGTGTGAGCAGGTTACATTCGGTAGCCTGCTAAGTTGTCCAAAGTAAAAATGAGATAATAAGATGTTGCGCCACCACATTTGGGCCAGGCGCTTCAGGGAGGTTTTATATCTTCCAGGAGGCATGGGTCACACCCAGCAACTGGCCCCCTGGTGCCGTGTAATCCCATCAACAGCCAAGACCCAGAGACTATAAAAACCAGCTCCTAGAAGAGAACAGTGCCGTCTCCTGCTGCCCCCACGCCTTGCTGTCCTCACCAGGGCCCCTTGCAGGTACCAGCAAAGGAACAAAGGCATGTGGGTTCCGGGGCTGAGATCTCCAAGCCTGCTTTGATTGGGGCTGAGCATCCTCCACCCAGATTCTTCATCTTCCAGTAGGCATGGGTCACACCCACCAACTGGCCCCCTGGCGCCATGTAATCCCATCAACGGCCAAGACCCAGAGACTATAAACCTAATTTCATAAAGAAATAATAATCCTATACTGTTTTTCCCTTTCCTTTATGTCACTCCACGGTTGAGCAATGTCCTTTTTGTATAGACACAAGAATACAGTTGATGCTATGCTTTGTAACTTGGGAATGAATTGACTACAAAATAATATTTACTCCCTGGCATTCATCATATTTACCTGACTTAAACCTCAGGTGCCCTTACTTCCTAACATCCCCAAAAGGAGGGTCCCGACGAAGGGGCTGCATAAACCCAGGGCAAGCTCTAAGCTACCCTGACATCGAAAGGGGACAAGCTAAGCGCTGTAAGTATAATAAATTAAGAGCATGGTCATGGAACAAACTCTACATGACCCAAAAAAAAGTAACAGAATAGAATGGAAGGCCAGCCACACGTTCTAGGTGAAAAGGAAGCTCAGATAGAGAAGAGAGCACCAAATGAAGGGTGTTGTGAGGACCCTCCCAGGGTGGGAGAAGCATGCTAAAAGTAGTCTATAGACCAAACATGATTGCCACTCAATGCCTCTCTTGCAAAACACAGTACCCAAAAGAAGAGAGAGAGAACAAGGGGGAATACCCTGCCACAGAGGCAGGATGGGCCGGGGGGATGGGGGGTGGGGGTGGGATGCTGGGACCCGTGGTGATGGATGACGGGCACTGGTGGAGGGATGGGTACTTGATCACTGAATAACTGAAACCCAAGCACAAAATTTGTAAGCCTATAACTGTACCTCATGGTGTTTCACTAATAAAAAAAGAAAAAAAAATTTTTAAAAAAATCATGGATTAGAAACCTGATTGGCTAAGAACCTGTATTTTTGATTCTTGCTGTGTCAATACTATCTTTCTTGTTCTTGGCTTTGTGCAAAAACTATTAAAAAATATGATCACTGATCCCTAAAAAAATTTATTAGAAAATTTATTATTTAAAAAATCTAAGAGTTTAATTCAGATCTGAGATAATTAAATAAAATAATGAGATAATTCTGTCTCATTCATTTTCAAAGTTGATAAAAGAAGTTTACTAAGTTTGTTTGTTTGCTTTTTAGAAAGTTAGTAAGAAACTGAGGGTTTTTTTTGAGTTATAAAGCAGAAAGAGATCACGATTGGGGCATTAAGGACAGTGGATAAAATTAATGAATCAATGAATTGATTGATTTCTGCATTTTAAATAAATTCAGTATGTATTTTGTGCTGAGTCTTAGTAGGTTCAACTAGATGAAGGGGAAGAAGATTCATTTATACATTAATGAAAAAATAGAGAAAGAGAGGAGAGATTAGAGGGCATAAATACACATATAAATAGTATTATTTGTATGATCATTGAAATAAAAGGTACAGGAGTCAGGGTGGAGTCAGCACAAAAGTAGGGTACTTGCCTTGCATGTTGCTTACCTGATTTTGGTCCCATCACTGCATTTGACCTCTCTTCCCTCCCCTCCCCCACCACAAGCCTTTCCAGGACTGAACAGCAAGTGCAAACCAGGGGCTGCAGTTAGCCTTGAGGACTTCTAGGCATGACCCTAAAACAAACAAACAAAAGATACAAATGTGAATTTCTCCAACATGGAGATTTTCTGGACCCGAGATGTGTACTCTCACCATTTTCCTCCCCTCTGGAGAAACCTGTATTATCTTTTGAACACAACTCTCTCTCTACTCTCATATTCCTCCACATAAATTTCACTTAATACATCTATTTTACTTCAAAAATACACAAGTTGCTACTTAATTTAGTTTTGTTTGGGGACCACACTCAGTAGTCCTCAGAGGACTGTTACGGAGTGTCAGAGGTTGAATCTGGAACCCCAACATATATGTCTGTGCTACAGTACTTTGAGCTATTCTCCCGGCCACCCTCTTTTCTTTCCTAGCTTTTCCTCTACTATACCTATTCCTTTTATGTTGTCTCTTTCTTAAACTTCTTCAGGGATAATAATAATAGGTATAACTGACCCTAAGATGAGAACAATCTAAGTGCTGACTTAGGCTAACTTTTCCTGTTGAATGAAACCTGCAAGAATAAAAGTTCACCTCAGGACTTATTGTGGCAGATTTTCCAGTTTTGTCAAGCATGCAATTTAAGTGAAATGTATCTCTGCTTTCCCTGCTTCCTCCATCCCTCCCTCCTGCCTTCCCTCCCTCCTGCCCTCCCTACTACCTATCTTCCTCCCTCATGCACTCACTCTCTACATCCCTTCCTTCCTCCCTCCCTCCCTCTCTCTCCCTTCTTTCCTTCTTCTTCCCTCCCTCCCTTCCTCCCTCCCTCCCTCCCTCCCTCCCTCCCTCCCTCCCTCCCTCCCTCCCTCCCTTCCTTCCTTCCTTCCTTCCTTCCTTCCTTCCTTCCTTCCTCTCTCCCTCTATTTCTCTATCATTTTTCCTGTTCTCTCATTTCAGCTTTCTTTCTTCTTTCTTTCTTTCTTTCTTTCTTTCTTTCTTTCTTTCTTTCTTTCTTCTTTCTCCCTTTTCCAACTTTTTTCTATTCTCTTTTAGTTAATCTTGAATATGTAGTGACAGGGTTTTCCAGGATGGCTGCAATATCAACAATGCCACCAGCATGAAAAGAACGCTACCTCTTAATGGATGATATCAAATCTTCTTTTTCTCAAATCTTGACTTATTTCTCACCAATGAAAACCCACAGAAGAAATGGTGTGATTTCTGAGGTGATGCCCTAAAACTTATTTATAGCTTGAAGAGACTTTTGGAGACCATCTAAGAACTAAGAACCTTGACTACCTAAGACAGTATGCTGGAGAGGTTCCATGTAGTAGGCAGTCAGATTAATAGCTCTGGCTAAATAACATCCAAAGGTGCTAATGGCTATTAATCTAGGTGTCTACTACATGGGATCTCTCCCACATACTGTCTTATGTAGTTAAGGTTCTTAGATGGTCTCCAAAAATAACAGTCAGAAGTGGTAACCCCCCATAGCAAGATAAGAGATTCTTCTTCACATCTCACACAGATTAACCTGCAGATAACTACAACTCCGGGTAATATTTAAGACCATATGTGAGACCATAAGCTAATACTACTGAGAAGAGCTCTTTGTAAATTCCTGATCTACAAAATCACAAACATGTTCTCAGTTCCAAAGTTTGGGTGTAATTTGTTATTCCACAGTAGTGAAAGGAATAATCTCACGTTTTCAAGGGATGATTTCTAGTAACTGTGCTTTGTAGTAGAAATGTTGGGTGTCATATATACTTTTAACAAAGAATATTATTCCTGGGTGGGAGTGGAGCACACTCAGGTATGCTTAGGGCTTACTCTGGGCCTTGTGCTCAGGGAACACACCTTGTGCTTTGGCATCATGTGTGGCACCAGGAATAGAACTTGAGTCAGTGCTTCCAAAACAAGAACCTTACACAAGGTACTATCTCTCTGGTCCCTATGACTCATTTTAAATCATATCTATGATCTTCTTAGGGAGAAAACAATGATTTTCTACAACACACTATCACTTTTCCAATTTGTTCAATATGTTTTCACTTTTATTAGGATCAATCGTCCTATTTGAAGGTTGCATTCTGAGAGAAGTAAGGTGAAAAGGAGATGAAAACTCAAGAACCACAGGTGAGACATTCAAACAATACTTAAAATGCCTTCATTTTCATTTTAAAATCCATCAGAAAGAGTTGCAATGGGCCATTTCATGTTATCTAACAAGTTTTCATAACAAACATTTATAAGGTAATAAATATTACTTTGTCTTCTAAGTGTGCAGTTTGTTATTTTAAAGTATTTTTGTTTATAAATACTTTATAAAGTAGCCTAATCTCTGTGTTTGTCAAATAATTTTAAATATCTTTAACAGTTATTTTGCATGCAAGACTTCTTTAACTACCCCCCTCCCAACTCCCCACACTCCACACACACACACTTTTTAGCCAATTGTCTCAGCATATGGTCCTGAACTCAGGAAAATAATCACATTAACCTTTGGGTCTGTTATTTTATTAGCTATAAGCTGTGAAGTAATCCATGATTCAGCTTGCTTATACTGCTCTGCCCTTGTAGGGGGATGATCTAGTTGATGACAATCTGGCAGATTTATGTCCAGGGAGAATCAGTCCCACCCTGTGTGGGTGTTGGTTTGAATGGCTCTAGTCCCCATGGGGCAAAAAGGTCCTGTCACCTCAGTAAGCAAGGAGGGCAAGTTGCAGCCAGCTAACATCTGTCAGGAACTCCACAGCCAAAGGCATGATCTGGAGGGAAGAACTGAGTTCACTGTCAACTGCAAAATTGAAAGGGAAAAATAATGTAAGTTAGGTCATCAACTTGGTCCCGATCATAGGGAGAAAATTGTTAGCTCTAAAATAGCACTAGTGATTTATCTTTTAATTGTGAGGCCATTTTAGCATGTTTATGCTAATACTAATTACTATAGAAAAGAAAAGGTCTGTCTTTTTTTCTGATTGAAAACAATAAGTGGAATAAATATTGCACTTACTCACTACATATTTTGATGGAGACTTCTTGGGGAAAGTGACTATAACTGGTGTATCCAGAGTTTAACACATATCTTTTGCTTTAGCTTTAAAAAAAACTGCAAACCATAATACCCAAAAGGAGAGAGAGAGAGAGAGAGAGAGAGAGAGAGAGAGAGAGAGAGAGAGAGAGAGAGAGAGAAGAAATGTGCCTGCCATAGAGGCAGGTTGGGGCAGTGGGGTGGGGGTGGGGAATGGCACTTGGGGGGGATATTGGAGGTGGGAAATTACACTGGTTGAGGCATGGGTGTTCGAACATTGTATGACTGAAGCCCAATCATGAAAGCTTTGTAACTGCATCTCACAGTTATTCAATTAAAAAAAACCCCTTTTTTAAACAACTGCAAATGAAGAAAAACCTTTAAGAAACTTTCTAAATACAAGATTCTGATTCCTTGAAGTACAACAATTTAATATTGTTTTGAGCTGATAGGGTACTAGCTTTCAGATTTAACAGCTACCCTGCTTTGTAAATTATAGTCTAATTACCTTTTATCTAAGCAGTAGGAATATGAAAGATATTGCCTTTTACAGAAAATTTCTTTTGCAAAACAATGTTATTGAGCTTCACTGCATATAAATTTGAAGCATAAATATTGAGTTTCTCTGAAATGCGAAGTTTCATAGTAGAATGGCTGGTTTACATTTAGACATATCTAAACCTTTTTAATAGGAACAAGAAGAGGTTATATTTCATACAATAAAAACTGATGTTAGAATCACATTCTTTTGAAAGATACCTGTGAATTTCATACAAATTTTTAGTATGAAACTTTCAAAATGATTAGCATATAGTTTTATAACTGGATCCTAAAATCAATGAGTGGAAAGCTTATGGCATTTGATTAGTTATGATTTAAATCATAAATGTTGTCTAAAGGCATTATATTCTGTAAAGCTGTATTTTCAAAATTTGGCTAGTTCAAGCTTAGCATTTTGGTAGCAGCAACATCAATGTGCACATAAATATACATTCATAATATATGCTACTATTCTATATATTTTGGGCTGGAGTGATAGCACAGCGGGCAGGGCGTTTGTCTTGCATGCAGCTGACCTGGGTTCGATTCCTCTGCCCCTCTCCAAGAGCCTGGCAAGCTACCAAGAGTATCTAACCTGCACGGCAAAGCCTGGCAAGCTACCCATGACATATTCGATAAGCCAAACACAGTAACAAGTCTCACAATGTTACTGGGCCTGCTCGAGCAAATCGATGAACAATGGGAGGACAGTGCTACAGTGCTATATATGTGTATATATAGATGTGCATTAGCAGGTATATATGTCTATTTATTTTAAGGACTAGACTTTTCCATTGTCATCAAAGGCCCCATTTGTGAGCTCAAATAAAAGGTCCTGCCCTATAATTAGGAGTCTCTCTACAGAGACAGTTCACATTCATGTCACCATTTTTCGGTTTGTGGCATGAAGTCAACCCAGCTTTGTGTTCTGACAAGAGCAAGATCTGGGTCAAAATCCAGGCTTTGCCACGATAGGGAAGAAACCATGCATGGGCGGGCTAAGTTTGATATGAGGTCTAATATGAGTGCAAGCTATGACTGTCAGGAAGAAAATACAGACATTTTTAACTTAGATTTAGGGTGAAAATAGAAGCAACTAGTTCTCCTGCCAGAAATATAACCAAACTATTCCTGAAGCTTCCAAGAACTTGGGGACACATTTTGATTTGCACAGCGAACTCTGGATTTGCTGATTTTGGTTGGTATGGTTGGAAGATCCTTGGAAACTTTGTGGTAGATCATCTAGGCCAGTACTTTTCAACCTTTAATGTGCACATCAATGCCTGAGGATTTTGTTAAAATACTGTTTCTGCTTCAGGGCTGAGAAGGGGAGGGGATGTCTGAGAAGGAGAGGGGATGTCTCACGTCGTTCGCATTTCTAATAAGCTCCTAGGTCAAGCTGTTGCTGCTGACCTGGAGACCACACCATGAGCAGTAAGAAGACAAAGAGTTTTACTTGAATTTTTCTATGTATGTGGGACTGCATACATAGGTAATGATATTTAGCATGTAAAAGTATGAGAGACTAGTATCTGAATTCCAGATAAGCATGAAAAAATGTTTAAGACTAAGTATGAAATTATTGGTGGTATATTTATATGAAAGTAGGACCTTTGGTTTCTCTTTCAGTAATTCAAAATCAACTTAATAGCCTCTGTTTTATTTGGCAACCCGATACAAGAAACATTAAAATATCAAAGTCTGCATCCATGCTGCCACAACTGCAATCGAATTGACCTAGGATGCAGTCTGGGCATGTGAACTTTACATAATCCCTAGGTGATCCTGATACGTCGCCATGGTTTGGAGTTACTAATAAAAACTTGCCCTCAATTAATCAGATGATGAAACTGAAGCCTCAGGGATTGTATAGAATGAGTTGTGGTAAAATCAGGATTAAAACATAGGGGTTCAAGCACCCTTAGACTGCAAGACGTACATTCCTTAGAAGTTTGCAGGGAAGCTTCCTTTGGGGACTTTGTTCCTAGATCTCTAAGGTGGGGATTATATGGTTTCATTTGAAGCACTTTCCTTTGCTGTAGTCCTTATTCTGTCTACTCAGGATGCATTTAGAGATATGCCTATTATGGCCTTATTTTAGAGGTACTTTAGATTTCATTTATTCTCATTCTTAATATCCCTTCTGGGGACTTTAAAAAGCAGTGATGCCTGGATCCCTTTCCCAACTACCTCCGTTTCCAGATACCTGACTTCGTGGATCTGGGACGCAGTCTAGGTATTGGGATTCTTGGAAAGTTCCTTGAGTGATTCTAATGTGTAGACAGGGATGAACAGTACTTCTCTATTAAGCCATTTAAATGCAGTGAACCTGGGGTTGTGACTCTAAAGTTGTCTTTAAGCAGTGGGTCCAGCTGAGCCCATCACAGATGTGTGTAAATCAGCAACTTCAAAGGCTGGAAATACTGAGCCTGACTGCAGGGAAAACCTGGAATGCCTCATATGTTATTCTTTCAAGACTTGTCAAAGCATCTGAATCCGTTCTAATTAAAAGAGCACAGTTTCCTTAAATTCTGGCATCTTAAAATACCTATATGTGCCTTGTATATATTTCCACTACTCCTAGGATACCCTGTTGCTCTGATGACTTTCAAAGTGAATAAGTATGTAAAAATATTAATAATAAGCTAGGAGGTGGGGAGGAGAAGAGAATGTCAGCATTTGCTTAATTGGAGCTTTTTAATGAGCCGTCTCGAGGTACTAGGAAATACACTGCATCAAAGTCCCTTCCCATGATCAAGGACTTTCTTCCACTCAATAGCACTAGACCAGATTTTCGTGTTAGAAGCAGCTGTGTTGAGGAAGAGCTTTCTCGGGCAGTGTATTTGCCAGGAAAACTGGGAGACGGGGGCAGGGAGGGGTGCTAGACAGTAAGAGTTTGTACTTTCTTCATGATTTCTTCATGATTTCAAGAACTGAAGTCTCAGACCAACCTGTGAATGTGTTTCTACCATATAAGATAGACAGGTAAAGATCTTCAGGTCTCAATATATAGAATATTATTTCTCACACTATGATGTTCATGGAAAAATATCACATGGGAAAACTCAGTCCTTCTACCCATCTGGGAGGGAAAAATAAAAATTTTAGTGCTCATTTAGTCAGCCTGATCATATTGTATTTAATTTTTTCGTGACAAACTTGATGAATTTACTTAGATTTAGTTGTTTGGATCACACAGAGGTTGAAGAAGTTGTTGGTTCCAAATTTTGCAACTCTCAATCCAAATGTTTTTTTTTAACCTAGATATACAATAACCCATGATCTTGTTGTATGGTTTCATTATTTAAATCAGATAAACGTTGGTTCAACAACTTCTGTGTCAATATAAACTGGAAAATAACTGTGCTACACAAATAGGAAGATATTATGACTGAGTTCAAGACAAGGTCAATCTCACTATCAGCTTCAATTCTCCTGCAGGGTGAACTTAGAAAAGTCCTATAAAGCTAAAATGTATAGTGACTATACAATAGTGTATAAAAATTTTTGGTAATTTTCACCAACTTATACATGATTTATAAATACATAGAGAAAAATAATTATGAAAGTTATACATGCATATTAGAAAGGGTCTATTGTTTAAAATTACTACTATGAAAAAGCTTTATTGAGATAATTCGTAATATGACTCTTTTTCTTTTCACTCCTTTCTCTTCAAAGTCACGTACTCCTTTGGCTTGGGGGAATTTTAAAATGGAAGTTATCTGTAAACAACGTAGATTATAAATATGTGTTTCAAAAATTCATAAAGACTCCTAGACAAGAGTTATAGATATGGAAAGCTAAAACCAAAGAAACATTTGTTTGGTGATGTAACTAAGAGACTAGAATGTAAGCAAAGATTGTGTCTCCCTAGGTTTGTTCAGTCTGAGCTATTCCAATAACTTTATGGAATGAGTAGTAGTTCACAGATTTCCAGGCTTGGATAAAAGGGGGTGTAACACTTAGCAAATAAAAAATAATAAGATACACTTCATTTTAAATTTGGGTAAACATTAAATTTTAGTTAGCCTACATATTATTTGTGGCATATTTGCACTAAAAAGTTTTCACTGTTTATCTGACATTCAAAATGAGCTTGGTGCTCTGCATTTTGTCTGGCAAATCTAGCAAGGTGGATTTCATTATTGATTATGAGGGACTGTCAGAGTCATATCCTGTCTTTGATTTTCCAGATACCTCACTGCCTCCTGGATACTTGAGTAACACCAGGTGAGCGGAAGCACCACCCCTACCCCCACTGCCCCAAATGGCCAAGATATGATTTCATCAGTTTAACTGATTAAATTTTCTATGATGTTTCTTCCAAATAAAAGATTTTTACTCATACGCATACTATTAAATAAAATAAAATGGTACCACCATATGGGGGAAAGGAACAAAATTTAAATTTTCAAAGTTGGAGTTTAGTGTTGCCAAGGGTAGAAACCAGCAGAGAAAAAGTTCTATTTCAGTTTTTCACATGGACACCCCACCCCTCCAACAAGGGAAGATTCAACTTATAAATAGTGGGCAGGTGGGCTATTCATGATAGAGAAAAATGTTTTACCCCAGTGCTAACTCTCTGGACCAAAAATATACATTATTTTTAACTCGAGACTATCATCTCAGAGGAGGGAATCATTCTATGTACCATAAAATGCAGAATAAAAGATAACAATTCATCAGTCAGAAAGAGTACAGGGGTTTAGGTACTTGTTTTGCATGTGGCAGCCTCAAGTTCTGTCTCTGGCACCATATATGTCCCCCTCCCCCAGGGCTGGAGCAAGAGCACAGTGGGTAGGGCGCTTGCCACATATGATCCCCCAACCACCACAAGGAATAATCCCTGAGAACAGAGCCAGGACTAATTCCTGAGCACTACTGAATATGGAACCGAACCTAAAAAACAAACAACAACCTAGAGATAACAATTCATCATAAGCTAGTCTAGCTCTTTCAAGAGCTTGATCTAGTGGGGCAGTTTCAGCAAGGGGCTGAAAACTTAAGATTTTTATTATCTAGCACTGCATTGTAGCACTGTCCTCCCATTGTTCATCGATTTGCTCTAGCGGGCACCAGCAACGTCTCATAACAAATTATGAGACTTGTTGTTACTGTTTTTGGATATTGAATATGTCACGGGTAGCTTGCCAGGCTTTGGCGTGCGGGTGAGATACTCTTGATAGCTTGCTGGGCTCTCCAAGAGGGGTGGAGGAATCGAACCCCGGTTAGCTGCGTGCAAGGCAAACATCCTACCCGCTAAAGCTGATTCAAATAAACTTCAACAAAATCCTCTCCCTGCACCAAACTCTATTCCACAATAATCAGTATTATTATGATTCCTATCTACCACAGATGGATTTCTCAAGATATCCAAAACACTGTATTTTGTTACTTTTTTTTGTAGGAAGAAGAAAGGGGAGAAGGAGAAAATCCTGAGGGTGGTTTTGCTCTTTAGCTCAACATGACAAGATATCAATTGTTATTGTCTATAAAAAATTGGCAAACTCCAGTTTGTAATGTTTCAAAAACTAGATAATGCCTCCTGTTATCAGGGGTGGGGGATAGAAGGTCAGGGACCCCACGGGTGATTCTTGGCCAACCAGGCTGATGTTTAATGCAAGGGACAGAGGATGAGATGCTTATTTCTGGTCCCGCTGTGCTAGAGATATCTGGGTAGAGCAGTGATGCTAGGAGGCTCCAAAACAACACCCTACTTTGCGGAGGGACCCTGGGAATTTACCTAGTGGTGCTCTGTGATGTGGTTGCAGGAGTCAGACCAGGGTTGGATGTACAGTGATAATATAGTGGTTGGTGCCCTAACCACTATACCATCTCCTAGCCCCTTCCTGGAAAGATTGTAATACTTCCCTTCAGTCACAGTAATGGTGGGTTTTGATATGCCTTGTAAGTATACAACTAATGCATTAGAATAAAAATGACCCAGGCTTTCCTACAAATACTGTTAAGATCTGTAAGGAAGTAGATAGGATTTGTCTATCAAGATTAAAGAACGTGATGGAAGGTAATCATGGATACCACCCACTGAGTCCACCCTGATTCCCACTCCCTTCTTCGAGGCAACAAAAGAGCATTCATTTTGGAGGAGCCACTTGGTACTGGGCTGGAGCACAGCTTCTGGCTGTCTAGCTCAGAGGAAGCGCAGCTGGGTGAGGGAGCAGAGAGAGATGTAGAGGGAGATGGTTCAGCTCAACCTACAGGTGGCATCAAGGCGGGCAGCTCAGAATGTTCCAAGAATCAGTTCGGGCCAGCCAAGAGGATTAACATCTGTTTCTCAATGACATCATGCCAAAGACTTTATTTATTTATTTATCTGGGGGTTAGATTTTTTTTTTTTAAATGAGCAACAGTCTTTAGATCCTGAGTAAAAAAGTCCGATCCAGGCCTGAGTCATAGGCAACACACGGTAACTCCCCTGTACTGCAGGTGTGTGATAGGTTGGCTTCCTACTCCCGCTGAACCCAACCCTAACCCTGCCCCCCCACCCCCATCTCCACCTGACAATTGTAAAATTTAAGGAGATCCTTTCAGGGTGGTATCGCTTCAGGCAGATGTATTCCTTCCGGGCCTCCTTGAGCTTGGAAGCAGTTTAAAGGTAAGGAGGTTTGAAGAGGGAATGAGCTCCCAAGAATAAACATGTTTCAAAGGACCTGAATGAAGAACTTTGCTTTTGCAGTGTTTTATTTTTTATGACGTTTACTTACTTGATGTAAGTACTCCTTGAACATATTGCCTCGTATGATATAATTTATTTACATAATTCTAGATTGGAAAATCTTGAGCAAGTTCGAAGAAAAATGGGAAAGAAGAAAACTTTTATTTTTATGACGATTTCAAAATGAACTATATGCGTGTATGTGTATATGTGTGTATAGATATATGTATGTGTGTATATATAGGTATATAGATCTACATACATGAAGATAAAGATGGTAAAGAGAGAAGAGTTGTGTGGAGATATTTGATAAAGAGAATAAAAATAAACATCTGTCACAAGCCAGCTTCCAGCCTGTTTTAGTTCATGCCAAATTAATCTTTAAGGGGCTCAAAAAATATGGAAACATGATTATTCTAATCTAGGCTTTTGCTTTTTCAAGTATCTCAGTTTTGTTTTTGTTTTTGTTTTTCCTACATTGAGTGTCAGTGCTTTCAAAGTACTGAACAGGAAAGTTGTGGCAGAATTTTGATAATGGAGGCTAGAAAAATTAAATTTTTTTATTTCCTGGAAAGAAGAGAGAAATGTCCTCTGCCCATATGGAAAAGTAAAGAAGACCATGAAATATTTTTTTCTTTTTTCTGGAAAACTAAGTGTGGCTTGTTTATTTTATATAATCCATGTGTTCTGTGTCACATAAATGCATTTTAAATTCCTTAATTTGGTTGTTTATTGCCTATCATTATCTACAATGGCTTTTTCCCTCTTAAATCTCTGGCCTTAATGTTTAGATACTAGGAACGAAAAGAAAGAAAATTTAGGGTGGCTGAGAGTGGGATGAGTTATGTGAAAGGTAAACCAATGACAAAAACTCAGGAATAAGAGAGCTAGCACGGGGGTGTGGCAAGCTGTACTGTCTTGCACATAGCTGACAACGGTGCAACCCCTGGGTACTGCACATGCCTCCCTTCTTCCCACCAGTATCTCAAGGAGTCACCGTTGAGCATAGAACCAGCTGTAAACCTTGAGCACTGCAGAGTGTGACCACAAAACAAATGGACACTAAATGACATATATGTATATGTGTATATGCATACATATATGTATATATATGTTTATATATATGTCATTTAGTGTATGTATATATGTATTGTGTAGATATGACATTACGCCTAAGGTTTTTATTTATTTTGCTCAATATGACAAAAGATCAATTGTTACAGTTCTATAGTGAGATTGGGGAACTCTGGTTTGTCTGAAGATTGTGGCTGTCTAGAAAGCGCTCTGGCACTTTGCTGAAGAAATTCACATTAAGGGAGAACCAGAGGATCAATTTAGTCATTCTCTTCCCTGCTGCCAACTTAAATTAAAAAAAAATCATCAGTTATGGGGATAGTTGTGATATTAAAACTGACCAGCAAATTTTGAGATAAGGTAACCGAAAGACTATTTCCATGTAGGAAGCATTCCTTTTTTGAGATGCTGAAATTCATTCTAATTAAGTTGAATGTCCGCACTACATAGGATTGAATAAAAATATGTTCAAATGTAATCTAAGGAAGGAAATGCCTTTCAAATAAAGACTCTGACTATGCTGATTTTCTGACATCTTTGGAAAAGCTAAGTTCAGAAAGAAGTCTTTTTAGGCATTGATTATTTTCTTCTATATTTGCGGGCAAGATACTCTCGGTAGCTTGCCAGGCCCCTCTCGGAGAGCCTGACAAGCTAGTGAGAATATCTCACCCGCACAGCACAGCCTGACAAGCTACCTGTGACATATTCAATATGCCAAAACCAGTAACAACAAGTCTCACAATTTGTTGTGAGACATTACTGGTGCCCGCTAGAGCAAATCGACGAACAACAGGATGACAGTGACAGTGACAGAGATTTGAACTGGACTTCTTTATAATTTTCTCACTCCAAATCTAACTATACTTATATCCTGAGCCAGTCATTTAAATTTTGGTTTTGTCTATTATCGAGCATAGAAAAAGTGTTTTGATGAGAAGCCTAGAAATTTTCTTCTCCAGACTTGATGTCAATAAATAATTACAACAACTGTTTCATTTTATGGAGACAATAGTATTAAACCACTCTAGAAGCTTCTAGAATAACTAAGCATTGACTACTGATAGGCCCTGTCTACATGAATCTTACTCATAACAGCTTCAAGCTTCATGGTTTCTCCAAAGATTTATTTCCACTCATAACAGCTTCAAGCTTCAGTGGTTCCTCCAAATATTTATTTCCATATCAACATTTAGTGTGACTTTTTCTATAACATATATGTAAAGAAATGGCAAGGTTTCTGATTCTAAAATATAAACAGATGAATAATTAAAAAAAACAGTTTTTTAAGGGATGTTTGGAATTGAACTTCTCTAAAAATTCAATGAAATTAGAATTATTGTCACTAGTAATTACTACTAAATTGCTATTTGATATTGGGTAGAAGTAATCTGGAGAGAAACGAACCAATCTTCTGATAAATGAGTATAAGCTTCTTTGGGGATGTTGCCCAAGGGATAGAGCATATACACCTTACATGTGCAGGCTCATATGTGTTTGATCTCCGGCACTATAAGGGCCATCAAGCACCACCTGACGTAGCTCTCCTTTATAGTATCATAAAATAAAATTATAAACTCATATTGTTGCTATCCATTTTAGATGGTTCTTGCATTAGTGGTACTCATATCCGTTAATATTTATTAAGGTTCAATAAATATTCAAGGCAAAGTTAAGAACTATAGTAAGAAAAGGAAAATATAGTCTTCCTGAGAGATATGAGAATTACAAAGATGGTAAATTGTGCTTTCCCCAGGAGTCCTCTTGGAGATAATAAAATATACAACTTTGGTAATCTTATAGGGTCACAAGTACTTTCAATTTGTGGTTGAATAATTATGTATTTTTATAAACTAGACCTTCAGGTGGAAACTTCAGGTGAACTTAGCATACTTTGATGATCTGGGTTTTATAAATACGTATTAGAAGCCCATACAAACTGCAAGTTTTATAAAAATATTCACCTTCTCTTGCTAAATCTTTGTGTCATCTTGGTCTATTCACTATGATGTCTAAGCTTGTATTTTAGAACTAATGCTATTATTTTATGTATTCTAACAATAATAATATTAACGGACATCTGCATTTTAATGTGTCACTTTTCTTCTGTCCTACATGGTAGACTGTGCAAAAAAAATCATAATCAGAAATCCAAAACAAAGAATCTATTTGATAAAGACAAACACACACCAAATTCACGAATTTTTTCTGAGTCTAAGGAGCACCACCCTAAATTGGGTAGTGGTCTTCCTTTCTCTTCCTTGTACTGCCATCTTTTCAATCTCTGGCTCCATCTTGTGGACTATTGTGAGGTCATGACCGCAGACAGTACAGTTCTTAAATCTTCCTTCCTAGGTTGGTATAGTGTCATTAAGATCCTCCAAGGAAACATAATCAATATCGTAGAATTTGAATTTTAGGCTATTAGACCTCCAAGTTTTCTTTGCTAGCGTAACAGCTTCTTGGAGTAAAATGCCTATTTTGCAAAAAGATTCCATTTCTAATGGGTTAAAGAAAAGACAAATGTGAAAATATCAACATGATCCAAGTATCTTATACTGTTCCCTTATATTTTTCACATTACTTTACCATAAAAGCCTTTCAAGTAGGCCAATTATGTTATCTTAATAAAAATCAAAATGTATAGTATAGAAAAACTGCAACTTAAGTTAATTCAATTTCTCAAAGGGAGAAAAAAAGAAAAAGAAAAAAAGTAGAAAGAGAAAAAAAATTTTAATTTTGCATACAACTTTTATAATACTGTCATATTGTTTACAGCAAGCAAGACATTTATTTTGCTGTTATATAATATACTGGGCTGTAGCGATAGCACAGCGGTAGGGCGTTTGCCCTGCCCGCAGCCAACATGGCCGACCCGAGTTCTATTCCTCCGCCCCTCCCGGAGAGCCCAGCAAGCTACCAAGAGTATCTCGCCCGCACGGCAGAGCCTGTGATGTATTCGATATGCCAGACACAGTAACAACAAAGTCTCCAATGGAGACGTTACTGGGCCCGCTCAAGCAAATCAATGATCAACGGGAGGGCCTTTTATTTATTATAATATACATTATAAATGTCTAAAATATTATATAAAATAGAAAAATTTCCTTCTCCAAGAGGATAAAAAAATTAAAATCAAATGAAATAGTTTTATAATTAATATCTACTTAGAATAAGAAAATTAATAATGAAAATGTACTCACTATATAAATTTAAAACATGCCACTAGAATCACAAAGTAAACAGAAATATGCAGAACTATCAGATGTTTCTTTAAAGTTTTTCCTTGCAACTACTTTTTTCCCTTGCATATGAATTCAGATAACCATATTGGAAGGTGAATATTTCAGTGAATGCCTATGTTCCAAACCATATTTCTCCTCTACTCATCATATTTTCTCTGTGATAAACCTGTGGTTAGTGCCAAAATCCATAGGATTGATTCCCTTCATTATATATAACCTCTAACCCTACAGTTTGAAGTCGTAACTGTTGTTCCTGGGTATGATTCCTACACCAACTTTCAAACCACACATCAATGATATGTAGAAGCAGATGCCAAAATATACATTCATCTTACTATTCCCAGAGCTAAGCATTTTCAAAATTAGGTACAACTGAGTTTTCTCTTAACCCAAAGCTCTGTGGCCCACCAATCGCAATCAATGTGTCAGGAAACATGATAAGAAGTGAAAACAAACAATAAATACAAACAATTTTGGTTAAATATCTTATTTTAAAAAGTAGAACAATAGAGACGTGTCTTTGTGAATATTTTTGCTGGACCATGAAAAGGTTTGTATAAGGTCCTGAGATTTATTTCCATTTGATCTGATTATTGTTATATTTTAGAAATCTCATTTACTGACCCTTTTATTCAATTTCAACAGTTGTGTTAGGGATGTATTTGAAAGTTAATGCTTTGAAGTAATATGGCTTTTCCCCTTGAAAAAATTACCCATTGCCCCATGGAAGAAACTGTATGGCAATTGATAATCATAACTCAGGCCACATTTCAGATGGGTTTTTGTGGTTAGTTTGTTTTTTTTGTTGTTGTTGTTGTTGTTTGTTTCTTTTTTTTTTTTGCCACAGCCAAAGGTACTTAGGGCTTAATCTTGCCTCTGTACCGTTAGTGGGCCTTGGGGCCATATGGAGTGCCAGGGACCCAACCCTGGTGGGCTGTCAGTAAGGCAAACATACAACCTGCTCTACTATTGTTTCTCCTGATAAACTACTTCTACCCTAAGTCTATAGTTTGTATTAGAGCTAAGTTTTGGTGATACAAATTCTGCATGTTTAAACAAATTTATAATAATATGTGCTGGAGCAATAGCACAGCGGGTAGGGCGTTTGCCTTGCACGTGTCCCACTGGGCCGACCCAAGTTCAATTCCTCCACCTTCTCAGAGAGTCCGGCAAGCTACGAAGAGTATCTCGCCTGCACTGCAAAGCCTGGCAAGCTACCTTGTTTGTTGCCAAACATGGCAACAACAAGTCTCACAATGGAGACACTACTGGGCCCACTCAAGCAAATCAGTGAACAACAGGAGGACAGTGTGACAGCGCTACAGTGCTACCATTATAGTATCATGTGGAGTATTTTTACTTTCCTAAAAATCTGGGCTCTGCCTCTCTCCTCCACCACCCGCTGAAACCACTCTTATATTTTTATAGTGGCCATAATTTTGCCTTTCCCACAATGTAATACAGTCATAATCATACAGCATATAGCCTTTACATATTATCTTTTTTGTTTGTTTAGTAAGATGCACTTAGATTTTTCTTCATATATTTTCAGAGTTTGAGAGCTCACTTTAGTGCAGACTAGGCCTTGATCTGGATGTAAACCACAGTTTATTCATTCACCTACTAAATGATTTCTTGGTGGCCTCCAAATTTTGATAATTATGAATGAAGCTGTTACAAGTTTATTGTGCAGATTTTGAGGGTAGACTCACTTTAGTATTAAACTCATTTTTTTTAACATAGAAGAGAAGTGTTAATTCTCTTTGATATAGAAAAACAGTACATTTATTATTCCCTTATGTGTTATACATAGAAAATTGAGTTGGGGCAGGCAACTTCATTACCAGGGCAAATCGTTCCTTGTTACCATTTATTAAAGCATGTGGTTTGCTATATAAATGTGTATGTCTTCATAAAACTGAACCCTCAGCACTACATACTAATATATTTGTTTATTCATGACGAGTTCCTTTTCCTTACCTTTGGCAGCTTTTCCCCAGTTTTACTTTCTTCTTTTCCTATACATGTGTTTTCCATAGTATATAAATATAATCGTGCAGCTTTTTAATAAGAAATTTGGTGTTGTCTTTCATTAACTTTTGACCTCCTCATCCACTCACTTTTCTGCTTCCACATAGTTTGCTCTTTTTGTTGTATTCTCTCTGTGCAAGAAAATTTATTTTTTTCCTTTTTTTTTGTTTTGGGACCACACCTGGAATTTCTCAGGGTTTATTCCTGATGCTGCCCTCAGGAATGTCTCCTGATGGGCTAAAGGGCATAATTTGGGCTGCCAGGGATTGAACCTGGGTTGTCTGCCTGCAAGGCAAGTGTTTTACCTATTGTACTCTCAGACCCCTGAAAAGTAACTTTTACTATGAGATGCTTATTATCCTTTTCACGTTTTTTTAAATCATATACACACCTACTTCTTTAGAGTCTTTATTTTCATTCATTCATTTGTGTTTGAATGTGACTATATATTGCCCATCAGCCTCTCACTGACTACTTCTACTTGTTTTTTCCCCTGGCACTCAAGAAAGTTTGAAAATGCCACCCTATTCTACTTTGAATATGATCCAAATGGGAATACTCATAAAAAAATACTACACCTCTCTAAACTCTTATTAGCTATTAACTTGGCACTTAAAGACACTTGTGACTCAACCATCATCCTTGAGATACTCACAAAAGTCTTTGGTAACTCTGCAGATAGAATAATGATATTTGTTCTATTATCACCCCATCCACCATCACCAAAGTAAATAAATAAATAAACAAACAAGCAACACTGTGTAAAACATTTAATATATGGTAATTATTCCATCCTGGTAATTATGGAAAATATAAAGTTTGAGCTAAGCCTTAAATTGTTAAACAAATTCCAGTTAGTTGCAGGGGCTGGCATGCCCAACAAGCAAACCTCAGTGAGTAGTTGGAACAGACACGTTTGTTTAAGGAAGGGTTTGGTGGATAGTGAGCAAGAATCTACATTTGTGGGGAGTTCCTGCAGGTCTTAAAAATGACTCACTCATTAATCTCCTATAAATTAATTCACACTGAGGTGTCAATGGCTTAGTGATACTTCTTCTAAGACATTAAAGGATTTTTTGAGATTAATGCTCTTATTCAAAGGCCTAAACCCATTTAAATGATAGGATAAATTTTGGAATATTTGAGGGCAGGGGAAATTTTTGGCATTATCACTCAAACCATAGTATAAACGCAACTGGGGAAAGTCCCACTGATAAAATGTTGCTGGTTTTGGAATTGGTTTGTTATTGTTCCTTTTTTTCTGTTAGGAAATTGTAGTGCTTCTATGAAGAAGTTGATAAATTTTAAAATAACATGGAAATTGTATGTGAGTGTGTGTGCTTGCGTGTGTATTACTGTGTTTGTGCCCTGGGGCGTCCTAGGTGAAGGGCTCTCTTGAAAAATTTGAAACAAATAAATAAAATGAGAGCTGACCTAAATTTTTGCCTCAAACTGGAACGGAGTTCAAACTTTTGAGGAGGATCAAAAGCTTGATTAACTGTTGTTTATTTGTTTTTAGAGGCTTTGCTTCCCTTCAACTCAAAAAAGTAAAAGTGATCAAACACTCACTCTGAGAGAGACTCTTGTCTCAATATTTCCAACTGGGTTGAAACCAGAAAGTACTTGTGAGGCAACTGGGAAACCCAAGTGACTTGCAACCCAAGGTCCAAGATTCAAGAGGTTAGGAGAAGTTCAACTAAATTTTATGTTGGCATCCAAGGAAAACATTGCAGTAGTGTTGTGTTCAGTGGAACTGAGATCCTAGAGGGCAGAAAACATCATTATGTGAGATGGAAAAAAATACATGCATATGAGATTCTCTCAATGTCTGGGTGAAAGCACATTTATTGATGGATTGAACACTTTTAAAAAGGCCAGGAGATTGTGCTGAGAATTTTGGATCAACTTGAGGCAAGTGGTATGAAGGAGAAGTTAGAAAATTTATGTATGATTTTGACCATGGTGATGATTCCTACACAATTTGGTAGTTGGTGTTTGCCTCCCTACTGTATTCACTTGCTCAGAAAATGCATGACACACTGAAAAGGAGCGTTAGAACATTTTGAATTGGGTGTCAATCAGTCTTAGCCTTGAGAATGGTAAATTCCAGAGGGGGTCTAAGACACATATTATTTATAACACTAAATTAAGATACTTTTTAACAATACACTAGACTCTTTGAGATTTTGGAGGAAATGGGGTAATTGGGATTAATTCCCATGGTTTGGAAGACCTTATAAAAATAGAAGTAAAAATGCATAAACTTTTCACATAGATCAATTCATTGAATTGAGAGTATTACAAGCAGATGTAATACTGTAAATTAGCTCCAATAAATTTTGTTTGATTTTTAGAACACATGCAGCAATGCTCAAAGCTAACTCCCAGATCTAGGTAGAAGCTCTCTCCATCCTGATGTCCTGAGGCCAGTTGGTACAGTGTTGAACCTGGACCTTCTACAGGTAAATTGTTTACTCAGCCCATTGACCTATAGCCTGTTACTATAGAAACTGAAGTTATTATTTAACAGAGCAAATAAAAATGGGCAATATTGTGTTTATGAGTGAGAGAAGAAAAAAGATGATGTAAAAGTCATTGACCAAAGGATAAACATTATTGAAAGCTACACTGCACTTTCAAAGACCCTGAAACTTCCTCCAAATTCACAGTACTAAAAGGCCAGTAGGTGCACAGAAAATTTGTTGGGGAAAATGAATAGAATCTCACCAATCTCAGTGAGCTAAAAGAGTAACACAGAAAGGCTCAACCAGAACCAACCAGATCAGCATATATTCAGACAATACTTTAGTCAAATCACTGTAAGATATAACAATCAATCCTCACAAATTGAATTTTATTGAATTATTTCTAATAATTCCACATAAATTTGTTATGAGTCTGCTAAGGGGCCATGCTTGGGGGATGGAAGGAGAATAGGAGACAGTGATGGAGGGGAGGTGACCCTGTGGGTGGGATTGGTGTTGGAACATTGTATGCCTGAAACAATTGTATTAGAACAACTTTGTAAATTAAAGAGAAAATAGGAGAAAGAAAGAAAGAAAGAAAGAAAGGAGGAAAGAAAGAAAGGAGGAAAGCAAGAGAAAGAAAAAGAAAGGAAGGAAGAAAGGAAGGAAGGAAGGAAGGGAGGGAGGGAGGGAGGGAGGGAGGGAGGGAAGGGAAGTGAATGAGGGAGCGAGCGAGGGAGGGAGGGAGGAAGGCAAGGAGGAAGGGAAGGAAGGAAGGAAGGAAGGAAGGAAGGAAGGAAGGAAGGAAGGAAGGAAGGAAGGAAGGAAGGAAGGAAAGGAGGGGGCTGGGAGGAAGGAAGTGAGGGAGGAAGGGAAAGAAAGAGAGAGAGAGAAAAGAGGGAAAGAGAGATAGAGAGAGATAGGAGATTTCAAGTGTTTGTTGGTTCTTTAGATCACTGATTTAACTCTTCAAATTAAAGTGGCAGCTTTAGGGGTATAGCTATAGTACAGCAAGTAAGGCATTTGCCTTGCACGTGGTCAAGCCATGTGTGATCTTCAGCATCCCATACTGTTTCCTGAGATTTCTAGGAATGATCCTTGATCACTGCTGGGTCACACACACACACAAAAACCCAAAAATACATAAATTGCAAGTAAAAGACTTAAGAAATATCTGGTGCCTTTAGTATCTGAATGTATTGTTTTAATATTTTCCATAGGAAATGTGCATTTTAAGAATGTCCATTTTGTAAAAAAATTCCTGGAAGAAGTTAGAAGCAAAAAAGCATGCAAAATTCCTTTTTATGTCTAGATCATGTTTTTCCTGTTTTGTACTTCTCTAGAAATGCTCATAAAAGGGCTGGAGAGATAGTGCAGTGGGCAGGATGCTTTCCTTGCATGTGGCCAACTTGGGTTTGATAACCAGCACCCAAGCACTTACAAGAGTAGTTTCCGAGCACAGTCAGGAGTAGGTCCTTAGCTCTTCAGGGAATGATCCTAAAACAAAATAAGTACGAAAAAATAGAAGGAATGTTTTAGACCATTTATGTGTTTCTTTAATATTCATGGATATAAGTGTATATGATGACAAAATTCTTTGTGGCAAATTCATGAAGGCTTGTGTTTAAAATTTGTAGTTGGTAGCTTTTGATAAACCATGAAAGATTTCAAACTGTATCAGGGTGGTTTAATGGTGGTAAGCATTGCTTTTTTTTATAAGCAGCTTACAAAGTGTTATAACACTAGATAAAGGTAAAAAATCATTTTCCATAACCTAGAATATTAGAAATGATACTAAGTGTAGTAATTTGCATTTTAATGCTTATTTGATTAGTATTATGATCAAAACCCTTTAAATAATTGAACACATTTCAGCTTAAATTCAGTCACTTTAGAGCAGTAAAAGGAACAATTGTAATTAGGAAAATAATTTATTTTAAAATTTAATACAGAAGATGGCACAATTTAGTTCAAAGGGGGATTTTTATAAACGTTATAACTGAAAAATTTATGGTGGCAACATGAGGAAATAGAGTTAACTGAAAAATATTTGAGGTTCCAGCTCTATTTTCCTCTGGTTCCACAGCCAGATTAAACCACAAGTAAATTGATCTGCTACTTGATAGTCTTTCTTGTGTTAAACTGTTTCTTTCTCATTGCTGTTTTCCTTTGTATGCTTCTCTGTAAAATATGTTCTTCAAGTGTCAGATTGTACTAGGGTTTAGGCACTTGTCTTACATCCAGCCAACCCTGGTTCAAATTCCTGGCATATATATTCCCATGAGTGGCATCAGGGGACACTCCTGAGCACAGAGCCGGGAATAGCACCTGGGCACCACTAGTGTGGTACATGAAACCCCACTCACCAAAATGTTCTTAAAAGAGTCAACAATACTCATACTTAATTCTCATTCCAATTACTACTTGAAAATTTCAAGATGATGTTGAATAATACTGAATTCACCAAAAGCTCCACTGAATAGTACTGTTGTCTACTGGTGACCTACTTCTTTCTTGAATTTTATTCTCTTTAATTTATAAAAATAAATGTTGGCTCATTTTTGCCTTCCCTTTTAATAATTTGGAATCAGTACACATTTGGAATATATAATCTCAAGTAGAACTCTCTGAAAGCCTTAAATTTCTTCCAGTTTTTTTTTGTAGTTTTTATGATTTTTTTGTTTGTTTTGGGATCATACTTAGTGGTGCTCAGGGTTTACTCCTGGTTTTACACTTAGGGATTACTCTTGGCAGGCCTCAGGGGACCATGTGCAATGCTGGGGATTGAACCTGGATCAGCCTCAAGCAAGTCAACTGTTTTACCTGCTGTACTATCTTTCTGACCCTATGATTCTTACTTTTGTTCACCTGCATAAAACAAGTTTCAACAGTAGATATATTAATATATAGATATATAAACTAATGGATATATAAACAATAAATATAAACTAATAGATATATTGACATGAGTTTTATAAAATTCAATTGCTTGAAAATGTTTGATCTACTCCAAAACAATGCCATTCATTTGCTGCACAACATAAACATTTACAAACTTGACTTAAATTTGAACCTTTCTTTGCTTCTCCTTTACCCATATTCAAAATTCTTGACAATTTTATTATCATACATTAGGTAGTCCTTCTTTTCTACTGCCACCATTATAATCTTGTTTCTGTTGTGTTTCCTTATATTAGTGTAGAATCATTTTGACTATTTAATTATTTTATGTGGAACACTATTGCCAAGGACATTTTTTAAAACTTAAAAATTTATTTTACCTGCTACACTTTTCTCTGCTCCATTTATAAAATGAAAAAAAAAAACCCTTTTTCCTAAAACCCATGAATCTTTAAAATAGGGATCCATATTCATAACAAGCAATATAAAATAAATTATTTAGCATCTGCCTTTGAGGCAAGCTTGGGTCATGGTGAGAAGATTCAAAATAATGGTGGTGGGATTTGTGTTGAAATATTGAATGTAATAAATTATTGTGAACAACTTCATAAAAATAAGTTTAAAAATAAATAAATTAAATAAAATAAATTAAATAAATTAAATAAATAAATTAAATATAAAAATAAATAAATAATAAATAATAAATAAATTAATTAATTAAATATAAAAAAATAAAATAAAATAAGGGTCCAAATTTTCTTGTGAGTCATTTTACATTTTATAAAATGTAAAAGGTAAAGGTAAAGGCCCTCCCGTTGATCGTCGATTTGCTCGAGCGGGCCCAGTAACATCTCCATTGGAGACTTTGTTGTTACTGTGTCTGGCATATCGAATACTCTCGGTAGCTTGCCGGGCTCTCCGAGAGGGGCGGAGGAATCGAACTCGGGTCGGCCATGTTGGCCACTTGTAAGGCGAACGCCCTACCCGCTGTGCTATCGCTCCAGCGATAAAATGTAACATTTATAAAATTTTGACAATATTCACAAACTATAAAATTCATCTATTTAAAGAACATACATGAATTTTTAAATAAAAACCAATTTCATTATAGATACATTTTAATTTTCACTCTAAAATACATTTTGTGTTAGCATAATTCTTTGAAAGCAAAATAAACTCACTGAGACAATGACCAAAATATAGGAATTGTAGATACTAAGTGGAAACCTAGTTCTGAGGAATCAATGTATCTGTAGTCATTCCAAAACTGAATTTCAAAATAAAAAGCAAATTAAAAAAGGAAAAGGGATCATTTTTAATGTGTTCACAGAGCTGTGCAGCCACCACCACAATTAATTTTAGAGTATGTTCTTTATTTCCTAAAAAGTGCAACCAAATTTCTACCCTAATAAAATGAACAGCATATATGTATGTAATATTTACATATATGAGATATACAATATATGTAAAAATACTATATAAGTGCTATAATCATTTATAACATAATCAATGGGCTGGAGCAATAGCACAGCACATATGGGGAAAGAAGAAACAAAGAGAAGTCCAAATTTAAGTCAAGTTTGTAAATGTTTATGTTGTGCAGCAAGATGATTGGCACAGATCTGACTGACCTGAGTTTGATTTCTCCACCTTCAATTCCTCCTCCCCTCTTGGAGAGCCCGGCAAGCTACCGAGAATATCTTGCCTGCACAGCAAAGCCTGGCAAACTACCCATGACGTATTCGATATGCCAAAGACAGTAACAACAAATCTCACAATGTTACAGGGCCCACTCGAGCAAATCGATGAACAACGGGAGGACAGTGACAATGAACATAATCAATTATATCTCAGAAAATTTCACCCATTTTAAAATTATAGCCTGGCACTGGTCCACAGAACACTGAAATATAGTATAGTTTATTCAAGCATGAACAAAACTAAAAATATATGTCACAATGCCTTTTATGCCTATATACTTTATTTGATTATTTTTATTTAGACACAGAACAAAAGTGTTACTGATACACGTTCTATATATTTTCTAATAGAAAATGTCAATTGAAGCTAACGAACAAATTCTTTTAGCTCTTTTAGAATGTTAAAAATGTGGGATCAATTTTATGGGGCTACAGATATCTGTGGAGATGAAGAATGAATCCAAGCTTTGATGAATGAACCTATAATGGCAGGATATAAAAACTTGTTAGTTCTTGAACACACCAGCAAAAACAACAGATCACTTTAAGCTAAGTCACTCTTAGAAGATTGTTGACTTGATGAGATTTAATTTGACTCATGAGGAAAACCCAATCTGGAGAGCTGATCACAAGAAAGCAGGGATTTCAAATGAAGCCACCTCCAAAGTAGAATCGTTGATGAGGGGAAATTTAAGTTAGATCCAAGTTTCAGTGGCATTCTTGCAGCAATTCCATTTTACCAATCCTCTTTCTTACTTTTTGAATATTCATTCCTTTGCCAGGTTACATTTCTCTATACCTCTGGCTGTTTCTTCCCAGCCAATTAAAATTCAATACATACCACTCTTTTTTTCTTGAAAGAATGCCATTCTAACCTCTTACTGGAAGTATACCTTTAACTGCATGTCTATCATTCCTAAATTGGAAGCTATTTTGCATTTGATAGATGTGTATATTAATACATAATAATAAATAGATAAATAGATAATAATAAATAATAATAAATAATAAATAGATAAAAGTAATAAATCGAGAACTGTTAAAAAGCTTCAATTAATCAGTTCCATTGCAATTATCACAATATTCACTTTATACGTCTGCTTTCTAGCTAACTTTTGGGAAGAATATACAATATTTGGAAAGAGAGGAAACATGGTTGGAAAGAAAACATAGGTAGAGGATGCTATTAGTTCTAGTAACTTAGAGCATCTCATGAAGACACTGTTAAAACGAAATTCTCAAAGTATTCTCACTAAACAATAGTATCAACATTACCCTACGATTGGTTGAGACATAAACTCTCAGATTCCATCCCCAAATCAACAGGATCAGAAACAAACACCGATGAGAGGCTGTCAATAAACCATTTTATTAAGCTATATAGGTGGTTCGAATGCACACTTAGTTTGAAAGTAACGATTTTATCTTATTTTTTTTAGTTACATTTAGTCTCTGTGGATTACAAAGTTTTATGATTGGGTTTCAGGCATACAATATACCAATGCTAATCACTTCATCAGTGTCTGTTTTGCTCCACTAATGCCATCCCTTTCCCTTTCACACACCATCCTGCCAATTTTTAAAATAACTTTTGACACGGCAGTTTATGATACTGTTACTTATTTCATTTCATGCAGAACACTTTACCACCTTTTAGTACCCTCACCTCATCCTGGCTGATCACTTCCTTCCACCGTTGTGCTGGGGTTGTCTTCTCTATGCCCCACACTCACCCCAGTGCCACTTTCTATTGAATAAACCCTGTAATAAAGTTGCTGATGATTGGATATCTGGATATTCTCATATACCTTCAGTCCACACTCAGTATGTGGGAATGGCAAACCAAACTAGGCTATAATAAATAATAAACATTCAGTGTTCAGTAGGCTTGAGGGATCCACTGGCAATTGTTACCCAACAACACAAAGGCTCAAGGATGTGATACTGCTCTTGCCTTGCTTTGCCTTGAGTACCTGAGCTACTCAGGAAGTATTGGGGATCTTTAAGGTTGTACCAAGCAATGCTGAGTGTGGACAATGTGGTGACAGATTGCCAATCTGGGCAGCACATTAGTCGTTGTATTATCTATCCCAATAATTAACATTTTTTAATCTAGAGAAACAAGTCTTCCAGGATATCTCTAAGATGTTATGTCCTCTCCTTTTAACAATGAAATTTATTTTAGTATAGTTTTAAATAGACAAGGGATGTAAATAGACACCAAGTATAATGACAAAGGTTTTATGAAAGTTGCATACAAAATTTGTATACTTTTTATAGTTCCACACAAAGTTTATAACTGACTGTTCTATGTCCTCAAAGAACATTGCCTGAACTCAGATAGGGACTGCATTGAATCTCTATGATCATTTAAGTAGGGTGGTCATTTTGACATTGTTGATTCTTCTAATTCATGAGTAAGCAATGGTTTTCCATTTCCTAGCACTGTAGCACTGTAGCACTGCAGTCCCGTTGTTCATTGGTTTGCTCAAGTGGGCACTGGTAACGTCTCCATTTCTTCCTGTCGCAAGCTAGTGTAGCCCAATGGCATCTGCTCACTCCAGGAACATGAGATCTTTAATTTCTTTCTTGAGGGTTTTGAAGTTTTCATGGTATAGTTTCGTATTCGATATGCCAGACACAGTAACAACAAAAGTCTCCAATGGAGACGTTACTGGGCCCGCTCGAGCAGTTTTCTCACCAGTTTTGTTAATTTGATGCCTAGATACTGGATGATTTTGGACACTATTTTAAATGGGGCTTGATCTTTCTCCTCTGATTCATTGTTTGTATACAGAATGCAAGCAATTTTTGTGTATTGACTTTGTAGCTGGCCACTTTGCTGTATTGATTTGTTGTTTCTGGGAGGTTTTAAGTGGACTCTTTAGGGTTTTTAATGTATATTATCATACCATCTGAAAATAGAGATAATTTTACTTCCTCTTTTCCAATTTGTATTCCTTTGATTTCCTTTTCTTGCCTGATTGATGATGAAAGACCTCTAATATAATGTTGAATAATAATGAGGACGGTGGACATCCTAGACTTTTGCCTGATATTAGTGGGATGTGGGATGCTTTCACTTTTTCATTATTAAGAATAATATTGACTATAGGCTTTTTATAGGTAACTGTCACTAACTTAAGGAATGTTCCTTCACTCTTATTTTATTGAGGGTTTTTATCTTAAGTGGGTGTTGGACCTTGTCAAAAGATTTCTCTGCCTCAATTGATATGATCATATGACATTTATCTCTCCTTTAATTTATGTGGTATGATATGTTAATTTACATATATTGAATCATACATTCTGTTTCTTCAATATTTTAGGAACATTTAAGGATCAGTGTCTTCTCTGAAGGTTTGATAAACTTCACCCATAAACTCCTCTGGGTCAGGACTTTTGTTCTTATGGAGAATCTTAATTACTGTGTCAACTTCCTTGCTTGTAATTGGCCTGTTCAGTCAAAAGCATTTGCTCAAGCGGGCCCAGTAACGTCTCCATTGGAGACTTTGTTGTTACTGTGTTTGGCATATCGAATCCATCACGGTGAGCTTGCCAGGCTCTGCTGTGCAGGCGAGATACTCTCGGTAGCTTGCCGGGCTCTCCGAGAGGGGCGGAGGAATCGAACTCGGGTCGACCATGTTGGCCGCTTGTAAGGCGAACGCCCTACCGCTGTGCTATCGCTCCAGTCCAGCTGTAGAGCATTTGCCTTACACGCAGCCAACATGGCCGACCCGAGTTCAATAACTTTGCATGTATACATTACTTTGTTTTTTTAATTTTTTATAATTTTATTAATTGAATCACCATGAGAGCAGTTACAAAGCTTTTGGGTTTAAGTCTCAGTCATACAATGAAACACCCGTACCTTCACAAGTGCCCATTCTCCACCCCACAAAACCCCAGTATAACCCTCTGTCACACCCTTCCCCTATCTGTGGGGCAGATGATTTTCACATTACTCTCTCTCTACTTTGATTACATTCAATATTTTGGCACAAGACCCACCATTATTATTTGAGATTTTACCCCAACATTCAGATCTGCTGAAAAGGCAACAGTATACAAGTTGTTTTCTATTGCAGGTTATGAATAACACATGATGTCATGTGACTGCAGTAGTGGCCAAGTGATTTTGAAATTTTGAAATTTTAACAATTTAATCTGGAGGGATTTCTGCCAAAACCTGCTGGGTTCCGATATTTGTTCCTGAGTCTCTTGAATCATGGCCGTTAAGCAGCTTGATCAGGAGCCAGAAAGACAATTTGTGAGCAGCAACTCGGGGTCTCATTGGGACGGGGAGGAAAGGGTCGGCTCTAGTCCCATCCCATGAGGCCCTGCATGTATCGTCACTGCAGGCCCAAACCTAACTGTCCAGTGGCCTCTAGCGGATGGTGGCCAACGAGTCACCAAGTGGGAGCAGGTGGAGGGACAGCACTCTTTCCCCCTGGGGTGACCCAGCGACAGTAACCTACTGCGCATCTGGATGCATTTCTGCCAAAAGCCGCTGGGTTTCAAGATTTGTTTGTGAGCCTCTGGGATCATGGCTGTTAAGCAGCTTGATCAGGAGCCAGAGAGGCCGTTCGTGGGTGACAACTCGGGGTCTTAATGGTACAGAGAGGAAAGGGCCGGCTTCATCCCCATCCTGTGAGGTCCCATGTGTCTCGTCACTGCACGTCCAAATCTGACTGTCCAGTGACCTCTGGAACATGGCAGCCACCGGGCTGCCAGGCAGAACAGGCCAAGGCATGAAACCTATTCCCACCTGGGTGGTCCAGTGCCTGTAACCTACTACAGGGACTGGACACATTTCTGCCAAAAGCCGCTGGGTTCCGTGACTTTTTTTCTGAGTTTCTGGGATCATGGCTGTTAAGCAGCTTGATCAGGAGCCAGAGAGGCCATTCGTGGGTGGTGACTCGAAATCTCATTGGGATGGGGAGGAAAGCACCAGCTCCACCCCCATCCCGAGAGGCCCCACGTGTCTCGTCACTGTGGGCCCAAACCTGACTGTCCAATGGCCTCTGACGGATCATGGCCACTGAGCCAGCAAGGGGGAGCAGGTGGAGGGACAGCACCCTTTCCCCCCTGGGATGGCTCTGCGACAGTAACTTACTGTGCAGTCTGGATGCATTTCTGCCAAAAGCTGCTGGGTTTCAAGATTTGTTTCTGAGTCTCTGAGATCATGGCCGTTAAGCAGCTTGATTAGGAGCCAGATAGGCTGTTCAGGCCCTGCGTGTCTCGTCACTGTGGGCCCAAACCTGACTGTCCAGTGGCCTCTGGAGCATGGTGGCCACCAGGTTGCCAGGGGGAATAGGCCAAGGCACAAAACCTATTCCCACCTGGGGTGGCCCATCGCTTGTAACTTACTGCAGGGACTTGACACATTTCTGCCAAAAGTCAATGGGTTTCGAGATTTGTTTCTGAGTTTCTGGGATCATGGTCATTAAGTAGTTCATTCAGGAACCAGAGAGACCATTCCTTCAACTATACAGCTGAGCCGGAGGTGGTTTGTGGTTGTATCTCCCACATACCTAAATTTTGGCCGTTTACTTTCTTGGTAAACTTTGCCCCAAGTTTTTGGGGTCTGGCCAAAGGCACAGCAGCAATTTTGGGGTATCTGGAATTCTGAAGGCACATCAGACTGCTGATGGACTCACCTTACAGGTAGAGATTGATCTGCTGGCGACACCATTCCCCCGTCATCATTTATTTTTAATAGGGAAATCCAAATCAAGATTATAATGAAATACCATCTTATACCAGTGAGACTGGCACATATCAAAAATATCTGGAACAATGCCTGTTGTGTGAAGGAGTGATAAAAGAAGCCTCATTCACTGATGACTGGAATGTTATTTAGTACAAGTCCTATGTGAAAGAGCAAGGAAGATATTCAGTAAACTCAGAATTGAGTTCCCACATGACCCAGAAATTCTGCTTCTGGGTATCTATTCCAAGAACAGAAAAAAAATCGTTCAAAAGAACATTTGCACACCAATATCCTTTGCAGCAGTCAGTACGATAGCTAAGATTTAAAATCAACCTAGATGTCCAAGAACAGACTAGTGCATCATGAAAATGTGCTATAAACATATACACAATATAATACTACAGAGTTGTGAGGAATGGTCAAGTCATGCAATCCATGGCAACATGGAAGAAACTGGAAGACATCATGTTAGATAAATAAGCTAGAAGAAGGATCAAACAGGATGATGATACTTTTATTTGATATTTAGAATAACTGGATGAGGAAATGCAAAGTTTTAAAGTGGGGGATGTTTTGATCAACCTTGACCCCAGGGCCTAGGGAGAAGGGAGTGTGAGAGTAGAAGGGAGAGTGAGAAGAGACAAATCAGAAGCAATGGGCGCCAAGTCAAAGGAGTCAGGTTCAAAGGTGGTGCTGAGGAATGATTGAGCCATATATCTAAATCACAGTCAAAATCATTAGACCCAAACTTTACCAACCAAACTTAGAAAGGTGCCTTTCAAGGGGCAGACTGGAGGCAGGAAGGGAGGATATGGGAAGGAACCCGGGAACACAGGTGGAGGAAAGTTAACACTGGTGGTCAGATTGGTATTGCAGTGTTGTATGTCTAAAACTCAGCTTTGAATAACTTTGTAAATCACAATGCCTAAATAAAAATAAATGTGGCAAAAATAAAAGATACATGTTTTATCAGCCCTACCCTCAACTGTTTGTATTATTGCTCTGTAGCACTGTCCTCCCATTGTTCATCAATTTGCTCGAGCAGGCACCAATAACATCTCCATTGTGAGACTTGTTACTGTTTTTGGCATATAGAATATGCCATGGGGAGCTTGCCAGGCTCTGCTGTGCGAGCAGAATACCCTCGGTAGCTTGCTGGGCTCTCCAAGAGGGACGAAGGAATCGAACCCAGGTCGGTAGCATGCAAGCTGTGCTATCGCTCCACTCATTTGTATTATTAGCATCTGAATTCAGCATGGTACATTCGCACATTCAACTAACTTGATGAGGAAATTATTTTACAGATTATTCTTTATTCAGATTTTCTTGATGTGCATCTAATCTTCTTGTCCTATTATAGCATCTTACTATAGTTCCTCTAGTCCGATATCATTTATCAAAATTTCTATTCTTTTTGAGTAAGTTAACACATTTGGGGAAAACTAATCATATGGTGTAAACTGTTCTTCATTTGGTGCTTGCTTTATTAGATTGGTTTTATGACTTTTTCAGAAGTGCTATTTCATCACATCCTCTCAAATATTTGCAGATAAATGCCATCAACATGAGTCTGATTCATGTTTTGGAAGAAGTGAAATAGTTATCTTTAGAAAAGTTTCAGGAGAACCAGAGTACGTGCATGCATGTGTGTGTGTGTGAGAGAGAGAGAGAGAGAGAGAGAGAGAGAGAATGTGTGAGAGAGAATGAGAAAGAGAGAATGAGAGAGAGAGAGGGCAAGAGAAAGTCCAAGTTGTAGGTTGTGATGTGCACAGAAGAGAATGTTTACCTTGATCATGAGCTAAGGACTTGTCAAGATTTGTTAATTTAGTTCACCTCTCCATTATTCAGATTGTCCTTTTTGCAACATACAAATAATAATAGAATATTATTTTATATTCTTTTTCTATGAATGCATTAATCATAGGAAAAATAAGGCATTGGGGGTTCAAGTTATAATACATTGGGTAGGGTGCCTTGTATGCAGCTGACTTAGGTTCAATCTCTGGCACCCCCTTGGCTCCCCCAAACCCTGACAAGAGTGATCCTGGAGCAAAGAGGAAGGAGTACGTCCTGAACTCCTCTAGATGTGGCCCCAGAAGAAGGAGGAGGAGAAGGAGGAGGAGGAAGAGGAGGAGAAAGAGGAGGAGGAGGAGGAGGAGGTGTTTACTGAATACCTTCCGTAGTTTTCACAGGAGTTCAAACAGCATTCCACCATCAGTGGATGAGGGTTCACACATCCCTACCAGCAGAGATTTTTCCAAGCCAGGCCCCCGCGCCTGGCTGTCCTCGCCGGGGCCCCTTGGAGGGGAGCGGGTTGAGCTTTCCTCCCTGCCCCGACCAGGGCATCGGTAGTTGAAGACCTCCAGGACCAGCCACCACCATGCTGAGACCACTCTCCACACACATGAAGGTACTGGCAGAGGGACAAAGCCACATGGGTTCCGGGGCCGAGATCTCCAAGCCTACTCGGATTGGGGCCGAGCATCCTCCACCCAGATCCTCCAAATTCCAGTAGGCAGGGGTCACACCCACCAACTGGCCCCCTGGTGCCGTGTAATCCCATCAACGGCCAAGACTCAGAGACTATAAAACCCAGCTCCCGGAACCACGCGGCTGCGCTTCATCTTATTATGACATTTTATTATCTCATTCCTACTTTTGACAAACTGGCAGGCTACCGAATGTAGCCTGCCCACACGGCAGAGTCTGGCAAACTCCCTGTGGCGTACCCAATATGCCAAATACCAGTAACAATGATGGTCTCAATCTCCTAAAGAGCCTTGAATATAGCACTAATCGCAGGGCTAGGATGAAGGAGACGTTACTGGGGCCTGCTCGAGGCAATCGACTAATAACAGGATGATTTGTGATTTTTGTGTGTTTGATATGTGCCATTCTCACTGGTGTAGAAAAAGAATTATAGGAAGGAAGATATAGGTTAGAGACTGGTGGGTACTGAGAGTAACTTATCTAAATCTTGTACTAGTCCAGGAACTTTTCTTGTCGGCTCTTCCGAAGAAAGGTGTCCTTGCAGAAAAAGCAAAACAAAACTTTTCTTTGTGTTTGTCTTATTTTAGCAAATAGCATCGTAAGACTTTGCTGTTGTTGTTTTATTGTTTGGGGCCCACACCCAGCAGTGGTCAGGCTCCTGGCTCTGTGCTCAGGGATAATTCCTAGCAGGCTCGAGGACCACCATAAATTCTTATTAAAAATATGTCACTCTGCTAAGGAGGAAGCCAAAATCATCTGTCCGAATCCATCCTTATTTTTTTTTCTCTCACAGTCCTTATTATCTCATTTAGTTGCTTTTTCATATTCTGTTAGACATAGTCTATAGTATAGTTTCTGTTTACACTGTTCCCTTTACCTGTTCAAACTGCATCCTCCTGGAAAAGAAGAACTCAGTCTCCTTATTGAGTGCTTGCTGTACAGTAGGTGATTGATAACTGCTGACCAGAAAGTCTTATAGCGGAGTTGCGAAGACTGCTTCAACACTATGGCTTTTTATTTAAAGATTTTCCTAAGGAAAGTGAATGGTTTCCTTGTGCATATTTAGATAAATAACTTTTCTTCATGAAACACCCATACTTGGGAAAGTTTGTTTTTAAGAGGTAAGAAGGTGAGTAAATAAACTGGCCTTTATGTGTCTGAAGGGGAATTCACTCATACTTTTTGAAAGGTTTTGTTTTAGTTTTTATTATAGTACTACGATATTTTTTAAAAATATGTATTGTTGGTATTGGATTGTATTGTTTGAAAGTTTTCATTGGTCATGTGATAACTCTGCGGCATCAGAATCAAATTGGGAGTTATTAAGTAATAATAATAATGATAACAATAGCAATAAAGTTGCAGCATCTTCTCTCTAGAGTTTGAATACAAAAAAAGTTTTGAAGTTAAGTCCTCAAAAGGCCCCGTGAGATAGTTTCTGGGATGTTTGGGATGAGAAGGTGAATCACGTCGTTCATTCTCCTATGTGGAATTGGTGATTAAAACACTCAAAGCTCTTTTCTTCCATCAGCCTGAGTATTAATCCTGCAGCAAAAGTCTTCCACAACGACTGACACCGGAAATCTGTTCTTTTGTAGACCTCCCACAAAGGTTCACTTTTCTTTTTTCTTTCTTACTTGTAGGAGCACCAGCCTGGATGTTTGAATAGACAGGCAGAAAAAGCAAACTTTGTGTATGGAAACCTTATCAAGAACATAGATCCAAAGAGAAACTTCTTTTCAAAACAGACAATCAATAAGCTTTCCGTTTCATAAGTTTCTCGAAACAGTTCACAAAACAGTCTGTTGAGTTTTAATGCAAAATAAATATGGGTTTTCCAGCGCTTTGGAGAGGCTGAGTTCTAATCTAACGTACCACCTAGATGCATAGTGAAACAGGGTCCCGCATTAAGTCACAGAGGACGCTCGGAGCCTCGGGGAACAGCGCCACCTGCTGATTACCTGAGACATAGCTTCCAGGAAAACCAGTGAGTTCAGCATTTGGGAATGTGGTAGATGTTAATTGTGTATTTCCTGGCTTTCTTACCAGAGCTGCTACAACACCCTACACACAAACATCAAGAATTCTTTTAGTTCATTGTCGGAAATGAGCCAGCATTAATTGGTGGGTGTTTTTGTTATTAGAATGACTCTTTGCCTTGACTTTCACTTACTGGTATTTAGATTAGATTTTTTTTTTCCTAAGTCTCAGGTGGATAGCTACCTATGAGATAGCTACCTATGAGGGGAGATCTGGGAAGTTCAACACTTAGAGAATCAGAAAAAACGACTAGCAGACAAGGCACAGAAACTTTGATGGTTATGGAATGTTCTAGAAGCCTGGCCTTTGGGAAATTTTAGAAAATTTCACTTAATAGTTTTTCTTTAGGACACAACATCAATCCAGAGTTAATGCTATATTACTTCAATATTTTGCAGCTCCCTTATGGACGTTAGCAGGAGCTGGAACAGGTCTAAGTAAAGAAGATCCCAGGACACCTGATTTTGATTACCTTCAGTCTTTTAGAAAGTTAGTGTTTTTTTTTTATTGAAATAAAACTTTCTTTTAATTTTTTTCTTTTAATTTTTATTAGTAAAATTAGTAAAATATCATGAGGTACAGTTGTAGACTTACAAATTTTTGTGCTTGGGTTTCTATTATACAATGATCAAATACCCATTCCTCCACCAGTGCCCATTTTCCACCACCACGGATCCCAGTATCCCTCCCACCCCCCATCCCCCCATGTTTTTTTTTTCCAATTTAGAGTTTATTTATATTTTTAAAAATTACTGTCTGTCACTGTCCTCCCATTGTTCATCGATTTGCTCAAGCGGTCCCAGTAACTTCTCCATTTTGAAACTTGTTGTTACTGTGTTTGGCATATCGAATATGTCATGGGTAGCTTGCCAGACTTTGCTGTGCGGGCGAGATACTCTCGGTAGCTTGCTGTGCTCTCCGAGAGGGGCAGAGAAATTGAACCCAGCTCGCTGGGCTGGCTGCGCGCAGGGCAAACGCCTACCACGGTGCTATCGCTCCAGCCCTTTTAAATTAAATTAAAGTTTTATCTATTTATCTTTGGCTTTACGGGCCACACTTGACCCTGCTCAGGGGTTAGTTCTGGCTCTGTGTTCGGGAGATGCTCCTTGAGTTTCTCAGAGTTTTTCAGTTTCTCAGAGATCATGCTGTACCAGAGCGGTTGAACTAGGGTCAGCTATATGCAAAGCAAGCACCTTAACCCCTGGGCTAGCTCTCTGTCCCCTATCTATGTTTATTTTAACAATATGTCATACATTTATAATATTCTCCCTAAGACCAGTGAAGGAAATTAAGAAGAAAGTAGTGAAGAAATATTCTAAGTGTGCAAGCACATACGTGTTCACAGTGTGTGTTCTAAACTAGACGTTTGAAAGATAAACATTTGATGTAGGGAAAAGTTGAAAATCAGAAAGTTATAAGCAGATTTCATTACATTTTTATAAAAATATTTGGCTTTCAAAATCAAAATCACTTAAAGTTTTCCTCCTTTTATTTTCTTTTCTTAGTTATGTCGACATATTGCAGGGGTTTTACTGTGTTATATAATGTTATTTTTATACACGTTTTAATAGTGAGAAGAAAGCTACTGAACCCCATTGCCCTATACGCAGCTGAAAGTGCAATTCTCTGCCCAGTTCTTCCCACACGCATGAAAAAGTAACCAGATTTAAAGTGAACTTCAGCACTTAGGCTCTTGTGAGGTCCTATAATATTTGATCATAGTTAAAAAAATCTATAGTATATATTAAAAATAATTGCAGGAGTAAGTACAGATGGGAATAATTAGGGTTTTTCAGTTTGATCTTACCATTTGCAAAATAAAGCACTTTATTTTTGAACTAGGTTTATTTTTTCTGTTTTCAAAGACTATATAATCCAATTTTCACTGCTTTATGGACAGAAGTGTCATAAATCCACAGACATGAAACTTATTTCTAAATTAACACAAATCTGGAATATCTAATTCCATTGCTACTTTATGTAAACCAAATTTTATATTGCTGTAGTAATGAACATCAATAATAGTAATTTTTAGGTAGGACAAGCTTTGATTAATTCATATGCAATATGAAATAACTCATTTAATCCTTACAATGCTGTGGGCTAGCTATTATAACTTTTTACAAAGAAAACCATAGAAATGACTTTCATGATTATGTATCTAATAAGTACCATGGCACCCAACTTTGATGACGATGTACCTAATAAGCGCTCTAGCTAAAAGATGCATAATCTATGTAGCTAACAGAAATACTATTTTTCTAGCTAATGGAAACACTATTTAACGGGTAGAAATACTATCTTACAGACACAGATTCAAATATAGATGCTTGCAAGAGACCTCACTCATCCTAACTTTGATCTAAGAACAACTTTCTATATCTAATCTCATGTATTTATAAAAAACATAAGTATATTTAAATACATATACACATATGTGTATTGAGGGAGAAATATTATGAAGAATAATTCAAAAGTTTTGTTCTTCTCCTCTCTTGTCTTTCACTATGTGAACTTCTTTTTTTGTTTAATTTTATTGAGTCACTGTGAATCACAAAGTTATTCATGATTGAGTTTCAGGGATAGAATGTTCCAAAACTGATCCTTTCACCAGTGCCCACTTCCCTCCACCAATGCTCCCATTTCCCTCCCATACCCTGTCTGAATCTGTGCAGACACTATTTAAAAATTTCTTTTATGGGGCTGGAGCAATAGCACAGCGGGTAGGCGAACCGGGTTTGATTCCCAGCATCCCTGAGTCCCCCAAGCACCTCCAGGAGTAATTTCTGAGTGTATGAGCCAGGAATAACCCCTGTGCATTGCTGGATATGACCCAAAAAGCAAAAAAAAATATCCTTTTAGGCTCTGTGGTTTACAGTACTATTACTGATTGGGTATACTGCACATCGCTTTAGTGTTTCCTCTCTCTCCCTGTCCTACTCCCCAGCCCTAATAACATGCTTTTTTTTTTTTAGTTTGGTCTCTATTGCTTATTTCCTACTATATTATTTATTATTTATTATTTCCTACTATATTTGAACTTTCATTTTGAAGGAGTGGGGGCTTTGGGTTGAAAGCTGTGCTCAAGACTTACTCTTGGCTCTTTGCTCAAGGATTACTCCTGGAGTTGTTTAGGGCACCAGATGTGACATCAGAGATTTAGGCAAGGTTAGCTGTATTCCAAGCCAAAAAAGTTTATACTGTTTGTACTCTCTCTATGTCCCTGTATGAGAGCCCTGTATGTTTTGGGTTGGTTGCTTGCCTGATTCATCAATTTTAATTAATTATTTTTATTTATGTCTCATGACCTGTAAAGATGTCCATGGTAAAGTTTCAAGCATTTAGTGTCCTAACATTAACCTCACCACCAACTCAACTTCCTTCCACCAATCACTGGGTACCCTTCCACCCCCTGGCATGCTTATTTAAGAGGTACATCTTAAAGTTTGACAACCATGTGAGCAAGTTGGATTCCGCAAGGATTCAGCACCATCGACCATATCCACGATATCCAACCTCATTGAGGTGTCTTGGGAATTCAAGATGCCCCTCTGTCTGAATCTCACAAAGACAATGTTTATGAAAAACAGCCTCATTCCTGATGTTCCATTCGCTCTCAACGGAATGACCATATCCGAATGCAACAGTTATGTGTACCTAGGTCGAGAAGTCAACATGACGAATGACCTGGCACCTGAGTTGAGCAGGAGGAAAAGAGCGGCTTGGAGCGCCTTCAAGAGCATCAAAGAAATAGCTCAGAGGATGAAGAACCTCCAGCTCCGGGCACATCTCTTTGATTCCACTGTTCTTCCTGCATTAACATATGCCTCAGAGACCTGGGCCCTATGAAAACAGGATAAGAATGCTATTGGGGTCTCCCAAAGAGGAATTGAAAGAGCTATGCTTGGAGTATCATGTTTCGCTCAAATGAGAGAAAGAATCCGGAGTTCTGACCTTCGTTGATGGTCAAGAATCAGGGAACACTGTCTCATTTGCCAAGGCATCAAAAATCAGATGGGCTGGACACGTAGAGATTTGAAGACGACCGCTGGACTAGAGCTGTTACGACTGGATTCCACGGGACATCAAAAGACTACATGGTCGCCCACCCACCAGATGGCTAGACTTCTTCGTCAAGATCCTGAACGATCTGTTTGAGACTCTTCCCTCTGCATTCCTAGGACGAACAGACGCCATTGGGCTACACTAGCACGCGACAAGGACAAATGGAGACGTTACTGGCGCCTGCTCGAACAAATTGATGATTAATGGGAAGTCAAGCGATCAAGTGATCTTAAAGTTTAAATATTATCGTTTGGGTCCCCTATATACAGTGCTATTGGCTCTGTAGTTTAGATATATACTACCATGCATCTCTGCTACTGATGTGTTGGAGGCCCCTGACCCTTGCACATATAAGAGACTCCTATAAGTCTCTTCTTTGCTACTCCATTTTACTCCTTTCCTGGCGTTTTCATTTCATAATCTAAGGCCAACGTTTTTCACCCTCCCTTGGATACTTTCCATTTCCTTGTCTTGTTTATATTCTATATATTCTATATATTCCAAGTATGTAAGAACATACAGTATTTGTCCTTTAATTTCTAATTTACTTCACTTAAGTGATGTCACTTAAATGATGTCTTCCAATTCTATTCAAGTTGCAACAAATTGAATGATTTTATCATTCCCTGCTGCTGCATTATATACCATTGTGTATATATACCACGTTTCATGATCCACTTTTCTGTTATTGGATTTCTGGGTTGATTCTATACCCTAGCTATTTTACTAAATGCTGCAATGGACAAGGTTATGAAAACATTTCCTTGAATGAATGAGTTTGTGTTTTGGGGTAGATAATAAGTGGAATTTGGGGGGAGGGGTTAATGAAAGTTCTAGACTTACTGTTTCTGAAGAACCTCCATACTATTTTCCATAGGGGACAAGCCGGGCAATAGTCCACTGCAGTGCAGGCTTTTTTTTTTTTTACCACACCTCCCAAAACAGGGTTTTTCTTGTATTTATGATATAAACTATTCTCACTGTGTATATGAACTTTTTGAGTAGCCTTCTAGAACACTAATCTTTTGGAGAATGTGGCTTTCCATGAACCTTTAGTTCTGTGAACAAGGCCACACACATGAATAAAAAACACACCTTATACACACATAGTAGTGTATAGTGCTAGAGAAGTTATTCCTTAGTAGTTGGAAACTGGAGAAGGTGCTTTCACAATATGATATGAAGAAAATAAGAATTTTCTAGAAAAGAAAGCATTGTGTACAATTTGGCAGGTAGGTATGGAAGGAGAGCATTTTGTCCTGATAAATGAGCCAGTTAATTGTAGGAAATGAAGATGGTTTTGCTGGGAATACAGAAATCTCGTTCAATGTTTCCTGCCATATCCTATATTTTACTATCCTTTATTTTAAATTAATTTAATTTTGTTTTTGTTTTGGGGGCCATACGCAGTGGTGCTCAGGACTTAATCCTCACTGTGAGCTCAGAGATAAGGCCTGGAGCATTCAGGAGCCCGTATGGGATGCCAAGCATTGTACCTGTGTCTGCCGTGTGCAAGGTAAACATCCCAAATGCGGTACTATTGCTCTGGTCCCACCTACTTGACTTCATACATTTTATACAATTTAAAAATTGTATAAATGTACTCTTTGCATTTTCTCTTTTCTTGGCATCTGTTAATTTTATTCTCATGAATATATCAAAATACATTGAAGTGTGTCATCTCTGAAGATCTACTGCTGTCTGCTCTAGGAATGTGACTGTCTTCATTCAGTAGAAAATTTAAAAAATTGTAAAAAAAATAGAGGGGTAGGTTTTAATACTAATTAAAAAAACAGGAAGAAAATTTTTTAAAAAATATGAGAAATTAAATGTTCTTAAGTGCTGCATGGAGAACAAGAAAGAAAATGACTGAGTAAAAGCCTGTTAAATGTTGATAGTTGTCCAATATGAGTCCCCAAATGTGTGACTTTTAAATTTTTTCATGACCATATGAAGAAGCAGCAGGCAAAGTTTAGTTTAAAATATATTTTGTTTAACCCAACTTAGTAAAAATATTACATTTATCTTGGAATCATTACAAAAATTTGTTTCAATAAAATTTAAGAAAAGTAACAAATAAATAAATTGAGAAAAATTGTTTCATATTTCCACTTTTAAAAACCAGTGTTTCTTTGTTTTTGTTTTTTTAATACAGCACATCTGAATTTCAACAAATCTCAGTTGCAGTGCTTAGTAAGTCCTTCTGTCTCTGGGCTAATGAACTGGATGGCACAGATTTAAGCAATGGTTAAAATGTTTTTTGGAGTATTGCTGGAGATGTGGTAGAAGTCAGGTACAAGTCAATTCATGGCTTTAGCAAGGAACAGATTATAAGGACCCAGGAAGGCAGTGTGTGAGCAGAGTATGAGAAGGAAATTAGTGAAAAAGCAAGTAGTCCCAAACAAGGGTGTAGCTGCCAAAGGTTTGGGACTTATTTTGAGTTTTTATATTGTGTTGATTAATGGACGGTAAAGGTAAAGGTAAAGGCCCTCCCGTTGATCGTCGATTTGCTCGAGCGGGCCCAGTAACGTCTCTGTAACTTAAAAGGTTCAGCTTAAACGCCTTCTGTTAATCAGCACTTGACTTCCAATGGGCCACAGGCTGCATAAGTTAACTGAACGCCTACATTAAGGTTTGCCCCTTATAAGGTGGCGTATTTAACAGGACAAATGATTCCCTCCTTATTGTCAGGAATAGGAGTAAGAAAGAGTAGTGTTAGATCTTGGACACCTTGGCAGTGGTGAGGGTACAGTAATTTTGAACATAAAAACCATAAAATGTTAGCTGTGTTATCTAAACAACAATGAAATTGAAAGTTTTAAAAAGAAATAACGTTGGGAAATATTAAGATTAATAAATAAAACATGCTGCTAAAGTTGTTAAAAAAAGAATGTATCAAAACAAAAAGTTGACTATACCTAAAACAGATAAAATAAAATATAATAGGCTATGGATGCATAATTTCCCCACTATAATCATAATATTTCCCAAATTTTGATGAATGCAGACAATTCTATAGTACAAAGCTCAGGGAAGAGAATACTATCAAGAAGTCCCTTAAGACTAATCACTTTATTTTTCTGTTTGGTTTCAAAATCTCTTGTGGTGACACCCACGGGACCATAAGATGTCAGGAATTGAACCCTGTTCTCCTGAATGCAAATCTAGTCCTTAACCATGTATTTATTATGAAATTGTCTAAAAACATATAAAATTTGAACAACAACTTACAGTATAATATCACACTATTTACTCATTCAAGTAGGTGTTAAAATATTTAGCCTACAATCTTAAGAAGTGAAAATAAAAAGGAACAGCAAGAATATTTAGGATTCTTAGGCCTGATCCCTGGAGCAGCTCATTACCCATTCACTCTAAGTTTGGCAGATTCTTCAAGATTGTTTTGCGAAGATCCTTAGTTATACACGTCGAGGGTTATACATTTTCTGTTTTAATCATTTTTCTTCTTATATTTTTTGGCATAAAATCATAGGCTATCTTAAGCCTATCTTTCACTAGGTGTAAGAGCAGGTATATTTGTTTTCTTTTTTGAGCTCCTTTGTTATGTCATGGTGAATCTGCTTGGAGTGAAATCATAGCTTTGTTAGTCATATCTTCACATTAGAAATTGCCATGCCCTTTTGAGTGGCTCCAACAAATGGAGATTTTTGAGAAAGAACAAACCTCTCAGACTCGTGAGTATTTCTGCTCTATATTTAAGAAAATATATCAGAATGGAAAGATTTAACTCACTGGAGTTATTTTCAGAAAGTCAACTTCCATAAATATATTTAATTGCTCACTCATAAATTTATACTTCCCTTCCCCTCACTTCTTAATTGGTTTCCTGCATTCAGTTTAGCTCCATGCTCTGTGTTTTCATAAGAGTTTTATTCCTGATATTTGTCTGGTCAACCCATTCTTCTGCTAAAAGACCTGGCAGCTTTTCAATACCCAAAGGCTAAAATCCAAATTTTGTAGTATGACATTCAAGGCTTTTCTGGGGCTGTCCCTCATCTATTTTTATAACTTTTTATCTCCTTGGGCTCTCCTCATTTTTTCTCTTAGTTTACTTCTGGGTACCTATAAGTCTTTATTTATTTATTTATTTATTTACGTATTTATTTATTATGTAAAGGAATTGAGGGGTATACTTTTATAACAACACAGATGAGTTTTTCTATCTACCTATATATTACTGCTATTTTCTATGTCAGAAAATAATTTATAATGTGTCTACTTGTTCTTAAAATTATTTTTTAAATTATTGTAAAAACTGCATAACAAAAAATTTACCATTTTAAACATTTCAAATGCATAATTCAGTGGCATTCATCTTGTTATACATCAATTACCATCCATCTCCAGAATTTATATTATTACAGTGGAAACGTAAGAACAGTGGTGGAGGGTCATGGACACTTTGTCGGTTGTTGTTGGGAGAGGGTATAGTAACTTTGTACATCAATACCATATATATATATATATATATATATATCATGTATGTGTGTATATATATAAACTCCTTTGTAATCATATTACCTAAAGTATAATTTTAAAATGAAGAAAAAGAACTCTTTACCATTAGATCTTAACTCCTGATTTTTCCCACTCTCCTGGTATCATATATATATATTTTTTTTTTTTGGAGGGAGGTCACACCTAGCTGTGCTCAGGGCTTACAACTGGCTACGTGCTTAGGGAGCACTCCTGGCAAACACAGGAGACCATATGTGGTGCCTGGGATCAAACCTAGGTGAGTTATGTGTGAGGCAACTGTCTTAGTTGCTGTACTATTGCTTAATTCTCCCTGGTAGAGTACATTGTACTTATTGTCTCCATAAATCTGACTATCTGACACAGCCCATACACAGGATTTATACCATTTTCATCCTTTTGCATTTGGCTTATGTCACAAAACATAATGCTGTCAAAGTTCATCCACACTGTAATATGCAGTTGAATGTCCTTCTACTTTAAAATGAAGTAATGTATGTGACATTTATTTATTCATACAGTCATTGGTGAACATTAGGGTAGATGTTACTCTTTTGTTATTATGAACAATGTGGGTATGAAGACACGATATACAAACATATGTTTGATTCCCTACTATCATTTCTTTTGTGAAACTTCTAGATCAAATGATACATCTATATTTTATTAAAAAAAAACAACTATGTGCTTTTTACACAATCACTCTAGTTTTTACATCTAATTTTTCCTATCAGTGATGTACAACAGTACACAAAGGATCCAAATTTTCTGAATCCATTCCAGAAGTTGCTAGATATTTTTTGTTTTTATTTTATGACCCAAAAGTTTTTGAAAAACAAGAATGATTTATTTGAAAAAATTCTTTGATGTTGTATATAAAATGATCAATTGCATCACTTATGCACTTAAATACATAAAGTTGTATGTAATATATACAGATGTATATACTTGGGCTGGAGTGATAGCACAGTGGGTAGGGCGTTTGCCTTGCACGTGGTCGACCTGGTCAACACGAGTTTGATTCCTCCGCCCCTCTCGGAGAGCTGGGCAAGCTACCGAGAGTATCTCGCCCGCACGGCAAAGCCTGGCAAGCTACCCATGTCGTATCCGATATGCCAAAAAAGGTAACAAGTCTCACAATGGAGATGTTACTGGGACTGCTCGAGCAAATCGATGAACAACGGGAGGACAGTGCTACAGTGCTTTGTTTATAAAGGTAAAAAGGTAAAGGCCCTCCCGTTGATCGTCGATTTGCTCGAGCGGGCCCAGTAACGTCTCCATTGGAGACTTTGTTGTTACTGTGTCTGGCATATCGAATACTCTCGGTAGCTTGCTGGGCTCTCCAAGAGGGGCGGAGGAATCGAACTCGGGTTGGCCATGTTGGCCGCTTGTAAGGCGAACGCCCTACCCGCTGTGCTATCGCTCCACTTTATTTAATATTCATTGTATCACTGTATCCCTGTCATCCCCTGTTCCTTGTTCGTTGATTTATTCGAGTGGGTGCCAGTATTGTCGCTATTCCTCCCAGTCCTGAGATTTTAGCATCCTCTCCTTGCTCGGCTTTTCCAACGATTGGAAAGCTCTTTCAGGGTCAGAGAAATGAGACCTGTTATCGTTACTGCTTTTGCCATATTGAATATGACATGGGGAGCTTGTCAGGCTCTGCCCGTGCAGGCTGGATACTCTCTGTAGCTTGCTGGGCTCTCTGAAAGGTATATATAGATATTTCTCTCTATGATTTCTTGCCTAATATCTGAACCCCATCAAATACGGTGTGGTAATTATGAAAAATGGGTACAAAATGTCTTATGATGTGTCACAAGGCCCCAAAGCTGGAGACTGGGGGAAGCAGGCAGAGAATCTCTGCTCCCGGGACCCATTGAGCCCAGAGTCTAAGGTCACAACGTTCTGCGTTATCTGGGCTCTATGGGACTGCATTCATGCGTCAGGCTCAGCTCGAGCATCTGGAAAGCGGACTGGAGCATGGTGGCAGTTGGGTAGTGGAGGTCTGCTGCCATGGCTGGGTCCCTTGGGGACGGGGAGGACTCTCACCTGCCCCACTCTGGGATGCCCCGAATGGAAACAGACTGGCACAGTAATATCCATTCTAATGATTGTAAAATGATGTCACATCATGGTTTTGATCCACATTACCTAATGATTAGAAGTGATGAGTGTTTTTGTCATCTGTTGTTTGACCATCTGTATATATTTTTTTGTTTTTGTTTTTGAGAATTATCAATTCAATTTTTTATCCTTTGGTTTGTTTGGTTTTGGCCACACACAGCAGTGCTCAGTACTTTCTCCTGGCTCTGTGCTCAGGGATCACTTCTAGCAGGGTTTGGGCGGGGGGAGCCATAAGTGGTACTGGGAATTGAACTGAAGTGGTCCACGTGAAGGACAAGCACTATCCTCACTTGTATGATCAGCTCTGACTACCTTTGTTCCTATTTTCAGTTGAGTTGTTTTTGTTCATTTTCGTTTTGTTTGCTTGTTTATTTTGTTTTGAGTTCTAAGAGTTCTCTATATATTCTGGTTATTTATCCCTTATTAGATACATGATTGGCAAATATTTTCTCCCATTTTGTGAGCAATCTTCTTAATCTATTGAAGATGTTCAAAAAGAAGGGTTTTGGTTTTGGTTTTGGCTTTTTTGGGTCACACCCAGCAATACACAGGGGTTACTCCTGACTTTGTACTCAGGAATAACTCCTGGCAGTGTTCAAAGTACCATATGGCATGCTGGAGATAGAACCTGGGTCCGCTGCGTGCAAGACAAACACCCTACCTGCTGTGCTATCACTCCAGTTGCCCAAAAAGAATTTTTAATTTTGATGAAGTACTACAATTTATTTGTTTTCTCTTGCTGTCTACATTTATTTCATATCACATTCAATAAATCATTGCCAAATATTTTGCCATTGAGATTTTTCTCTCTATATTTCATTCAAAAATTTTTAGAGATTTTATGTTGAAATAAAAGTTTTCAGTAATTTAGTACTGAGTTTGATGTTAGTTGTGAGCTTTCAAGTATAAGTATTACTTTCATTATGTTGTGATAGTTTCTTTCTACTCCTATCTTGTTAGTATTCTTTGTTTATTTGGGGAAAGGGGGGCATTTCTGATGGTGCTTAGTGCTTACTCCTGACTCTATGCTCAGGAATTATTCCTGGAGGTATTCAGAAAACTGTGTGCAAGGCAAATGCATCACTCACTGTACTATCTCCCCAGCTCAAGAGTTCCCTTTTAAAAAAAACATGAAAGAGTATTAAACTTCATAACTTGCTTTTTAAATATATATTTAAGATAATCATGTAACTTTTATTCATTCTATTAGGGTAATATAAATTGATTTGTTGTTAAATATTAAACCATTGTGATGACTTCGTTCTAATAACACCAAACATTAGCCAAGCAGCACAAATGCTGGCCAACTTTGACCGTGAGTGTGGAAAGGTCGGACTACAGCTGAATCTCATGAAGACAATGTTCATGAAAAACAGTCTCGGTCCTGACATTCCATTTGCTCTCAACGTAATGAACATCTCTGAATGCAACAGTTACGTGTACCTAGGTCGAGAAGTCAACAGGATGAATGACCTATCACTGAGTTGCACAGGAGGAAGAGAGCGGCTTGGAATGCCTTGAAGAGCGAAGAAGAAATAGCTAAGAGGATGAAGAACCTCCAGCTCTGGGCACATCCCTTCTATTCCACTGTTCTTCCTGCATTAACATATGCCTCAGAGACCTGGGCCCTATGAAAACAGGATGAGAACGCTATTCGGGTCTCCCAAAGAGGAATTGAAACAGCTATGCTTGGAGTATCACGTTTCACTCAAATGAGAGAAAGAATACGGAGTTCCAACCTCTGTCAACGATCAAGAATAAGGGATGCTGTCTCGTTTGCCAAGACATCGAAATTCAGATGGGCTGGACACGTAATGAGATTTGGAGAAGACCACTGGACTAGAGCCATTACCGACTGGATTCCACGAGACGTCAAAAGGTCACATGTCTGCTTACCTATGAGATGGTCAGATTTCTTCGTCAAGATCCAACTATCGGTTTGAGGCTGTTCGTGTTCCTATTACGAGCAGATGCCATTGGGCTACTACAGCATGCAACAAAGATGAATGGAGACGTTACTGATGCCCACTTGAGCAAATCAATGAGTAACGGGATGTCAAGTGATCAAGTGATATTAAACCATCATTATATTACAGAAATGGGCTGGAGTGATAGCACAGCAGTATGGCTTTTACATGGCACACGGCCAACATGGTCGACCCGAGTTTGATTCCTCTGCCCCTCTCGGAGAGCCCAGCAAGCTACCGAGAGTATCTCGCCTGCTCGGCAGAGCCTGGCAAGCTCCCTGTGACGTATTGGATATGCCAAACACAGTAACAACAAAGTTTCCAATGGAGACGTTACTGGGCCCGCTCGAGCAAATCGATGAACAACGGGAGGACAGTGACAGTGACAGGGATATTACAGAAATAAATTCCACAAGTTACTGGTAATTGCTTTGATTTGATGGCTAAGTGTTTTATTCTTTTGTTGACTATATTTTAAATCTTTTCTTAAGTCTTCGTATGTATTTTGTATTTTGTCCATTTCATGTGTATTAGCCAATTCACTGACATTTACTTTGTACATTCTAATATTCCTTTTATTTCTATGCAGTTGATAGCACTATTATCTCTGTCATATCTGATGTTAGTGACTTGAGAGAAAAACTGACATTTCATACAAATATTTATCTAAATAGACCAGTGGAGTAGACCAAAAAAGTAAAAAGAGAACTGCAACATTTGGCACTGAAGATTTGTGTAGGTCCAGACAAAAATCTCTGATGACCCTCACCAAAAAAACTGGGTACAGTTATATCTCCCCCCCCAAAAAAACGTTCAACCCTAAAGTGAGATGAATCAAAGGCCAATAATGTTTATTGTCTATGTTTCACTATGGCCAGTTTTTGGCACTAAAATGTCATAACCGAGAAGGGTTGCTTTTTTTTTTTTCAGTACTATTTTCTTAAGTATTTTGGAGCCAAAACATATGGCTGAGACAATCCATGTGGAACTCTGAATAGGTTACTAGTTACTCTTGAGAGAGGGGAAAAAAATAAAGGGACTTCAGTTTTGGCTTTTATTTGCCCAAACATTCCTATTTTGGTCTCCTGTTTGTAATTTACAGAGCACTTAAAGACATCAGTTAAACTCCCAATAAATACACAGTATTTTTCAAAATCAAACGTTTCACAACTCAACACTGCAGGAAGTTTGAGTTTATTACTTGTTTATAGTTTTTTCCCCTCTTCCTGAACCAAGGGTGTGTTTTGCCAAATTTAAATGAAATTTGTCCCTCTCAGGGTTTCAGTTTGATACTGAATTCAGAATCCAGAAAGACCTGGAAACAGGCACTTGCAATGTTACAGAATGTCACTATTTTTTAAAATGGATGTTTCCTAGTGCTCAAAGCTATGAATATAAAACAAATCGCAACACATTTCTTTCAGTAGCCACTGAGAGCTCTTACGAAGTAAAGTTAATAATTATGCTTTACCTTTTTAATGAGTAATAAGGAAAGTGTCTAAACCTAATTCATTGGGAACTTTTCCAAGAACACTTCTTAACAGTTTCTCTCAGTAGAGAACACTTCTTTAAAAGTTTTTAAGTTTAACCCTCCCCTGCATTTCAGCTTTTTTTCAGTAGGTGGAGGATTGGAGGATCATTTGCCCTCATTGTTTTTAAATCCTCCCTGGATAACACCTGAGGGGGTCACTCTATTTCTGTAAACCAAATGAGTTAGAAACATTTCCAAGCTCCTTTGCAGAGGTCAGTATGTACATGAGCTGGGGGCAAAAGGAATATTCAAGCCTAAGCACGGCTTTTGGGCTTTTGAATTAACCGCTGGGATTTAGGCAGTTCCATGCTGTTAGTCTGGTCCCCTTGGTTACCCTTCACTTCGCTCTTAATATCCAGACAGCAAGTCAGGACCCATCCCAGCTCCACATATCAACAAATGTTTGTGGAGGATCAGTTGTTCCCATGGTACCTGGGCTTGGGGATTTATGTTGGAATGCACAGTGTTTCCCAGAGCCTAGATTCTCAGCAACTGCTCGTGGCAATCTTGATTCTCTGGACTCAGTCTTTCGAGGATTTCACGGTACTGCTCTGACATTTTTACACTCTGGGTCCTAACTCCAGATTACAAACTGCAGGTATTAAGGAATTCTCCTCCTGACTCCACTTGTCTGAATAGGCCACATCTCTCTCTCTCTCTCTCTCTCTCTCTCTCTCTCTCTCTCTCTCTCTCTCTCCTTCTCCCTTCAAGGTAATTTTCAAAGAAGCACCAGTTACCACATTTTCTAATTTTAAGTTCATGCAATTAAACTTTCAGCATTACTCTCCTTCCACTAGAGAAAATGTCCAACATTATCCTGGTAAAAAATATTCATATTCCTCTGCATGCTTGTCCTTTTCATTTTTTTTTTGGTCTGTGGGTTTAATAGCATATTAAAAAGCCCAAACTGGATGGACAAGGTTTTCATGTAATAATAAAGAAGAAAAAGTTTTGTAATAAAAGATTAAAAAGATATTTACAATCCTATGACATCTATTATAAGGTCATTTAAATATTTTGTTAAAATACGCTTCTCTTGAATAGTAAGTAAGCTTAAGAGGTATTATATAAAAATAGTAACTCAACTAAAAAAGTATATCTTGTGTGATAGCTCTTAGTTTTAACTCTGAAATGTATATTTGAAATAAACACATAAATGAAAAAATTGAAAAGAATCAGACTTACATTATCTGGAAAACAAATGTAAGTGCAGTAAAATTCTTGACTTGACTAAAAAATACTGAGAATAAAATAAATAACACCTTGCTTAATTTTAATTTTAATGATCAATATTTCAATATAAGTGACCCAGGACATATTTGTGCTAAAATTTATTCTCTGTTTATCTGAAATAGACATTTTCCATATTTCAGGTAGATTTATGCTTAAATCAGAGAGAAAATATCCAAGGTAAACAGAGAAACCAAGTTAGAGTTAACTCGCTATTTGCAAACCTTAGGCAGGGTGCAAGGCTACCTGGGTGCTAGATACAAATAGTTATAGTTTTCTAAGCCAAGGACGGAGAAATAATTAGTAAAGTGATTATGGTAATAACTAATATTTCGGAAGCACACTGAATTTCTATTATTAAATTTAATGGAGTTGTAGTCGGCTGGTCTTTCCTTTCATGAGAGTGGAGTGTCTTAAATTATAAGTAAAAACGCAAATATCATATGTGATCCATAAGTTACTTGTCTGGGCCTGGTGCTGTTTGTTTCTTTACCAATGGAATGGCGTGTCGGATTTCAGAAGGGAGAACGTTGGGAACGACATATCCATCCTGTGGAATTTGGTATGTCAGCAAGTGGACATGGCTATCGAAGAGATTTGAGTAGAAGTCATGGATAATCTTCTCCACTGCCATTCTGGAGGATGTGATGGATTCATCAGGACCTCGGAGGGCAGTCATCTTGGTCTTGTAGTTGGCGAAGGACAGGCGGGCGTAATGAATACTTTTCCCAGCTTCTGCCGCATCTACCACTACTTCTGCTCTTCTCTCTTTGAGGTCTCCCTTGATCGCATCTCTGCACTGCTTTGCGAGCTCGGACCTTAGCTTGCGGTTGCCTGAGGCATGCACCAAACCACGCTGGCGAATTAGCTCAAGAGTTTTCGAAGATAGGCGATTTTTTGTGGCTATCTCTCTCTTGGCGTTCCTCGAACATTCATGGAGGTGCTGAACCAGTCGATCATATTCCTCGTCAATGTTGTCAACAATGGCATCTTCCCATGTTGCCGCAATAGTACCAAAGAATTCCCAGTTGGTGGTCATTCTGGGAGTTCTGTTTTTGAACTTTGCAGCCCTTTCTCCCCGCTCTGTGAAGTAGAATTTTGCACGAAGGAGACGGTGGTCCGATCCCGTTCGAAATTTTGGGACAACAGCAACATCAGTCAGGCAAAACCATCGATTGAATATGATGTGGTCTATTTCGTTGTGGAATCGTCCACCAGGAGACTCCCATGTCCATCGTTTAGATTCTGCCTTCTGGAACTGTGAGTTACCATGAATGGTCTTGGTCGACATGATGAACTCAGACAGTCTCTCACCCTGTTCATTCCATTCTAGGCCATGGGTCCCGATGTGAAGTTCTTCAGCTGATCTTCTCGGTCCTATCTTGGCATTAAAATCACCCACAATGATCTTGTAGAAGGTGTGGTCTTCTTTATAGAACTTCTCTAGCTCCATGTAGAACTTCTCGATTTCTCTTTCATCATAATGAGATGTTGGTGCGTAGACAACGAAGATAGAAACTGCAGGCAGTGAGTCACATCTATTCAAATGTAAACGTCCGATTCGGGTTGTTAGGCATTCGAATGAATCAATGCTCTTGGCCAAGTTTGTGTTGACAAGGACACCGACGCCTCCAACACCTCTTTTATCGCATGTTCCGAGGAAAAATTCTTCTCCAGTGTCGAAAACAGCATGGTGAGATTCGTGCCTTCATGTCTCGGTCAGACCAATGATGTCGTACTTGATCATTCGCGCTTGTACCATCAGGTCCTCGATGGATGCATCGGATGCTAGCATATGTGCATTGAAAGTACAGACGATCATTTTTGTCTTCCTTCATTGTGGCAGCCTACGTCGGCCTTGAGATTTTGTCAGCCTCTCCTTTCTCATCCTTCTCAGTGCTGCCATGTCGGTGAAGCCTTCAGGGTCAGGTGAATGAGACCAGTTGTAGTTACTGGTTTTGGCATATCGAATACACAGCGGATAGATTGCCAGGCTCTTCTCTGCGGGCGGAATACTCTCGGTAGCTTGCCAGTCTTTCCAAGAGGGATAGAGGCTTTTGGGGCGACCTCTAATCACCCTTGTAGGTGTTACCATATTTGAACCCTATCAAATATGGTACTACAATTCTGGAAGATGGGTATTTAGTGTCTTTTGATGTGTCGCGCGGCCGCTTGCGGCCGCGCGGGTCCGGAAAGCATCCTGGAGTGTGGCGACGGCTGGGTAGTGGAAGTAGTGTCCAGACAAGGTCAGACCCGAACACCTGAAGAATCTGCCATCAGTACTCATCAATACACTGGCTCGGCTCTTCACTCGCTACCTGTCTAAATGCAAGGTTCCGTCCCAATGGAAAACCAGCAGGACCGTACTACTGTTCAAGAAGGGAGACATCCATGACATTGGCAACTATCACCCAATCTGCCTATTGTCTGTCATCTACAAGTTGTTCACTTGAGTCATCCTAAATAGGATTGGCAGAACACTAGATGAAGGACAACCACGCGAGCAAGGCGGGTTCTGCAAAGGATTCAGCACCATCGACCATATCCACACAATAACCAAGCTCATTAAGGTTTCTCGGGAGTTCAAGATGCCGCTCTGTTTAACATTCATTGATTTAAAGAAGGCCTTTAATTCTGTTGAGATGGAAGCGGTCATTGAAGCCCTAGCCAATCAGGGCATTCAAGCCCAATACATCAGGATCCTCCGTGAGCTGTATTGCGGATTCACTACCAGGATCTCACCATTCTACAAAGAAGTGATCGTTGATGTCAAGAGAGGGTTTCAGCAGGGTGATACCATTTCACCGAAACTCTTCAGTGCCACCCTCGAGAACATCATGCGACGACTGGAATGGGAAGGAATGGTAGTGAAGATAGATGGTCGGCAACTACACCACCTCTGCTTTGCTGATGACATTGTCTTAATAACACCAAACATCAGCCAAGCGGCACAAATACTGGCCGACTTTGACCGTGAGTGTGGAAAGGTAGGACTACAGCTGAATCTTACGAAGACAATGTTTATGAGAAACAGCCTTGTTCCTGACGCCCCATTTGCTCTCAATGGAACGACCATCTCCGAATGCAACAGCTATGTGTACCTAGGTGGAGAGGTCAACATGACAAATGACCTGGCACCCGAGCTGCGCAGGAGGAATAGAGCGGCTTGGAACGCCTTCAAGAACGTTGAAGAAATAGCTAAGAGGAAGAAGAACCTCCGGCTCCAGGCACATCTCTTTGATTCCACTGTTCTTCCTGCATTAACATATGCCTCAGAGACCTGGGCCCTACGCAAACAAGATGAGAACGCCATTCAGGTCTCCCAAAGAAGAATAGAAAGAGCTATGCCTGGAATATCACGTTTCACTCAAATGAGAGAGAGAATCCGGAGTTCTGACATCCGTCGACGATCAAGAATCAGGGACGCTGTCTCATATACCAAGGTGTCGAAAATCAGATGGGCTGGTCACGTGATGAGATTTAAAGACGACCACTGGACTAGAGCTGTTACGGACTGGATTCCACAGGATGTCAAAAGACCGCGTGGCCGCCCACCTTCCAGATGGTCAGACTTCTTCGTCAAGATCATGAACGATCAGTTTGAAGCCCTTCATGTTCCCTGAGCGAACAGATGCCATTGGGCTACACTAGCACGCGACAGGGACAAATGGAGACGTTACTGGCGCCCCCTCGAGCAAATCGACGACTAATGGGAAGTTAAGTGATTAAGTGATCCGTAAGTTGTTTTTTTGTTTATTTGTTTGTTTTACTTTTATTTATTTATTTTTTGCTTTCTGGGTTACACCCTGCAAAGCACAGGGGATACTCTCGGCTCTGCACTCAGGAATTACTTCTGGCAGTGCTTGGGGGACCATATGGGATGCTGGGGATCGAATGCAGGTTGGCAGCGTGCAAGGCAAATGCCCCACCTGATGTGATGGGTGATCTAAGCTTACTTTAATTTCATTCATGGCAGATACATTAAGTGATGATATGTGGAAGTGTTGGTAGAAGGTGATACATAAAGATTCAAATGCCTTCTACTAGCTATCTGCATGTCTTCTTTGGGGAAGTATCTGCCCTCCCCAGTTTTGGGGAGGAATGAGGTGATTGGGCATTTGTTGTGAATGCTTTATAAATCTTGGATATTAGCCATCTCTTTGATGTATTATGTGCGAATATTTTCTTCCATTTTAGTAGGCTGTCTTGTTATCTTAGTTTGAGTTTCCTTTTCTATACAAAATATTTAAATTTAATCACTTGATGTAGTCCCATTTGTTTATTTTTATAGTGCTCATTACTTATTATCAAAAATGCAAATCAAACTAACAATGAGATATGATACCATACCAGAGGAACAGCATGTGTCAAAAGGCTGGAAATAACCAGAGTTGAGATGTGGTGAGAAAGAAACTCTCATTCACTGTTGGTGGGATTGTCATCTGGTTCAGCCTCTATAGAAAGCAATATAGAGATTTCTCAAAAACAGTAAGAACAGAACTCCCACATGATGCAGCGTTGCCACTTTTGGCCTCTACGCCTACTCACAGCCAAATACAAAAACATTAATTCAAAAGGATATATGCATATCTATGTTCATTGCATAACTTATTAGTATAGCCAGTATTTGAAATAACACAAATATTCAACTATGGGTCAATGGATCTGGAAGTTATGGTATATAGCAATTGAATAGTATGAAACTATAATAAAGATGAAATCATGTAATTTGTTGCTATGTGAATTGAAATAGGGGACATAATGATGAGTGGTGTCAATCAGAAGGGAAGGGATAGATATAGAATAAGCTCTTTCATATGTAGGAAATAAAGATACACAGTAAAGGGAGCAACAGATTGCCAAAGGTAACAACTGGAGAATTCATCCACACAACAGATTTTATGGGATGGTGGGGAACTCATGGATAGGAAAGGAAATAAGAACATTGGTGGAGGAAAGCAGGCACTCTGGTGGTGAGTATGTTGTTGGAACAATGTGTGCATGAAACTAACATTAATAGTATTGTAAATCGTAGTGCCTCAATAAAGATGGGAGAAAATATTTCCCATTCTAACACAATAATTCGAGTCATGTTTTATACAAAATTTCATGGTATACTCTCCCAAAATTTTGAAAAATAAAATTAATCTTAAAAAAACATGTTTTCATAAAAGATATATTCTTGTGAATTGTTGAAGCTACATAGTTCAGAGAGATTATATTAAAGTTTTTGCTTTAATATAAACTTATTTTTATTAAAATAATAAAAATTATTTTATTTCTTTAATGTAATATTTATTATACTAAATAAATATAAATTAATTTAAACTAAATAAAGGGTGTGTTTAGTTAAGAACTAGGTAAGACTGCTCATATAAGTGATACGTTTCTTTTGGTGTCATCACATGAAATATTTTCTGGATTTTCTCTTGTTCATATGTCCCTTTTGGTAAGCTGGGGCAATGAAGAACTAGGCTATATGATATGAAATCATCACTACAGGTAGGGAGACTTCTGTCACCTTATATGAAAAATTAAGTTTAGTTCAAAACTATTTTATTAAGTCTTTTCTGAAAACAACTGCACTTTTTGCATTGTCATTATCTACGTAAGCATATGTTTTCACACTGAGCTATGTACTATTGAAAAAAAATCTTTTGTAATGTTTGAGTTAGGTGATCAGACAGTACTTGTAAAGGAGCAAGCAAATGTAATGGATGCATTTAGAATCCCTGCACTGCCTCCAGAAGAGATCCCTAAGTATTTTAACACTGGTCCTTTGACCTCGAGGTCAATTTAAAGATCGCAATACCCAAGTCAGTCACGTGGACAGCAAGCACCATTCTTAGTGTCGAGGGAGTGTCCTGAGAAACAGCAGAATCAAAAGTAAAACCTCCATATTCTGTGATGAGTAAGAATTGCAGATAATTATTCTTTCTGGTTGACTGACAAATGTCTTTATGAAAATTAAATCCACCACAATATGAAAACTGCTGTGCTAAGTATTCCACTTTGGACTGAGTGGGTTAAAGCAGAGCACCTGCTTTCAAGGATCAGAGGATCCAGGTGAGGACTTAAGACCAGAGACCAATGTGTGTGAAAGTTTAACAGGAGACTAAATGAAGTAGCATGGAAATATGATTTTTTTTTTTTGGCCTCCAAGGACAAGCTCTTAAAATTTAGCTTGTAGCGCCTTTTGCTGTGCTAATAAATAGGAGACAGTGGGGGAATTTGGCCACTTTTGATATATAGTTTTTTTTTTAACAAGAATTAGTTCACTGACAATAATAACAGAGTATGGTGGTATCTATGTATGAAGTACCTAATACTTTTCAGATACAGTTACAAATGTATCTGCCCGTTTTGGAGCCAGAGAGATATTAACCATGGGCAGACTCCTTGACTTACATCCACTGACCTGGGTTCAATTCCAGGTGCCCCATCTGGTTCCCCTAATATGCCAGAAGTGATCCCTGAGCACAGAGGAAGTAGTAATCCCTAAGCACCACCAGGAGTTGCCCTAAAACAAAATTAAGAGCCTTTCGTAATCTAACATTTTAATTACCCCAACAACTCTATGGGATAAGAGCTATTAAACCCCAGATTATGGAAAAAGAGAATAAATACTTGCAGACCCTGACACACTAGGTAACTCTGACTGCCTCCGAGCCCATGTCAAATAGCCCTTCTGTTCTACCATTTTTGCTTCTGCATCTCAACTCTTATTATGCCTTCCTAAAATTGCATTCCAGAAAAGATTTCCTCTTTTTTTTTAAAAAAACTCTTTATGTTATAGTCTATTGAAAGGAAAAAACATCTGGTTAGTGAATAATTCTTACACAAGACACTCTCTGTCCAAATAATGGAAATTTTACATTGGTGAGAGCATCCAGTCGACGTCAGTTTGTAGGATGTGAAAGTAAAAGCAAAACAAACGCTAATATCCCCTGACAGTCAATGTTCCACAGAAGAGACTGTCTGGGACACGAGAAGAAAATATAGTTCCTTGGAGAAATACACTGCCTGGCTAGGTAGGAGACAGACATTCTCAGCACGACTCCAAGGTGAGGTCTGCTAAGGAGCTATTTCGTGAACAACAAACAAGGGAAGCAGTGCACTGTCTCGGGCTTTGTGAGATCTATTATAACTGCACCTGCTTCAAAGATTTCCTGGTTCTCGGTCCCCAGAGAGAAAGTCAGTCAGCAGGAAATGAGGCAAGTGCATAATGACTTTATAGGGAAAAAATAAGGCTTTTAATTTCTCCTTGGGCTTAATTCCTGAAAATAATTGCTGCTCATTGTACTTTACAAGGCAGAATTTTACAAAGTTGAGGAAGGGGGGAGGGGGGATATGGGAATCTAAGTTTGGAAACAGATTTTACAAACAGGGGAATGTCAGCAGGCCACGTCTTCGATGGGGTGACATCAGCACATCTGTTCAGTTAGTCCCCACTCTGACTCAGTGGATCACAGGTGGAAATGAAGCACATCCTGACTGGTCAGAGTAATTCAAAATACCCACCACACTTCGATCTTCTTTATTTCTCTAATTTAGCAGTTTTTGAACTCCGGGACGTGTTAGGAACACCAATACAGCTTGCTAAAACAGAATTTTGGACCTGAGGCCCAAAATTTCTGATGGAATGTGTTTGGTGTCTTGGTTTGGAGGCCCCACTTCTGCAAGTAACACTAAGAATGATGATGATGATGGTCAGGACATTTGCCTCAGTTGGGGCAAACAAATTGCTTCATGTGGATTGTACTATTCTACTTATATAGCTCCCCTCAAGATTGTTCATTTCTCCAAAACATCTTTATTCTCTTGGTCACAGTGTTAAGAAAATGCAAAGTTTTAATTTCTTCTCCATCCGAGCCCCAACCCCAGTCCTAGCCTTATTGCCAAACATTCCCTTGAGGAACTTTAAAGCAGTTAAATTCCAGGGCCTGAGGTGATAGTTCTGAAGATAGTGTGCTTGCCTTGCATGTGCCCTACCCTGTTTCAATCCCTGGCAACACGTGTGGTTTCCTTAACTTGGAATGATACTGAGTGAAGAACCAGGAGTAAGTCCCAAGAAGAACTGCTCTGCTGTGGCTCAAAATATAAAAATGATGGGGAGGAAAGATGATGGGTGGGGGTGGGGGGAGGGCAGGGATGGGAGGGGCAGGAAGAAAAGGGATGTTTAAGGAGTTCTAGAACAAAGCTGAGTGACTATAGGCTTCCTAAACTAATGCAGTGGAACATCATTTTCTCCCAATACTTCACAACACTGAAGATGGTAATCTGATTAGTTTCTCTGGAATCACTAATTCAAATGAAATGAGAATAACTGTCTATTTATGTGGCTGTGAAAATACTAAACGTTTTGTCGTGAGAAAATTACTGGAAAAATACAATGTCACTTAAAAAGTTATAAGTCAAAATAGTATAATTTTCTATATATAAATTATTTGTTGTATTACTTTACTCCACTATAGTACTTACTGTGTTACATTTATGATAGTTTACTATATTACAATTTATGATACTGTATTAGAATTTATGATAGCCACATTACTTTTAAAAGTGAAATATGTATTTGGGCTGAGAAGATAGATCAATAGGTCTGAATGTATGCTTTGCGTGCTGAAGATCCAGATTCAATCCCCAGCACCTCATGATCCACATAGTACCACCGAAGTGACCCTTGAGCACCAGTCTGAGAACAGCCCATGAAAATAGTTGATGATCTCATTTCAAATATCTACATACAAGGTATATGCAATGTTATTATTCTGTATATATTTAAACAAGATATATTTATTATTAACTTAATATATATTGTGCCAATTCATAGATATTTCATTGCTACAATATTTAATACACTGAGAGCCCATGAAAATTATGTTGTTATATTAAATATAAGATCAAATATGTACTGTATTTGAATATATTATCATTGGCAAATGAGCAAAACAAAAAATAAGCAAATGGGACTGCATCAAACTAAAAAGTTTCTGCACTGAGAAAGAAACTATGTCTAAAAAAGATATCCTAGTGAACAGAAAAAAGATTTTCACACTCTGTATCTGGCCAGGGGGTCATATGAAAGATATATAAAGCATTTACAAAATTCAACCACAAAAGTCAAGCAACCACTGGTAGATATGAAAAGAGGATCTTAATGTTCTCAAATAGGACATATAGATTACACATAAAGTGGTGCTTAAATGGCATCACTGGTTAGTAGGAAAATGTAAATCCAAAAGAAATGAGGTACTACCTCCTACCTGTCAAAAAGACTATAAACAATCAGTGCTGGCAAGATACAGTTGAAAAAGAACCTTGATTCAAACTGCTGCTGGGGATGTCATTTGGTTCTGCCTCTCTTGAAAATAGGATGGGGATTCTCACAAAATCGAATGGAGATCTTTCATTTCTCAGCATTTCCTCTCTTAGGAGTCTATCCCAAGTTCACAAATGCAGATTCAAAAATCTGTATGAGCAGTTATGATTGTTTCAATGTTATTGTAGTCAGTATATGAAAATAACCAAATACCCAACACCCAGATGAGTGAAATTTTGGAGTATATATGTAATGAAATACTATTCAATTATAAGAAAAGATAAAACTTGCCTTTTTCTACAACTTGGGGAGAACTAAAAGGTGTCATGTTAAGCAAATTAAATCAAAGGACAATTGCTAGATGAACTCATCTGTGAGATATAAAGAAACAGAGGAAGTGGCCAATGGCCAATAAAAACAAACCTGTTGGCTACAACAACAGAACTGAGTTTACCACGGTAAGAGGGCTTATGGCCCTGACAGTGTCTTAAGTGGCATAAGAACAGTTGTGGAATGTTAATGGTGGTTACAGGTACAGCAACTCTGCACAAAAAGCATAAATCTTTACACAGTTCTAAAACATACTACTCAGTAATTTTTAAAGAACAATAAAATGCAAACTAGGAAGAGGAAAACAAACTATTTTTTAGTTTCTATATTATTCCTACAGGAAGAAAAATAACAAAGGGCTTATCAAATATGTTTATTTTTATAATTTTACCAAGCTTGACTAATACTATCATGGATTATATAATATAACATGGTCATATAGTCTAGACAAAAGTTAATCTAAAGACATATGCTAATGAATGTAAAAACCGAAGGTTAATGAGCATGCCCTATGGAAAAAGACCTATGAGAATTTACTCTGTTGTGAATAGTAATTAGTTTAAAATCAACTCCACTAAATCTCCAAGCATTTTTAACTGGACTATCACTTAAAATCAAATACACAGTGGTGATTATAATAATCCTTCAGAGTTATTCAAAGCTTAATAGCACAGCGGTAGGGCATTTGCCTTGCACGCAGCCAACATGGCCGACCTGAGTTCGATTCCTCCGTCCCTCTTGGAGAGCCCGGCAAGCTACCGAGAGTATCTCGCCTGCACAGCAGAGCCTGGCAAGCTCCCCGTGACGTATTCGATATGCCAAACACAGTAACAACAAAGTCTCCAATGGAGACATTACTGGGCCCGCTCGAGCAAATCGATGATCAACAGGAGGGCCTCGAGCAACAGTACACAGAAGCTTTTCAGGGCATTTTCAACTATTAGTAAGGATGTTCTCCAATTGAAGGCTTAGCTAAATCCAATTCTATTTTGTAGCAAAATAGTCCATTTTGCCTAGATAGGGGTCAAGATTTGGACAAAGATGTTAAATAATTTAAGGTGACCCACTTATTAGGTTGTTGATCCAAGACTAAAATCCACCCTTGGCAGACAGAGCACATTCTTTCCAACTGTGTTGTCTTCGAATATCCTTGAAGGTGTGAGGTAAATAATACAGGTTTCCTGAGAGATGTAGAGTCACTTTCCAAGCTCTAATTATGAGAAAATTGGGACTGAGCAAACACAGCCAGATATTCTCTCTTTAGATAATTTTGATTGTACCCCAACTAATTAATGGCTGATTTTTTTTCCTTCTCCAAGCATCTGTCAATATCATGACTCTCAGTACTTCACAAGTATATTATATTTGGGGGACCAACTACTTAGAAAAGTAAATATGTTAAAAGGAGATCTCCTGGTCCAGTATCATCCATGTGCATGACCAGAGACACAAGGGCTGCTCATACACAGAGGAACAGATGTAGTAAAGGGGCAACAAGTGGGTGATCATCTGCAACTAAAGAAAGAGCTTTGCATAATTTATACCTTATGGCCTCCAGAGACAACAAACTCCTCTTAATTTATGTGATTTTGGATTTGTAGCATTCAGAACTCTGAGCAAATTAACTTTTATTTGAATTACGTAGTCATTGGTGCTCTGTTATGGCAGTCATAACTAACTAAATCAATCTCCAATACAATACCTTGTATTGGAGAACCCCAAAGTAAGAGAAAATAACAAGAGGAAGAGGGAAGCTTTGGGAAACATCTGTTGAATGAAGAATGGAGCTATCCATTGACATTTTAACTTCAATAGTGTGGACCTTCCTGTCAACTCGACATGTACTTCCAGTACACGTCACATTGCTTACTTAAAATATAAATGGTTATGATAGCCTTTTATACCTGTGCTAAATATTTTCTCTAATCATATGTATTATTTACTGAGCATTTTATTCTTTATGGAGATGTCCCACTTCCTCTTCTCCTTTGTTATTTTTCTGATCTCACAACTTTTTCCTATCATCTTCCTCTTCTCTTGTCTTCCCCCTTACCCCAGTCCCTTGCCCTTCTTCCTCCAATCTTCATCTCTGAGCTTTATCATCATCTTCTCATGTTCCATATTTTGTTCTTTCTTCTATTTCCCTCCTGTACAATCTCTCCTCTTTTCTCTGAAAACAATATTTTTTCAGTGCTTCTTTACCACACTGACAGTGCCCAGTAGCTATTCTTGAAGCCATTGGTAAGATCAAACAATTTGGAGGTTAAAGAACAGACTGACAGCACACATCATATGTTAGCTACAGATAAAGTACACAAATTCTCCAAAGCATTTTATTCTAGATTTTTACAAGCATTTCAAATATATCTTGATGTTAAAATAGACAATGCAAGTTACTTCTTTGACTGTGTGAAAAAAGTTGAAGAACTTCTAATTTTGATTCAAACCTTGCATTTCTATTTACCCCATCAAATTTTGGTATTATATCTTATATATAGAATATCATAACTATAATCCATGAAGACTTTCCAACATTATAGGATAATATGATTTAACACATCTCCTTTGACCCAAAGAAAACAATTGGTATCCCAATAGAGTCATTATTAAATGTAATGAATGAGCAAAACTTGGGGGGGATAAAGTCTTGAGAATTTCCAGATAGAATGAAACAGGAAGGAAACTATGTGTTCCAGAGTGTTATTTAACAAACACACACTCTCTGTTCAAGGAGACTGCATCTTCTTTGTTATGGATTAAACACTGGTTTATGTGATTTTTCCAATAATGGAAAAATCCACGATTTATGTGCAAATGGGTACTCTAAGAACCCCAAGGATGGGTTATGCCTTTAGGAAAAATAGTTTAGGTCTTAGAGTGCAAAGGGTTTAAAAAATGCACCCAGGAATGCGTATACAGCAGGAAAGAATATCTGCTGGCTGCAAAAATGTGCAGGAGACAACGTATGAAAACTGTTCCTTCTAGATATAGGGACAGCTAGGAAAAAAACAGAATAGAAAATTATCATGATTTTACACTTTAAAGGGTGTTACTGATTAGCTACGTAAAATGCCACAGCCTTTGATATTTATAGCACTGTAGCACTGTCCGCCCCTTGTTGTTCATATACCTATTATATGTTAATGTCTCTGGCAACTTAAACAATGGTGGAGGACTGATGTGGTATTGAATAAATGGTCAGCCTGTGAGAATATTATTGGCTGCTCTGGAGTCCTAAAGTAGACAGTCTTTTGTCTGTCTTACTCTTTAAGTGTTTTGTCTTAATCTCTTTGACCAATCCCTTCTGACAGAGTTGAAGGTGTACGTCAGGTTAGCTTTAAACAGACTCCCAGATAGGCTACAGGAGACAAATGAAAAAAAAAAAGAATGTTTTAATTTATATTCTTAAATCATATAGCTATTAGCAACCAGGCTTATCTTGAGTGATATATAAATAAGAAAAGATAAGACTCTTGAGATTTTCAAATTCTTAAAAAGCACCATTTCTAGGACAAACTGGAATCCTATTCTTTTGATGGACTCGAGTACTTTTTTTCATACTCAAATTATACTTAGCAGGAATTGTACTACATCAATGATTTTTCTTGACCTTTTTGTATTTTCTACTTATCTTTTAATTTTTCTCTTATATTTCATATTCAATATTTCTTCTACTCTACAATTCATATTTTTTGAGGGTGAGAGGGTTTGGGTCATACTTGGCTTGGCTTAGGACTTGCTTCTGGCTCTGTGATCACAGGTTACTCCTAAAGGTACATAGAGGACCATATGGATTGCTTGGGATCAAACAGGTGTTTGGCTACATACAAAGAAAGTGACTCATTTTGTGTAATATTTCATGCCCTACCTTTCTCATCCTGTGTCAATTTTTTGTGCATATTGGCATCTTCTATTGAACACTGCATCTGTTATCAATACTAGAATGGGTACAACTGACATATTCGCATTAGTAATTGGAATTTAAGAGTTTTTTTTGTTCCCCTAAGAAGAGGTCACATGTAACATCTGTACCAATGCAATATCCACTTCTGCCTTAAACTGTTGATGGTCAGTGCTTTGACTGAAAGTCTGAGGAATTGCAGCCTTCTTGTTAAAGACCTTGCAGAAACGGCACTTCAACTCCAATGATAGACAAAACTATTGATTGCAAAACAAGTAGAAGCAGTAATTAACAAAACATAACTGTCATACAGAGAATCATAGTTTGAGAATATATTATAAAAGGCAACAAAATATTTATAGCTATTTATGTGTTGAATTGCATAAATTTAAATTTTAAATGTGGTTTAGAAATTTGAGTAAATGTAGCAAAATATGCACTTGATTTTCTTAAGACTCTGATTCATGCACTGCCCATTGTTGTTCTAAGTATACTGTGCTGTTATCCACTATAATTTTTATTTCTGTTTTAAAGTCTGTGATGAAATGGATCTATTGACCAATCTAAAAGAATTGTGTCTCAAAATTATTTGTGTCTTATACATCTCTTTATTCATTTACTGCAATTCTTTGGGCTTTAATTCTATAATATTTATAACACTATGGGCTGGAGCGATAGCACAGCGGTAAGGCATTTGCCTTACAAGCGGCCAACATGGCCGACCCGAGTTCGATTCCTCTGCCCCTCTCGGAGAGCCCGGCAAGCTACCGAGAGTATTCAATATGCCAAACACAGTAACAACAAAGTCTCCAATGGAGACGTTACTGGGCCCGCTCGAGCAAATCGATGACCAACGGGAGGGCCTTTACCTTTACCTTACCTTATGTCACATTTGGAAGGTTGAGTGGAAGACACTCTCTTTTAAAGTCTTTTTTCAAATTTTCAGTCTTTTAAAATTACCTACTGACAATGCTGTTTCTGACACAGCTGTATAGGCACAAAATGAAATATGTTGGATCCTTTGCATTAAATGTTTCCAATTAGTTTGGAGCTTAAGTCTGGTGCTCTACTCTGGGGAGCTTAGAGGTATTCTGAGTTGGCTGTGATTACAAGTCTGAAGATTGTATTACCTGGTACCTAACAGGTGGGGGATACTGTAGGGGCAGAGCTAAAGCTATGAGCTCAGCAGTCAGGGCTGAGACTGAACCTATAGGGACTGCATGGAAAAAGAATCTTCGGATAAAATCAAAACATACTCTACTCAATGGGAGAAACTTTTTGTACACAATCCATTGGATAAAGGGCTAATATTTAAGATATATAAGGCTCTTGCAACATTCAACAGAAAAAGCCCAGTAGTCCCATCCAAAAATGGGGAGAGATGAAGATACAATAATCAGAAGAAGACATAAGGATGACAGATAAGCAAATAAAGAATGTTCATCATACCGTATTATCAGGGAAATGCAAATCAAAACTATGAAATATTGCTTCACTCCTGTGAGAATAGTATTTGTTTAAAAAAAGACTTAAACAAGTTGGTGGTGATGTGGTGAAAAAGGAAACCTCATTCACTGTTGTTGGAATGTCATCTGGTTCAACCTCTGCAGAAAAACTGTATAAATATTCCTCCAAAAAGTAAGAATAGGAGTCTCATGACTCAGCAATTCCACTTCTTGGCATTTAACACCAAGACACATAAACATTTATGCACAGGTACGTTACCTGCAGTCTTTAGTATTACAGTCAGAAAACAGCCCAAGTGTCCAATAACAGATGAAGGAATAAAGAAGTTTGAGTATTTATATACAGTGGAATATTATGCAGCTGTAAGAATAGATGAAATCATACAAAATATAGAAACAAATCTAGGAAATAATACCAAGCAATAACAAATCCTTGACTCTAGATTACAAAATTCATCATTAGTAGGGGATGTTATTAAGGGGACAATAAAGATGGGACCAGAGATTAGAGAAGGAGAGTGGTGGAAGGTTATAGGCACATCAAGTTGTGCTATGCAGTAACTTTGTACATCAATAGTATAAACATGAGCTGGAGAGACAGTGCTCTAGATGAGTCACTTATCTTGCATGCAGCTATTTTGGAGAATTATGGTTAAATCCCAGGCACCATATATGAGTACCCTGGGGATCACTCCTGATCACCAGGCTAGGAATAACCCCTAAGTACTGCTGGACATAGCCAATTTCCCAACCCCCACAGTACGATAAATTTAAACAACATTTTAGTCATTTTATGAAAACTAAACCTACAATTATATATGTATGATTTACATATTGCACTGTAGCTCTGTCCTCCTGTTGTTCATCCATTTGCTCAAGCAGGCACCAGTAATATTTCCATTGTGAGACTTGTTGTTACTGTTTTGGGCATATCAAATATGCCACGGGGATCTTGTCAGGCTCTGCCATGCAGGCAGTACACTCTTGGTAGCTTGCCTGGCTCTCCGAGAGGGACGAAGAAATCGAACCCTACTCGGCTGCATGCAAGGCAAATGCCCTACACGCTGTGCTATTGCTCCAGCATGAAATAAAATAAACTGACTTATTCAAGATCACATATGTAGGAAGTGGCTGAGACATGGTGAAATCCAGCATAGCAAAGTGAGTCATTTGCTCAGGCCTATGTAGTTCAGTCTTGTCCAATCACCTCTTCTCTGCCGGCATGTTAAGCAATTAAGCAAAAAAGTACTTGTTTTGCATGCAACCGACCCCGGTTCAATACCCAATAGTATATAAATCATATATAAACTATATATAGTAAAAAAATTAGAATTTATTTAAAAAATATCTATGAAATAAAAGTTTAATTTTTCTTATCTCTATTTACTCTTTTTATACTTTTACACCAAATAGCCTCATTTGACTATGTGGTTTTTAAGTTGCTGTATAACATAATTATTTTGCAAAATTTGTTTGACTCTATCCTATTCTAACCCTAGCTGAGAAAGAGAAATTCAGATAATATCACATAGAAAACAAATAGTTATACAGATTTTTGTAATCAGTAGACTGTCGTAAGATTTTAAATTTGCTTGCTTAGGACACATGACACAGATACCACAGGTAGTAAAAAACAGTGATACCATACACTTAATCACTTAATCACTTAATAACTTAATCCCCGTTATTCATCGATTTATTCGAGCGGGTGCCAGTAACGTCTCCATTCACCCCGGTTGCGTGCTAGCGTAGCCCAATGGTATCTGTTCGTTCTAGGAATATGCAGAGCCTCAAACCGATCATTTAGGGTCTTGATGAAGAAGTCTGACCATCTTATAGGTGGGCGTCCACGTGATCTTTTGATGTCCCATGGAATCCAATCAGTAATGGCTCTAGTCCAGCGGTTGTCTGTAAACCTCATTACGTGTCCAGCCCATCTGATTTTTGTTGTCTTGGCAAATGAGACAGCGTCCCTGATTCTTGAGCGTTGACGAAGATCAGAACTTCGGATTCTATCTCTCATTTGAGTGAATCGTGATATTCCAAGCATAGTTCTTTCGATTCCTCTTTGAGAGACCCGAATAGCATTCTCATCCTGTTTTCGTAGGGTCCAGGTCTCTGAGGCATATGTTAATGCAGGAAGAATAGTGGAATCAAAGAGATGTGCTCGTAGCTGGAGGTTCTTTGTCCTTTTAGTTATTTCTTCAATGCTCTTGAAGGCATTCCAAGCCGCTCTCTTCCTCCTGCGCAACTCAGGTGCCAGGTCATTCATCATGTTGATTTCTCGACCTAGGTATATATAACTGTTGCATTCGGAGGTGGTGGTTCCGTTGAGAGCGAATGGAGTGTCAGGAACAAGGCTGTTTCTCATAAACATTGTCTTCGTAAGATTCAGCTGTAGTCCGACCTTTCCACATTCACGGTCAAAGTCGTTCAGCATTTGTACTGCTTGGTTGATGTTTGGTGTTATTGGAACGATGTCATCAGCAAAGCGGAGGTGGTGTAGTTGCCGACCATCTATCTTCACTCCCATGCTTTCCCATTCTAGTCGTCGCATGATGTTCTTGAGGGTGGCACTGAAGAGTTTTGGTGAAATGGTATCACCCTGCCGAACCCACCATTGAGGTATCTCGGGAGTTCAAGATGCCGCTCTGTCTAACGTTCATTGATTTAAAGAAGGCCTTTGATTCTGTTGAGACGGAAGCGGTCATGGAAGCCCTAGCCAATCAGGGCGTACAAACTCAATACATCAAGATCCTTTGTGAGCTCTATTGCGGATTCACTACCAAGATCTCACCATTCTACAAAGAAGTAATCATCCATATCAAGAGATACCATACACAGTTTAAAAAAAAGTCGACAAATATTTTGAATGTCTTCGGGTATTTTCAAGGGTGATATACCACCTTATAAATAGATGAGTTGCACAGGAATCCATTATTCAGGTTTTGTATATTGGAGAATATATTTTACTAGGTGAAAATTTTTTACTTTCATGATTTTGTCAATCCTCTAAAAATATGTGACTAATCTATGATATATCGTAATTATAATCTCATAGAGCGTAAAAAGATTGTGGTATACTATATATTCATATTCACCATATAAATACCACAGATTTGTAGGTAGTATATTACATATGGATAACTATAACCCATGACAAACAGTTCCTAATAGTGTTCAGAGAAAACATTGAAAGTAAATACAAATAGCACCTTGATGCTATAATATAATTTTCTGATGTTTATTTATTCATGCTCCAAATTTCCTCTCTTAGTTATCTTTGGCAATTATGGAATCTGTGAGTATTCATTTTTGTCTGCATAAAGACTAGGGAGATAGTTATCTAGAAATTGTATGAACTAATTTGAAAGTATAAGGTTTCTATGTTTTGTAAGAAATTTCTATCAGTGGGATTTTATATGGGGTTTTCTAAGTCTTCTTCCATCTCCTAGAGGATCTTTGTCATTATGAAGATAAGATCTTTTAATTATTGGGTGGCCAATAAACAGGTGTTATTACAAAACAGAATTGTTAGAAAGTCCATATGTAGATGGTAAATTTTACAGTAGGCTGTTGTAAGCCAGGAGAGAGAAATTCAGTCTTGATGCAGTTTAAATTGAATTAGGAGTTAATGTTTAAAGAAGTGAATGGAATATTGGAAACCATTATCAAGTTATCTGAATTGGAGAAATGATGTGCTAATATCTGCTATAGGTAGAATACTGAGAAGTTTAAAATACATATATAAGGGGTGAAATATAAGAATGTTGAGAAGGGGCTGGAGAACTAGTACAGCGGGTAGGGAGTTTGCCTTGCATGCGACCGACCCAGATTCGATCCCCATCATCCCATATGGTCCCCTGAGCACTTCTAGGAGTAATTCCTGAGTGTAGAGCCAGGAGTAACCCCTGTGCATCAGGTGTGTGACCCAAAAAGAAAAAAAAGGAATGTTGAGAAAAATTAGATCTGTAATTTTTTTGAATATACTTCAGACATCAGCTAGTTCAGTGGCCTATAATAACTCAACAAGTTTATTCATTCTACGCACATCCATGTTTTGGCCATTCCTATAAAAATTATTATTATTATTCTAGGCCTTTTGCTTATTTAATAGACAAATAATGTGATTGAGGAAGATTGAGACATTGAAAATCCAAATATTGTTTGTTAATATTCTAATTGATCAAAAATACTTATTAAATAATCCTGGAATGTATTTTGATGCCCTTCTGTGCTTATAAAGGTGTTGCTTTAATTTCATAATAATATGACTAGGGAGTCTTTTGTTTCCATTTACATTATTATTAAATCTCATGTGTTCAGTACAGTCATCTCTTCCCTTTTAAAGTGAACTCACATGCCACCCACATTTGCAAATTCTCATCTCAAAAGTTAAAGGAAGATTTCTTACGTCTGAAATGATGATTTCCTGTGTAGAGCCATTTTCCTTGTATGTGACCAACCCAGGTTCAATTTCAGGTGCAACATATGGTCCTCTGACTGTCACATGAGTTCAGAGTGAGAAGTAATCCTAAACACAGTTGAGAGTGGCCCAACTTAAAAATAAAAGCTAAAAATTCTGAATTCTCCTCCTATTTAAAGAAATTCAACTTTTCTCAATATTGTCTTATCTAACCTATAGAAATGTTAACCATCTTTGTTTTTTTAAAGTCTTATGAACTGATTCCTTTCTTCTCTCTATTGCTGAAGAATGCACAGTTTTACTATTTCCGTTACAGTTCTTTTTTTATTTCCATGAAAAATTTCAGTTGATAATTTCTTATTTTCTGTATTTAACAGACCTGAAATGCTTCCATCCAACACAACCTGGCAGGACTTTGACTTCAAGCAAATTTCAGGTGGCTGTGACCAAAACATTTACTGTAATCTGAGTGAGTAACAAACTAAACAAGCTGTATTTGGAATCTTTAAAGTCTTGTCTGGAAATTCAGCTTTGTTTTTCTGGGTCTGCAAAAGAACTTCTGACCTGTTACCAGTGCTTCTGTCAAAATGGCTCACAGAAACGCAGGTGTTGCTTTGGAGTAAAGGGAGCTATAGAGTATATTTGATAGGTAAACATGTATTACAGGGGCTGGAGCGATAGCACAGACGGGGGGGCTTTTGCCTTGCACACGGGCAACCCGGGATCAATTCCCAGAATCCCATATGGTCCCCTGAGCACCGCCAGTAGTAATTCCTGAGTGCGGAGCCAGGAGTAACCCCTGTGCATCGTCAGGTATGACCCCCAAAAGCAAAAAAAAAATGCATTACAAACACTTGATTTTCATGGTTGAGGACATGTATTTTGGTTTTTTAAACACATCCAGCATTTGTCTTCCAATTTTTTTCCTCAGTCATGAAATTATCCTAAAATTTAGTAAATATGTCTATCATCCCTAACCATTTTCTTCCAAATTACTCTCTTCTAGGTCTCCTCTCAAACCCCATGCAATAAAAGCTCTGATCTGTTTTCTGTCTGTATTTTTCAGCTGACATTTCTGAGAACTTCCTATAAATTGAACAACACATTGTGCATTCTGGCTTCTTCAATCTCCTTTGTTGATTTACTGACTATAACTTTGTTTTTCATAACAATGATTTTTTTCACTCTGTAGTTTATAGTGATGTATCTTTAAATGATTTTATACTACTTTTGATATAGTATAAGGGTTTTATAATAGCTAATTTGTATTTCCTCCCTCTATGCTATATGCTGGAACATCTATACATGTTCTAAAATGCATATAGCTTGAGTTTAAATAGTCAACATATCCAAATATATTTAAAAAAGTAACAAATGCATATTTTTGAGTACTTACTATTGATCCATATAATTCTAGGATTTTAATATTTATGTCAATTCTGTTGATGGAAATTTTGTATTGTTATTTTCTATATTTCGGGGGGTGGGGCATGTCCCTCTTGACTTTCTGGGTTGCATTCAAGATCTTAGTTTATGGTATATGTGATGTAATTATTATTCAATTCAGATTTAAATTTTTTCATGTAATAATAATGTAATAGACCTTTGTAATTTAGCTTTGTGTTTTGAAACCATGCAAAACTCACTTCTTAAATCAGCAGTACTTTGGGAACTCTGGATTTTCTACAAAACATATATTATTTGTAGTAAAAGACAACTTTGACATATACCATTTCGATTTATTTTTGTGTTTTATGACTTGAAACTTTTTAATATTTTGGTTTAGGGCCACACCCAGCAGTGCTCAGGTTTTATTCCTTTCATCGCACTCAGGGATCACACCTGGCAGGTTTTGGAGGCTCTGTGGTATGCATAGGGATCGAATCCTTGTCAGGCATGTGAAAAACAAGCATCTTACCCAGTAATATCTTTCATGACCCTTTGTTGATTTTTTAAAATATTCAATTGTTAGGAATTACTGGTAAAGTGTTAGCTTTTGATTTATCCTTTCTTACCTCTAGTTTGTCATTTTGGTTCTGAAATAATTTTTATTATGTTAGTCATAATATTTATTTACATTCATTGTAATCTTCTTTCTGTAGTTTACTATACATAATAGATTGTTAATTGTTTCTTTAATACATTTCTTCATCATAATATATACATATTCAAAGATACAGAAACAGCATGCTCCTTTACAGACTTTTATTTTCCAGAATTAGAATGAGTCTCTGTGGAATAATTTCTTCTTAGAGTTTGGTTTCTTGGCCTCACATAGAATTATTCTTTTATGTTCTCTCGTCAAAGATATATAACTATAATTGCACAGGATATTTTGAATATGATGTAAGGCAAAATTCTGTGAGACTGATTTATCTGAGGATGAAACATCAAATTTACATGCTCAAACTTTCATTGACATGGGCATTGATAATTTTATCATTCTCACCTTCCTTTGAGGCTTAGAGGTGAAAGATCAAAACAAATAACAAAAATCCCCCAAATACTAAGTCTTCCATAATTTATTAACTTTGAAAATGAACATTTCAATTAAATCAATCTTTTGCACTTAAATCCTTTAAATGACAATTAATTTTGATAATAAAGACCAGTTTAATATTAGGGGTTGATGCTTTGCTCTTTTCTTTTTAAAATAGTGTTTGGTCATATAATGTGATGAAAAATAGCACTTCACCCCTGTGATCTTCCTCCTCCAAATCCATAACCTCAGACTTTTCACAAGCAACACTAATAGCAGCCCAGATTCCACCTCTGCTACCATGTAAGCTCTTCCATCGACCTTTTTTCAGACACTCATGAATAAATCTTGAAAGAGATGAGCTAGCAGTGAACATTTCCTGGACACCTGTTCACAGCTGAGACCTCCGGGATGTTCTTGGAGGATGGGGGAAAACCAGCTTCCACCCTAACAAAGCCCTGCCAGCCAATTCTCACTCCTCAAAGCTGCCACCATGCCTCCAGCAGAACTGTCAAGATAAATATTCTTGATTTTTTTCTGGAGCCACATCTCCAAACTCTACAATACTGACACCCCAGTAATACCATATTGGATAGGACGTAATAGAGAAGTCTTGACTCGCAAAAACTAGCAAATACAGAAGGCTTAACTTTCAACAATAACTTAGCAAACTCTCAGACAAGGACTTAATGTTCCCATGGTGAGATAAAACAATTTTCAAAATTTTTTTCTATGGAAGTAGTTTTTGATCATTCCATTAGCCATTTGGGGTAACAAGTAATATAAAATAAATTATTGTGAGCCTGGGCCGGAGCGATAGCACAGCAGGTAGGGCGTTTGTCTTGCACGCAGCCAACATGGCCTACCCGAGTTCGATTCCTCCGCCCCTCTCTGAGAGCCCGGCAAGCTACCGAGAGTATCTCGCCTGCACAGCAGAGCCTGGCAAGCTCCCCATGACGTATTCGATATGCCAAACACAGTAACAACAAAGTCTCCAATGAAGACATTACTGGGCCCGCTCGAGCAAATAGATGAACAACGGGAGGACCGTGGCTGTGACCGTAATTGTGAGCCTGCACATATGGCAGACTGCACTGAAGGTCATTCCTGATGATACTCTAGGGATCACATGGGCTGACAAGTATTGAAACAGTTTCAGTACTAATGTACTCTCTCTCTGGCCTCAACAATTTCTCCCTAAACTATGATTTTCTTAAAAATTAGTAAATATTGTATTATGAATGAAATTAAATTTTACTATAGTTAATGATGGGCTAGAGCGATAGCACAGGGGGTAGGGTGTTTACCTTGCACATGGCCCACCCGGGTTTGATTCCTCCGTCCCTGTTGGAGAGCCCTGCAAGCTACTGAGAGTATCCCGCCCACATAGCAAATCCTGGCAAGCTTCCAGTGACATATTCGATATGCCAAAAACAGTAACAACAAGTCTCACAATGGAGATGTTACTGGTGCCCACTTGAGCAAATCAATGAACAACAGGAGGACAGTGCTATAGTGCTATAGTGAATGATCTTTTAGGGCAGTCATGGATAGTTTACTAATCTCTACTTTTTGTAATCCACACTTCCCTTTCATTTATTGCTCCCTTCTTTGTTTTGTTTTAATTAATTTTTTAATCACATTTTGCATTATTGGCAACTTTGCATAACCCAAAATCCAGAGTAATTAGGAAAGGTTCTGACATGACATCTTAAAGACTTGTTAGGAATCCAACATGATATTACGCCCTGCTTTTATAGTAACTAGAATCAGTCTTGGTAATTAACAATGTAGTTAAATTTTTAGAGACTAAATTAGAATTTACTCTTCATATTACTTATTTTATAATTTAAGCTTGAAAATAAATGTGATAAGTTACATACTATTAATAAAGTTAGATTTCTTTAATTACTGTAGATTTTTTTTTGTTAAAAACTCTGAGTATTTTGGCCAGAGAGATGGTACTGCAGATAGGGTGCTCACCTAGCACATGGCCAACCTGGGTTTGATCCCCAGCATCCCATATTGTCCTCTGTGCATCACTCGGAGTAATTTCTGAGTGAAGAGCCAAGAGTAGCTCCAGAACATCACTAGGTATGGTCCAAAAACAAAACAAAACAAAACAAAAAAAATATTTCTAGATCATTTATTTTTATTTCTAAATTACTTTAGATAATTCTTTTGCAAATCCAAGAACTAAAAGTTTTTTTCTCTTCCTCTAATTTGGATTATTTTCATTATACAAAGTATTACATTAGTTTATAAAACATAAAACAAAAATCTGGGTTGTACAAATTGATTTTATCTTTACTGTTTTATTTGGGAGACCACATGCTGCAGTGCTCAGGGCTTATTGTTGGATTTGCAGCCATTTTTTCACTACTGGTGGGGCTCTGACTATATGAGATGCTGGAAGTTGAACTTGTTTTGGCCAAGTACAAGGCTTGTGTCTTACCCACTGTATACCTCTGGCCCTAGTTGTACAAATTCAGTCTAACAAAGTTTTACAGAAGTCTTCAGTGCAAAATATGATTTTAAATTATCATATTAAAATACTGTGCTTATGGGTCAGAAAAATAGTACAATAGATAAGGCTTGCCTTGTATGACCCCCAGTTCAACCCTCTAGTACCTCATATGGCCTCCCAGTCATCCTTGAGTGCAAAACCAAGAGAAAGTCCTGAACACTGCTGGGAGTGCTTCCCACACAAAAATCAGTGTCATTTATTTATTCAGGGTGTATAGCTACTATGCCAACAAAACATAATTATAGTTCATTTTCAGTTTCCTGGAGAATCAAATATTATCTAATTAATAAATGCAGAGCAAATAGGAGTTAGAACTGTAGGAAGTTTTATTAGTAATACACCTATGAATTTATAATGCAACATAATAAATTTAACAAACATTGGAATTATGGTTACTAAGGAAATTTTAATTTCATATCCAGATTATATCCATTTAAATGTGACCTTGAAGCATTATGATAGTATATATTTCTTTAATAAAATTAACATGTTTAACATGATATATCATTAATGCATTATTTGCATGAAGATTTAAAAGACTTAATTAAAATACTGAATTAATTGTGATGAAAAATTTAGATCATATATATGTGTGTGTTTATGTTATTTCCTTTCCTTCTCTTCTTCCTTCTTTTGTTTTAAAGATAGTATTTCCTAACTTCTGGTTTTAAGTACCTCAAAACTAAAATATCTGTTTATATTATAAGAAATGTCTGCTCAGAGGCCACAAGGATAAGGCAACACTAAATGTTTATTTTGTTTTAACATATAAAAACTAAATTCATATCGAATTTACCATGTGTGTAGCAATTTACCTTTTAACCCTCTGATTCATTTTCTAATTTCATACTTAGTTCATTTTCCTTTGTGTACTCTCAGAAGTCAATCTCAAAAGTTTCTTCGTGGTTCTAATCTTAGTATCAATTTCTATTTTCTACTGAGTCACCTTATTCAGTCCCATTGTGCCCATGTGATAGATAAATTTTCACTTTAGATCAATCTTTTGGTTTTAGACCCTTATTTTCAAATATTAAAATATTAATATTTTAAATATTAAATTTGGGATACCATTCATGATTTAAAAGTATGGGAAGTTTAGTATTAAGTAGACTTACCATAATATTAATTAATTAATTTATTTATTTATTTATTTATTTGCTTTTTGGGTCACACCCAGTGATGCACAGTGGATACTTCAGGCTTTTCATTCAGGAATTACTCCTGGCAGTGCTCAGGTGACCATATGGGTTGTTGGAGATTGGCCACATGCAAGACAAATGCCCTACCTACTGTACTATCACTCCAGCCCCAGTAAGTTTATATCACTTGATCACTTGACATCCCATTACTCATCGATTTGCTTGAGCGGGTGCCAGTAATGTCTCCATTTGTCCCTGCCATGTGCTGATGTAGCTCAGTGGCATCTGCTCATTCTAGGAATCGGTTTGAAGAGCCTCAAACTGATTGTTCAGGGTCTTGAGGAAGAAGTCTGACCATCTCATATGTGGGCGGCTACGCAATCTTTTGATGTCCCATGGAATCCAGTTGGTAATGGCTCTAGTCCAACGGTTATCTCCAAATCTCATTACGTGTCCAGCCTATCTGATTTTCAACACCTTGGCAAACGAGACAGTGTCCCTGATTCTTGATTGTTGATGGAGGTCAGAACTCTGGATTCGTTCTCTCATTTGAATGAAGCATGATACTCCAAGCATAGTTCTTTCAATTCCTTTTGGGACACCCGAATAGTGTTCTCATCGTGTTTTCATAGGGCCGAGGTCTCTGAGGCGTATGTTAATACAGGAAGAACAGTGGAATCGAAGAGATGTGACCAGAACCAGAGGTTCTTCATCCTCTCAGCTATTTCTTCCACGCTCTTGAAGGTGTTCCAAGCTGCACTCTTCCTCCTGCAAAACTCAGGTGCCAGGTCATTCGTCATGTTGACTTCTCGACCTAGGTACATGTAACTACTGTACAAGAAGGGAGACATCCACGACATTGGCAACTATCACTGGTTCTGCCTGTTGTCTGTCATCTACGAGCTGTTCACTCAAGTCATCCTGAATAGGATTGGCAGAAATCTAGATGAAGGACAACTATGCGAGCAAGGCATTCGGAAATGGTCGTCCCATTGAGAGTGAATGGAATGTCAGGAACGAGACAGTTTCTCATAAACATTGTCTTCATGAGATTTAACTGCAGTCTGACCTTTCCACATTCACAGTCGAAGTCGGTCAGCATTTGTGCCGGTTGGCTGATATTCGGTGTTATTAGAATGATGTCATCAGTGAAGAGAAGGTGGTATAGTTGCCTACTGTTTATCTTCACTCCCATTCCTTCCCATTCCAGTTGTCGCATGACGTTTTCGAGGGTGGCACTGAAGAGTTTGAGTGATCACTTCCTTGTAGAATAGTGAGATCCTGGTAGTGAATCTGTAATACAGCTCATGGAGGATCCTAATGTATGGAGTTTGAATGCCCTGTTTGGCTAGAGCTTTGATGACATTTCAGTCTCAACAGAATCAAAGGCCTTCTTTAAATCAATGAATGTTAGACAGAGTAGCATCTTGAACTCCCAAAAAACCTCAATGAGCTTGGTTATCGTGTGGATATAGTCAATTGTGCTGAATGCTTTTCGGAAACTGGCTTGCTTCCATGGTTGTCTGGTGTTCTGCCACATCATCTAGTGTTCTGCCAATCCTATTCAGGATGACTCGAGTGAACAGATTGTAGACGACAGACAACAGGCAGATCAGGGAATAGTTGTCAGTGTAGTGGATGTCTCCCTTTTTGTACAGTAGTACAGTCCTGCTGGTTTTCCATTGGGATGGAACCTTGCATTCAGACAGGTAGCGTGTGAAGAGCTGAGCCAGTGTATTGATGAGTACTGACGACAGGTCCTTCAGGTGTTCAGGTCTAACCTTGTCTGGGCCAGGTGCTGTTCGCTTCCTTACCGATGAAATGATGTGTCAGATTTCAGAAGAGAGAACAATGGGAATGACATATCTATCCTGTGGAATTTGGTATGTGGGCAGGTGGACATGTATATAGAAGAGATCTGAGGAGAAGTCATAGATAATCTTTTCTATTGCCCTTCTGGAAGATATGATAGATCCATCAGGATGTCGAGGGCAGTCATCTTGGTCTTGAAGTTGGCGAAGGACAACCAGGTGTTATGAATGCTTTCCCCAGCTTCTGCTGCATCTGCCAGCACAGCTCCTCTTCTTCTTTGAGGTCTTCCTTTATCGCTTCTCTGAACTGCTTTGCGAGCTTGGACATTCACTTGCAGTTGCCCGAGGCTTGAGTCAAGCCACGTTGGCAAAGGAGCTTGAGAGTTTTCAAAGACAGACATCTTTTTGTGGCTATCTCTCTCTCAGCATTCTTCGCACAATCATAGAAGTGATGAACCTGTAGATCATATTCCTCATCAATGTTGTCAATGACGGCATCTTCCCATATTGCCACAATAGTGCCAAAGAGCTCCCAGTTAGTAGTTGTTCTGGGATTTCCCTTCTTAAACTTTGCAGTCTTTTCTACCCCCACTCTGTGAGGTAGAATTCTGCAAGAAGGAGACGGTGGTCAGATCCCGTTTGGAATTTTGGGACAACAGTGACATCGGTCAGGCAAGACCATTGATTGAATATGATGTGGGCAATTTCATTGTGGATCCATCCACTGGGAGACTCCCATGTCCAACGTTTAGATTCAGCCTTCTGGAATTGTGAGTTACCACGGATGGTTTTGGTTGACATGATGAACTCAGACATGGGTGGATTTCTTCAGCTGATCTTCTTGTCCTCTCTTGGCATTAAAATCACCACAATGATTTTGTAGAAGGTGTGGTCTTCTTTATAGAACTTCTCCAGCTCCATGTAGAACTTCTCAATTTCTCCTTTATCAGAATTGGATGTTGGTGCATAGACAAGGAAGATTGAAACTGCTGGCAGTGAGCCACATCTATTCAAGTGTAATCGTCCAATTCGCATTCTTAGGCATTCGAATGAGTCAATGTTTATGGCCAAGTTCATGTTGCCAAGGACACCAACACCACCGACACCTCTTTTGTCACTTGTTCCAAGGAACAGTTCTTCTCCAGCGTTGAAAACGGCATGATGTGATTGATGCCTTCTCGTCTCAGTCAGACAAATGATGGCGTACTTGATCTTTTGTTCTTGCACCATCAGGTCCTTGATGGATGCATCTGATGCCAGCAAACGTGCACTGAAAGTAGATACAGGCAGTTATTTTTGTCCTTCATTTTGTCAGCCTAGTTCAGCCCTGAGATCTTATCAGCCTCTCCTTCCTCATCCTTCTTAATGCTGCCATATTGGTGGCTCTTTCCAGGTCAGGGGAATGAGAGCCATTATATTTACTGGTTTTGGCATATCGAATACACCATGGATAGCTTGCCAGACTCCGCCGTGCAGGTGGGACACTCTCGGTAGCTTGTCAGGCTCTCTGAGAGGGATACAGACTTTTAGGGTGGTCTCCAATGATCCTTGTAGGTGTGCCCATGGTTGAAACCATATTTGAACCCCATCTCATCCTTGTAGGTGTTCTCATGGTTGAAACCATATTTGAACCCCATCAAATATGGTGCAGTAATCTTATATGAAGTGTTTTATGATGTGTCATGCGGCCACTTTCAGAAAGCTTCCTGGAGCATGATGGCAGCTGGGTAGTGGAGGTAGTGGAGGTAATGGAGGTCCTCCGGGCTGATGGGAGCAGCCAGAGGATCTCTGTTCCTGGGTCAGTTGAGCCTGCAGTCCAAGGTCACAGAGTTCTACTTCCCTGATTCTGTGGGGCTTCATTCGTGCGTGAGTCTCAGCCTGAGTGTCCGCAAAGCGTCCCGGAGCAGTGGACATAATGGAGGGCTGCCGGGCTGCTGGGAGCAGGCATAGAAGCACTATATACAGTTTATATACTGTATACAAAAGATGTAGGAATTAAGCCATTTATACAAGAGAAGAATTCATACAAGAAGAATCATTACACAAAGGGTAAGAAGATTGCTGTTTACCACAACAGTGTAATCAAGGTGAAGAGGAGAAAGCATCAGAAATGTAACGCAAGTGACATGGTTCATACCCACTTAAGCACTTGCAGAATATGATATTTACTCAAGAATGAAGTGTGAAATCATTGAAGGATTCTGAGAAAAGGAATGATGAGCCTGCCAACCATGTCTCTTCATCATCAAATTATACAAGATTCAGACCATGCCAATAACACAATGCTCCTACAATTTGCTTGTATTTATTATAAATCCATTTTTAATTTTTATACATTTATTTTAATTTGGCATATCAATTTGGTCTATTTGGCATAGATCACGGATAGCTTGCCAGGCTCTGCCGTGTGGGTTGGATATTTAAGGATATTTAAGGTCTGAGCGATAGCACAGCGGGTAGGGCGTTCGCCTTACAAGCGGCCAACATGGCCGACCCGAGTTCGATTCCTCCGCCCCTCTCGGAGAGCCCGGCAAGCTACCGAGAGTATTTGATATGCCAGACACAGTAACAACAAAGTCTCCAATGGAGACGTTACTGGGCCCGCTCGAGCAAATCGACGATCAACGGGAGGGCCTTTACCTTTACCTTTAAGGTATCCTGAAAATTATTAAATAAATAGTCGCGCGGCCGCGAATGCGGCCGCGCGCTCCCGGGAGCTTGTTGTGATAATCTTTGGATCCTGGCCTTTGTTGGGGTTACACGGCAGTTGGAGGGTGTAACTGTCTAGCTACTGACAGGTCCAGTCCCAAACCGTGCAGGCTTAGAGATCTCAGTCCCGGGTCCCACACACCTGGGTTCCTCTGCCAGTTCGGTTATGTCTGAGGCTTATCCAAGTGTGTGGAGAGTGGCTCCAGTAAGGCCTTGGTTGGGGCCTGGAAGTCTTCAGCTGTTGGGCCCTGGCGAGGATAGTCAGACACAGGATAGGAGACTCTGCCTTGTGCTCTCCCGGGAGCTTGTTGTTGCCAAATCCAGTAATAAATGGATCTCATTTCCCTAACCCTGATTATGCAGAGTCGAGAAGGATATGGAAGGAGAAGCTGATAAAACACCAAGGCAGACATGGGCTGCCAAAACGCAGAAAAACAAAAATGATTGTCTGTACTTTTAATGCTCGTACGCTGGCATCTGCTGCATCCATTGAAGACCTTATGGTACAAGCACGAAAGATCAAGTACGACATCATTGGTCTGACCGAAACGAGAAGACATCAATCCCATCATGCTGTTTTTTACACTGGAGAAGAACTGTTCCTTGGAACATGTGATAAAAGAGGCGTCGGTGGTGTCGGTATCCTTGTCAACACAAACTTAGTCACAAGCATTGATTCATTTGAATGCCTAACAACCCGAATCGGACGATTACACTTGAATAAATGTGGCTCACTACCGGCAGTTTCTATCTTTGTTGTCTACGCACCAACATCCAGTAATGGTGAAAAAGAAACTGAGAAATTCTACGTGGAGCTGGAGAAATTCTATAAAGAAGATCACACCTTCTACAAGATCATTGTCGGTGATTTTAATGCCAAGATAGGACCAAGAAGATCAGTCGATGAACTCCACATCAGAACCCATGGCCTGGAATGGAACGAACAAGGTGACAGACTGTCTGAGTTCATCATGTCAACCAAAACCTTCCATGGTAACTCACAATTCCAAAAGGCTGAATCTAAACGTTGGACATGGGAGTCTCCCGATGGACGGTTCCACAATGAAATAGACCACATCATATTCAATCGGCGGTTTTGCCTAACCGATGTTGCTGTTGTCCCAAAATTCCAAACGGGATCAGACCACCGTCTTCTTCGTGCAAAATTCTACCTCACAGAACGAGGAGAAAAGAATGCAAGGTTTAAGAAGAGGACTCCCAGAACAACCACCAACTGGGAACTCTTTGGCTCTGTTGCGGCAACATGGGAAGATGCCGTCATTGACAACATTGATGAGGAATACGATCGAATGATTCAGCACCTCCATGATTGTGCAAGGAATGCCAAGAGAGAGATAACCACAAAAAACCGTCTTTCTTCGAACACTCTTGAACTTATTCGCCAACGTGGCGTGGCACGTGCCTCAGGCAACCACAAGCAAACGTCTGAACTGGCAAAACAGTGCAGAAAAGCCATCAAGGATGACCTCAAAAACAGGAGAGCAGCAGTACTGGTAGATGCAGCAGAAGCTGGGAAAAACATTCGTAATGCCCGCCTGTCCTTCACCAACTACAAAACCAAGATGACTGCCCTCCGACATCATGATGGATCTATCACATCTTCCAGAAGGGCAATGGAGAAGATTATTCATGACTTCTACTCAGATCTCTTTAATAGCCAAATCCACTTGCCCACATACCACATACCACATGATGGATATGTCGTTCCCAATGTTCTCCCTTCCGAAATCCAACATGCCATCTCGTCGGTAAAGAAACAAAGAGCACCTGGCCCAGACAAGATCAGACCTGAACACCTGAAGAACTTACCATCAGTACTCATCAATACATTAGCTCGACTCTTCACACGCTACCTGTCTGAATGCAAGGTTCCATCCCAATGGAAAACCAGCAAGACTGTACTACTATACAAGAAAGGAGACATCCACGACATTGGCAACTATCGCCCAATCTGCCTATTGTCTGTCATCTACAAACTATTCACTCGAGTCATCCTGAATAGGATTAGCAGAACACTAGATGAAGGACAACCATGTGAATAAGCTGGATTCCGAAAAGGATTCAGTACCATCGACCATATCCACACAATAACCAAGCTCATTGAGGTATCTCGGGAGTTCAAGATGCCACTCTGTCTAACGTTCATTGATTTAAAGAAGGCCTTTGATTCTGTTGAGACTGAAGCGGTCATGGAAGCCCTAGCCAATCAGGGCGTACAAACTCAATACATCAGGATCCTTCGTGAGCTCTATTGCGGATTCACTACCAAGATCTCACCATTCTACAAAGAAGTAATCATCCATATCAAGAGAGGGGTTCGGCAGGGTGATACCATTTCACCAAAACTCTTCAGTGCCACCCTCGAGAACATCATGCGACGACTAGAATGGGAAAACATGGGAGTGAAGATAGATGGTCGGCAACTACACCACCTCCGCTTTGCTGATGACATCGTTCTAATAACACCAAACATCAGCCAAGCGGCACAAATGCTTGCGGACTTTGACCGTGAGTGTGGAAAGGTCGGACTACAGCTGAATCTTACGAAGACAATGTTTATGAGAAACAGCCTTGTTCCTGACGCTCCATTCGCTCTCAACGGAACCACCATCTCCGAATGCAACAGTTATATATACTTAGGTCGAGAAATCAACATGATGAATGACCTGGCACCTGAGTTACGCAGGAGGAAGAGAGCGGCTTGGAATGCCTTCAAGAGCATTGAAGAAATAACTAAAAGGACAAAGAACCTCCAACTACGAGCACATCTCTTTGATTCCACTATTCTTCCTGCATTAACATATGCCTCAGAGACCTGGACCCTACGAAAACAGGATGAGAATGCTATTCGGGTCTCTCAAAGAGGAATCGAAAGAACTATGCTTGGAATATCACGATTCACTCAAATGAGAGATAGAATCCGGAGTTCTGATCTTCGTCAACGCTCAAGAATCAGAGACGCTGTCTCATTTGCCAAGACATCAAAAATCAGATGGGCTGGACATGTAATGATGTTTACAGACAACCGCTGGACTAGAGCCATTACTGATTGGATTCCACGAGACATCAAAAGATCACGTGGACGCCCACCTATAAGATGGTCAGACTTCTTCGTCAAGACCCTAAATGATTGGTTTGAGGCTCTACATGTTCCTAAAACGAACAGATACCATTGGGCTACGCTAGCACGCAACCGGGATGAATGGAGACGTTACTGGCACCCGCTCGAATAAATCGATGAATAACGGGGATTAAGTGATTAAGTGATTAAGTGATTTTAATTTGGGGAGGATACACCTGACAATAATCAGGGTTTACTCATGGCTTTGTGCTCAGGAGTTACTTTTGGAGGGACTTTGCGGACCATTATGGGGTGCCATGCATCAGACTGGTGTCAGTGCCCTCTTGTGCTGTCTTTCTGGTCCCTGCAAATATATTTTTAAAACAAACATTCATTTTGTGAACTTTAGGTGATATATTGGTCACTCTCCAATCCCACCTTTCTCTTTCCCCATATCTCTAAGATTAGTTATTAACTACATTGTGAGTTCTGTTCTTGGAGTACCAGCTAATTCTACAACAATCACACAATAAAAAATTTATTATCTGTTCAAAACAGTAGACCTCTTATGAAATGCTAATTGGTTAACCAAACCTTATCATATTTTTATTTTTTTAAGTAAAATAAGTAAGATTTGAAAAACACAAACTTTTCTGTTTTTGCAAATTGTTTTCTATCTACATGAATTTATGGAATATATAACTATTCTTTAAAATTTAAATCCCTTCGACAGGTAGGAAACTTCTATTTGTATATTTTCCCTCTTTGCCAGGCACCATCCCCTGACTTCTTACAATGTTATCCATGACTATAGGTAAAAACTTGTCTTATTTCAAATGTGCTGCAGCCACTGAAGCTTTGCTTCCATGAAGTCATGTTATCTGCTGTTCTCAAATCCATCTGTTCTCTTGCAGGTTCCAGGTGCCTAAGTCAGACCAGTGCCATATACATATGGCGAATTCCAACCCTTCAGGAAACAATTCTGTCCTCTGTGGAACCCTTTCCAAACATGCCAGAAGACTCCAGGAAATTATTCTTATGCCTGACACTGAGACCTGTGTCTTTATGACCTGTGACACAATTAATGACTAGATATAAGAAAAAACAAGCAAATTTTATGTTTTGCCACAACATTGATTTAAGGCTATTATTCTGTCTCTGTCTCTCTAGTCCCCTTTTTCCTTTCATTTAGACAATGTTTTATACTGTCTGGGTGAGAGTTCCTTCCATTTTCAAAGTGTGGGTTGAATAAAAATAATATCTAAGTTTTCTCCTCGCACCAAAAATGATGGATTCTTGAGGTCATAAACATAAGGTCTCATCTTTTATAGCACCTGCCTTGTGATGCCTGGATTGAGTTTGTGAGGAGATTGTTTCCCACAGACCCTAGAATATTCTCTAGAAACCACTACCTGTGCACTTCTCATTTGTGAGACCCATCCATCTGATCAATATTAGATTTCCAGGGGGTAAGGAATTTAGATGCTATTTGAACAGCAAGACCTTTTAGGTCAAAAAAAGTCTATTCCTATCACATTCTCCAATCCATCTGAAAAATATTTGGAAATGAAGCAGGTGGGAAACATGTGAGTTTTTCTTAAGATGAAGATGGCATTTCCTACTCCTATTGGATAATCAGTCAACAGCATTTTTGCAATTAATTCAACATTACTGGACAAGAAGAAACATATTTTTCATCTCTGCAGGAGACTTTACAAGATAATTGGGGACAGATTACTCTTCTGTTCTAAATTGGTGATGCTTCTCAGGTCTTAAGTTTTTCTTATACTATATGAAAGGCAGAAATATGTACCTTACACCTGTTATCTAACCTTGATGCTTTCTCATAAATAATTCAAAGTGTATTAAACAGAATTTGGGACTTATTCCTCACTGAAGTTACAACTATCAAATCATCTTTAACAATAAATTATTTTCATAGTAAACCGTATGAAAGAAAAGAAATAGATTAGAATAATTTTCTGCGGCAGCAGAAACATTTAACTATACTGAAACATGACTAGCACATATTGGCCATTTAATGAATATGTTAAGTTGTTTTTTCTTATGTTTTTATGTTGTCAAGATAAAATTAAAGTCAATTGAAATGGGAACATAAACATAACAAAAACTAACAAAAAATAAATGTTTTAACTAAGCTCTTCAGAAATATATATTTAACATTGAAAATATTTTGTGATCAAAATTTTTGAAAATTTTAATGGATCTCCCCTTCATTAAAGTACGCTTCAAGAAAGAAATGTTAATTATTTATTATAATGTTAAATTAAATGTTATTATAAAATAATTGTTGAGTTAAAATTAATTTTCACGAGTGAATAATTCTTAGTGAGCATGTATTAACTGCCACAAATTTCATGGATTGACTTCATTACACTAATGCTATGCAAACACAAGGCATCTTATGTTAATAGTTTCTTTATGTTAATTCCCTCAAATTTAATTTTAGAAAAAATATTTTTTGTCTTCATAAAATCTCATTGAGGATTCAATTGTCACCAAATACACTTATGGATTCATACTTAAATACTGTACTATGTGATTATAATCTCTGCTTTAATGTTCTACATGTGTATTATAGGTAGGGTTAGAACTGAATAACTTATTTGTTTGCATATTTTGACTACTGTGAATAGTGTCATTATGAGTATGTGTGTGCAAACAAATTTTTTACCTCCTGATTTTAATAGTTAGTTAAATAACCAAAAGGTGGAATTGCTGAAGTGAATGATAATTCTATTTTCTGGTTTTGGAGGAGCCTCTATATTATTTAAGTATTCACATATTCATTTGTTAACATAACAGGATTCCATTTCATCTTTTTCTTATGATAATTTTATTTCAACCATTATTATTTTAGTTGCTGTTCTGATGTAGAATGTTTTATAATACTGTTAATCTATTATCATACTTGTAATTTTATACCAAACACCAAACAATAATGTAGAAGAGAAGTAAATTTTTAAAAACTATCACGTTCAAAAGCTAAGATATATAGGACATTTAACAAAGGAGGTGAAAGAACTATTTAGTAACTATGAATCACTGTAAAAGGAATAAAAGAATACATAAGGAAATAAAAACATATCTTTTTCACAAACCAAAAGAATCAATATTAACAAAATCAATATTAATTACTCAAAGTAAATTCTAGATGCAATGGAGTCCTCATAAAAATTCCTATGGCATTCTTCAAGGATGTGGAATAAAAACTTATAAAATTTATACAGAGCCATAAAACTCTTAAAATAACCAAGAGCCATAAAACTCTTAAAATAACCAAAGCAGATCTAATTTAAAAGATGGGAAACACTGTATTACCAGACTTTAAAATACATTACAAAGCTATAGTAATTGACACCACATGGTACTGAAACAAAGACTCTAGATTAATGAAATAAATTGAGAAGTCATGGTTACTGCTTATGTGTACAGTTAATTTACAACAAAGGAGCCAGATACATGAAGTGGAGCACTGAGAATTTCTTCAACAAATAGTTCTTGGAAAACTGGATAGTCACATTTGAAAAAAATGAATTTATGAATTGAAGGACTGATATCAAACTATGTTGGTAAGATACATTGAAAACCTGGAAAGCACTCTCCACAATATTAAACTCAGAGACATTTTAAGTGAGATAACCCTACTGACACAGAAATCAAAAGAATAAACAATGAAATTAAACAAACTAAAAAATTCTGCAATCCAAGAGAAATAACTAAAATAAAATAGCATCCTATTGGAGAAAATATTTTTACATTATAAATAAGATTATGGACTAACAACAAGATATAAGTATCTGTCAAAACTCAACAACAAAAACTAACATACAATTCTATCAAAAATGGTAGAAGTGTTGAATAGATAGTTCCTCAAAGAAGACATAAATATGGTCAACAGTCATATGAAAAAGTATTCATCATCACAGGTTATTGGGGACATTTAAATCGAAGGACAAAGGAAGAGCCCTCAAACAAGTGAAAATGGTCTATATGGAAAAAGTCCAGAAACAATAATTTCTGGTTGGAATGGCAGTGAGTGAACTCTGTCTGTGGGACAATTTTCTGGTTTGGTTTCTTTGGAAAATGGTTTGGAAACTTTTCAAAAAATAATAATAGAGCTTTCATCTTACCCAGTGTTTTCATCCTAGAGCACCTACTTCAAAAACACAAGTTTTGTTTTAAAAAGATATGTTTACATCTATGTTACCCCAGAATTATGTAATTTATGATAAATAGATTTTGTATGTATACCTAATAAATATGCATACTTATGTTCATCACAGGATTATTTTTATATAAAAATCTATATTTTTGTGAATTGTAAAGGATTACTTATATGAAAGGTCATATGCACACTGTTAATTATAGGATTATTTACAATAGTCAAAGATATGAAAAATAGCCTCGCACCCATAACAGATGAGTTGATAAGGATCTGAAGTGGATAAAGAACTTAGACCAGAAAGAGAAAGGAAAAGAGAAAGAGAGAGAGTACAGAAATTCAATGCTTGTTTTGCACATGACTGACCCTAGTTTGATCCTGGCATAATATATGATCCCTCTAGTACTACTAGGAGTGATCCTTAAGCACAGTCAGGAGTAATCTCTGAGCACCACTGGGAGTGACCCCTACAAACACACACACACACACACATATAAATGTATATGTATATATATTATATATATGTACACACACACTGTAGCATTGTAGCATTGTTGTCCCATTGTTCATCAATTTGCTCAAGAGGGCAACAGTAACATATCCATTTGTCCCTGTCACATGCTAGTGTAGCTCAATGGTATCTGCTTGCTCCAGGAACACGAAATGAGATTTCCTGTTACTTTTTTTTTTGCATATCAAATATTCCACGGGTAGCTGTGAGGCTCTGCCATATGGACAAGATACTCTTGGTAGCTTGCTGGGCTCTCCGAGAGGGACGAAGGAATCAAACCCAGATCAGCCGCATGTAACCCAAACACCCTATTCTCTGTGCTATTATTCCAGCCCCTACATACACACATGTATATATAAAATATACATTTATATATTGTTACTGTGTTTGGTATATCAAATACATCACAGGTAGCTTGCCATGCTCTGCCGTGCGAGCGAGATACTCTCGGTAGCTTGCTGGGCTCTCCGAGAGGGGCGGAGGAATTGAACTCGTGTCGGCCATGTTGGCTGCGTGCAAGGCAAACGCCTTACCACCGTGTTATCGCTCCAATGGAGACGTTACTGGGCCCGCTTGAGCAAATCGATGAACAATGGGAGGACAGTGACAGTGACATTTATATATGTATATCTGTGTGTATGTATATATACATATATAATTGAATATTAGTTATTATAAAATATGACATCTTGTGGTTTTCTCAACATGAATAATTTGGAGGGTAACATAATAAGTGGAAGTGAGTTAGAAAGAAAAAAAAGGAGATGATGGTTCTCAATTTATGGGTTATATAGTCCCTAGTGAAAGCAAACCTTGAGAGGTCAATAGGTCTAAGAATCCTAATTTGGGATCTTGAGATAATGAGGTATATGTATTCACACTCTTATTGGGCATGGTGAAGCAGCACTGCAAATATCAAATACCATTATCAGCATTATTATAAAATATAATTTCATTTAAAAAGTTTAAGAAAAAATATACTTTTGACACCTACTGTTACTGCACTAATTGTGACACCAAAATGCCAATATTTTTTCACTCTACTACTATAGGTCCCTTTTTATTTGTTTTCCATCTCCCTGTTTGCTTCCCTCTGGAAAACCTTAGTTCTATTCTCAAAATATCACTTGTTTTTATTGGCCACTGTATATTCTACTTTTTCGTTTATCTGTGACCTATTAGTGAGGTTATTTGGTATTTGTATTTCTCCTGATTCACTTCACTTGACACCTTCAAGTTTTATCCCTGTTATAGTGAAACGTAATTTCTTCTTATTCCTAAGTAGTATATGTGTGTGTGTTTGTGTGTGTATTTACATAACTTTCTTTATGCATTTATCTGCTGTTGGGTACTTTGGCTATAGTAAATTATGTTGCATATATCTTTTCAATTAAATACTTTTGTAGTTTAGACATAGATATCAAGTAAAGTAAAGTAAAAAAAAAGGCCCTCCCGTTCATCATCGATTTGCTCTAGTGGGCCCAGTAACGTCTCCATTGGAGACTTTGTTGTTACTGTGTTTGGCATATCAAATACGTCACGGGGAGCTTGCCAGGCTCTGCCCTGCGGGCGAGATACTCTCGGTAGCTTGCTGGGCTCTCCGAGAGGGGCGGAGGAATCTAACTCGGGTTGGCCATGTTGGCTGCGTGCAAGGCAAACGCCCTACCGCTGTGCTATCAAGTAGTGCTCAATTCCATTTTCTCTACACTTTGATCAGCATGAGCTTTCTATTAATAACATATATTATCTCTATATGGCATAATGCATGAATAAATTGGTCACACTAAAAAGTATTAAAAACATAAAATAAAATGAAAGCTTTTAACTAACTTAAGAACCCAATCATAGAAGAATAATGGAATTCTCATAGATGAAGAGAGTAAGAATCACAGCTGGAGCAAGGGTGTCCCTGTCCCTGTCACTGTTCTCCCATTCTTCATCGATTTGCTCGAATGGGCCCAGTAACACTGTGAGACTTGTTACTGTGTTTAGCATATCGAATACATCACGGATAGCTTGCCAGGCCTTTCCGTGCATGTGAGATACTCTTGGTAGCTTATCCAGCTCTCTGAGAGGGGTGGAGGAATCAAACTTGGGTTGGCTGTGTCGGCCGTGTGCAAGGAAAACGCCCTACCCGCTTTTCTATCTCTCCAGCCCTGGTGATGAATAGACAGGTATCCTTTAGTGCATTGTGCCATAGTTAATAGTACTCTTGTAAAAACACTTAAACATTTGCTATGTAGATGGGTTGCATTTGAAGTGTTTTACCCCCAAATAAGTTTAAAAAAATCCCTTAGTTCTTGATTTAGTTATTGACCCCTGAGGAAATGACTTTGCTGGTTAAAGAGTTGTTAAAGCCAAAAAAATAAAAATTAAAACCGTAAAAGGTGAACAAACATAAACAAATTTCTTGTCAATCCCCTCTTTCTCACTTGATTTAACCTACATCCTGTTAACTTTATTTCTGATTTCTCTTGAATGTCTCCATTGTTTCTTCATTGCCACCTATATAACTCTGAACTATACTTTCAATATTTTAGACCATTGTAAAGTCTTTAAAATTTTTCATTACACTGTTGTCTTCTTCAATATAGTTTTCAGAGAATAACACAAAGTGATATGTTGCAACCTAAAAATAACATTCTTCTCTGATACTTAAAAAGTCTTTGATGGCATTTCATTGGCCTTATTGAAAAATCCAGATTTTCCATCATGTTAACTCCCTACATTTTCTGGATTCTTACCCTTCTGAAGTAATTCAATATTTCCTACTTCCATGTCCTCACAAAGCTGAGCTCTTCCTCACTTTTTAAAAGCTGTTATGTGTGTCTGGCGTTTGTTAATTCTATCACCTTTCAAACTCCAGTTCTTTGCTTTAATTCTAATTTTTAAGAAAGATCTCTCTTGTTAACTTTTTCAATTCTCATAAACCCACTAATTCTCCCATCATTCTGTCTTGTTATATTAACATTATAAATGTTGTTGACTACTATGACTTTGGTATGAGCCCTTTTTATGACTCCAAAAGTAGTTGAATAACTATAAACAAAACAAAAATAAATTTGAGACTAAAATTATGAGTACATATACATATTAGCTGGAGCGATAGCACAGCTGGAGCAGGTAGGGCTTTTGCCTTGCATGCGACTGACCCGGGTTCAATTCCTCCATCCCTCTCGAAGAGCCCGGCAAGCTACCAAGAGTATCCTGCCCACACTGCAGAACCTGGCAAGCTCCCCTTGGTGTATTTGATATGCCAAAAACAGTAACAAGTCTCACAATGGAGATGTTACTGGTGCCCTCTCAAGGAAACTGATGAACAATGGGAGGACATTGCTACAGTGTTATATGTATTAACATTGCATTTTAACTCAAATATTGTGTCTTTTATTGATATTTTTACATGGGATCAGGTTTCTTGTGTTTGTTTGGGGGCCACACCCAAATGTGCTCTGGGGTTACCCTTAACTCTGCACTCAAAAATTATTCCTGGCTGTACTTAGGGTACTATATGGAATGCCAGAGATTAAGCCCAGTTTGGTTGTGTGCGAGACAGAGCTCTGCCCACTGTACTATTGCTTCGCCTTTGAGTTTTCTTTCAATACATTGTAGAGTGATTGGAGTAATTCTAAAGCTTTCTTAAAGTAGCATATTTTTCATTGATTCCTACTTCTTTTTGAGGACAGAAAGGGGTTGGACCTCACCTAACACTGCCCAGGGTCTATTCCTGGCTCTAAGCTCATAGATGACCCCTGAAGATATTTGGGAGACCATGTGTTATGCTAGAGATTCAAACTAATAATCAACTGTATTCAAGGCAAATTCTTTAGCTCTTGTACTATCTTTGTGCCTCATAATTTCCTTTGTACTGGTTCATTAAAATCCAGTGAAAAACTAAAACTATCTATGAATCAGGATCAACATCTTCTGCTTTTCCTCTTTTATTGCTAGAACATGTTCTCCATATTTCATTTGAGATGTTTTTAATCATTTATTTAGGAAATTATTCTTCTACATACATTTTCTTAAAAGATTTTTCTCATATAGTTTTTTCTCATAGTACTCACACAGGCATACAGACTCCTTTCATCTTGTCCTTTATCCTCTTCCTGTGACATATTTGTACTGTTCAGAGCTGGAAATATTATGTATTACCTATGCTCACACTCTGTTGACTAATCCTCAGGCACATAATCACAGTTGATGCTAAATCTAAATTAAATGTATGCTCAGGAAGCTTGCTAGTCTATCTAAATGTATGCTCAGGAAGAAGAGGAAATGGGTATGGTTAGCAGCTAGTCAGTCTTGGCAAAGCGCTCCTTTAAGTATAGTTTAATACTGTGATATAATCTTGGCCCTATGTAATATATGAATTCAAAAGAGGAGATGACTAAGTTCTATAAGTATTATTTGTTTTGGAAAGGTCCATGCCCCAATCTGTTTAACATACTTATCCAAATTTCTTGGCAGGTAATACCTTCATGGACAAGTCAGTAAGAAATATTTTATCTTATTAATAGTATCACCCTTTAGAAACTATTTAGCATACAGACAGAATAAAAATATATATGTATATATATTGTGAGAAGGATAAGTTGGCATTATAACTGTGATCTTATGTACATTAAAATATTAAAATGGTCTCCACTATTTCCTGGCTTACCAGTCAGTTCCCCTGGCTCTCACTTACCTATCAAGTGTCAGAGAAACATTCTGAGCTTGAAAGAAATAAATGATATTGGTGACCATATAGGATTGTTTTGTTGGCCGGGAATAGCTTCCACAAAGATTTGGAACTTGTGTAGAACCACATGGAATTACTGAATCTATCACCTAACCAAGTATACTCTGTTACTCATTAATCAGCTATGTTTCCTAACATCCACTATTAAATAGAATTTGCTACTTAAATGCCAAATTCACAGGATTCTCAATAAAATATTAATAAGTTAACTTGAAAGAATAATCTGTCTACAATTATAATAAAATTTCATTATGAAACAGTTCACCAATTTGCTTTAACTGAAAATGACTGAAGGCATGCAACAAGAACAGGTGAGGACTTAACGTCAATCTTTGGGAAAACTTTGTTGCAGGCAGAAGTAAATATTTCTATTAAGCAGAGAGTACTGGCAAGGTAAAAAGTTATCATTAACTGATAATATCATATTTATTTTTACATAGAAATTAACTTCTTGCTCATTCCTTTTGTGGCATGTCTCACTGTGCCGTTTCTGTTCTAAAGAATATACTGTCCACTGCAGCACTGTCCTCCCATTGTTCATCGATTTGCTCGAGCAGGCACCAGTAACATCTACATTGTGAGACTTGTTGTTACTGTTTTTGGTGTAAAGAATACGCCAAGAGGAGCTTGCCAGGCTCTTCCGTGTGGGAGGGATAATCTCGGTAGCTTGCTGGGATCTCCGAGAGGGACAAAGGAATTGAACCCCGGTTGGCCACGTGCAAGCCAAACACCCTACCCACTGTGCTATTGCTTTTTTTGAACTATCCTTTCAGGGATCATTTCTATAGTATTTTCTAAGGAATAATGATAAAAAAATCCCTTATGTAATGCAACAGTCTTTTCTGGAGTCCCTTCTGGACTGATGATAACATTAAACATTAGAACAATCATAAATCAAGGTGAAATAATTATATATATACATATAAACATATACAAACTTCAGAAGGCTAATATATATGATTTGGTGTATCTGTGAAGATTTACCCAGTAAACCATCATCATAACCAAATTTGTAGAGATCCATTGCCTCCACATACTCTTTTCATTTTTTGTTTTATTCTGCTTTTCATAATAAATATTAACATGGAATCTACTCAAGAAATTTTAAGTGTACAATACAGCAATAGCACAGCTGGTAAGGCGTTTGCCTTGCACGCAGCCAACATGGTTGACCCGAGTTCGATTCCTCTGCCCCTCTCGGAGAGCCTGGAAAGCTACCGAGAGTATCTCACCTGTACGGCAGAGCCTGGCAAGCTACCTGTGACGTATTAGATATATGCCAAACACAGTAACAAGTCTCACAATGTTACTGGGCCCGCTCAAGCAAATCGATGAACAACAGGAGGACCGTGACCGTGAATACAGTATTATTGATTTAAATCACTAGACTGTAAAACGGATGTATAGAATTTATCTCATCTTGCATGATTAAATTTATACTAATTAAAAAGGCCCCCATTGTGTTGTGAGGATCCTCCCAGGATGGGAGAAGCATGCTGAAAGTAGACTGAACATGATTGCCACTCAATGTCTCTTTTGCAAATCACAGCACCCAAAAGGAGACAGAGAACAAAAGGGAATGCCCTGCCACAGAGGCGGGGTGGGATGGTGGCGGAGGGGGAAGGGATACTGGAATCCATGGTGGTGGAGAATAGGCATTGGTGGAGGGATGGGTACTCGATCATTGTATAACTGAAAACCAAGCACAAAAATTTGTAAGTCTACAACTGTACCTCATGTTGTTTCACTCATAAAAAAAATTTTTAAAAGGCACCTATTTCCCTTTTCCCTGGTCACTGATAATCATTATTTTATTTTTTATATGAATTTAATTGTCTTAGGTATTATACAAAAGTGGAATTATGTAATGTTTGTTTCTATGTTATTGGATTGTTTCACTTATTAAAATCAATAAAACAACGAATTATTTTAGTCACAAACAGTGACACTTTTTAAAGTATGTTGAATGAAATTAATTAGATTCAAGCTGCTTTATTCTAAATGATCTATGGAAAACTCTATGGGAAAAAAATAAAACCGGTGTAAATGGAAGCACCAAAATTATCTGTATCTGGAAAGAAAGACAAGAAAGTTTTATAGATAAATATTATTTTATATTTTATATGGGAGGCAGTTACATGCTTTGCTACTTTGGTTAAAGGTTCAAAAACTATGTAATAAGATTCTTTTCTGTATGTAAATCATACTTAATACAGTTAAATTGAAAATGCATTGCCCCTGTACAAAGAACACCACTCTAAATATACAAAATTGTATCTTCTAAAAAAAAATTGTGGTGTCCAAATTTAATATGAATGATTTTCTATATTGCACCTGTTTCCAATTGATATCAGTGGAGAAAGAACAAAAGAAAACTTATAGTGAGAATATTTTCATTTCCTTTTAAGTGTATTATTGCAACCCCAATCTAAATTAAAACAACAGACATGAAAAATAAAATTAGTAACAGTAGGAAATTTGGAAATAATGTGAATTTAAAGCAGGTGCTCCCATAAATAACCATCTACAGTAAATGTGAATTTAGCACCTTGCATATTATTCTGGAAAACATGTACACATCTGGTTTCCTGCTATTGGGCGTGATTTTAAAATATTTGTTCCAGATATATAAATCAATGCACTTAAATCTAAAAGATTAATAGTAATAGCTCAGAGCTTACATTGGCCCCTTGGCTCTCTTCTCTGATGAACTACAGTGGAAGGTTTGACTTAGCTTTCTGAGAACTTTAAAAAGTTTTTGAAGAAATAGATTTAAATAAGTCTCTTAGCTTTACTTCGTCAGGTTTAGGAAAGCCAGCCAAGTTAAACTCTGAGATATGTCTGGGACTGATGTAGTTTTCCCTCAAATACTTGTAGGGATTGTTCACATAAATGAATGAATTAATCATGACAATGTTGCAACACAGCCTTCTAATGGCTCTGCAGTTGCATAGTTTCAAAGCTATCCATTTGAAGTTTTCAAAAACAAAAATTATAACAAAACAAATTGTAAAGGCTTAGTAAAATCCTGTTACATGGTTCTATTTAACGGTCTTGAATAAATAAAAGAGGAAAATAAAGCAATACAAATACTCTAAATTAAAAATTACAGAATAATATGTACTAAGTGGTAGACTACTTGAAAGGTTATTAAAGAGATGGAAGATATTCCAAAGTAGTCTACTAATGAACAGATGTCTATCTGGAAGGGATTTCTCAAGGTGCCCTACATGAAACAGAAGTCTTTGATCTTCTTTGATTCATCTCAACTAAATTGGGGTTGACATTTTATCAATCCTATAATACCAGTGGATCACAGCTTATCTTTAAATAAATTTATCACATGACAACAGTGTTACCTAGAAGAGCAGTTCTTTATTAGGTACCTATTGCTTTGTAATAAACTTTCAAAAATCAGTGGTTGTAAACCACAAAGATTGATTTACTTATGACAGTGTTAATCACCAAGTTTAGCTAGTCACTATGAGGTGATTTTTCTTCTAAGCTTTCCTATACTTCCTGGAAGATTGCCCTGAGACTAAATGGAATACAGGATCTCAGCTGAATAGAATTTTCCAATATGTATAGTATCACTCTTAGTTTGGGGTCATGTTTTCTTTTCAGGACAGTATCATCTCCAAAGAGAACAAAGGGAAATGGCAAGGGCTCTTAAAACCATACTCAGAATTCACCCAATAGATCTTCTCTCTTGTTTCATTATTCAAATAAATTATCAGATCATCCAAGATTCAATGTTTGTGTTTTATGTATGTATTTGTTGAGTGTGTATCATATATATGTATATATTTTATATATATACATATAACTATGAAGGGAATATATATTACTTCTCAAACACATTGAAATTTTAATGGTTCTGATCTGTAGGTCTATAAAAAGATGTATCACCTAAATCCATGATACTGAAGCACATTTTTTGAAACAGTACCAATTCTACTACTCAGTCATTCATACGAGAATAAAAATACTAATAGACATGACATAAATACTACATATTATCATCTTCTCCTACTCCTGCATGTTGGCAATCACTTGATCACTTGACATCTCGTTACTCATCAATTTGCTCGAGTGGGTGCCAGTAATGTTTCCATTTGTCCCTGTCGCGTGCTAGTGTAGCCCAATGGCTCATTCTAGGAACACGAAGAGCCTCAAACCGATAGTTCAGGGTCTTGACGAAGAAGTCTGACCATCTCGTAGGTGGGTGACCACGTGGTCTTTTGACATTCTGTGGAATCCAGTCAGTAATGGCTCTGGTCCAGCGGTCGTCTCCAAATCTCATTACGTGTCCAGCCCATCTGATTTTCAATACCTTGGCAAACGAGATAGTGTCCCTGATTCTTGACCATTGACAGAGGTTGGAACTCCGGATTCTTTCTCTCATTTGAGTGAAACATGATACTCCAAGCATAGCTCTTTTGATTTCTCTTTGAGAGACCCGAATAGTGTTCTCATCCTGTTTCCGTAGGGCCCAGGTCTCTGAAGTGTATGTTAATGCAGGAAGAACAGTGTAATGGAAGAGATGTGCCCAGAGCCGGAGTTTCTTCGTCCACAAATGCAGATGTCATTTCTAAAGTGCTTTTTTTCAACCCAGGGGTATATTCCCAGAAGTGGTAATACTGAATCATATGGAAGCTCAATTTCTAGTTTTTTGAGGATTGTTCATATTGTTTTCCAAAAAGGCCAGACCAGCTGGCATTCCTACTAACAATGAATGAGACTCCCTTCTTCCCCACATCTGTGCCAGCACTGGTTGTTCTTGTTCCTTTTGATGTGTGTGAGTCTCTGTAGTGTAAGATATCTCATTTTTTGATTTGCATCACCCTGATGATTGCCCATATGTGTTGCTTCTTTAGATAATTTACTTTCTCCTTATATTTTCATTGTCTTTGGATTTTCCTGTCCTCGTCTTTTCTTTTTCACAAAATGTGCTATATATTTTGGGACTGGAGAGATAGTACAGTTTCTTGGACAATTCCCTGTTCAAGTCCCAACATTCCATATGATCACTCAAGTCCTACTAGGAGCCCTGCCAGGAGTTATTCCAGAATGAAGAGTCAGGAGTATGCCCTCAGCACCACTGGATGTGGATGTGGCCCAAATAACAAAAGGAGGGAAGAAGGAAGAAAAGGAAGGAAGGAAGGAAGGAAGGAAGGAAGGAAGGAAGGAAGGAAGGAAGGAAGGAAGGAAGGAAGGAAGGAAGGAGGAAGGAAGCGATGGAGGGAGGGAGGGAGGGAGGGAAGGAGGGAGGGAAGGAGAGGTGTGGACAGCAGGCAAGATATTTATTTCCAATCAAACAGTTTTCTCATCCTATTTCTTAGTGAAAATTGGGGTTCTAGAAATGGATTTCTTTGTTAACTTTCTATGTGACTTATAGTGTTATAGTTACTGTACTATAAGTATACTATAACAGTATAGTATAAGTACACTATAACTCACTACAGTAAATAAGTTTAAAGTCTACTGCACTCAACAGAAAACTTATCCTGAATTCAAGAGTCACTCCTGCTCAGTTCCCATTGTGCTTGGGGGTCTCTAGATGCACAAATGGAGGTGATTGGGAAACAATTTCATATAGGCGATTAAACCCAGGGCCTCACACATACAAAGGTTATGGTATGACACTTGAGGTATGTCACCAGACTGTACCAATTCAGAACATGATCCTTCTTGAATTTACTTGATGTGATTTAATCTCGGGAATTTATTCAAAATTATTTTGAATGACACTTTTCTGATATTGCTTTTAAACTTCTTAAAAGTTTCTAGATAAAAAAATAACCAGATGCCAGCTTAAATATTTTGGGATTCTAATATTTTAGGGTTCTTCAAGACACATTTAATTTTACTGGGATTATTTCTCACTTTTAGCAATTTTTCTTCTAGAAAAACTATGGATTTGAAACTTTCACATCCCAACCTATCCATGCCTGGACCATCTGCACTTCTTTTAAATTAAGCTGTCAAAAAGAACATCTTTCTTTAGTTCATAACTGCCTCCTCATACATCATTACAAACATTTTGAAGTTCGGGAAGATAATTTAAAAGACCTCAGCACATACTTCGCATGCAAGAGGTCTGGGCCAAATCTCCAGCCTGCTTAGTTCTCTCAGTATTGCTGGGAGTGAGATTCCTAGACCCCTTCCCCAGTCACTACACTAAGAGTTATACTGAGTGCCATGGGATGTGACCCAAGATCAAAAACAGAAGGATTTTAAAGTAATATGGTTTATATATTTGAAGACTATTTTGTGGTCTGAACAAACTAAAGTTATACTGAAAGGGAAAAAGTGAGATGAATAAAACGACCTCACATGCAAATCGTCTTTGTAGATACATTTGTACAGAGCAATAATACAGACAAAAATCCTTGGATGGGTGGCAAAATCAATCATGTAGTATCCAGTTAGTGCAGAAGACACCTAAAGGATAGTAAGAGAATGTACAAAGTAATCATGATAATCATAAGAAGTAGATGTGAAATCTTCATGTAGTTCAAAATATTTCCAGGATATATAGAAGGCACAAATTAATAGGTACTTCAACATGTTAGAAAATATACTATACCCTTAAAGCAGTGTGGTAAGAGTGAGGGGTAGAAATAATTAAAGGGACAATAACAGTTACCCCTGCAATTGCAAGCTTCGAGAACAAACTTCTGAGGAGGAGAACCTAGTCTAGTGTATGTTCTAGTCTTTTCTTCATAAAGAGGTGGTTTGGCACTAAAAACCAAAGATTTAGAGTGGCTAAATCAAAGATTTAGAGTGGCTGGAGAAAGCTAAAGGAAAAAAATGTTTAGGAATGACTACCAACTGTTTGAAGTGGGCAACTGACAAGGAGATGATACATTTACCAAAAGGGGACATCAGAAAACTTTTGATGTTGAATATATTTTCAATTTGAGATAGGTAATAGGAGAGGGTCTAGTAGTACTGACACATGGAAGTGTTTGACAATGAGAAAATTCTTGCCTTTCTACCACAGAATGCCTTTAAATTGGAGTATACTGTTTACTTTATCTGCCAAAATAAAAAATGTAGGGTCTGGATTCTGCCACTAACACTTGCCACAGCCTTAGATGAGAACCTAGAATATTTTAAATATTCTAAATCTCCAAACTGCCTAAATGATTGGGATTTCACAGTTAATAATAAGGCATATGTCCAAGGTCCACGGTCCTCCCGTTGTTCATCGATTTGCTCAAGCTGGCCCAGTAATGTCTCCATCGTGAGACTTCTTGTTACCGTATTTGGTATATTGAATATGTCACGGGGAGCTTGCCAGGCTTTGCCGTGTGGGCGAGATACTCTCGGTAGCTTGCTGGGCTCTCTGAGAGGGGTGGAGGAATCGAACTCGGGTCGGCCATGTTGGCGTCGTGCAAGGCAAACACCCTACCACTGTGCTATCGCTCCAGCCCAATAATAAGGCATATGTTAAATATATTAATAACAATTAAAAAGATGCACACAATGATTCAAATGTCCTCTGTTCAGGTATTTAAAAGTACTAATTCAAAAGTGCTAGCAATAGTCATTATTGTCAGATATACCTGGATTCTAATTTATTTCCATTTCCTTGTCATATAATATGAACTTTCTTATAATAACTCCTTTTTCTTGCTTAGTCTAAAATCAGAAAACTTGGTTTTATAAAGAGTGTTGTTTTCTATCACCACATCCTGGATAACCACTGGCATGAATATACACTAAAATATGTACATAAAGGCCGATCAAAGAATATACTTAGTCCCAATAAATAAAACTGCATTTTAAGAGAATATGTAGTGAGAAAGACTTACAAATCTTTACCTCATTGTAAGAAGTAATTAAGGACACCAGGGGACATGTGAACACACATCATATACACTTTACATACATATATACTTAGTATATTTTCACAAGTAAGTGAGGGAGCAGACACAGGATCCTAATGAATCATACACTTAGCAAAGATAATTTCTTTGTATTATTGTAGTTCAGGTACAGTAATACATGTTAAAGCAATGTTAATTTTAATGGCATTAATGAATAAAGATACTGCACATCTCCATCACCAAAGTGACCAAGATGACTTTGCATGATCTATATCATGGCATCTTTAATCAACTTCATCCCTTCTTTTTCTCCCCACACTTCTCAGTAATCTCACTTTTCCAAAGACTTCATTAAATATTTCCTTTTTTCACTCCTTTGTATACCACATATAAGTGAAATCATTTGCCATGTGTCCTCCCTCTGATTGATTTCACTAAACATGATACCCTCCAGTTCGATCCAACTGGTGGAAAACTACAAGATCTCATCTTTTCTGTCCAGGTTAATGAACTTAGGGGCTGGAGTGATAGCACAGAAGGTAAACCATTTGCCTTTCATGCGGCCTACCCAGGTTTGATTCCCAGCATCCCATATGGTCCCCTGACCACCGCCAGGAGTAATTCCTGAGTGAAGAGCCAAAAATAACCCCCTGAGCATCGCTGGGTGTGACCCAAAACAACGAAAAACAAACACACACAAAAAAAGCAAGCACAAAAAATTGTAAGTCTTTCTTCAACTGTACCTCATGATGTCTCACTATTAAAAAAATAAATTTAAAAAAATTTAAAAAATTGTAAGTCTACAACTGTACCTCATGTTTCACTAATAAAAAATAAATAAATAAATAAGAGAAAAAAATAAAAACCTGTTTCAAAAAAAGCTTTGATATAAATTTTACACTGATATTTAGAGTCCTTTGTTGTTAACTAAAGATTGCAGAGACATTAGTGTTAACAGAGATCACAGCCCCTCTTATTTTCTATCCCTCTATCTTTTTCTTCCATGTGTCTTTTTTCCTACATGCACCCTGTATTAAAAAATTGGAATTATAAGCAATGCTTTTCCTGAAGTCTATTCTTACTAATGATTACCTGAGGAATTGGGACTTTAAGAGAAACATTTAATTTAGAATCAGTCGGACAGAGGCCCAGTTAAATTGGGGTTTCCATGTGCTGCTGAAGTCTGACATGAGAGCAGTTATGTGTGCCTGAATTGTTACATTGGGTGGTCTGTATCTGTTATGGGAAGTTAGTATCAGAATGGAATTGGATTGTAGGATATCAAGACGTGTTAGGAAACTTAAAGATGAGTTGCTTAGAAAACAAAATGATTTTTAATGATGTATACATTATATACAAGGATTATCTGATGCATTCACCAATGACTGTGATATAAATATGACTATTTCTTTTTGAACCATGATAGCCCCAACTGAAAAACAAGTGAGGATAATTCAGGGTTTAATAAGAAAATGCATAATCACAGCTGTAGAAATAGTACAGTGAGTAATAAGACTCTTTTCTTGCATGAGGTGGACATGGATTCAATTCCTGGCGTCCCCTATGGTACCCTGAACACTGCCAGGAGTGATACCTAAGTGCAGAGACAATAATAATTCCCTGATATTCTTGATAACGTTTCAGTATCAGTACTGCAAACAACAGTGCCCAAAAGGAGAGACAGAGAGAAATATAGAGGGGGGAAAAAGAGAAAAAGAGAGAGAGAAGAAGGAGAAGAAGAAGAAGAAGAAGAAGAAGAAGAAGAAGAAGAAGAAGAAGAAGAAGAAGAAGAAGGAGAAGGAGAAGGAGAAGGAGAAGGAGAAGGAGAAGGAGAAGGAGAAGGAGAAGGAGAAGGAGAAGGAGAAGGAGAAGGAGAAGGAAGAAGGAAGAAAGAAGAAGAAAGAAGAAGAAGAAGAAGAAGAAGAAGAAGAAGAAGAAGAAGAAGAAGAAGAAGAAGAAGAAGAAGAAGAAGAAGAAGAAGAGTGGGGGGATTATGGGAGGGAACCTGGGGACATTGGTGCTGGGAAATGTACACTGCTGGAGGTATGGGTGTTGGAATACTGTGTGATTAAAATCCAATCATAAACAGCTTTATAAGGGTATATATCACTGATTCAATTAAAAAGTTAAAACAAACAAACAAAGTAACTTCCTGATCACCACTGGGTGTGGGTCCCCCCAAAAAAACCCCAGAAAATGTATAATTATAGTGACTTTCAACCATTTTTATGCCTATGGTCTGGCACTGTTCCATGTTTGAAAACACTCAGGCAACATCATTGGGAAGTTATGACTTGCTTAAATATTCTTTTTTTTTTCATTTTTATTAGTGAGACACCATGAGGTACAGTTGTAGACTTACAAAAATTTGTGCTTGGGTTTCAGTTATACAATGATCAAATACTCATCCCTCCACCAGTGCCCATTTCCCACCACCACGGACCCCAGTATCCCTCCCACACCCTGTCCCCCTCATCCCATCCTGCCTCTGTGGCAGGGCATTCCCTTTTGTTCTCTTTCCTCTTGGGTGTTGTGGTTTGCAAAAGAGGCATTGAGTGGCAATCATGTTTGGTCTATAGTCTACAGTCAGCATGCTTCTCCCATCCTGGGAGGATCCTCCCAACACCCTTTATTTGGTGCTCTCTTTTCAATCTGAGCTCCCTTTTCTCATAGCATGTGCGGTTGGCCTCCAAGCCAGGGAGCAAACCTCCTGGTACGAATCCAGGCCAGACCGGAATCCATAAGGTACATTGAAGAAAAAGTTGGCAAAACCCTCCATGACATTGAAGCTAATGGTATCTTCAAATATGTCACACTACTGGCCATGCTTAAATATTCTTAACTCACTTAAAAGACGAGTTATTGTATACAAATAACAAATATAAAATGGTAATACTTTCATTTTCACTTCTAAGAGTACATTATATATACCAAATTTTGTTTTCAATTCTAGATGCTAAAATGGAAATCATAACTGTTGATCAATTGACCAGGGAAAGGAGAAAATTAAGAAGACTGAAGAAGAATTGATAGTATTAAAACCTATATGCATCACTGCCAAAAAAATAACAACATTTGTACTGAAATAGATATGGGTAACAGAGGGAAAAAACCTTTATTGATGTAAAAACTATTATTTTTCTTAGTAGGTTATACTTCTGTAAGTGGTTTGTAGGTTACCTCTTAACATGGTTCTTCATTTAGCCCATTTGTAAAATAAAATTACAAAAATACATATGTATGCAGTTTATTTACATATGCTTTTACACTTGCATTACATTTTCAGTTTGATTCTATGAAAAATCCTAACCAAAATTTCCTCTCTCTTTCATAGAAGTGCTTTCTTGTTTTTTTCTGATAAATTTTGTAACTCAGTTGGGGTTCTTGCTCCACTCTCAAAATACAGAATCCTGTCTCCGAATATGTATCTCAACCTCAGTGAACATTAATTGAATTATCCAGTAAATATTTACTTAATTCTTATTCCATGCATGATTCCAAGAATGAAATAAACAACAGTGGCAATCCTGATAATTATAATTTTATTAGCATGATATTCTGATTAATATCTACCAATATTTAGAGAATAAAGTTTATAGAAACAAGGAATAAGTTGTGTTTCAGTTACCACTGTATCACTGAAACCTAACTTAATGTTTAAAGTATGGTTTCAATGAATGAATAAAGATTGCAAAAAGCAGGAGTTTGTGTTAACATTTCTCATGATATTTTTCATGTAATTTGATACATGCATGCACTAACGCTTTTTAGAATTTAGATACAGTTTTACACATATTGCTGCATATAATGCTATATAATGTAGTCTCTCATCCATTATGGGTGCTAAATAATCAATTGCTAAATAAGCAATTGACATTAATAAATAAGTAAAAGTGTTAATTTGTGAATTAAAGTTTTGGAAGTAGGCTCTTTTTATCTTATTTATATAGTGATATATTACTATTATATTACTGTTATAATAGTACTGTTATATTATTACTCTCTATATAACTATATATATATATGTCAGTCCCATCATGGTCACGGTCACGGTCCTCCCGTTGTTCATCAATTTGCTCGAGTGGGCCCAGTAACATCTCCATTGGAGACTTTGTTGTTACTGTGTCTGGCATATCGAATACGTCACGGGTAGTTTGCCAGGCTCTGCTGTGCAGGTGAGATACTCTCGGTAGCTTGCCAGGCTCTCTGAGAGGGGTGGAGAAATCGAACTCGGGTCGGCCATGTTGGCTGCGTGCAAGGCAAACGCATATATATATATATATATATATATATATATATATATATATATATACATATATATATGAATAAAAGAAAATCTACATAATGGAAACTGTATTTGATTATCATTATATCTAGTAGCATATATAGATAATATATATTGAATAAGGCCATATTTCTTTGTTCAGATAAACACGTTTTATTTTAACCAGGGTGAAAATCACACAACCTCTTAAAGTGCTAAAACATTTTGTGTTCTACAAGAAAGCTGAGAAGGAATACATCTGGTAACTTAGGCCTTAGTGTTCACAAAAATCTCTGATTATATACTGTCATATATATATAAAACTGACACACGTCATCAGCTCAACAATGAGAATACAGCCATTTAAGGTTAGTTAATAAGCTGCCCCTGGTGATAAAGCTATCTGATAGCAGGGTTGGTGCCAAAAGTCAAGCTGGCTGGACTGATGTCAAGACCTATTTCAGTCAATAAAATGGGGGGAATAACATGCCATAGTGTCAAATGAATTCATTTAGATCAGAATGATCTCAATCCACTAGAGAAAAGTTATCTAGATTCCGGCCAGATGAAAAGCATATTTATTTGAAATATTCATATATGCATACATAAATACCTATGTTCAGTATACATATATATAATGAAAAGGCAAAAACATTTAAGAAGTATAAAGATAGGATGCTATTTGAGTGGTAATCTATGTATTTGATTGATAGAGTTTTGTGATTGAGTATCTCTGATCTGAGACCCAATACATGGGTAGATAGCAATAAACAATCCTCCTTACTCTTTCTTATTAATCTTTCTCTCCCCTTACCTTTTCTCTTCAGACTCTTCCTGAGCTTTTGAAGAAGACAAACATTCCTCTGCCTCTGTTCTATCACAGTCTATATTTATGGATTTATTGAGCTAAATGTTCTGGAACTATTCACTAGAAATCATCACTTGTAGAAATCAACAATACAAAGAATTTACTATCAAATGAAAGGCTAAAAAAAAAACGGTGTCTGGGTTGTCAAAATGTTGACAGTGAACTCAAACCAAACACAACCACGGCAACAAGTTATGTATTTGTTGAATCATAACAAGAGACAAAAATGCATCTCTAATATATGTCAGAATGAGAAGGTGGTGTATGCAATCAAAAGAAAGGGGAAGTAAGAGGCCAGAGTAGAGACTTTTACATGCACGAACTTATATGTTCCCACAAGAAAAACGTTATTCAAAAGTAGTTGTAGGGATGGCCAGGGAGCTCGTAGAGGTATGCACAGCTGAAGAGAGTCTTTAAAAGTTTTCTCTAGAGATTTATGAAGCCATTTCAGACGCTATATTCCAAGATTACATCAAGTATACTCATTTCTATTTTTTTAAAAAAGGAGTATAAACTGCAATCTTGATATCTTGGTGCAGGTTGAACAGATAATCGATTTTTTTCTTTTTTCAAGTTTTCCAAGTTTTGGGGCCTTAAACCACCTGATGGTTTGGGGTGGTGGGTGAGTACCCTAGTCAAAACTAGGTGCTTAGGGGCTATTCCCAGCAGTGTTCTGGGAACCACTTAGTGCTGATGATCAATCCCAAGGGTCCTGCATGCATAGCATGTACTCCAATACTTTCAACCATCTCCCTGACCCAGATTTTTCTGGTCTTTGTGGAAAGACTGCTTTGGTAATTGTAAATAAAGGAAATTGGATTAATTCCCATTTATTTATAGCCAAGTTCTGGTGCCTAAAATAGTAATACTGCTTTCAGTATTCATTCCATGTCCTTCCCTCCTTTCTATAATTTCTTCCTTTTATTTACTTTCCTCATCATTCTCTTCTTCATTCTTTCCCTTTCTTCATTTTTTCATTCAATGCAAGTTTATTGGTGCTTATTCTACAAGGTATTCAATTTATTAAAGTGTTGAATTTATGAAAGGGGTGAATTTTACTTTGAAATGGCCCAAATTGATATAAGTTACTGATATAAAACTGAAGTTATCAAGGTAGCTACAGAAATATTTTTGGAGCCCTGAAGCAAGTCTTTGATAGAGACAAATTTGTGAGTAATCTGTAAGAGGTAATAATTAAATATTGGGATCTCTTTGAATATGAGTATCTATCAGCAAACTTTGAAAAGCAACCTGTCTTGGTTTGATAAATAAGATTAAGAAATATAAGTGAAATAAAAATGAAAGAAGGAAATAAAAACATTAATTTTATCAAAGTTAACAGAAGGTAGGATTATAGATATAATTATTATACATTATATTGTATGTAATTATTATATATTATATGTATTTAACTAAGGAGAGCTCTGTAGTATTGATCAAATGGAAGGGGTTATAGATCAGCTATAAATAAGTTGAGGAGTGTATATATCATGATGGGGAGGAAAAGCTAAACAGAGAAGATATCAGTAGAAAGGAATCATATCCAAACTACGGAGAGACAAAGGATTGGTTCAATGTGAGTGCTGAATATTTTGCGGAGTTTACTGAAGAAAATTGAGAGTGTTAAAAAAAAATCCATTTTTTTCTGCAATATATTATGATAACTTGGCAAGATGAGGAAATGAAAAAAATTATCTTGGGAAAGTAGATTGCTGTATCAGAGAAGATCAGAGAAGCATATCAGAAGCTTTATGTTTCACTTTGTTCATTGTTTTAGCTTTTGAGGCCACACCCAGAGGCAACCAGTGCATACTCTTGGCCCTGTGCTTACTGATCATTCCCGGTGTGACTTAGGGAGCCATGAGTGGTTTGGGGTTTGAACTCAGGTCTTCTACACTGAAGATAAGCACCTTACCACTGTACTATCTTTCTGACCTCCAGCATGACTTTATTTTCAGAGCAATGCTTTGTACAAACCCTAAATGAATGACTGGAAACAAAAAGTTTCATCTAGTTCGTAATTCTCTGGGTTAGCCAGGTTGTTCTGGAGTTATTTGAACTTTTTCTCATATTTTGGGAGTATCTGACTGTCGGTAACTAAAGTAACTTAAGCTGGGTCACTAGGATCAATGACTCCTCTACATATGTCTCTCGTTTCCAGAAATCCAGCCCAAATTTGTTCGCATGACCAATATACAGATGCAACCGCAGAAGTGAAAATGTGCAAGATATTTTCAAGTCTCTGTGTGTTCCACACATGTTAACACCTCAAAGGAAAAGAAGCAATAAAGTACCCAAATTCAGAATCAAAAGTAGGAAAATATTTATTCATTTATTGAGAGAACTATAAAGTCACATGCAAAACAGAGTACAGAAACAGTGAAGTACAAATGATATTAATAGCCCAATTATTATATAATATGTAAAATATGTATACATTTATATATAATATATACTATATATAGACATATATGTTTGTGTGTGTGTTTGTTTTGTTTGGGGACCACACTCAGAAATGCTTGAGTTTATTATTGGCTCTCTGCTCTTATGGATCACTCCTAGCAAGCTCAGAGGACCTTATGGGAGGCCGGGAATCAAACCCAGGTTGCCCATGTGCAAAGCAAGTACCCGAGCCACTGTACTACTGCTCTAACAGCAAGCTCCATTAATATTAAACCCATTATAACAATTATCATTTTTGAAAGGAGGATCCCATAACTCTGTGATCCAGACTCTTTGAATGCTTAGATAGAGCACCAAAAGGTTGTTTTGTTTTCTTATTGGGAATCACAAATAGTAGAATTATGATGGCTTCAGCATCTTTAAGCAGCAATAGTATTTATTGTTTTTTACTGTTAATGACAGAATTTCACAAACATAATGTTCCAGTGCTATAACTCCAACCAATGTTCTGTCCCCTCAACTTACCCATCCCTTGCCCCCATTGTGGTAAGTCAGGGATGCAGACCAAACCTCAGATAACAATAGGATTAGTAGGATTAGAACCCACTCCCTCATCTTTGGTGGGAAGGTAACTTGTTCAGTCTTCCTTTTGCCTCCATCACTATGTGTAAAAATCACCCAAAAGTTAAAAAAAAAAGGAGAAACAAGATCTTTCATAGTATCAAAAAGGAAATATTAGTGCAAAACTTCTTATAAACATTAAGGTAAATACAGGAAGGAGTTGCTCACATTTTTAATCTATTTATTTGTAATAGCAAATATTTAGAAGCGACAGTGTGAGTGACAAATTGTGATGAATAAATTAAAGGTAATACGATAAAGGAAGAATTGTGTTATTGTGTAAGATTATTCTTAAGTTAGTGAAGGGGAAATTTATAATGCAGGAGTTAGATTTTGTGATCAGTCAGTGAACTATAACAATCGGAAGCAGAAAATTCATGAAGCTTTTCTCTCAACATTGAAATTAATGGATTGTAATAAAAACAAACAACTAGAAGAGACACAACCTGGATTGCCGATAACGACACATGAAGGCAGCTACAAAATTTCTTTGTAGGGAATACAGACAAGCTTTGGAACTGGGAGTGCTGCCATATTGGCTAAAGCTGCCTAACAGATGTAGCCTAGATTAATTCTAGTCAAACTAGGCATGGGTGTTCCAAACTTGAGCAGAGAACAATAAGTTTGGGGAAGGAACTGAATTAAGGAAAGAGGTTAGAGAAGGCCAAAGAGCAACATTCATACTCCCACCCAATTATCTCTGAGAAGTCTCCTTAAAGTAATAACTTTCTCAGTCTTTGTTAGAATGAAATTAGTATGAGAACTGGTGAGCTCAAAGCAATTAAACATGGGAAAGAGGATGGGAGGTAACATGGGATTAAGTGGCAATAATATTATTATTTTCTTCTCCGTGTGAGTAAGAAAATAGAAAAATAAAATGATGTAATTATTTAAATATGACACAGATCCTTTTAAGGTAACCTGAGTGATGGAGATTATGACTTGATACGTTCACGTACCTAAGAAAGCCATTAAATAAACTGACAGTTGTAAAGATTAAGTGTTTTATTGCACATAATTTTTATTCATACCCCTGCTCTGTCTTGCTCATTCAGGTAGGGATGTGGATTATGATACATAGTGAGTGTTCTATTAGCATATCTTAAGAAATTAATAGTCTATCTCATGTGGAACTATAATTAGCCTTCTGAATATCAACATTTGTTTGTTTTCCTAGAATTTCTATTGAAGCAAGTCTTAAATATTAATTAGATCAGATATAGAAGTGCATATAATAGGTGTCAGCACATGTTTATTGGAAGATACATTTGCATTTATAAAGATAATTGCTAACTAATTTTTATACTCATTATTCAATAGTTATCTTCCACTTACAGTTGTATTTGAACCTAAGCTTTGTGTTAAAAATGCAATAGAAGAGAGCACCAAATAAAGGGTATTGGGAGGATCCTCCCAGGGTGGGAGAAGCATGCTGAAAGTAGACTATAGACCAAACATGATTGCCACTCAATGCCTCTCTTGCAAAACACAGGACCCAAAAAGAAAGAGAGAGAGAACAAAAGGGAATGCTCTGCCACAGAGGCAGAGTGGGATGGGGGGGTGGGGGGTGGGAGGGATGCTGGGACCTGTGGTGGTGGAGGATGGGCACTGGTGGAGGGATGGGTACTTGATCATTGTATAACTGAAACCCAAGCACAAAAATGTGTAAGTCTATAACTGTACCTCATAGTGTTTCACTAATAAAAAATAAATAAATAAATAAATAAATGCAATTACAGGCCAAGATATAGTACACTAAGATGCTTGTTTTGCACAAATGTAACCGGAATTTAATCTCCAGCACTGCATGTGGTCCCACTGGGCACCATCAGGAATGATCCTTGGACACAAACTTATGAGAAAGCCCTGAGAATCTCTAGATGTGAATCAAAAACAACAACAAATTTTTTAAATACAATTAGTCAGGAGATAGATAAAGTAGTTGAATATATGCTTCTGTGTGAGACCCTGAGTTTGGTTCCCTATACCACAATTCCCATCCATTGTATTAGTTGTAAGTCTGAAAACTCCAGAACCCTCATGAGCATCTTTTCTCAGGCTACTGGATCTACCCACTTCAAAAAAAGTAATTATTTTTCTTCTAGATTGGCCTATCAAATTCACACACCCTTCATTGAGGTAATCCTGAGTCAGACTTTTGCTCATTATATTTCACCTTTTTATACTGTTGTCCCAGAGGACATTGACGTCATCTGAACACATAGTAGCGCCATCCTTCTTCAGAGGTTCAATTCATGCTGCATCCAGAAACTCTGTCAACAAGGCAGCCAGTGTTAGAAATGGAGCTTGTGACATGCAGGACATGGTGGAGTGCAAACATTGGTCAGTGCTTCCTCTTTCAGCCACAGAGGAAAGCCACACTGATTGGTATTCAGGAAAGGGACCTCCTGTTTCGAAGGATTCCTTCATGCTGTTCAGCAATGCTGTTTAGGGTGGATTTTCCTATTTGAACTGCAAAGCTTAAACACAAATATTAACTACCTGTAGCTGCAAATAGAAGCATAGTACATTAAAAAAATAATGAATATTTTAACCAGTCTTTGCCCAACCAAAAAAAATATTATGTAGAAATAAGGCTGATTTTAGAAAAATGCCCAAGGAAACATTAAAAAAAAGTTGAGTTTCCTTTTAAAGTTTGTTTTTGCTAAACATTCATAGATCTGCATTTTCCAATCCAATTATATTATAAGAAAGGTCTTCCACATATGTATCTGGAATTGCTTTCAAAGTAATAATGGAAAAAACCTTTGGAAATTGTTGGTGAGCATTTTACATGTAACAGGCAGAGACACTGTAACAGGTTATAAAGATGGGACAACCCTTCTTCATATCAACATGTGCTTTTGACACCTAAGTAGACTTCCATGCTGTAGACCATTTTTGACTCTTTATATTTTGATCTTGCTCTTTTCAATAATCCCAATTTAACCTATTTTTTATTACTATTTTCACCTATAAATTTACTTAAGGTACCACGTATCTTGTAATCAATTATAAGTTTTGACTTTCTTGGATCTGTAATTCTAAGTGAAAGCAATGGATGGATATTCTGATACCTTTATAATGTATCCCTTTACTTTCATTTTTGTTCTTGGTAAATATAAACTTTAAATTATTATCTTATGGTTTTAAGAATTCAAACTCTCAAAATGTTTTTTAGTGATTTTTCTTTACTGCATCTCTATTTCTTCACATTTACATTAGCTTGAAATGATTGTATGAAGAGGTAATAGCATTAATCTCATTCAAAATGAGGAAACTAAGGCACACAAAGAATAAAGAATTACTTAGTGGTTGAGCAAGGATTCAAATGTTGGTCATTCTACTTCAGAGCCTAAACAGTTATAATTCTCATGTATCCTCTTAAGTGAAATTCAGTTTAAATTCTTGCAAAATTGTGTTCCTAGAATTGTTATTAATTTGTCAACCAAAAACATTTGGGGTTTTATTTTGGGGGAGCCTAATTGTGGATTATTGCTTTTATAGTCATAATCATAAACACTACATCTATGGATTCTGAATGTAGCATTGATCAATCTAAGTGATTTTTGAAATTCAATAAATTAAATCCCCTACCTCTTTAGTTCAGACACAATGACATCCTTATCAACCGCAGGTTTTTTCTCCAAGTTCAACTTATAGATTGTAATTCTTATTACTTATGCTTCTACCCCTAAATAATAAAATTTCAAAATATATATTAGAACTAGGAATACAGTAACTGAGATAAACAAATCAATTGATGGGATCAAAAGCAGAATTAAATAAGCAGAAAATCAAGTCAGTGAGTAGTAAAAAAGGAGATATAATTGAAAAGAATTATAACTAAAGATTTATGGAAGTGCATCAAAAAGAACAACATTCTCATTATATGGGTTTCTGATGAAGAGAAGAACAAAAACAAAGAGGTAAAAATTTTATCTGCAGAAATAATAGTTGAAAACTTCCTGAAATTGAGAAAGGAGATAGAAACTCAGATCCAAGGAGCTCAAATTGTTCCAAACAAAATAAACCCAAACAGATGTACTCCAAAAAAGATTATAATTAAAATAGCCAAAATCAAAGATAAAGAGAGAATCCAAAAAGTATCAAAAATCATGTATAAAACAAAGAAGGATACCCTCATAGTTAATTAGAAAATTAGCAAGTTTTTCAATAAAATACTTCTCTTAAAGGGCAGGTGAGAGTGTTTTACATGTAGTATACATACACACACACACACACACATATAGATATGTTCACATATCTATCTATCTATCTATCTATCTATCTATCTATCTATCTATCTATCTATTCTATCTATTCCCTATATTGTTAAGGTGGAAATAACTTGCAAACAGTAGTGCTATTAGCTTATTACTCAGATATCCTCAGATATCACAGAATCTTTTTAAAGGGACAACTATGACAACTTTATTCCACTAAACTTGTGAACCTAGAGGAATTGAACATATTATTAATCTCTTACAGCCTCCCAAACTGAATAAGGGATAAATAGAATACCTGGTTTAAAAAGTAAGCAAAAAAATCAGTACAGTAGTCAGATGTCTCCCCATTCAAAATAAGGCCAACACCAGACCATTTCAAATGTGAATTTTACCATTTCAAGTATTATCTTTAATTTAACCTTCTTAATCTATGCCAAAGAGTTAAAGAATGTTCATCAATTTCTAAAAAGTTTGATTTAGACACTGATTGATAAAGTTGTTCCATTATGGCTTCAGGCATGCACCATTCCACCTTCAATCCCACTAACTCATGATCCCATCCCTCTAGCAAAGATCCTAAATTCCCTTCCACATGAAATCCTCCAGTTCTGTGCAAGTTGCAGAAAATTTCATGATTCCAGCACTCTTTGTGTATGCATAGTAAGTACTCAATGGTGTGTATATATCCCAACTTCATTATTTACTCTTCTATCTTTCAACGTCTGAGGTGTTTTTATACCCTGACTTTTGTATTAAGTGCTGCAATGAACAAAGACACCAAACAGTGCAATCACTGGATCAAATGGAAGCTCTTTCTATTTCTTTCAAGGATTCTCAATATTGTCATCAAACTATTTTTACAAGACGATCTCTATTCTGATTTAAAAGAAAAGTAAGTGGACAGGAACAGCATAAAATGAAAATAAACTATGACTTTTCTGCTTATCACAGATGAAAAGTTCCTCAATAAATTTGACTTATATTTGAGATATATTCAGAATATTTAATCACAAGAACCTCAACCACAAGAAAGCAATTCAATCAAAAAAATGGGAAGAAAAGATGAACTGACACTTCTGAAAAGAAAAAAATATATTAAAAAATTCTCAGTATCACTTATTGTGAAATTAAAATCAAAATGTCAATGAAATATTACCTAATATCTAAAAGAATGATCTATATAAAAAAATGTCAGGGAAAAATGCTGGTGGGGATTGTGGAGGAAATAGAATTCATATATTGTTGGTGTAAATTTGTCCATCCTCTATCAGAAAATCTCTATCAGAGATTTCTCCAAATAATAAAATATATACCAGATAACACAACATTCCACACCTAGCTCTCAAAAGGGAGGGCAGAAAAGAGAGAACACAAAGAAACCAATTTAGAAAGATATACAAGGCCCTTTATTACAGCATAATTTGCAATAATTATAACAATATCTACCAAGACCCAATGGCAGATAAGAGGATAAACATTTAAAAATGTGGTATGGGCAAGAAAGATAGTATGGGATAAAGGAATAAATATCTCAACAAAAAATATCAGCTCTAAAAACAGTTTAAATATTGCTTTTTGCAGAAACGTGGGTAGAACTTGAGAGGTGATAAAAGTGATATAAGTTAGAAGAAAAGACAATAAAAGAGATTTTATATGTTTGAAATAAAGAATCAAAGTATGGGGATATGCAGAAAGATAAAACAAGTCTTTGGACTCTAAACAGAATTGAGTTTACCATACCAGGGCAAGAAAGGGAAGGGTCATTAAAGTGGTTGGGGCCCAGTGGCATTTAAAGAGAGATATTAGTATTTTGGTGGTAATTTGGTACAGTAACATACATTTTGAAGATTTCTCTTGCTAAAACATATAAATTCATAAACCAAGATTGTATTTTGACATCAAAGTAAAAGTATATTTTAATATCATAATAGACAAAGACATATATTATACACAAATACATATACTAAAATATGAATTCAATTCATACAAATATCATAAATACCTATTAGTATATTAAATATTGCTTAGCCATCAAATTACATATATATGTAATGTGTGATATAAATTGATATATAACTAATAAATATTTTAATTTAATAAAATAATACTTGATTTTAAATCTAAATTTTAAACTATTTGCAATTTTATTTTATGTTTTAGATATTGAGCCACACTTAGAGGTACTTATGGAATATTCTTGGCTTTGTGCTCAGAAGTGACCCTTGGGGGTGATCAACAGTTTATATGTAGTGCTGGTAATTTGAACTGGGGTCCTCTAGATGCAAAGCAAGTGCCTTAACCAGTATTATATGTCTAGTCCTAAAGGCTAAGTGTTACAGCATATTTAAAAAATTAAACATTAAACTTTTTTTTTTCTTTTTTTTTTCCCTTTATTTTATTTTATTTTTTTTAAAGTTGTAGATTTACAATTTTTTGTGCTTTGGTTTCAATTATACAATGATCAGATACCCATCCCTCCACCAGTGCCCATTTTCCACCACCATGGATAATATCCCTCCCACCCCCATCCCCCCATCCCCCCTGTCTCTGTGGCAGGGAAATCCCCTGTGTTCTCTCTCTCCTTTTGGGTGTTGTGGTCTGCAAAAGAGGCATTGAGTGGCAAACATGTTCAGTCCATAGTCTACTTTCGACATGCATCTCCCCTCCTGGGAGGATCCTCCAAACATCCTTTATTTGGTGCTCCCTTCTCTATCTGAACAGCCCTTTCCTCTAGGATACCCAGCTGGCCTCTAAGTTATGGAGTAATCCTCCTGGTGCTGATCTCAGCTATTCTTGGGTATTAATCTCATACTTTGTTACTTTATATCCCCCAGATGAATGCAATCTTTCTATGTCTATCCCTCTCTTTCTGACTCATTTCGCTTAGCATGATACTTTCCATATTGTACCACTTGTATGTAAATTTCATGACTTCATCTTTTCTAAGAGCTACATAGTACTCCATTGTGTAGATGTACCAAAGTTTCTTTAACCAGTCATCTGTTCTTGGGCACTCAGGTTTCTTCCAGTTTCTGGCTATTGTAAAGAGTGCTGCAATGAACAAACAAGTGCAGATGTCACTTCGACTATACATTTTTGCCTCTCTGGGATATATTCCCAGGAGTGGTATTGCTGGGTCAAATGGGAGCTCAATTTCTAATTTTTTGAGAATTGTCCATACTGTTTTCCAGAAGGGCTGAACCAGTGGACATTCCCACCAACAGTGAAGGAGTGTCCCTTTCTCGCCACATCCACGCCAGCATCGGTTGCTTTTGTTCTTTTGAATGTGGGCCAGTCTCTGAGGTGTGAGATGGTATCTCATTGTGGTTTTGATCTGCATCTCCCTGATGATTAATGATGGGACTATCTTAAACTAAGAAGCTTCTGCACCTCCAAAGAAACAGTGACCAAAATACAAAGACAGTCTACAGAATGGGAAAGGATATTCACCGAATACACATCTGACAAGGGGTTGATATCCAGGATATACAAAATACTGGTTAAACTCCACAAGAAGAAAACATCCAACCCCATCCAAAAATGGGGCAATGAAATGAACAGAAACTTTCTCAAAGAAGAAATCCGAATGGCAAAAAAGCACATGAGAAAATGCTCTACATCAAACATTAAACTTTTAACTCTATTTTTTTCATTGATTATATTGATCCAATTATAGAAGGAGGAAATTTAAGTTTTTTTATATTTATTTATTGAATCACTGTGGGAAAACTTACAAAGCTTTCAGGTTTAAGTCTCAGTCATGCAATGATCAAACACCTTTCACTTCACCAGTACTCATTTTTCACCACCAAGAACCCCAATATACCCCCTCCCACCCCTCCCAATGCCTGTTAGGCAGATGAATTCTACTTAATTCTCTACTTTGCTTACATTCATTATTTCAACAAAAGATGCACCGTTATTGTTTAGAGTTTATACCCAAAAATCAGAATTGCTGAAAAGGCATTGTGAAATAATTTGTTTTCTACAGCTCGATATGAGAACCATATGATATCAAGAGGCTGCATGATTTTGAATTTTTGATATTTTACTTATTAAGCCTGGAGGGATTTCTGCCAAGAGCCAGATAATTATGAGATTGATTTCTGTAGCTCTGGAGCCATGGCCGTGCTGGAGAGCCACTTGTTTGGGGGGGGCAACTTGTGACCTCAGTAGGGCGTGAAGGATGAGCCGGGAACGCCCCCCTTCCCATGAGGTTGCAGTTGCCCTGTCACTGCCAACTTATACCTGGCTTTCCAAAAAGCTTTGAGGTGACCACTATCTTGCTGCCCAGGGGGAAAAAGGCAGAAGGGAGTGACACCCCTTCCCTCCCGGGGAGGCATGGTACTGTTGATTAACGCATAGTCCATTCACTTTTCTGCCGCAAGCTGCCAGGCTCTGCATTAAGTCCTTGTGCCTCTGGAGCCATGGTCGTGCTGGAGAGCCACTCGTGGGGGCCAACTCGTGACCTCAGTAGGTCGTGAAGAACGTAAGTTTTTTAAAATTTATTTTGGAGCTATTGGTGGTGGGAAACATACATTGCTAAAGGGATGGTTGTAGAAACATCATATGACTGAAACCTAATCATGAACAACTTTGTAACTGTGTAACTGTGTATCTCACTGTGATTCAATTAAAAAATTAGGACATTTGGAGGGCAGTGTACCCATTTGTGCACAATGATTCCTCCTCGCTCTATGCTCCATGATTGCAACAAATGATGTTTGGGGTATCTATCATGCCAGGATGGAATCCAAGCTTCCTGTGTGCTCCAATCCACTAAAGCATCTCTCTAGCCCTGATATAATACACTGGTAAATTTTTATTAAGACTATACTCCACATTAGGAATTATTGGCAAAAACAATTAATGGAAAGGACCAGATATTCCTCTTACCAGAGGTAACTTATGTATTTGTGAGATCAGAACTATGGGAGACCTTTCATCATGTGGAATTAATTTTCACTACTGATATTTCATACCCCTCTTTGGAGCTTGTATAATCTATTTATAGGGAACCTTACCTAAGAAATGCATTTTAAATGGTCATCACAATATCTGTGAATTCTAAGTATAATTAATTTTACATGATATTTTAAGACAATTTTATTATTTATACTCTCAGGCTTTTATTTGGAAATCTACTTCTTATGCACATAGAAGTGTTTGTCTATAAGGTCAAGTTCTTACTTTAGCTATTATAGATTTATTCCTACTTCAAACTTGGATTCAAGTTGGATTCAATTTTTATGTTATTTAAAATAAGTCATCCTACAAAAAAGGAAAAAAGAAGAAAAGGGAAGGGAGGGGAGAAGAGGAGGAGAGGGAGGACAGGGGAGGGGAGGGGAGGAGAAAAGAGGGGAGGAAAAGAAGGGAAGGAAGAGGGAAAGGCAGGAAAGAGAGAGGGAGGGGGGAGAAGGAGAGAGGGAGACAGAGGGAGGGAGAGGAAAGAGAGAAAGAAAAAGTCCCCAAATTGAACCCTTTGTTGATAGGTGCACTATTTCAAACTTACCCATGTATCATTTACTTACTGTCATATAAATTCTGCATAATAAATCACATCAAACATTAATTTTTTAAGATGAGCTGCATTTAATTTTTTAAAATTTTGTTTTGGTGTCACACCTGATGGTGCCCAGGGCTTAATCCTGGCTCTACACTCTGGGAACACTCCTGGTGAGGCTTAGGGTACCACATGGCATGCCCAGTATTGAATCTGGGTTGATAATGAAAGGCAAGTGTCCTTCTGGCCCCAAGATATGCTTTTTTTTTTAATAATCTTGTCAAGTTGTGAGTTGATAACTTAGCTAGTAGCTGCTTATAAATCTATTACTTCCAGTTAGGGAGTTCTACTGATCCTAACCGGTCTCTCTCCTAGGTATGGATTGTCAGTCTGTCCAGGAGAAATTCCACTGGAAAAACTGGAACAATTCTGTTCTGCCTATATTAGGTAAGGTAAGGTAAAGGCCCTCCCGTTGATCGTCGATTTGCTAGAGCGGGCCCAGTAACGTCTCCATTGGAGACTTTGTTGTTACTGTGTCTGGCATATCGAATACTCTCGGTAGCTGTGGGAAGCCAAGAGCCCTCTCATAGACCCTGGCCATGGTTCCCATGTTAGGAACAGCTTGGGACTGACATTGGTGACAGTCTCCCAGGACTTCCTGATCTCAGCAGATACCTGATCTATAGCCACACATCAGGCTGGCAGCTTATCTGGCCTTATCTATAGTAACCTCCAGGATGCATCTACTCCCTAAGACCCTTTGATATACAAATGTAAAGCTCAGGATGCACCTACTGCCACAAGACCCTTTGATGTGCAAATGTCTACCTTGAATGTTAGGTAAAGCTCTTGTTGCTGACCTTACCATATACGGTTATATTGCCTCTGCTCCTGACTGAGCTGCCCAGACCCTATATAAACAGCCTGTATCCCTCAATAAAGCCTGTCCCTTTTTCTCTCTGTTTCTAAACTGTACTCTGTCTCTTGTGTCTCGTGTTCATTCGGTTGGTCCCTCCTTGCACCATCGGATCAATCCTCGGGCCACCTCCGCGGGCCGGAGAGTGGTTACAGGGGCCCCCTGCAGGTAGCTTGCCGGGCTCTCCGAGAGGGGCGGAGGAATCGAACTCGGGTCGGCCATGTTGGCCTACCCGCTGTGCTATGGCTCCAGCATTATGTCTCATAATTTAGTAGGCTAATTGGTGTGTTGTCTCAGGGAAAAGGGAGAAGGAGGATCAGAAAGAAGATACTTGTGAGAGTTTTTTCATATTCTGATACATTTTTATATTGTATAATATATATTATTGACTTAGGGCTGGAGTCATAGCACAGCAGGTAGGGTGTTTGCCTTGCATGAAACCAACCCAGGTTTGATTCCTCTGTTCCTCTCAGAGAGTACGGCAAACTACCAAGAGTATCCCTACCCACACGGCAGAGTCTGGCAAGTTCCCTGTGGCTTATTCGATATGACAAAAACAGTAACAAAACTCACAATAGAGATGTTACTGGTGCTCGCTCAAGCAAATCAATAAATAATGGGCGGACAGTGCTACAGTTCTCTTATTGTTGTGATGTTCTTAATAATCAAGCAAAAGAAAATTTATGGTAGAACTAAACATTACAGCCAGTAGAGAATTATACATCACAGGAAAGCAATAGTAGATATAGGAGAGGTTTAAGAGTGTCAGAATTGATGACTACCCTCTTCCAACAGAAGGTCTTGTTTTCAACATGACTTTGCCCATCTATTTTTTATGTTTTACTACCTACCTGTATAGTCCATAGTGTCTTCACTTCTCAAGTAAACTTTCCAAACTTGCTCTGAGTGTGAAATTCTCATCATTAGATTTATGTTATCCATTTTTAGATACACTCTTCAGTCTTATTACAATGACTGTCCAATTAAACAATGAAGGAGGAAGGATATTCATTTTGTAATCTTGTGGCATAGAATAGAACTTTAATGCAGAAGTTATCTCACTTCAATAGTTAGATTCTTCACTCATTGGGTATTTTTCTATAAATCTATTCATTCATTGTTTTTTCCTAGTGTTATGCTATATTAACATATAATCCACCAATTCCTTCCCTATCCCTATTTTTTACGTTCTTCCTTCCTTTTGCTACTAGCTTCCTCTTTTCTTTTCTTTCTCTTTTCTTTCTTCTTTCCCCCTTCCTCCTGTTTGTTCTTTCTTCCATAGGATTTTATTTTCTCAAAAAATTTTATTCTTTAATTAAAATATTTTCTTTAGTCATAAGAATGCTGACTTGTTAGGATAAACTATTTCAAAACCCTTTTCATCACAGTTAATTAGCTTTCTGACTAATACTCCATAGACCATATTTCTTCAGGCACATTATTTGTGTATACCCCTAAAAACAGATGTCAAAACACATTAAAGGAAAAGAATCCTCAAACATCAAAGACTGTGTTCTTTATTTTTAAGTTCCACCACATATCTACACACCTGTCTAAATCAGTCATGTGAACTATTCTGTTGGTCAAGATTTGAGTATCTCAAGTGCTTCGTCTGTATTCATCTCATTATCTCATTTATACATGCATATTATCCTGAATGAATCCAATACCACTATATGAATAATATCTCCAGATGTCAAAAATATGGTAGGTTTGCAAATAAGTTCAGGGACTTCACAGAACTGACACGTGAAAGAGTAAACTGGAAAGAAGGATAGAAACAAAGCAAGTCTTAAGTGGTCTATTAGTGGATAAGGCAGGAGCTGGAGCGATAGCACAGCGGGTAGGGCGTTCGCCTTACAAGCGGCCAACATGGCCGATCCGAGTTCGATTCCTCTGCCCCTCTCGAAGAGCCCAGCAAGCTACCGAGAGTATTCGATATGCCAAACACAGTAACAACAAGTATGAAGAAAAATTATAGATATAAACTACAATATTTCTTATGAAAGGTTTAACAAGAATGTCCACAGCCTAGATTTCCCATCAAGGATATGACCTTAGCCTAAACCACTAGCACCAAGAATTTGAAAGACTGATAGAAAAATGTACAATAAAGCTGCTTCTTGAAATGCGAAGGATAAATTTAAACCATGATTTGAAACTTAAATTGAAAAAGAACTACGATAAGGCATTGTCACCATATTGTAGAATGAAATATATTTATCTGCATAATAAACAAGTGTGTCTTTTCTAGGTTCACACAAATAGAAGTACCAGAGAATCTGGAAAAGTACCAACATTGGAATCACATATTTTCCTCAACAAATGGTGGACAGCATAATAACTCTCTCGCTACACACAGAAACACACACACACACACAGAGAGAGAGAGAGAGAGAAAGAGAGAGAGAGAGAGATAGAAAGAGAAAACAGCTTTTCCTCACAGTCAACAAGAGATTACTGGACTTTATAGGAAGCATTTCTTGTATGTTTAAATACTTTGTGGCGTGTTAGGTTCACTCAGTGGAACAATCCCTGACTTGTATGCAGGAGGCTGAGCTACATCCTGGCATCATCCCACAAACACCTATCATAACCCCCATAGAACCAATGTTTGGGTCTCTCTATTTCCCACATAATAAAGTATGTGATCTCTGTTGTACTGCTACTAAAGTGTGCACAAACTCCACAACCAAAGAGCATAACCCCCAGCGAGGACAGGTGTGAGCACCTCACCGTGTGTTCAAATCCTGGTAAGCCCCACAACTGTCACAAGGGCAATCGAAAGTGAGAGCGAACAAATATGTATCTAAATAGATAAAATAAAGACCTCTGTGGTCTGCTCTCAGCCTTACTTTGGGAGGTTAGTTCATGAAAAGCTGGTCCTGACTTTCGGCCCCCAGACTCTGCTTGCCACCTTCTGGTCTGGGCAAGAAGCCATGGAAAAAAAGAACATTAAAAAGATCTTGTGATGGAATTTCATTAGGTATCTCATTATAACTTGTACAACCTATATGCTGAGACATGTTTAAAAAATCACATTGCATCTGAAAAAAAAGGTATTCATTTTTAAGCAACCCCCCCCCTTTTTTTTTTTTTACAGAAACTCTTTATTCCTCACTTTTTGTTCTATTTGGAACAGAAACACGCAACTTGGTGACAAATAAAGGGTCTGTTTTCCCCCCTTTCCTTAAAAAACTCTTCTTTTTCTTGAATAACCTGATCTGAGTATCTCATTGCCTAAACCCACTACACCTCCACATACCCAGGAGTTTTCTTGCACAGAATCAGCCAAGTTAGTCTTCCGTGCCTCGCTGTTCCTACAAGCAGAGAAAAGAAGGGGCTTAATGCCTGGCTTGTGTGAAAACAGGGATAAGGCAAGGGCGGCATGTGGCAGGTATTGTCCTGAGGGCATGAATGGATAATCACTCCTGTCATGGCAAATAGACTCTGTCACAAGGAATTCTGTGGTTTCCAGGAGGAAATGTGCTTTCCCTGCAGGCTACTGAGCCCAAATGAGCTACTTACAGCACCTGCAGATCTGAGCATCAAGCAATTATTCCACCACCTTGCCAGAAAACAAAGACGAGGGTACTCTTTGACAACCTCGACCTTTTCCAGCTACCATAAACTAATTCTATTTGCAGCCAGAGGGGAGGATGGCTTTCAGACTCCTTTTGGGGAGTTGTCCTTCACACTTTGTGCCACATTGTCAATTCTGTCAATCCCCAAAATGGCCACTCTTTAAACAAGAGAGGTGCTATTGAAGCACCAAAAGAGATTCAGGAAAGCCCTTATGACAAATGAATGTCACTGACCAAAAGTTAGTAGGATGCAAGCATGGTCCACACTATCCATTTAGCAGTGGTATAAGTGCCTGTTGTTAAGTGTCACTTAATAGCAATTATAGCCTTGTCAGAATAGGCGTGTGTGTGTGTGTGTGTGTGTGTGTTTGTGTACATTGTCTTATATTTTGGACAACTTATTAATAGGCCCAAATTTGGAGGAAAGTATAAACAAGTCAGAGGCACTGAACAAGATTAGAGATTTATTAAGATTTTCTATACCAACTGCCTGAGATTTGGGAAACTTTTCCTGAGAGAGCTGTCTTGAACAAAATGTAGATAGTATGATACAATTATTCAGAAAGCAGGTGGTCAAAGTTCCCAGAGTAGAATGGAAAACTGGCCCAGGAAATCAAGGCAGAGGAACCACCTGGCCACTGCTGATGCCCAGTGCATTGCTATGGCCATTCATCTGGTGACCCAAGCAGAAAGTGACATAGCCAACGCCCGTCACATCCCTTCTGTCTACCAGATAAAACACAAGGTAAAATGCTAGGAACTTTTCAATAGGAACTCCAGAATAATTAGGAAGATTCTGGGCAGGAATTTTCCTAGGAAGAATAATTAGGAAGACACAAGGCATACAGATTTGATTTTCTTATTTTAAGGTATAGCTACCTATGACGTATCCGATATGCCAAACATAGTAACAAGTCTCACAATGTTACTGGCCGCTCAAGCAAATCAATGAACAACGGGAGGACAGTGACAGTGACAGTGACAGTGATTTTAAGGTACATACTCAAGCTCTGTAAGGTTGTAAGGTTGGCTTTCCTGGCAGCTGGATGTGCATGGGGATATTCTGATCACTGAGTCACTTCATAGGACAGAGGAAGTATCCTAACAGATCCTCTTGTGTTTGCTCGCCCTAGTCTGTCTCTCCCTCTTTCTTTCACACTCTCTCTCTCTCTCTCTCTCTCTCTCTCTCTCTCACACACACACACACACACACACACGTACACACACACAGAGCCATAATTGTTAATGTTTTCTTTAACTCTAGCTGAAAGGGTATCTCTTTCTCCATTCCTTCTAGCTACCCATCATCCACCAACATTTTCTTGGAGGTTTCTGGGATTTAATACTTCTTAAAGGACTTCTTTTAAAACCCTTTCTCCCACCCCCAACACAAACTTCCATACATCCAGCTGGCAGATCCCTCTGACTGGAAGTTGAGTAAAAATTGCCAACTCATTTTCTTTCTTTCTCCTTTTTTTTCCAGTGCAGCTGGGGCCAAAATGTGATGATTTGTTTTGCTCCAGTCACTGAAGTTTTTGTTTTCTTTTATTTCAACCCCCTGCTGGCTTCCCAACTTGGTGCTGAGTCATCTGGTGCAGGTGTTCTACACGGCTGGTATTTATGTCACTCACAGATGGTTTGGGTAAATTACACGATGTTCCTGCAGCCCCGTCGAGGCTCTTTCGGCTTCCTTTGATCCCAAGGCTTCCTGTGGCTCCTGCACATGTGCAGAACTTCAGGGCACTGGATGAACTCTTGTATGGATTCTATCCAAAGATGGTGGAGTTACACCAGTCACACAGACTGATGGAATCCAAGAGAGGTTAAGAAAAGATTACTAGAACTAACACCCCTGAAAGTGCAAGGTGCCACAGCTTAACTTTCATGTGAATGATGAGTGCAATGTGCAAAAGCATATTTATAGAGCAATGAAATCACTAAGAAAAGTGGAGTACAAAGGGGCCCCATTCTCTCAAGAAGTCATGTTAGAGAGAAGTATTATAGTACAAGTGAAATGTCTTAGAAATATACCTTAAATATTTTCTCTCTTCTTTCCCCTTGTCTAGTTTCACAATATTTTCAGCCCATTCCAATCCTCAATGTAAAGACTAGCTTATGGATAAATATCTGAAAATCTCATTTACGAGTACTCTACCTAGAACATTGATCAGAAACTTGCAAATTCTTGTCAATCAATCTGGGAAGGCTGTCCTTTATCACAAAGCAATTCAATGCACTCATAGATAATGTTTCGAAAAGGTTCAGAGAATTCGCCTCATATGGAAATCTACAACCTAGCTAAGGAAATTTATGTTTCTCCATTATCATAGATGTGATATATTGACAGTACTTTAAACACATTTTCTAAAATATCTTTGTAAAAAATCTTGGAAGCGCTGTGCCTTCTAAGAATTCCACTGATTCTTGTGTGACAAACTTTCTGAGGCTTTCCCAAAGTTAGTCTTTGCAGTAAAATTGCAACCCTCATAATGTATAGAGAATTACCTGAAAAAAATTTTTAAATGCAAATTTCTAGGTCCTGTCTTTAGAAATAATTCAGCTGGTCAAGGGTGAGGTCTAACAATTTGTGATTCTAGAAAATCTTAAGGAAGGCTTTAAGGAAGCCTTAAAGGAAGGATCCTTAAGGAAGGATCCTAGATCAGGGATGTATTTTGAGTTGCTAGTAAATTTACCATCCCTTTCTTCTCTTCAACAATTCCTGAGCAAAAGATTATACGTTCACTAAGTATTATAAACAGATCCTACTTAACACTCATTTTATAAAAGATGCCTTGATATTTTATTAATTTAAAGAAAACCAAATGGAATATAGAATTTACAATATTCACTCATATTACAGTTTTTAAGAAAATAATGACATAATCATATCCAATATTGCTACTGTATATTGTAGTCTATATTATTTCATTATTTATCTGAAATATTCTGCTTCTCACTTTCATGCTTTCCCCTGAAGTCTTCAACTAGTATTAATTGAATTAAATAACAAGATTCAGTGACTTTCCTAATTTAAATATTATATGTTATCATGCGAAATACGTAGAAAACAACTACAAAAATAAATAGCTACTTTCTATTTTTTAACTTTTAGTTCACACCCAGTGGTGATCAGATGTTATTCTGCTATGCTCAGGGGACCATGCCATTGTAAGAACAGAACCTATTGAGTAGATAGTGATATATTCTTTAAGAAATTATTTTTACTGTATTAGAACTATTTTTGACATTTAAACACATAAGCTTTTACTGAACTTTGGCATTAAGTAGGATTTAGCAGAATATTAATTAAAAGGATTTTGTTATTATTGGCAAAGTTTCTAGAGTATCAATATTTCCAGAATCTTAATGTCAGAATCCATTGCTCAACACAAAATAGATCTTTTTCAACAGAATGTCAGGGTTTTGTTCATGTTTTAAGGAATGCACATTAGGAATGTCTTTATCAAATTTTTAAAAAGTCATTTATTATTTGTCCAGATCAAGAAGCATAACATTTATCTCTAAACATGAGAAAAATTCTCTGGTATCAAAGAAACTGGTCACATTTTTGAACTATGTCTTCTTTTAGGATCAACGTTAAGCACCAGGGCAATCTGTAGCTTTTGGTTAGGTCACAGTGACCCAAACACAATTCTGGCAAGGAGCCCTTAGACACAATGTTTGTATTCCTGTAGTGTGACAGTGTATCAAACATCCACCACTTTCACTGAAATCAGTAGTGGAATACTAATGAAAATGGTCTTTTTTAGGAAAATAAGTCTTTCTTGGAACACTTTCTCCAAAGGTGATTTATCTCCCAACTGCTGTAAAGGATCATAGGTGATGTTTTAAATCACTCCATTGAATTTTATGCAGAATAAATCTGGTCAAGATGAATGACTGAGTCACCATTAAATGGAAAAAGCAAAGATGACTATGATAAAAGCACAAAATACAACTAAATAACTATGTAGTAGGGGTGGATATTTATTGTCACAAAGATGATTTCTTTAAAGCTGTGCTATTCAATTTCATACGAGTTATATGTTACTATTTACGTTTGAATCTCTTAATTGCAATAAAAATGCATGTCCTCAGTCACATTTCAAGTGCTCAATAAACAAATATGGGTAACTGTTACCATATTAGAGAACAAAAATATGAAACATTTTTATTGTATAAATTTGTATTAAATAGTAATGACATAGTCTTTATTTTTTAGTGAGAAAATGTTAGAATTGGTGCTCACTTACAGAAAACATGATTTTTTAAAAAAGCAATGCTGTGACACTCTTTTCTCAGTTCTAATTCAGTATGGGTTTTCTTAAATCTTTAATTTAACTTTTAATATTTTTATATTAGCTTAGGTAGCTATGATAGGGCTAAATATAAGATATTGATATACATAACTACTACACCCTACCACCACAAAAAATGTTCATGATTCTCACAGTGCTCCTAAATCATCAACATATAGAATTTACATACCATGAAAAAAATGAATTGTTATCATTCTTATAAGAATTTCTGCTTCTGAAAGCATCTGTTGTCATGTGAGAAACACAGGTAGCAATTTGTTTTGTCCAACAACATGTTGACTATAAAGAAGATGACATTATTTTTGCCATGACTGATTTCTCATTCAGATTTCCATCTCTCCCACCTCCCAACCCTTTGGGACATCTGAGATTTAAACAAATGTAGGATGTAAAAGTCTAAGATCACCAACTAGTTTCCAGACACTCCCTTCATATCTACCTGTTTGTTCCTTTTTTTTTTTTAGTTAAAGGGTTGGAAAGTTCTCATACTATTCCAAATTATTTCCAAGAATTGAAATATCCATAGGACTCTTCCATTTGGAAGGGTGGAGGTAAGGGATTTTTTGAGCCATACCTGGCAATACTCAGAGCTTATTTCTGTCCCTGTGCCTCTTGGTAGCCTCAGTGGAACATATAAAGTGCTGGAGATAAAACCATAGTCAGGCACATGCAAGGCAAGCACCTTTCCTGCTGTATTATCACTCTGGCACTAGAACTCCCCAATTTTGATGACAGATTAAAATTGATAGCCAGACCAATTCGTAAGTTCCATATGAAACCCCCAGGTTCCAAAGGATTCCAGTCATGATTCTAAACTTTAAACTCTATAGAACTCAAATTCAGTTCTTACTCTTCCATGGGGAAATGGTTCCTATTCCAAATCTGTCCCAAAATCCTACTTGTATTTCAAAATCTGTTCCAGTTAACACCACTGAAATGGAGGCACTTTATAAGTACTGCACCATATTATTCTTTTCTTGGTAAGAAACCTCTGTGGATTACTTTGAGAAAAAAATGGGATTACTGGAATATAAGTACTGATATAACATTACAATTATATTGGAATCTCAAGCAATTGTTTCTCATTTTAAAAATGACAACTACTGTCATTGATAATAATAGTAAAATAATGAGTTCTGTCAGAAACTCAGAGGTGTGAGAGGAAGAATAAGAATTATACTTAGTGGAAAGGAGAAGAGAATATTCATGCTGCTTGAGGTAAAACCAAAGATTCAGAAGAAACTGCAGCAGGCTCAGGAAGCTAATGCAAAAACTGAATTATAAGATTCAAGCAATCATATAGAAAGGTCTCACTTATATTATTTGTGGATCCTCAGGTTTACCCCAGAGCAAGGCAAAGTAGATACCGTAGTTAGGATTTTTAAACCGTGAAATTATTAGATGAGATCCTAGTTTTAGTTAGAATCCAAAGTAGAAATGAAAGAGTTTGGAAAACTACATTGGATATAAACTGCCATTCTCAAATCCTAGATATACAGAACACTCATAATGTCTTCATTTATCACAATGTGAATATTCACATCGCAATAAAATTCCAAAGGAAGAAGATGACATATATTCACTGCTTTCTGATGTAATTATTAAAATGTAATAATAAGAAAAAGTAAAGAAAATACAGAATTGTTAATGAATTTTTGAAAGCTGTACTTCAAGACGATTGTTGATGAAAATAGCCTATCTTGCATATTTGTTTTCAGAAAATTTACTGTTGTATAAGATAATGGATCAAAATCTCAAATGCCAAGGATTGTCCAGCTCTATCTTGCTGCAGAAAAACAACAACAAACATACCTTTTCTGAATATTGACATTTGAAAACTTTCTTTTTCCCAGAGAACAATATTATATAGTAAACTATGTTTAGGATGACAATGTTATTAATTGTTCAAGAAAGGCACTTTAGAGAATGAATGTAATTATCCACAAATACACCAAGAACTCTGGTGCAAACCAGAACTATTAAAGTGAAAACAGGGCACCCCATCATCAAAGGTATATACTGCAGTTGCATACCATTGGACTCATGACATTTTTTCACCCCAGTTGCTGACTATAACCCCAAATTCATTCTTTTTCTCATGTTATTTACAATATGATTGAAATATTGTTGTAAATGCACAATGTGGCATAGTGTTTCCCTTAAATTCAAAATAAAAATATAATCAGCTTGAATATAATCAGATGTTTCACAGCTCTGGAGAGCATTGTCTGCATACAGGAGCTTGGGGTTTGTTCCCTGGATTTAGATGGCCCCCAATCACAGAGACAGAGTAGCCCCCAAATAACACTGGGCATGACTCCCCAAACAAACAAAAGTAATGCATTGTCTACTATTTTCTGTATTATGAGTTTTATAGATTACAATAGCAAAACAATTTGGTTGATTTTTTTGTCATTTCAGGATTTACAGTTTTAATATTTAGACAAGACAGATCTAGAATTTTCTGTGTCCTACAGTGTATGACATAATCTTCCCAATGAAATATAATTCTTCATTTTCAATCTTTCAATTCTCAATTGATATTTGTATTGATAAAACTAAACCTAAAATGATATATTCCTATAGATATCTAAGCCTAAAATTAATTCCTTTTTACATAAAGTTCAAGAAAACTTTTTTATACTGCTTGATAAGCTACTGCCATATACATTGAAGAAATATGTCCTTTTTGCTTTGGCACTCTGCCGAGAATTGTTTTCTCTTCAGAAAAATCACATCACAGAAATCAATGTCCATTTATCATAGCTGAATGGCAAGATTACATACCTGCATTTGTAACCAACACCTAAATGCTTGAATGGATATAAACATTGACAACTTAATTATATTTTCTAACAATTATAGCTAAGAATTTACATGTTGAAATATTTATTTTATTGTGTTATTTTGCTCTTAATTTTTTTACCATATAATTACAGCATCACTGTATTTGGCATATAGAATACATCACGGGTAGTTTGCCAGACTTTGCCATGCGGGCGAGATATTCTTGGTAGCTTGCTGGGCTCTCCGAGAGGGGTGGAGGAATCGAATAGGCCAGGCTGGCGGCTTGCAAGGCAAACACCCTACCACTGTGCTATTGCTCCAGCAGTGTAAATGTGTGCTAAATATGTGTGTGTGTGTATAATTGATATTTGGCATTAGGATGGGTTGTTTAATATATACTAAACATGTTTTTAGTATATTTAGTATGTGGTTGCAATAGAACAGCGGTAGGGTGTTTGCTTTGCACGCAGCCAGTCCAACCAAGCCGGGTTCAATTCCTCCGCCCCTCTCAGAGAGCCTGGCAAGCTACTGAGAGTATCTCGCCCGCAGGGCAAATCGTGGCAAGCTACCCGTGATGTATTCAATATGCCAAACACAGTAACAAGTCTCAAAATGGAGATGTTACTGGGACCGCTCAAGCAAATCGAACAATGGGAGGACAGTGTTTTATTTGTTAAACATCTTTTAATATACATATATTAAGTATGTATATATTTAATATATATATTAAACAATCCTTCTGTGTGACATCTTATTATCTAGTTCTTACTCTGGAGAACCTGGCAAACTACCAAAAGTATCCTGCCCACACGGCAGAGTATTCAATATGGAGTGGAGTATTCAATATGCCAAAAACCGGTAACAATGGTGGGTCTCACTCTCCTGACCCTGAAAGAGCCTCGAATATGCCACTTTTTAAAATCTCAGGGCTAGGACGAAGGAGACATACTGGAGCCTGCTCGAGGTAAACGATGAACAACAGGATGACAGTGATACAGCGATACAGCATCACATTTACTTAAAATTTGTGTGTGCGAGACTTATATTATCTCTTAATTCAATTTAGTATAGTTAGGGCGCAGTATATATTTGGGAGGCTTAGGTTTATATAGGACTTTAAATCATAGTTTTAGATCAGTACTTCCTGCAGTCACAGGATAGGCAGAATGAGTTTATTAGTAATAAATGCAGAGTATTGCATAATACAAAACATCAACACTTAGTTTTTTAGGTGGAAAAAAATGATTGGCAATTTAAATGATTGGTAATTTCTAGATGATTTTTGGGCGTCACATCCAGTGGTGCTGTAGATTTAGGGTGCCAAAGTATCAAAGTCAGGACTTCATATCAAATTCAAAGTCTCTATCACTTGAGCTATCTGCCCCACTCTCTAAGTGATTTGTATACATGCCCTATGAATGCAGTGACTTGAGGATTATTACTATAGCCTAGATATAGGTGAGCAATATACTATCTTAAAAGAATCTGACATCTAGCACGAGATATAAAGATATTTTCGAACTTGAGTTATATGATTAAGAAAGTGCTAGGGATCATGATGACTCAAAACATAGCAATCTGTAAATAACGTAATTACACAAACAGATATCCTAATTATGACATATCAATATCAAAAGACTGTTCTGATAGAAGCATAAACAACACAACTCCAGTTAAAATGAACAGGACTCATGCTGTTAAAACTCGGTACAGACTTAGAAACATACCCACAGAGTACTTTAGCAGTTCCAAAGCACGTCATTCTCTACTTTTTAACAGGGAGTGAACAGCTGGGATGTGTTATTAGTAAGCCATGTTTTCATAGGCATTCTGGTTTTCTTTAGCCCAAGTCTTACAACAGTCTTCAGACAAATTAGTGCCTGAAGCTATAGGAAATCTTTAGTCTTTTTTGGAGAACTGCTGAGTCAGTCAGGTCTCAGAGACAACATGCCCACATGGACTTGCTATGCCACCTTTGGCCTTTCCACCTTGGAAATGCCTTCACAACCAATTACACTATTCTCAAATGTCTATTTACTTTTAATGACTCTAGTTAAATGTTAAGAGCTATTTCAATGACCCAGTTCAAGACTAGCAGGAAATGCTTAAACAAATCAATAGCTTCAACTGAGAAACACTCAAATAAATGTGTAAGAATCAGATCAATGTTTTAACAATAAAAGAGGAACAAATTGTTGAGAGTCCGCTTGTGGTACTGAGCCAGGTCTTCAAAAGATATTAAAGAGATTAATGTGGATGCAATATTGGCTGAAATGTTCTCCTGTTTCCAGATAATCTTACAACTATTTTAAGGGAATTCTGTTGTTGTTTCAAAATGACAGCACATTGATCAAGTTGACACATGCTCAGGAAAACAACTTTCAGAGATATCCTTTACATATTTTATTGTTGGGAAAAATTCCCCAACATGCCTGTCCCTCCCTCTCCCCCCTCCCAGCAACAGCCCCCACTGCCCGCAACAACAACAACCCACCCGGGCAAATGCCACAAAAGAAAGTTGTTTTCTTTTGAGTTTTCCTTGGGATGCCTCTTGTTGGAACCTGTGATAGTATTTGTTTCTAATTTTGTGTTATTTTTATTCTACTCAACTAAAAGTTCACATTGCACTCAGTAAGTCCAATTATATCAAATTCCACTCATAAATTGGTTTTAAAAATATTTCACATATCTATTGTTCATAAGCCCATAGTCACAGTGTCTTATGCCCTTTTTTTTTTTTAGGACACTTGAAATTGCTCTTACTGTATAACCCCCAGAGGGAGTGAGAGAAAAGAATGGCCTCAATTAGTCTTGCTATCTTCGGATGCAAAAAATATCTATGTGCAAAATCCAATGGATGAATATATAAATTCCCACCTTGCTTTGTGTTCAGAGAATCTTCGTATTAACATCTACATTCCTTTTGATACTGAGCATTGTTCAAGGAAGCATTAAGGAATGAACAGGTGGTCCTAGTCGCACTTAAGCAGTTCCCCTGGGGAGCAACACATGCTTACACTGTAGATTCCCAGGAAAGAAAACCAAGACAAAATTACAACTCCCAATAGTGAGCTCATTTAGCTTTAGGCAGTAGAGTTCACCTTTTTGTTGGTAATGGAAAGTGTATTCCTTTCAGGAAAGAAAAGAGGACAGGGGTAATTGATGACAAGAAAAATAATTGAAAGTTAACAGACTCAGGAGATAATAAAAGTTCTGTCAGTGATCAGTCCATGGATTTGGGTCAAGAATTTAACATTCCTGTTCATTAACAATGTCAGTGTGTATAAAAATTAAGAGTTTTAAAGGGGCTAGATGGTAATTCAGGGACTTTAAGAAGCATAGAGATATATTAATTTGGGTAAAAATTAGGTACATATGAACACATGCTTTTTCAAATTTTATAAAGATAGATATGATAGGAAACAACTATGGGATTTTTCCCCCAAAGAAACAATATTCATTTGTCTTATATTAAGTTTATTTTAACCAAAATGTATTTACTATTTCTCCAGGAATCGAGTCAGTTTCAGACACTACATGAACAGAACCTAGTAGATCATTCTTCCCTCGCTATTCATTTCCAATTTTAAATAGGTTAATAGCACTCAATTTAATGTTTTTTGCGATATGGGTTCCAGCTTCAATTTTTGGTAAAATGTTATACTGCATCTATGGGTATACATTTACAAAAATAAATATCACCAAGGAATATCTGTATCCTCTACGTGGCATAGTTGGGTTCATCCTGGACCCTTTCAACTAAAATTGCATTTCACAAAGATAATGATTCCTATACATGTTTTAGTTTAGGAAGCTTGTGACTCAGTAATTCAATTTCATCTATCTATTCTAAAGAAGGGTTTGAGAGATAGCACAGCAGGTACGGCGTTTGCCTTGCATGCGGCCGACATGGCAAACCCAGGTTCAATCCCTCAGCCCCTCTTGGAGAGCCGGCAAGCTACCGAGATTATCTTGCCCGCACAGCAAAGCCTGGCAAGCTACCCGTGACATATTTAATATGCCAAAAACAGTAACCACACGTCTCACAATTTGTTGTGAGACATTACTGATGCCCACTCGAGCAAATTGATGAACTGGAGGATAGTGCTACAGTGCTATTCTAAAGATATAACAACCTGATCATAGTTTTAGAAAATTCTTAACTTTCAAGTCATCGCTACTTTTGTCATCATAAAACATTAAGAATTTGGTCATCAGGGTAATAAAAAAAATGCAAACAGTTTTAGGAAAAATTGGGGATACGAATAAAGAGGTAATTATGTCATTTCTGTTTATAATCCTTTCTGGGTTTGATTTGTTGACTTAGAGAATCAAAAAATATCTTTAACGTTATAAAAGTCCATAGAAGCTGCTCAATAAATTTTGAATGAGTGAATATCAAGAACAATACAACAATAGAGGTCCTCAGAAATCTTTGATTTAAAGGAAAGGAAGTGACTTGCACTTTTGGCCCAGATGAAATAACAGGGTAAATAAAATGTTTATCTTCCCATCTGGAACAAGAGGAAGACAGATAAAATATATGAAACAAGAGTTCGCAGGATATCAGTCATAAGAAAACAAAGAACAGTGATTCTGAAAGATTTTTTTTTAATGAAATGAGCATTTCAGTTACTCCAGATGGACAGTATTGAGGTAGTTTCCAGGCCACAGAATAGTGAGAAGTGCTCAGAAAAAGCCAAGCCAAGTCCCTAATGTAAGGAAACAGAAAAGAGACTCTGTAGGGAATAATTTAGCTAATGTGACAGGCCAGACTACCCAGGAGCACTGCAGACAGATCCATAGAAATCTGGGAGAGCTTCCTCTATTATAGTCAGCAGTCCATTAGTGTGAGGAAACTGATATTGAAGGAAAGAATTGCTTAGACGAATTAGACACTGCCACAAATGGACCCACAAAGACCTAAAGCTTATTCTCACCATCTGGGCTAAAGCACCTTGATGATTCAGGAGACACTGAATAGAGTATACAAGAAAATCTTACCTTTTCCTGTGGGAATAACTAGCCCCTCTACTGAGTTCCATTTAAGAAATCTTGGAAAACAAGATCTCAAAGGATTAATTGCTCTCAGTTATTTTTTCTTCAAATATCAAGCATAATTGTTTAATAAGTTCAAAATATTCAGTATTCTAGAAGATAAAACATACAACATACAGATCATAATCATTAGTTACCCAAACATTAAGAAAAATAAACCTATATAAGGAAGTAAATAAATCATGCCAAACCAACCCTGACATGATCCTGATGTCAGAATTAGCAGACCACTAGATTTTCATTGATTAAACAATTAGTAGTGCGTAAAACTAAGAAACAAAAACTCCAAAAATCAAAAAAACTAAACCAGAAATTATCGTGCTATGGAGAAACATCATCACCTGGTGGTACTTCCAGGTATTGCTGGTAAAAAAAAAAGACAAAATTATGCTTTTTCATAGATTTTACAAATACATGTACAAGTAATTATAAATATTTATGTTATAAGTCAAATAGTTGTGTCTGGAATCTGTTTGTAAGTCAAACAGTTGTGTCGAATATAAATAGTTTTATCTACTTGCATATTTTAATTTTCACATACAAATGGAAGGTACTACAAATAGATTTCCTGAAACAGTTCCGAAACAAATTAGTTCTGAAAGTTAAGTGTAATTTGTTATCTATTCAGGTAGGATATTTCTTTATTTTAATAAAAATTACATTTAATAATTTAAATTTATACATTATACAGTAGAGTTTACCTACTAGAAATCTTATCCTTTTTACCTGTAGAAATCTTATCCTTTTATGAAGGCAGAATCTGAAATTCTCTCTTTAGTAAGTCATATTTGTCTAGTTTTCTAAGATATTCATTGATCCCTCTTTTATATGTCTTTCACACATGAAAGCACATTAATTGAGATTTTGATTCCCATTGCATCTCTAATGACTAGAATTATATCAGACATATAGGAGGGCTCACTTAATCACTTAATCATTTAACTTCCCGTTAGTCGTCGATTTGCTGGAGTGGGTGCCAGTAACGTCTCCATTCGTCCCTGTCGCGTGGCACTGTAACCCAATGGCATACGTTCGCTCTGGGAACATGAAGAGCCTCAAACCGATCGTTCATGATCTTGATGAAGAAGTCTGACCATCTGGTAGGTGGGCAGCCACGCGGTCTTTTGACATCCTGTGGGATCCAGTCGGTAACAGCTCTAGTCCAGTGGTCGTCTTTAAATCTCATTACGTGACCAGCCCATCTGATTTTTGACACCTTGGCAAACGAGACAGCGTCCCTCCTGAGAAGGAGGGCTCAACAGAATATATTTAAATAAGTATTTTATATTAAATAAAACACATTTACTCATATTGGAGTTTCAAATATCAGATGTAATTGACATAGGTAAAACAATTTTACATTTATGTTGTAGTTATGTGTATATATGTTATCACCTTAAACATATTCTACAGCAAGCTTCCCCTTAGACCAGAAATTCACAATGTTGGTGATTTAGTCTCAAGTCAGGAAATTATTTATACAATGGGAGGACAGTGCTACAGTGCTATTATTTATCATTATGAGGGAAATTAGGTGGGTGGGACCAGGTGAAAAAGACTGGTTTCCTTATACATCCTTATATGCATAAGACATGTGTGGCCTGATTGTTCAATTCCACAGACTCTCATTTACTTAAAGCATAACCAATCAGTTAGCTGACACAACTAAGGGGCAGGAACGCTTAATACATCATAAAACCGGTCCTTCCCTTTAGGAAAGTAAACAGAGGAGCGAGGGGGAAAAGATGCCAGATCGCATGGAGAAGATGTGAGGAGAAGACGGCATACTGTGAGCGTCAGATGACAAGCAGCAGACAGTAAAATATGCAGCAAGGAGGAAAAGAGAGAAGCAGTGAGGGAAAGGAGGAAAAACAGGGTGCAGTGGTTGGGGTTGCTCTCTCAGAAGTCCAAGCTCTGTTTCTGCTGCTGCTGAAGATTATATTGGAAGGGTCATTCCACAGAAATGTACCTACCTGAGCTGTACAATAGAGTTAAAACACTGAAGACACCTGGAGATGAGTGTGCTAATCTTACACACCATACACATGAACATTAAGTTAGTTGATTCTGTTGCAACTGCAGAATAGAATAAAGGAAAGAACAGTCTGTAGAAGCATACTACCATCCAACTCTGCTCTTATTTGCTTTGTATATTGATTGAACCAAATGTTTAAGCAATAGAACCTAATGTAGTATTTTTATTTTCATTTGAGATTTTTGAACTGTTGATTGTCTTTATTTTTCTCCTTTTATTGAATCACCATTAAATACACAATTACAAAGTTGTTCATGATTGAGTTCTAGTCATAAAATGTTCCAACTTCAAAAGTGTACATTTCCCACCACAAAGTCCTCAATCTTCTCTTTCTTCATCCTTCAACAGTGTACATTTCCCACCACAGTGTCTCCAATCCCCTCCTTCTTCTTTCTTCTTCCTTCCTTCCTCCTCCTCCTACCACTCTTCCTCTCCCTACTCTTTTCCTTCTGCATTGAGGTTTGCAATAGTGTTATTGGAAGGTAATCATGTATATTACTTTATCTCCTTAGAGCACTAGTTTCTTATGCAGAGTGATTGTTTCCAACTATCATTGTTACAGTGGTCCCTTCTCTGTCCTAACTGCATTCCTCCAGTCCTCTTGCTTCTCATTTCTACTTTATTTGGGTCTTAGTCTCATAGTATTTTTTTATATTGCAAATATTATTCTTATACTATATTTTATATTGCAAGTGAGTGTGATCATTCTGTATCTTTCCATGTCTGTCCATGTTTAAGTACATTTTATGACTTTATTTTTCCTTACAGTTGTGTGTAATTCATTGTGTGGGTGTACTATTTTTTGCTACATCCACTCATTTCTTCTCTGGAACTTGGGTTGTTTCCAGATTCTGGCTATTGTGAGTAGTAATACAATGAACATAAGAAAGCTGATGACTTTTTTGCATTGTATATAGGCCTTTAGAGTATATTCCCAAAAGCAAAATTGCTGGGTTCTATGGAAGTTCAATTTCTATTTTCTTTTTAGTAATTTTCCTATTGTTTTACAAAAAAAGGCTGAAGCATCCGGCATTTACATCAGCAATTAATGGGAGAAACTTTCTCCCCACACCAGCATCTACACCAGCACTGGTTGTTTTTGTTCTTTTCTATGTGTGCTAGTCTCTATGGTGTGAGATGATATTGTATTGTTATTTTGACTTGCATCCTCTAGATCATTAGGATGAAGAGAATTTTTTAATGTTCTTTTTGGCCATTTGTTTTTTCTTCTTGGAGGAAGCTTCCGTTCATTTCTTCTCCACATTTTTTGATGGAATTGGATTTTTATTTTTCTTTTGAAGTTCTACTAGTGCTCTATCAGTGCCATACATATCTTTGATTTTTTTTAACTCCTTATCAGATAGGTGTAGGGTAAATAAATTTTCCCTTTCTGTGAGCTGTCATTGTATTCTGGTTCTCCTTTCCTTTGAGTTACAGTAGCTTCTTAGTTTACTGTAGTCCCATTTGTTTATCTTTGCTGCCACTTGGTTGATCAGTGGGTTTCATCCTTGAAGATATCTCTAGCTTCAATATCATGGAGGGTTCTATCTACATTTTCCTCTATGTACCTTATGGATTGGGCTGGAGAGATAACACAGTGGGTAGGGTGTTTGCCTTGCATGCGGCTGATCCAAGTTAGATTCCTCCGCCCCTCTCAGAGAGCCTGGCAAGCTACCGAGAGTATTTTGCCCACACGGCAAAGCCTGGCAAGCTCCCCATGATGTATTCGATATGCCAAAAACAGTAACAACAAGTTCTCACAATTTGTTGTGAGACATTACTGGTGCCCGCTTGAGCAAATCGATGAACAACGGGAAGATAGTGACAGTGCTACTTTATGGATTAGGTCTGATATTAATTCTTTAATCCATTTTGATTTGACATTTTGCCTGGTGTTAGAAAGAGTTTTGAGTTTATATTTTATGCATACAGCTAGCCACTTTTCCCAACACTTGTTGAAGAGGCTTTCACAGCTCCACTTCACTTTTTTCTCTCCTTTTTTGAAGATTAATTGATCATGTACCTGAGAGTCTGTCTCAGGATATTCTACTCCATTCCACTGGAACTCTGAGGTAAAAAGTCTTGGGAAACGGAAAAGGAAATTATATCATCAAAAAGGAGGAGAAACTCTACAATCCTATGGCTGAAATTTCAACATCAATACTGGATCCCAGGATTCAGGGCAATCTGATAAAGGATGAAAATAACAGACTTGTTGGAACCATGAAGAGGGGGACATCAAGGGAGATCTGGAGCCATGCAGGCACATACCATGGAGTGAGATACATAGAGTTTAAAAAGGAAAAGATTGAAAACTCACATTTGCCCTTTCTTCTAATTTTCAGCCACCTACTCTTGCATCTTGGGTAAAATAGCCTAACACAATTTGGATAGAAAGCTAAGAAAAACAGTTTGTAGGTGACACCCTTTAATCTTTGTTTCTTATGAAGTGTTTGATATAGAGATATGCCTCGGGTCTTTGTGTAAGTGTCTTTGTATTTTCTTACTTTAGAATGATCTTCATTCACCTCTGTTACCTCTTCTCATCTTTCATATTTTACTATATCTGTGACCTCCTGAAGAGTGTTCCTCTCTGGGGCTGGAATGATAGCACAGTGGGTAGGGCGTTTGTCTTGTACCCAGCCAACCTCAGTTTAATTCCCAGCATCCAATATGGTCCCCTGAGCATCTCCAGGAGTGATTCCTGAGTGCAGAACCAGGAGTAACCCCTGTGTATTGCCGGGTGTGAGCCAAAAAACAAACAAACAAAAAAACAAATAAGAATGTTCCTCTGATCCTTTAAATCACTTGATCACTTGACTTCCTGTTAATCATTCATTTGCTCGAGCAGGTGCCAGTAATGTCTCCATTTGTCCCTGTCGCATGCTAGTGTAGCCCAATGGTGTCTGTTCGTTCTAGGAACACAGAGAGCCTCAAACCGATAATTCAGGGTCTTGACGAAGAAGTCTGATCATCTTGTAGGTGGGTGGCCATGCGGTCTTTTGACGTCCTGTGGAATCCAGTCGGTAACGGCTCAATCCAGTGGTCAAATCCAAATCTCATTACATGTCCAGCCCTTGGCAAAAGAGATAGTGTCCTTGATTCTTGACCATCAACGGAGGTCAGAACTTCTGATTCTTATTCTCATTTGAGTGAAACGTGATACTCCAAACATAGCTCTTTCGATTCCTCTTTGGGAAACCCAAATAGCGTTCTCATCCTGTTTGTGTAGGGCCCAGGTCTCAGAGGCATATGTTAATGCAGGAAGAACAGTGTAATCGAAGAGATGTGTCTGGAGCCGGAGGTACTTCATCCTCTTAGCTATTTCTTCAATGTTCTTGAAGGTGTTCCAAGCCACTTTCTTCCTCCTGTGCAACACAGGTGCCAAGACATTCGTCATGTTGATTTCTCGACCTAGGTACACATAACTGTTGCATTCGGAGATGGTCGTTCCATTGACAGCAAATGGAACATCAGGAAAGAGGCTGTTTCTCATAAACATTGTCTTCATGAGATTCAGTTGTAGTCCGACCTTTCCACACTCACAGTCGAAGTCGGCCAGCATTTGTGCCACTTGGCTAATGTTTGGTATTATTAGAACAATGTCATTAGCAAAGCGGAGGTGATGTAGTTGCCGGCCATCTATCTTCACTCCCATTCCTTCCCATTCCAGTCATAACATGATGTTCTCGAGGGTGGCACTGAAGAGTTTCGGTGAAATGCTAACACCCTGCTGAACCCCTCTTTTGACATGGGTGATCACTTCTTTGCAGAACGGTGATATCCTGGTAGTGAATCCGTAATACAGCTCACGGAGGATCCTGATGTATTGAGTCTGAATACCTTGATTGGCTAGGGTTTCAATGACCACTTCTGTCTCAACAGAATCAAAGGCCTTCTTTAAATCAATAAACGTTAGACAGAGTGGCATCTTGAACTCTCGAGAAACCTCAATGAGCTTGGTTATCATATGGATCTAGTCAGTTCTGCTGAATCCTTTGTGGAACCCGGCTTGCTTGCATGGTTGTCCTTCATCTCATGTTCTGCCAGTCTTATTCAGCATGACTTGAGTTAACAGCTTGTAGATGACAGACAATAGGGAGATTGGGCGATAGTTGCCAATGTCCTGGATGTCTCCTTTCTTGTACAGTCATACAGTCCTGCTGGTTTTCCATTGGGATGGAACCTTGCATTCAGACAGGTAGTGCATGAAGAGCTGAGCCAGTGTATTGATGAGTACTGATGGCAGGTTCTTCAGTTATTCATGTCTGACCTTGTCTGGGCCTGGACCTTGTTTGTTTCTTTACTGACGTAATGGCATGTCGGATTTCGGAAGGGAGAATGTTGGGAATGACATATCCATCCTGTGGTATTTGGTATGTGGGCAGGTGAACCTGGGTATCGAAGAGATCTGAGTAGAAGATTTATCCTCTAGATAAATTTAAGCTTTTCCATTATCCATAGTCTTGACAAATTGACTCTGTTACAATAGCATTAGAATTTGTGATTTTGAGTCTATAGATGTCATTATATCTAGAATGTTTATTTTAATTAAATGAAACAGTTCTGAAGAAAATCTGCTTCCTTAGTAGGCTTTAGAAGGAAGAGGATTTATGTTTAGCTTATTGAGCTTGATCTTTTCAAATCAATATTTAATTTTCAGAAAAATCATAGAAATATTCTTGAAGTCAGGGTAGATTTACTGTAAATTTACTCCTTTTACTTCCTTATCTTACACACAAAACTGGCAATAAGTGATTAAGTTTATTCTCACACTCACAGTCAGCTTGCTTGGAAATTTTTTTAAAAATCAGTGAAAACAGTAGAGATAAAATCTAAGCAAAACTCATATATGCATATATAGAGAGAGAGTCAAATTCATTAAGATTATGAAAATTTGAGTTTAATTATAGTGATAAATTTTATTATTCTAAAGGGTCAAACCTCTTACATTTCTTCAATTACTTCACTTAGGAAAATTACTACAATTTCTTCTTTAGAATCCCAAAATTAACAAAAATACTATTAATTCTCTGGGAACCCAGGAAAAAGGGAGTCTACAGTACATGATCATCCCATAAGTATGTGAGGTTGATAGATGTTTAGCATCTATAAGGAGACATTTCTTTCTTGGACAAAAAGTCTTTATATTATACTCTTTCTAATTTTTTGCATAAAATGTGTTGGTGTTTTTTTAAACACTTTTACCTTATTTCCACTTGTAAAACTATACAAAGGCAATGTGATGTTTGCAAGTGGTCTATGGTTCAATGTCATTTGACTGCCAACGTCTGATTCTAAATCTGATGTTCTAAAGAAATGTGTGGCCTTAAGCAATCCAGAATATTCTATTCTGTGTTTAAATGTCACAATTTAATAATGGGCTTTAATAAAGTTTTGCATTTAACTATACCCCTTATTTTTAAGCACTAGTTTGAGCACTAAAACACATAGAGGAATACCATATTTGTTTAATCCATATGCATCCTGAGAAAGGCCTACTCTGGGTTCTGTACACATTAACAGATTACGTTCCATTAGGTCGATGGAGGCATTAATTGTGTCATTCCTTTCAAATCCCCATTGTTTTCTGACTCTGTTGTGGGTCACTCAAATAGACACCTCTCAAGGCTTTGTGGCAAGCTAACGTAGCTAATTGTTTCATTTCTCCATCGAGTGATTCATCTCCCAGATGTCTCCGACTTTTCAGCAGCTCTGCTCCACCAATATATTGACATGTGAAAATAAAGTCATTTGGGACCCAGGCAGAGGGGAGAGATTGGGAAGCAAATAGAGCAGGGTATTCTTTACTCCTGCCCTTTGGTATGATTAATCTTTAGTGAGAAAGGACTCCTGAATCATTCTCTTGACAGGACAGCCTCCTTGCCCTATCTGACTTCCCATGTGAAGAGAGATGGATGAATGCTTCCTTTTTTCTCTCCTTCCAGGTGCAGCCTTATTCACACTCATGTCTGACAGAACATAATAGAGCAGTTTCTACTTGTCTGTAGCTTTGGCTCTGTATTTTTTTCTCCACTCTACCTCATTTTTTCACATCTTGGTGACAGCCAGAAAAACTGAAACTACAGGAAAATTAAAGACATGAACATTATTTCCTTGAAACATAAAAGTAAGTATGCCCATATATGTATATGTATGTGCTCTTCCAAGAAGGATAGCTGCACTCTGGATTTATGTAGAAAGGTTCTTGTAGTACAGGTTGTTATAATAAATGGAATTTTTGACTTAGACTTTTCACTTTGCCTTTGCTTTGTTTTCTTCTATTTTCCCTTTACTCATAACAAATTTATTTATCATCCATTGTAATTGCTGAAAATACATTTTCTGTAATTAGAGAGCTATCTTGTCCTGTTATCTGGCTATTGGCATTGTTCTAGTTGTATTTTTAAGAGCCACTAATTTAAGGACTTAACAGTAACATTTTTTAAAGTAATGTGGTAATATGATTCCCCAGTAACCCCAAATCTTTTTGTGTACTGAATACAAGCAAGAAAATTCTCTCCGATAATCACTACACATTTATCAAAATTAGAAAATTAACATTGATGCATTTTATCATCTAATCCTCAAATTTCATTCGTTTCACCAGTTACCTTGCTCCTGACCTTTATAGCACTGTTGCACTGTTCTCCCATTGTTCATTGATTTGCTCGAGCTGACACCACTAACGTTTCCAGTGTGAGACTTGTTACTGTTTTTGGCATATTGAATACGCCATGGGGAGCTTCCCAGAGCTCTGCCATGCAGGCAGGATATTCTGTAGCTTGCCGGGTTCTCCAAGAGGGATGGAGGAAGCGAACCCGGGTTGGCTACGTGCAAGGCAAATGCCCTAACCATTGTTCTATCACTCCTGACCTTTATATTAAAAGTATTTATTTCAGAATCACATAATTTCACAATACTTTTATAAAGTCATGCTTCACTTAAAGGATGAGATACATTCTGAGACATGCATCATTATATAATTTTGTCACTGTGTGAGTATCACAGTGTGTTGTGAATTCTAGTAGTTTCTTTGGTTCTGCAGTTTTTATTTATTTATTTATATTGAATCACTATGAGATACACAGTTAACAAAGTTCTTCACGATTGGGTTTCATTCATAGGATGTTCCAACCCATCTCTTCACCAGTGTACATTTCCCACCATCAGTGCTTACAGTTTCCCTCCTGCCACTACCCATCACCTGTCCCTGCCCCAGATTGCATCTATGGCAGGCACTTCTCTCTCTCTCTCTCTCTCTCTCTCTCTCTCTCTCTCTCTCTCTCTGTTTTCTTTTATGCTGGTGGAGTCTCTGGGTGACTTATGTGAAGTGAGGAGGAGAGGGGTGGCAGCATCAAGAAGGGAATCTGCCATTTTTCTCTCTACCTCTGCCCCCAGGAGACTTGTTGGGGAAATCTAGGACTGAGAGCCTTGCTGCTTTCAGGAAAGGAAATTCAGTCCTCTATACACCCAGATCTTTCTGGTTATTACCTTTCTCTCAGAAAATAATTTCAGGAGGAAAAAACTAGCAGTGATATATATGTATATATATATATATATATATCAGATTTTATTTAGAAGTTTTTGAGGAAGGAGTGAGAGAAAGAGATTGCAAAGAACTCAGCCTTCTCTGGAGTAGAGGAGAGGGGGACCCATTACACACACCACCATTAGTTATGAAAGTATGAGTACTCAACTCAAAAGAGGAGATGTGGGTGACATATGTGTTGGGCAACACATGCACTAGGCAGCAACACATGGGCAGAAAGCAACACATGGACTGGACAGCATAATACAGGCTTCCTTTCTCCTAGTTGGCTTAATTTCTCCCAAGCTGCTTCATATGGGGCTTTCTACATAGGTTAGAGTCAGTTGCTAGGGTTGTTGTAAAAAGGCTGAATTGGAAGTACTTGATGGTCTTTGATATTTCTTTCCTGGCCATTGTTCCTGCTGAAGCTTCTCAGAACAGGGTCCAGCCTTCTCTGGGTCTGAACTGGACAAGTAAAGGTATTATCAGGCCCTAGTTTCTGGGTTGACAAGGTGGAATTTTTGCAGCCCTGGGGATATTGATTTTACTATTTACAAGGAATTCACTGCTGGGGAGGTAGATGGGAAAACTTCCCTATCTACCTGCCTGCCTGACTTTGGTTTTTATTTCTCCCTCTTTCACTGTCATGGGTCATATATACATACATATATATATATATATGTATATATATATACACACACATATATGTATATACAAATATATATTTCTTAACCAGTTCTTCAGAAGCTACCTCTAGGAACTTTCAATAGTATCTTCATCTACACATAAGTTAGTTATTTTCCATCTCATCCACAGCCTTTTTAGTTTTTCAATCTCGGAAACTTCTTAGAAGGCTTGGACCAATTGCATGACTGTTTTCTTTTAGATACACTTCACATTCTTGGTGATCCTGCCACACAAATTCCAAGTATGGTGATGTGGCCCTATATACTTCAACCCTTCCAGAATTAGGTCAGTGTTTTGTAGGTGTCTTCCTCAATTGCACTGATAAACTGAGCAAAAAAATTATTCTTAGGAAATAGGCTTTTAAAGTTCCTGTATCTCACTTACGCACTAGTTGAATAAAATAAATAATATTTGGAGAGAGAAATACCATTTTAAAACTTGGATGGAGATAAGCAATAAAGGGAAGATGTTCAGGAAAATTATCAACAGAAATCAATATCTTGTTAGGTGCTTTATTCTCCAAATAGCTCTCAAGTTTTTTGGGGCATAGAAATTCAGGGAAGTATCATTGAACAGCTGTTTCAACCATGATTTCTTTTTGTTCGTACTGTAGTCATAGTATAGTAGCATAGTGCAGTGCATGCTTATTGATATGGTTATAGTACTTGCGGATACCACGAATGGTTTTTAATTTACATTTTGTATTATTGTTTCAAAGACTGACACTCAACCTGTCCTCAGAAGGCATTGAGTTGACCTACTCATGTATGAAATTTCTTTTCAACATCCTTTTCCAGAATAGAGAGGTTTCAACCATAGTAAACATCTGTTCTGGCAAGTAAATTTCCTCTTAAAGCAGCTTATCTGGAGTTACCGAAATGGTATACATCAAAACTTAGAGACCCATCACATTTTATGATGTAAAACAATCTAAATAATTTATAACAACCATATATAACAGTAAATTCAACAGATCTAGCCTTCCTCTCAATATTTCAAACAGACGTTTTTACTTGAGTTGTGATCGTCATGGTAATGAGAGAAATAGGCTTCTGTGTCTGGTCTTTAATCTAGAACATTGGGAATGATTCTCTATATCTGATTTAGGCCTTCTCTGAATTTTTGTTTGTCTTGCTACTTTCAATGAAGCATATCCCTTAACAACTTTGTCACTTTGTTCTTGTTCTTCAGGATTGTAGTTATGTGGAATGGGACATGCCTGACTTGCAAGCAATAACCATCACTGATTTTCTACTTTCACAGTCCTTCACAACTTTTTCTTTAGTTTCCAGGTTAATCACTCAACATGGCCTTTTACTGGCAATACTACCAGTTGATTTTGTATGCTTAGGGACCACAATGAAGAAAACAACATGAGATTAAATCAAGCACAGGGTGAAATGATGCTATCAAGGGATGTGGTAAATATGAAATGCATGAGGTTTCTGCCCACGATGAAAACATATATTACATTAGAATGTCTGGGTGATAATGTGTGTCAATAGAAATTTGAGGAATACTGTCATACAGGTACTCCGTCATTAATAAAAACACCATTATGGTGCATGACTGTATCAAATCATCATGTTATGTACTTAAAATACTATCTTTATTTGTAATACTTCAACTAGTAAAAATAAACACTAATTGTTGAGCTAATGAAACGGAATCATGTATTATTGTAGTCATTACATCTCTTCAGTAACTTTCTTTCAAGTTATTTGGTCCATTTGTTTCTGAACTGTTTTTAAGTAAATCTTTTGAGGAGTATGGACCTTAAATTTTTCAGAGTTCTCCAAAAATTTTGAGTTCAATGTGGTTGTATTTTTCTTCATTATTAAATTTGTATCATGCATCACTGGAAAAACTACCAAAAAACTAATGCTGTGTTCTTGTCATTGTTTTATACATGTGAAACATAATTTGGGTTATCTCTTTATGACTAATTACTTTGTTATAGTGATCACTTATCACTTAATCACTTAACTTCCCATTAGTCGTCGATTTGCTCGAGCGGGCGCCAGTAACGTCTCCATTTGTCCCTGTCACGTGCTAGTGTAGCCCAATGGCATCTGTTCGCTCCGGGAACATGAAGGGCTTCAAACCGATCATTCATGATCTTGACGAAGAAGTCTGACCATCTGGTAGGTGGGCGGCTACGCGGTCTTTTGACATCCCGTGGAATCCAGTTGGTAACAGCTCTAGTCCAGCGGTCGTCTTTAAATCTCATTACGTGACCAGCCCAGCTGATTTTCGACACCTTGGCAAATGAGACAGCGTCCCTGATCCTTGATCGTCGAAGGATGTCAGAACTCTGGATTCTTTCTCTCACTTGAGTGAAACGTGATATTCCAAGCATAGCTCTTTCTATTCTTCTTTGGGAGACCTGAATAGCGTTCTCATCTTGTTTGCGTAGGGCCCAGGTCTCTGAGGCATATGTTAATGACGGAGGAACAGTGGAATCAAAGAGATGTGCCCGGAGGCGGAGGTTCTTCGTCCTCTTAGCTATTTCTTCGATGTTCTTGAAGGCGTTCCAAGCCGCTCTCTTCCTCCTGTGCAGCTCGGGTGCCAGGTCATAGTTATAGTGATGTGTACCAGAATATTCTATGATCAAGTAACTAATTTCACATTTTAAATTAAGAACCATTTTGAGGAGAGATACTCTGAATTTGTAAATATCTCATCAGTGTTCAGGTGTCAGATTATTTGATTTATGAAATGACATAATAAGGATAATCTCATAGATTCTTATTTTATTTAATTATCCGACTCTTAATAATTTCATCAAATTTCCCATTTTAGACCATGAGGAACCTCTTCCAGCTGGCTTGTCTATCTGGCTTTTGTTTGTTTGCTTCTTAAGTTATGCTCTGGGATCCTTGCAGTAGTTCTAATTGGGTGGTTATTTAATTGTGAGGATCTTAGGATGTAAAGATACTCACATGTTGAAGTGCTGGGAACCACAAGAATTTCAACTTGGTGGGGATCAAACAAGACCATGGTGGGAATGAACCATGGTCTGGAGTACTCAAGGCATGTGCCCTAATCCCTGTTTCCTTGTTTTGTTCTCTCTCTCTCTCTTTCTCTGCCATTTATTTCTCTTTCTTTTTATATTCATTATTTTAGTCCCTGTGCTCTTCAGTTTAACAACAGTCAATAATAGGGTTTCAGGCATACAATATTCCAACACTACTCCCCCCAGCTAGAGAGTCTGTTTACCTCCATTTTTGTCTCAGAATCCTCACCAAACCCCATTAATTCTCAGCCCCTCCTTGCCCCACATCTCACTGCCATGGTAAGTTTAAACTCATGATTAGTTCTTAGCTTCTATATTTTTTATTGTATTTATTTATTTTTTAATAATGAGGCACCATGAGGTACAGTTGTAGACTTACACATTTTTGTGCTTGGGTTTCGATTATACATTGATCAAACACCCATCCTTCCACCAGTGCGCATTTCCCACCACCACGGACCCCAGCATCCCCTCCCCCCCAGCCCCCATCCCACCCTGCCTCTGTGGCAGGGCATTTCCCTCTCTCTCCTTTTGAGTGCCATGGTCTGCAAAAGAGGCATTGAGTGGCAATCATGCTTGGTCGACAGTCTACCCTCAGCATGCTCTCCCATCGTGGGCGGATCCTCCCAACACCCTTTATTTGGTGTTCCCTTCTCTTTCTGAGCTCCCCCTTCCCCGAACATGTGTGGTTGTCCTCCGGGTCATTGAGTAAAATTCCTGGTACTAATCTCTGCCATACTTAGGTGTTTGTTTCCTATTTTGTTACTTTATGTTCCCCAGATGAATGCAATCTTTCTATGTCTATCCCTTTCTTTCTGAGTCATTTCGCTTAACATGATACTTTCCATGTAGTACCACTTGTATGTAAACTTCATGACTTTGTCTTTTCTAACAGCTACATAGTACTCCATTGTGTAAATGTGCCAGAGTTTCTTCAACCAGTCATCTGTTCTCGGGCACTCAGGTTTTTTCCAGATTCTGGCTATTGTAAAGAGTGCTGCAATAAACAGACAATTGCAGATGTCACTTCGGCTATACTTTTTTGCCTCTCTGGGATATATTCCCAGGAGTGGTATTGCTGGGTCAAATGGGAGCTCAATTTCTAGTTTTTTGAGAATCATCCATACTGTTTTCCAGAAGGGCTGAACTAGTCGGCATTCCCACCAACAGTGAAGGAGTGTCCCTTTCTCACCACATCCGCGCCAGCACCCGTTGCTTTTGTTCTTGTGGATATGGGCCAGTCTCTGTGGTGTGAGGTGGTACCTCATTGTGGTTTTGATCTGCATCTCCCTGATGATCAATGATGTGGAACATTTTCTCATGTGTCTTTTAGCCATTTGGATTTCTTCTTTGTCAAATTTTCTATTCATCTCCCCATTTTTTGATGGGGTTGAATGTTTTCTTTTTGTGGAGTTGAACCAGTATTTTGTATATCCTTGAAATTAAGCCCTTATCAGATGTGTAGTTGGCGAATATCCTTTCCTATTCAGTTGACTGTCTTTGTATTTTGGTCACTGTTTCTTTTGAGGTGCAGAATCTTCTTAGTTTAAGATAGTCCCATTTATCTATCTCTGTTTTCACTTGCTTGGCCAGCGGTGTGACATCTTTGAAGACACTATTAGCTTCTATGTCATGAAGGGTTTTGCCAACATTTTCCTCAATGTATCTTATAGATTCCGGTCTGATGTTGAGGTCTTTAATCCACTTAGATCTTACTTTTGTACATGGAGTTAGGCAGAGATCTGAGCCCATTTTTTTGCATATAGCCGTCCAGTTTTGCCAGCATAATTTGTTAAAGAGGCTTTCCCTGCTCCACTTCACTTTTCTTGCCCCCTTATCGAAGATTAGATGCTCGTATGCTTGGGGGGGGGGGGGGACGTCAGTATATTCAACCCTGTTTCATTGGTCTACAGCTTTGCCCTTGCTCCAGTACCATGCTGTTTTAATTATTACTGCCTTGTAGTAGAGTTTGAAGTTAGGGAGGTTGATTCCTCCCATTTTCTTTTTCCCAAGAATTGCTTTATTAGCTTCTATTTTTGGCACATTTGTTGTTGCCTTGGTATGCTTCTTTATATTCCATATAAAAAAGAAATGATTCTTTACTTTAAATTCCATATAAAAAAGAAATGATTCTCCTTCCTGTTCACTTCACTCCAGTTCCATCCACATAGTGGCAAATTTTACAATTATATCTTTTTTAATAGCCCAGTACTATTCCAGTATCCAGTATTCCATTATACATATATATGTATAATATATAAGTGAATATAGGCTGGCGCGATAGCACAGCGGTAGGGCGTTTGCCTTGCACGCAGCCAACATGGCCGACCCAAGTTCAATTCCTCCGCCCCTCTCAGAGAGCCTGGCAAGCTACCGAGAGTATCTCACCCGCACAGCAAAGCCTGGTAAGCTCCCTGTGACATATTCGATATGCCAAACACAGTAACAACAAAGTCTCCAATGGAGATGTTACTGGGCCCGCTCGAGCAAATCGATGAACAACGGGAGAGCCTTTACCTTTACCTTTATATTAGATATATATGTATATATATTAGTTTTTTATATGGTTTTCTGTTCTTGGGCATGGGTTGTTTACAGATTTTGTCTATTTGGAACACTGTAAAATAAACACAAGAGTACAGATATCTTTTCTGAATAAAGATTTGGTTCCTTGGTAGGTACCCAGAAGTGGAATTCCTCAGTTATGTGGAATCTCAAGTTCTAGTTTTTTTGAGAAGTATAAACATTTGAGAAGTATAAAGAGAACATAATTTTCCATAAATGTGGAACCAGAAAACATCCTAAACAGCAGTGAATGAAACTTTCTTTACCCCACATGCATGCCAACATTGTTTACAATCTTTGTGATATATGCCATCTCACTGATATGAGATAATATCTCATTAGTAGTTTGATTTGAATTTTGCTAATAAGTGATGCAGAGCATTTTTTAAAATGTACCTCTTGGTCATCTGTTTTCTTTAAAGAAGTTTCTGTTAATTTTTTTTCCCAAGCTTTTGATTTTTTTGTTTAAATTTACCAGCACATTATTCATATTAGAAACTAACACTTTGTCAAATGGTAGTATGCAAATATTTTATTTCAGTCTGTGGGTTGTCTTTTCATTCTCATTGTCATTTTATTTGCAGTGAAGAGGCTTTATAATTTGATGTAGTCCCATTCGTTTATCTTTTCTTCTACTTCTTGGTCAGTAGTATTAAATGCTATAGCACAGCAGTAGGGCGTTTGCCTTGTGCACAGCCTGCTCGGCCGAGCTAGGTTACATTCCTCCGGCCTTCTCGAAGAGCCTGATAAGCTACCGAGAGTATCGCGCCCGCACAGCAAAGTCTGGTAAGCTACCCGTGACGTATTCAATATACCAAACACAGTAACAACAAATCTCACGATGGAGATGTTACTGGGCCCGCTCAAGCAAACCGATGAGCAATGGGAGGACCGTGACTGTGATGTCCAATTCATGTATCTATATAGTTAAATCTGTGAGGTTTTTTTCTATGTATTCTTTAATATAATTTATGGATGCAAGTCTGATATCAAGGTATTTGATTCATTTTGAATGGACTGTTTTGCATGGTGTGAGATTGGTTGGGCATTCATATTGGAAAAGAAGTTAAATTATCACTATTTACAGATGGCATAATAGTATGTTTAGGAAAGCCTTGAGACTCTATCAAAAATATCCTCAAAATAAGAAACTTGAGCAGTAATATGACAGACCACAACATCAACATGAAGAAATCCATGAGATTCCTACATGCAAACAATGGAATAGAAGAGGAAGAGGTTTTTTTTTTTTTTAAATCTCATTCTCAAATAAATCTCAAAAAATCAAATATCTGGGAACCAACAATAAAAGAAGTGAAAGGCATATAAAGAAAACTATAAATCACTACAGAAAGAAATAAAAGAAGACACAAGGAAATGGAAACACCTCCCCTATTCATGGATAGGGAGGATTAACATTGTCAAAATGACAATCCTATACAAATCACGGAACAGATTTTTTTAAAAGACATTGACAAAATATTGTTGTAATACATATGGAGTACTAATGCCAACTTCACTTCCATAGTCAAAGCAGTCTTGGGGGAAAAGGAGGATGGGAGGCTTTCCACCCTAACTTATAAGGCTATGGCAATTAAATATGATGCTGGAACAAGACAGGTTTTCAGACAGAGGGAATAGAATGAAAAGCCCAGAGACGAAGTCTCAAGTAAGTCAGCTAATCTTCAACAAAGAAGCTAAGAGCATAAAGCGGAGTAAAGAAAGTCTCTTGAATAAATGATATTGAGAAAACTGGTCATTAACATTTCAAAATATGAACTCAGATGGCTTTGTGATTTTACATTGTCACCAAGTACTTCCTAGAAATACTTTCCATTTGAGCAGAATTAAGCTATTGTAAGGTAATTGATAAGTTTTCTCCCACCTCACAACTGAATTCCACAAAGGGGGAGCGAAAGAATAATTCTGTTTTAGTCCATTGCTATAAAGAAGATACCAGTCAGTGAGTAGAAAATCTCAGTATATGCTTGATTGAGATATAGAGCAGTTTCTTTAAATAATAATGTGTAATGGTGTGGAAATATGCATCATTGGATGTCATAAAGTAATGAATTGATTCTGATCTTTCTGGAATTACACATAATGTAGAATTTGCATTAACTAAATTTTAATTATAGTTTAAATAACTTTTTTATAATCGTGTTGACACTCATAGTTTGGATGTAGCATCTCAACACCATCAAATTGCCCAGTACCCTCCACCAGTGCCCAGTTACCCTCTTAGGTTGCTTCTAGTGCACCTTTTCCCAGGACTCGCCTCTTCTTCTCACTGCTGGGCATCTGTCTTGTAATCCAACACCCAGGGTTCGCATTATTTGATTTCATCAATTTTCTTGATTTTTTTTCACTCTGTATTCCACATATGAGTGAAGTCATCTGGTATTTGTCCTTTGCCCTCGATCTATTTTGCTCGAGTTGCATGCAAGTTAGTGTGAACCGCTCGACTTTGTCTTTTCTTACAGAGGCATAGTATTCCATTGCATGTCTATAGCACAACTTCTTTATTCACTACTCTAGGGATATTTGGGTTGTTTCATATCCTAACTACTGTATAAAGACTTTAATAAACATAGGTGCACATATATATTTTTAAGTAATTCTTTTGCATTTTGGAGTAGATTTCCCTTCATTGTGGAATTGATATATCATATGGGAATTCTATCTATTCTTCTCTTTAAAAAATACATCTCCCTCCTGTTTTCCATGTAGGCTAAACCAGAGGGTATTAATAACAATTGTGAGTGAAAATTCTTATTTTTACTACATCTTCATCAACACCAGCTATTTTCAGTCATTTTAGTGTATGCTATCCTCACTGGTGTGAGATGCAAAATCCAAATATTTGTAATTTTCTGAGTTTCAAAAAAAATTTTATTAAACAAACTATTTTAAAACAAAACATACATAGTCAATAAATTAATAAACTCAACAAAAATTAAAAAAAGAACTTTGCCAGGAAGAGACATCTCATTGTATTTAGACTGATAGAATCAAATATATTGAAGACCATCCTTGCCAATATATTTTTATTTTCCTTTGAGATATGAAGGTCACATTAAGAAGTAAACAATGGGCCAACAACTGATAGAAAATAATAATCCATATCAAGTCAACCTACCAATATCATTTTTAGGAAGAACTTTAGTGTCCAGTCTTCCAACTCTTATCAAAAGTCTTAAGAATTACTGGTCAGTATAAATGGTACAAGCTATATAAAAGAATAATCAGTATATTTATGAATATGTGGCATATTTAGAAAGCAAGATACATAAGTTTCAAATTATTTTTCTTTTACATGGAATAAATGAAGAGAGAAAAAGAATACTTTTTATCCCAGCGTCACTGGCTTTGCAACCATGGTTCAATGAATCTTCTGAACATATCATTGTGATTAGGAAATCTTTCTTAGTCAATTGAGAGAAAAATTGTATATGGTGCTGAGTTGAGTGATGAACAGAAAGTGATTTCTTTTATACATATTCACTATGTGGAAGTCTAATGGGTGTGTTAGGCAAATTAGAAAATATAACATATAAATCACAAAATTAAAGCTGACACTTATGTAAAGATACAGATAGATGGACAAATGACAAAGCACAGCTAGATTACCTTTAAATATTACCTGAATTTAAAGAACTTTATAAGTTTTTTTTTCTTATTGGCCTTCCCTAAATCTAGAGGTTGGGGTTGTCTCAGGTCATTACACTGAGGCCAATTCTAACCAGGTGTGTAGGGTCATGAGTTCAGTTCACTCATTGGATATACTTCCTCTGGGGCTCAGTCAACTAAATCCAACATAGAAGAGAACTTAATAAAGGAAAGGAAACGCTACCAGGACCTGCTCGAAAAGATCTTAATGGTTGGCCTCCATATGCCTTTAGGTTAACCATATGTAAACAATTGCTACTTTTCACACCAGAAACAGGTTACCTTTTAGAGATGAACTGATTTCTTGGCCATAAAGTTTATAAGTCTACTGGCTAAGTTTATGAAGTGCTCAGACTTCCTTTAGAAGTGAAAGGTGCTGTTTAGTAGCAAGAACTCTGGAGTGGGAAAGAAAGGAAACGTAGCCAAGGAGCCTGTCTCATTAGCCCAATACACATCTTTGGCAATAAAATTAGACACATTCTAAAAGAATTAAGAGTGATCCTTAATCACTGAAATGCTGAAATAAAGTCAAGGTCATTCTTTCCTCTATCATTGAAGGCTAGTTAACACAGGAAGGCTTTAAAAAAGACTGGGTGGAAAAAAAAGACTGGGTGGAGTAAAAATAAAATCTATTTGACTATAATTGATCTTTAATTGTTGTAAACTGCAATGAATTATTTGCAGAATGACTCTACCCTGAAGGGGAGAATTAGAAAAGGGTTGAATAAAATGGCTGCATTTTTATCAGATCTTTGTCTTAGGTCACCTAATTTTGCATAAATTTCAGAAGTAAATGGTAAAGAACTGACTTAAGCTATTCAAGATTAATGGAACTAGTGGGGTCATGTGATATTCATCCTCAACAGGTAATTGAGATCTGTTCTTGTGGTGGTATAAGAACTTTGAAGACCAGTGTGAGGAAGTGCCTTACTCTCAAGTGTCTGTGTGTATTATTTTTTAAAAAATATGTTTCATTGGCCAAAACTTGTCTCATCGACATCATTTCCAGAAATTAGAAAAATTGACTCTCCATTCTTTGATGGAAAAAACTGCAAAAACCCATTGCAAAAACAGGACACGGATTAAGAAGAGAAAGAATTTGTGGTCAGTTTTTCAATTTACCATATAAGGCAAAAAGTAAAAAGAAAGTTGAATATGTTCCCATCATAAGAAGATTCCAATTCAAAGAACACACAGAAGGCAACAGCAGTGGGCAGCACCAGTATCATGTTTACTTTGATATATCATTGTCATCACTGTAATCTTTTAACTTAAGTATGGAAAGATATTTGAGTTTTTCACAGCATGACTCTTCAAAAGTTTTCATAATTGTTGCATATTGAAACATAGTTACTTGCAAATAAGAGGCTCATTTCATTTAGATACTCATAAAAATAAGCAAATGATGATAGAAGGACAAAAACAATGCCAACTGTTTTTCGCCCTTTTTTCTTCATTGTTCTTTAGGGGTTTCATTAAGCAAAACAGAATGTGTGATCTACTTCTTAACAGGCTCTCACTTTTAGTTGAGTAAATTAAATTTTTGTTAGTATTTGTTAATGGAGTTCAGAACAGTTACCACTAAACGTGGCACATTAAATCTAAAGAACGTGTAGTCTTGTTTTGCATTTACCAGACCTGGTTTTGATATTAGCACTCCACATGGTCCCCTGAGCACATCAGGAGTAATTCCTGAATGTAGAGACAAGAATAACCCCTGAACATTACTGAGTGTGACCCCAAAAACAACCACAAAAGTATATGTGGTGGCCAGAGAGATAGTACAGTGGGTAAGGAGCTTGTCTTGCCTGTAGCTGACATGAGTTTGATCCCCAGCATCATATAATAGAGCCACTCTAAGAGTGATTCCTGAGCACAGTGCCAGAAGTAACCCTTGAGCCTTACCATATGTGGACCACAAAAATAAAACAGAAAAACATTAAAAATAGAGAAAGAAAAAAGAGAGAAAGAAAGAGAGAGAAAGAGAGAGAGAGAGAAAGAAAGAAAGAAAGAAAGAAAGAAAGAAAGAAAGAAAGAAAGAAAGAAAGAAAGAAAGAGAGAGAGAAAGAGAGAGTGTTAGCAAACAGCAGCTGGAGGAAGTTAATCTGATCTAATCTTTACTCTTCTATTCTGAAACAGGCCGGGGAAAGTCCTGAGAGAAATGTCTTTCCTATACCTGGAGGAAAGAGGCCAAATTATCTCCAGAGAAAAAGAGGCAATGAGAAGATTTCTAACAAGACTTGTTAAGTCTCCTCCAGTTTACTAAACTTTACCTCACACATTTCTTGATAATTGCCACTTCAGCAAGTATAGCATAAAATCAGGACTATTCTTTGTGTCTTCATTTGTGAAGGCTCCTGTGTCACTTAGAACCCGAGTCTAATAAATTCATGTATTTGTGTTTCTCTTGTGACTCTGTTTTTGTCAGTTTAATATTCAGATCCAGTCAATGGATGAAGGGGCTGGAAAAAACTTTCCCCACCCTATCACGTGGAGTGAATGATCATTATTTCTGTTCTGTCACTTGGCAGCTTTGAGGCTTTGGCAGTAACTTAAACAATGAGTGTTTCCTGTTTCCTTATCAGCAAAATGAGAGTAATAAAAATAACTCCCTCTGAAGATGTAAAAGGAAGCCTGAGGAGGCAAAGAAAATAACCCGCTTTGCAATTCTGAGGCTACAAATTGAGTTCCCAGTGCAGTCTACATAGACCAACCATAAACTGCATCCAAGTGTGCAACCTCCCTCATATTGATAAGTGATATTTGAACACTGGAACTACAGTGCCCAACCTTTGAAAGCATCACTATCAAAAATGAGTGAGTAGTATGACTGAAACATAAGCATGAAAGTTTGTAAGTCTGAAACAGTACCTCTCAGTGATTTATAAAAAATAAAAAAATTGCATAAAAAATCAATAAAAAATAAAAAAACAAAAATAATAAAGCTCAATGAAAACGGAAAAAAAGATTTTTGTAACTTTTTCACTTGATAAAAAATTTGCATTAAGAAAAAATACAGAGAGGAGACTAATCTCCAGTAAACACAGGAGTCAGAATATGCGCAAGCACCACAACTAAATGATTGTGACTCCCTAGTGAACACATGTGCAGGCACTGGCACCAGATTTGAACTTCTGGCAAACACCACACCCCAAGGGTTTGAGCCCCACAGTAAAGTATGAACGTATGACCCCAGGCCTTTAAACAACTACAAAGGAAAGGGGGAGAAAAAAGTTGCAATAAAGTTATTATGGTGGTTTTTTTTAATAAAAACTTGTTTTCTTTTTGTTAAAAAATTTTTATTGAATCACAGAGAGATACACAGTTACACAGTTGTTCATGATTGGTTTCAGTTATACAATGTTACAACACCTATCCCTTCACCAGTGTATATTTCCGACCACTAATGTCCCCAGTTTTCCTGTTTCCCTTCCCTCTCCACCTCCTCCTGCCTCTGTGCCTCTCTGGCAAGCATCTCTCTCTCTCTCTCTCTCTCTCTCTCTCTCTCTCTCTCTCTCTCTCTCTCTCTCTCTCTCTCTCTCTCTCTCTCTCTCTCTCTCTCTCTCTCTCTCTCTCTCTCTCTCTGTCTCCTTTTGAACATTATGGTTTTCAATACAGATACTTAAAGGTTATCATGTAAATTCCTTTTGCTACATTCAACACTTAGGTCTTGTTAAGAGTGATAATTTCTAACAATTATTGTCATATTGGTCCCTTCTCTATCCTAACTGACTTTTGCCCCCCACATACTTGTGGCAAGCTTCCAATCATTGACCAGTCCTCCTGGCCCCTGTTTTTCCTGATCTTGGATATTTCCTGATCTCATACTATTTTTTAAAATATATCCCACAAATGAGTGTAACCATTCTATATATGTCCCTCTCTCACTCATTTCACTAAGCATAATACTCTCCATGACCATTCACGTATAAGCAAATTTCAGGACTTCATTATTCTTAACAGCTCTGTAGTGTTTCATGTATAGATATACCACAGTTTCTTTATCCAGTGATTTGTTCTTGGGCACTTGTGTTGTTTCCAGATTCTGGCTATTATAAATAGTGCTGCAATAACATAGAAGTGCAGCTGATGTTTTGAAGTCATTATGTTTTAAGTATATTGAACCACACCTGAAATAACTAAGTTGAAGCCACTGCATAGAAACATTGAGTTATGGGTCAGAGTTGGCACAGCAGGTGCGGCACTTTGTTTGCCGAAGGGTATTGTTTGGTCCACTCCCAAACACACATATTGTCTAAAGCCCCACTATGAGTGATAATTGAGTAGCATTGATCACTGCTGGGTGTGCCCTCACCAAAAAAACAAAGCCAAAGAGTGTTGAGTTTTAAAACTTTGCATCAGCCAAGACAGAATTATCCAAACCTCAACTTTCAAGGAAATTCACTTTTATTTATGGAAATAACTTTGTCATACCTTACTACCATTTGACTAGTTTTATTTGACTATTATTAATGGGAGGCAATGGCAAGAAATCACAATAAGAGTACAAAACCCTGAGCTTTGCATAATGCCATCTTGCCTTCAACTACTTTACAAAATATTTTATTTTACCTTTTCAGTGCTGCATGGGTCCATTTACATCAGAAACAGTTGAGGGTAATATTAAAATATTTGTCTAAGTGTAGAAGGTATAGAGGAAAGAGCAAAAGGAAAGGATTAATGCTTTATCTTTTGGAGATCATTAGCCGTGTACCTTGGAAAGTGGCATATTTTTTTCTCATAAATGGCAGCTACTTCACTTACATAATCAGGAGAAAACCATAAAAATCAGAAACAATCACACTTCAGATCAAAACCATGAATTATAACCACTTTTATTTAAAAAAGGAAATTACCAAAAATTATTTTATGATCATGAAAGGGCCCACATTGGGAGCAGCTTGCATTTAATTTGTATTGACAATAAAGATGGAAAGGTCATGTAGATATGTTCTCCTTGGGAATTGGGGGTGTATGAAAGTTTTTTAAACTTTAATTATGATTTCTGCTGGTTCTGCTGTTAATACCAGTATGCTGAGATACAAAGGCGCTGACACAATAGAATAGCTTGCTTCTTGTCATTTGCTAGCATCTATGCAGAAATCTTTTTGTCAATTTTACTAGAATATTTATTTCTTCCCCCAATTTTCAAGATGGCTCTAGGGAGTTCAGATAATACAGTGGGCAATGTGCTAGCCTTGCATGCAATCAACACTGGTTTGATTATTGGCACTAATATGATCCCCAGGACCATATTGCAAGGCCAGGAGTGATCTCTGGATATAGATCCAAGGTAATTCTTGAGCACTGCAATCTGTGATCAAAATTCCCCCAAAATAAAAATTAAAAACTATAGCTATAGTAATGTTAAGACTTAGATCTTCACACAAGAACTTCTTCATGCAGAAAGAGGAAAAAATCCTGTTCTTTACACATCTTTTTACAGTGTGCCAGTAGAGTTTACTTCTAATTTCTCATTGATCAGAAAAGCATAACATGCATATTCCATCGCTTCAGAAGAGACCAGTTTTCTTAGGCTTTTACTGGGTAGCATTAGGCCGAGAAGGGAGCTGTGTAGAACAGGTAATAATTTCTAACATGCAAGGACGTATGAGGGGAAACAGTTAAGAATTCACACTACTATTTAAAGAAAATATAAAATCATGCAATTTTCTTCTATGTGGATGGAACTGGATGGCATCGTGTTGAGTAAAGTCACAGAATGAGAGTGACAGATACAAAATGGTCTCTCTTGTCTGTGGAATATAAAGAAACATAGTAAGGGAGCAACAAATGACCAAAGGTAACAGAACTGGAAAGTAGGTCTATAGAACTGAGTTTACATTGTGGTGGAAGGGGGTAGTGGGTGAGGTAAGGGAGAAATAGGAAGGTTCCTTGAGACATTGGTGAATGAAAGTAAGCACTCTGCAGATACATGTGGTGCTGGAATGATGTATGGAGGAAACTACCGCTAATGGTAATGTGAAATCTATGTACAAGATCACTGTCACTGTCACTGTCCTCCCGTTGTTCATCGATTTGCTCGAGTGGGCCCAGTAATGTCTCTATTGTGAGACTTGTTACTGTGTTTGGCATATCGAATACGTCACGGGTAGCTTGCTGGGCTTTGCCCTGCGGGAGAGATACTCTTGGTAGCTTGCTGGGCTCTCCAAGAGGGGCGGAGGAATTGAACTTGGGTCGGCCATATTGGCTGCGTGCAAGGCAAATGCACTACCGCTGTGCTATTGCTCCAGCCCATGTAGAAGATATTTGCTTTATTATAATGTTTATAGAATAAGTTTCAGGAAGTGATTTCATCACTACAAAATATAAACATGTTTCTGCAGAAGAAATTTTGTCATTTTTTCTAATTGAATTATATTGATTTTTATTTCTTTTAGCAATTTGTCAACATGCCAAGTTTTGAAAATCTTGCTAATTTTAGATGTTTTAAATTTAATTTGGGAAAAATAGGTGTAGCATGGTAAGTTAAAACTGTGATTGCTTTTCATAAAAGGCTGTTTTGAAGAATCACTCTAGCATTTTAATGAAAGTAAGGCAGAGTGATAATAGAGTGGGTTAGCCACCTTGCCTTGTGTGTAGACAGTCAGGTTCAATCACTAGTACCACAGAGGCTTCCCTGAGAACTGTCAGGAGTGATCCCTGAACACAGAGCCAAGAGTAAGTACTGAGCACAGTCAGGTATGGCATCCAAAAATGAATAGTGAATAAATAAAAATAAAAGTAAGGCAATGGTCAAAAAAATGGAAGTAAAACTGACAAAAGTTGATAGATCATTCAAAAATACAACCACTCAGATATACTCTATTTTCAAATCAAGTATTTCTCTTTCTTGTATCTTCAAAAAATTATCAAATGAAGATATAAAAATACAAAGGAGTGTTTTATATACATTGAATAACCTCCTGACTATATTTTATAATTGAAAAGATTATTTTAAAAATATTATTAAAGTTATGAAAATATTGCCTCTCAGAGAGCCTGGAAAGCTACCGACAGTATCCCACCCACACAGAGTCAGGCAAGCTCCCCCTGGCATATTCAATATGCCAAAAACAGTAATGGCAACAGGTTTCATTCCCCTGATCCTGAAAAAGCCTCCAATCATTGGGAAAAGACAGGTAAGAAGAGGCTGCTAAAACCTCAGGGCTGGGAGGAATAGTGACGTTACTGGAGCCCGCTTGAGTAAATCGACGGACAACAGGATGACAGTGATACAGTGACAGTGATGAAAATAAAAATTAAAGTAAGTAATCTACAGTTCTGTACAATTTAGAAAACTGTACATTTTCACCATTTTTGTAAAATGGAGCGCATTGCAAGAACCCTCATTGTCAGTTTTAAATCTATATGATTTACTGTGCATTTTTGTCTAAATGATGTTTTAAAGTTTGCAAGTACTCCTGTGTCCAGTCCAAGATTTAAATAGATGTGAACCAGTTGTAAGATCGCAAACTTTAAATGAAGATTAAGTCAGTGTTAAATCATTTTCTTCCGTCTCATCTTAGAAGAAAATGTTACTTTGCAATGAGATTTTATTTTTGTCCACGCAAATGTTTGTAATTTTACTGCACACATAGGGCGATAGCATGCAATATTACTTCATGGTGTGGTGGATATTGTCAAGTCTCTGCTGGCCCCCTCCTCCTGCTGGTGCTGTTCTACTCCAGCTGCATGGGTGTTGGCTACTAATCGCTCTCAGCTGTCGTGTTCTCTGAAGGATTGTCCTGGATTTCAAGGAAGGTGAAGCTCTGAAAAAATGTTTCCCACAGGCCAGCTCAAAGCCAGTGATTGACTGACATGTGCGTGTCTGTTAGCTCTTTGCTTCAGAGAGAGATTCTGGTGCTGTGATTCAATTAATTCTCCAGCGATTCTCTGGGGATCAAGTTCAGATGAGCCTCCAGTCAGTACAATCTTGCTCTAGTCTTCTCTCTGCTTAACCCTACCCTGCTCCAAGGGCCTTCATCCAACAAGTCAGTTGGACCGTAATCCCTGTCTTGAGCTCTGCTTTGTATAGAATGCCTGCAAAGAATGTGATACCTAAATTTATGTGTTATAAAAATTGTGACTTACATATTGCACTTGTTATTTGGCACCTTGCTTTCTTAACACATTTTTGAGAGATTGGTCACAATTGTTATTTTGGGTTTTAGCCAAAATCTTTCACTTTATTGAATATTGTCATTTATTTGGGGTGTCTTCCCACGCAGTGCTCAGGAGGCACAGGGCATTCAATGCAAGGACTTGGAAATGTGCTGCTGAGGCTCTGCAGGGCTGGGGGCATTTCTGATCCACTGGGAGCAGGGGGTGGGGTGCCAGGTTGATTCTGGTATGGTCACTTTAACTCTCACCTAGGGAACAGGGAGCCCACCAGACAGGTGGCTAGTCAAACTAGATAATTAGATAACTGGAAGGAAGCATATGGAAGCAGATAAAAGGAAACCCACTTTCTTTCCTTCTTTCTTTCTTTCTTTCTTTCTTTCTTTCTTTCTTTCTTTCTTTCTTTCTTTCTCTCTCTGTCTCTCTGTCCCTCTGCCCCTCTCCCTATCTCTCTCTTCCTCTCTCTACCCTTTCCCCTTCTTTCTTTCTCCCATCCTCTCTCTTTCTCCCCCTCCCTCCTTCCCTTTTTGTTCTCTCTCTCTCTCTCTCTCTCTCTCTCTCTCTCTCTCTCTCTCTCTCTCTCTCTCTCTGACCCTCTCTCTTATTCTCTCTTGAACACTCCCTCCAATATGCTTACTAGCAAACTGCAGGATCAGGCTGCGGCCTCAGACAGCTGGCAGAGTAGCGCAGGCTTCCTCGATCCAGGCAGGGGTAGAATACAGACAGGGATCAGATGCCCAGGCAAGCTCAGATTCAAGCTAGGCTCAGATGCCTTGGCAGTGATAAATACTAAGCACAGGAGTCTCACCTATCTGCATGTGGCCATTGCCAGAGACTAGGAAAGCTGGAGCAGGACAAGAGGAACTGCTGGGGTGCTGCTGGGAGGCCCAGTGGCAGGAACAGAGCACAGAGATCTTACCCAAGTGCAAGTAGCAGTGGCCAGAAACTAAGAAAAGTGGACGCAGGGTCGGAACCTGGCCAGTGCTCATGGGAAGCAGCAAGTAGACTGTGTGGGGTAAGACAGGAAGGTCATTTTCTTGACAGGGAACATCAGGGACAGGACCAGGGATGTTGTTCATGGGAAAGGAGAGGTCTGGACATCTGTGGAGGACCTGGATCCATCTACCTTAAACTATACAATAAACTAACATTAAATCTGCTGAGTTTTGCTGATTCCAAGGTATTTGACTTTCTGGGGCACAATTGTGAATGGGATTGTTTTTTCATGTCACTTTTTTCTGTCTCATTATTATGTATAGGAAGGCCCTGGATTTTTGGCATTAATTTCATAGCCTGCAACTTTACTGTACAAGTCTATTGTTTCTAGGAGTTTCTTGGTAGAAGATTTAGGAGTCTCAAGATATAGTATCATATCATCTGTGAATAGCGAGAGTTTGATTTCTTCCTTTCCTATCTAGATGCCCTTAGTGTACTTTTCTTGCCTAATCGCTATTGCAAGTACTTCCAGTACTATGAGAAACAGAAATGGTGACAGTGGGCATCCTTGTCTTGTCCCTGATCTTAGAGGCAAGGCCTCTAAGTTTTTCCCCATTGAGGATAGTGCTTGCCATGGGTTTGCCAAAGATGGCTGTGACTATCTTGAGGAAAGTTTCTTCAAAACCTATTTTGGTGAGAGTTTTCATCATAAACGGTGCTGTATCTTGTCAAAAGCTTTCTCTGTGTCTACTGATATAATTATATAGTTTTTATCATTACTTTTGTTGATGTGATGGATTATGTTAATTGATTTTCGAATGTTAAACCATCCTTGCATTCCCATAATGAATCCCACTTGGTCATGGTATAGGAACTCTACAATGAAAACTACAAAACGCAACTCCATGAAATAAAAGAGGACACGAGAAAATGGAAACATATCCCCTACTCATGGATAGAAAGAATTAACATCGTCAAAATGGTAATACTCTCAAAAGCATTATACAGATTCAACATGATCCCTACAAGGAAACCCATGAAATTCTTCAAAGAAATAGATCAAGCACTCCTGAAATTCATATGGAACAACAAATACCCACGAATAACTAAAGCAATTCTTGGGAAAAAGACATAGGGAGGCATTACCCTCCCCAACTTCAAACTCCACTAAAAAGCGGTAATAATTAAAACAGCATGGTACTCGAATAAAGGTAGGGCTGCAAACCAGTGGAACAAGGTGGAATGTCCGTACACACAACCCCAAAAATATGAACATCTAATCTTTGATAAGGGAGAAAGAAATGTGAAGTGGAGGAAGGAAAGCCTCTTCAAAAAATGATTGCTGGCATAACTGGACAACCACATGCAAAAAAATGGGCTTAGACCTCGACCTAACACCATGCACAAAAGTCAGATCAAAATGAATTAAATATCTCAACATCGGGCCAAAATCCATAAGGTACGATGAAGACAAGGTCGGCAAAACACTTTATGATATTGAGGTTAGCGGTATCTTCAAAGAAGACACTCCACTGTCCAACTAAGTGGAAACAGAGATAAACAAGTGGGACTATTTAAATTAAGAATCTTCTGTACCTCAAAAGATAAAGTGACCAGAATACAAAGACAATCTACAGAATGGAAAAGGATATTCACTCAATATCCATCTGATAAGGGGTTAATATAAAGGATATACACAGCACTGTTAAACTCCACAAGAAGAAAAATCCAACTTCATCAAAAATGGGGTGATGAAATAAACAGAAACTTTCTCAAAGAAGAAATCCAAATGGCTAAAAGACACATGAGAAAATGCTCTACATCACTAATCATCAGGGAGATGCAGATCAAAATAGCAATGAGATATCATCTCACACCACAAAGACTGGCCCACATCCAAAAGAACAAAAGCAACCAGTGTTGGTATAGATGCGGCAAGAAAGGGACTCTCCTTCAACTGCTGGTGGGAATGTCAATTGGTTCAGCCCTTTTGGAAAACAGTATGGACGATTCTCAAAAAAATTAGAAATTGAGCTCTCATTTGACAAAGCAATACCACTACTGGGAATATATCCCGGAGAGACAAAAAAGTATAGTCGGAATGACATCTACACTTCTATGTTCATTGCTGCACTGTTCACAATAGCCAAAATTTGGGGAAAAACAGAAGTGCCTGAGAACAGAGGACTGGTTAAAGAAAGTTTGGTACATCTACACAATGGAGTACTATGCAGCTGTTAGAAAAGATTTAGTCATAAAATTTACATACAAGTGGTATTACATGGAAAATATCATGCTAAGTGAAATGAGTCAGAAAGAGAGGGACAGTCATAGAAAGATTGCATTCATCTGGGGAATATAAAGCAACAAAGTAGGAGACTGATACCCAAGAATAGTTGAGATAAGTATCAGGAGGTTCACTCCATGGCTTGGAGGCCAGCAGCACATGCTAGGGGAAAGGCAGCTCAGATAGAGAAGGGAACACCAAGTAAAGGGTGTTGGGAGGATCCTCCCAGGATGGGAGATGCATGCTGAAAGTAGACTATAGACCAAACATGATTGCCACTCAATGCCTCTTTTGCAAACCACAGCACCCAAAAGGAGAGCAAGAACAAAAAGGAATGCCCTGCCACAGAGGCGAGGTGGGATGAGGGAATGGGGGAATGGTAGGGATACTGGGATCATTGGTGGTGGAGAATGGGCACTGGTGAAGTGATGGGCACTCAATCATTGTATAACTGAAGACAAAACACAAAGTTTTGTAAGTCTGCAACTGTACGTCGTGGTGTTTCACTAATAAAAATTAAAAAAAAAAAGAAAGAAAGAAAATCTACTGAGTTTTGTACGCAAATCTTTCCTACAATTCTCCAGATTGCACCAACGCAGGAAAATCTACTTTCATGCTGACATTCCCTGGGCCACTCTAGTGGCTCAGTGGTTTCTTGCGCCACATCTGGGGTTCTGGGTGCAGAAGGAGAAGACTCCAGGGATGCTGGTGGGACCATGTGGTCTTCTGCCTGTGCTTTGCTCAGGCCGCTCTTTATTCTTCTGCATAAAATGAGCTGACCCCTCAACCTCTTGGGAAAAGACCACTAAATATTTCTTTTCATTAAAAAATCAATACAATATATGACTCTCTGTATATGGATTCATTTCTCTCCACAGTTGATTTGGAAGTTTTGAATTTGAATCACTGGATAGGTGATACGTATTTTTCTAATTGCAATGAATTAGTGTTTACTTCAAAGTGTGAATTAGCAAAGTAGGTCTGTGAGTGAGCTAGCTAGAGTCTGCTGCCCTTTTAAAGAATAGCTGAGATCAGCACCAGGAGGATTACTCCATAACTTAGAGGCCAGCCGGGTATCCTAGAGGAAAGGGCAGTTCAGATAGAGAAGGGAGCACCAAATAAAGGATGTTTGGAGGATCCTCCCAGGAGGGGAGATGCATGTCGAAAGTAGACTATGGACTGAACATGTTTGCCACTCAATGCCTCTTTTGCAGACCACAACACCCAAAAGGAGAGAGAGAACACAGGGGATTGCCCTGCCACAGAGACAGGGGGGGATGGGGGGATGGGGGTGGGGGGATATTATCCATGGTGGTGGAAAATGGGCACTGGTGGAGGGATGGGTATCTGATCATTGTATAATCGAAACCCAAGCACAAAAAATTGTAAATCTACAACTGTACCTCATGGTGTTTCACTAATTAAAAAAAAAAAAGAAAAAGATATTCAAATTCCAAAAAAAAAAAAAAATCTATTCTCCATCCGGGTCTCTACAGTGGAAACTGACCTTACCGGAGCCCATGCGTAAAGTCATAGGAGGAGCAGACCCAACAGAGAGAAAATAGGGATTCAGGGTGTTTATTTTGGCTCCTCCTCTGAGCAGTGTCCATTAATTGACTGCACTTTTAATTAAAAAAAAAGACATTGCTTCTGTTAGGTATCTTAAAAAACTAGTACCCCAAACTTTCTGACTTTGCTGAACTAATAGAATGTGGCAAACGCTCTACCCACTGTGCTATTGCTCCAACCCCTAAACAAAGATTTCTTATCAGAATGTTGAGCCTACAGATTAAGCAGAAATTCTCAATCTAAATTTCTTTCTTCTTATTTATTTATTTTTTATCAATCTAAATTTCTTATTGGAAGAACGCTAATGGTTATTAACAGTTGAAATTCTTTTAAACTTAAGAATCTGCACTATCTAGGAACAGCTGCGGAACTAAAGCCTAAAACTAAAGTGAAATAAATAAGAGTTCAGCGAATACAAGACCTTATCTTGTAAGTCTCAGCCAATTTTAATAAAACAATTAGGCTGTTTTACAAACAACAGAGGTACAGAAGAGCGGGTAGGGCATTTGCCTTGCACGCGGCCGACCTGGGTTCGATTCCTCTGCCCCTCTCAAAGAGCCTGGTAAGCTACCGAAAGTATCTTGCCCTCATGGCAAAGCCTGGCAAGCTACCCGTGATGATATGCCAAAAACAGTAACAAGTCTCACAATGGAGACGTTACTGGTGCCTGCTCAAGCAAATTGATGAACAACGGGAGGACAGTGCTCTAGTGCTAATAGATTGTGGCATACAGAGTGTAATCTGAACTCAAATTTTAGGATATGTTTATATGGGTAAGAGGGTAAAAAGAAATGAACTTTGAAAAGTAGGACGAATATTGAAGGGAAACGAAACAAAGCCAAACCAAAAACAAAACAGAAAACAAACTCCCGAAGATCTCAGCTCAAGCCCTAAATAGGGTAATCTTCAAGAATTACCAAGAAAAGTATATAACTGTCAACAATCTTGTTGCAAATGCCTCCTCCTAAGCTAGTACTTGGCATCACAGAGGGTGATCCTGAAAAGACTGACACTGATAAAGATACTGACCATCAGCTATGCCTTCCAAAATCCTTACAAACCCTATTTATGGCAAACTTTGATCTGGAAATAGATTGTGAAATTATGCTGAGATAGGAACCTCCAGAAAGACTTTTGAATTTGGTGTTACTTGACAAAGAAAAAAATGTTAGTTTTCTTGATTAACTGATACTTTAGTATCCTATGTACTAGCATAATTAATCAACTTTGAAACAGAGTTTAAACCATCGAAGCCAATATTTTCTTTCTTTCTTTCTTTCTTTCTTTCTTTCTTTCTTTCTTTCTTTCTTTCTATGTTTTCTTTCTTTTTTGTAGTAGACCTATGAGTGAACATTTTTGGCTTTGGAAGCAATGAATTAAGTGTGTGTGTGTGGGTGGGGGGAGGGTCAGAGGGTAGACATGAAGGGGAGGGGGGATGGAGAGGGGACTGGAATTTTAGAACCACACCTAGTGGTGTTCTGAGATACCTCCTGGTGTTGATCACGGGACTATAAGGCTGCCAGGGAATTGAACCAGGGTCTGGTGCATGCAGAGCAAGCTCTATAACCCCTATACTTTCTCTTCAGATCCTGGAAATAATTTCAGAGACCGCTCCCACTCCAACTCCTGTCTCAGTGTTTTTTTTTTTTCAACAATCCTTTAAAAATGCAAAAACCTATTCTTTGTTCTTAGTCTGTACAACATCAGGCCTTTGACCCAGGCCTTACTTTTCTGATCTCTAATCTTTGTCTGATGTCATTGTTGATAGATTTAGACCGATTCTGCATGGTTTTTGTTGTTGTTGTTGTACTTTCTTCTTAGACAATTTTAGTTTTTCATCTTTAGTGATTCCAGATGTATCATATTTTACTGTTCTACTTTCAATTGCTTTGAAATTTATGCATTCTCTTTCTATTATTTTAGTTATCACTTTAAACCCTTTTTTAAAATTGATATATGATTCACGCCTAAAATTCACTGTTTTCTAGCATACATACAAGTCTAAATAATTGTTGCAATTATTCAGTCCACAGCATTTTCATCATCTCTAAAGGAACTTTGCATCTGCCAGTAGCCACTCCCCATTCTTTTCCCTGTAACCTCTGGCAACCACTAATCTATTTATTATCTGTATGGATTTGCCTATTACGGATATTTCAAATAAATGAAACCACATGATTTAGAGCTTTTGTGTCTGGTTTAGTATAATAATTTCAATATTCATCAATATTTTAGCCTGTAACAGTGTTTTATTCCTTTATGTGTGGGATTAATACACCATTATATGCAATGTGTATTATCTATTCACTAGTCGATCGACTTTTGGGTTGTTTCCACCTTTTGACAGGTTATGAATCATGGGGACAATTGCTGTACACCTTTTTATTTGAACATATGTTTTAAGTTCTCTCATAGGTCTACATCTAGGAGTAAAATTTCAAGGTAATGTGAATTAACTTTTTGAAGATATGCCAAATTATTTTGGCATATACATGACAATCCCATAAGCAGTGAATTGTGTTTTCAGTTTCTCCACATTCTGACTAATGCTTGTTCCTTATTTTGTCACACAAATATTGTAGCACTGTAGCACTGTCCTCCCGTTGTTCATCGATTTGCTCGAGCGGGCCCAGTAACGTCTCTGCTGTGAGACTTGTTGTTACTGTGTTTGGCATATCGAGTGCGTCACGGGGAGCTTGCCAGGCTCTGCTATGCAGGCAAGATACTCTCGGTAGCTTGCCGGGCTCTCTGAGAGGGGTGGAGGAATTGAACTCGGGTCAGTCATGTTGGCTGCGTGCAAGGCAAACGCCCTACCCACTGTGCTATCGCTCCAGCCCCGGCACACAAATATAACTTTATTTTATTGACAAAAATCCTCATATTTTAGGAAACAATCATCATAGGGCTTCTCTGTATTAGTATACATTTCAAATACTTCAATCTTTAAATATATACTAAAGCTATGCAGCTCTTTTCTCTCCGTCACAGAAATGGAACTTACAGATGCATCAAAAGACTGAAAAGATAATATGCTAAAGGAATTTGAATACTAAAGGTCCTTGCAGAATTAATAAAATTTTGAGACTACTACAAATTAGTTGAAGGACAATTAATTTTCCATTTGTCTCAAGGTCTGTATCACTGTCACTGTCACTGTCCTCCCGTTGTTCTTCGATTTGCTCGAGTGGGCCCAGTAACATCTTCATTGTGAGACTCATTACTGTGTTTGGCATTCGAATACGTCACGGGGAGCTTGCTAGGCTTTGCTGTGAGGGTGAGATACTCTCAGTAACTTGCCGGCTCTCAGAGAGGGGCGGAGGAATCAAACCTGGCTCGGCCAGGCCGGCCATGCAAGGCAAACACCCTACTGCTGTGCTATCGCTCCAGCAATAACACAGTGGGTAGGGTATTTTCCTTGCACACAGCCAACAAGGTCCATATAAATTTAAATAATTTCTATTTCATGTCATTTTACTAGAGATACTTCTAGAATAATTTGAATATATACAATATATATGTTAGTTCTCAGATTAAATACTGATCACTAAGTTTTTATAATCAGTTTATTAGTTTATGTAATGTGGTTACAATAGTGTTAAAGTTTATAGTCTTGATTTACATAGTTATCACTATGTATATAAAGTTCCAATAGTGTTAAAGTTGATGTGTAGATGTACAAAGTAACCACCACCAATGAAGTGCCCGATATGCTACACCAATCAGGTTACTTCTTGTCCACCTATGGGCCAACCCCACTACCCACCCCTTCCTCTCACTGCTCAATAATCTCAGCTTTATAATGCAAGCTAAGGGTTTTTCATTGTTTCATTCTATCCATTCCCTTATTTTTTTTTATTTATATAGCACAAATGTGAAGTTATCTAGCTTTCTTCTCCCTATGACTTCTATTGATGAACACAATACAGCCCTGTTCCTTCCAAGTTGTAGTGAACTGTTTGATTATCTTACCTTATAGAGGCAGAGTCGACTGCCCCTGCACCTGGCTTTTCTCACCAGGGTCCCTTGGAGGGGGGTTTGGTTGATTTTCCCTCCTCGCCCTGAGCAGACCCCTGGCAGCCAAAGACCTCCAGAACCAGCCACAGCCATGCTGAGACCACTCTTCACATGTCCGGACAAGCCTCATGCAAGAAGGAACTGGCTGAGGAATCCAGGAACGCGGGTCCGAGGGCTGAAATCTCCAAGCCTGCTCAGATTGGAACTGGGCCTTCTCCACCCAGATCCCCCATCTTCCAGTAGGTAGGCGTTACACCCACCAGTTGCTGCTAGCTCAAGGTGGTCCCATCAACGGCCAAGACCCAGAGACTATAAAACCCAGCTCCCAGAAGCGCACGGACGCAAATGTGGCCTCACAACATCTTATTATCTTGTTTTTACTTTAGAGAACCCAGCAGGCTACCAAAAGTATCCTTCCCAACGGCAGAGTCTGGCAAACTTCCCGTGTCATACTCAATTTGCCAAATACCAGTGACAATGATGGGTCTCATTCTCCTAACCCTGAAACAGCATTGAATATGGCTCTTTTAAAATCTCAGGGTTTGGAAGAAGGAGACGTTACTGGTGCCTGCTCGAGGCAATCAATGAACAACAGGATGATCATCCTTGTGATCGTGACAGAGGCATAGTCTTTCACTGTGTATCTGTAATCAAAATATCATCATTCATTCAACTGTCATTTGGGTTGTTTGTATATCTTGACTATTTACTAAAAAGTTTTAGTGTTATTTCCACATCCTGGTTATTTTACGAAGCACTGCAGTGGACATATATGTGAATAAATACTTTTTGTGTGATCCATTGAAAAAGCAATTTATTCAACACTAAGTTTAATGAAAATGTCACAGTAGCATGAATTTCTTTCAGACAATGGTAGATAATGCTTTAGGCCTACTTTGAAGAAAAAGTTAGAAAGCCTCATTTATTTCCTGTACCTCATTTCTTTTTCTTTTTTTAATTTTTATTAGTGAAACACCATGAGGTACAGTTGTAGACTTACACATTTTGTGCTTAGGTTTCAGTTATACAATGATCGAGTACCCATCCCTCCACCAGTGTCCATTCCCCACCTCCCTCCCACCTACTCCCCACCCCACCATCCCATCCCACCCCTGTGGCAGGGCATTCCCTTTTGTTCTCTGTCTCCTTTTGGTTTCTCTGGTTTGCAAAGAAGCATTGAGTGACAATCGTGTTTGGTTCATAGTCTATTTTTAGCATGTATCTCTCATCCTGGGAGGATCCTCCCAATACCCTTTACTTGTTGCTCCCCTCTCTATCTGAGCTGCCTTCTCCCCTAGCATTTGCGGCTGGCCTCCAAGCCATAGAGTGAACCTCCTGGTACTTATCTCAACTATTCTTGGATGTTAGTCTCCCAATTTGTTACTTTATATTCCCCAAATGAATGCAATCTTTCTATGTCTGTCACTCTCTGACTCATTTCGCTTAGCATGATACTTCCCATGTAGTGCCACTTGTATGTAAATTTCATGACTTCATCTTTTCTAACAGCTGCACAGTACTCCGTTGTGTAGATGTACCAAAGTTTCTTTAACCAATCCTCTGTTTTGGGGCACTCGTTTTTTTTTTCCCAGATTTTGACTATTGTGAATCGTGCAGCAATGAACATAGAAGTGCAGATGTCATTTCGACTATACTTTTTTGTCTCTCCGGAATACATTGCCAGTAGTGGTATTGCTGGGTAAATGGGAGCTCAATTTCTAATTTTTTGAGAATCATCCATACTGTTTTCCAAAAAGGCTGAACCAGTTGGCATTCCCACCAGCACTGAAGGAGAGTCCTTTTCTTGCCACATCCACGCCAACACGGGTTGCTCGTTTCCTTTTGGATGTGGGCCAGTCTCTGTGGTGTGAGATGATATATCATTGTTGTTTTAATCTGCATCTCCCTGATGACTAGTTATGTAGAGCATTTTCTCATGTGCCTTTTAGCCATTCAGATTTCTTCTTTGTGAAAGTTTCTGTTAATTTCATCACCCCATTTTTTGATGGGGTTAGATGGTTTCTTCTTGTAGAGATCAACCAGTGCTTTGTATATCCTTGATATCAACCCTTTGTCAGATGAGTATTGGGTAAATATCCTTTCCCATTCTGTCGTTGTCTTTGTATTCTGGTTATCATATCTTTTGAGGTGCAGAAGCTGTTTAATTTAAGATAGTCCCATTTGTTTATCTCTGTTTTCACTTGGTTTGAATTAATACTTTTTGTTTGGGGTAGATGTCTAAATGTGAAATTGCTGGTTAATAAAAAATACTAGTTTTAATTTTTTTGAGATACCATCATAATGTTTTCAATAGAGACTGAACCAGACAAAATTCCCATCAAGAGTGAATGAGAGTTAAGTTTTTAGCTTAATGTGTACTTTACTTTGCCTAGGGATCAGAATGATGGTATGGGGGTTATGTAAAGCATGAGGCTGATCTTGATTCAACTTCAGTGGTCCCTTGGGAATCACAGGGTTTGACTTAAGCACCAACATTGTGACCTAGGTAATCCGTAGTATTGCAGGACCTAACACTGCATTCTTGAACCCTTGCATTCAACCATCCATTTTTACCACTCATTGGTCAAAATATCTGGGAAGTTGCTCATCAGGGCCACAAATTAATAGTTATGTTTTCTCCTATGAGTTTGATAGCATCAGCCATTACATTTAAATTTTGTTCTATTTGAATATATATTAATCTACCATATTGTGAAAGTGGGCTTTAAAATTCATTCTTTGCAAGATTCCAAGATGTCTCAGCACCATTTGTTGAATCACAGTCATTGTGCTGTTGGCAAAATATCATTTGAAAATAGACTTCATAGAGTTCATGCCCAATTCAATCAGCTAATCAGTGGCTGAATAAATAGCAGTACTTCTACATTAAAAAAAATAGACTTCAGAATTTATTTCTGAATTTTCAATTCCATCATGTTACATGTCTCTTTCAATATCACATACTCTTGTGATTACTATTACTTTGTAGTAAATTTTGAAGCCAAGAATTGAGTCCTTCAACTTTGTTCTTTTTCAGTACTTTTGGCTAGTCTGTTAACTATATTTTCATAATAATTTTCATATCAGGGCTGGAGAGGTAGCACAGCAAATAGGGTGTTTGCCTTGCACGCGCCCGACCCGAGTTAATTCCCAGCATCCCATATGGTCCCCTGAGCACCGCCAGGGGTGACTTCTGAGTGCAGAGCCAGGAGTAACCCCTGTGAGTCACTGGGTGTGACCCAAAAAAAAAGCAAAAAAAAATTTCATAGCAGCTGTCCATTTATTAAATAAGATAAAAGAAAATATTGATAGGAATTGTATTGAATCTACAACTGAATTTGAGAAGTAATACTCTTAACAATATTAAGTATTCTAATCTATAAATATTGGAAGCATTTTCATTTACATTCTCTTTAATATTTTTCCAGAACATGTGCAACTGCATGTATATCTTACTTTCTAAAAATATGTCAAAGAGTTTCAAGACTCCTCTAGACACATAATTTTTCAGTTTTTCCTTTCATTTCATCTCATTAAAATTTACCCATAGGTTATTTGTTATCCACTGCTTCAAACTGAAAGTTTGTCTGTAAACATTTTTGATAGATGGTCCCTGAAGAGGGTTTGTAGCAGGAAAAGTCATTTATTCAGGTTTTATGACAACAGTGATTTCTAGCAGAGTTTTTCTGGGAATCATCAGGTAGGTCAAAAGATTATAACCTTTTGAGATCAAAAATTTGAAAGACCTGTAGTTCTCTTCTCAGTACTGGGGAACATGAAATTGTTTTTCAAGTCTATTGCGAATTGGAGAGTGTGAAATAGAACTAGGATTAGTTTAGACAACTAGAACTATTTTTAGAAATCTAGCTGTCTTTATTATATGTGATTTGTACTGCTTCAAATCACTGGTAACTTTTTTCACTAACTCAAAAGCCTTGAAAGGGTATACTTTCACAAAATCTATTGAAGGAAACAGAAATGAGCCACACTGAGTACTGTGAGTACTGCAGGTGCCTTCAGGCATAGCTCAGTTTAGAACAGAAACACCTCAGCAAACACACAAAGACTTCTGAATTAACAAATTACTTAATGATTAAGTCATTATTGAAAGATATTTACTATGAATATAGCAACTGTGCGTAGGCATTTGCCTTGCACGTGGCCAACCCAGCTGACCCAGGTTGGCTTCCTCCGCCCCTCTCAGAGAGCCCCGCAAGCTACGGAGAGTATGTCCCACGCACAGCAAAGCCTGGCAAGCTACCTGTGACATATTCGATATGCCAAACACAGTAACAAGTCTCACAGTGGAGACATTACTGGGCCCGTTCGAGCAAATCGATGAACAAAGGGAGGAAAGTGCTAGTGCTAGTCTTGGTACATTCATAGATATATACCAAATAATATATAAATTTTTAGACAATAAAATTATATTTGTCTTTCACTTTATCCATACTATGAAAGAAAATATCCCAGCAATAATAATAAAGAGCACAGATCAAGATGCTCACTTGAGTTACCATTGTCTTACATCCTTTTTTCCCTTTTATAGAGCTTTTCTCCCTTTCAGCCAACTGTACTATTATAAAGTATATTTTTTACAGTTAATTACATTTCCACAAATGTCATGTCTAATATGTGAGCATGCCAAAAATTTATGAGAATATTTCCTCTCTTGTTGTCATGCCAAGTCAGTATAAATTAATTTTCTGACGATCTTGCACAAGTCTCATTTAATATGCTTTTAGCCTAAACCTGACTAATATAAACGTACACAAGTAGTAATTCTCTGTTGGGAGATTCGTTAAGCAAAGATGTTATTTTAGAAGGAACTTTTAGCTTTAAATTATTACCTCCAAAACTATGCTGCATATTACCTACTCTGGTTAGCTCTCAAACAAATAGCCAGCAATTTCAAATGACTACTTTCCAAAGCAAATGACTCACACCTTCCTGATCATCAGAACTTCTCAGCTGAACTAACATTTTAAAAGACTGTTTCCAATTCACAATTCTTATGGAACAAAATTGGATTTTTTCCCTAGCCCTCATTTTTTTTCTGTAACACTTTGGCTACCTTTACCACGTGTCACTTTAATATGCTACCAAAAATAAAGCCTTAAGTTGGTGACATGAGATCAATTCTGGTATTCATCACTGTTATTCTCCAATGTTCCATTTATTACAAATCATGGAATGTAAAATAATCAGACTTTTTTTTAACTCTTTTGCCTATCTTGTTTTGGCAAGATGTTTTAGTCTTTCAAGAAAAAAATGAAAGCCATGTGTTTTGAATGGTTTCCATTGCAGCATGGTTACTGCAATGAAGACATTTTATTGTGTTAATTTTCATTAAATAAAACCTTGTTGAAAGCCAGTAGTTTTCCAAAACCCATGTGATTTATGACATGCTAATGTTTGTAGGAATACACTCTGTTTCAATTATATGGAGTAAGTGATGCCTTTCAGAACAACTCAGTAATAATATTACCTACAACAACTTTAATTTTAGACCTACAGCACAGGTGTGAGACTAGGGAACCTATTGACAAAATTGTCAACTTCTGCACAAATTTAATATTCATCACCTCTATGCTATGTTTAACATCAGATGGTTGCACTTGCCAAGGACTTCACATTATGCTTCCAGAGGCAGGCACATTTAACACACATGCAACAGAGTGAAAGGTGCTGACGCCCTAAGGCAAATATGGGTACACCTGTAGGAAATAGGTTAATAGTTTGGATAATTTCCCCAAATATGCTATTTCTATTTCATTTACTAGCCTCTCATTCACTGACTGACTTATATCTCTTCCTAAAGGCCCTTTACTCAGAGAGCAAACACATTAAATAAATACAATAGATTTTTTCATAATTTTTCTCTGAAAAATTACTCTATATGGGCACAGGTGAAAATCCCCTATCCCTCCGGATTTTTCTCTGAGTAATATAAAGCAGTATTAGCAACAGAAATGTTATAAATTAAAAAGTGCTATTTAAGAAAAGCAAAATGTTTGAATAAAAATTAATATTGGCAACAGAAAGTTAATTAAATCAAGCCAGCAAGGGGAGACAGTCCAATGGTGATCTAGTTATCACTTTCTGCTGGGGAGAAAGGGCTTTAAACCTGGACCAGAGGAAGAGGTAATGGGGCCCAAGATAAATTTCATATATCAAGGAAGGTTGACTACATTTTCATTCTAAAGAGAAAGATACCAAGGATATTTTCATGAATACGTCTATGACATCTATAATCTAATTCATTAGATAGACTAGTGATCCTTTTTCTAATTAAAAAAATGGGAGAATAGGGCTGGAGTGATAGCACAGTGGGTAGGGCATTTGCCTTGCAGACAGCCAACTTGGGTTCAATACCCAGCATCCTATGTGGTTCCCCAAGCACTGCCAGGAGTGATTCCTGAGTGCAGAGCTAGGAGTAACCCCTGAGCATCACCATATGTGACACAAAAAGCGAAAGAAAGAAAGAAAGAAAGAAAGAAAGAAAGAAAGAAAGAAAGAAAGAAAGAAAGAAAGAGAGAAAGAAAGAAAGAGAGAAAGAAAGAGAGAGAGAGAAAGAGAGAAAGAGAGAGAGAAAGAAAGAAAGAGAGAAAGAAAGAAAGAGAGAAAGAAAGAGAGAAAGAAAGAAAGAAAGAAAGAAAGAAAGAAAGAAAGAAAGAAAGAAAGAGAATAGGTAGGGAAAAGGAATCAGATAAAGAAACAGCCTCTCCTCCTTAGGTTTCAGGAGTTTCACTGTTCTCAGCTTAAAATAATGTACCAGGCCAGAGAGGGAAGTCTGGAAATAAGTTATTTTAGGATGAATTAACTTGTAGTTTTCAATGCATTTTTAATTCCACTCCCACCATGCATAAATTTATCACAGAAAAAGACATAAATGACCAGTGAAAACAAATTTTCATAATTAATAGACAATTTGAATGCATACAACTAGCATATTATTAATTTTAGGGATGAGAGCTGTATGGTGGGTAGGACATCTGCCTTACACACATCTAGCCTGGATTCAATCCCCAACACCCTCTCTTGTCCCGTGAGTCCTGTTCAGGAGTAATTCCTAAGCACAGAGCCATATTAGCCTCTGAGGATTGTGTCAGATAACTATGATTTTGCCAGAAAGTGTAATGATAAAATACCATTCTGTTTTACTTTTTTCTGATGTTAGAGGTGGTTAGGGATCACTCTTGGCTCTCTTGTTTAAGTATTACATTGGCGATACTCAAGAGACCATATATGGTGCTACAGATGGAACTACTGGCTGAAGATTAGGCAAGCATCTCATACAATGAACAAAGTATCATGTTAAAAGAGTCATTACAATGTAAAGTCCTTAGCTGAGAAATAATTTTGAGATAAGTTTATTTTTAGAGAGTGTGATGTCCTTGGCTTTGCAGTTCACTTAATCACTTAATCACTTAACGTCCCATTAGTCGTCGATTTCCTCGAGCAGGCACCAGTAACATCTCCATTTGTCCCTGTCACGTGCCAGTGTAGCCCAATGGCATCTGTTCGCTCTGGGAACATAAAGAGCCTCAAACCAATCGCTCATGATCTTGATGAAAATGTCTGACCATCTGGTAGGTGGGCGGTCACGCGGTCTTTTGACATCCCATGGAATCCAGTCAGTAACAGCTCTAGTCCAACGGTCGTCTTTAAATCTCATTACGTGACCAGCCCATCTGATTTTTGACACCTTGGCAAATGAGACAACATCCTTGATTCTTGATCGTCGACGGATGTTGGAACTCCGGATTCTTTCTCTCATTTGAGTAAAACGTGATATTACAAGCATAGCTCTTTCTATTCTTCTTTGAGAGACCTGAGTAGCGTTCTCATTCTGTTTGCATAGGGCCCAGGTCTCTGAGGCATATGTTAATGCAGTAAGAACAGTGGAATAAAAGAGATGTGCCTGGAGCCAGAGGTTCTTCTTCCTCTTAGCTATTTCTTCGACTTTCTTGAAGGCGTTTAAAGCCGCTCTTTTCCTCCTGCACAGCTCGGGTGCCAGGTCATTTCTCATGTTGACTTCTCGACCTAGGTACACATAACTGTTGCATTCGGAGATGGTCATTCCGTTGAGAGCGAATGGGGCATCAGGAACGAGACTGTTTCTCATAAACATTGTCTTTGTAAGATTCAGCTGTAGTCCTACCTTTCCACACTCACGGTCAAAATCGGCCAGCATTTGTGCTGCTTGGCTGATGTTTGGTGTTATTAAAACAACGTCATCAGCAAAGCAGAGGTGGTGTAGGTGCGGACCATCTATCTTCACTCCCATTCCTTCCCATTCCAGTCGTCGCATGATGTTCTCGAGGGTGGCACTGAAGAGTTTCAGTGAAATGGTATCACCCTGCTAGACCCCTTTCTTGACATCAACGATCACTTCTTTGTAGAATGGTGAGATCCTGGTAGTGAATTCGCAATACAGCTCACAGAGGATCTTGATGTATTGGGCTTGAATGCCCTGATTGGCTAGGGCTTCAATGACCGGCTTCTGTCTCAACAGAATCAAAGACCTTCTTTAAATCAATGAATGTTAGACAGAGTGGCATCTTGAACTCCTGAGAAACCTCAATGAGCTTGGTTATCATGTGGATATGGTCGATGGTGTTGAATCCTTTGCGGAACCCGGCTTGCTCTGCATGGTTGTCCTTCATCTAGTGTTCTGCGAATCCTATTTCGGATGACTCGAGTGAACAACTTGTAGATGACAGACAATAGGCAGATCGGGCGATAGTTGCCAATGTCATGTATGTCTCCCTTCTTGAACAGTAGTACGGTCCTGCTGGTTTTCCATTGGGACGGAACCTTGCATTCAGAAAGGTAGCGAGTGAAGAGCCGAGCCAGTGTATTGATGAGTACTGACAGCAGGTTCTTCAGGTGTTCAGGTCTGACCTTGTCTTGGCCGGGTGCTGTTTGCTTCTTTACCGACGAAATGGTGTGTCGGATTTCGGAAGGGAGAACATTGGGAACGACATATCCATCCTGTGGAATTTGGTATGTCGGCAAGTGGACATGGCTATTGAAGAGATTTGAGTAGAAGTCATGGATAATCTTCTCCATTGCCATTCTGGAGAATGTGATGGATCCATCAGGACGTCAAAGGGCAGTCATCTTGGTCTTATAGTTGGCGAAGGACAGGCGGGCGTTACGAATACTTTTCCCAGCTTCTGCCGCATCTACCAGCATTTCTGCTCTTCTCTCTTTGAGGTCTTCCTTGATCGCATCTCTGCACTGTTTTGCGAGCTCGGATGTTAGCTTGCGGTTGCCTGAGGCATGCGCCAAACCACACTGGCGAATTAGCTCAAGAGTTTTCGAAGACAGGGTTTTTTTATGACTATCTCTCTCTTGGCGTTCCTCGCACATTCATGGAGGTGCTGAACCAGTTGATCATATTCCTCATCAATGTTGTCAACAATGGCATCTTCCCATGTTGCTGCAATAGTGCCAAAGAGTTCCAAGTTGGTGGTCGTTCTGGGAGTTCTCTTTTTGAACATTGCAGCCCTTTCTCCCGCTCTGTGAAGTAGAATTTTGCACGAAGGAGACGGCGGTCCGATCCTGTTTGGAATTTTGGGACAACAGCGCCATCTGTCAGGCAAAACCGTCGATTGAATATGATGTGGTCTGTTTCGTTGTGGAATCGTCCACCAGGAGACTCCCATGTCCAACGTTTAGATTCTGCCTTCTGGAACTGTGAGTTACCGTGGATGGCCTTGGTAGACATGATGAACTCAGACAGTCTCTCACCCTGTTCGTTCCATTCTAGGCCATGGGTCCCGATGTGAAGTTCTTCAGCTGATCTTCTCGGTCCTATCTTGGCATTAAAATCACCCACAATGATGTTGTAGAAGGTGTGGTCTTCTTTATAGAACTTCTCCAGCTCCATGTAGAACTTCTCGATTTCTCTTTCATCATAATGAGATGTTGGTGCGTAGACAACGAAGATAGACACTTCAGGCAGTGAGCCACATCTATTCAAATGTAAATGTCCGATTCAGGTTGTTAGGTATTCAAATGAATCAATGCTCTTGGCCAAGTTTGTGTTGACAAGGACAGTGATGCCTCTGACACCTCTTTTATCACATGTTCCGAGGAACAATTCTTCTTCAGTGTCGAAAATGGCATGGTGAGATTCGTGCCATCTTGTCTCGGTCAGACCAATGATGTCATACTTGATCATTCGCGCTTGTACCATCAGGTCCTCGATGGATATATCTGATGCTAGAGTACATGCATTGAAAGTACAGACAATCATTTTTGTGTTCCTTCGTTTTTGGCAGCCTAGTTCGGCCTTGAGATTTTATAGGCCTCTCCTTTATCATCCTTCTCAGTGCTGCCATGTCAGTGAAGCCTTCAGGGTCAGGTGAATGAGACCAGTTGTAGTTACTGGTTTTGGCATATCGAATACACAACGGGTAGCTTGCCAGGCTCTTCCATGCGGGTGGAATACTCTCGATAGCTTGCCAGTCTTTCTGAGAGGGATAGAGGCTTTTGGGGCGACCTCTAATCGCCCTTGTAGGTGTTACCATATTTGAACCCTATCAAATATGGTACGACAATTTCGGAAGATGGGTATTTAGTGTCTTATGATGTGTCACACGGCCGCTTTGCAGCCGTGTGGGTCCGGAAAGCATCCTGGAGTGTGGCGGCGGCTGTGTAGTGGAGGAAGTGTCGAAAGCTTTGCAGTTATGTAGTAAAAAAGCTTTGCAGTTATGTAGTAAAAATGGTTCATCTGCTTCTTTTCTACCCTGATTGATATCGTCCTATCTCATGGATATTTCTAGAAAACAAAAGGAGCAACATGAAGAGAACAACTATCTGTGTGGAGAAATTAGAAAGTATACTAGTATTTTAATATCAAGTAAGATCACTGTAGTCACAAAATATGTTGTTGCCACATAAGGCTAGTGCTGCCCATCCCCCCAATCTGACAGATAAACGAAAGATCTTTGTTATGTGTAGAAAAACAAAATAAAATAAATTCCAAAATTTTCTTCTTTATTGCAATCAAAGTAAAGTCCAAGAAACGATGCAGTGATTCAGCCTAAGAGAAGGACCACGTGGAGGGTGCGGGAACCACAGATCCCCGAGGAAAAAAAAAAAAACAGGTTCCAAAAAGAGCCGAGATCACCGGCAAGTCCCAGATGGGGTAGGTGCCACATCCTGCTTCCCCCAGATGGAACCCGGCTGACCAGAAGCCTCTACAAGCACAGCTCGAGTATGCGGGAACTAGGACTTTTTCTCAAAACCGCGCGACCGCGTAAGCCGACATCTCTCTATATACAAAGTGATCAATGGGAAGTAAACCACCCAATCTTTCTCCCTGAAAATCAGAGTTGAGTTTGGAGCACGGCCACAGCCCCAGAAACACAAGGACTTAATGCAGAACCCAGCAGCTTGGAGCAGAAAAGTGAACAGACTATGCGTTAATCCAGGCCATCATTTCTGCCCAGAGGGGAAAGGGTGTTGCCCCATTCGCCCTCTCTTCTCTGGAAAGAAGGATGGCGACTGCATGGGAGCCTTGTGGACAGCAGGTATGAGCCGGGGGTGTGGGGGTGACTAAAACCTCATGGGAAGGGGGGCATTCCGGTCCGTCCTTCACGTCCACCGAGGTCACCAGTTGCCCCCCCACGAGCGGCTCTCCAGCATGGCCACAGCCCCAGAAGCACAAGGACTTAATGCAGAACCCAGCAGCTTGGAGCAGAAAAGTGAAAGGACTATGCGTTAATCCAGGCAATCATGTCTGCCCAGAGGGGAAAGGGTGTTGGTCCCTTCCGCCCTCCTCCCTCTGGAAAGAAAGATGTCGGCCACATGGGAGCCTTGTGGACAGCAGATATGAGCCGGGGAGTGTGGGGGCGACTAAAACCTCATGGGAAGGGGGGCGTTTCGGTCCGCCCTTCACGCCCTACCGAGGCTACCAGTTGCCCCCCACGAGCGGCTCTCCAGCACGGCCACGACTCCAGAACACAGAAACCAATTTCTTAACTATCTGACTTTCAGTAGAAATACTTCCAGGGTCAATAGGTAAAACAGCAGAAATCCAAAACCAACATTTAATTCTTGAACCCAGCTGTAGAAAGTAAATCACTTCACAATGCTTTTCCAGCATGTCTGATTTGGGGGGGAGTAAACTCTAAATAATAGTGGTGAATCTTTTATTGAAACAATGAATCTAATCAAAGCAGATTGAGTGTTAACTAGAATTCATCTGCCTCACAGGGACGGGGAGGGGTGGGGGGTGGGGTTTTATTGGGGTTCTTCATGGTAAAAAATAAGTATTGGTAAAGGGAAATGTGTTTGATATTTGCATGACTGAGACCTAAACCTGAAAGCTTTGTAACCTTTCCCACAGTGATTCAATAAATAAAAAATAAAATAAAATATATTAAAAAAAAGAAATGATGCAGTGATAATAAAATACCAATCACATGTCAAAATAAAGGCTTGTTTTTAAATGTTGACGAACTATAAAATGAGAGGATTTTAGCTTATATTATAGTTGGTGAAGTCTGTTGAGAAGAAGTTGAAACTTGCACCTGAATGACTGGTGTCTATGTTTTTAGAACCCCTGTTTTCTCAGGAGGCAAATTCTCAGTATATGAAAAACATAAACTGATAGTGCACATCTAGTAATTCATTCAATTCACAGTCACGGTCCTCCTGTTATTCATTGATTTGCTTGAGCGGGCCCAGTAACATCTCCATCGTGAGACTTGTTGTTACTGTGTTTGGCATATTGAATACGTCACAGGTAGCTTGCCAGGCTTTGGCGTGCAGGCAAGATACTGTTGGTAGCCTGCTGAGCTCTCCAAGAGGGGCAGAGGAATCGGTCCGGCTGGCTGCGCAGAAGGCAAACGCCCTATCACTGTGCTATAACTCCAGGGCTGGAGCAATAGCACAGAAGGTAGGGCATTTGCCTTGCACGCGGCCGACTGGGGTTCAATTCCCAGCATCCCATATGGTCCCCCAAGCACTGCCAGGAGTGATTCCTGAGTACATGAGGCAGGAGTAATCCTTGTGTATCTCTGGGTGTGACCCCAAAAGCAAAATTCATTCAATATCCAAAGAAAAAAATCAAGAATTTTAAAAATAAAATAATGCAATTAAAATGTGATAAAAAAGTCAAACCTCTACAGAAATCTTTCCCAAGAATATATATAGATGTATATAATATATCTATAGATAGATGACAAAGACATGAAAATACATATATATATACATATATGTGTGTTTGTATATATATATATATATATAACAAAAACATGAAAAGATATTCCACATCAAGTCATGGGGGGGGGGCTAAATAGTGAGATGTTACCATAAAACTATTAAAATGAGCAAAATTTTTTTTTAATATTAAAAAAAATTTAATAGTGAGACATCATGAGGTACAGTTGTAGACTTACACACATTTTTGTGCTTGGGTTTCAATTATACAGTGATCAAACTACCCATCCCTCCACCAGTAGAATGAGAAAAACTTTTAACACAAAAGTCTGGGAAGTCATGAACCAACAATAACTTTTATTTATTGCTTATGAGAAGAAAATGATACTTCCACTCTAGGAGGCAATTTGAAAGTTTCTTTATTAAGATCAAGCATAGTCTTTTCATATGGCTATATGATCTGGCAATAATTCTCCTTGGTATATATCAAAGTTGAAAATGTACATTCACAAAACTCACAACACATAGAGAAGTATATTATGTTTTATTTATGAAAACCCAAAATCACCAAGATGTGCTTTGTAATGCATTAAGACATTAGAATGTTGTTCAGAACAGGAAAGAGAAGAGAATGAAGGAAAAGTAAAGGAGAGAGAAGAGAAAAGAAAAGAAAGCAAAAGGAAGGGAAAGGAGGGAAGGAGGGGTGAAGGGGAGGGAGAGAGGGGTGGGTAGGGGAGGGTAGAGGAGGGTAGAGGAGGGAAGGGAAGGGAAGGGAAGGGAAGGGAAGGGAAGGGCAGGGCAGGGAAGGGAAGGGAAGGGAAGGGAAGGGAAGGGAAGGGAAGGGAAGGGAAGGGAAGGGAAGGGAAGGGAAGGGAAGGGAAGGGAAGGGAAGGGAAAGGAAGGAGCTATCTAATGGACAGCTGTTTATTTTGTGAGGGTAGGCCAGTCCTCCAGATTGGCTTGTTTTAAGTATTTTAAGGATATGTTCTTTATAAACTCTAAAATTAGTGTGTTTTGCATGACTTCTACAAGGAACTCACTTAAATATTTGTGGAAAAATTAAATAGAACAAAAGTTTGTTTAAACCTGATTTTTATTCAAATTCTGTCTCCAAAATCAAGTTCCTAATCCTTCCTTTCAAATCAGGGGTTAAAAGTATACATGAGGAAGGTCTGTAAAACTGGTAGTCAGGTGATACAGGATTTCTTGATGTCCTAGAAATATACTTGAACTACAATGCACTTACTTTTAGATGTGCAGCATCAACCAGACAAGGGGCCATTGATTATTTGTAGAACCAAACAAGCAAATGCAGATTGCAAAATCCTTTCAGTACCCTTCTGTGCTTCACTCCCTAAGTGTCAGTGATTGACACTGATACTGCTTAAAGGCTATAAAACTGTTCATTTATCAGGTGCAAAAATGCTGTCAGAAACAGAATATTCTTATATGAAAACATATTTTTATTGTTTTTGTTAGAACAGAACTTCTTAAATATTTTTCTCTCACAATTTCTTTTCACTAGAGGCCAGTGACTCTAGTGAAAATGCTGCCAGAAACACCTTTGATTCAGTAGTGGTGGATTTTGAGTTAATTATTTATTACGGTGCTGAGGGCACAACTTTATGGTCCCCTGAGCTTGGCCTAGGGTGACCTCTGGGCACAGAACAAGGGTAACCCCTGAATAACACAGCGTGTGACCACAAAACAGAATAAAACTAAAGAAAAGAAAAAGAAAAAAAGACCAAGAACAACAGCAACAACAAAAGCTCTTAACTAAGAATAATAGTAGGTGCACTTGGCTTTTCAACAATACACTAACACACTAATTTTGTCTCTTGAAACATAATTCTCTCCTTACTTGAAACCATTGTCTAGTGTTCCACAAATTATACTAAAATCCCAAAGCTAAATGAAACACAAACTGTGAAATATAGAAGTCAACTCTTTCATTTTTGTAGCTAAAGAGATTAAGCCAAATATGCAAAATAACCTGCCCATTCCATATAGTTCATTAGTCATAGATCTGGAATTGACATCCAGAGTTCTCCAGGGCTGTTTGTCTTCTTTAGAATCTTTTCTGTCTGTGATCCCCAACATATCAGACTGTCATTTTTTATGCCACTAAGGCAATGAGAGAAAGGATGAACTTTCATAATATTCTCATATATCTTAACAGAGAAACAGACACTGAAATCCCAGAATGTCTTCTGAAGCATGAAATTTTATCTTTTTTTGGCTGAAAATATAAGTAGCCATTTTCCACATGTAAATTTGGCAAAAACTAATTATGATCATAAAGTAAAACAAGGGCTACAGAAACCATTCACTGCCAGATAGATATTATTCTGCACGATAATTCAGATACATAAACTTTAACAAATGATCATTTGTGCAAAACTCCCAATTCCAAAATAAATTACATCTTAGAAATACTATTTTAGAGGCTACGGTCATTTTGACGATAATGTAAAATACCACAAGGAAACTTTTTCCTTAAAAACATAACTACATCTTCACTAAAAATCACAGAACTTTTGACAGTCTCTCATGATGTTAATTTCTGTGAAGTGCTGATTTTATTTATTTGGGTCCTAATAATTAGTCAATAAAAGCAGTAACAATCTCCCAGTTATTGTGCTAAGTAGCTAAGTACTTCATACTCATTATTGCATTTATCTTGATCTCTAGTAATGCTACTCCTTATAATGAAGAAACCATTATTGTCCCAATTTTGTAATTCAAGAGCTGAGTCTCAGAGCAATTACAGACCATTCATGGTAGGACTTAGATGCAGAAATAGGAAGGCTGGTTCTATGACCCAAGCTTTAATGTCTGTGAATTATTTCCTACATCAGTGTCTTACCTGTTTAACATTTGAGGTCCAGGACAAATAATCATACCCAACATGGAAGAAAGTCTCTATTAATATGTACTACATGAAAGTAATGAATTACTATTATTATTGTGATGTTCAACCCTGAAGTTCACATACAAAACAAACTGGAAACAAAAAAAATAAAAAATTGATATAAAAGAAGTTCCAAACTTCAAAAAGAGTCTTTTATTACAGGCAGATGAATCCAAGAATTCAAGAATCCAAGAATTTCCCTTGTATTAGTATACCCAGGAATGCACATTTTGTGAACTTGGGCATCAAAATTTTGAATGTTGATATTCCCAACAATTGCTCAAAATACTTCTATTCACCTTGAGACTAGTACTAACTGAGCCAAAAAAGCACTGCTTGGCAAACTTGACCCAGTTTCAAAGTACTCCCTTTAAAACCCTACATTTGATTGTTTTAATAAGAATCCTATCAATTTAACTACCTACTACCATATCCCAACCACAAGATATTAAAAAGGCTTTCTGCTTGGTTGTTCTCCATTATCGATGCTGTTTGAACATGAGAAGGCAATTAACTTATTCTGCTTCTGTGAAGGAATCTGACTTCTGGGAGTTTAAACAAATTAATAAATTTGTTGATTAGAAAGAAAATTTGCTAGCTTCCTTTGTATATTTTTACTCAACATAAGACAAAGTACACGTGGGTACTTGTTTTTATCAACTGGAAAATGGAAAAGAAGGAGAGCTGCTGGCTCTTCTCCATTGCCTGTGGGGATAACAAGGGACAGAGTAGATTTAGAGTGAGGTCACGAAGTTCACTACAGGAATATTTAGCTATTCCATTAAGGCAATTTTTGTCTTGGGAATGGATTGATGAGGGAGAAATATTAGTTTTGCCTAGAAAAGAAAATTCTTTCTTTCTGAGGTACTTTAATAAATTTTCTTTTTCTACTACAACGATCTCCCCTCACTCTCCCCCACCCCACCTTTATACCTCAGTGTTTCTCAAGGGATACATATAAACAAAATGATGTACTTTAGGAACATTTTTGAGGGGGTCACATCTAGCAGCTTACTCCTGGCTCTGTGCTCTGGGATCACTCCTGGACGCTTGAGGGACCATCAGGGATATCAGGAACCAAATCTAGGTTTTTTCTGTACAAGACAAGTGTATTTGTCACTCTGTGCTGTCACTCTGGCCCCATAGTAACATTATATATATATATATATGTATATATATATGTATATATATATATATATATATATGTTTGCAAACTCATTAAATCAGCAATTCTAGAATTGGAACCCACTCACTGGCATTTTTTAAAGCTTCTTCTAGAATTGGTAGTGTTTGTAAGCTTCCTGGTGATTTCAAACTAAACTGTAAAGCCAAGGGAAACAATTTAAAGGGAAGCTCCTTCAAATCAAATTTGAAGACATAAAGTTGTAATCACAGAAACACCCATTGGGCCTTGAGCTCTGAACTGGAACATAGGGACTTACCTATATTTAACTCACATTTTTATATTTTAAAAATTTTGAAAAAAAATTTTGATTAAGGTATTGTGATTTATAATATTGTTAATGATGGCTTCCAGTGTACATGATTCTAACACCAAACCCACTACAAGTGTACACACAACCTTCCCTAGAAGTTTCCAATGTCACTCCCTTCTAACCTCATGCCACCCTTTCACACACACATACACACACACACACACACACATAAACACACACTCACACTTTTTCAAAGTTTTTTATTTTACATAGATTTTTACTGTGTCAAAATACAGAAAATCATAAAATTTCACATTTTGTCTATTTTTGAAGTCTACAATTCAGTGATATTAAATATATTCATATAGTTTTGCAACTCTTACTGCCATCCCTCTCCAAATTTTTCATCATCCCACAGTAATACTCAACCAGTCCCTCCTCTTCCTTGTCATTTGTAGCCACTATTCTACTCTGTTATTTCTATTAATTTCAACTAGAAGAAATAAGTCATACAGGTGTCATATAGGTGAAATCACATAATTATTATTTTGTATCTGGCTTATTTCACTTCAAGTTTAAGGTTCATCCATGTTGCAAAATGTATAGGAATTTTCTTTTTCTCCTTAAAGTTGAATCATATTCCATCTGTATGTGTAATAGAACACTGGATATTCACATTATTTTAAGAAAATAAGACAGAATCTGTGTAGCCTTTGCTCAAATTGTCCCCAAAGGTCACATTTTTTATCACAGTGTGATAGCCAAGAAATTAATATTGATATATCTCACTGACTTTATTGGGCAATAGCGATATCTCAATGTCTGAGCATGCTTTATATACTGGAGTCTCAGGTTTGATTTCAGACAGCATATGGTCTAAAAAGCTTCACCAGTAGTGATCCATCTTCACAGAGCTGAGAATAGCCTCTGAGGAATACCAGGTGTGATCTCAAACCCCACCAATAATAACAACAAATGCAGTGATTTTACATAGGTATCACTATCATTCATTTATTTGTGTGTGCATTAAAATATGTATATTTAGTTACTTTACTTTGGGGATTGCAAACCTATAAAGTTCTGATGAATTAATTCAAGTAAGTGGGGCTGGGTAGATAGTACAGCAGGTGGATTGCTTGCTTGTATGTGACCAGTTCAGGTTCAATACTTGTCACACCATATCATCTACCTATAGATCATCACCCTGTTCCCCACCAGGAGTTAGCTTTGAATGCAGAGTCAGGAATAAGTCTTTAGCACTGCAGGGTGTAGCCCCAAAAGCAAACAACAAAATCAACATAAGTTAAATGACCTTAATGATGTTTCATGCCTATGGAGAGGAAGACATTAATTCTAAGTGAGTCATAGAAATTAAAATTAATGTCTAAGTTATAAATAAAATTAAAAACAAATTAATGTCTAAGTTCTTCCTAATGTGCTCTATAGACTTACCTAATTCTAACAAATATTTTAGCTAATTAAGTGGTAGGAAAGAACAGATTTGGAGGAGTGATACTGATTATAAGACGACTAGGAGGCAAGATGAGTGATATTTTCATTCAAGGGGATGAAACAAATGACAACAAATTAGAGAGAGAGAAAGAGAGAGAGAGAGAGACAGAGAGAGAAACTTGGTCATCAGGAGGAAAGGATCTAGTTAAATTTAAAAAAAAAAACTTAATGACATAAGCATAAAGAGTTTTGCATGCTAAGTTTACAAGCAAAATTCAAGGACCGCTCAAGATCTAAGTAGTTTTTTCAGTAATAGCAAGATGAGGATATTAAGGACTATGTCATAGGATTATTATAGCACTTTAATATGAGAATGTACATAAAATATTTAGTGCATTTTAGAATAAAAGATCTTTATTCATTATGTCTTAAAGATAAATATATTTTTTGCCCAAAACATGAACCCAGACCCTAGTTCGAACCCCAGACCCTCACACTCTTGGATCTCTACTGAGGTGGTTCAGGTGGCCCCCAGCACTGCAGGGCCTGGAACGTTCAGCATCCTCGGGCCCTAGCAGTGAACCAACCTGAGGGACTTTGAGCCTCCATGGGAGATGCAAAAACAAAATAAATAAAAATAAAATTTTCAAGTATGTAATCTTAAAAGAGATGGAAAAACTAATTAATTCTATAAACAAAACACAAATTTGAGCAAGTCTTCCCGGAAGTAAATGTGGGAAAGGAGAAAGCACGACCAAGTAAGAACTTGAGACCAAAACCAAGATTAAACAAAACACTGAATGGGATTCGTGGTGGTGGGAAACGGGCACTGGTGGAGGGATGGGCATTTGATCATTGTATAATTGAAACCTAAGCACAAAAATGTGTAAGTCTGCAACTGTACCTCATGATGTCTCACTATTAAAAATTAAAAAAAAAAACTACTGTGATATATGTAGGAGTTTCAACCTTCTACTAGGAATCTTTGAAAAAGAAATAGAATCAAAGGGCCGAAGATCAAGTACAGGGGATAATTTGCTGTTCTTATACACAGCAGACCCTCATTAGATTCCCCAGCACTGCATGTGGTCCCTGAGCACAGTCAGGAGTAATCCCTGAGCACCACCATATGTGTCCCAACCTCCCCCCACTCTAAAATAAATGTTTTAAATAGATGTAATAAAACATGTAGACGAAACAATAAGGATTAAGAAAATTATTTTGGATTGCCTACATATTTTAATTTTAACAGAATAATCAAAATTTTTGCAACTTTTTACCCTTCTCTTGCCCCTCCTATCCCCGATGTAGAAATATTCTTTTGCATTAAAGATGTTAAAAGCAGGCTGAACGAAGGTCACCTCTCCTGGGGAGAAGTCACCTTGGTACATTCTTTAGGCTTTGATTGAGCCAAGACAAAAATTTATGAATACTTTTGTACTTGTAAGGACTCCAGACTCCTGGTTAAACAATACTGGCCGTTGAAGAACGCAAAATGGAGCCCGCCTGGACATACAGTCTTCTTGGTCTTTAATGCTACACTAAAAACACACCCCTACAGTAATTTCTTTGCTGCTTTTGGTAATACACAAATTTCTTGAAAAAGTACTAATAATGTGTGATTGTGACACCCTAACTCTAACAATTAAGTCGGACTCTCACTTCCTCTCTTTGAAGGTGGCTTTATAGACTCTGCTGCTGAGACATGCGTCATCCCCGTTTACAGTATTCTTAGTTAATAAAGTTCCTCTTTTCTAGCCACTTGTTACTGCTCTTTTAGCAAGAAAAGCTCAGTGACTGACATAAGCCTTCAGATTTAGGATGCTCATAAACTGTTAATGTTTTTAAATACCTTATATTTGTAGCAAATTTATAGACTATTGGAGATATGTAGAAACTATTAAAATTTCTAGAAATAAAAGAGTGACTTCTTAAAAGAAAACAAGCATTAGACTAGACCCATAATTAGCAGCTCTGTATCTGACAAAGGTATATTTCCAGTAATGCTTTATATTTCTTTAAGAAAAAAATATTTCTATCTAAATCCTAAAACCAGTTAATGAGAGCAAAATGAAAGAAGTGACTAGATATACAAGGACCAGATTTACCCTCATTCACTTTTTACACTGCACATGTATTTGACACTAATAAAAGATGAGGGGAAAAAAGAAGTAGCCCAATATGGATTGCAAGTCTGCCTTGTAAGTCTGACCTACCCTGATATTTTTTGATTAACTGAAAATAACTCAAACCTTCCTTGTGGACTTTTGAGCATGGCCAGTTTCAGGTACTTGACATAATACTTGGAGATTTATAACATCTGGAAGAGATATGTACATTTTTTAAGTTTAAGCAAGATTGGGTGTCAGCAAAGGAATGTTTAATTTGCTTAATAAACCACTGTTCTTAAGCACTTTTAAAACCACTTCAGTGGTACCACCAAAAATTAACAGAATTCTAAGAAAGCTTTTTCTGCTCTTTATAATGGCCACAGCAGGACTTTTGCTTAGGCACACTGAGGTAAATAGGTTCCCATAATTGCTTGCTAATTGAAAGTAAATATATGAAGCCCCTTGAACATTTTCTTCTCTTTTTTTTCAGATTCAGGCCAGCTCCTCTTATACTTATTTTGAATTGGTAGACTTGCAGTCTGTTTGTTCCTTGAGTTTTATTGATTTTTTTCATTATGAAAAATAATGTGACTGCACATTTCCTGGGAGTGAAAAAAATAATAATACAAGGAAATAATCTCATCTAAATTATTTCTCATGTCAAATCACACAATTCAGAATTTAGGCTAAAGTGAAACATAAAAAGAATGAGCTTTATTAAAAGCCGGTCCAAGTTACAGGAAATTGCAATTAGTTGAGTTGTATTACTAGACATTTCATAAGACATTTCCATGAGATGTAAAGGCAGATTTCCTGACCTTTTATGACTCAAGTATATTCTGAGCATACTATGTCTTAGTTAACAAATTTAAAGTTAAAATATGTTAATAACAAATGTTATTAAAATATGCCCAGTGTGTTTTTACAAAAAAGATTAAAAATGATGAAGCAAAGCAAAGTGGAATAAAATCATGAGTCTGCCATGATTTAAAGCAAGCATAGTGACATTAAAAAAAAAAAAATTGGTGAGACAACGTCAATAAAATCTGTCAAAAGAATTGACTTTGCAACATCAAGGATAAGATAAAAAAAACTATCAAAATTAAATAAAATTGTTTTTGTAAAAATTCAAAGTATTGGGGCTGGAGAGATAGCACAGCGGGTAGGGCATTTGCCTTGCACGTGGCCGACCCGGGTTCAATTCCCAGCATCTCATATGGTCCCCTGAGCACCGCCAGGAGTAACTCCTGAGTGCAGAGCCAGGAGTAACCCCTGTGCATCAACGGCTGTGACCCAAAAAGCAAAAAGAAAAAAATATTCAACGTATTTTCCTTGAACCCATTGCTTAGGGAGGAGAAGGAGAGAAAATGAAAGAAATCAGGAGGAAGGAAGAAGAGGAGAAATATCACAGATTTAACAACATGGAAAAACATGAGATCTAAGCTGCAATTTTGTAATGTACCTGTTAAGATAGCAGGTGTGGTGAGGTGAGGAAGGAGGGTGTGTGTGTTTGTTGGTGGGCAGAGCTGTAGTATAAGAACACTGATGGAGAGATGTTTACACTGGTGGTAGGGTTGCTGTTAAAATAAAACTCCATCATCATCAATTCTTGGTAAATCACTTTTGGGCTGGAGTGATAGCACAGCGGGTAGGGCGTTCGCCTTACAAGCGGCCAACATGGCCGACCCGAGTTCGATTCCTCCGCCCCTCTCGGAGAGCCCGGCAAGCTACCGAGAGTATTCGATATGCCAGACACAGTAACAACAAAGTCTCCAATGGAGACGTTACTGGGCCCGCTCGAGCAAATCGACGATCAACGGGAGGGCCTTTACCTTTACCTTTACCAAACTTAAATTAAAAAATTATTTTCAATAATTCAAAGTACTTTGCAGTTAGAAGGAAGAACAGGCATAAATCTAGAAAGGTGTGCTATGCATACCCTATTGGTATATATGATGTTTACTAAATAAAAATACATATATATATAGCATATGTGTGCATATCACTGTGTATATATGGATATATCATTCATTGTATAATTGTACTGCATGTATAGTAAGTATAAACATTGTTTCCCCATACACATGTCCATTATTCATAAAGAATTGAAGGCACCTGGAGTTTTTTCATAGTTTTCTTTTTTTGTAATTACTTTATGTTTTACGATTTGCCAACAATCAGACAATGCAAAAATCAAATTGTCAACAGCCTATCTCTACCATCCAGACCAGACTTAACAAAATGGTGTTGATATTTGGACAGAGATGCTTTCATATTTTAGTCAAAAAATATGCAGTAACAGCTAAATAGAACAGAGGGGTTTAATTGGCAAGAAAACCCACGTTTGGTATGATATTTTGTTTGTTTGTTTGTTTTTTGCCTTTTGGGTCACAACTGGCAATGCACAGGGGTTACTCCTGGCTCATGCATTCAGGAATTATTTTCGGCGGTACTTGGGGGACCATATGGTATGCTGGGAATCGAACCCAGGTCGGCCACATGCAAAGCAAATGCCCTACCCACTGTGCTATTGTTCCAGATCCTGGTATGATGTTTACTAGCACAAAGTGGAGAAAAGCTTCTAAGAGTGGGAATTTGATGTCCCATTTCACACCTAGCAGAAATAGAATAATGTAAGAATTTATACACATCATTGCTATTTTTAGTTACTTTATATGAAGGAAAATGATGAGCATGTGATACACAGGATCATACAATGAACACACACCACAGGTACCTGAAACGGTAAAGGAACATTATGGCGATGTGTGTTCATTTGCAAAAATGAAGAACAGAGGTCAACAGGAGCCCTACCGGATAGTGCTGTCTTGTCAGGGCCTTGGAGTTTTTATCTGTGTAAAAGAGTTCTTCAAATTCTCCTTTGGCCTTATCTGAACCAAGAGACCAAAGTATTTCACATCTTCCAAACTACAACTGTCAGACCAGTTTTTACTTTTTTCTTTTTTTTTTTTAATTTATTTATTGAATCACTGTGGGAAAGGTTACAAAGCTTTCAGGTTTATGTCTCAGTCATGCAAATATCAAACACATTTCCCTTTACCAATACTTATTTTTTACCCTGAAGAACCCCAATAAAACCCCACCCCACACCCCTCCCCATCCCTGTGAGGCAGATGAATTCTAGTTAACACTCTATCTGCTTTGATTAGATTCATTGTTTCAATAAGATTCACCACTATTATTTAGAGTTTACCCCGCCCCCCCCAAATCAGACATGCTGAAAAAGCATTGTGAAGTGATTTGCTTTCTACAGCTGGGTTCAAGAATTAAATGTTGGTTTTGGATTTCTGCTATTTTACCTATTGACCCTGGAAGTATTTCTACTGAAAGCCAGATAGTTAAGAAATTGGTTTCTGTGTTCTGGAGTCGTGGCCGTGCTGGAGAGCCGCTCGCGGGGGGCAATCGGTGGCCTCGGTAGAGCGTGAAGGGCGGAGCGAAACGTCCCCCTTCCCATGAGGTTTTAGTCACCCCCACACTCCCGGCTCATACCTGCTGTCCACAAGGCTCCCATGTGGCCGCCATCTTTCTTTCCAGAGAGGAGAGGGCGAATGGGGCAACACCCTTTCCCCTCCGACAGACTTGATGGGCTGGATCAACGCATAGTCCGTTCACTTTTCTGCTCCAAGCTGCTGGGTTCTGCATTAAGTCCTTGTGCTTCTGGGGCCATGGCCGTGCTGGAGAGCTGCTCGCGGGGGGTGACTGGTGACCTCGGTAGGGCGTGAGGGACGGACCGGAACGCCCCCCGACCCATGAGGTTTTAGTCGCCCCCACTCCCCCGGCTCATACCTGCTGTCCACAAGGCTCCCATGTGGCCGCCATCTTTCTTTCCAGAGGGAGGAGGGCGGAAGGGAGCAACACCCTTTCCCCTCTGGGCAGAAATGATTGCCTGGATTAACGCATAGTCCTTTCACTTTTCTGCTCCAAGCTGCTGGGTTCTGCATTAAGCCCTTGCGCTTCTGGGGCTGTGGCCGTGCTGGAGAGCCGCTCATGGGGGGCAACTGGTGACCTCGGTAGGGCGTGAAGGACGGACCGGAACGCCCCCCTTCCCATGAGGTTTTAGTCGCCCCCACACTCCCGGCTCATACCTGCTGTCCACAAGGCTCCCATGTGGCCGCCATCCTTCTTTCCAGAGAAGAGAGGGCGAATGGGGCAACACCCTTTCCCCTCCGGCAGACTTTGATGGCCTGGATTAACGCATAGTCCTTTCACTTTTCTGCTCCAAGCTGCCGGGTTCTGCATTAAGTCCTTGTGTTTCTGGGGCTGTGGCCGTGCTCCAAACTTAACTCTGATTTTCAGGGAGAAAGATTGGGTGGTTTACTTCTCATTGATCATTTTGTATATAGAGAGATATCTCGCGGCCGCCTAAGCGGCCGCGCGGTTTTGAGAAAAACTCCTCGTTCCCGCATACTTGAGCTGTGTTTGTAGAGGCTTCTGGTCACCGGGGTTCCATCTGGGGGAGGCGGGATGCGGCGCCTACTCCATCTGGAGCTTGCCGGTGATCTCGGCTCTTTTTGGATCCTGTTTTTTCTTTTTTTTTTTCCTCCGGGATCCCGCACCCTCCATGTGTTCCTTCTCTTATGCTGAACGCTTCAAAGATGGCGCTGGGGGGCGGGCTGTGGGCGTGACTTCCGGAATCAGAGGTTACCTGGGAGGTGTAGTCCGGCAGATTTGAGAAAAAGTCCTCGTTCCCGCATACTCGAGCTGTGTTTGTAGAGGCTTCTGGTCACCGGGATTCCATCTGGGGGAGGCGGGATGCGGCGGTTACTCCATCTGGAGCTTGCCGGTGATCTCGGCTCTTTTTGGATCCTGTTTTTTCTTTTTTTTTTTCCTCCGGGATCCCGCACCCTCCATGTGTTCCTTCTCTTATGCTGAACGCTTCCAGTTTTTACTTTTTTCAATCCCAGAGTTATTCTAAAATTTTGGGGTGGGGAAGGGAAGGACCAGGTGAAAAAGAGCAATGTTACAAAAAGCTTTGATAATTCCATTTATTAAATAAGTAGCATGTGGCAGATACTATCTCTCCCTTTCTTTCCAGCAATTTATTTTGCTACTACAAGTAGCCTGTAACCTGTGATAGTTTTCATTTGTTTTTCCATGTATTCTTTTGTAACTCTATTTATTTAATCTTTTATTGGCTTATGCTAGTTCATTAAATAAGCAGCCAATAATATAATATATTCAACTAATTTCTTGGTGGCAATTACGTCTTTATCATTTTGTTGAAATACTTAATATTGTAAGGGATACTTTTAAGCTGGTCCTCTTGGACATGCTTCAGAGTATGTTTTCTTTCATTGAATTTTTAGCATATTTATCTTTGCCAATTTTTATTTAGGGACCATAGTTTATAATATTGCAAGTAATTGTTTCTGTCCTCTAGTGTTCTAATACCACAGCCACCACTAGCTTGTTTGCATCCATCCCTTTGCCAACATATCAAGATCTTCTCCTACCTCCTTGGCAATCTTAGTTCTGTATGGCAACTCCCTGGGACAGTTTTTTAGTCCCTGACTATGTTTCTTTATATTTTACATATGAGAAAGATTAAACGATTTTTTTTTCTTATAGAGGCTACACCTGGCAGTGCTCAGGAGTGGAGTGGTATTTGAAATCAATTTCAGATTGATGTTTTTCTTCCTGATTACCACTCTTGATTTGACGGATTGCAAACTACAAGACTTACAGAGCTGAGTGTTGGGTCAGTGAGTATTTCTTGTACTGACACTTAGTGAAGACGTGACCACCAAAAACAAACAAACAAACAAGCAAACAAACTGCACTGTAAGTCATGAGCTTTTAGTTGAATCTTATGAACTCTACTATGACAACCATACTCTACCAATCTGCATACTTATACCTCTCTTCATTCTGTGAAATAGTTCATTTTCATTCCCAAATAAATATTTGATCATATACTCAAGAATCACTGAGCACTGAGAGAAAACAAACTATAAAATGATAAAATGTAGCACTGTCCTCCCATTGTTCATCGATTTGCTGGATCAGGTAACCAGTAACGTTTCCATTGTGAGGCTTGTTGTTATTGTTTTTGGCATATAGAATTCACCATGGGGAGCTTGCCAGGCTCTGCCTGCCATGTAGGTGAAATACTCTCAGTAGCTTGCTGGGCTCTCCAAGAGGGGTGGAGAAATCGAACCCCGGTCAGCCACGTTCAAGGTAAATGCCCTACCTGCTGTGCTATCACTCCAGCCCAAAATGATAAAATGTATCAACTTGAAATACAGTCTTAAAATCCTAAGAGATAGTAAAGGGTTAAAATGCTTGCCTCACATGTGGCTGTTCACTGTTCAATCTGCAGCAGCAGCAGCAGCAGCAGCAGCAGCAGCAGCGCATCTGATTCCAAAACAAGCCAAAAGTGATCCTTAAACATAGAGCCAGGGGTAAGCCCTGAGCACCTCTGGTATGCCCCACCCCCAACAGTAACAAATAAACAATGAAGATGACAACAACATAAGATATCTAAGAATTATTTGGAAGACTAATGCAGTATTTAGAGTAGGCAAATAATGACAAGAAAATGCCTATCAGTACTGAAGCAGTAACACAGCTTTTCATCAGGGTTAATCTCGGGCATCCCAGCTGGTTCCCTGACACCAGGAGGGATAATTCCTGAGTCCAGAGCCAGGAATAAACCCTGAGCATCTTTGGGTGTGACCAAAAAAAAAAAAACTAGAGAAAAGCCAGAAAACACTTATCAATGTTCTTAGAAATGATATCTGATGATACAGAACAATAGCTTAACTAAGCTGCTGAAATAATAGTGAGGAAAATAAAGAGTATTCTTAAAAGGTGAAGCATAAAAGTTTTGAAAATAAAATTTATGGTTGAGTTAACAGAAAATAAATAATAGTTTCCACAGTTATTTCACAGAGAAAATTTTATTTTTAATAGGAAATAATTGCCAATATGTAAAGAAATAGTTTTCCACATTAAATTCAGATCATAAGGATCTATCCAACAAATCAAAGCAAAAAATAGGGAAGGAGTGAGACATTAGATTAGGAAGATAAAATCTTTATTTTCTGTGCATATATACATATATATATATATATTTATGTTTTGGGGTTGAGGTTAAACCTGACAGTGCTCAGGGGTCATTCCTGCCTGGGCTTAGGAGACAAAAATGGTACCTAAAGGACGATATGTGGTGCCTTATCCAGTTTACACTCTCTATCTTCAGCCTCCTATCCTATTTTTGAGCACATTTTCATTCATAACACTCTCATATCATTCCTAATGAACATAAAACACAGGTTTTATCAAAAGTGATAACAACTGCAAGGGTTTTTACCTAGACCTTTAGGCTGAATGAAACATATACTCAGTGGAGAAAGTAAAATATCTCAATGTATAAAGATAGAACTAGAAAGATGGTACAAGGATTAAAGCACATGCCTTGTATATAGCTAGTACTAATTCAGTGCTTAGCACTACATGGCCCTTCCTTCAAGTATCATGGGTACAGTCTTGGAGGCCAGTGAGAACCCTCCAGGGTGACCAGGTAATCCCTGCCATCACTTGATCTCAGCAGTAACATATCCTTCAGCTTTCAGAGTAAATCCTGACCTAGTTCTCTGAGAATCCCCAGAATGAACCCCTAGAACTCCTTGAACACTACTTGGGAGCCCTTCATAAATAAATGAACAAATACGCTATTTTCAAGAGGCACATCTCAAACATTAATATACACACAACGATATGCAATTACATATTTTTATGTATCAGCTTGCTTAAAAATTACAACTGATCTGAAAATTACTTCAAAACTTAATCTTAAATGTTTTAATAAGTTCAAGTAAGTACAGTTGACTGTATGGTTTCAACTGAGGTCAGAGAGAGTTTTATCCCATTATGTGAATAAAATCTATTCCCTTGCTGTTTACAGCTGATGATGGTGGAAAGTTTAAGAAGTCTTGTAGGAGAGTATAATCACATGTGACTTTCACACCAGAGAATTTTGGCCATAATTCAATGTTCTCAAACCTTGTGATGCTTATCTATCATCATGAGTTAACCATCACAGATCCATTCATGTCCAGTGATGGCATTCATCCTACCCAACTTCCTCTGGGGCTTCTATGGACCAAGTTGTTCTTGGTTGCATTTCTGAAATGTTCTATTTGAGAATAAATATTTAGACTAAACCAAGGATGAGGGTTTCACCAATGATTTTTAAAGGAAGTCAGAAATATTTGAAAATAATCCATCAATGTTTGAAACTGATATCAAGTTGATTTACCAAGACTATTATATGAGTACCACAGATTATAACCATTTGCAGGCCCAAACACTGAATAGTAAATGGTAAGATCAGTGGTGACTGGATCTCTATCCACTTTTAGGAATTGTATTTGTATTTCTAGAAATTGGCTTAGGGATATCATGAATTACTAAAACCAATAGTCAATCCAGTGAAGAGCTTTCCTAACAGGGGCTGGAGCGATAGCACAGCGGTAGGGCATTTGCCTTGCGCACAGCTGGCCCAGCCAAGCTGGGTTCAATTCCTTTGCCCCTCTAGGAGAGCCTGGCAAACTACCAAGAGTATCTCGCCCACACAGCAAGATAGACCAAACACAGTAACAACAAGTCTCAAAATGGGGATGTTACTGGACCTGCTTGAGCAAATTGATGAACAATGGGAGGACAGTTTGTTTGTTTGTTTGAATTTTAAATAACTCTCTTCAGATGAATACTTTCCATTAAAAAATATGATCATTAAAGAGCATATAAGCCTATTAAATATATTTCTTCAAGAATTTCTGACTCAATATTAAAAACTTAAAAACTTAAATTTATAGTATAGCTCTGGTACAAAATCAAGAATATAAACAAATAAAAATAAATTTTTAAAATTACAATAAGAACTCAATAAAAAAACTTCTTTCCATTAATAAATAAATATAAAATGAAGCCAAAGAATATCTTAGAAACTCTAAATACCAAATATTAATCCCTAAATACCAAAAGTTTTCTAAAGATCAATATCCTGTTATTGACTTCAATAGAGAAATTAGTTCTCAGTAAAACACAGCTTTTACTCTGAATGGTCACGTTTTCACTGTTTTATCATAACACCTACATAATTTTCTCCCCCTGAGAATAGAATACAAAATAAAGTTTGCTTTTCTGCTGCCCTTTAATGTATTCACTAAACTCTATGTATTGTATTTTCTCACTCAGCACCTGCAATATTGTATTTTATTATGTATCTAGATTGCATCTGTATCTTCACATCTATCTACACATTTATTTATATATATCTTTACACAGAGGTTTTTGTTCTTAGTTATGTTTCTAGTACAGATCTCTATGACCCTTAGAATTTCCTAAGGAAGAACTTTAAAAGTATGGGGGCTATTTACAAGAGAAGCCAACAAGGGAAATGGACCTTCTACTCCCACCCGGGTGATCTCCTTTGAGGAGAGAGATGTTAGGAACGGGGTCAGTCATGCCTGTGGAATAACACTGCCATAAGATCCAATAAAACAATGTTCAGAGAACATCCTAATTTGTGAAGTCATGGAGCTACTGGGTGAGACAACGCATATTCTATGCCTTTTCTCTCTTGTCTTCTCTTCCATGTGACTTTTACTGCTAAATCCTTTTATAATAAATCAATGATCTATTAAGAAAAATGTCTCTCTGAACTTTTTGTGCCACGCTAATAAATTAAACCCAAGGAGGGAGTCATCAGAACCTTCATCTGCAGTTGGTCAGGCCGTAGGGTCAGTAGTATGGGTGAACACTCCACTTCAGATTGTTGTTTGGGGTCAGAGCAATAGTACAATGGTAGGGTGTTTGTCTTGTAGAGTTAACCTGGGTTTGATTCGCATAACCCCATATTGTCCCCTAAGCCTTACCAAGAGAGATCCATAAGCACAGAACAAGCAGCAAGCCCTGACCACTGCCCAAAAGGCCCAAAAGGAAATTGAATAACAACAACAACAACAACAAAAACAAAACATTGTGTGAAGTAGAGATGAGAGGAGTCTTAAGAGACTGAGGTCTAGAACCATGGATAATAGGTTCTGTGTGATAGTGTCAGAACTGAGTTCCAGTGCAACAAAGCAGCTCATGTTGAAGTTTACTTAAGGCGATCCTCCTCCACTCTCATAGGAATTGAATCCAGGAAACTCAAATAGCACCCACCCCTCACCTATAAAGGAAAAGACATCTTAGGGAAAACAATACTTCCCTCACTCTAAAACCACTTGCAGAAGTGGTATTGATTGGATCCTTTTAACTATAAATTCACAGTTATTTTACTATGGATAACTGGAGAAAATATTAGAACTTTGGTGGAAACATTAAAAAAGATACATTCTTTTTCTCTGGCATAACCAGGCAAGTAAGATATAACCATTGTCATTTTGCCAAAACATTGTTGTTTTTTCATTATTTGAAGTCAAAATTGACCTAAGTCATAAATATCTTAGAGATATAAAATATGAATATGTTTTATTTAATAATTTACCTTGCTATTGTTGTACTTAAAATAAAGGCCCTCCCGTTGTTCATCGATTTGCTCGAGTGGGCCCAGTAACGTCTCTTTGTTGTTACTGTGTTTGGCATATCGAACATGTCATAGGGAGCTTGCCAGGCTCTGCCGTGCGGGCGAGATACTCTCGGTAGCTTGCCGGGCTCTCCGAGAGGGGCGGAGGAATCGAACTCGGGTCGGCCATGTTGGCTGTGTGCAAGGCAAACGCCCTACCGCTGTGCTATCACTCCAGCCCTTAAAATAACTAAATAAAATAAAAGTTTTAAAAACATTAACCATTGGTCTCAGATTGCAATGGAGAAGAATGGATACATAATCTATTAATATTCTTCAAGCAAGAGCAGACATGGGCAGAAAAATTTGAATTAGGTTAAGAAAAATATGTCATTTAAAAGGTCATGGGGTGGAAGGTGGAGAGATAGTACAGTAAGTAGGTCATTTGCCTTGCATGTGGTCGACCTGAGTTCAATCTCTGAAATCCCATATGGTCTCCAGAACACTGACAGGAGTAATTCCTGAATGCAGAGCCCAGAATAAACCCTAAGCATTCGTGGTTGTAGTCCAAAAACAGAAATAAAATAAATACTTTTTTTAAAAGCTGCTGCTTTGGAACAATGTGCATCCAAGTTCTTTGCCCGTATTAATTTCACATCACTTGTTGTTGTGATCACTGCAGCAGCATGTGTCTGGCTGTGCTGTTTGCACCCCCTGTTGACACCTGTGGACACCTGTGGGGAGCACTGGGAACCAGACTCATGACTAGATGCTTTAAGGTCACCAGCTTTGCTCATTTTAAAATGAGTCATCAATATTTTTCTTACAGAGAGTATCCTGCCCGCAAGGCAGAACCTGGCAATCTCCCCATGGTGTATTTGTTATGCCCAAAACAGTAACAACAAGTACCACAATGGAGATGTCACTGGTAGCCACTTGAGTAAATCAATGAACAAATCAAGGACGGTGCCACAGTGCTGCTTTCTTTTTAGTGGGGCCAGAGAGATACAGCTCAGTGCATGAAGCCAATGCTTTGTATGCAAGAGACAGATTCCATGCCCTGGGACTGCATGGTTCACACCCGTCTTCCACCTCTAGCACCACTGAGAACGACTCTTGAGCACTAACCCATGAGTAGCCCCTGAGCACCGCCAACTGTGTTAGGAGGTCCAGGTGCCCCACAGATGATTCTCAGCCAACTGTGCTAGTAGTAAAAGGACAAATCTTGGGCATGTGTGCTTGTGTGGCAAGCCCAGTTTATTCTTGAATGTGCATCTACTTTATTTGTCTCTATGCTTTTTCTCCGCTCTGGAGAAGACATGTTCTTTCTTCAACACATACTTCTCCCTTTTACTCTTCTAACATAGTTCTAAGAAAAATTGGTTCAATTAAAAATGATTTTTGTTTACACACAACAAAAACTACTGGGTATGTGATGCCACTTAAGGCTCTGCAATGCTGAGGATACCTGAGCCATCCTGGGGATTCTGGAGTATCCTAGAACCTTCCACCACATCTGTAAGTGCTTGGGCATCTCTGGGATGATAATGACAGTGTCCAATGGATTTTAAGGCTATAGAAGTGTTGCACAGGAGATCACTCAATGCTGGGGATGGAGTCCGGTTTAGACAAGCACTGGACATATTTCCTAGCCACTATACCATGTTCCATTCCCTGGCCCACAAATTAAACGCAATTTTTTTTTCAAATTTTGCCTATATTTTGTGAGGCTCAAATGCAAAGACTGTTGCTATGTGGCCTTTTCATTAGGAAGACACTTTAAGGAAATGGTGCTTCTGAAGGATAAAATGGGAGTAAATTAGGGATAGAAATAAACCTCTACTCAAAGTAAATCACAGAACTTTGGTTTCAGCATCAAGCAGGTTAAGAAGCTGGCAAGGGAAAGGACTGAAATGAGGATTTAGAAGATTAAGGCAAATGTAGCCTCCAAGAATTTTCCCATGGCTGGGAAGAATTAATGGATGTTCAGGACAGGGAGATCTAATGTTCAACTTTAAGGAATGTCTTGTTCTTTTCTATAATCCTCTTTATTAAAACAAAATTGTAGAAATAAGCTGTTAAATGGAAGAAGCTAGTCGGCTATTTTTCTTGGGGGAAAACAGGAGGCTGTTAACACCATGAGAAAGGCAGGCTGGTGAGAAAAAACAGCAACCAGCAGTCCTGAAAGTGTCTTGAGTTAGTGACAAGAAGCTGGACACAGGGCACAGATGACCTCACCAGGCGGCAAGTGGCCTCTGTGCTCTCTCTGAAACCCTCAGAGACATTCTAAAGGTTGGAGACTGAAGCAACAGAGGAGTGAAACCTACTTGTTTAGACTTCTGAATTTGACCAATATTCAATTTAACTATAGAATGTGCAGAAAACATGGTAAAGTGATCCTTTAAGATAGAAATGAGAGACCATTTGGATACAGTAGGGAAAATGCCATCAAAATAATGACAAAGCAACCCAAGTGTCCAAGAACAAATGACTGGATAAAGAAACATTGATATGTATACCCAATGGAATTCTATTCTACTATAGCAAAAGGAATCAGGGAAATTGCAGCTACATGGGTGGATCTCGAGAACATTGTAGCACTGTAGCACTGTCCTACCGTTTGCTTAGGCGGGCACCAGTAACATCTCCATTGTGAGACCTGTTGTCACTGCTTTTGGCATATCAAATATGTCATGGGGAGCTTGCCAGGCTTTGCCGTGCAGGTGGGATACTCTGGGTAGCTTGCCGGGCTCCCTGAGAGGGATGAGGAATTGAACCTGGGTCGGCTGCATGCAAGCCAAACGCCTACTAGCTGTGCTATTGCTCGACCTGGGTTCTATTTCTCCGACCCTTTTGGAGAGCTCAGCAAGCTACCGAGAGTATCCCGCCCACACGGCAGAGCCTGGCAATCTCCTGGTGGTATTTTCGATATGCCAAAAAAAAAAAAAAACCCTGTAGCAACAAGTCTCATAATGGAGAAGTTACTGGTGCCCAATAGAGCAAATTGATAAACAATAGGACTATGGGACTATGACAACGAGGACGAGCATGATGACGATGACAGAACATTGTACTGAGTGAAATTAGTCCTAAAAGGAGGAGCAGATGCAGAATGATCTCTGTGTTATATGGGATATAAACATCATTTTAATGGAATAGCAAGTGTCCAAAGACAACAGAAACTGAGAGCTTGTCTATATAACTGAGTTTACTGTGATGGAGGAGGGGGTTGAAGAGGGGAATGACACTCTGGTTAGGGTATGGTGTTGGAGCATCATATGGAAGGAATTCTATTAATAATTTTGTAAATTGTGGTGCTAAATTTTTTTAAAGAATAAGGAAAATGCACATATAAACTATTTCATGAACATAAAAAATATCTTAAAGCCATATATTTATCTAGGCAATAAAGTTGGGAAATCAAGTCTTCAGGGAAGAATCAACATTTATTTGAGTTGTTTCTCAAAATGTCTAAGTGGGACTCTTGTAGGTTCTCTTTGGCATAAACACAAAATTAAGTTAACTTTTTATTGACTACTTACTGAAATGAGCCCAGGAAACATGTTCTAAAAGAAGTAGAACCACCCTAACAGAATACTAGGAATGTGTTTATATATTATATAATTATACTACTATCACTATCATTATCACCCCGTTCATCTATTCATTTGAGATTCACTCGAGTGGGCCCAGTAACGTCTCCATTCGTCCCTGTCATGTGCTAGTGTAGTCTGATGACATATTGGGGGCTCCTTCAGGATCAGGGGAATGAGGACCATTCATTGTTACTGTTTTTAGACATATCAAGTATGCCCTGGTTAGCTTGTGCAGGCAGGATACTCTGCCATTCGGGCCAGATACGCTTGGTAGCTTGCCAGGCTCTTCAAAAGGGATGGAAGCTTTTGGGTCAGCCTCGAATCACCTTTACAGGTGTTACTAGTTAGGCATATAGGCGGGTATGATACTCTCAGTAGCCTGCCGAGTTCTCTGAGGGTGAGAACTAGAGAACAAGAGGTCGTGCGTCCGCATTAGCAATAATAATTATATATAATTATATAAATATAATTATAATTATATAAAATGTTTTATAATTATAAAATGTTATATAATTATATAATATAATTATATATTATACATTATATATGTTTACTTACATCAAAAAATAGAGTTCATGAAATTTACATAGAAGTGGTACTACATGGAAAGTATCATTTTAAGCAAAATGAGTCAGAAAGAGAGGGATAGACATAGAAAGATTGCATTCATCTTGGAAACATAAAGTAACAAACTAGGAGACTAATACCCAAGAATGGCTAAGATTAGTAACAGGAATATTGTTCCATGACTTGGAGGCCAGCCACACGTGCTAGGGGAAAAGGGAGCTCAGATAGAGAAGGGACCACCAAATAAAGGGTGTTGAGAGGATCCTCCCAGGGTAGGAGAAGCATGCTGAAAGTAGACTATAGACCAAACATGAATGCCACTCAATGCTTCTTTTGCAAACCACAACACTCAAAAGGAGAGAGAGAACAGATGGGAATGCCCTGCCACAGAAGCAGGGTGGGATTGGGGGAATGGGGGGTGGGAGGGATACTGGGATTCGTGGTGGTGGGAAATGGGCACTGGTGGAGGGACGGGTATTTGATCATTGTATAATTGAAACCCAAGCACAAAATTTTTAAGTCTACTACTGTACCTTATGATGTCTCACTAATAAAAATTTTAAAAAAATAGTTTATTCTCCTTCAAAGCAAACATAATTTTTTAAATTCTGTTTTTGTTGTTGTTTTGTTTGAGGTCACACCGAGCAGTAGTCAGTGGTTAATTCTGGCTAGCACTCAAGAATCATTCCTGACAGTATTGGGGGTCCATATGTGATGCTAGGATCAAATCCAGGTCTTCTGTATACAAGGCAAGTGCCCTACCCACTGTACTATCGTTCCAGTGACTAAAATTCTTAAACAAAATTATACTGTATATTTTGCATACTTTTAGAACAGGAACTTTGATGACAATATAAAAATCAGAAAGGAAGATCAGGGAAAAACCACAAGGGTAAAAGCAATTATGGCCAGAGATGTAATGAAGACTGAAGAAAAAAATAAGAACATATTTTTGTGTGTTTTGGTGTCATATCCAGCAGTACGGGGGACTACTACCATTTATGTGCTGGAAAGTTGTTCCAGGGGCTCATAGGAGGCTATGTGCTGCTAGGAACAGAATCAGTCCTCCCACTTGCAAAACCTTTGCTCCAGCCATTTACATAGCCTGGAAAATTAATAATTCAGCATTAGCAGAGATGAAAGGAACTAATGCATGGAAACATCATAGAATTGTCCAGGGATGGAGAGATAGTACAGCTAGCAAGGCAGTTGCCTTGCATGCAGCCGACCTGGGAGACAATCCACAGAACCACATATGAGCCTCCAAATCCCTGCCAGGAGTGACCTGTGAGTACAGGACTTGGCACTGCTCTAAAATTTTGCTAAATCCCTAGCAAATACCCTCTTGAGAGCTGAGTAGTTTTAAGAACCCAATTATTTGTAAATACCTCTAACTAGAGAATGGACTCTGGATGAAAAGAGGTGCTGACTCAGGAGATACAGGAAGTCTTAGCACTATCCTTGGATGAGACCAGATGTTGCATATCCTGTCCCACTATTGACTAAAGTTTCTATGTTTTAGATAATTTTTAGATAGTACAACACATCCTCATTTATAAATGCCCCCATTTCCTCATTTACGCTTTTCCTTACTTTTCTCAGGATTTTATGTGACCCAATCTTATTTGACATTAGCTAAAATCGTCCGAATGTTTATTCAGTGAAGGATATTTCTCACAATTCATTCTTATAAGCACTTCCCTTGTTGACCACAATCATATTTATAAGCTTTTCTGTGTTCTACATTATTTTCATTGATAGTTGTGATAGCATGGAAAGGAAAATCCTAAATATTTTTCAAGTTTAAGGTATTCACAAAGTACTCTGATTTTTTTTCTCCACAACATCCTCACCAGTGTTGATCTCCAGGGAAGAGACAATAAGCTTACTGCTGCACCACAGATGTTAAAGAACAATTTATACCAGACACATCTCCATGCTGGTCCATGTGGAGCTCACTGTAAACAAAAAACCTATGTTTTATAACATCTCCTTCCAATCACACAGCAATGTGGATCTGGATGTAATATATGGTCATCAGGCACTGAATAAATCCTGATGGCCTTTTTGGCAATGATTGCCCTGGATAAAAATTGGGAGAAAAAACAGGCCATGAGGATACTGTACCATGTCAGAGCTTGGCTGAATTGAGGACTGTGTCATTCTGTGAAACCTGCACACAAAGAGAGAAACTGCTTCTGTGGAGAAACAGAAATAAAGGGACCACTATGACAAAGCTGTTAATGATCACTCTGGACACAAACTGAGTGCTGAAAGGAGGTAAAGTGAAATGCATGATACCCTTTCAGTAACAGTATTGCAAACCACAGTGCCTAAAAGGATAGTGTGTGTGTGAGAGAGAGAAGAGAAGAGAAGAGAAGAGAAGAGAAGAGAAGAGAAGAGAAGAGAAGAGAAGAGAAGAGAAGAGAAGAGAAGAGAAGAGAAGAGAAGAGAAGAAGAGTGTCCGCCATCCTGCAGGGATGGAGTGGGGTGGGATGGGATGGGCAGGAGGAAAACTGAGAAAATGAGACATTGGTGGTGGGAAATGTGCACTGGTGATGTGATGGGTGTTGGAACATTGTATGTCTGATACTTGATCATGAACAAATTTGTAACTGTATATCTCACAGTGATTCAATTAAAAAAATCAGAAACATTCCCCATTCTAAGTGCCCTCATGTCTCTGCACTAGTAGGCTATCAACTGCAAAAGGGAACGGAAATCATGTTAGAAGTGACAAATTTCATGATTTAAGGTCCACACATGACCTTTTGGGGACAATTAACTGCAATAGCCCTATTAACTGATCAAACCTGCCATGATCGATGAGTCAAAGAAAGACGGCAATGTCTAATCTTTGAAATAGTATCTTTAGTGGAGGTATAAGAAAAATTGTAAGGACAAGTAGGAGGTTTTGTGTGGAAAACTTCAGCCCTGTCTTTGTAAGTATCTTTTAGATGTGTGTGTGCGTGTGTGTATGTGTGTGTGCGTGTGTGTGTTCGTAGAATAGGAATCTTCCAACTACTGTTGTGCAACAGATAACTCAATAAATAATACTTCTATTACTATGCTCATGATTTGTCTGAGTCACAAGTTCATGAAATTTATGAAACTCTTGCATATCTTACAGAAACTGTAATATTCTAGACTGCCTTAGTGACCTGGGGTCAGTTCACAGCCATTCTCTGTATGAAAAGTGCTCCTTAAAGCTCCGAAGTGCTGAAGACTTTGAACCTAGAGTTCAAAGTTCCTGGGTAAGGAAGGTTTTGGGCTCATTTACATCTCTTTGTCTCTCCCCTAACTCTACTAATGATTCGAAGACTGCTCACCTTTCTGTGAACTTTATGAAAATGAATGTGCAGGAGCAAGCTGGGCCCCTTTCCTGAGCAGCCCTCTCCACTTTCAGCAGCCTTGGAGATGAGACAATGGGTTAATTGAGGTAGCTACCTGTATTCAGGCCCAGCATGAACCTATCTCTCTGTTATTTTTGGACTGCAGTCTAAGTAAACTGCCTCAAATATATTTTTTCAGAAACTTTTGCCAATATTTCAATTTTCCACCAAGACTTTTGAGGAAAAAAGAAACTCTCAGTGGATTGTTCATAAAAATGCAAAACAGTGTGCCAAGCCCTTTATAGATCATAGTTTATAATATATTTATGATGCCATGTTTATGTATTTATTAGGTAACATATAGATGATATTATAAGCTTCAAGTTGTTCATCCTCTAAGGTACACGCACTAATGTCTGACATGTATCTTGTGAAATCTTAGTCATATCTCCATAGCAATATTATATTTAGATGTAGAATCATATCTTCACAGTGCAACAAGTTATACTATAAGACAAGTCTAGGTTTTTTCTTTCTGTTAATCTTTTTGTCTTTCTCTTTCCTTTTTCTTTTCTCTGTGCACCAAGAGGTAAAGTGATTTACATTTTTCTCCATGTTACATAAACATTGATATCCAGAATTCTATTTAAATAAGGTCAAGAGCCAAAAATTAGGGTGCCCCAAAATATGTAAATCAACGAAGTATGAGCTCTGAAACACCTTTTCACTTCTCATAAGAAATGATGCTATTTCCTTCTCTGACTGAGGGGATAAGAAAGATTTTACAGAGGTTATTTTAGGGGATCATTAACTTTGGATTTGAGGAAATACCCTGGAATCTCATCATGACTGCAATCTTCACTTTGCCCTCTCTTCTGATCTTTTGCTTCCAGTTAAACTGCTTTTTTCTGAAACAATTGTTTTCATTTGAGATCAAAGTGGTTTTAAAGTAGCTTCAGGGAGAGATTGTCAATGAAGGAAACAGACTTCTTTCCCCTAAAAAAAAAAATCACTATTATTACACTATATCTAACATATAAAATATCGTTAGTAAATTGTTGATGGCATTAGCAAGGCTTTTGATGAACAGCAGGATATTAGTTATTTAGTTCTATGGGGAGTCAAGAATTAAATATAGATTTCTTTCCACGGCATAGGGGTCAAAACCCTAACGTTTTCCATTGTCTAAGGGTCAACTATACTTCACACAGATAGTGAGGACTGACAAGGTTGCTATTTACCATGCACTTCTGCACTTACAAGAATTCATAGCTGATAAAAATTCTGTGTAAGTGATTATAATTGTTATAGATTAGTATATTAGGTTCAGCAGAGTCAAAGGTGGATTAAGTTAAATGAACTTTCACTCACACTTAGAGTAGCACAGTATTAAGTCTCATGAGCACTGCAGGGATAGAGCACTCCCAAATTCAAAGCAAGTCAGGGGACAGTTTGACAGCTATAACCCCCAACTTTGTGGATATGAGGACTTCAGTTTCTGACAGCATCCCTTTTAGTTTGAATCATACTTTTACACATATGAGACACCTGAAACACTAATGTAAAACATGTCATCTATTAAGCTAACTCATGCCTGAAATCTTTCCATTGACAAACTTGTTATTTTCTACAGAAATGCCAGAAATATGTCTTTCAAAAAAAGACCGATACCTTCTGATAATCATTTTTATAGTTTGATTATAGAATTTGAGAAATAAAACAAAACACCTTAGATTTAATGTCAACTGACACACTCATGTTTTCTCTAAACTACAGGTATAACTTGTCCCAGTTTCAGGTTATACCTGCAGTTTAAAGAGACACTGGGACAGGTTATACATATAGTTTCATCAGTCAATACTGATTGAGGGAATAGATTTTTATCAGGAAGCTATGAATAACGACTAGAAATGTTTTGAAGTAATAGCTATGGACAAGACATCTTATGGAGAAACCACAATCACAATCACGACTATCACGACCATCCTGTTGTTTGTCGATTGCCTTGAGCAGGCCCCAGTAACGTCTCCTTCGTCCTAGCCCTGAGATTTTTTAAAAAGTGCCATATTATAGGCTCTTCCAGGCTTAGGAGAATGAGACTCATCATTGTTACTGGTATTTGGCATATTGGGTACAACACGGAGTTTGCCAGACTCGGCCGCGTGGGCAGGTTACTTTCGGTAGCCTCCCGTTTTTTCCAATGTAAGAATGAGATAATAAGGTTCCATGTGGCCATCAATGGGGCCATGCACTTCCGGGAGCTGGGTTTTTTAGTGGAGAAACCAGTAAAGAAAAATTTTCAGGTTATCTAAACTTGAGTTAGAGTGTACTTTGCAATCCTATGTATCTTATTCTTTTCAATAAAAATGTCATAGTGGTACTACAAAGCATGATTATATGTGAAATATTGTCAATCAGTATTTACATGATTCATCCAAATTAGTATTCAGTCCCTGTGGAGAAATAGGTATCTTAAATTTTTTCTCCTCCTTAATTTAGTGATCACTATATTAAAATGTTAAAATAGCTTTTTCTACTTGTGTGCAATTGAGAAAAAAAATATGGCTTAGCTAATCTAAGTTGAAAAGTTATCTAAATTAATAAGGCTATTTCTAATATGCACATTTAAGAAAAAAATTTAGTGACAATGAGGACAGATCAAAAAGTGGACCCTTTATATTAAGTAATAAATTTGGTTTTATTTTGAGGACTTTTTGTAAAATACTTTGCTTATATCAATATTATGTAATCAAAATAAATTTCTATTTAATTGCAAAAAAAAAGTGAAAACTTGCAAACAGTGGAATTTGGGCATGCTTCCCAAAATTCTGGAACCAAGGATAGGAAACCGCAATGTAGTCAAGACCAAACTACTTCCTGTTTTCTAGGACCATAAAGCTAGTTTTATTTTCCTGTACAAGAGTTTTCTAAGAACCAGCATCTCTTTTCTTTTGTGTGTGATTGTTCTCATTAAAATAATATGAGTTTTCACCCAATTTCATCTCATTATTATTTATCTAGCTTGTAGAAAAAAGATATTTAAAAATTTTATTAGATTTCTGCTTACATTACCAAGAACATGTTGTGTTTGAGGTCAGGCAGTTTATAAACTTATCAAGTCTTAGGAAAGAACATTTCAGAATTAGAAGACACCAAGCAACAGGGTTGAACTGTGTTTGACCAAACAAGCATATACTACTCATCATCATAGATGAGAATTTGCTCATAAATTATTTGAAAGGGGTTTACTTTATATACCAGAAAACAGATTTAAGTATGTGGTATATATAAGTATATATTCACATAATATGGACAAGGACATATCAGTGGATTTGTGACCAGATTATCTCAAAGGAAACATTAAAATAAAAGTGCATGCTGTTATGTCAGTGCTATTGATACATATGACCAATAATCATAGGCAAACTAAAGGAGCAATTAATGTCTCAAAATTATTAAAAATACCAATCACTATTGTTTGAATAGCTATGAACATTTTTATTCTAAATTATACAAAAACATTCCAGTCTATTAGAATGTCACTGAGTAATAGAAATATTTTTAGATATTTTAATATTTACTAACAAAATGGCTTATAAGAACTGTTTTATCAATAAAATTTATACTATACCTATTAACCCTGTTCATGTTTTAGTAGTTCCTCTAAGACATGAAATTGGAAGAGGAAATAACATGTAGCTCCAGAACCAATCCAAACCTGAAGAAGGTATTTCAAAGGGAACCTTTATTTCAACTTTGAAATGGATTTTGGAGAAAAATTATTTGTGAAAAAGACCAGTGGGTTCATTAATAAGTCATTGAAATTTACTACCTTTTATAAGTCTGAAGACAACTCATTGTATAAGTTCTGAAGACAACTCATCACTTTTACCTATTTTAAAAGGCATGTGACAACAGAGGTATTAGAGAAAAAGCACATTTGTTCTTGAAAATTTTCTGAAAATTTGTCATTCTTCCACGAAGATACTTAAGATGTGCTGTAGATTTTTACTTCACTTTAGTTTATTTACTAGGAATATCCTGTGGGATTTTTTTAATTTTCTCAAGCTATTTAATATTATATATCATGAAACTCAGGTTCAAATGTTATCTAACGCTTTGATGTCATAACTATATGTTCAAGGAGAGTTCTGCTTTATCTTTGGGCTTATTTCTCTTCCTATTTTCTCGGAAAGATGCCGCATAAAAGACTTCACTGTTATAAACTTGTCACAAAGAGATTTGGAAAGGATCATTCAATTTATTTGAACAAGTAAACATTGTGCACCCTTGTTAAAAAAAAAAAAAACAGCTAAGCTTTCTGGGTGTAAGGCTGATTATAAAGCAAACATGCCTGTCCACAATTTATCTTAATTTATTTGGATGGGGATAGGTGGTCCTTATCTCCTTGGTTAAAATTTTGCAATGGTTTTGAAATTTTTATTTATTTATTTTTAATTGAATAACCATGAGATACACAGTTTAAAAGTTGTTCATTATTAGGTAGAATTCAGTCATACAATGTTCTAACATTCATCCCTTCCCACCAGCAATATCCCCAGTCTCTCTTCTCTCCCTCCATCTCCCTGCCTGCCTCAATGACAGGTACTTTTCCTCTCTCCCTCTTCTCTCTCTCCCTCTCTCTCTCTCTCTCTCTCTTTCTCTCTCTCTTTCTCTCTCCTTTTCCTTTTGGGATATATGGTATGCAATACTATTACAGAGAGGTTTGGTTATTATATATATCCCTTTACTTACTTTCAGCACTATATTCTTGTCCAAAGTCTAGAGAAAACTAGAGTTTAGAAAATTTAGTAACTAAAATCTTAAAAATTCTCTTTAAATATAGTATAGGTGTTGAAACACTAGCCTGGCTTGCAGCCTACCCAGGTTTTATCCTTGGTACCACATAAGGACTCCTGAGCATTGGCAGGCATGTTCCCTGAGCACAGAGCCAGAGTAACTACTGATAACATTGGATGTGACACAAAAATAAAAACAATAAAACCCAAAAATATTCTGTGAGGTTTTTTTGTATCATTAGAAAATTATTGTCTCAAATAGAAGAATGTGAGAAATCAATATCAGTTCATCAGAGATCAGAATATATTTCATGGTAACATACAAAATTGAGATCTATTTCTAGCCTTATCACTAGTCACTTCACGTCTGGTTTTACAAAGTTACTCCTTTTCTAAAATTATTAGTATATGGGGATAAAGAGATAGGACAGAGGTAGGGCATTTGCCTTGCATGTGACTAACCAAACTTCAATCCCTAGGACCACATATAGTGTCCTGGGCAATGCCAGGAGTGATAGCCGAGCATGGAATTAGCAGTAAGCTCTGGACAACATTGGGTGTATCCCCAAAACAAAATATTGAAAAAATTCAATATACCAATTTTTTTAGACCAAGAGTTTATTTAGTTTAACAGTACAGAACTTGCTTTGCATGTGTAAGGCCATTGGTTTGACAACCAGGGCCACATGGACACAAAAGGTTCTCTTAACATATCTTAGAATGTTGCTAACGGAATTATAAACTATGGTTGTTTAATAATTTTTTACTTATTAGATAAAAGCTAATGCATAGCTTTTATATTACTTTATTTTTATGGTGCTGGTGATAAAACCTAGGACCTCACACATGCAGAGCATACTCGCTATCTCTGAATCGTATCCCTGTATCTCTTCTTTATAAAAACAAAATACAACATATTTTAAAAGAAGAAATATTAGCTCTTAATGTACCACTTCAGTGAGTATATAATTGGTTTATTTTCAATTTCAATTGATTTGTCAATTATAGTATCATTTAAGACTTCCCATTCACTAAAAAAAATTATATAATCAATTAATTCTTAGTAAAGATTTTCTGGGAGGTCAAAAAAATAAAGTGTCCTGAAATTATTTAACATTTTCATACTTCACAAGAATAAATAATTCAGAATTACTTTTATAATTTACTTTCTGTCACTGTCACTGTCACTGTCATCCTGTTGTTCATCGATTTCCTCAAGCAAGCACCAGCAATGTCTCCATTCGTCCTAGACATGAGATTTTAGCAAGTGTCACATTGGAGACTCTTTCAGGGTCAGGGGAATGAGACCCATCATTGTTACTGGGTTTTGGCATATAGAATACACCACAGGGAGCTTGCCAGACTCTGCTGTGTGGGCAGGATACTCTCGGTAGCCTGCCAGGTTCTCCGAGAGCGAGAACTAGACAATAAGAGGCCTGGGAGCTTGGTTTTATAGTCTCTGTTCTTGGCTGTTGATGGGATTACACGGCACTGGGGGCAGTTGGTGCGTGTAACTGTCTAGCTACTGGAAGATGGGAGATCTGGGTGGAGGAGGCCCAGTCCCAATCCGAGCAGGTTTGGAGATCTCTGTCCTGGGTCCCACACACCTGGGTTCATCTGCCGGTTCCTTCATGCATGAGACTTGTCCAAGTATGTGGAGTGTGGTCTTAAGTATGACTGTGGCTGGTTTCCGGAAGTCTTCAGCTGCCATCTATTTCACGATCACAATCACGACCACCCTGTTGTTCGTCGATTGCCTCGAGCAGGTGCCAGTAACGTCTTCTTCGTCCTAGCCCTGAGATTTTTTTTTTTAAAGTGCCATATTCAAGGCTTTTTCAGGGTTAGGAGAATGAGACCCATCATTGTTACTGGTATTTGGCATATTGGGTATACCACGGGGAGTTTGCCAGACTCTGCCATGTGGGCATGTTACATTTGGTAGCCTGCCAGTTTGACCAAATTAGGAATGAGATGATAAGATGTCGCGCGGCCTGAGTGTGATAATCTCTGGATCCTGGCCGTTGTTGGAGTTACACGGCAGTTGGTGGGTGTAACTGTCTAGTTTCTGGCAGGTCCAGTCCCAAACTGTGGAGGCTTGGAGATCTCAGCCCCGGGTTCCACACACCTGGGTTCCTCTGTCAGTTCTTTTATGCGTGAGGCTCATCCAAGTGTGTGGAGAGTGGTCTCAGCATGGCCTTGGCTGGGCCTCGGTCGTCTTCAGCTGTTGGGCCCTGGTGGAGACAGTCAGGCATAGGGTAGGAGACTCTGCCTTGTTCTCTCCCAGGAGCTGAGTGTGATGATCTCTGGATCCTGGCCGTTGTTGGAGTTACACGGCAGTTGGTGGGTGTAACTGTCTAGTTACTGGCAGGTCCATCTATTTACTTTCTGAGAATAGAAATATTCGGAGACTTTAATTTAAATAAAAAGTGAAAATATGGTAGGAGAAAAGGCAACATAATCTTCTTATGTGACTACCATGAATCTTTAAACTTGATTATTTTAAAGTCTGATAATAAAATCATTTAGCATCCACATACTGATAGAAATTCTTTGCTGTTTTGACACATAGTCCATTAGCTTTAGCACAAAAGAAGGAAATGCCTTCATTAAGTGCCTCCGACTAAAATCTCCTTTAAAGAAGATAGATATGCATAACATCTGTAACTTCTTGTTCTTTCATATAGACATTTACCATCTCTGAAGTTAACATTGAGTGTCCTGACTTGAGTGTGTCCTTTTTCTCTTAGAGATAACAGAAGGTGCCCTACTTTGGAGGTCAGATCTAGCCTGTCTTCTGCAAGTCATGGTCCATAGACCATGAAAGGACACTGTAGCTTATTATTGTGGGTAAAAGCCTAGGCTTTTACCTAGTGTAAAGAATATTTTATTTTCAATTTATGCTATCAATCAGAGCTGGTAAGACAATAGACTTATCTATATGAGTAGAAAATAAACCTTTAGAGAGATGAACTGGCATATTGAAGGTTATTCCATCAGGGAGAGTGGGTTAGATTTTGAACACATCCTTCTCTGACCTGTCTTAAATTTTTTTCCTCCCAACTGTAGTCCTCTGTTTCTGGTTCCCAGACTAGCAGCAGTGGCATCACCCAGAAAGTTTCTAGATTCCATCTCTCCTGAGATAGGAGGTAATGATCTGAGACAATGTTCACACCCTAATCCCAGGGACCTGCAAATACTTTCCAGGGTCAAAGAGCCTTTGCAGTTGTGATTAAGTTAAGGATATTGAGAGAGAAAGATTACCCTGGCTTGCAATAATATAATCTCAGAATCCTGATAAGAAGATGATAAGAGGATTGGAGTGAGAAAGGAGGTGACAATAGAATCCGGGCTCTTGCAAAAGCTAAGAAAGGCAAGAAAACAGGTGTTTTCTCCAGAAAGAAGGCAGCCTTGCTCACCCTTGCATGTTTTACTTCCATCATCAAATGTTTTGATTTTATGGCATTGTAAGCTAATAAATTCATATTATAGCATATTCATATTCAAGCTATAGTCTTATAGCAACAGGAAATTAACAGAGATGGGGGGAACCCAGCTTCCATGCTTTCACAAAACTTGAGATGATTTTGATGCATGACAAACACTGAAAAGCACTATTCTAACCCAGTGTTTCCTAAACCTGTTTCCAACAGTGCTCTCCACTTCTGAGCTTGTTTTCTTCCTGTGCTCCTTTATTCAACCAGAGATCCCCTTGTCTCATGGTTGTGGTAATGGCCTATTATGGAATTTTTAGTTTCCACCCCTTGGAATATTCTAGGGTGCCCTGAAACCGCCAGTTGAGAGATACTATTCTAAATCATTCAGTGCAATCTTGATGTGTTAATAAAGTTCATACTCCATTATGAAGGACTTTTCAGTGGAGTAAATGTGAGGTACAATGGTTGTGAGCAGAGAATAGTATTCTATATTGCAAGCAGGAAAAAAAATCATTAACAAATTCGAATAAGATTCCTGCAAATATGGAGATGAAGAAAGTGACTCACAGCAGTGGTGTTGAGATGTGGATTAAGCCAGTTCAGTTATCTCTACTCAGTGGTATCAGTGGTATGATTCTGAAGTCTTATGGCAGGCCCCTATTTCATCAGAAGAAAAAATACAAAAGCAAATTCATGGTCTCTAAAATTTCTAATAGCCAGGTGACTATTAGTTCTTACCCAAGAGTCCATAGGAAGAAATGTGGACACTTGCATAAAAAATATTGATTTTGTTTTGGCCAGGGATGTGGCTCATCAGTCAAGCAGTCAAACATTTGACTTGCATGTATAAAGCCCTGGTTTCCATCTCTACCACCTCTGTCTGAACTTTTTGGCTCAGAAAATTAATAGAATAGTTTGAACATAGTGTTTTGCATGCAAGAGACCCTGGTTCAATCCCCAGAACCTCATGGTCTCCCATTGAGTTGCCTCTGAAGCCCAAGCCTCTACATATTTCTGAATATAATCCCCACAAAAAAGACTTTTGTGGGAGGTGGTAATGTATGGGCACTACTCCTAGAACATTGCTCACTCCTAGCAGTATTCCAGTAACCATGTGGTCCCAGATCAAACAGAGTTCTCGTGTAAAGCAAGCCCTGTTTCCCATTGAGCATTTCCCCAGATGGGGTGGAGGGGTGGGAAAGGAGAATCCTTTTCTTTTTTCTTTTACTAAACTCTAAAATATAACATTTCTTTCAAATATGAGTTTAACTAATAAAGCCAAAAGCAGAAACTGGGTTTTTCAGTCACCAGCAGAAACCAGAGATATTCAATTATAGTAGCGACAAATAACTCTTCACATCATTTATACTTTCAACTATTTACCATACTGATATTCGAGATCATTGCTAGATAGTCTATAATGTGTTGATACAAAACTATATGTATTACGTTATCACAAATGTCTTTTTTTTACCTTTAGATAGTTATCTCTGAAAAAATTATTTTAGGACCAGGGAGATGGTTCAAAATGTGAGACCACATATCTTGAATGCAGTAGGACCCAAGATTTATATATGGAACTACAGGGCCCTCTGAACACCATCCAGTATAGTCCTGGGGGCCCTCAAACACTGCAAGAGAATCCCTAATAGCCACCCCTTACACTCCTAGCACTGCTGAGACTAACTATTACTGTATCACCAGGCCTGGACACTGAGCCACTAGGGCTGCACAGCCAGACTGAGAATCTTCAGGAATGCCCTCCAGAGCTCCTGGTCATTGTTTGGGACAGATACATAAATGAAAAATAAATAAAAATTTCAAAAATCATAAAGAAACTTGCTGTTTAATTATTTTTAGGCTATATTCAGTGGTTCTCAGGGTTTACCCCTGGCTCTGCACTCAGGCATCACTCCTGTGGTTGACCACATACAAGGCAACCACCTTACCTACTGTATTATCATTATAGCTCTGAGACTTGCTTTAAAACTTATTTATAGTATATGAATGTGTGTGCACATAAGTGTATGTATATCCACTATAAACATATTTTATGTATATTTGCATAAAATATGCAAATATCGCTGGAGCAATAGCACAGGGGTAGGGCGTTTGCCTTGCACGCAGCCAACATGGCTGACCCGAGTTCGATTCCTCCGCTCCTCTCAGAGAGCCCGGCAAGCTACCGAGAATATCTCGCCTGCACGGCAGAGCCTGGCAAGCTCCCCGTGACGTATTCAATATGCCAGACACAGTAACAACAAAGTTTCCAATGGAGACGTTACTGGGCCCGCTCGAGCAAATCGATGATCAACGGGAGGGCCTTTACTTTACTTATTTGCATTATATGCATGCTATAGGTATAATGTATTTAAAATTCTATTCTGAGAAACATTTCATAGATCCTATCATTCTTCCAAAGGTATTCTTTTTAAGAACACTTATGGAAAAACCTTTGAAATCAAGTGTACCTTAGAATATGATGTCATAATGAGATGCATATCCTTATAATATATCTATCAATAATAAAGACAAAGAAAGCAAACTTTTGTTAATGTCACACAATCAGACTAAATTTATTAGTTCTTGCTTTTTTTAAAATTTTCTCAGTTCTCCACCTGAGCATTGCTGACACTTTCAAATGCCAAGTTCATGTAATTTCTAAATATTCAAAGACTTTAACTTCTTTTTGACTTTGCATTATATTTTTATCTGAAAAATCAACATCTTAAGAAAGCCATTCTAAAGTCTTGTAAAAATAATCACATTGCAGTTTTTTTCAGTTGCAGAGGCACTCCCATAAAATAAGCACAATTCTCCTATAAGATTCATCCAGAAAAGTGAATAATAAACTCTGACATAATCAATGCAGTAGTAGCAAAATAGCTTTGAAATAAGATAGTCCACAGAATAACTTCCCAGAGTATACTTTATTCTAACCAGACTATGACTTGAAGAGACTTTGATGTCCGCGTTTAAAACTGCAACTGCTTGAATGTAGTGCAACCAGATATTCTATGAAATTAAGATAGATGAATGCATTAGCCTGGTGGATACCCGGTAATAGATGAACCATACTTGCTTGTGAGTTCAAGAGCTAGTTCAAATGATCTTCCAAAAATGTTATCTGTTCATCAAGAGTTTATCCAAATAATCTGAATTTTTTCACCATCCAGAATCTAGCTGACACTCATGTGAGGATTTACTTTCCCATGAGATTTCGCTTTCTACTCTCAGCCAGAAACATTCTGCACACTTTTTCAAGGTCATACAATTGCCAGTTTGCAAATGAACTGATAAATAAAAACAAATGGAAAAGCAAATAGCAATGATTTCTACGTGAAATCTAGTTATGGAGAGCTAACTTCCCACATAAGTATCGAAAGTCTTTACAGAAAGAATTTGATTAACATCTGTCATGCAAAATGTGTCATTACAGTAATGTATCATACTGGAAAATAATGTGGGCCCAAGTCCCACATCAAACTTAAAAAAATAATAATTGCCTTTTTAATTTTAGCTTTAGGTACGAATTCATGATTTTTCCATAAAATAACAAAATGGTAAGACGAGAGGTTAGAAGAAAGAGTTACAGGGTGATTAAGGCCTGAGAATCTAAATCTACAAAGAACAGAAACAATTCATCTTGGATAAGAAAAAACTAAGAGCAGCTGAGTAACATGATACATAAGAATGAAATAAGATAATGAAAATAAAAATGAAATAAGACAAAGATTAAAAAAATAACCTAGACAAGGCTAGAGGTCAGCTTTAGTTCATTTACTCTATGATAAAAACCAAAGGAAAACATTATAATCTAATCTGGGAAATAAGACTTTAAATTGTAAAAGTAATTTCAAGGTAAATTACTATGGGAAAGTGTATAATCTTGTCCCTAAAAATATTGGTTAAAATACTATGTTTATTTATCAGGATTGAAATATGCTCTAACTTGATTTCTAATGATGGATAAGAATATTTTCAAGTCCTTTCTTGTTAACAAATTCTGAAATTCTGTGCATTATCCTACAACAGAACAAATATAATCATCAATAAATTTGTTTTCAAGATTTCCTATTGAGAAATCATAATTTATTTTGGATATCCCAACAAAGATGATTGGAAAATTCTGCACCTGAAAATAGGATATAGTGGTTGCCTAAAACATTTCTTATATTCATCTTCCAATGCTCTGAGCTGTGCATAACTTTTGATTTTAAGGTTTAGTGTGTTTAAATACCCTTCACATGTCAATATTACAATATTTAATGTAATTTATTAACACTTCTTAAAATGACACCAAGTATAAGATAAGGAGCGATATGTCTTCTGAAATCTCCATGAGCTGGGACTGGGGAGATAGTTCACATGGTAAACCATATGCTAACATATGCACTGGAGCACTGGAGCACTGTCCTTCCATTGTTCATTAATTTGCTTGAGTGGAAACCAGTAACCTCTCACAACGAATTGCGAGACTTGTTGTTACTGTTTTTGGCATATACAATACATCACGAGGAGATTGCCAGGCTTTGCCATGTGTGGGAGATACTCTCAGTAGCTTGCCGGGCTCTCTGAGAGGGGCAAAGGAATCGAACCTGGGTTGACCGCGTGCAAGACAAACGCCTTACCCACTGCACTATCGCTCAGCTAGCATATGCAAGGCCATGATTTCTATTCCTGGTTCCTCATGGCCATTGGGCATTACTGGGGGTGGTCTCTCTAAAAGCAACACCAAATAGCTATGATCTTCCTCACACTCTGCAGCCTATTTGCTCTCCCATAAATTCATGTGGCTAATTCTGACAAATGGATTATGAGTGTAACACGTTTCATTTCCAGATAAAATCATACAAGACAAGGTGAAGATTTTTTCACCTGACTAACACTGTAATAATGCTTAAGATAATAATTGACATAAAAGTGTCTAATGCACTCGCAATTTTCACACTAACAGCATTCAAAAAGAAGCAGCATCAACATATTTTGATTGAGGGTAAACACAAACACTGTCCTTCCATTGTTCATCAATTTGCTTGAGCGAGCCCAGTAATGTCTCCATTTTGAGACTTGTTGTTACTGTGTTTGGCATATTGAATACGTCACCGGTAGCTTGCCAAGCTTTGCCGTGTGGGTGAGATACTCTCGGTAGCTTGCCAGGCTCTCTGAGAGGGGCGGAGGAATCGAACTTGGCTTGACTGGGCTGGCTGCGTGCAAGGAAACGCCCTTTCATTCCTGGGAATTCAAAAGCATCTATTGGGGTAACTACACACTATCTATATTTACCATGCGTTTTTAAAAAGTGCAAATATCACACAGTCTATTTAAACGAGTGTAAAAATGACTCCATATAAAATTACACACACAGATTTCTAAATTTATCTAGTATTAAGTAGATGGTAATTAAATAGTGAAAGTATTTGTATATTTGCAATATTTTTTCTTTTATATTTTGTGTAAACCTATCTATGTACAGAATCGATGTAAATGTGTGTCAACATTAATATGGATTTTATTATTTTATATAACAAACATTTGTATAGAGCATGCCTTCCTTAGAATTAAAGCAATGAATATTCTTGTTTGTTTGAGGCCAAAATGAAAAACATTTATTTAAGCCTTATTTGGGGGAGAAATAAAACTTAGGGAATTTTGAAATACTGTTTTGGTTAAGTAAAATTCACATGTAAATAGCTTTATAGAATAAATCAAGTTTCCTATCCACTAATATTTTATCTCTGATTACCCTATTACTTTGAGGTGAGGATCTTTATCCTTTAATCTTTGGAACTTTATACAGTAAAATCTCAAAATGAAGTACAGCTTTCAAAGTAAGAAAAGGGTGCAAGTAGAATTTGAACCGAAATTTTTATTATTTGCTTACATTGTGCATCTTCCATACTGTATTGTTTCTTTAATTCAGTCAGGTTCTGGTTGCATATCTTGGTACATTTAAAAAGGAAATGAATAAAGCTTAATGAGCTATTAAAAGTATCTTATTGCTGGAGCGTGTTCCATAGTAGAGCAGGTAGGTTGTTTGCCTTGTAGAAGGATGCTCTGGGTTGAATCCCAGTAACTAGAAATGTTCCCTGGAGCCCCATCAGAAGTGAACCCTCAGCTCAGAGTCAGGAGTAAGACCTGAGCACTACTGGGTGCGCATTTCCCCCTCAAAAAATATTTTAAGTATTGTATGAAGGAAAACCACAGGAGGATGAAGCATCTGGAACTCTGAAGTAGTATGAAAACTTCAGACCATTAACCCTAAAGACACAAAGATAGAAAACAGTCATAGAAATTTATTAAAGGCTGTAGCTTAAAATGAATATTTCTACATCCTCTGATACCCAACATAAGAGAAAGACCACCACCTAACTATTCTCTCCTCCCCATTGACAATCTCATGTTTGTTGTTGCCTGTGGCCAAATTCAATTGATGTCAAAAGACTAAGGATCTTGGTTTATACTGTCTCTTCATGCCAGACTGTTGGGGGACAGTGTAGAGAGGAGAAAAGATGTGGGTTTCAAAAGGCCAAGAGAGATTGTCCAGTCCAAGTGCTAAGTATTTTCATGCACAAAAATTCACCAGTGTTGGAAAGAAATGTACGCTCTTAAATGATAGACTTTAAAGCTAACTTTAAAATGTAATTTAAAATGAAATCAAATCAGAAATAAGCCATTTCCTAAGCAAGAGGTTTTCACATAATAATGAGAGACACAGCTTGATATGAAAAGAAAATATTTTTGTTTGTGAGCATGAATATAATTCCAGTCAGATTGTGGACCAAAAAAGTCAAAAACTTTTAAAATAATAATGATGGCAAGAGAGTAAGGTAAATATGTTTACATGTCTTGGAAAAGACAAGCAGATAGCTGCCACAATTACTATGCAATGGTAACTGGAGAAATTATTTATTTCAATATAATTTCAATATAAATTTCTATGTTTTAAAAATTACTAACCACATCTTTTTAGATATAATGGAAATAGAAAAATAGATCTGATATAAATCATAATGGGTCACTAGCCTTTTAAATAACAAGACATTTCGAGTTAAAATAAAAAAGGGCAAATTTCTTGGTTGCACTTTGTTCATAAAATCTTATTTTTCTATTGCTCTTTGAATTTTATTTTCATAGGAATATACAAGGAGAGACAGATATCTTAGCAAGAATGTAGGGATTATAGAATCGGTGGCTTGTGTTTTAACAGTTGACATCAGTTAGGCGATCAATAACCTAACCATTTTCAGAATATTTTCTCATTTTTACAAACAAATTTTAAACAGATTAGGCCTAGTTCTGGGTTTGCCTTTGCCTTTAAAAAGTTATCAGTGGGGTTGGAGTGATAGCACAGGGAGTAGGGCTTTTGCCTTGCACACGACCGACCTGGGTTCAATTCCCAGCATCCCATATAGTCCCCTGAACACCACCAGGAGTAATTCCTGAGTGCAAAACCAGGAGTAGCCCCTGTGCATCGCCGAGTGTGACCCAAAAAGCCAAAAAAAAAAAGGTTATAAGTGGCTTCTGGGAAGATAGCACTGGGATGGTTTGAGTAGTCCCTGACATTGCAGGACCAAGCATCACAGCATTCTCAGGATCTCTCACATTCAATCCTCCACCTTGGAATGCCCAGAGATAGTCTCACCATTGGTCCCAGGAGCATTGCTTAGAAGACACTTAAAAAATTTAAGGATTTTATAATTCAATTTGACTTAACTTAAATGATCATAATTTTTTCTGTCCATATCAGATTTAACTGCTTTAAGTTGCAACTATATTCCTAAATTCTCCCAGTTAACTAACATGTCATACTGTCTCACAAACACTGCTAAGTATTCTCCCAGTAAATGATCCTGTGGCTTTCCCTTTCTTTCCATTCCCCTCCCCTTCTCACTCCTGTTGTCTTCTTGTTGTAAATAAATATTTATTATTTACTTATCCAATGAAAGTGAAACTTCCCACAAGACACAATTTTTAAGTATTTCACCTAAATGTTTTCAGTCACTGTACGAGTTAGAAAGTATAGTTCTGATTCATGTTGCAGTCACTTGAGCTGTGTATTGAAGAGTGGGGAAAGGACTTCTGAAAACAAATTCTATTTCCTGAGTTGGTTGATGATTTGTCACATGATCTAGCAGACTCTCGAAAACTGGGTTTATGAATGAGGAGCAGAGTTCAATCTTCAAATGATTTATTTAACTCAGAGTGTTTTAAAAGAACTGCCAACTTAGACAGCTACTGTGAACACAAAGTGCCTTCCTGCCAAACTTTCATTTCCAGCTTTGCTTGATAGCTTCGAAGATTTGGCAATAGTAGACCAGTTATTCCTGATGTGAAAACCCAGAAAGGATTTAAGTAATGTTGTACTTTTCAAAGGAGGTGTACACACTCTTCATTTATGTAATATACTTCTAATGCAGAAAAAATTCAAAACAGGGTCCCAATTTTTTCTAGTCCTCCACCACATTTTTAGTTGAATGGTTAATGCTTGAAGGTTTCTCTAAATGCTTGAGTGATTACATTTGACCAACAGGTCGGATGATCATCTAAGAGTGAGCAGTTTGGTCATTGGCATTATTTAGGATAAGTCAACAGTTTCTGTTACAGCTACAAAGCTTGGTTTCTTCAATGAGTGGGGACAAATGAAGATTTTTTTTTAACTGTCTCTAAAGGTAGACCTATACAGGGTGGAAAAGCTGATGAAGACTTTCCAAATTCTGTCTCTTAATTTTCTCTGTCCTCTGAAGTTTCTGCTAGATCGTATCTTATAGGACAAGTAGCCAAAGTGAGATCCATATCATAGTCGACCCAGATCTGGAACCAAAAGCTGTACAAGTTTGCTACAAGTGTTCTATATTGGGAATCCACTGCTTATTGGTTTCCAGCATTTGAATATCCCCTCTTGCCTTGGAGAACTAAACGTGCTCTCACATTCTGCATTCCTGCTTGTTGGTTCTTCACCTTCCAGTTGTGGAGATGTCTTGCTGACAGTTCCATATTATTGTTTTTACTCTGCTTGGATTTAGTACTATTTCTTACTTGATATCTGATGATATTCAGTTTTTTTCAGCTTATTATAATGTGTGATGTACCACAATTCCATGTGTATGTTATAGATCCACTGATACTTTAGGGAAATCCACAAAGCATTTTGTGTAAGAATCTACACAAACCTCTTAAAGTTTCTGTCAAAACCCAAGTAAACAAATTGCAGTATTGCTCAACAATTTAAATGTTGGCCTTACAAAAAGGCAGACATAGTGTCCTAAGTTACTGTTGTTGTTTTCGGTTTTTATTTTTTGCTAATGCCTCTGTTTAGTTCAATACACCACTGAAGTCATGTGAGCCTGAAGTGCCCTTTGAAATCAATGGATGATCTACAGACAAGTGAGTTGAAGTGAGAAGTGGGAGAGTTTTTCAAGTATTTAAGCCTCATTACCAAATTTTGTTTTCTGTTCCCAAACAATTCCTATCCAATTAAACATCAAACTGACAATTACCATTTGGCTGTCATTTGCTCTCCGGAATCATCCAGTTCTGTCCTTGGTTCATTGTGTCTGGGTGTTCCTACACCCTGAACTTCTAGGTCAGTTCTAAGTTGCACAATGCAAGTAGAGGAAGTGAAAAAAGCCACTACTTAAATTGATTCATTGAGAATTTCCATGGCCTGGAATCTTTTTACTTTGACTTTATCATGGATCAGGGTTGTATAACTGCCCTAAGAAATAAATTTAGTTTCTCAGTTGCTGTGTGTAATCAAAAATATTAATGTTTTTTAGTGATAAGGGTGCCATTAGGTAAAATCTGGACCAATTTCAAAGTAATGTTTTTAAACGTACAAAATAAAGTTCTTAGAATTTTGGGCAATCAATTATACTAAAATATAGTGACCCAGATACTAAACTATAATAAATATTAAAATATTTGTCTATTTACAAATACATTAAACATTCAAAATATATTAGAGCAATTCTCTAAGTTTAGATATGCTGAAACAGTATAAGAAGACATCTCTGGACTGACATAATGATATGTATATGATTATGTCATGGTATAATATACATGATATAATATCCTAGTTTATCTTAAGAATTAAAGTAAATGTTAAATTTTTGGACCAGATTTACTAAAATTAAGATCTTTTCGTTTTTCTATTCAGATTTACAAAGCCCTTATATGGCTTTCTCTATATGGATTCATGGTCTTCAGGTTAAATAATAATTAGGTCTAGGGTAATGCTATAAAACCTAAACATCTCTGTTGGACTAGTTCACTTTAGTGTAAAGAGAAAGCTAGTATAAAAGTATACTAAAATTCTAAATTTAAAAAGTTTAGCATTCTATTACCTATTTAAACAAAGTACTACTTGTGGTCTGAGAGAGTATAAAGGTTAAGGTGTTTGTGCTTCTTATGGTGGGCTCTGGTTTGATTTTAGGCCCTGCATAAGATCCAGAAAGCACTGCCAAGAGTGATTCCTGAACACAGAACTGGAAGTAAGCTCTGAGCACTGCAGACAGTGGTCCCCAAACAACAGCAACACAAACCAAGAAGTACCTGAGCTTAATGAGAATCAAGAACAAATTTTGAGGGCTGGAGCGATAGCACAGTGGGTAGGGAGTTTGACTTGCACGCAGCTGACCTGGATTCGATTCCCAGCATCCCATATGGTCCCCTGAGCACCACCAGGACTAATTCCTGAGTGCAGAGTCAGGAGTAACCCCTGAGCATTGCCTGATGTGATCCAAAAAGAAAAAAAATAAGAAAAGAAAATTCTTTGAGTTCTTTACAGGCTATGCCAAAAAGTTTTAAATAAGTATCAAATTGATTGTTGGGATTAAAATATTCACTTATCATTTCAAAATTTGTTATTAACTTTTACAATCGTAATAAATATGTTTTTTATTTGTTTTGTTATTTGGTGGCAGTTGGGTGTGGGGGAACAGTTTTCTCCAACATGCCCAGACACCAACATGCGCACCAGGTCCAGGCAGACACAGGGCGAAGGATGACGGGCATACGGAGAAACCACTCTGGGAGACAGCTGATGGCTACTCACTTTATTGCCAACTACACGCATATTTTATAGAGGTTCTTGGCTTAAGAGGATAGTCCAGTCACATAAAGTTTAGCATTACTGACCTATCACCTTTCCAACCTTTGCTTTCTCCCTGTCCAATCCCAATTAGGGATAGATGCTGCAATTAGGAATGCAGTTAGGTGACAATTCTTGGGGGATGAGACATAAAACCAGATTTCTAGTGCTTGTAAAATGTTCCCAGACACTTCTACTGAGTCACTATGGAGGGGCAGGTCTTATCACTATGCAGGGACAGATCCTATCAGCTCTGTGGTCTTTTGCCATGCTCCACAGTTGGGGGCACGGTTTAGGCCACAGTGAGCATGTTCTGGATTTACACCAGTTTCTGTGCTCAAGGCTACTAGAGGTACTTATTGAACCATATAAAATGCCAGTGATCAGACTGGAGTTGCTTTGACAGAAGTCTTATCCCCTGCACTACTTCTTTGACCCGTATTCTTGTTTTATACTTTCAGTGCTGCTCTACCATGTTCACCAGCAACATTTGACAATCCTGCCATCATTATCCCCAAGTTTCTCCAACTCAACCCCCTCTATTCCCCCCCTCCTCCTCCTCTCGCCCCCCCCCCCCCACACACACACACAAACTTTACATTCCCAGATCACAGTTCTATTTACTTTATCTGGATTCATTTCCATTGGGAATTATCTTATCTCTTGGTTTGTTTCTTCATGCTCCAGAATGAGATGAGTGAAATCATCTGGTGTTTTTTTTTTCTTTTCAACTTGTTCCACTTATGCCTTCCAATTCTGTTCACTTAGCAACAAGATTTAGTTGTTTCTTATTGCTTAGTAGTATTCCATTGTGTCTATACACCACAGCAGGATTTAAAAGCTTAAAAACTTCTTGATAACATGTATCTCTTCTGTACACATAGGGGAAGACTGAGCAGATCTTGGTAACTCATACTTCCAGTTCTAGAAGCTGTCTTTGAAATAAAAGGTCAAAGCAGAGAATATAGAAAAGATCAATTAGGGAGATTATCATGAAGACATGGTAAATCTAGGAACGCCTTCCCTTACATATTGAAAATTCACACTGGTGGAGGGATGGGTATTCAATCATTGTATAACTGAAACTCAAACATGAAAGCTTTGTAACTGTATCTCACAGTGATTCAATAAAAAAATTAAAAAGTCAGATTAAACCTTTCTCAAAACAATGAATGAGACACCTGTTGCCAGACAGATTGAGGACTCCAGAGTAGGGAGCTAGTCACACTAGAATATGTTATTGTGTTAACACCATCCTTCTGGGCTTCACTAGACTTAACCGGCAAGACTGATAAAACCTGCTGGAGCTCTTACACAGTGTGGATGTGAAATTACACCCAGATTTCCCAAGTAGCTGTCAATTCTCATCTTAAAAACTTTCAGGAGAGGCAGGAATTAAGGTGCTTACTTGTCTTGCACAAGACCAGCCCTGGTTTGATCCCCAGGCACTATATATGGTCCCAAAAGTAACAACCACCAGGAATAATCTTTGAGCCCAAGTCACAATTAAGCCCTGGCACATTATTAGATATAGTCCCAAAACCAAAGGGGTGAGGATGGGGGAGAAATCAGAAGACAATGGAGAAAAATGCACTTGCTTAGGAAAGATAAGATGTGAGGGAGGGAGAGGGAGAGGGGGAGATAGAGACGGAGAGAGAGGGGAGAGAGAGAGAAGAGAAGAGAGAACCACAAGAAAAGGAGGATGATATAGCCTAAATTTGCATGTGGGCAATCCCAAAATGAAGTAAACCTTAAAATAAATAGGTTTCACATCCAGAGTAGAGGAGTATAAGTGATTCCAAAGTGGAGTATTTGTGAAGCAACTTAATAGTTACTCGTAATGGTGCTCGAGGGACCATATAAAGGGCCAAGAGTGGAGCCACTGTTTCATTTAAGGCAGACTCCTTATCCTCATTATTTACTCTCCATCCAGCAGGTTTTAGACCTTGTTCAAGTCTGTCCCCTCTCTCAAACAAGGCTTTTCTATGCTGATAAAAGTTCTTTATTAGGATTTCATCAGAGACAAAATACTGGTGATCTTTAGCCTATCAGATGTTCAGGCTGAACTGAGCTGTCAGGATGAGCCCATGTAAACTACACCACACACGGGCAGGAAAATAGGGACCCATGAGAATGGGTGAGATTTCTCATATGTCCTCACTGACTGGTTTGGATGTGGCTGAACATCTTTTTTTTAGTATATAATTTCATAAATTTCAGTATACTGAAATTGTCAGTCTTCCTTTTCTCACAGATCCCCAGTGCTTAATTATCTTGTTTGTTTTCAGTGTGCAGATCCTAGGTACTTAATTTGTTTCTTTTCAGTATGCAGAAAAGCTTTCGGCTTTGCATGTTCTTCCTGTAACTCTTTTGTTGATGGCCCTACTGTATTGAGACCTTTAGAATATGAACTGTAGGATGGTAATAGAAGGAGATTTCAGGGCTCCCTACCTTTGTCACAGGTCTGAGAGAACCTGTACCTTTCATGAAATAAATTTCTCTCACATTCCTTCTCTCAGCACCTCTGACTGAATGAATGTTCATGCAACAATCAGTCTAATAATCTAATATGGTCTTTCTTCCCCTGAATCATCTTTTACTATCCATTCATTAAAGTTCTGAGCTGCTGCCCTTAATTTGGAAGTGGGAGCTGGTGAGACATAATTACTTTTCAATTTTATATAGGTTTTATGACCACTTTTGAATGCATTGCCAAGGACCCTCCTACCTGCTGGCAACTTCACACCCTCATAGAGAGTACACATGTAAATAACTTTCGAAAATCACCTCCATTCTCCTTTCAGGACCTCACCCATGAATTTAGCCTTTGCCAAAGATACATTTTGAGGTGGCAGAGTTTGACTCCCCTACAAACATTTCCCAATTTGTTAATTGATTTTCCCCCTACTGAACTAGCCAGTGCCTTGTTCTCAAGGAAATGGCCAGAGACCTGCCTTTTCAAATAGCTCTCATTGATAGCTTAAAGAGTAAATGTGGTCCTACTCCTCAAGTCAGGTAGTCTATCAGCATCTAGCACTTTTCAGAAATCTGCAAGCGACTAAGATTATTTCAAAGGCATTTTTATTGAGAAGATCATCTCATGGACAAATGAGGAAGGAGACTTAAAGCAATACAGGGAAGTAACACAGGACAGTGTTGGTTCCCAAAAGATGAACAGCAATTTTAAGCACCATATCATTCTTCTAATCTAACTTCTCTGTCCACTGCTTGGAAACTTTGACCTGGGCTCCAGGATTGACTCACTGATGTGCATATATTTCATTGAGGTTTACTTTGCATGGCATTTACTTTACATGGCTTTACCAGTGGCTAACGTCACCGGAGATTAGCAGTGCATGGTCTAACCTGGCTCAGTTGCCCTTCATGCCAGGTAAGTCATATAATGGATGGCTGGGGGATGAGGCAGGAAGAGGTTGTGCTAAGATGAGAGTGAGTGTAAAAAGTGGGAGAATGGAGTAAATGGAGGAATGCTTTTGCAATCAACAGTACAGTGTTGCAGCACTTGCCTTGACTGCAGCTGGTTCTAGGTTCAATTCCTAGCACCTCATATGGTCACCCGAGTGATACAGTGTGGGAAGGGTGGAACACCAGGTAAATATTGTTGGTCAGTTTAAATCTTGCCTATCCTCATTTAACCAAAATAACCAATATAATGGAGTTGTTGGGGGTAGGAGAAAATAGCTGATAAAAGGAAGCCTCTAGCCAAATTCTCCTTCTCTCTACATATAACCAGAAGTACTGCAGGATCAGGTAGGGCTCACATTCTCAGATAAATAACAGATATAGTCAGAGTATAAAGACTTGGAGAGGTATCAGATTCTGGTAGGGCTTGGACACCCAAGCCAGGGGCAAGGTGCTGAGCACTGAAGTCTCACCCATGTGATGATGGCAGGGGATGGAGACAAGGAAAGCCAGAACTGGATGACAGAGTTGGGTACAGTCAAGAGAGACCCAGTGACAGGAACAGGGCACAGGGTTCTTGCCCACAGCATGGGGCCATAGCTAGGGACTAAGGAAATTTGAGTTGTCAGGAAACCATTAGGGTACTGTCCAAGAGAGGTCCAGTGACAAGGTTTCAGAGTAGGAAGGCATACACTGTATTGAAAATGGCTGAAAGAGAACAAGTCATCTACTGGAGCTAAGTAGATGAGAGGGACAGGACTTAGGAAGTCACACATTGGACAGGATATTGTAAGACAGAATGAGTGACAATGTACACAAGTGAAAAGAGAGGCTTACACATTGAGGAGGAACCCATACCTACATGCTTAAAACTGTACCTTCAACTTTAACTTCTTAAACTTCCACGTTTTGTATTTAAATATCTCATAAAATTCTCAAGAACCCACCAACACCAAGGAAAACTCATCTTCACACTTACACAACTTGTCAGCAGTGATTTCTGAGCACAAAGCCAGGAGTAAACAATGAGCACAACCAAGTGTGGTCCAAAAAACAAACCAAATGAGCTTGAATAACTTGTCTTAAAAATATGTAGACTATATAGTGTTTTGCCTTACGGCAACTTCTCTGAGGCATGTACAGGTGCTTCTCCACAGAGTGACAGGCCAAATCCAATCCTCATTTTACCTCATGTGACATGTGCCAGTGAGCTGGTTTTGGTCACAAGCAATTCCAAATAGAAATAGAATTCTGTCCTTCGGTCCATACTTTCCTGCTCTGAGGAAGCCATGTGCTTATTTTTTTCATTTCCAAAACACTTTCTAAATGTCATTAAGACAACCAGGAGAGGGATGGGGCCATAGTCTGGTGAAGAAGTAAGTGGCATCCTTGTCAAGGGGCATTATTTTTTTTGACTAGGCCTTCATAGAAATAAATTGTATATTAAGAGTTCTATGAATAAGTTTTAAAAAATCACCTTCTACTGGGGGAAAAAAGCCCCTAAATAGATGCTTTTTGAAAAAGATCCTCTTAGACAAAATATTTTTAACACAGTTACTCACCGTATCACAGCATGCAATAAATGTTTATTATTTTTTCTCAATAATAACAACAACTTATTAAAATGCTGTCCAACCAATCTGAAAGCTAAGCCGAGGAGGAAGGGGATGCTTGTCATTGCCTCCTCTCTTTCAAGCCACCACAAATATTATGCTCTTGCTATTTTGTTTAACTTGGGCAGAATTCACTTCATAGAGTAACAGGGAGGGAGAGTTGGGTCCATTAAGAATAAACTTCAAAAACCCTCTGGCTTTGGGGCTTTCTCGTGTTATTCCACCTCAAACCCAGAGGATATGAAAGATGGGAAGATTAGCTAGGGTTTTGCTCTGGCTGTTCTTTTACTGAATGGCTTCATAAATGCCAATTGAAATAATTATCAAGCCATTATGATGATTTGCATTAAAAATGGTAACTTAAGCAAGCAGTCACTGTGTTTGGAGGAGGGCAGTTGGGGGGTAGCATTTAATATTATAAAAGGCCCATTGAAGCCATACTGGCTTTCTGGCTTTCTGAGGATTACCGCACAGTAGTTCACAAAAAGGTTATTCTTCCAACTTTATTTTTACTCTCAGTACGTACAGTGCATGCTCACAGTGCACCCATTCCTGGTATTGATTTTTGCCTCTGCCCAAATTATCTGGCACAGACAGTGGCTTCTGAAATGGTGATGCAATGCTTGGAAATGGTAGAACAAAGAAAGAGCCTTTTCTTATCAATACTTTCCTTTGCTGGCAAGTGTAAATACCAGAAGCACCAGGGACTATTCCTACTCCACCTCTGCCCCCAACTGCCTTATTAAAGCCTGTGACTTATTTTGGATCTCCTTGAGAATCTCCTTAAAAGAAAGAGGCAGGATATCGTAGAGATCAAATTGTCATTTAATTCACCACTTTTCTTGAGAGGGAGATAGTAACTTTACCATCTTTGTTTTCTAAACATCATAAAGGAGGGTGATGGAGAGAGGGGATTCTTTTGAAATACATTCTAGGTGACAGTTATGAAAGTTACCAGGGAAGATGCGCATTTCAGATCCAGGACTATGTAGCTCTGGTAACTGCTGTTATAGTAGGTGCAAGCACCCAAGTTCTTGTTCTCAAACAGTGAAAAATTAAAAGGACCAGTTATTTAATGACTGAATTCAGAAAAGATTTTAAGAGAAGGAAAAGGTATAGAAAAGAAAGAAGGGAAGCTTTATTATTAAGGAGGTCTGGGTTTTCTTATGCAAGATTCCAAAGAAAGACAAAACTGCCCTCTATTACAGCTTTGTAACAAAGAGGTGGGGGCATGTGGACATTTTCACTGAATTTAAAGACATGAGCCTGTGAAAAGGGGGCATATGTTGAGATTATTTTCATCTGGTGTCCAGTCCTAAATAAGTGGGCAGAATCTAGATCATGTGATTATTCTGTACTACCAAGGCCCACCATTGTGACATCCCATTATCAATAATTTTCTTAGGCCCAGATTCCTAATTCCATCCTGCCTACACTCCTTTGGTTCCTATTACCATCTCAAAGATAAATATCCAGAATACACACCTCCAAATTAGGATACCTTGGCATATTGACTATTTCAAGTTGAAGGGATTTGAAAAATGACTTGTTTAGACTCTCTCTCCTTCCTCTGAAGCAGTCATGAATCCTCATAAGAAAGATGGTCTCCCTCCATTCAGACATCTAAGGCATATGGAGCATTCTTATCTTAGAAGAGGAAAAATGCAGATTAATTTGAAAGAACAAGTCATTCTAGCATTCCTATAATTTACCATAATTAATTCATGCTTTGTTCCATCATAGCTTTTCATGAGTTTTCAAAATAAGTCAAAACTACTGCTAACAAAATGAAACAAACAAACAAACAAAAGCTCAAAACAAAACAAACAACACGAAAATCCAGTGATGGTATTTCCTTGGGTCTTTCCGTCCCTCTGATAGTTTGCTTGCCTACTTGTTTGCTTGCCTGCTTTCTTACTTGCTTTATTTACTTTGCTTCCTTTTTTGTTTCTAGACAACACCTAGCTGTGCTTAAAACTTACTTCTGTGCTCAGGGATCAATCCTGGCAGGTTTGGGGGACCATATAGTGTCGGGATTGAACGTAGGTCTGACATGTGCAAGGCAAGAGTCCTACCAGCTGGTCCCCTGGGTTCTTCATTTCTTAATGGAGAATTTAACACCACATGAAATATAGTAGACAAATTGGCACTTTTTTTTTGTTTTGAACATGTTTTGTTTTTATTTTTTTTAATTATTAGTGAAACACCATGAGGTACAGTTGTAGACTTACAAATTTTCATGCTTTGGTTTCAGTTATACAATGATAGAGTACCCATCCCTCCACCAGTGCCCATTCTTCACCACCAATGATCCCAGTAGCCCTCCCACCCCCCACCACACCCTCCCCACCCCACCCTGCCTCTGTGGCAGGGCATTCCCTTTTGCTCATTCTTTACTTTGGGTGTTGTAGTTTGCAATAGAGGTATTGAATAGCCATCTTGTTCGGTCTATAATCTACTTCCAGCACACATCTCGCATCCCGAGCGAGTTCTCCAAACATCCTTTACTTGGTGTTCCCTTCTCTATCTGAGCTGCCTTTTCCCCCAGCATGTGAGGCCAGCTTTCAAGCCCTGAAGCAGAACTCCTGGTACTTATCTCAACTTTTCTTGGGTGTTCGACTCCCATTCTGGTACTTTATATTCCCCAGATGAGTGCAGTCTTTCTATGCCTGTCCCTCTCTTTCTGGCTCATTACACTTAGCTGATACTTTCCATGTAGAACCACTTGTATGCAAATTTCATGACTTCATCTTTTCTAACAGCTGCATATTATTTCATTATGTAGACTACCAAGGTTTCTCTCTCTCTCTCTCTCTCTCTCTCTCTCTCTCTCTCTCTTTCTATTAGCAAAATATCATGAGGTGCAGTTGTAGACTTACAAATTTTCATGCTTGGGTTTCAGCTATACAATGATAGAGTACACATCCCTGCACCAGTGCCCAATCTCCACCACCAAAGATCCTAGTAGCCCTCCCATTCCATGCCCCATCTCTCAACTGTACCCTACCTCAGTGGCAGGGCATTCCCTTTTGCTCACTCTTTTCTTTAGGGTGTTGTAGTTTGCAATAGAGTTATTGAGTGACTATTGTGTTTGGTATATAGTCTACATTCAGCATGCATCTCGCATCCCGAGCAAGCGCTCCAAACATCCTTTACTTGGTGTTCCCTTCTCTATCTGAGCTTCCTTTTCCCCAAGCATGTGAAGCTGGCTTCCAAGTCCTGGGTTTCAGCTATACAATGATAGAGTACACATCCCTGCACCAGTGCCCAATCTCCACCACCAAAGATCCTAGTAGCCCTCCCATTCCATGCCCCATCTCTCAACTGTACCCTACCTCAGTGGCAGGGCATTCCCTTTTGCTCACTCCTGAGCAAAACCTCCTGGTACTTATCTCAACTATGATTTGGGTGTATGACTCCCCTTCTGTTACTTTATATTCCCCAGATGAATGCAGTCTTTCTATGTCTGTCCCTCTCTTTCTGGCTCATTTCACTTAGCATAATACTTTCCATGTAGAACCACTTGTATGTAAATTTCATGACTTCATTTTATCTAACAGCTGCGTAGTATTCCATTGTGTAGATGTATCAAAGTTTCTTTAACCAGTCATCTATTTTTGGGAACCCGGGTATTTTACAAATTTTGGCTATTGTGAACAGTGCAGCAATGAACATAGAAATGCAGATGTCATTTTGACTGTACTTTTTTGCCTCTCAGGGATATATTCCCAGAAGTGGTATTGCTGGGTCAACTGGGAGTTCAATTTCTATTTTTTTGAGAATCGTCCTTACTGTTTTCCAAAAGGGCTAAACCAGTTGGCATTCCAACCAGCAGTAAAGAAGAGTCCCTTTCTCGCCATGTCTGCGCCAACACTGGATGCTTTTGTTCTTCTGGAAGTGGGCCAGTCTCTGTGGTGCGAGATGATAACTCATTGTTGCTTTGATCTGCATCTCCCTGATGATTAGTGATGTAGAGCATTTTCTCATGTGCCTTTTGGCCATTCGGATTTCTTCTTTGAGAAAGTTTCTGTTCATTTTGTTGCCTCATTTTATGATGGGGTTGGATGTTTTCTTCTTGTGGATTTCAACCAGTGCTTTGTATATCCTTGATGTCAACTCCTTGTCGGATGGTTATTGGGCGAATATCCTTTCTCATTCTGTTGACTGTTTTTGTATTATGGTCAGTGTTTCTTTTGAGATTTAGTAGCTTCTTAGTTTAAGATAGTCCTATTTGTCTATCTCTATTTTCACTTGTTTGGCCAGTGTCATGTCATCTTTGAAAATATCGTTAGCTTCAATGTTGTATAGGGTTTTGCCAACTTTGTCTTCAATGTACCTTATGGATTCCGGTCTGATGTTGAGGTCTTTAATCCACTTGGATCTTACTTTTGTACATGGCGTTAGGTAAAGATCTGAGCCCTTTTTTTTTTTTTTTGGACGTAGCTGTCCAGTTTTGCCAGCACAATTTGTTAAAGAGACTTTCCTTGCTCCACTTCACTTTTCTTGCCCCCTTATCAAAGATCAGATGATCGTATGCTTGGGGGGAGATGTCAGTACATTCAACCCTGACCCATTGGTCTACAGCTCTGCCTTTGTTCCAGTACCATGCTGTTTTAATTATTACTGCTTTGTAGTAGAGTTTGAAGTTAGGGAGGTTGATTCCTCTCATTTTCTTTTTACCAAGAAGTGCTTTAGCTATTCGTGGGGGCTGATTTTTCCAAATGAATTTCAAGAGTGTTTGCTCCATTTCTTTGAAGAATGTCATGGGTATTGTTATAGGGATCGCATTGAATTTGGACAATGCTTTGGGAAGTATTGCCATTTTGACAATGTTAATTCTCCTGACCCATGAACAGGGGATATCTTTCCATTTCCTCGTTTCCTCTTTTATTTCCTGAAGTAGCATTTTGTAGTTTTATTTGTACAGGTCTTTTATTTCCGTAGTTAAGCTTATTCTTAGGTACTTGATTTTCTGGGGCACAATTGTTAACAGGATTGTTCTTTTTCATGTCACTTTCGTCTCTCTCAGTATTTGTGTATAGGAAAGCCATGGACATTTGGGTATTGATTTTATAGCCTGCTACTTTCCTATACAAGTCTATTTTTTCTAGGAGTTTCTTGTTAAAGGTTTTAGGGTTCTCTAAGTATAGTATCATATCATCTGTGAATAGTGAAAGGTTGATTACTTTCTTTCCTACCTGAATGCCCTTAATATTTTTTCTTGCCTAACTGCTATTACAAGTATTTCCAGTATTATATTGAAAAGTAGTGGAGAGAGTGGGCATCCTTGTCTCATCCCCGATCTTAGAGGGAAGGCTCTCAGTTTTTCCCCATTGAGGATGATGCTTGCCATAGGCTTGTGGTAGATGGCTTCAACTATATTGAGGAAAGTCCTCTTTATACCCATAAATGGGTTTTCATCATAAATGGGTGCTGGATCTTTTCAAATGCTTTCTCTGAATCTATTGATATCATCATATGGTTTTTATATTTTCTTTTGTTGATATTATGGATGATGTTGATTGATTTCCAAATGTTAAACTATCCTTGCATCCCTGGGATGAATCCCACTTGATCATGGTGTATGATCTTTTTGATGAGTTGTTGAATTCTATTTCCTAGTATTTTGTTGAGAATCTTTGCATTCTTGTTCATCAGGAATATTGGTCTGTAGTTTTCTTTGCTTGTGGTATCTTTGTTTCCTTTTGATAATAGAGAGATATGAGCTTCATAGAAACTATTTGGGAGAGTTTCTGTTTCTTCACATTCCTGGAAAAGCTTGAGAAGAACTGGAAATAGTTCCCCTTTAAATGTTTGGAAAAATTCGCTAGTAAATCTATCTGGACCTGGGCTTTTGTTTTTGGGGAGACTTTTGATTACAGTTTCAAGTTCCTTGATATTAATATGACTATTCAGGTATTCTAGATCTTCTTGATTCATTATTAGGAGATTATAGGAATCCAGGAATTTATCCATTTCATCTAGGTTCTCTTTTTTGTGGCAAACAGACATTCAAAATAGTCTCTGATGATCTTTTGAATTTCTTTGGTTTCTGTTGTAATATCCCCCTTCTCTTTTCTGTTTCAGTTTATTAGGGTTCTCTCTCTCTTTCTTTGTGAGTCTTTCTAGTGGTTTGTCTATCTTGTTTATTTTATCGAAGAACCAGCTCTTGGTTTCATTGATCTTTCGGATTTTTTTTTTGTTTGTTTGTTTCCATGTCTTTGATCTCTGTTCTAAGTTTTATGATCTCTTTCCTTCTGCCTGGTCTGTGCTCCTATTGTTGGTTCTTTTCTAAGATCTTGAGCTGTGAAGTCAAGTTTATGTGGACCCTTTCTTCCTTCCTGATAAATTCTTGAAGAGGTATAAATTTTCCTCTTAACACAGCTTTCGCTGCATCCCATAGGTTTTGGGAGCTCGTGTCTTCATTCTCATTTGTTTCCAGGTTTCTTTTGATTTCTTCCTTGATTTCTTTCCTGACCCATTTGACCCACAGGCACAGTTGAGAGGTGAAAGAATTTTCTTCATTACACTCTGTAGAGAATGGAACCTCTGATTCTAGCTAATTACTAACTAGGTCTCATGTTGGAAAAATTTAAAATGACCAATTGTTTTAACTAGAATACATGGCATTGCCTTCTTCTCCTATAACACCAAGAAAAGAGAAGGAAGTCCAAATTTCTACCTATGTTTAGGTTCTTGTCTTTTGCTTTTAAAAAAATATATATGTATGTGTATATGTGTATATGTGTATACATACATATATGTTTTATGAAAAATATATGAAAAGACAAAATGAACCAAAATAGTTTTATTGAGAAAACATACTAATTTTAATGTGATTATAGAATTCTCCAAAGAAAGCATAAGAGAGAGTAATGGGATAATATCAAATGATATGTATATTCTAAAACTGAGATTGGAGAGATAATGCAGTGAGTAAAGCACTTACTGTGAACTTAGCAGACAGAGTAGATTCACACTACTGCATATGGTCTCCCAAGTCCATGAAGAATGATCCCTGAGCACACAGAAGCATTGCTGGTGGTGGTCCCAAAACAAAGCCAAAAATGACATGGACAATTTCATGGTCTATTGTTGCAAAAAAAGATTAAATTTATAGAGTTGGGATGCAGATGATCTCAGTGTGGGTAGCATTATAGAGTAAGAGGAAAAGCTACATACCCAGAATATTGGGTGTAGACAAATCACAGGTGGATTTCTAGATAAAGTAGAAAATTAAAAGTTATACAACTTCAATTATGGTGTAAGAAACTCCAGATTACCAACCTCAGAATTGGCATAAAAGCTGGTTCTATAGGTTTCAAGCTGCCTTAGGCTGGAGCACATTGTGCAGAGAATAGTCCACTAATGGGTCTTTATCAAGAAACATATGGACTTTATAGTGCTCATATATCAAGACTTTTGTATCTGCATTACCTTCTAAGGCAGTCTATCCTTCCCATTAGGTCTTGATCTTACATTTTTCCCAGGTAATTTGTAATTCTTGACCCAGAATTACAAGATTGTAATATTGGGGTAGAGCATCACTTCTCTTCATATTGTATCTTGGGTTTACAATATTTAGCTAATTTCTTGAGTTTGTGAACTCTAAAATAATCAGATTCAATAAAGCTATTGTGCATCAGGAAACTTGTGCTTTCAGTGAACACATGCAGGTAGAAGAACTATTAAAATAGCTGAAATAAGATAATTGATTGACTATTATCTAATAAATCAAGAGGAAACAGTCAAATTTGTAAAATTTGAATTGTGCATCTTAATTAACTCTCACTACTGGTAGCAGTCAAATCAATACATTATAATGCTCCAGATATTATCAAAACATACCTTACTCTAGGTATGGACCTTGGGCAATGGTAAGTATCCTGATTGTTAATACCCTATATTATATTTCTTTTGCCTGATTCTGAGCATTAAATAAATTATAACAATCTCTCTCTCTCTCTTTCTTTCCTTCCTTCCTTCCTTTCTTCCTTCCTTCCTTCCTTTCTTCCTTTCTTTTTTTCTTTCTTTCTTTTTTTCTTTCTTTCTACCTTAGTGTCTTAGGGGTCACATCTGACTCAGTGCTGTACATTGACTTCTGGATGTCCCCAAGGAACCATGTGGTGCCAGAGATTGAACCATGCCTCTCTCATACAATATATGTGTTCCAGCATGCTGAGTTTTCTCCCTTCTCATCTTCACTTAATCACTTAATCACTTAACTTCCCGTTAGTCGTCGATTTGCTCGAGCGGGCGCCAGTAATGTCTCCATTTGTCCCTGTCACGTGCTAGTGTAGCCCAATGGCATCTGTTCACTCCAGGAACATGAAGGGCCTCAAACCAATCGTTCATGATCTTGACAAAGAAGTCTGACCATCCAGTAGGTGGGCGGCCACATGGTCTTTTGACATCCTGTGGAATCCAGTCGGTAACAGCTCTAGTCCAGCGGTCGTATTAAAATCTCATTATGTGACCAGCCCATCTGATTTTCGACACCTTGACAAATGAGACAGCGTCCCTGATTCTTGATCGTCGACGGATGTCAGAACTCTGGATTCTTTCTCTCATTTGAGTGAAACGTGATATTCCAAGCATAACTCTTTCTATTCTTCTTTGGGAGACCTGAATAGCGTTATCATCCTGTTTGCGTAGGGCCCAGGTCTCTGAGGCATATGTTAATGCAGGAAGAACAGTGGAATCAAAGAGATGTGCCCGGAGCCATAGGTACTTCGTCCTCTAAGCTATTTCTTCGACGTTCCTGAAGGCATTCCAAGCCGCTCTCTTCCTCCTGCGCAGCTCAGGTGCCAGGTCATTTGTCATGTTGACCTCTCGACCTAGGTACACATAGCTATTGTATTCTGAGATGGTCGTTCCGTTGAGAGCGAATGGGGCGTCAGGAACGAGACTGTTTCTCATAAACATTGTCTTCGTAAGATTCAGCTGTAGTCCTACCTTTCCACACTCACGGTCAAAGTCGGCCAGCATTTGTGCCGCTTGGCTGATGTTTGGTGTTATTAAAACAATGTCATCAGCAAAGCGGAGGTGGTGTAGTTGCCGACCATCTATCTTCACTCCCATTCCTTCCCATTCCAGTCGTCACATGATGTTCTTGAGGGTGGCACTGAAGAGTTTCGGTAAAATGGTATCACCCTGCCGCACCCCTCTCTTGACATCAACGATCACTTCTTTGTAGAATGGTGAGATCCTGGTAGTGAATGTGCGAGGAATGCCAAGAGAGAGATAGCCACAAAAAATCGCCTATCTTCTAAAACTCTTGAGCTAATTCACCAGAGTGGTTTGGCGCATGCCTCAGGCAACCGCAAGCTAAGGTCTGAGCTCGCAAAGCAGTGCGGAGATGCGATCAAGGAAGACCTCAAAGAGAGAAGAGCAGAAGTACTGGTAGATGCGGCAGAAGTCGGGAAAAGTATTCGTAATGCCCGCCTGTCCTTCGCCAACTACAAGACCAAGATGACTGCCCTCCGACATCCTGATGGTTCCATCACATCCTCCAGAATGGCAATGGAGAAGATTATCCATGACTTCTACTCAAATCTCTTCGATAGCCATGTCCACTTGCCGACATAGCAAATTCCACAGGATGGATATGTTGTTCCCAACGTTCTCCCTCCCGAAATCCAACACGCCATTTCGTTGGTAAAGAAACAAACAGCACCTGGCCCAGACAATGTCAGACCTGAACACCTGAAGAACCTGCCGTCAGTACTCATCAATACACTGGCTCGGCTCTTCACTCGCTACCTGTCTGAATGCAAGGTTCCGTCCCAATGGAAAATCAGCAGGACTGTACTACTGTTCAAGAAGGGAGACATCCATGACATTGGCAACTGTTGCCCGATCTGCCTATTGTCTGTCATCTACAAGTTGTTCACTCGAGTCATCCTAAATAGGATTGGCAGAACACTAGATGAAGGACAACCATGCGAGCAAGCCGGGTTCTGCAAAGGATTCAGCACCATCGACCATATCCACACGATAACCAAGCTCATTGAGGTTTCTCGGGAGTTCAAGATGCCGCTCTGTTTAACGTTCATTGATTTAAAGAAGGCCTTTGATTCTGTTGAGACGGAAGCGGTCATTGAAGCCCTAGCCAATCAGGGCATTCAAGCCCAATACATCAGGATCCTCCGTGAGCTGTATTGCGGATTCACTTCTCATCTACATCTTCTTTTATTAAGCATTACAATAGTAAAATTTTAAATATGCTGTCAACTTCTTCTCTTAAAAATATTTTTTCAAACCTACCTTATGGTAGGTGGATTTTATAGGTAAGAGAACTTGAAAATGTTTGAAATTAACATTTTATCTTTTATAATATTGTTATATTTTCTTCCACCAATGAATCAGCTTGTTAATCCCAGATGTTAAAGAGAATCTGAGATGTGCTACAATGAATTCCTGGGTATTTTCTAAAAGACTTCTGCTGAAACAAATAAAACACATTGGTTTATTATGATGACAAAATTAGAAAACACTGATGAAGATCAATAGTAAGGAATTTCTCTTTTTTATGTTCACACTTAAGGTAGTACTATGTGAATAAACATGTTGTAGAGCAGGGGGTTAAATTGCAGTGACTTTAAATGACAGCTCTCAAAAGATAGGACCGATCCATGGATCTCAGAGTTTGTATGCATGCTGCTCCCTGTGACCGGAATTCACCAAATTATTCTCTGAAAATAGATAATCTAGAATAATTTGCTCTTTAGATCCCAAAATTACCATTTGGTGAGACAATTTCCTCCATAAAAAAGCAGCCATTTCTATAAAGCCCGGTATATTTGATCATCATGATACACTGGTAGAAAAGGAACAGAAGGAGTACCAATTAATCCAACTAGTCACTGAAAATCTTGCTTACATTAAACATAGCCACATAATGTATATAACTAAAGATGGAGATAGTGCAATAAAGGGCATGGACAGGAACTTCCTCTTTGTCCCCATGCCTGACCCTGAGCAGAAAAAGAAGCAACACATTGTACATTTGCATGTGTCAAGAGCACAAAGGAAAAGTGAAAAGGACAAAGAACATTGGACTCCAGCTGTGTGAAACAGAGTTCCAACAACAAACAAATCAGTGAATCATCAATCATCATGCAACTGAACCAGAATGAAAATTGTGGAACAGAACCAGCTTAGTACCTAGGCAACAGAAGCCTGACAGGGACCATGTGTATGGAAAAAGATCAGGACTTTCTATCCATAACATCATAAGGCTAAAGCCAATAAGAGAAATAAATTTACTTAGGCTGCAATAGAAAGAAATGGTAATACTTTGGCGGCTGTGTGTTAAATTTGTACATGGTTTCCTTCAAGAACCACTCAGGAGGTAGTCAAAATTTACTATATTATAAGGACCCAGAGGATTTTTCCATGGCTTGGAAGCTCACCTCACATGCTAGGAGAAAAGGTAGCTCGAATAGAGAAGGGACCACCAAGTAAAAGATGCTTGGAGGGCCCGCTCAGGATGGGAGATATGTGCTGAAGGTAGACTATAAACTGACATAATGGCCTCTTAATGCCTGTATTGCAAACCACAACACCCAAAGGGAGAGAGTAAAAGGGAATGCGCCTGCCACAGAGGTGGGGATGGGATGTGGGTTAATGGGAGGGATGCTAGGAACATTGGTGGTGGAGAATGGGCACTGGTGGAGTAATGAGTAGTATGACTGAAACGTAAGCACAAAAGTTTGTAAGTCTGTAAATGTACCTCACAGTGATTTATTTTTTAAAAATTACTCTATTAATTACAATAATGCTAGAGATAGAATCTGTCCTGAATATCCTCGCCATGTGCCTAGGTGACTGCTGGGTGTAGCACATAGTATGACATGCCCTTCCATTGGCTCCTTTGGTTCCAGTGATTTTTAGACTCATCTTCCCATGTTATTTCTGATGATGGTATCAGAGAGATTTAATTGGTTCTCAGCCTGGTTTTCCTCTTCACTGATTTTGAAAATCTGTTTTTAAACTAGCTATCCCTTTCCAATATTTAAAAATTTGTTTTGGCATTCAAGTCTCATAGGACTGTCATATAAGTTGAAACAAAGATGGAAGAAAACTCAAGTTTGAAATCATATTTCCTAGACAACTTATAGTGATACTATAGTAATCAAGTGGGTCATTTATCACTGTTGTTGTTTTTATTTGTAAAATTTCATAATTAAAATCACATCATATAAAAGATTAGAACTGAAAATTATAGAGATGTTCTATCCACCAAGTGTCTGGAAAGTTATTTATATTCATTCTGAAAATGCACCAAAATATTGAAGAGAACTAATGGTTAATATGAACACATGAAAAAATGGGGTATCAGTGACAGGTTTCCTTGTCAAAATTACTTGATCTTTCCTCCTCAGTGGTTTTAGATTTCAGCCTGGGGCCAAAGATTTGTGTGTTTATGACTTCTGTTAAGGAGACCCCAGTACAAAACTGAAAAGGAGAAAAACAAGTGCTCAATTTTTCCAACATAGCATATGACCCCAGAGAATTCTGAGCAGTAAAGAACACTTTAGGTTATTCCCATTCTCCCATTCTAAAGTCAGAGTTTGTTGCCCAAGAGTAGTCACCTTAAAACCAAACCACAAAAGCTAGATCTGGCCAAAGATCTCTGAGCAGGATACCATGTTAATTGCTATATGTTTAATCATGAATGTTATTTCAATAGCAAAACAAATGTACTGGCATCTCTATGATATCAAGATATCATAGATTTAGAATTAAAACAAAGTATAAGTAAGTCAGCTGTGATGTTAATAAGTAGCCCAGAAATAAAGCTGATGTGACAGGGAATCTGCCATGTCCTATTGAAATGGGAACCATGGTGTTTTTCAAATTAAATTATAATGAAAACTTTTTATACCAAAGAAAAGTAACCCTATCAGAATGCCAAGAATATATTCCCTTAGTTTCTTAGTTGTTTCAGAAGTTTTCTGTGTGACACATAGGTTGTGTATAATTACATAAAAAATAATGAAGATAGCAAAGCATTTGCCTATAGTAGGTAATTAATAAGATGTTGAAAAATAAGTGTAAAAGTAAATCAAAACCTAAATTTGAAACTTAAGTTTATATGCTCATTCTTATAGTTAATATGCCCTGCCACAGAGGCAGGATGGGATGTGGGTAGGGGGGTGGGATGGATACTGGGATCCGTGGTGGTGGGAAATGGGCACTGGTGGAGGGATGGGTATTTGATCATTGTATAATTGAAATCCAAGCACAAAATTTGTGAGTCTACAACTGTACCTCATGGTGTCTCACTAATAAAAATTTTTAAAAAATTACACATAGTAATGCACAATACCACTGAGTGATGTTGACCAACCATTTTTATTATGCTTATGGATACAGTAAATCAGGAATTTAAACCTTAAATGATTATCTGCTTCATAACATCATAGACCTCAACTAGGAAGATGAGATTTCTAGATATGACTCAAGAACAGAGGCTAGAAGTAACTTCACTCACCTGTTTGGCATTAGACATTCCTTGACATGTGGGATGTCTGTTGAGTCTATCAAGAGAAACAACATACACTTAGAGCTCCTTCATGTAGCCTGAGCCACCCCGTGGTCATGGATCTGGATCACAACCTCTATTCTGGAGTAAATATTTTCTTGATTATAGCATAGCCTGACTATTGGTCAACATAAGCCATTATAATTTGGGGGAGTTGAGAAGTGTTTGGTACACACATAGCAGTGCTTGACTTGGCTCTGGCTCTGTGCTCAGGTGCAGGGATAAGACTGGTATGAGCAGCAAGCAAGGCAACTAAACCCCTATATTTAATCCCTGTACTATCTCTCCTGACAAGCCAATGTTTTTAACAAAAATAGAAGATATAGTAAATTGAATGAGTGGTTTTCATAGAGGTACATATGTAAAAAATGCTTATTGCATAACTGCTCTTGTACTCAAATGCTTAAAACAGCATAAAGCAATTAAAGGAGTTTTATTGACATAGCTGTTCAGTATCCTGGCAGGCAGTTCCATGATACCTACTGTTCTCTAGCCTCAAATATAAACTGATCATAGGGCATTTTAATCACTGACAAGATCTTACTTTTTGACATGGAGAAATGTTTTTCCCTAACTAACTTAGAGAAGTAAAACGGTTTTAGCATACAACTTTTCTAAGTGAAAGATCTTCTTTAACAATTCTGAACATGAAAAAGTAAACAGTTTATTGAACATTTTTGTGAAAATGAACAAATTGTAAGATTTTAGAAGGCAACACTTTCCACAAAGAATTCAATGAAAAAATATATTCCAATAGAATTGCAATAGTAACTCTTTTGAAAACATATGAATATATGGGGGCTGGAGCAATAGCATAGTGGGTAAGGCATTTGCCTTGCACACGGCAAACATGGCTGCTCCAGGTTTGATTCCTTCACCCCTCTCAGAGAACCCAGCAAGCTACTGAGAGTATCTTGCTTGCACAGCAAAGCCTGTCAAGCTCCCTGTGATGTATTCAATATGCCAAAACAGTAACAACAAGACTCACAATTTTTTGTGAGACGTTGTTGGTGCCCGTTCAAGCAAATTGATGAACAACGGGAGGACAGTGCTACAGTGCTACTTACATGATGAATATAAGGAGTTTTTGAAAATTCTAAAGCTTAATTAAAGAAACTAAACTAAATTCTGTGTTTTAGACTTCCCAGTATCTGTTTTTGATAAAGGAGATTGGAAATTTTAATTTCTAGATATAAATTGCAGTTTCACCTTATTCCAAATATTTTTAACAAGAGGTTGAGCAGAAAAAAATATAATATGTATAATGGTTGCTATAGGTCACCAAGGAATTGACTAATTAGTGATGGAGGAGAGCCTGTATCATCAGTCTCATTATGAGATCAAAGGTAATAATTGTATCATGTTTAACTTGGTTAGTAAGGCGGGCACAGTAAAAAGCAGACTATGGTATTTTTATTTTTTTATTTTTTTTTTAATTATTTGTTTATTGAATCACTGTGGGAAAAGTTACAGAGCTTTCAGGTTTAGGTCTCAGTCATGTAAATATCAAACACATTTCCCTTTACCAATATTTATTTTTAACCGCGAACCCCAATAGAACCCCACCTCCCACCCCTCCCAATTCCTGTGAGGCAGATGAGTTCTAGTTAACACTCTATCTACTTTGACTAGATTCATTGTTTCGATAAAAGATGCACCACTATCATTTAGAGTTTACGATCCCCAACACCCCCCAAATCAGACATGCTGAAAAAGCGTTGTGAAATGATTTGCTTTCTACAGCTGGGTTTAAGAATTAAATGATGTCACACGGCCGCAATAGCGGCCGCGTGGTATTGGATTTCTGCTATTTTACTTATTAACCCTGGAAGTATTTCTATTAAAAGTTAGATAGTTAAGAGATTGGTTTCTGTGCTCTGGAGTCGTGGCCGTGCCGGAGAGCCGCTCGTGGGGGACAACTGGTGACCTCGGTAGGGCGTGAAGGACTATGGTATTTTTAAATCATATTTGTGTGTATGTTTTGTAGATTGAAGTAGTGGTCCCCAGTAAAGTTAAGTCTCTAGGCCAGAGTAGTAGTATAGCAAATAGGGTACTTGTCTTGCATTCTGCAGACCTGGGTAGTATCCTCAAACCTCATGTGGTCCCCCAAGCCCTCCAGGAGTGATCCCCGAGCAAGGAGCCAGGAGTCCTGAGCACTACCAGTTACAGTCCCAAAACAAAGGGGAGTAAAGTATGTCTTTTGGATGTCTTATAAATAATTTCAGGTCAGCTGACTCTTATGCTTAATATGCTACAAGTAACAGGTGAAGTAGGTGAGAAAGGGAGAATACTATCTCCTTCAAGTTCAGCTCACCTCAATCTCCCAGGGAAGTGCCTGGGAGCAGGAGTGGGAGTGAATTTAGAACCAGCAAAATCTGCAATTAGCAACTCTGTGCTTCCTTAAGCAACACTGGGTAGTTGTCAAGCTGTAGCCCAGTTCTACTTGATCTTTTTGGCTTGGGAACTTGTTTCTGCTATTTGATTTCCCAGAGATCTGTAATCTCAGCCTGGAGCAAAGAATTGTTCTCTGAAGGAAAAAAAAAAAGTTCTTGTCTCTGCCCAGGTTCCCAGATTATCAATAAAGGAGACAAAGAGTGAAGTAAAAAATATTTTTTCAGGGACTATTAGGGTATATAAAGAGAAAGATAAAACCAAGCTCCCGGAGGAGAACAACAACAACCCTGCCCCTGTGCCTGGCTGTCCTCACTGGGGCCCCTTGGAGGGGGGCGGGTTGAGTTTCCCTCCCTGCCCTGAGCAGAGCCCTGGCAGCTAAGACTTCCAGGATCCAATCACAGCCATGCTGAGACCACTCTCCACATGCTAGGACGAGCCTCATGCATAAAGAAACTGGCAGAGGAACCCAGGTGTGCGGACCCGGGGCTGAGATCTCCAAGCCTGCTGGGATCTGGACTGGGCCTCCTCCTCCCAGATCCTCCATTTTACAGTAGATAGACAGTTAAACCCACCAACTGCCGTGTAACCCCATCAACGGCCAAGATCCAGAGACTATAAAACTAAGCTCCCAGAGCAACCCCTTATTATCTAGTTCTCACACTCAGAGAACCCGGCAGGCTACCAAGAGTATCTTTCCCTCATATATTTCTGACTAGGAACACCTGTAAAGGTGATTAGAGGATACCCCAAAAGCCTCTATCCCTCTCGGAGAGCCCAACAAGCTACCAAGAATATCCCGCCCGCACGGCAGAGCCTGGCAAGCTACCCATGGCATACTCACATGCTAAAAACAGTAACAATGATGGTCCTCATTCCCCTGACCCTGAGAGAGCCCCCAATATGCCATCAGCTACACTAGCACATGACAGGGATGAATGGAGACATTACTGGTGCCTGCTCGAGCAAATTGATGAACAACAGGGTGATAGTGATAGTGAAAGAGAAAGAAGCATTTTTAAGGGAGAGTATGTGATCTACATCTAAATTTGAGAAGCAGAGATAAGGGAAATCCCCAAGAAGAAGTTGGTTATCTCCAACATGAAGTTATGCATCCCATTAGCCTTTGCAAATTTTCTAAAACTGGCCCCATCTGACAGTTTCTGTGCAGATAAGCTTCATTGCTATGGTGTTTTCAATTGGAAGAGTTTGGGACTATTAATCGTCTTCTTTCATATTCATATCATGACCTTTGGTCCTGCTGGAGTCTCTTTCTGGGGTCCAACCACGCTTACAGCCATCGTTTCTCCATTGTAGTGAGTTTCTGGAATGCCTTCATCAAGCTGCTTTAGTTGGGAGACACAATGACCTTTGTAAATTTACATTGCCAGGGTCTTCTACCCTCCTATCTGCCTGCAACATAGGTATGTGTGTGCTTCAGTAGTCTTTATTGACAAAATCTGTTGTCTTATAAATGAATGAGATCAATATCCAGGATATACAAGACACTCGTAGAATTGCACAAGAAAAAAAAAAATCTCCAACCCCATCATAAAATGGGGAAAAGAAATGAACAGAATCTTCCTCAAAAAAGAAATACAAATGGCCAAACTCACATGAAAAAATACTCTACATTGCTAATCATCAGGGAGATGCAAATCAAAACAACAATGAGATTATCATCTCACACCACAGAGACTGGCACACATTCAAAAGAACAAAAGCAACTAGTGTTGTCATGGATGTGGAGAGAAAGGGATTCTCTTTTGCTGTTGATAAAGATGGTGACTGCTTCAGCCTTTTTGGAAAACAATATGGGCATTCCTTCAAAGACTAAAAATGGAGCTTCCATATGACCCTGAAATACCACTCCTGGGAATATATCATGAGGATGAAAAAAAGCATAGTAGAAATGACATCTACATCTGTATGTTTATTGCACCACTGTTCACAATAGTCAGAATCTGGAAACAAGCTGAGTGCCCAAGAACTGATGACTGGTTACAGAAATGTTGGTACATTACACAATGGAATACTATGAAGCTTTTAGGAATGTCATGAAATTTGCTTATATGTGGATGGTCATGTAGAGTATCATGGTAAGTGAAGTGAGTCAGAAAGAGAGGGACAGATATAGAAGGACTGCCCTCATTTGTGGAATGTAAAATAACATAATATGAGACTGACTCCCAAGAACAGCAGACACAAAGGCCAGGAATGTTGCTCCATAGTTGGAAACCTGCCTCATGAGCTGGGGGAGAAGGCAACTGGAATAAAAGTCAATGACGGTTGGGCTGGAGCGATAGCACAACAGTACGGCGTTTGCCTTGCACGCTGCCAACATGGCCGACCCGAGTTCAATTCCTCCACCCCTCTTGGAGAGCCTGGCAAGCTAACGAGAGTATCTCGCTCACACGGCAGAGCCTGGCAAGCTACCCGTGATGTATTCGATATGCCAAACACAGTAACAACAAAGTCTCCAATGGAGACGTTACTGGGCCCGTTCTAGCAAATCGAAGAACAACGGGAGGACAGTGACAGTGACAGTGATGGTTGGAAGAATTATTTGGGATGGGAGATTTAAGCTGAAAGTAGATAAAGGACCAAATGTGATTACCTCTCAGTATCTGTATTGCAAACCATAATGCCCAAAAGCAGAGAGAGAGTAAGGTGGAAATTGTCTGCCGCAGAGGCAGGTGGAGGGCTGGAAAGGGAGATGGTTATACTGGGAACATTGGTAGTGGAGAGTGTGCACTGGTGGAGGGATGTTCAATCATTGTATGAATGAAACTCAAACAGGAAAGCTTTGTAACTATATCTTATGGTGATTCAATAAATAAATAAAAATAATGAGATCAAAATCTATTTTACATCTTTCCTTTCTTAATGGTTTGTCATTCCACGCTAAGCCAATTTTAACTTTCCTGATCCTCATCCCTTTCCCATCTATTCTTCATCCAATGTAGTAGTAAAAGCATGCAATGAGGTCATTAAGATAGAACACTTAGGAACAGTTTGGAAATGTGGCTACCAAAAAGCATAAGTAATTATGTAAATGATAAACAAACACTTTAATTCTTGAACAAGTCCTCTACTCTAATAACATTGGTAAATTTTCAGGAGAAAAATATTTATCCTTGTTCCTAATTTTATAAAGATACTTCTCAACTGACCAACAAAAACATGATGTTTGAGAAAAGTTAGTACTGGAAAAAAAATAGTGATTTTATTTATTTCCATTTTACACAACTTTGTCTTGGTCCAATATCCCATGGAAGGAGTGAGTGATTGTGTGTGTGTGTGTGTGTGTATGTGTGTGTGTGTATTGTGGTATGTGTGTCTTAATGCAAATTAAAATTTTTAGAAAACAAATTTATTCAATTTAGTATCAGTCCCATTCATAATATCACACTAATTGAAGTGATCTGTGGTATATGTGGCTTGTTGCAAAAGTGACCCTGTGTTTGTTTCTTTCTGTTTCACTCATGAATTAGAGTTTTCCCATTTGGAAGCTGGTGGTAGCCGTGTGTCTTTAACAAATCAGACTTAACAAGTATAAAGTAAGCAGAACTTAGAAAATCACTTGTGAGACTAAGATTATTCTTATTTGGCGGAGGGGAAGGTGTCCTGGGTATCCACCACTGCTTTATAAAGCAATTGAAGCGTTCCCTTTTTGTCTGATCTATAACCCCAGCCCTAGGATTAATTTTTCTCTTTCTCTTTTGTCTTTGTTATCCTCTGTTTTAGGATGGAGCCATAGCACAGCGGGTAGGCATTTGCCTTGCACATGGTCGATCCAGGTTCGATTCCTACACTCCTCTCAGAGAACCCAGCAAGCTACCAAGAGTATCTCGCCCACACGGCACAGCCTCACTAGCTTCCTGTGACATATTTGAATTGCAAAAATGGTAACAACAAGTCTCACAATGGAGAAGTTATTGGTGCCAACTTGAGCAAATCTATGAACAATGGGGGAACAGTGCTACAAGTGGTGTCCTCTGTCATCATACTGAGACCATATCTAGCTAGTCTGCTCAAGGATAAAGTATATGATAGCCATGTTTGAGTTACCTGAATCCTATTAGGCAAAAACCAACTTATACTAGCTGATACTCAGTTTCTTCCCAAACTGAGCGAGCCTAGCCAAGCTCAGCAAGCTGCTTAGCTCATACCCAGCATCCATTATATGTGGAAGCAATGTAGTCCAATTGTGTCTTTGTGCTGTCAGTTATCTATCTTTTGTAAAGTAATAATTAGATAATATATTTAATTTTAAATCTATTTGAGGGAGTATAGTCATTCAAAACCTAATATCCAAACACATATCTTACCATCAGGAGATCTAGGTTTGATCTTTGACATTCCGTGCTCCCCTGAACACTGCTGGGAGAGACCACTAAACCCTGTCTAATGTGGCCTCCAAACCCAAAATAAATAAAGTAAAATAAAATAATTTTGAGTGGCCTCATTATTTTACACAGACTTGTTTAATTAGGAAAATTTTCTTTAGAAGATCAAAATTCATGTTCCAACTCTGTCTAAATAGCTGTGCAAGTATGTACTAATAACATCCTTTTTGTGTTTTGTGGTCATTCTCTGTAAAATTGGGATAATTTCCTTATTTACTTCTGATTGATATTTTAAAAACAACATTTGAAATATTTATTATTATGTCAAATTGGGGTCAATTAAGAAACATGGGTAAAAAATCATGGGAAAAGATTTAGAATGAGAGTCCCAAGAACAAAAAAATCATCAGTGGACTCATAGAATGTGTGATAAGCAATGAATGAATTAATTAACTTTTATTCATGTGTTTTAGCTCAATAAGATCCAGATCAATACCAAATATGTTAGGTGCAAAGAAGTTATAATTTACATAGCAGTAACTGAGTTTTACTATCTAAAATTAAAAGAGAAAAATAGGCAAGTTACCTGAAAGATCATTTTATGGTAGAGAAATACGGAATAATGTAGAAGGAATAGCATGTATGTAAAATATTATTACCTTGAAATTAAACAGATGAAAACATCTACAAAGTTAGAGTTGGATTGAATGCATATTGTGATAAACTATTCATTGCTAGAATTTAAGAGAAAATTTAAATAAAATAACGCTTTTATAACAAATTACAAATGTAGCAATATATTATTATCTCTGCTATATATACTAAATTTTATTTCCCGATATATTATACCAAATGATACTGCATTGGTACAATTAGATAATGCATACATATATATTTATATATAGATATGTATCTATCTCATGTATATACATACATATGTCTTGTATATAATTTTACTCTCTTCTCAGAAAGAGCTAGTATTAATAGTTATATGTTTCCTCTCAAACCTTACTCAGAAGTTCTAAAATTTGTGTCTATGGTTTGATTAAATTTTGTTTTATGATATTTCCTAAATGAATAAGATTATAAGCATACAGTTTCATGATATTCTCATGCTTATTTTCTTTAAATAAGGTCCCTCTTGTCAATGATTCATCAGCAGAGCTTTACCCAGTAGTGCTCAGAGCACAATACAGTGCTTGGAATGGAATGCAGGGCTTTGCACATACTAGTGGTATGTCCCCTACAAGATTCAACAGAAATCACAAAGATTTTATTATTCTACTAGGGTAGGCCTGTATGAAATTGGGGGGAGGGCAAATATTTTTCTGTTGTTTGAAACACTAACTAGGAGATAATTAGCCTCATTGCTAAATTACTTGAGATCATTGTCTGCAATCAAATGACTCTGACTTGAATCATAATGTGCAAAATAACCCTCTAAGGGAGCCATTAACCTCCTTCTGAGGCTACCAACTCAGTACAATTTCAAGTTTTTTGGCACAGTGAATTCTTTTCCCCTGAATTTTGATATAAATCTTATAAATCTCTGCCTGTGATTTGTCAAGCATTTCCTTTTAACATCCCTTCAATAGACTACTTTCCTCCTCTTAAGGACTCGTCCTTATTTGATCTCATACATAATTTTTGCAACACTGTCTTTATAAGAAAAGTATAATATGAAAATACATCATGTCATTGATAAACACTGTTGCACAGCATAATATTTTTTTATTAGTGAGACACCACAAGGTACAGTTGTAGACCCACAAATTTTGTGCTTGGGTTTCAATTATACAATGATCAAATACCCATCCCTCCACCAGTGCCCATTTCCCACCACCATGAATCCCAGTATCCCTCCCACCTCCTATCCCCCATCCCACCTTGCCTCTGTGGAAGGACATTTCCCTTTGTTCTCTCTCTCCTTTTGGGTGTTGTGGTTTGCAAAAGAGTCAAATCTGATGTTCAGGAAGAAATGTTGAATGATTTACTTTCCATCGATCACTTTGCATATAAGAAAATGCCGCGCACCCACTTATGTGACCGCACGGTTCGGAGAAAATGTCCTGGTACCCGCATGCCAGATCCATGCTTGTAGAAGTTCATGGTCACCGGGATTCCATCTGGAGAAGGCAGGATGGCAGCACCTACCCCATCTGGGACCTCCCGGTGATATCGGCCCTGTTCGGGACCCTCAGCATTCTCTGGTTGCTGTGGGGCCCTCCAGCTGGTTTTCTTCTTTGTTCATGTGTGCTGTAAGATGGCACTGGGGGCGAGTTGTGGGCATGACTTCCGGAATCAGACGTTGCCTGGGAGCCAAGGCAGCCCCATTTGCACAGCATAACTTTTAAAATGCTTTTATTGTTATTGTTGTTTCAGTGAAAATATTTTTATAGTTTGGACTATCAGAACTGTACTCATTGAATCAAGGAAATTGTACATTGTTCTCTAATTCACTAGAGCCAAGTTTCTTTTGATAAAGACTTTACCAACTTGTTGTCAGACCACCATTGAAGCATTATATAGTTCTCTAGGCAATTGTCAAAATTTTACAAAATTGTTATTAAATTGTACAATTTGTGCACATTAACCATTTATAGTTCTTATAAATTCTTTGTATGTATATTTAGTTTTATAAATTATTCTAAAAATCAATGAGACATTATTCTTTCTTATAAAATAATTATTGTAGTTTAATTCCTTGTGTGGTTATTATTAGCACACTATTTTCTATTACTTTTAAAGACAATTTGGTATTATATATTTCTGGAAAAAGCATTGTACAATGTTTGGGCATCAGTAAAATAAACAGGAATACTAGATTTCAGAATCCTAAGTAAATAATCTATTCAAAGAGTACAGTCTTAAAATGAGCCATTAATGTTTTAAAATTTTTCTGTTGTTTTTATTTTGTGGACCACGCCTGGTGGTTCTTAGGATTTGTTTTTGACTCTTTTCTCAGGGATAACTCCTGGTGGGTTTGTGGAAACTTATCAGGTGCTGGGGATTGAACTTGGATCTGCAGAATGCAAGGAAAGTGCTCTACTTTCTGAAATATCTCTCCAGTCCCTGAACCATTACTTAGGCATAGAATCTGTTTAAATCCAATTGTTAAGAGTTTGAAGTTGGCTTCTGTCTTTTTAAACATCTAGATTGATTACTCTGAGAAAAGAAACAAACAAAATAGAAAAAAAATCTGTTTCTAAGAAAAGCAGTTTTAAAAGACATTGAGAACATCAAAGAACTCTTACAAAACATTTTGATGAGTTAAGTGTAAACAATTCTGAAACATATGGATTAAATTTTCCTAAGACTCTTTTGGATTTAGAAATTGAGAGAAAAACACTCACACAAATTAAGATTTATATTTGCCAACTCCAAGGTATTTGTTAAATAATTCAAGATAAGTGGCAAATCTTAAGAATGATCAAATTGATCCTCCCTAAATGGTATATTTACAAAACACTATATAATTTTGACTCTGCTTTATTCTCTCTTATTTTAAATACAAGTGTTTCAGAGTTCTTAATGATATCTATCATCAGTAGAATTATATCTAGAAAATATTGTTAATAACAATGAAGTTTAATTAAGTACAACATACAATATTTCTGATTTCTCTTAATAGAACTGTTATCAAAGGCACATTATCTAATTAAGAGAATTGTCACCACATTTCCTGACCATAATAAAATATTATTGACTAAAATTTAATTAAATTCAGATAAGTACTGCATACCTTAAGAATTCTTGGGATGTTCTAAAGTGGATGGAAGTCATTTCTTTTGCTGTTAAATACACTTATGTTCTATGGTTGGGGAAGTCTCCAGCTTTATATCTAGATCATTTACTTGGGTACTTTTTATTATGGAGAACAATAGAAAGATACATCACACATTTTATTATAGAGTAAGCCAAGTATTTGTATTAGTGATAACAGAAACAAAACTAACCACATATGCACACTTAATAGAATATTTTTGAGAAGTAATGCAGTGTAAGAGTTGAAATACTTTTAAATAAGTTAACACTATACTAATTAATTTTTATTTTAAAAACTCAGGGCTAAAATTTTAACATATTCTGATTCATTAGATATTCTCAGAGCTAGTCCATAGTGGTGAAATAGGTAAACTGAGGGGAACAGGGAGGCAGGTGTAGGAAAGGAAATTATTTTTTAAGTTATAGTTTTAGCAACTGGAACAACCTGCATGTAATTGTTCTCCAAATATACTTCCTTTTTTTCTTTTCTTTTCTTTTCTTTTCTTTCCTTTTCTTTTCTTTTCTATGGTGTCAAGAATCAAAACCAGGACCTTAGACATACAGGACAAGAGCTCCACAACTGAATCACATCCTTAGCCTTTCTACAAATATACTTCATAAGTTAATGCTGCATGTCATCTAATTATATAGGTTTATCCTTCTGAACAAAACCTTATAGAACTATGACATATTATTATAAGTCCTAGTTGGTTCTGTGGTTTCAAAACCTTTAGTCTGATAGCCTGACCAGAGGTGGGAACAATACATGTGAATTTCTTAAACATTCCAACATATCAAAGCTTCAGACCACAGTTAGGACACTGTATAAGGCACTTTCCTTTCACATGGCTTACTCTAGTTTGATCTGTAGCATAGAATATGGTCCCCCAAGAGCTGCCATGAGTGATACCTGAGGACAAAACCAGGACACAGATGAATTCTGCTGAGTATGACTCAAGCACCACAAAAAATTAATAAGAAAAATAAATGAATGTACGGGATAAAATAAGAAAAAATGCCAAAGCTTCAAACTGTTGAATTCTTAGCAATAAATGTACCCATTGTACATATATACATGTGTATTTATATATAAAAAACATGATTTATACTTATAATAAGTTATATAAGTATAAAATTATCTAAGATCCCTTAGTACAGAGCTAGAAATAAGCCCTGCTTACTGCTAGTATAACCCACAAACCAAAATAATAACAATGATAATAATACAAACATAAATTTTGTTCGGATAAATTAGTAAGCACAGTCGCCATTGAGATTATAGGTGAGATGGCTAGAAGACATCAATCTAATAACCAAATAGGCTAAATACAAGTAATAATTGAAATAAGTAATAGCTAAATAAATTTATCTTTGTAAGGAAATTTAATATAATTCAAAAGATGAGTTAAATTTCAGAAATAATGTTTAACGTTAAGTCTATAAAAATAGCAGACTCTCTCTCAATCTATCTGTATCTATATCTATATCTATATCTATATCTATATATGGGCTGGAGCGATAGCACAATGGTAGGGCATTTGCCTTGCACACAGAAACATGGCTGACCCGAGTTTGATTCCTCTGCCTCTCTCATAGAGCCTGGCAAGCTACCAGGAATATCTTGCCTGCACGGCAAAGCCTGGCAAGGTATGTGTGACGTATTTGATATGCCAAACACAGTAACAAGTGTCACAATGTAGATGTTACTGGGCCCACTTGAGCAAATCGATAAACAATGAGAGGACAGTGACAGGGAAAGTGATATATATATATATATATATATATATATATATATATATATTCTATACATATAGAATCAGGCAACAAAAGTAACCTTTCTTTTTTCATAATTTTATTATTTTTTCTTCTTATATTTATCTATTGAATAACTGTGGGAAAAGTTACAAAGCTTTTAGGTTTAAGTCTCGGTCATACAATGATCAAACTCCTGTCCCTTCACCAGTATTCATTTTTCAGCACCAATAGCCCCAATATATCCCCCTCCCTCACCTCCCAATGCCTGTGAGGCAGATGATTTCTACTTAATTCTTCTCTACATTGATTACATTCACTATTTCGACAAACAGTGCACCATTATAGTTTAGAATCCCCCCCCCCCCCCGCCGAACATTCAGAATGGCTGTACTAAAAAGGCATCATGAAATACTTTTTTTTCTATAGTTGGTTATGAGAATCATATACTGATTTTAGATTTCTGAAAAGAGCCAGATAATTATGAGATTGGTTTCTGTGCGTCTGGTGTTATGGCTGTGCTGGAGAGCCGCTTGTGGGGAACAACTCGTGACCTCGGCAGGGCGTGAAGGATGAGCTGGTACCACCCCCCTTACCATGAGACTGCAGTTGCCCCCCACTGCTGGCTCATACCTGGCTTTCCAATAAGCTCTGAGGTGGCGGCCACCTTGCTGCGGGGGGGGGGGGGGAGGGGAGGGGGGGGCGGGGGGTGGGGGGAGGGGAAGGTGGAAGGGAGCAGCACCATTTCCCTCCAGGGGAGGCATGGCACTGTAGTTTAATGCATGGTCCATTCACTTTTTTGCCGCAAGCTGTCGGGCTCTGGATTAAGTCCTTTTGCCTCTGGAGCCATGGCCGTACCAGAGAGCCTCTCGTGGGGGGCAACTCGTGACCTCAGTAGGGCATGTAGGATGAGCCAGTATCACCCCACTTCCCATGAGACTGCAGTTGCCCCATCACTGCTGGCCATACCTGGCTTTCCAATAAACTCTGAGGTGGCGGCCACCTTGTATGCGGTCCAGATGCATTTCTGCCAAAAGCCGCTGGGTTTTGAGATTTGTTTCTGAGTCCCTGGAATCATGACCATTAAGCAATTTGATCAGGAGCCAGAGAGGCCATTTGTAGGTGGCAACTCAGGGTCTTGTTGGGATGGGGAGGAAAGGGCCGATTCCACCCCCATCTGGTGAGGCCCCATGTGTCTTATCACTGCACGACCAAACCTGACTGTCCAGTGGCCTCTGGAGGATGGTGGCCACTGGGCTGCCAGGGGAAACAGGCCAAGGCACAAAACCTATTTCCACCTGAAGTGGCCCAGCTCCAGTAACCTACTGCAGGAACAGGACGCATTTCTGCCAAAAGCCTTTGGGTTCCGAGATTCTTTTCTGTAGTCTCTGGGATCATGGCTGTTAAGCAGTTTGATCAGGAACCAGAGAGGCCATGCCTCCAATTATATAGCTGGACTGGAAGTGGTTTGTGGTTATGTCTCCCACATACCTAACTTTTGGCTGTTTACTTTCTTGGTGAACTTTGCCCCAAGTTTTTGGGGTCTGTTCAAAGGCACAGCGGTAATTTATTGGTATCTGAAAGTCAGAGGGTGCCATCAGGCTGCTGATGCACTCTCCTCACAGGTACAGATTAACCTGCTGGCAGCACCATACCCTCTAAAAGTAACCTTTCTTAGAAGTTTGAGGAGTCCTTATAAGCTGAATACAAATGGAACAGAAAATTTTAACAGAAGCTTTGAGGTTTATATGAATAAAACTTTAGATATGATAAACAGAAACCTCTCTAGTTCATTTAAAGAGAAGGCTTCTATTACATACACTTGAAAGACTTGCCAAAGTTTCTGAAAGCCGGCTACCCAAGTTGAATCACACCAAGTTAAGAGAGATAGTCAGGGGAACTTTCAGAAAAAAGTGCATGGGTTGCACTGATGACGGCTTAGTATCTACCTAGCCAGAACCTAAACACTAGTGAAACTGCTATGGCTGATCAATCATCTTCTTTGGGAAAACAGCAATATCTCATGAAAGTTCAAATATCATGAAAAAGATCTGTTTGGTGGGAGCCATAGGCAAGTCAAGCATGGTTCCCAGGAAACATTAGTTCAGATTCCACTCTTACGAGGTAAGATTGATCAAAGGAGAATCATTATAACAAAACAGCAGAAAGTGTTCAAACATTTCATAGCATTGAAAAAGGACAGATGCTTCATGAAGTCTGACTGGAGACACATACTCTGAATCATTGATGGTGTTATTATAATTAAAGCTGAGAACATGGATGAATAGACATGATGTGACCACAGGTGGGAGATAGAATTTTCCCCCCTTTGGAGACACTTTACAGGCACTATGTTAAGTGCTGTGTGCAAATAATCCATTGCCAAGTGTGAGAAAGAGCTGCCAAGCAAATAATTATGACATAATATAGCAAAACTACAATAAAGCTCTGTATGGAGTACTGTAGAATAATGGAAAGCTTTACTGAAGCAGAACGCACTCACAAAAATAACACCCAACAGAACCGAATCTTTCTGTTTTCCAAATGCCATTAGCGATGAGTCTTAGGACATTTCATGTTATTCCACTCTAACAATTCAAAAATGGTATCTATTTTCCTCCTCTCATCTTTTACTTACTCTTATGTCTCATGTTTGCTACCACTATCAACTACACATGTCACTGTGTAAAATGAAATCTGGAAATAACACTTACACTCCCATCCTTTCTCTCTTACTCTTATTCAATCAAACCTATAGAAATTTTAATTTTACATCACAAAAACATACCTTAAATCTGGCATGTCTTCCTCTGTCTTTATAACTGAACCCTGGATTGGCCACAAATCTCTATGCAATAACTATTGCAGAAGCTGAGATTCAGCAAACAACTTTCTTTTTACTTCATCACTGGACGTAGTTCTGTAGAAGACAAAGTAGCACAGATTTTTAGCATTGTGAGCCATGGGATTAAGTTATATATAAGTACTAAATTCTCTTCTTGAGAATTTGATTTCGGAGAAGGAGCTACACTCATGGTGGTCAGGGAAAACTCCTGTCTTCTTAGGGATCACTCCTGGAGGGGTTGGAACACCATATGAAGTGCCAAAGTTCAAACCTGAGTCTAACAACATTCATGTTCTTGTAATGAGAAATCATAAATAGACATTGTTGTGCTTGATAAAACTGTATTTTTCAAGTTTTCTGATTCCCAGTACTCTAGACAGTACACCAGAATATGAGGGCCATCATATGAAAGCAAGTTGACTTTGCTGTTCCTCATTTCCTATGAAAGAACGATATAAAGACCTATGCTTTTAGAAAAGACACAAATATTTCTTTCAAAATTATTCTATTTTCCCTTGGTGCCAGAGCAATGGTACAGAGAGTAGAACATCTGGCTTGCACACGACCAACCTGGGTTCTATCTCAGGCAATTTATATGGTCTTCCAAGTACCGCCAGGAATTAATATCTAAGTGCAGAGTCAGGAGTAACCCTTGAGCATCACAGGGTCCCAAAACAAACTAAATTTTTGTTTTTCTGCCTCTGCCTCCCCATAAGAACAATTTTTGTGTCTCATTGCTTCTGCACATACTGTTTCTATCTTCCTCCTGTTTTGTTGCTGGCAAAATTCTAACCATTTTTCTATATCTTACTTATTTATCACCAATAATAAAAGTGAAGGTAAATACATGAGAATGTTATTTATTTTTCTTGAGAACTTTAAACCAACCCCTCTTGTGGTTTCATTATGTTAGATTGTGATGGCCTGATTGGATCCTGGATCCAGTTTCTCACACTTGATAGAAAAATTTACTTCTGCACTTAATATAGTGCTTATTCAATGCACACCTGAAGAATAAAAGATAAATATGCAATGTTAAGAAAAGCCAAGTGTGAGGAAATGACCATCGATGGAAGAACTTTGCAAGAATTTGTTTTGAAAATATGTATTTGCTCGAGCGGGCCCAGTAACGTCTCCATTGGAGACTTTGTTGTTACTGTGTTTGGCATATCGAAATATCGAATACGTCACGGGGAGCTTGCCAGGCTCTGCCGTGTGGGCGAGATACTCTCGGTAGCTTGCCGGGCTCTCCGAGAGGGGCGGAGGAGTATATATATATATATATATATATATATATATATATATATATATATTTGCTATACATATACAAAATACGTATAGCAAAAGTAAAAGTAGTGTAGAGAGGAGAGATATAAAGTGGGGGTGAAAGAGTGGAGAGATAGTAGAGGGGGTAAGGCACTTGTCTTGCACGCAGATGACCACAGTTCAATTATGTGCTCCACTAAACATCTTCAGAAATGACAGAAAGTCAAGGAAAAGACCTGAGAACCACAGGATATGACCCCAAGCCCAAAATAAATAAATACACAAAAAAGTAAATAGAAACGGTATAGAGATTGTGTTCTCACATAATAGCTCTAATAAGTGAACATCTATAAGTTTTTAGTATAGCAAGCTAAGTTTCTAAGTTTAATAAACCAGAGAAATAGGAATTTCCTCATTTAAAAGTTTAGAATAGTGACCAGATCTCTTGAACTCTATTTCTTTTGCTGTTCCCACTTTGAGTCAAAACTATTGTTTTTGTCTAGGATATTTCTTTTTTTTTCCCTTTATTTTATTTTATTTTTTTTTAAAGTTGTAGATTTACAATTTTTTGTGCTTTGGTTTCAATTATACAATGATCAGATACCCATCCCTCCACCAGTGCCCATTCTCCACCACCATGGATAATATCCCTCCCACCCCCATCCCCCCATCCCCCCTGTCTCTGTGGCAGGGCAATCCCCTGTGTTCTCTATCTCCTTTTGGGTGTTGTGGTCTGCAAAAGAGGCATTGAGTGGCAAACATGTTCAGTCCATAGTCTACTTTCGACATGCATCTCCCCTCCTGGGAGGATCCTCCAAACATCCTTTATTTGGTGCTCCCTTCTCTATCTGAACTGCCCTTTCCTCTAGGATACCCGGCTGGCCTCTAAGTTATGGAGTAATCCTCCTGGTGCTGATCTCAGCTATTCTTGGGTATTAATCTCATACTTTGTTACTTTATATCCCCCAGATGAATGCAATCTTTCTATGTCTATCCCTCTCTTTCTGACTCATTTCGCTTAGCATGAAACTTTCCATATTGTACCACTTGTATGTAAATTTCATGACTTCATCTTTTCTAAGAGCTACATAGTACTCCATTGTGTAGATGTACCAAAGTTTCTTTAACCAGTCATCTGTTCTTGGGCATTCAGGTTTCTTCCAGTTTCTGGCTATTGTAAAGAGTGCTGCAATGAACAAACAAGTGCAGATGTCACTTCGACTATACATTTTTGCCTCTCTGGGATATATTCCCAGGAGTGGTATTGCTGGGTCAAATGGGAGCTCAATTTCTAATTTTTTGAGAATCGTCCATACTGTTTTCCAGAAGGGCTGAACCAGTGGACATTCCCACCAACAGTGAAGGAGTGTCCCTTTCTCGCCACATCCACGCCAGCATCGGTTGCTTTTGTTCTTTTGAATGTGGGCCAGTCTCTGAGGTGTGAGATGGTATCTCATTGTGGTTTTGATCTGCATCTCCCTGATGATTAATGATGTAGCGCATTTTCTCATGTGCTTTTTTGCCATTCGGATTTCTTCTTTGAGAAATTTTCTGTTCATTTCATTGCCCCATTTTTGGATGGGGTTGGATGTTTTCTTCTTGTGGAGTTTAACCAGTATTTTGTATATCCTGGATATCAACCCCTTGTCAGATGTGTATTCGGTGAATATCCTTTCCCATTCTGTAGACTGTCTTTGTATTTTGGTCACTGTTTCTTTGGAAGTGCAGAAGCTTCTTAGTTTAAGATAGTCCCATTTATCAATCTCTGTTTTCACTTGCTCGGCCAGTGGCATGGCATCTTTGAAGATACCATTAGCTTCAATGTCATGGAGGGTTTTGCCAACTTTATCTTCAATGTACCTTATGGTTGTCTAGGATATTTCTATTTTAATTTTTTACTTTAATATTTTGTTATTAAGGCACCATTATTTATAAATTATTTATAGTAGACATTCAGGCATACAATGTTTCAACACCAAACATAACACGAGTGTAACTCTCCTCCACCAGTGTCCCCAAGGTCTTGCCACATTGCCTACCTCACTCATTGGCAGGCATAATTTTGTAGATTGGGTTTCATACTTACAGTGTTGTTGGCTCTGTGGTTTATATGTAGACATATGCTTTATCTCTATGCCTTACCTCTATACTATTAACTGCCTGAGGCCCCTAATCCTTACCTGTGTTGCCTCCCATCTTTCCTTCTATGTTATCATTTCTATAATCTAGCAGTTTATCACTAGTTATCACTTATCACTAGTTATCATTTCTATGATCAAGGGTATCCCTCCCTTGCATTTCCTTGTCCTATATAATTCTTCATAAAACAGATAAGATATAATTCTTCATAAAACAGCACCCATATGGTGCTGTCCTTTTAAAGGATTTGGTGAAACCATCATTCCATACTTTCTGGCATGCTATATATCCTAATCTGATTTTCAATAAAGGGATACTGATAATTAGAAATACTTATGCCACAAGTGAGGACAAATTATGTTTAAAAACAATGAGAAGGCTAAGTATGTACGTGGGTTATTGAACTCAAACCAGACCACCTCTATTTAGAGCTTGTTGGAAGGACTTAGAACACAGAGGAGAAATAGTCTTCAATACTCATTCTACTTTGAAAATGTTAATTTTGGCAATGGGGGTAAAATTTATTTCAATAGCTCTATTTTTGGATTGTCTTTCTCTCTTAGGAATCCAGTCACTGGAGTGGGCACACTTAGGGCCCCACCCAAATCGCATTGCACCCTTTCTTCAGTGATTGTCCAAATGAACTGCAAAAGGCTGATAACTCTTTTCCTTTTGCCTCGGCCATGATGAAACAGGAGGAGATTTTAGGCATGCCTGTTGGGTAAGGGTGGGAACAAAGTTATGACACAATGGATATATTAGAGTTACTAGTGGAATCAGGCTGATGCCAGATGCCATAAGAGGCCTCTTTATTCAGTCCCTTCACTGATGTGTTCTGCTTGCTTCCTTCCATTTATTCTGTGAACATTTGAATAATAGCTCATGCATCTCAGTCTCAGGTTGTACCCTTTCTAAAAAGTGAGACCTAGGATAAATTTTGGATTAATTGTAGATCCCCTGAGAAAAGTTAGAAGAGCAAAGATCACAAAATAAAGCTATTACATTGGAAAGTTAGAAAATTATGTTAAGTAATTAAATCATCTGTGCCTGTAAACTCACTTATCAATACCAAATATTGTGATATTCTCACCATCTTCAGTCTTTAGACATTGAATTTCAAAAATCAAATTCAAACAATTATAAAAGTAAAACAGAGATGTGATTAAGGAGTCAGATGGACTAAGAATACCCCCGTTAAAATGATGCTCTTTCCTGTTTCATTTTATTATGTTTTATTTTAAGATTCTTTAGTAGCTACAATGCTGGCTATCCCAATAAGGTTAATCTGGCATTGGTAGATGAAAGGAAGTGCATTCTCTCTATATGTTTTTTAAGAATGTGCTAATTTTCAAGCCTACAATTATATGACTTCTTCTTATAAAACCTTGTAGTTCTGAAGTAATGTTGAAGATTCTGATTCACCTCCTTGCATTGAAAGAGTCCCTTTATAAGACAAACCATGCTTCTCAAAACTTTGGGTCTCCTCAGAACTAATGGAGTTTCTTTGTTTTTCAGCAAAACCTTTCACCCTCAGACCAGCTGCTAAAATTGAACACCACAAAATGATTCTTTCAAAGTGATTCTGAAAAGCGATTCTGATTCCATATGCTGGAATCCAAATATCTTAAACTTTACACACTGGGTCTGAGTTCCACATCTTAATAGCCATATAACTCTATAAAGAATTATCTTTGATTTCTCTGATAGATCATCATTGCTGAAGGAACTAAAAAAGCCTTCATGAAAGCATTCCACCTGTATTGCTGGCAGATGACTTATAAATGTCGCACAGACATGGGCCTACTACTGGCTCGTAGAAGAAGTATTAAATAAACGGCAGAACATCTGCTGGTAAATACACAGCAAACAAAAAATGCAATCCCGTGCCAAACATGTGCACAGTGTAGGCCTCATCTCTGCTCATAAACCAAGCAATGTGTTCTGCTAATCATTAGCAGAGTTATTGATTTTAGATGTGTATCACACAGCTATAATTTTGTCAGAGAGTAGACCACATAAGTTGTTCTTTTTCTGGTTGTTTCATTTTGTCTTATTCCAAGAGTCCGTAAATTGACGACCGGGACAAAAATTATAATTGACATCATCTGTGGGAAATATTTCATAAAACAACAGGCCCAGATGTAGGATTAAAGCCATGTGGTAGTAAAATACCCCACTGAAAAAGGGCCAGGTTCCATGATTTCTTATGAAAACAGATGTGCTCTTACTCTCTTCTGCTTGTTTTTCAATGCTTTTTTTTTAACTCCAAATAATCTCCCCTCTCTACAGAGTCTCCCCCCAACCCTAGGCAACTTTTTTCTTTCTCTCCTCTCTCTCTCCCTCTTTCTCTGTCTCTCTCTCTCTCTCTCTCTCTCTCTCTCTCTCTCTTTCTCACTCGCTCGCTCACTCTTCACAATTACACTGGAGAGAGAGATCATAAATGGATTACAGATGCAGGCTTGTACTTCAAAATTCTAACTGTCAGAGTCTCCAAAATAAAATAAATGAAACATTTGGGGAAATTACACTGAACTATGGTAAAGGTAATAAAGATTATGCAAACTTGTCTGCTTGCCATTTATCTGGCATCTTTGTGCATTAACATATGATCTTTTGGGCATTGCAAACTTCAGACTAGTCAGTGGAAAGTGTGTCCAAGATGCTTCAAGAGGGACACATCCTGAAGAATCTCCTGTTCTGACAGGGAAAACTTCACCTTTGGGCTTCAGTTAAGCTGGTATATGGCCTCACACATGCTTTTTATCTTCCATGAGATGATATTCTGGATAAAGACAGAACACAAGAAACAAGAGCCAGTTATATCTTAGGCTCTATTGATTCAAGATCCCTATAGCTACACTATTGTCCTACAAATTCCTCTTTGGAAATGCTGGAACCACAAAAGTGGGATGCTAGAGCACAAACACAGGCTATATTGTTTGACGGCTAATCTGTAAATGTTGTGAAATCTGCACATGACCAAGTTTCTGCCAAAGAACTTAGTGTCATATGGAATCCATTGCAGTATCACTGATTATAATTAATTAATTCAGCATTTCTACTGTACCCAAGTCTCAACCCCCAGTAATAAGTCAAGATGGCAAAGTGTTAGGAACTCATAATACGGTGTAAAGGAAACAAAATTTGCAACATGTACCGCTGCTAAGGTTTCAGCAGAATATACACTTTTCAACTCTCCCCTTTCAGCCCCTCAAATACTGAGGCAAACAGTACATAAATTTATTTTGAACCCTGTGGGAACTGACTTCAATTTTCCCTCATTATTTCTTTAATCTGTTTCCTTGGGGTTGAATGAAAACTAGAACTCAAAGTAACAGCTGGAGTCCAGGATACCCAAACTGAGTAAAAGCTCAGGATCATTTTGCTCACTTCTACCAATTCCTCATACACCCAGCGTAGGGATGCTTATCTTTATATGTAGTCCATGAGAAGTCATTGAATGAGAGAAATGAATGAGAATTAGGTGCACCATAAAAGGTGAGATTGTGGGACCAAAACAAAGGCTATGATTATAACCCATTTATGCTGAATTTTTATTACATTTTTATTTTTATTGCACAGATAGAATAGAGAGTAAAGCACTGAAGGAAAGCTTCAAAAGTTTTTTTTAAAAAAATTATCTATTTCGTATTGCCTAAGAGGAGAATAGTGGAAGAGAATTGAGAAGTAAAAGCATTTGTGTTATAATTTTAATTTATTTCTTAAAATACTGACAAATGGTGGAGGCATTTGTAAATGTATTCCTAGCAAATTCAACTCTCAAAACAGCACTATGGGGGTGATCACTATTAATGTTACAAATTATAAAATGGACACGTAGAAATAAGACTTTGGTCAAAATTCAAAGTGAATACTTGAAAATGACAAATCAAATGGATGTTCTGACCCTCTCCATTCTGATTTTATATCTATACCCATATCCACCTTGTACATTACTTCTCAGCTGTGGGGATCGGAGTTTTCCTGCAGAAGCAGGGCATTATTATAAATTGTTAAGAAAGTTCAAATTCACTCTTTATATGATAATATATGTAGCAGCATTTGAATTCTTACTTTTTGGGCAAAATACTGCTGGATACCTCTCCAGTTTGCACTGAGAGAAAAGCATAAAATTTTATAGTAACACAATATGCGTAACATTTTTGAAAAAGTAGTTTTTCTATGTCAAAACTAGTTTTATGCTACATCATCCACTTTTGTTGACTTTTTGTGTGTTTGAAGGCCATATATGGTGGTGCATAGGTTTACTCCTGGCTTTGCACTCAATAATCACTCCTGGTGGAAGATCTGGATGTATGTTAAAGCAAACAGGAAGTTTACCTCGCACCCACCCATGTTCCAAACCTGACATACCCTATGATCCACCGAGTACTGCCAGGAGTAGTTCCTAGGTGCAGAGGCAGGAGTAAACTGAGCATTGTCAGGTATAACCCAAAACAAAAACAAATATGGGGGGGGGGGAAAAACAGAATAACTCCTGGTGGAGATCAAGGAACTATGTGCTATGGGGAATCAAACCTAGTTAGCTGTGTGCAAGGCAAGCTCCTTGCAGTGTTATAGCTCTGGTCCTATTTTAACCAATTTTATGGATGCATTTCAGTGACATGAACTATATTCATAATATTATATCACCAAAATTGATATCTATCTAAAATTTTTATAATATTTATCTGGCAAGAGATATGCCACAATCGGTAAGGTGGTTTCACATTGTGAGGCTTACCCAATGCACTTCAGATGCACTAACCCCTGCACTTCCTCCAAATGCGAGAAACTGCATAATTTATGGTAGTGAGAAGCTGCATTCACCCTCACCCAAGAAAGGAAGATAAGAAGGAAGGAAAGAATAAAGAAAGGAAGTAAAGGAGGGGGAATTCCACATTTTATTATCTTAGGCTTTTTATAAATGTAATGAATTTTTTTCTAATCTATTTCAAAATGCAGTTTATACAAGTTGTAGTAGATGCCATATTTTTATTTCTTTTTATGTACGAATAATATTCGACTCTATAGATAAACCACATTTTGTTTATTCATCAGTTGGTGTACACTTGATTACTTCCAACCTTTGGAAACTGTGAAGAACACTGCAGTGAACATTGAAATATTGTTAGTCCTTTTGGTACCTATTTTCAACCTTCATGGCTATATACCTAATTGCTGGTTGACATACGAATATCGTATTCAACTTTTGGAAAAGTGGGTAAATTGTTATTGTATCAAATTATGCTTTCAACACTAATGCGCAACATTTTTATTTCTTCATATCTTTGCTAAGACACAATTTTCTTTTAAAAATTATCACAGAACTTTTCTGGTTGATGTGAAATTGGTACTACTTCAAGCAAGCATTTTCTCATATGCATGCTGTTGGTATATCTTTGACTAAATGCTTATTTGGGCACTTTTTCTATTCTTTAATCCAGTTCTGTTATTGCTGAGTTTTAGGAATAATTTATATATTACAAATATTTAATTTTTCCATTTATGTGGCTTAGAAACATATCTCCCTTTATTTCTTTAACTTTCTGAATGATGTTCTTTGAGAAAGAAATTTTTAATTTTCATGAAACTCAATTTATCTTTCTTTTGGTTTCTCATGCTTTCTGTATTATATATAAGAATCCATTATCAAGTTTAAGATCATGACATCTGACCCAGTGATTTCACTCCTTGGCATAACTCTAAAGAATACAAAAACATTAATTCAAAAATATATATGCATAACTTTGTTCATTGCAACAGTATATACAAGAGTTAAGCTATGGAAACAACACCAATGCTCAACAACAGATGAGGATAAAACATTGTAGAACATTCATACAAGGAAATATTATCTGGCTGTAAGAAAAGATGCAACACTTGCATTTTATATTACTTGAGTGGAATTAGAGATGCCATGTTAATCAAAATAAGAGGGAGAGTTACAAATGCATAAAATCTTACTCATATGTGGTGACAAGTAAAAGTAATGGACAATGACAAATGAAAACAAACTTTTGGACTTCAACAAATTAACTAAGATTTTCAAAGAGTGATATCATGTGGGGTGGTGGGAAGGAATAGAAACGACTAGACATGACACAAGTACAATGACAGAGAGTCTTAGATTTAGATGACATTGGAAGCACAGCAACTTTGTACACCAAAGGCATAAACATTAACAGTATCGCAATATATGTTTCTGCAATAATAAGGAAATTTCAAAAACTAAAGTCTTGAAATTTTGTCCTATGTTTTAATATTTTTATGGTTTTGGATCATATATTTGTTACTAATCTATTTGAAATAATTTATATATGTGGTATATAGTAAAAATCCAAGTTTATTCTTTCACCAATAGATATCCAGTTGTCTCAGCAACTTTGTTGATGAGAGTGTATTTGATTCAGATGTCAAATCAGGGTCTGACAATGAATGTTAAGGGATCATATGGTTGTTATTTATCTAAGGAATTTTTTCATTTGCCAAAAATATTCTAAAACTAGACCCAAATTTATTGCAAACTTTTTAATTTTAAACCTAATCTATTTGAATACTCAAATTTACTAATTTTCCTCACAAGATAACTGAAGAGTTTAGAAGCTATACAAATTTTATAGTCATAAATATTTTATTATTAAGGACTTAGACAATGAAGAAAAAAATCATTAATAGGGAAGATGGAAAATAAGCTCTAAGTGACTATATAAAGACGTCATCCCAATGGATCACAGGCTCAGAAGCAGAGTTGGAAAGATGGGGAGAACTTCTGTTAGAGATTTTTGACAGGTAAGCTCTCCCTGGTGTTAGTGATCTCTCATTCTTGTTTAATAAAAAGAGCTTAGGAAATTGTGCTTGGCTTGGATTGGTTGAAAGTTGACCTAGTCAGTAAAGAAGAACAGCTAAAAAAAAAAGATAAGCTTTCCAGTACCTAATAATTAACAGATTTAGGAGATAAATTTTGATCTCCTAAAGAGGGTGGCAAGTCTAACAGCTGATGGAAGATATAAAAGGAGTAATAGGACAGTGCAAGTAAATGGGTTACAAAACAGTTCTTTTCAGTGAACAGGGTGTATGAGATTTACTTGCAAAAGGCACACACATTAGTATACTGACACACTATATTCACTTCATTTCCACTAAATCATCAAATCAAGAAACTGAGTCAAGAACTAGCACATATATAGGAAAAATGAACTCCAGGGATCATTTTAAGAATCAGGCTTATCAGATCTTAGATGGCAAACTCACTCCAGTTTATCTGATAACATAGACAGGGCCTTCTCTTGACTCAGAGCTATGAATGGGTGCAGGTCTGTTGGCCATGTTGTTCTATATAGTATAGACAAAATAGGGTATACAGCTTAGTTGGAAAGAAGTCATGAAATGCCACACTCCCTATAACCACAGCAAATACATACTATCTCTCTCCATTGAAAGATGAAAAATCAGGTAAACTGATTGTTATTCATTTATAGAGTACTTTATGGAGTAATCCTGATATCACATTTAAAGCTTCTGTTTTCCTAGATTTGGGAATTTCACTCATTGAACAGGACTATAGTAACAGAACTAAGTATTGAGCGACCACCAAATTTTGTGACAGTGTACTTCATGAGACTATGTCATAGGAAGCACAGTTTCAAATGCTCCTTTTGGTCACATAGTCTCCCACATAGTCATCTACTTATATCACATTTACAGTGAAAATTAATTTGAAGTGGCAACAACAAATATATCAAGGCTCTCATGATATACCCCTCTCAGACAAATAAGGTAAGTCTGAGGAGATAGGATGTGTTCTTCTTAATATTATTCTTATTTTAACAAAATGCTTGCAATGCCTGGGAAGCTACACTGGAAATACATGAATTGTTTGAATTAAGATCCATAGGAACTATTTGTCCTAAATTCTTTTTGTGCGTTAGTGAGGTTTTATTCCTCCCAGGAGTAAGGAAATGCACACCCTCACTTAAAAACCAAATGACAAAAAGAAAAACAATATGTGAAAGACTCAGGGCTACTTTGGTGTCTGTGATTTCAAAATGTGATGGGAACTGACCTCAGAGGAAATATTTTAGTTTCTCTTTACCAATGGCTAAAACAATAAATATGGTTGGAATAATTGCTGAGCCCTGACTCACAGCTAGTTAGCAATAGGCGCTTATTGCACACACACACTTAGCAAAGCAATGTTATCTTTTGAAATGCTATTTCCATTTCATTTCTTATGATTAAAAACTCTTAATTACCTCTCTATCATTGTGCAAGGCATTGAATACTATATATTCAAGTCCAAATAGATGCTATCATCTACATCTAATTCAGTGTTTCTTCTTTCTAACAAAAAGGAGAAATTTCTTCCCTGAGTGAAGAAATGAATAACTATAGTCAGTTGACACAATTAGAAAAGATCCAGGTCCTGAAATGATTCTGGTTTCTAAATAGCATGACATCACACTGCATAATTCCATATAAAAGCTCAGGATTGTTTTTTAACATTCTTGTCATTGTTCAACTCCTTCTGTAGTCTCTCTATTCAGATCTTCAAACACACCATAGGCCTGAAATAATTTCCTCCATTTTCTTTCTTCACATGTATCTTCCCATGTAAAAATTAAACTGTATTTCCTAAAAATTATTCCTGAGTAACCCTAACCTAAGAACAATTATAATTATGTTTGTTTCTTACATTTCCCTATGTTCTTTTTAGACTTTAAAACTTATGACAAACAGAAAAAAAGTGATAGTATATGGGAGACATCTCATGGTCTGGGGAACACTGAGTTCAAATCTGACCATCACATGAAATCCCCAAGCACTGCTAAACCTGTAGGGCCCCAGAAAACAATTACAGTGGCCCTGATGGCCCAAGAACCAAAAGACCTGAGTAAGTCCTCATCTTTAGATGCTAGCAGTGAACCAACGATCCTGGTAAACAGACTATTTCTGGGAGTTACTTTAGACTCCCAGAGAATTGTTTTGAAGACCCCCACCCTTCACCAATCCACTCTTTAAAAAGGAAGTGATAACCTTTACTCTTATATATCTCTATATCCACTAAATCCTCTTTCACATTGCTAGTATGCCAACTTAAGCCAGTGAATGGATACTATTTCAGAAGCTTCACAATTCCATAATTTGTAGTTTTAGTATAAATAATTTCATAATATAGATTAAACTGAACATATATACATATATATATAAATTTTGAATATTTCCTAAGTAAGGAGTTTCAAGTGAAAGAATCTGAGATTGATAGGCTAAGAGAATCAGTCAAAATCAACTTTATTGGCCAGCATAACTGAAATTAAAGTTCATGGTTCTTAGGGAATTGTGTCCACTCTCCCCAGATTTCCTAAGTTCTTGCAGAGAAGTAGCTCATAATATTCTTCTGAATCCCGATGGCTATATAGTAACTAGCTCATACTCACTGTGTGTTCTGTTGATACCTCACCAGTGTCCTCTATTTGAACTGAGGCTGTGCATACAGATTCCAGATGAATGGGGATTTCACTAGTTTCACTGGTTTGGCCAAGGTTCTTAGCACCAGTCTGCACTTTAATTTGGCCCTCTGGTTCAGTTTCCTTAGTTACCAGAGATGAAAATCCCATCATTACCTAAGATGAAAATCAGCTGGACACTTAGTGCATATTTTCAGCAGACCATGTATATGAACTAGAGCCAACATACACATGAAAACCTCCTTATAAGTTCCCCATCACCTTTTTCAGCTTTGGCTTCATCTGAAAGTCAGGTCAGGGGAGTGAGAAGAGAACAGATTTTGCAAAGAATAAGAAATATTGGTAAGGAAAAGAGCTCTACAAAAGATACATCTAGATAAATGATAAATCAAAAAAAACTGTTATAAATGAGATTTATGAAACAAATTAGCAATAGAAGATTCTTCATCTATAATATATTTATGTATATATCGGTACAGATATCAGAAACAATTAACCCTACATTTCTTAATAACTTTATCACAACATCAAATACATTAGAGACATTAAAGTGAATTGTAGTTTCATCATTGAAATGGAAATGGATTGAAATGGAAATAACTACTCTTATATAGGTTTCAGAGCTCTTTTTTATGATTATAGGTAGCTGTTAAGCAATTCCTTGTTGATTTGTCCTTTCAAGTCAGTCCTTTAGAATATTTACCAAACAACTCTCTTGACAAACATATCTTTTCTGTAGTGTGTTAATGTCTTGACAAAAGTCCACTAAATTTTACTCAAGTGATTAGCAGAAGCTTTTTCAAACGTGCATGCAGCTTAAGACATGGGACTCTTCTGACATATTAAAACACAAGCTACCACTTGTTCCCCTTTTCCCTAAGTTAAATTAATTCTGAACAAATGCTCCCAGGTAAAGACCTCAATTTTGTTTGCTGCAATATTCACTCTGACTCTTGTGCCCTCAAAACCCCAAAGTTTACAAAATTATTCACAACAAAGGTTTTGACACAAAGAAATAAATAAAACAAGGACCAAAATACGTCCTTCACATTACATGGAAAAATGAATTGTCTTGATTTACAACTAAATTCTGATTGGCATTTCTGGAAGAGGTTGAGGTCTCTGAGGCAATTTTTTTTTTTTTAAGACAGAAACTCTCAGTAATTTCTGTTCACCTTGGATTTGCTACATAATGGCTGCCATTTTGGATTCGATCCCAGAGGGTCTGTTTCTTTTATCAAAAGATGTGATACTTAAGGAAAAGCAAAGCTCCAATTTAACTATGTATCTTGCATTGATGATAGCTGAAGCAAATCTTTCTGCATTCAAAATGAAATCCACTCATTGTAACTTGACTTGAAGCTTTTCAATTTTTATTTTAATTTAAAACACATTTCTGATATTCTGTTCATGTTTTGAATTCTGTAAAACGTTTTGAAACCTTAAAACCGCTGTAAAGCATTGCTTGTTCTGAGGTACACATCTGAAATGCTGGCAGGGGTCTGTCTGGGGAATGGATTTCGTGGGTTCTCTGCAGGATTTCAAGAAAGAAATGTCTGAAAACTTGGATGATATTTCAGCCAGCATGAAATCAACGAACATGACATAAAATGAGAGTCAAGATTTCTATTATAACCTTATGGAAAATTATTATCTTTACAATTTTTAAAAATTGTTATAGAAATCACATCCCAGAGAAATTTCATAGTTTCTCTTATGAATAATGATAAAAATTTAAATAGAATTCTTAAAGGCATGTGCAAGTTTAGTTTTATTAAGCCATTGACATCACAAACTCAAGATAAAGGAAAATTAATGAATCTTATCTTAAACATTATTGCTTACAAAATAAATTACATATATGTGTCTATGTTGTTTTTATCAGCATCGTTTTAATTACTCAAGTTTTCTTTTTTCTACTATCCTTGGTTTCTGCTATAATCAGCCAACAATCCCCAAATTCTAGTCTACTAATAAACATGCTGAATATCCCCAATTTCTTCTGCCATTGCTGTTATCTTGATATTAGTTACCTCTAAAAATTACAGTAGTATGATTCTTCAAAGATTTTTAAAAATTACATATACGCCTTAAAAATCACAAAAAAGTAGCAAAGAAAACTATTAACTTTCACAATCCAAAATAAAGTATATATATTAAGATATTAATTTCCTTGGATCCTTGTCTATACATATTAACATTTTTCACATAGCATCTTGTGGATATGTCCGTTTTATTTAAACAGTCCTCTATTGTAAGACATTTACATTATTTCCAATAATTTATTTTACTTCTTGCTGCTCAAATGGATAATATTTATGGTAATTTACCATTAAAAAAAGCCAGCTGGATGGGCACTTTTGACCTCTGCCCAGCATGATCACTATTAAAGAATGTATCAGACAGACTCTGGCATGACCAGGCTACAAGTTAGCTAGCTCTGAAGAAGACTATTCTAGCCATTTATTGAATGCTAAATATGCTCCCCAACCCTGGTTTCCTGTCTCAGACAAGTAAGCCATTTTAACATTGTTAACAGGTATGTTAAAGCAGCTAGCAGGTACTTTAAGAGCAAAGCTGTGACCATTGGGTGAGCCACAATCAGCAGGCACCTATAATGCGTTGCATCAATGTCAAAGTAATTGCCTATTCTGTTCTTGCAGGGGCACATTGTTACTGCCTTTGATGTAAAATAACCTAGATTATCAGACTGTGGGGTTATTGTTAAGTGAAGGATTTCCCACACATTTTTAGCTCTATTTTCATTTTATATCTATAATGATTGAAAATAGATTAATAATTGGAATAACAAATTCTAATTTAATGGAATAGTTACCCAATTAATTTTAGTTTAGTTTAGTTTTGTTTTGGAGACACACATGGAAGTGTTTAGGCTTGCTCCTCACTCTGTACTCAGGGAACAACTTATGATGCCAGGGACAGAATTCAGGTCTGCAGTGTTCAAGGCAAATGCCCTACCTGCTGTATTATCACCAGCTCTTCCATTTAGTTATTAAAGTGTTTCTCTTTTGAGGTCACATTGGTTAACATTCAAATAAGCACACATACCTCATGATATTTTTATCCTTGAGAAATATATATATATATATATATATATATATATATATATACAGTTACCCAGATTTCCATATCATCAATGTTTGCATCATATTCCTTCCATGTACTGGTTAGACAATCAAGCCATTGGCCATTGTCAATGAGAAAAATCAAGTTTAAGCTTCTTAAAATTATCCCCACTGGAGGTATTTTCTTTCACTACTGTTATTCAGGCAGGCATATTTCAAGGATGTCTAGAATGACTCTATAATGCTTAAGTATCCATTTGGGGCTGATGTTGTTTAATATTTTTTGCTTTGTTTTGTTTCATCTTTGTGTCCACAGCTGGAGGTCTCAGAGGTTATTCCTGATACTGTGCTCTCGATTGTGCTCTGGGGACCATATATAGTACCAGGGATCAGACCCGGTCGGCTAATACACAGCAAGATCTTACCTATCATCTTATCTCTCGAGCTCCAAGTAATGCTTAATATTGTACTGAAACTTTTGTATGCAGACTCAAGATTTGTCAATGAATCAAGGGGAACTTTATGGTATATGCTACAAAGACATATATAGTGTGTGAAGCTGCAGTAAGATCCATGGATATTTATGTTATGTTCCATTTTTAATATCCAGGCTTTTCTGAAATCCAAAACATCTATATGATAAACATCAGTGACATAGTAGGTATGAATTTTTAGTCAGATTTATTTATCATTTTCTGGCAACACAAGTGTCCTATTAATAATTAAAGAGTTGTCATCTCTTTTTGGTCTCTAAGTCCAATAGGCATTAATTCATGAAAGCAGTGGACCATTGTGGTAACTTGTAGAAAAGAAAAACATTTATATCTCTAATATCTAAATTATAGCATAGATATGAGAGTTAATATGCCCTGTGTTAGGGTAGTTAGGTACATTGCTGGCATTGGAAGTTGGAAGCAAACTACTTCTGGGGGTCCTTATAGAAAGGGATAGAGAAAAAGGCATTTGCCACATCAAGAGCTTCTTACTAGGTACCGGGGGATGTGTTAATTTGTTCAAGCAATGGAACCACATATGGTGTAGCAACTACAATAGAAGTCACCACATGGTTAGGGTTACCATAATCCTCTGTCATTCTTCAAGATTCATCTGTCTTCTGCACTGACCAAATAGAAGAGTTGAAAGGGGATGTGGTGGGAATCACCAATGTTGAATCTTACAGTTTTTGATTGCGGCACTAATCTCTTTAATACCCCAAAGAATGCAGTGTTGCTTTTGGTTTACTATTATCCTACTTGGGCTGGAGCGATAGCACAGCGGTAGGGCGTTCGCCTTACAAGCGGCCAACATGGCTAACCCGAGTTCGATTCCTCCACCCCTCTCGGAGAGCCCGGCAAGCTACCGAGAGTATTCAATATGCCAAACACAGTAACAACAAAGTCTCCAATGGAGACGTTACTGGGCCCGCTCGAGCAAATCGACGATCAACGGGAGGGCCTTTACCTTAACCTTTACCTATTATCCTACTTAAAGGTAGTGAGAATGGCTTCTGTTGGGCATTTTCCATCTTAATAGCTCTCCCTTCACAGGTCAACAAGTCATTGTGGGGATTCTTCCAGCTTCTATGTATGTCTATCCCAATTATTTGTTTCAGAACTTGGGAAAATAACCATGATAATATGTTACCCTAACATAACTTTGAGACGGACCATAACTACAGCTCTGTTGACAATCTGATCTCCTTACATCTTTACTCTGAAAGGTATGCCACTGTGATATTTTGGGTATCTTGGAATTAGTGTTAATACAGAGCTAGTAGTTATTACTTTTTGTAGGAGTACTGCTGTTTATTCATCCATTGATTAGCTGATTGAATTGAGCATGAACTCCACCTTTATTTATTTATTTATTTATTTTTCTTTTTATATTTATTTATTGAATCACTGTGGGAAAAGTTACTAAGCTTTCAGGTTTAAGTCTCGGTCATACAATGATCAAACTCTTTCCCTTCACCAGTACTCATTCTTCACCACCAAGAACCCCAGTATAACCCCCCTCCCACCCCTCCAAATGCCTGTGAGGCAAATGATTTCTACTTAACTCTTCTCTACATTGATTACATTCATTATTTCAATAAAAGATGCACCATTATTGTTTAGAATTTCCCCCCAAACAATCAGAATTGTTGAAAAGGCATTGTGAAATATTTTGTTTTCTATAGCTGGTTAAGGGCTGGAGCGATAGCACAGCGGTGGGGCATTTGCCTTGCACGCAGCCAACATGGTCGACCCGAGTTTGATTCCTCCACCCCTCTCGGAGAGCCCGGCGAGCTACCTAGAGTATCTCGCCCGCACGGCAGAGCCTTGCAAACTCCCCGTGATGTATTCGATATGCCAAACACAGTAACAACAAAGTCTCCAATGGAGACATTACTGGGCCCGCTCGAGCAAACCGATGATCAACGGGAGGACCTTTACTTTTACTTTACTTTATAGCTGGTTATGAGAATCATATAATGTCATGCAGCCACGATTTTGGATTTCTGCAAAGAGCCAGATAATTACGAGATTGGTTTCTGTGTGCCTGATGTAGTAATTATTATTCTCCCAAAGTTCTAATTATTTCCTTTATTCCAGTGTATACCCTAGTCAAAAGCATAGAGGTTTTTGAAGAAGGGGAAGAAAAAGACTACTAGTATAAATTCTTGGTGGTAAAGAACTGGGGTTATACTGTTCTTCAGCAAGGAGGTAGTCTTCTCTTCAGTCAAGTGATTCTGGATTGTATATTTGCTCAAGTACGGAAATTTATTAAGAGGATTGTGATTTTCTGATTTTTCGATTAGGTTATATTTTGTTCATCTAAATATAAAGTGTTTGGGCTTAAATGAATCAGATAAGAATTTACATTTTCCTGTTTCTCGTTAGGAAACACCATGATCAATTGGCTAATATTCTAGATTTCTGAGTTCAGATCCAGGATATAGATAACTGAGATAGATTCTTACAATGCCTTTGATTCTGTTGTTCATTATGATAATTAGGTTCATCTTGCATTTGACTGTTATGTACCACTGCCTAGATCCTTCCAATTTAGAATCCATTATATCTATTCCATTCAGTTTATTAAATTTAGTAACCACAGTTTCCATTGCGAGGTGCTCTACAGAGATGCATATGATTATAGTTTTCTTCAAGGAGGCATCTTTCAGGCAACCAACTAAATTCTCACATACATTTTTAATTCAACAAGCCATAATACTACTAATGCTAAATCTCTACTTAAGGGTGTACGCCAATAACTATAACCTGTTAAAATATTATGTTTCTTTTGCTATAACTCAACATTCTTAGCATCCAGCCCCACACATATTTCTGAGATTTATTCAAGCATGAATTTGAAAATTCAAGCAGTATTTTGAAATGTAAAATAGTTTATAGTTGATCACATTGTACCTCTGTATCCATTGTACCTATTAGTGAAGTGCTGGAAGTTGGATCTAGTTAGTGATCTGAAAGAAAAGAGAATCTATGGAGATATATCCTGAGATATGTTCAAGAGATATGTCCAATATTGGAGATATGTACAACATCTCCAATAATTCAGATACTGGAGATGTGTCCAATAATCAGCATGGTGACTCCCTCAAAGGAGATCATTTTAATGTCCTCAATTTTTTTAGGGTTAGTTCCTTCAAATGAATTTTTAAAAATTACAGTAGCATTATAGGTTGGGAAGCTGATAACACCAAAATTGAGATGTTTTCTAGGAGAATACTACTGTAGTTGTGACCAAACCACTTCTACTGGAGATAATTGAGATCTCTTCTTGGTAAAGAAGATAGCTCAGAAGTCAGTGATAGCACGATAGTACAGGCATTAAAGTGCTTTTCTTGAGTACCACTGACCCAGATTTAATTCCCTATACTGCATATAATCCCCTGTTAGGCATGATTGCTTAGCACAGGACCAGGAGTAAGCTCCGAATACCCGAACCCACACCCCAAAACAAAAGATTTATCAGAATTAAAGGATTTGTTCCCATAGTTATCAAGACAGTTCTACCTAGAACCCTTCTAATTTAAAAACAGAAAAAAATCCCAGTCTTTTACAGTTAACATCCTTTATTCTAACTGTATGTATCTTATGAAGCTGATATTTCATATTGCGATAAAATTGAGCCTGTCTCAGAATGAACTTTGATTATTAGCAAATTCAGGATTATTCTCTGGGGCAAACATAGAAACTCTCAGGTCATTTATCCTGTTTACTAGATATTTTCAACAACATAAACACTCTCATTTCACCTATGTTTTTCATTTACTTTTTATTGAGGTAAAATTGGTTTATAAGAGCATAAATGTTCTGGTCATATACGTTAGGTGTATGATATTATCAAACCACACTCACCACAATGGTTCCTACCTTATAATCCTACCTTATTTCTATTAAGCTCACTTTTTCCTTATTCCCCTCTCTGCACTTGCAAAAAAAAAATCCTCAAGACACTGTCACTGTCACTGTCCTCCCATTGTTCATCAATTTGCTCGAACAGGCCCTGTAACGTCTCCATATTGAGACTTATTGTTACTGTTTTTGGCATATTGAGTAGGTCAAAGGTAGCTTGACAGGCTTTGCCGTGCAGGCGAGATACTCTAGGTAGCTTGCCGGGCTCTCCAAGAGGGGCAGAGGAATCGAACCCAGCTCTGCTGGGCTGGCTGTGTGAAAGGCAAATGCCCTACTGCCATGCTATGTCAAGTAATTTTCTATATTATTTACAATTTTCACTCCTATCTTGTTTTTATGAGTGCAGTTTTATATAAAGAAACCTACTTAGAGAAATGTGAGGGGAGAGAAATACATGTAAAATAGAGAACATAAGCTTCTCCAGAAGAGATAAATCCCTTCCTGTCCTTCAGAATATATATAAATTATACTATTCCTCTTAAGGGAAATGCTCAAGTATGCCATTCATGCTTTTGATCTATCTTTGTTCATCTGTAACATATAAGCTGCTTATTTATCTGTATTTGAGTAACTTTTTTAAGTGGGCTTGGGACAAGTATTTTTATTTTATTATTTTTTTATTAAATTTTTTTAGTGAAATACCATGAGGTACAGTTATAGACTTACAAATTTTTGTGCTTGGGTTTCAATGATCAAGTATCCTTTCCTCCAACCAATGCCCATTCTCCACCACCGCTGACCCAGCTTCCTTTCCATCCCCCACACCCCCTGTCCCACCCTGCTTCTGTAGCAGGGCATTCCCTTTTGTTCTCTCTCTCCTTTTGGGTGCTGTGGGTTGTAAAAGAAGCATTGAGTGGCAATCATGTTCAGTCTATAGTCTACTTTCAGCATGCAAGTACATTTTTAATTGAATCACCTCCACTACCTCCAGTACCCAGCCGCCGCCATGCTCCAGGACCCTTTCCGTGCACTCAGGCCGAGACTCACAAACAAGTGCAGCCACAGAGAGTGAGGTAAGCGGAACTCTGTGACCTTGGACTTCAGTCTTAATGAACTTCAGAACAGAGATACTCTGCCTGCTCCCACCAATCTCCGGCGACCAAGAGATTAAAAACCAGAAGTACCACCCTACCCTTCCCTGTCTGCTTCCACCAATCACCAGCAACCCAGGGATTACACACAGAAGACCCACCCTACCAGTACCAGATAAATACCTCACCAGCAGACCTCTCCTACCTCCACTATCTCCACTACCCAGCCACTGCCATGCTACAGGATGCTTTCTGGACACATCATAAAATACTTAATACCCATCTTCCTGGATTGCCGCACCATATTTGATAGGATTAAAATATGGTTTGAACCACAGGAACACCTACAAGGGTGATTAGAGACCGCAGAAAAAGCCTCTATCCCCCTCGGAGAGCCTGGCAAGCTACAGAGAATATCACACTCGCACGGCAAAACCTGGGGAGCTATCCGCAGTGTATTTGATATGCCAAAACCAATAAAAACAATAGGTCTCATTCCCTGATCCTGAAAGAGCCACCAAAACGGCAACATTAAGAAGGATGAGGAAGAAGAGGCTGATAAAATCTCAAGGCCGAAATAGGCTGCCAAAATGAAAAGTACAAAAATGACTCTCTGTACTTTCAATGCACATACTCTGGAATCAGATGCATTCACTGAGGACCTGATGGTACAAGCACAAAAGATCAAGTACAACATCATTGGTCTGACCGAGATGAGAAGGCATCAATCACATTACGCCGTTTTCACACTGGAGAAGAAATGTTCCTCAGAACATGTGACAAAAGAGGTGTCGGTGGTATCTGTGTTCTTGTCAACATGAACTCGGCCATAAGCATTGATTCATTTGAATAGCTAACAACCCAAATCAGATGCTTACACTTGAATAGATGTGGCTCACTGCAGGCATTTTCTATCTTCACTGTCTACACACCAACATCCAGTTATTTGATGAAGGAGAAATTGAAAAGTTCTACATGGAGCTGGAGAAGTTCCATAAAGAAGACCACACCTTCTACAAGATGATTGTCAGTGGTTTTAATGCCAAGAGAGGACCAAGAAGATCAGCCAAAGAACTTCACATCAGGACCCATGAATGGAACAAACAGGGTGAGAGACTATCTGAGTTCATCATGTTGACCAAGACCATCCTTGGTAACTCACAGTTCCAGAAGACCGAATGTAAATGTTGGACATGGGAGTCTTCCAGGTGGATGGTTCCACAATAAAATTGTCCACATCATATACAATCGATGGTTTTGCCTGACCAATGTCACTGTTGTCCCAAAATTCCAAACAGGATCGGACCACCGTCTCCTTCATGCAAAATTCTACTTCACATAGTGGAGAGAAAGGGCTGTGAAGTTTAAGAAGAGAACTCCCAGAACGACCACAAACTGGGAGCTCTTTGGCACTATTGCAGCAACATGGGTAGATGTCGTCATTGACAACATTGACAAGGAATATGATCGACTAGTTCAGCACCTTCATGATTGTATGAGGAACGCCAAGAGAAAGATAGCCACACAAAAAAGACTGTCTTCAAAAACTCTTAAGCTTATTCACCAACGAGGCTTGGTGCAAGCCTCAGGCAACCGCAAGTGAACATCCAAGCTTGCAAAGCAGTGTAGAAAAGCTATAAAGGAAGACCTCAAAGAGAGAAGAACAGCAGTGCTAGCAGATGCAGCAGAAGCTGGGAAAAACATTCACAATATCCGCCTGTCCTTTGCCAACTACAAGACCAAGATGACTGCCTTCTAACATCTTGATGGATCTATCACATCTTCCAGAAGGGCAATGGAGAAGATTATCCATGACTTCTACTTGGATCTCTTCGATAGCCACGTCTACCTGCCCACATACCAAATTCTGCAGGATAGACATGTAGTTCCCAATGTTCTCCCTTCCAAAATCCGACATGCCATTTTGTCGCTAAAGAAGTGAACAGCATCTGGCCCAGACAAGGTCAGAACTGAACACCTGAAGAACCTGCCATTGGTACTCATCAATACACTGGCTCAGAGCTTCACACGCTACCTGTCTGAATGCAAGGTTCCATTCCAATGGAAAACCAGCAGAACTGTACTAGTGTACAAGAAGGGAGACATCCACGACATTGGCAACTGTCTCCCAATCTGCCTGTTGTCTGTCCTCTACAAGCTGTTGACTGGAGTCATCCTAAATTGGATTGGAAGAACACTAGATGAAGGATAACCATGTGAGCAAGTCGGGTTCTGCAAAGGATTCAGCACGATCGACCATATCCACAAGATAACCAAGATCATTGAGGTTTCTCAGGAGTTCAAGATGCTGCTTTGTCTAACATTCATTGATTTAAAAAAAGGCCTTTGATTCTGTTGAGACACAAGTGGTCATCGAAGCCCTAACCAAACCGGGCATTCAAACTAAATACATCAGGATCCTCCATGAGCTATATTACGAATTCACTACCAGGTTCTCACCATTCTACAAAGAAGTGATCATCTATGTCAAGAGAGGGGTTTGGCAGGGTGATACCATTTCACCGAAACTCTTCAGTGCCACCCTCGAGAACATCATGAAACAACTGGAATGGGAAGAAATGGGAATAAAGATAGATACTCGGCAACTACACCACATCTGATGACGTCCTTCTAATAACACCAAACATTAGCTAATCGGCACAAATGCTGGCCAAATTCGACTGTAAGTCTGGAAAGTTCAGACTACAGCTGAATCTCACAAAGACAATGATTATGAGAAACGGTCTTATTCCTGACGTTCCATTTGCTTTCAATGGAATGAACATCTCCGAATGCAACAGTTATGTGTACCTAGGTCAAGAAGTCAACATGATGAGCGACCTGGTACCTGAATTGTGCAGGAGTAAGAGAGCAGCTTGGAATGCCTTCAAGAGTGTCGAAAAAATAGCTAAGAGGACGAAGAACCTCCAGCTCTGGGCACATCTCTTCCATTCCACTGTTCTTCCTGCATTAACATACGCCTCAGAGACCTGGGCCCTATGCAAACAGGATGAGAACGCTATTCAGGTCTTCCAAAGAGGAATCAAAAGAGCTATGCTTGGAGTATCATGTTTCACTCAAATGAGAGAAAGAATACGGAGTTTCAACCTCTGTCAATGATCCAGAATCAGGAATGCTCTCTCGTTTGCCAAGGCATCGAAAATCAGATGGACTGGACACATAATGAGATTTGGTGATGACTGCTGGACTAGAGCCGTTACCGACTGGATTCCACGAGATGTCAAAAGATCGTGTGGCTGCTCACCCATGAGATGGTCAGACTTCTTTGTCAAGACTCTGAATGATTGGTTTGAGGCTCTTTGTGTTCCTAGGATGAGCAGATATCATTGGGCTACACTAGCACGCAACAGGGATGAATAGCAACGTTACTGGTGCACGCTCAAGAAAATCCATGAGTAACGAGATGTCAAGTGATCAAGTGATCACTGTAAGGTTCATAGTTGCAAAGTTGTTTTTAACTGAGTTTCAGTCATGCTGGAGGGATAGCACAGCGGGTAGGGCTTTCGCCTTATAAGCGGCCAACATGGCCGACCCGAGTTCGATTCCTCCGCCCCTCTCGGAGAGCCCGGCAAGCTACCGAGAGTATTCGATATGCCAGACACAGTAACAACAAAGTCTCCAATGGAGACGTTACTGGGCCCGCTCGAGCAAATCGACGATCAACGGGAGGGCCTTTACCTTTACCTTTACCTTTTCAGTCATGCAATGTTCCAACACATTTTTTCACCAGTGTACATTTCTTACCACCAATATCTCCCTCCTACTCCCTCCATGGCAGGAACTTTTCTCTGTCTCTGTCTCTGTCTCTCTGTCTCTGTCTTTCTCTCTGTCTCTGTCTTTCTCTCTCTTTCTGTCTCTCCCCATCTCCCTTTTCTCCTATAAGGCATTGTGGTTTTCAAAACTGTTACAAAAAGGATATTATGCATATCACTTTATCTCCTTCAGCACTCAGTTCTTTTCCAGAGTGAGCTTTTCCAACTATCATTTTCATAGTAGTCCTTTTTCTGTACACTCTCTCTACCCCTTTTGCGGCAAGCTTCCTACTATGAATCAGTCTTCCTGTCCCTTGTTTCTACTGTCTTTAGGTATTATTTTCATACTATGTTTTTTTTATATGCCACAAGCACAGCTGTAGGGCATTTGCCTTGCACGCAGCCAACAAGGCCAAACCAAGTTCGATTCCTCCACCCTCTCGGAGAGCCCGGCAAGCTACCGAGAGTATCTCACCCGCACAGCAGAGCCTGGCAAGCTACCCATAATGTATTCGATATGCCAAACACAGTAACAACAAAGTCTCCAATGGAGACGTTATTGGGCCCGCTTGAGTGAATCGATGCCACAAATGAATGTAACCATTCTGTGTTTGTCCCTCTCCCTCTGAACTAATTTATTCAGTTTGATACTCCCCAGGTCCACCCATATCTAAGAAAATTTTATAACTTCATTTTCCCTTGTAGTGTTCGATTTCGTAAATGTGCCATAGTTTCTTTATACAGTCATCTGTTCTCGAGCACTTGGGTTATTTCCAGATTCTGTCTATTGTGATTAGCACTGCAATGAACATAATGTAGGTGCCATTTCTGTGTTGTGTTTTGGGGTCCTTTGAGTATATTCTCAGGAGCAGTATTGTGTAGTCATTTGGAAGTTCAATTTTGAGGTTTTTGGGGAATGTCTATTTTATTTTCCAGAATCTAAGACTTCACTCTAAGAGCATCTGTCACTCAGTGGAGGATCCTTCTTGATCTCTATTTTGTTTTTCCTCATTTGCCTCACCCTTAAATTCAGAATTATATCTAATTTAACCTTTAAACATTTTCCCTTTCCTATTTATAACAACCACTTGGTTTTATCATTCAGTGACATGGCAATAAATATTACGTATGTACTGATGGCATTCCAACACAAATTCACCTAGAAATCTAACTGAAAGCTCAAATGATATAAACAAAATTGCAATTCCTGATCTTCACCCAATATCTATTTCCAATACATTTCTCCATTTCATTTCATGGCTACTCCATCAGGTTTTTCAAATCCTAAGTTAAATCAAAAATTATTAATAACCTAACTACATATTTTATATACCATGTAAAAATAATCAGCAAATACTATTGACTTCACCTTTGGAATTTACCAAGAATCAGCCCAATTCACTGCCATATCTCACTACAATTATTGCTGTTTTTCACTAGCCTCCTTGATTTCAATCTTGACTTCCTGGAAGCTATTTTTCAAATGAGAAATCAGAGTATTACAGTGTAATAATACAGTAGTACAGTGTATTATAGTATAGTCAGACTCCATCCCTTTTTGGCTCAAAAATCTCCAAAGACATCTTATTTCCTTCCAATTAAACACATAAATTCTTAGACTGATCATACTGTACTACATTATTGATACTATTCTACATGCTGAAGTTTCCCCCTAATCCTTCATTTCTCAGATCTCTTGCTCCAAGTAATTCTTTTTTTTAAAATATATTCTACCTGTCCTGCCTCTTTTTCTATTCCTCAAACATTCAAGTATGTTTTTACCACATAATATTTGTACTCGATATTCTTTTCACCACAAATTCAATTTCTGCAGGTATCTGTAAAATTCAATCATTCATGAAAAAAAAAATCTGAGTCTCAGACATAATTTAAAGTTTTAATTCTTATTGATGACGCTTTAAAAATTTCTGCTTTTGAGAGAGAGAACAAAAGGGAATGCCCTGCCACAGAGGCAGGGTGTGATGGGGAGGATGGGGGTGGGAGGGATACTGGGATCCATGGTGGTGGAAAATGGGCACTGGTGGAGGGATGGATATTTGATCATTGTATAATCGAAACCCAAGCACAAAAATTTGTAAGTCTACAACTGTACCTCATGGTGTTTCACTAATAAAAATTAATAAAAAAATTTGCAAAAAAATCTACTTTTATTATGCAAAAACTTATAAGCCTTATAATATTCTACTTATACTACTTATTTCATGTCACATATTTTATCTCCATCTTTCCCACAATTACAATGTAAGTTCATGAAAGAAGACAATACTATTTGTTTTGATTTTTAATTCATTTTATTATTGCTTTGTTCACAGTCCTGAATGATTTTAGACAATTCATAAAACACAAAAAATACCTATTTTATTAAATAATAAATGTATATGATAAAATACTAATAACCATTAAAACCCAGGAAATTCAAATCAAAATGACAAAGAGATACCAGCTCACACCAGTGAAATTGGCCTCTATTAGAAAACCCAGGATCCTCGGTGGAAGGAAGTAGACATTGAGGAAGGGACTGGTGATCAAATATTTTATGCCTGAAACTCAATAACAAATAAATTTGTGACTTTGTAATTCAGGGTGATTCAATTACTTAAAAAAAAAGAACAGAATTAGAACCTTAGAGGGAGGAGTTTTGAGATAGTTGGGAGAGGGAGATGGATACATTGGTGAAGGGTATGGTGCTGGAATTACGTGCATGAGAAACTCTTAGTAATAGTATTGGAAACCACAGACTCTTAGTCAATAAAAAAGAAATAGAAGTGAAAGAGTAAATGCAAAGTCAAAAATAAAAGCAAACAAAACACCAGAAGTAATAGATGCAGACTGAGATGTGAATGAAAAAATTCTCATTTATTGTTGGTGGGAATTTATACTAGTTCAACCCCACAGTAAACAATATGGAAATTTATCAAAAATATTAGATAATATTAGATAATATTAAAAAATTAGATAATAAAGATTAACATATAATTTAGCAATTCTATTCCTCTATATCTACCAAAGAATATAAAAACACAAACAAAAAAGGTATATACACGACTATGCTCATTATAGCACTACTAAAATAGTCAAAATAATTGTAAACAACCCAATGAGAAATGTGTAGATAAAAACTATGGCCAATATACATAAGAGAACACTACTTAATTATAAGAAAAGATGGAACTTTGTTTTTTGCTACAACATGGATGGAATTAGATGGTAGCATGACAAGCAAATTGAGTCATGAGGAGAAAAACATATAATCAAATTGTCTCACTCACCACAGGTGGTATAAAAAGAAGCAAACAAAACAAAGTAGCATTTACTTAAAAAAAAACGCTTACAATCTGATAACAGAAATAAGGTTATCTAAGATGGAGGGTGGATAAAAGGGTCTTATTGAAAATGATGGAAGGATATTGGCACTCTTATGGTGGGGGGATATGATGTAGTAAAACTTTACCTTTAAAACATGAAGATACATGGTCACAGTCCTCCTGTTGATCATTAATTTGCTCGAGCAGGCCCAGTAATGTCTCCATTGTGAGACTTTGTTGTTACTGTGTTTGGCATATTGAGTACGTCACGGGGAGCTTGCCAGGCTTTGCCGTGCGGGCGAGATACTCTCAGTAGCTTGCCGGGCTCTCTGAGAGGAGAGGAGGAATCAAACTCGGGTCGGCCATGTTGGCTGTGTGCAAGCCAAATGCCCTACCTGCTGTGCTATATTCTCGCAATTTAATGTTACCTTGATTTTTTAAAAAGGAATAAAAGTGGGGGCTGAGAGACAGTGCATAACTTAAGGACATGCCTTTCATAGAACTGAGTTCCATTCCCAGAATCACATGATCCCTTCCCAGCTCTGGGTGTCACCCTGGATGCTCATAGTACCTCCAGGTGTGGCCCTGGAGGTCCATAGAGTGATACCAGTATCTCAGGGAGGGCCCAAGCATTATTGCTAAGAGTCTTTCATTGAATCAATGGCCAAGTTGGTGGAAAGTCATCAATTGGATCCCTGGATCTTCTCCTGAGACCTGCTTGGTTGTCCTTTACCACCACCCTAACTGCACCCCCCAAAAAGAATAAATGTGCATTACAAAAGAATATAAATGAATGCAGATTGAGAAGAATTTAACATATATAATTTGGATTATATTAATTCCACTTGGTGGGTGTGACCCCTGCCTACTGTAATGTGGAGGATCTGGGTGGAGGATGCTCAGTCCCGATCCGAGCAGGCCTGGAGATCTCAGCCTCGGGACCCACATGCCTTTGTTCCTCTGCCGGTACCTTCATGCGTGTGGAGAGTGGTCTCAGCATGGTGGTAGTTGGTTCTGGAGGTCTTCAACTGCCGGAGCCCTGGTCAGGGCGGGGAGAGAAACTCAACCCACTCCCCTCCAAGAAGCCCCGGTGAGGACAGGCAGGCGTGGGGGCAGGAGACTGTGCTATTCTCTTCCGGGAGCTGGGTTTTATAGTCTCTGGGTCTTGGCCGTTGATGGGATTACACGGTGCCAGGGGGAGCAGAGTTACTGGTCGAAGGAGACGTTACTGGGGCCTGCACGAGGCAATGGACAAACAACAGGATGGTCTTGATTGTAGTGATTAATTCCACTAATATTGAAGAGATCTTACAAGCCACTAAGAATACAAATTATTAAAACAATAGGTAAATAAATGCTCAGGGCCTCAAAACAGAGAAAAAATTAATGACTGAAAGATAAAATACACATCAAAACAATAACACGTAATGTTCACACTCACCAAAGATGGATAATCGACAAACCTGAGGCAGATCTAAGGCAGATCACTGTCACTGTCACTCTCTTTCCATTGTTCATCAATTTGCTTGAGCAGGCACAGTAATGTCTCCATTGTGACAATTGTTACTGTGTTTGGCATATTGAATACATCACGGATAGCTTGCCAGGCTTTGTCGTGTGGGCGAGATACTCTCGGTAGCTTGCCGGGCTCTCCGAGATGGGTGGAGGAATCGAACTCGGGTTGGCCATGTTGGCCGCTTCAAGGCAAATGCCCTACCCACTTTGCTAACGCTCCAGCCCAAGACAGATAAAGATAAGAATTGCGCAATGTTTTAATGAAAAAGGAAAACACAAATTAGCTATTATACGGTAGCTATAGTAGGAGAAACTGAAAATAGACATTTAAAATTTAAAAATTGGTATTTTAAATATAAGAAAACACTTCTTGGATTTTTTTTCTTATTTTTTGGAGTCTATACCCTGATCTACTCAAAGTCTTCTAGTTCTATCTATGCTCAAGGATCACTCCTGGTGGTGCTTAGGGACCATATGAGGTTCCAGGGATTAAACCCTGGTAGCGAGGCAAGGGCACTGCTAGCTGAACTATTCTTTCTGTCCCTTGAAATTTGCTTATTCTTATTATTTCCCTCAAATGGTTATATGTGAGAATAATGGGTTGTTAAAAGAAGCTTTATTTTATCATAAATCTGTTTGTATGCTTATAATTAGTCATTTTTCATGGAAAATAATGTAAAAGTGTATCTGGAAAAGAAAATCTATTCAGAAAAGGCTCATAATGCATGGTGCTATAAAAGTCTATAATTATGAATTTTACCTGCTAATGATGCCAGGGAAAAATTTCAAAATAAAATTATTTTTTAAGACCAAGTCATATGATAAGCAGCCATAAAAGTCCAAGGGAGAGGGCACACTGACTACACCTATTTTTTTTTTTGACTACCTGTAAAACTTTAGACCCTGTGTACTATATACAATTCTGGCACTAGAATAGTGAATTAAAACAATGTCCTAAGGCAACAGGTCTTAGGTTTTAGTTGGTGAGATATAGTTGTGGTTTGAATAAAAAGTAATTACTGATATAAAGAGAAGTATGTAAATTTAAGATTTATTTTAGAATGTTATACAATATATTTTAATGCATTTATTTAAGCACTATAAAATGGGAGTTCTAAATGACTTTTCATTTTATCTTGATTTCACTGTATCACTTCACTGCCATCCCGTTGTTGGTTGATTTACTCGAGCGCGTACCAGTAAGGTCTCTATTCGTCCCAGCCCTGGGATTTTAGCAGTCTCTCCTTACTCATCTTTCCCAATGATTGGAGGATCTTTCAGAGTTAGGGGAATAAGACCTGTTATAGTTACTGGTTTGGGCATATCGAATATGCCATGGGGAGCTTGCCAGTCTCTGCCCGTGCGGGTGGGATACTCTCGGTGGCATGCCAGGCTCTCTAAGAGGTATATATATATTTATTGCGTGAACTCCATCAAACATGATGTGATAATTATGGAAAATGGGTAGGAAGTGTCTTATGATGGGTCAAGTGGCCACAAAGCATGGTGACCTTTGGGTAGTGGAGGTCGTCTGCCAGGGCTGGGTCCCTTGGGTCAGGGAGGGCTCTTGCCCATCCCCATCTGGGGCGCCCTGAGTGAAAACAGCCGGGCGAGGAATCTGGTGGCATTGTTATGGGAGACCCATTTTATACTCCGGTCTGGGAGGAGCAGACGTGTGTTCTGGAGGGTGGTCCATGAGGAGATTATCTGGTGTGGACAGGGTGTGACTTATGGATGTGACCCCTGGGTCACTGAACACTGGGGGAAGCAGACAGAGGATCTCTGCTCCCAGGTCCCATTGATGAGTGTCCAGAAAGAGACCTGGAGCACGGCGGCGGTTGAGTAGTGGAGGTCAGCTGCTGGGGCAGGGTTCGTTGGGGCGGAGAGGGCTCCTGTCTGGCCCCCTCTGGAGCGCCCTGAGTGAAAACAGCCTGGCGCAGAGTCCGCGCTTGATTTACCTTTGGATAAATGATTTCACCGTTTCTAAGACAGGGAAACTTAGTGGGGCAAGGTGAATATCAGAGATTCTGTTTTTGACAAGTCATTTTTTAAATTTTCACTGAGGCATTTTATAGAAGTACACAAATTTAAGCTTAAAAAAAGAGGACTATCTTCTAAATTTAGAATATGCTGGCATAAAAACAGTGTTTAAAGCCATAGCATCAAGAAAGCATAAGGAGGGATCTGAGCAATAGTGCAGTGGGCTGGGTGCTCGAATTACATGTGGATGATGCAGATTAGATTCAATACTTGGTACTACATGAGGTGGCCCAGACCCTGCCAGGTGTGATCCCTGAGCACAGAGCCAGGAGTAAGCACAATCACAACTATGTACAATCATTTTTTTTAAGTATAAGAAGAGCAAAAATAGAAAAGTGATGAGTAAATTATCTAAGAAAGATGAATAAAGAACATGAGAAGAATGAAAGAAGAGAAATGACAGACGGAGGGAATTAATGAAGTTCAGGAAGAATTAACACCTTTGGAAATACCAGCAGAAATGGTAGAGAGAGCAATTTAGTTTCTCCAAAGACAAGAGAGTAGACGTTTTATGCAAGTATAGAATTTAACTGGAGAAGTATAACAGCATTGTAATATTCTCTTTATTTTCAGAGAAACAAAGAATGGTAGACCACATGTCTATGTGGACCATTTCAGCTTGGCAGTGGAAATCTTTGTCGGGGGATTACTTTCTGATTACTACATTCTCTATGAATTGTGAAGATCCATCAACTGCTGAGTCTGGAGAGAAGGAGGTAAAGATCTGATGGCCCAAGAAAGCGATATATACAATAATCAATGTGTGAGAATAGCAAGTATTACCAACAAGAAAAGCTTGAAAATCTATGTGAGTTAATTTGTCATGAATGCCTTGTGAAGCCAATTTTTCTGTTGAACCTTTCCATAAGCTGACTTCATGTGCAACCAAGAAGGAGTAGAAATAAGAATAGTTGGTGAAGTTGTATTGGATTTCTGGCACTTAAGTGTGTTGAGCAATACAGAGAAGTGAACTGAGTGATTTAATTTGTTGGCAACTTGTATATTGAATTATGTGCAAAAAACATGTACAATCAACACAAAAACTATATAATCAGCATAATGTTTAAGAATGGTTTGTTGTTGGCAAATTGTATACTGAATTATGAACTCCACCCCCAAATCATATAATCAGTATTGTTTGTAAAATTAAAATCCATATACATATTAATAGTAATAAATTGATTATAATAAATTATTAGTGCTAATAAAAATGATGGTAATCTATTTATTAGTGTTAAAATATATCCAACATAAGGTGATTTAGAAAATGTTGGTTAACAAAATACACTTAGGACATTATTTTCTTCTTATTTAAAAATAATTATTTGATATTGAATATTCCAAAGAGGTTGAGAACCCTTGCTTTCATGTTTTTTTCAATAAATCTGCACCACCATAGTTATTTATTCTTAAAATAAATGCACACCCCCTAAAACTAAGCAAAATTCTGGTCTTGGTTGTGTATGCATATGAACAGAAATATGTTCACAGTTTTTCCTCAAGGTATGGAATTTTATAACCTCAAACTTGAAATGGTCATGCAGGAACAAGATTTTAAAAAAAGAGAATATTTATTTCTACAGCACAATCATATATGAGAATAAACTACAATGATAATTAGAAATGTAAATATAGCAATAAAATATCATGCACAATACAATTTATATAGTATGTAATTACATTTGTATACAAGTCAGAAATATGATTACATAAACTGTAGCACTGTAGCACTGTCCTCCCGTTTTTCATCAATTTGTTCCAGCGGGCCCAGTAGCGTCTCCATCATAAGACTTGTTGTTACTGCATTTGGCATATGGAATACATCATGAGTAGCTTGCCAGACTTTGCCATGCAAGCTGGATACTCTTGGTAGCCTGCTGGGCTCTTCAAGAGAGGCGGAGGAATCGAACTTTGGTTGGCCACGTGGGACATGTGCAAGGCAAGAGCCCTACCCACTGTGCTATCGCTCCAGCCCTACATAAACTAGGAATTATATAATATTAATAACTTAAGGAAGGGCTGGAGCGATAGCACAGTGGGTAGGGCGTTTGCCTTACAAGCTGCCAACATGGCCGACCCGAGTTCGATTCCTCCGCCCCTCTCGGAGAGCCCGGCAAGCTACCGAGAGTATTCGATATGCCAGACACAGTAACAACAAAGTCTCCAATGGAGATGTTACTGGGCCCGCTCGAACAAATCGGCGATCAACGGGAGAGCCTTTACCTTTACCTTTACCTTTAAGGAAGTCTAAAAATATCTGAAAAGTACTGCATCAACATAGGGTATTCATATAGGATGGTTAATTATTTCTACATTTTCTCTCTAAATTTGGTTTTATATGGGTCTATACTTGCAATGACACAATTTTCATACGGAGGAAAAACAATGGAGTTTTTGGTATTTGTTTTGGCTTTGCTTTGTTTTTTAAGTGTTAAATGAGCCAGGTAGAGAGTACAGGAGTCAAACGGCTCTGGGTCCTAGCCTAAGAACGTTATGACATGCCAGCACAATTGGGTTGGCCCTGGTGGCTACCCCAGCACTGCTGGGACCAAGCAACCCTGCAAGGCTGAACCTGAGTAAGGAAATATATAGCTCGATGGGTCAAATACCAAGACACTGGATCCTGGGCCTCCTGAGCACTGCCTGTGATGTGTTTCAAGAACACCCACTCTAAATTATGCTGCTCATTTTTCATTCTTAATGAAAAAACATTTTACTCTTTAAAAACCTCTGAAGTACTCTAGGAGAAAATGAATATCAATTCATATTATTTTTGTCAGTTGTCTGCATTTAAGTTTAATAATTTAATTTCCAACACATTTAAAATTTAGTCTAATACTGAAACAAACTGTTTGCTTATTTCTGGCAATGATTCTTAAATAGGGCAGAGAACATTTATGAAAATTGAGCTAATCTGCTTAAATTCTTTACTGTGAACTCATTTTTTAAAACACCTACTTATATTTCACCACTAATGGAACAGGAGAGGATACTTCAGAAAATGCTCAATTATTCTTAATCCCCATTTTTCCCATGCAAGTCATATCAATCTTGTTAATTTTTTCTTTGCAGTGAGTGTAAGGGGCTATTTAACAAAATTCATGTGGTTAAGTTTGTTGCTTTAATAAAGCTCAAGAGGATAGAATTAAATTAGTTTAGGGTAATTGCTTATAATTAGATATTCTTAATGGAAACTGAATCAGTCCTAAGTTATTCTAAAAACCTGCATGTTTAAATATGCTGCCCTTTTCACAACTTCCTTGTTCTCCTCCTCACATGGAAACAAACTGTTTTCCAGTTCTCAAGGCAGATTTCCATTTACTTAGAAAAGACTCCAAGGCACATTCAGAGAAAGTTTGCAAAGTAAACATTTATTGGTCATTAAACTAAAGAACAGATAATTACAGGCTTGGGATTTAGATTGTGCAAAGGTAACTATCCCTTAAATTTTCTAAAGAACGGTGGAAAATAAGAGTCAATATAACAGCCAGTAAGACTTATGCACAATGATGGCAGTGAATTAGAGGGGGAATATAGGACAGAAAGCCCCAGGGAGCATCAAGTGTGATTTTCTGTTATCTACTTCAGTTGCTCTTGAACAATCTTGAGGTGACTGGTGGCTCTGCTCTTTGTTGCTGGGCAGAGAGACTAAACTTAGGTAACAACCCTGCTTCAGAAGGGTCCCCTGGAGCTCCTAGCAATGTGATATTCTGTGGGTCATGCCAAGGGGATTACATCTGTTTTGAATTGGAGATATCTTCACACCAAAGGGGTGGAAGAGATAGCTGCACAGGCAGCCAGTGTTCTATAAAATCACCCAACTTTGATTTTTTTTATCTTTCTCTCATCAAAACAGCAGAGAGGTTAACTTCTCCACTTGACAGATGTGTAAAAGGTTGGGGTAAGAAGAAGCCTGACATGCTTTATGGAACTCCGTGGCATAAGAATGTTTTTACCCCTCTCATGTGAAAAATTCAACTTCAAATGACTTCCACATGGGTGGTTTGGTGCTATTCCATGTGAGACCCTGGCTTTTGTCTTCCACATGCCCTTGCTCTCTAAATTAGATTTGCTCATTTGGTTAAATGCTTTCTTGTGAATTCCAAGTAATAGGTTCTTCTTGGTCTCAGTACATCAAGATTTTTCATCAGATAGCTCAGATTCAGAGATGAAAAAGAATAGAATGGTCAGGGATCATGAGTTAGTCAAATTCTGAAAATACACTTTTTTTTTTAACTTACCAAATCTGCTTTATGTTGGAAAGCAAAGGACATAAGACAAGTACACAGATGCCAGATATTATTACTCTAGCAATGCTAATTAATTAGGCCCATGGTTCATTTTCTTCTTAGTTCAATACACATATATATTATAATAATATATATTAAGTTTGTGGAAAATGTTAAGTTTACCTTTAAAGGAAAAATAAAACTGCAAATAAAATTCTTAGGCATTTTTAATTATGCATTATAGTGGAAGTTGCAAAGTGAAGTCAAGGAAATGTAAAATATTCTAAAAATTAAGCACCTGTCAACTATATTTCCTTTGGCTGCAAAATAAATATGAATCTTCCCCTTTTCAGAGGAAGATATTGGCCATAGACTTTAACTAATTTCTTTAAACCCATACAGACAATAAATGAAGTACAAAGGTTAAAGTCAGATTCCACATTATTGTTTTGCACCAGCTCTCAAGACCCCTTATCCTAAAATGAGACTGCCTGATGATACTGTATTATAAATATGCCCACAATGGGCAAGAGAGTTAGTTCTATGCCTGACTGTCAATAGGCTCTGGGCTCAATTTCATACACTGATTGTTTCCTGCACACTGCCAGGGCGGTCTGCTGAAACTGCAGCATTTGAGCAGTATCAGACCAAATATTGTTAGGAGTGGGCCTGGATAAGCCAGAACACTGCTACTGAGAACTCCCCCACATCCACCAAAATTAAAAAAATATATATAAATAAGATATAATACCCCAACATTTTCTGATATTTCTTTTGTCAAAGGGGTGTTTTTTATCCCTATTACTGTAGTCCTACCTCAGTGATGCATTTGTGGCAGAGAAGGTATAACCAATAGGTAGGTGGCAGCGGCTCACTAGATAGACTAAGTTTTAGAAAATGCTGCAGTTTCCACCTGAGTTTATGGTATGATCCCCTGGAGTGGATGATCATGAAATCTAGAGATTGTCTTTTGTGGCTTTTTCTCTTTTCAAACTCATTATTTCCCTGTGGAAATATAGCTGATTTTTGTTTATTCATTTTTTAGTCTGCTACATTGCTGTATTCGCTTGTTTCCCAAAAAATTGTTGTTGTATTTTAGGGTGCTCTATGTAAATTATCACACCTTATAATAATAGAGATAGTCTAACTCTTTCCAAATTTGGAATCCATTTGATTTCTTTATCTTGCTTAATTGCTGTGATGAGGTCTCCCCAAATTTTACTGAATAGTAGGGCCAAGCAATAGCACAGTGGATGTTAACCTTGCATGTAGCCGACCCAGGTTTGATTCCTCTGTCCCTCTTGGAGAGCCCGGAAAGCTACTGAAAGTATTCCACCTGCACAGAAGAGCCTGGCAAGCTCCCTGTGACATATTCCATATGCCAAAAACAGTAACAACAAGTCTCACAATGGAGATATTACTGGTGCCCACTTAAGAAAATCAATGAACAACGGGAGGACAGTGCTACAGTGCTATAGGAGGAAGAATCCAGACATCCTTGCACTGTGCTTGATCATAGAGATGAAGCTTTCAGTGTTTCACCACTGAGTTTGATATTGATTGTGTGTTTGTTGTAAACAATTATAATCTTGAGTTACTTTTCTTTTATCTCTATTTTGAGGGTTTTAAGCATGTATGTATGTTGAGTCTTATAAAAATCTCTCTCCATCAATTGATATGAACACATGATATTTCTTTTCTTTTATTGAAATGGTTTTTTTTACTAATCAATTTGTGTGCATTGAACTATCCTTTCATCCTTGAGTAAATTATAGCTTTACATGATATATATTATTTGATCTGGGTGGAGGAGGCCCAGTCCTGATCCTAGCAGGCTTGGAGATCTTAGCCCCAGGTCCCACACACCTGGGTTCCTCTGCCAGCTCCTTCATGCGTGATGCTCGTCCGAACATGTGGAGAGTGGTTTTAAGCATGGCTGTGGCTGGAACCAGAGGTCTTCAGCTGCCAGGGCTCTGCTTAGGGCAGGGAGGGAAACACAACCCACCCTCCTGGGGCACTGGTTAGGACAGCCAGGCACGGAGGCAGGAGACTCTGTTCTGTTCTCTTCCTGGGGCTGGGTTTTATAGTCTCTGGCTGTTGATGGGATTACATGGTGGTGGGGGAGGGGGGGTAGTTGGTGGGTGTAACGCCTACATACTGGAAGATGGAGGATCTGGGTGTAGGAGGCCCAGTCCCAATCTGAGCAGTCTTGAAGATCTAAGCCCTGGGTCCCACACACCTGGGTTCCATCATCTTCCAATATGTAGGCATTACACCTACCAACTGCCCCTGGCCCGTGTAATCCCATCAACAGTCAAGACCCAGAGACTATAAAACCCAGCTCCCAGGAGCACGTGACCACATTTACAGCCTCACAACATCTTATTATTTAGTTCTTACTTTGGAGAACCTGGCAGGCTACCAAAAGTTCCTGCCCACACAGCAGAGTCTGGCGAACTCCCCGTGGTGTATTCAATATGCCAAAAACCAGTAACAATGATGGGTCTCATTCTCCTGACCCTTAAAGAGCCTTGAATGTGGTACTTACTAAAATCTCAGGGCTAGGACAAAAGAGACATTACTGGTACCTGCTCGAGGAAATAGATGAACAACAGGATGACAGTGAGAGAGTGATATTATTTGATATATTGTGGATTTGGATCTTTAAAGTTTTGTTGAGGATCTTTGTGGCCATGTTCAGCAAGGATATTAGTCTATATTTTCATTTTAGCAACATCTTTGCATGCTTTTGTATTGAGGTAAATTATCTGCATAGAATTTATTAGGAAGATTTCCTTTCTCTTTGATATTTTGGAAAAGCTTCAAGAATATAGGTAGAAATTTTTCTTTAAGAACATTTTAGAACTCATTGTTGAACCTATCTGGACCTGGGGGGGACACTTGGTTACCGTTTTAGTTTCATCACTCCTGATTCATCTATTTGGGTTTTATTCTTCATTCTGATTCAGTCTTGAGAGCTTTATTGTAATAATCCATCCATTTCCTCTCGGTTTTCAAGCATGGGCTCATAGCATCTCTCATGTTATATATTTCTCAAGTGTTTGATACAATTTCTCCTTTTTCATCTCTAATCTTACTTATTTAATTTTATTTCTTTTTTCTTGTGACTTAAGAATTTGCTTGTCTTATTTATTCTTTAAAAAACTAAGCACCTGATTTTACTTATTCTTAGTAATTTCCTGATTTCTTCGTCATTGATGTCTGCTCTGATTTTTAATATTTTCTTCCTTCAACTTATTTTGGGATTCATCTACTTTTTTTCTAGTTCCTAAGATAAGTATTTATTTGAGCCTTTTGTTTATTTCCTGATGTAAAAAGCAATCTCTGTGAACTTAACATTAGTGCTGCTTTATTTGTGTTCCATTCATTTTAATAGTTTGTTCGTTCATTCCTATTTTATTCCAAGGAATAATTTTACTTATTCTCTTCTACCCAATATTTACTTTACAGTATGTTGTGTATTTTCAAAATGTTGGAATTCTTCTAAACTTTTTCTGAAAAGTGACCTGATAATATATCTATTCTTAGACTTTACATAAACATTCAAATTGGGAGACACAATATGGTCTATCCTGGAAAACATTCCATGGGCACTGAAGAATAATATATATGAAAAATGGGGGGGGGGGGGACAGGTGGAAAATCCCTAACATGTCTATTAGTCCTAGTCCTTCCAATTTCTTATTTAGGGTTCTTGTCTTACAGTTATTCAATCTGGTTCATTTGTCCAGGGATGAGAATGAACTATTAAAGTCTATATTCTATTGTGCTACCATCAATGTATGTCCTCAGTCCTAATAGAAGTTGCTTTTCAAACTTTGCTGCTTATATGTTGAAAAGAGTTAAGGCTTCTTCATCTACTAATCCCTTTTTTAAGTATATAATGTTATTTATTTCATTACTATTTTTAGTTTAAAAATTATTTGTTCTGATACAAATATGATCATACCTGATTTTTTGTCTGTGTTTTAATTTTTGTTTATTATATAAGCCTGTATTGCTGGCTTCCAGATTTTCTTTCTGAGCCTAAGTTTACTGGGAGAGTTTAAATGTGTTTCTTGTAACCAATAGAGAGTGAATTTTGTTTCCAGATCCATCCAGTGCCTTTTGATAAGAGATTTCAGTTCATTGACATTTAGAGTCACTATTGGAATGAATTCTTTTTGGTTGTTTTTCTATGAATTCTGTTCAGTTGTGCCATTATACATTTGTTTACCAGGATGCCCTTTGGTATTCTTGAGTAGCTTATTTAAATAAATAAATAACTTCTTCAATTTTTGTATATCTGAAACAATTTTGTGTTGTTACTTTTGGACCATAACCAATGTTGCTCAGGGTTTTTCCTGGCTTTGTGTCCAGGGAACATTTCTGGCAGTTGTCGGGGGGCCATGTATGGTACTAGGAATGGAACAAGAGAACAAGGGCTGACCAGGTGCAAAGCAAATGCCCTAACTCCTGTCCTATAGCTCATTCCAGAATGTTCTTATCAATCCCTCAAGAATGAATGCTAAATTTACAAAGTATTTTTTGATTAAAGTCTATTTTATTAAGTACTTTGAATATATCATTTCATTCCCTCTTGCATGTATAGTTTCATTTGAGAATTCTGGTATAAATTTCAAACTATTTCATTTATATTTGAGGCTTTTTTTTCTCTGCCACATCTAAGAGTCTATTTCTTTAATTACTTTCACCATTATTATCATGTATCTTGGTTTTTTCTGTTTGACTTTGCTTTGTTTGACACTTCTGGGCCTCCAGGGTCATTACATGAGTCTTTCTCTTTCAGGTGGGGAAAATTATCAGCTACTATCTCATCCCCCAGCCACTCTTCCCTATTCTCTCTCTGCCTGGAATTTCTATGATTTGGAAGTTGTTGTTCTTACTATTTCTATTAAACATATTAAATATTATTTATTTAAAATCTCTTATCGAGGGGCTATAATGATAACACAGTGGGTAGGATGTTTGCCTTGCATGTGGCCAATCTAGGTTCAATCCCCAGCATCCCATATGGTCCCCTGAGCACAGCCAGGAGTAATTCCTGAGCGCAGAGTCAGGAGTAACCCCTGTGTATCGCCAGTTGTGACCCAAAAAACAAAAAAAAGAAAAAAAACACATTTCTTATCTATTACCTTCACTTGACTGATACTGTCATGTGCCTGTTTTTCAGGCCAATATTTTTGTTTTTGAGCTCTTCCATTTCACTGCTGTGTCCCACGACAATATTTTTAAACTCTTTCTTCTTTTTTAATTTGTCTCAATTTTTAGATCAATGTTTCTATACGTTTATTTATTCTTTCTTCCAATGATATTTCAGTTTGGTTAACATTGAAAGTATAATGTTACTCTGAAGTTATCCTCAGGCAGCATCCAAAGTTCTTCTGTACTTTAGGATTTTTCCTGAGCTCTGTCCCCACTCACTGATGTGATTTTATTCCTTTTTTTTATTATTCCTTTTTTTATTATCCCCATTCACTGATGTGATTTTATTCCTTTGTGGGAACTAAGAGGGAATCTTTGATTTCCACTTCTCTTAACAAAATCCTGTGTTCCTATTCACAATAGCAAGCGAGGGTCTTTGAGGAAACTGATTTCTGGTGGACATACTTTCTTGCAATGATTTTATCCCAGGATTCACAGTTAATGATGTCTTGCAGTTTATGTGGAATCCCAGTCCCTCTGACTTGGACAGTGACTAGAGAGGACGGTCAAGTATACCAAAGAGTGATATTCCGCTAGCTGCTCTTTGTAGCCACAAGAGGATTTTTTCAATTCAAAGTATATCATTGGGCTGGAGAGACAGCACAGCAGGTAGGTGGTTGCCTTGCACTCGTCCGACCAAGTCGACTTAGGTTTGATTCCTCCGTCCTTCTCGGAGGGCCTGTCAAGCTACTGAGAGTATCTTGCTAGCAAGGCAAAACCTGGCAAGCTCCTCGTGACATATTCAATATGCCAAACACAGTTAAAGCAAGTCTCACCATGGAGACATTACTGGGCCCACTCAAGCAAATCAATGATCAACTTGATCAATGGGAGGACAGTGGGACAGTGCTACAGTGCAATAGTATCATTGTGAGGATATTCTGCTTAACAATGGTGTAATGAATGGAGATCACCTCAGGGTATCTGTTACCTTCAACCACCTGGATTAATGCTCCATCATTGTTTTTGTTCTACTAGTGTTACTCCCACCTATGGTTTAAAACAAATGCTCTCTATCAGCTCTGGGTACTGTCAATTTTTGGTCTCTTTCTGATGCAGTATTAAAAAAATACAAAAATTATTCTTTTCGGAATATTTGTTTGATATCATACAAATTGGGTTGGAGATTAAGTCCACTGTGCTCACTTTGGCAAAACTTCCTTTGAGTCTGAGCTGGCTGTATCTATAAGCTTCAGATTGTATGACAACATGAACCTGAAAGATGGGGCTGATACTGGGAGTCTGTCAGTGTGTGGATGTGGCTGTGATTCCTGTTGTGTAGAACCTAGACTGCAACCCTCCTGGGTGGTGCTCAGCTTGAGAATGTCTGCTCTAATTTGGGCCAGGTGTTGTCACACAGTTTATAGTAGTCAACAAGGACCCCTGACTATGATTCTTGAGTTTCAGTGAAATTCTGAATTATGTGAGAAGCCCAGCACTGCAACATGAACTGGTGAATGGGATACAGTCATGCTAGCTCAAGTAGTGAGAGGTTGGGGTAGAATTAAGAATGCAACACTAGAAGGCATAAGTTACCACAGGAATGTGTATTCTCTGCTCACTCCAGGAGTGACAACCTACTGTGTTGGATTCATCAAGGCCCAAATCTAATTTTAACTTATCAGTGTGGGCATAAAATTGATGCTCTGGGAGCTGGAGAGATACACAGTGGGAAGGTGCTTTTCTTCCATGTGCTTCATTACCCAGCATCCCCTGTGCCCCTCCAGGAGTTATGCCTGAGCCAAAAGCATGAATAAGCACTGAGCACTTCTGACTGTAGCCCCCAATCCAAAAATAAAATACGAAACAACTTTATAAGTGCTTTATAAGACTCTGGTTCAGCATACTTATGCTCAATGTTGGCATTTTTGTCCTGTAGTGACTTGCCAATTTGTTTTCTTCTTCTCTATTTCAGCTTCTCTTCCTTCTCATCCAGGAGAGGGAAGCATTATTGACTCTGATATTGTCCATAGTTCTGTGTTGTTTAGAGTTTAGTCTCCTTGAGGTGACAGCTGTTCTCTCTAATGAATATGTTCAGTGAGATCCTTCTTATAGTGCTCTTTTTTACTTCTGTTTTTTATTGTTATTATTTTATTATTATTTGTGTGTATTTGATGCCACTGTAAGACTCACAGAACTATTTTTAAAACATCTTGGCCTTACCTTACAGCACATAAATGTCATTTTTAAATCATGTAATAGTTGCTTCTTACTGTTCACTGTCATCTGACACTGCCATCAAATACAATGGAACAAAGTGAGAGTTCATGAAGGCAAAAGCAACCAAGACTCCTTTGTACTAAGTTAAAATATATAAACTTTCTATATATAAACTTTCTATACACCTGATATATGTAAGGAATTTGTGTGGTGACTTTGGCAACTGAAGCAAGCTGTTTCTGGTGGTTCTAATGGATAATGATAGACACTAAAGCATTTGTACATAAGTAGCTGCATACCAGTTACTATGAGATGTGTTAGTTTGTTAAATCAAATTAGATTTTGCTGATCTTCATTATAATATTTCTTGCTATATGGGTCTGAAACCATTGGAGATATTCTGTCAGATGCTAAGTGTATCTATTATGCTAGTTGTGCATTTCTGAACAGAGAAAATAGCCACCAATATGTTCAGGACCCACTGAACCTGTCACTAGACTGACTTGAGTTGAAATCACTTCATGATCACCTTAGTAACCACTGTTCTTATTGGTGTGTTACAAAGAAGTTATGTGTGTCCCCAAATCAATGTGAATTCAGAGTCCCTCTCCGACAGTCACTTTAAATTCTGATATTTCCCATTCTTATATGAATAGACTTCCTGGTAAAAGACCATAAATCCCTTTGGGGAGGTCTACGATAAAGACTTATACTATAAGTGTTGACAATGTACTGGGATATGTCCTCAAAGTGATGCAGATTCCCCATCTTTCAAGAGGTTTGATTTAATGAACTGACTTAAGTTTGGTAATAGAGAGACCTCAACTTTCTGTTTTTCATGATTCAGATAGAACTTTGTTTACTCAAACTAAAATGTTCTTCTTATACAGGTAAAAACATAATTTTGTAGGCTTTCTATCTTTTATTTCTAGAAACACCGTGATAAACTAAACAGCTTCACTGCTCTGCAGAGACAGAGTATTCAGATTACTGCTTTGACTCCATTGTCCATCATGGCAAGTACCCCCACATTGCCTTTGAGGGTGGAGTGTTGCCACCAGGTCTGATACTCTGGCTTCTAGTTACTGTCATTAAATTAGGTCACCCAGTTTAGTGCCTGACCTTCCTTTGTGAGAGCTTATCTACATACAGTCAAGAGTGATCACAGAAATCGTAAAAAATGCCCTCAAAACAAATGAGAATTTATACAAATTTTGTGACATGAATAATGTGACTTAATTTCTCAATAAGTTATATGGTTTTTACCATAAAAGCTAATTAAAGCTTATTTTGCCTCCTCCTGGCAGAACGACAGTATGGCATGGTGGAAAAGAAAGAAAGAAAGAAAGAAAGAAAGAAAGAAAGAAAGAAAGAAAGAAAGAAAGAAAGAAAGAGAGAGAGAGAGAGAGAAAGAAAGAAAGAAAGAAAGAAAGAAAGAAAGAAAGAAAGAAAGAAAGAAAGGAAGGAAGGAAGAAAGGAAGGAAGAAGAGAAAGAAAGGAAGAAGAGATAGGAAATAGATTTTCAATTATAGCTGATTTCAATAGTGACAGCACTAATTAGTAACCTGCACAAAGACATCTTTAATTATAGCTTTTAGAAATTTATGCATAAAGCTTTGCCTATAACATTATATTCACATAAGTTTTTTGATGTTGCCACAGCCTTGCTCATGTGATTTTTTTTTTCATTTTAAAGTGTGTGGTGCAGCCTGATACTATAATGCCATAGACTCCATTATTTATAAACAATATGAAATTGCTTCTTACAGTTCTTAGGATATAAGTCCACAATGAGTTTGATGAAATGGTCAGGTGATCCCCCTTTCAATCTGAAGATTGCTAACTTATTTTCATGGAAAGAGAAATGGGTCTCTGGCATGCCATTTATAAGGATACATTTCAATTGATGAGGAATTCATCTTCTATAACTTAATCACTCTATAAATTCATTTCCTAGTGCCATCATATTGGGGGTTTGTATGTAGAAGTATGAATTTGGAGAGGATGCAAACATGTAGTTTGTAACAGGCATTAATGCCAAACCTAGAAGTGCTAATATAATATCATAAGCATATAGCTAAATTAATCTTCAAAGTATACTTAGTACTGTAATCAGTGGTCAGATTAAAAATTGTTCACTTTATCAACTTTTTCTACTGCTTCATAATATAAACTCTTAATTCCTAGTACTAGAGTTATTCCATGGCTTAGTGTAAAATAGAAGAACATCAGAGTTCAACAATCATCTCCACTACTGGCTGAATATTCAGTGTGCCTGACTTCTTTTCTATATGACTAGCATAAACTATACCTATCTCAAAGAAAATACTAAATGAGTCAATGCTTGTATGAAGTTTAGAATGTGGCCCATAATAAGCTCTCAATAAATGTAAGCCACTTTTATTACTCAGTTCATTTCCCCTTATACTACCTGCTACCAGATGGTGCCTGGGTGAAAGTGCTTGCTGAATGAATGGAAAGGAAAACTAGGAGACCTTTACCTAACAGAATATAATGTTTCAATGAAATTACACTCTGCAGAGAAAGCAATTTGTACTGTTTAGGTGGAAAACAAACAAGGAACTAGACTTTGGCTTTGAGTTGTGTGAATGGAAGATGGCATTGCTCCCGTGACCCACATTCACATTCAATAACAAGACCAGAGAGAAACAGCTTTTAAGAGCCCAACAGGAATTGTCACCTAAGACTAGCTCTTTGACAAAACAGCCACTCCATTCTTTCCTTTTACACAGACGTCCCTTACACTTTTCAACTGTTTGGCAGTACGACTCTCCTGAGATTGAGAAAGAGTGTGTCAGATTGCATTGATCCCGAACATAACAGAGGTGACAGTATACTAGAAAGGGTGCTTTCATTGATTGGGAGCACTCTTTTTCCAACAGCGGGAAGAATCTTCTCACAACCAAAGTGCTAAAAGATAGAATGGCCAAGTAAAACCTTGGGCAAGGCGGAGTCACCCACATTTCCAGAAAAAGCCCTAATTCCATGAAAAAGTCAAGCTCACAAGCAAGTTCGTCACTAAAAATTTTCCAGAATGAGGATTTGTCTGTATTATTCATAAGTGATTTTATTAAAATGCTCAGTGCTAATTTACTCCTTGATTTAAAGAAATCAAAGCATTCTCTTCCATACCAAATGGGAAATTCTCTAGTATATTGATCTAGTTATAACTTAAAACAGTGCAATTTAAAATCTCTGGAGTTTTTGAATCCAATGGGAAGAGCTATTAATCAACGTTTATGTGAATTATGAAGTAACATAAAGCATTGATGTATTGACATTGTTGTAAAACTATAATCAAACTGAGGTATTATGCAACTATTTTAATTTATAGGTTATTCAAGTATTGCCATTTTATATTTAAAATAAGGTAAGTGAACATTTAACACATTCTAATTTATTTAGTTTCAAGTTCTAATTGACTAGCTCAGAAAAATAATCTTTCAATAAGCTATTTTTTTAGTTTTATTCACTAAAAATATATTTATTCTATGAGATCATAAAATTGGAATTATGATATACATCATGTCATTATTTAGTACTGAATACTAGCCAGAGGGCATTATAGAGATTCATATGCTTGGTGGACATATGATACAAATTACCTGTCATGCTTCTAAAAACTTGAAGAGTAAAAAGAATTGGAACAATCTTATATTTAAATGCAAATGCACTGGAAATGTAACCATTATTAGCTGCTTCTGGTTTATTGATTCTTTGCTTTTTTAATGAAATTTAGATCAAATAGTGCCAATATTCTTATTTATTGATGCCAATTTATTTGACACATTTAAACAGTACCCCAAACTCTCATTGGCAAACTCCCTCATACTCTGGCAGAAAGCAAAGCTTAAGAATGGAAGCAATAGGCTTTACATAAAGTACATTCTGTACTTCCTCCCCAGGGCAAGAATAATTTCCATCCCAGACACACTCCAAACCTTGCTTGACTTCGATGACAGTACCAGTAAAAAATTATTTCACATGTACCAAAATGGATAGCCATGACTCTCAAGTTTCTTTTCACAGCTTTGACACTATTAATTTACCAATTGAGAAATTTATCTTGTGGGAGTATTTGGGAACTGCAAAGGAACACTTTGATGTACCTTTATCCTGTAAGACTGTGGATTCATTTCTAGAAGTCTAGAAGTGCAACTGTGTTATGTAAGATAGTAAGTGAAAAGTGGTAGGGGTAATAGAAATGTGGAGATAGATGGAGGATGCAAGTTTAAGGATATTGATTAGATTTGCAGTTATACAATTTTGTAAATCTTTTCTTTGATATATAATAGTTTAAGCACTTAAAAGACTATATAAACAATTGATTCAAATTTCTCAGTAAAGGAGAATGTAATATAGATTTTTTTTTAAAAATCAAACCAATTATGGGTCAGTTTCATTAATTTCTCTTTATTTCATTTAATTCTTTGTATAAACAGCAGTTTTTAAACCTTGTGATTAGAGTTAGCATCATTTAAATTACTCAGACACACAGCTAGACAGTAGACATGCCCATTTTAATTGATATATTTGTCGGTTTGGGTTTCAGAATCTGAAGTGGGAAAATAATAAAATAATATAAACACTGATATGTTGCCATGACAAGTTGGTACATGGTACGTCTTCACAGTGAGATACACTCAGAGTCTCCCACATTTTACCTGCAGTCAACTTTGCTATCTTTGTTTTATGCTAGAGTTTGAATCTCTTTTTATTATGTATAAAATTTATCACCTATAATATTTCTTAATTTTATAATATATAATATAATGAAAAATCAGGGCAGATTATCAGGATTCTCTGAAGAGACACTTCTCCTGCCATGAAGTAAAGACTAGATTGCAGGAGTGGGTCCATGTTAATAACATTCTCTAATGTGAAAGGATTTGCCAGCAGTGGGCCTGCACATGAGAGGGAATGCGGAAAGAGCTTTTCTCTCTGTCACACAATCTGTGAAATAAACAAGATTAAGTATAGATACTTTAGGAACTGATACATTTTGTAGTTTAATCACATATATATGTATATAATATACACTAATGATGTATAAGGCAAACATCTGTCACTGTCACTGTTCTTCCATTGTTCATCATTTTGCTCAAGTGGGCCCAGTAACATCTCCATCTTGAGACTTGTTGTTACTGTGTTTGGCATATTGAATATGTCACGGGTAACTTGCCAGGTTTTGCTGCGTGGGCAAGATACTCTCGGTAGCTTGCCAAGTTCTCTAAGGGGGCGGAAGAATCAAACCCGACTCGCCCGACTCATCCAGGCTGGCTGCATGCAAGGCAAATGCCCTACCGCTGTATAGATACATGTCACATTTTAACTGGAAGGCAGATCAGGTACATAGTTACACACAGGGCATTTGCCTTGCATGTAACCCACGTGGCTGACCTGAGTTCGATTCCTCCACCCAGCTTGGAGAGCCCGGCAAGCTACCAAGAGTATCTTGCCCACACAGCAAAGCCCGGCAAGCTAACCATGATGTATTCAATATGCCAAACACAGTAACAACAAGTCTCACGATGGAATTGTTACTGGGCCCACTCAAGAAAATCGATGAACAATGGGAGGACAGTGCTACAGTGCAGTGCTATTTTTATTATTATTATTATTATTAAACCATCATGAGATACATACAGTTACAAAGATTTTCATGCTTGGGTTTCAATTATACAATGTTCCAACACCCTTTCCTTCAGAGTGTACACTTCCCATGACCAATGTCCCCAGTTTTCCACCTACTTCCCCCCGCCCCACAGTCTGTCCCTATGGCAGGCACTTTTTTTCTCTCTCTCTTCTTTCTCTTCTCTGTCTCTCTGCCTCTGCCTCTCTCTCTCTCTCTCTCTCTCTCTCTCTCTCTCTCTCTCTCTCTCTCTCTCTCTCTCTCCTTTTGGGTATTGTAATTTTCAGTACAGGTTTGCAGACAGTTTACCTACTTTCAGCTTTCAATTCTTGTCCAGAGTGATAAAGCATAGTATGAGACTACCCAAGGACAGTAGAAACAAGCGACAGAAGAATCTGCCACAATCGGTAGCTTGCCACAATAAAGGGGAAAGGGCAATTAGGATTGAGGAGGGATCACTAAGACAATGACAGTAACATTTTGTTATGTTTAGCTTGCTCTGCTGGTTTGAAGACAATCTTGAATTTATAAATTTCCACTGAGCATAAAAGTCATCATGGCTGATATAAATGTCCTAAGGCTCTTTTCATCACTGCATTGCCATTTATTTCCTGCCAAATTAGTAGAAATGGAAAATTTCACTTTCTAGCTCATCCATATCATCCCATTGGTTCTGTCATTGGAGACAAACATTTGTCAAAATTCGGCTAATACTTTTGCATCATCTAAACAAACTTTATCCATTGTCCATTTGGTAATATTGAATATTCAATCTTTGATATAATAAGGAAGCTATTTCTTAACTCTAGCATGAATATATATACATACATTAGTGTCCCTCTACCCCTGACCAGCACCAAGGACCCGTTGCCTTAGTATCTCATTACAATATATTTCTGCTGAACCCACAGATGACATCACTTGATGAAACCAGACAGTGTGGTGTGAAGAGGATATAGCATCCTATATAACATCTGTGATAGATCCTGATGGGTCTCCCAGCATTCTCTCCTCTGACCTCTAAGCCTATACTGAATATTTTTTCTGATTGAGGTATTCATGGGCCACGTAGACCACATCAAATACAGATACAATCAAAATAATCAAGCTGATTGTGACATCACAAAAAGCTGATCACTATTAAAAGTCTTGGCTCTGGACCATGGCGCACAGCAGCTTGAGCTTGGGCTTCCCTGTCCTGCTCTGCTGCCATCTGCTCATGTGTCCTTTCTCAATACAGGACTTGCTTTGTGAGTTCACCAGTCTTCTCCACTTCTTCTTCCTAGTGTTAGACAATAGCTTGCTTTTGGGTCCTGGGGAGGGGTTTATCTGTAAAAACTACATAGATAGATAGATAGATAGATAGATAGATAGATAGATAGATATACATGACACTTTAATTATTATCTATCATTTATACATAGGAAATTATAGTAGATTATGATCATGCTTCCATGATTCAAAACATTGCTGAAGAAAATATGCATATATATTAAAAATTACAAAACAGATGCTAAAGATCTTTGCTTTTTAGTTGAATAGTTATTTGAATCTTATATACATGCTTTGGCCACTATTTGGTTAGACCTCTGAGCTGTGCTGAAATATTTAAGAAATGAGGCCAAGGAGCTAAAGGAGATAAAGGTCTTTGCTAGAGTTTATATCAGAGATTTCATCACTATGGTTTTAATTTCATAATAGAGATCTAAATGAGCAAGCCGAACAAAAAAGGAAATTTCTAATTTAGCTTGGAATAAATATAAGAGGCTTCATTAAGGAGGGATATCTAATTACAATATCAAGTGAAGAACAAAAGTTGAACTAACAAAGAATGAAGAGTAGGCAGCCACTTAATATAACTTTAAAAAATATGCTTCCCTTAAATCTAATGAACTTCCCTTAAGAAGCATCAAATATAGTCTTAAAGAAATTTCAGAGAATAATCTTATTTTTTGAGGAACAAACAAGAGCTTGATCAACACAAAGAGGTATCTTTCATTGAAGAAGTTACAGGTCACAAAAGCTTCAATCCAAATGCTATTTAGGTAGGATTTTAAAGTGGACTTGCTATTTCTTGCCAGCTAAAGCTCAGTAGTCAAGACAGTACTTTCCCTAGGGTGTACTTCCAGAGAAATGAGGACGAGTCTCCTTTATTTTTTCATAGGAATTGCAGTGGCACTAACTAGGAATTTGAAGTTAAGTCTCCTCAATATATGTCAGCATTATCTTTGCTCCAGGTTCTCATTAAACACGGGGTACTGTGCTTTATCTCAGACAAATAAATCACATTTTCTCAGAAGAAATCTGGAAATATTAATTTTAGCAGAACTTAGGATACAATGAACCAAGTTTTCAAAGAGAGATATTTATATATGACATGAAAAGTAGATACAAAGTTTGAAAAAAGAGTAGATACAAAAGTTTATAGAAAAATGAAGATCATTTTGGCTAAAATGATATTTTAGTTATCAAAGGGAACATTGATGGAACATAAATTCAGTAATTAGGTAGTCCAAATTAACAGTGTGTCCTAGATCATATGGCAGACATTTTAAAGAGTTTGGGGAAGTCATTGATAAGTTATAAATACAAGAGGATCATATGTAAAGGCAAAAATACCAGAGGAACTCCTGAAGGGCAAAGTTATTTTTTGTTTGTTTGTTTTGCTTTTGGGGTCACATCCAGCGATGCTCAGGGGTTGCTCCTGACTTGGCACTCAAGAATTACTCCCGGCGGTGCTTAGGGGACCATATGGGATTCTGGGGATAGAACCTGGTCGGCCTCATGCAAGGCAAACGCTCTACCCTCTGTGCTATTGCGCAGACCCTGAAAGGCGAAGTTTTTGACAAGATTAGCACTGTAGCACTGTCCTCCAGTTGTTCATCGATTTGCTTGAGCGGGCACCAGTAATATCTCCATTGTGAGACTTGTTACTGTTTTTGGCATATTGTATACAAGATTAAAATAAAACACCAAATCTCTCTCTCTCTCTCTCTCTCTCTTTATTCCCTCCATCCTACCTCCTCATCCTTTAGTCTGAATCCCAAATCTATGAATCTTCATTAATTATGTTTTAATAGTCACGTTTCTCAAATATAGGAAATACTGAATTCAGGATCTCATTTTCTTGCTAAAACAAAACATATTTATCTTTTATTGAGAGTTTATTAGCATATATATGACCTATAGATTAAAAAAATTTACATGTTCTTATTGCGAGGTAGGAAACATGCCTTTGGAAATTATCACTTGGTCCTATATCAAATTCATAATTTGATATAATGTGGTATCATTTCTATATGGGAAATTGAGCAGGCTATGAGATAGAACTTAATATGTCTATATTCTTTAATGAAGGGGAGAATTACTTAAAGAAGGCTCTTTTTGTGAATACAATTTGTTATGTTTATGAACCTCTTCTAAGTTTTCTGAATATTATCAAGATAAGCAATTTATGGCATGCATAAAATTACCCCATAAAACTCTCATTACCTTTATTGTACACTCTTGCCATAACATTTGACAAGTTCTTAGAAAAACTATTTCTCATTGAATGTAAGGAAATTCAGAAAAATGAAATATCTTGTAGTTGGTTGAAAAACAAACACTATTCTTCCTAGACAGCTTTGCTTGGAAAATGCTTTAGTTTATCTAAATGAAATAGTTACTAGATTAAAGATTTTTTTGCCCAGGAAATGTTTATAAATGTATGCAGATAATTTTTATTTTCACAATTGTGATGGTACTACTGGCCATTAGTGCACTGAAGTCAAAGGTGTTCTAATTATCTCACAAAGCCACAGAATAGTCCCTGCACTTTCACTGCTTTTTTTGTATTGGCATTTGATAATGACTGATCTTTATCTACTGAGAGGACAATGAGACAGAGAGGCTGAGAAAACAACCACTAGTTTAGAAAGATATTCATAAATGCATACAAAAGGCAATTAAGGGGGCCTGGAGTGATAGCACAGTGGATAGGGAGTTTGCCTTGCATGCCCTAACCCAGGTTCTATTCCCAGCATCCCATATGGTCCCCCAAGCACTGCCAGGAGTAATTCCTGAGTGCATGAGCCAGGAGTAACCCCGTGTATCGCTGGGGTTTTGCAAAAAACAAAAACAAACAAACAAAAAAGTCAATTAAAAATAAAAGAAATCCTGCCTATATTAAGATTAAGTAGCAGTCCTAGGAGCCCAGAAAGATAGTACGAAGATAAAGCACTGGCCTTGCAATCAGTGATCTCAAGTTTGATCCCTGGTACTGCAGATGGTCCCTTGAGTACCATTATATGGCCTCAAAACAAATAGAGCAAACAAAAAAAGCAATAATCCCTATACTTCCAGAATATAATATAAATGTTGACACTGAATTATAGCAATTTGAAAAGATTTTGGACTCAGTTCCATGGTCCAAAAGTCCTTTCTAAGTCTTAGTGAAAGTCACTATGGATGTTCACTAAGAGTAGAGTTCTTCACTTCTCCAAATGAACCACTGATATCGTGAGAGTGAATGGTGGGACACTAAGTAGATTAATTTATCCCTGTTAACTTAAAATCTCACTCGCTGAGTAAGACTCAAATAGATAATGGGATGTCTGGGGGTGGGAGATAGCAGCAGATAAAAGGACCACCCCCATCAGTCAAGGCAATATGAGTCTCTGTCTTTCTCTCTGTCTCTGTCTCTCAATCTCTCTCTCTCTCAATCTCCCTCTGTTTCACCTATGACCAAGTAGATGGTAGGTTAGTAGCATCTTACCCGTAGGCACTATACCATGGCCAAAATATAATAAAAGCTGAAGGGACAAGGAGTTAAGTTGAAGATTTCCACTTCTACTTAAATTTTAGAGAGGCCCAGTGACAGTTTCCAGAGCAGCAATCTCCAGCAAGAATACATCGGTGACAGTCTGCAGATTTCAGACTAGGAAAGCAGCGTTCACTGTACAGAGAAAAATGAGATATCTCTCCAGGTCATATATCATCATGCACTGAAGATGAGCAGAGGGTAAAAGACACAAGATATGAAGTCATACATTAGACTGGGCATCCAAGGACAGGGTGGCATTGTATCCAGCTGAAAGAAGAGGCCTTAACATTGGCACTCTAATAGTTTCCAATTCTCACTTCTCCATTGTGCGATACTTTGCTCTGTGTCAACCCAGCTAAGCAGGAACTTCATTAGGAAGAGTGCCTAGTCCTAGAAGTTTTTTTTTTTACAAGTCAGGATTGATTCTAGGAAAATTTGTATGAAATTTGCAAAGTCGGTCTAGTCAAGAGGTACTGCTGGAACTCACATTAGTCAGGTGGCTGACCTCAATGATGCAATCCGACACTTCTCCAGCTCTCTTTGGATTTCTTATTATATGCCTCTGGAGTTCCAAATCAAAAACCGAAGCTATGTGTAACAAATGCAAACCACTTACCTCACTGTTAAGGTTGATGCATTTGTATATGAATATGGGCTCCCATTTGTTCTTGTGAGCTCTGTTCTATACTCATGAATAATTTTTTGACCATCTGAACAAACTTCTGGTTTGAACCCTTGTCCTCTGATTAGATTTATCTTCATTCTTTTCTACTTTATGTCCAGACAGTTTGCTAGCAGCCATGACCTATAGCAATGACATTCTCCACCAAATATAGAAGCAACAGCCTTTATTTTAGTCTTAAACAGATTATATAATTGCATAAAATCCTAGTGTCTGTAATTAATGATTTATTGTATTATTCAAAGATTTCCACTTCTACTTAAATTTACTGAGCCTTAAGTCCTGTTCTATATCTTTGGCCCAGAAAAATTTTTATTTTAAGTAAGATCTTGGGATCCATTTGACAAAATTATCAAATTAAAGTAGAATAGCCTGTTCCAAAAAGCATACTATGGTTGGGAAACCAACTTCTGATGAAGAACCAGCTGCCCAATAGAATCATATTCTAGTGGGCTTTAAGAGCCAAATTAATACATTTAGATTCTTAGGAAGATTTAAATAATTTGAATTATTAAGTGATGTAAAGATTGAACATTTTTAATCTTAGTTGTTATAAAATCACTGCAATTAAAATATTAAATATTATCAGGACAGAGAGGTAGTACAGGAAGTACAATACTTGCTTGCATGCAGTGAACTTTAGTTTCAAGGTCCAGAACCTCCTATGGTTTCCAGAGCATCACCAGAGTTACTTCTGAGCACAGATCCAGGAGTAGCCCTTGAGCATTATTTGTTGCAACCTCCCCAATTAAATATTTGTCAACATCATTATGATCATTATGGTAATAAAAATTATAAAGTCAGGGCTTATAAAGAGGATTCTGACTCTAAATTGTATCATCTTAGTGTCTAATACTGTTTTTACTGTGTTTGGCATATCGAATACATCACGGGGAGCTTGCCAGGCCCTGCCATGCAGGCGAGATACTCTCGGTAGCTTGCCGGGCTCTTTGAGAGGGGTGGAGGAATCGAACTCGGGTCGGCCATGTTGGCTGCATGCAAGGCAAACGCCCAATATTCTACTATGTCCACTGAATTATAAGTTCATTTGGACAAATTGATTAATATACAATATAAAAATATGGATGATATTTTCCCTCACAGTGACTTATACTTAGAAGAACATGGAAGCTCTAACGTGGATATTTGGGAAGCAGGGCACCAAGCAAGTTACAAACCTGTGTCTTAGTTATATTTAATGGACTTACATGAGCTCACTGAGGTCACAGACATGACATTGGAGGAATTCATCCAGTTGAAATAAAAAACAGAAGCTACAGAATTAGCACCAAAAGACAGAAATATAGCCAAGCCCGGAGATTTCCTGGCAAGAATAAAGAGTTGTGGAAAACTCATCTCCTGCTTGTCTGGTCTAGTAAAACCTGACTGAATTATTAGAGAAAAGCAAAATTAAAATAAAAAAAAGATACATTAGCAAGATTCTTACCAAGGGGACTTTTCTTGGATGGGACCAAAAAGACATGGAAGTGAGGTACAGCTGATTCCAATGCAGTAGACGAGTTATGAAACCACTTGGATGATTCTGACTTGCCACCGGAGCTCTGTCTGGATCATAAAAACGAGGTTATACTCTTGCTAAGTGCACAGAGAGTTCTCTAGTTTGTCAGAGAATGTTCCTATGTCTGCTGAAGCAATTGGAGCAAAACTATAGAGAAAGAGCCCAAGTAACAGTTTAAAATGTTGTTGGTGTGTTAATTCTTTATTTTCTTATTCTTGCTGTCCTTTATAATAAAAATAAACTATCACAGTCAATGAACTGGAATGATACAAGTGACATAAATAATCTAAGCCATCACATTGACCAATGCTAATCTCAAGTTGTGCTGATCATGAAAAAGCAAATTAATATCAAAGAGAGAGAGAGACTTTAATCAAGGACTCATAACTTATTTATTTAATAATTTAGTTTTTGTTTTTAGCCCATACCTGTTGCTTTTTAGGTTTTACTCTTTGTTCTGTGCTCAAGGATTACTTTGGGCAATGCTCAGGAGGACCTTATATGGTGTCAGGGATCAAACCAGAGTGGGCCTGCTGAAAGGCAAGAACATTAAACCCTGTACTATTTCTCTCCCCTTTCATAGTTTATTTTGAAAATCTGGCAAGAAACTCCTTTTATTTAAGATAACCACAGTTTTAAAGGACAGATGATTAAGCAAACTTTCTAAAACCTGGTGTTAAAAATTGTGAAATGAGTACTTTTATTTCTTTCTTTGTGTGAAATTATTACAAAAATTAAACAGAATTACTTAGAAATAATGAATATGCCAAAATCTTTACAACAAAACCCTGAAATTTGCAGAAGAAATTCTAAGCAATTTCTAGTTTCCTTTCACTCTCAGTCATAGTCAGAAAGAGTTCTGTTAATCTCCTTCTCTTGGCTAAATTTCCATATATCACATACATTAAAATTGAAAACTATCTATGAGGACTGCTCACTTTGGATATTAGACTTGATAGAAAAGTGAATCAGAACCTGAATAAATGTATAATAGAGAATAAATTTAAAAAAAAGTTTAACTAAAGGGCCCAGAGTGAGAGTGCAGCAAGTAGGAGCTTGCTTTTCACTCAACCAAACACAGCTTCATCACCAGTACCTCACATGGTTCCCTGAGCCCTGCCAGGAGCAATCCCTGAGCTCAGAAGTCCTTAGCATGGATAGATGTGACCCTCAAACAAAAACAAAAAGACTAACTAATAAAATGGGCAACATGAGAAGACAATCAATTATTTAAAAGAAAAAGTTAATTAAGCCTGCTAAAGTTAATTATATGAGAGGTTGACAAATAATTGAATCATCATAATTGAATTGGAAATACATTAAACTATAACAAAAACAGTATTAATTAAATAAAAAATAGATCACTTGATCACTTCGCAATTCGTTACTCATCGATTTGCTCGAGTGGGCACCAGTAACATCTCCATTCATACCTGTTGTGTGCTAGTGTAGCCCAATGGCGTCAGCTCATTTTAGGAAAATGAAGAGCCTCAAAACGATTGTTCAGGGCCTTGATGAAGAAGTATGACCATCTCGTAGGTGGGCGTCCACACAATCTTTTGACGTTCTGTGGAATCCAGTTGGTAACGGCTCTAGTCCAGTGGTTGTCTCCAAATCTCATTACGTGTCCAGCCCATCTGATTTTTTATGCCTTGGCAAACAAGAAAGTATCCCTGATTCTTGACCATCGACGGAGGTCAGAACTTTGAATTCTTTCTCTCATTTGAGGGAAGTGTGATACTCCAAGCATACTTCTTTCGATTCCTCTTTGGGAGACCCAAATAGTGTTCTCATCCTGTTTTTGTAGGGCCCAGGTCTCTGAGGCGTATGTTAATGCAGGAAGAACAGTGGAATCTAAGAGAAGTGCCCAGAGCCGGAGGATCTTCATCTTCTTAGCTATTTCTTCGATGTTCTTGAAGGTATTCCAAGCTGCTCTCTTCCTCCTGTGCAACTCAGGTGCTAGGTCATTCATCATATTGACTTCTCGACCTAGGTACACATAACTGCTGCATTCGGAGATGTTCATTCCATTGAGAGTGAATGGAGCATCAGGAACAAGACCGTTTCTCATAAATATTGTCTTCGTGAGATTCGGCTGTAGTCAGACCTTTTCACACTCACAGTCAAAGTTGGCCAGCATTTGTGCTACTTGGCTAATAGAGGCCCTCCTGTTGATCGTCGATTTGCTTGAGCGGGCCCAGTAACGTCTCCACTGGAGACTTTGTTGTTACTGTGTCTGGCATATCCAATACTCTCGGTAGCTTGCCGGGCTCTCCGAGAGGGGCGGAGGAATCGAACTCGGGTCGGCCATGTTGGCCGCTTGTAAGGCGAACGCCCTACCCGCTGTGCTATCGCTCCAGCCCGCCACTTGGCTAATGTTTGGTGTTATTAGAATGATGTCATGAGCAAAGCAGAGGTAGTGTAGTTGCCAACCATCTATCTTCACTCCCATTCCTTTCTATTCCAGCCATTGCATGACATTCTCAAGGGTGGCACTGAAGAGTTTCAGTGAAATGGTATCACCCTGCCGAACCCCTCTTTGACATCGATGATCACCTCCCTGTAGAATGGTGAGATCCTGGTAGTGAATCTCTAATATATCTCATGGAGGGATCCTGATGTATCAAGTTTGAATGCCCAGTTTGGCTAGGGATTCGACGACTGCCTCAATCTCAAAAGAATCAAAGGCCTTCTTTTAAATCAATGAAGTTTATCCAGAGCGACATCTTGAACTCCTGAGAGACCTCAATGAACTTGGTTATCGTGTGGGTATGGTAGATCGTACTGAATCCTTGGTGGAACCCGGGTTGCTCGCATGGTTTTCCTTCATCTAGTGTTCTGCCAATCTTACTAAAGATGACTTGAGTAAACAGATTGTAGATGACAAACAACAGGCAGATCAGGAGATAGTTGCCAATGTCGTGGATGTCTGCTTTCTTGTACAGCAGTACAGTTCTTCTGGTTTTTCATTGGGATAGAAGAGTACCAACAGCAGGTTCTTCAAGTGTTTGGGTCTGACCTTGTCTGGGCCAGGTGCTGTTCACTTCTTTACTGACAAAATGGCATGTCAGATTTCAGAAGGGAGAACATTGGGAACAACATATTTATCCTGCAGAATTTGGTATGTGGGCAGGTAGACATGGCTATCAAAGAGATCTGAGTAGAAGTCATGGATAATCTTTTCCATTGTCCATCATGTAGTTGGCGAAGGACAGGTAGGCATTCGAACGCATTTCCTAGCTTCTGCCGCATCTGCCAGTACTGCTGCTCTTCTCTCTTTGAGGTCTTCCTTGATCGCTTCTCTGCACTGCCTTGCAAGTTTAGATGTTTGCTTGCGGTTACCTGAGGCTTGCGCAAAGCCACGTTGGTAAATAAGCTCAAGGGTTTTCAAAGACAGACTTTATTTTTTGTAGCTCTCTCTTGGCGTTCCTCACACAATCGTGAAGGTGCTGAACCAGACGATCGTATTCCTCGTCAATGTTGTCAGCGATGGCATCTTCCCATGTTGCTGCAATAGTGCCAAAAAGCTCCCAGTTGGTGGTCATTCTTGGAGTTCTCTTCTTAAACTTTGCAGCCCTTTCTCCCTGCTCCGTGAAGTAGAATTTTGCATGAAGGAGATGGTGGTCCAATTCCGTTTGGAATTTTGGGACAACAGTGACATCAGTAAGGCAAAACTGTGGATTAAATATGATGTGGACAGTTTCATAGTGGAAATGTCCACAGGGAGACTCCCTTGTCCAACATTTAGATTCGGCCTTCTGGAACTATGAGTTATCTTGGATGGTCTCAGTCAACATGATGAACTCAGACAGTCTCTCACCCTGTTAGTTCCATTCTAGGCCATGGTTCCCAATGTGAAGTTCTTCATCTGATCTTCTTGGTCCGATCTTGGCATTAAAATCACCAACAATGATCTTGTAGAAGGTGTGGTCTTCTTTATAGAACTCCTCCAGGTCCATGTACAACTTCTTAATTTCTCCTTCCCCATAATTGGATGTTGGTGTGTAGACAACGAAGATAGAAAATACCAGCAGTGAACCACATCTATTCAAGTGTAATCGTCCGATTTGTGTTGTTAGTCATTTGAATGAATCAGTGCTCATGGCCAAGTTTGTGTTGACCACCACCGATGCCTCTTTTGTTGCATGTTCCAAGGAACAGTTTTTCTCCAGTGTCAAAAACAGCATGATGTGATTGATGCTCGGTTGGACCAATAATGTTGTACTTGATCTTTTGTGCTTGCACCATCAGGTCCTCAATGAATACATCTGATAACAGCGTACTTGCATTTAAATGAATACATTTGATAACAGCGTACTTGCATTTTTGTCTTTCTTCATTTTGGCAGCCTAGTTCACCCTTGATATTTTATCAGCCTCTCCTTCCTCATTCTTCTAAACACTGCCATATTGGTGGCTCTTTCAGGGTCAGGGGAAAGAGACCCATTGTATTTACTGGTTTTGGCATATCAAATACGCCACAGACGCTTGCCAGGCTCTGCCGTACAGGCGGGATATTCTCGGTAGTTTTCCAGGCTCTCCAAGAGGGATAGAGGCTTTTAGTGCGACCTCTAATCGCCTTGCAGGTGTTCCCATGGTTCGAACCATATTTGAACCCTATCAAATATGGTGCGGCAATCCAGGAAGATGAATATTAATTTCTGATGATGTGTCCGGACACTACTTCCACAACCCAGCCGTAGCCACACTCCAGGACGCTTTCTGGACACATCATAAGACACTAAATACCCATCTTCCGGAATTGTCGTACCATATTTGATAGGGTTCAAATATGGTAACACCTACAAGGGTGATTAGAGGTCGCCCCAAAAGCCTCTATCCCTCTCGGAAAGACTGGCAAGCTATCGAGAGTATTCCGCCCACACGGAAGAGCCTGGCAAGCTATCCGCTGTGTATTCGATATGTCAAACCCAGTAACTACAACTGGTCTCATTCACCTGACCCTGAAGGCTTCACCGACATGGCAGCGCTGAGAAGGATGAGGAAGGAGAGGCCAACAAAATCTCAAGGCCGACATAGGCTGCCACAACAAAGGAAGACAAAAATGATCGTCTGTACTTTCAATGCACATACGCTAGCATCAGATGCATCCATCGAGGACCTGATGGTACAAGCGCGAATGATCAAGTACAACATCATTGGTCTGACCGAGACAAGAAGGCACGAATCTCACCATGCCGTTTTCGACACTGGAGAAGAATTGTTCCTCGGAACATGCGATAAAAGAGGTGTAGGAGGCGTTGGTGTCCTTGTCAACACAAACTTGGCCAAGAGTATTGATTCATTCGAATGTCTAACAACCCGAATCGGACGTTTACATTTGAATAGATGTGACTCACTGCCTGCAGTTTCTATCTTCGTTGTCTACGCACAAACGTCTCATTATGATGAAAGAGAAATCGAGAAGTTCTACATGGAGCTAGAGAAGTTCTATAAAGAAGAACACACCTTCTACAAGATCATTGTGGGTGATTTTAATGCCAAGATAGGACCGAGAAGATCATCTGAAGAACTTCACATCGGGACCCATGGCCTAGAATGGAACAAACACGGTGAGAGACTGTCTGAGTTCATCATGTCGACCAAGACCATTCATGGTAACTCACAGTTCCAGAAGGCAGAATCTAAACGATGGACATGGGAATCTCCCGGTGGACGATTCCACAACGAAATAGACCACATCATATCCAACTGACAGTTTTGCCTCACTGATGTCGCTGTTGTCCCAAAATTTCGAACGGGATCGGACCACCGTCTCCTTCGTGCAAAATTCTACTTCACAGAGCGGGGAGAAAGGACTGCAAAGTTCAAAAAGAGAACTCCGAGAATGACCACCAACTGGGAACTCTTCGGTACTTTTGTGGCAACATGGGAAGATGCCATTGTTGACAACATTGACGAGGAATACGATCGACTGGTTCAGCACCTCCATGAATGTGCGAGGAACGCCAAGAGAGAGATAGCCACAAAAAAGCCTATCTTTGAAAACTCTTGAGCTAATCCGCCAGCGTGGTTTGGCGCATGCCTCTGGCAACCGCAAGCTAACGTCCGAGCTCGCAAAGCAGTGCAGAGATGCGATTAAGGAAGACCTCAAAGAGAGAAGAGCAGAAGTACTGGTAGATGCGGCAGAAGCCGGGAAAAGTATTCGTAACGCCCGCCTGTCCTTCGCCAACTATAAGACCAAGATAACTGCCCTCCGACGTCCTGATGGATCCATCACATCCTCCAGAATGGCAATGGAGAAGATTATCCATGAATTCTACTCAAATCTCTTTGATAGCCATGTCCACTTGCCGACATACCAAATTCCACAGGATGGATATGTCGTTCCCAACATTCTCCCTTCCAAAATCCGACACGCCATTTCGTCGGTAAAGACAAGGTCAGACCTGAACACCTGAAGAACCTGCCGTCAGTACTCATCAATACACTGGCTCGGCTCTTCACTCGCTACCTGTCTGAATGCAAGGTTCCGTCCCAATGGAAAACCAGCAGGACCGTACTACTGTTCAAGAAGGGAGACATCCATGACATTGGCAACTATCGCCCGATTTGCCTATTGTCTGTCATCTACAAGTTGTTCACTCGAGTCATCCTAAATAGGATTGGCAGAACACTAGATGAAGGACAGCCATGCGAGCAAGCCGGGTTCTGCAAAGAATTCAGCACCATCTACCACATCCAGACGATAACCAAGCTCATTGAGGTTTCTCAGGAGTTCAAGATGCCGCTCTGTTTAACGTTCATTGATTTAAAGAAGGCCTTTGATTCTGTTGAGACGGAAGCAGTCATTGAAGCCCTAGCCAATCAGGGCATTCAAGGCCAATACATCAGGATCCTCCATGAGCTGTATTGAGGATTCACTACCAGGATCTCACCATTCTACAAAGAAGTGATTGTTGATGTCAAGAGAGGGGTGCGGCAGCGTGATACCATTTCACCGAAACTCTTCAGTGCCACCCTTGAGAACATCATGTGATGACTCGAATGGGAAGGAATGGGAGTGAAGATAGATGGTCGGCAACTACACCACCTCCGCTTTGCTGATGACATTGTTTTAATAACACCAAACATTAGCCAAGCGGCACAAATGCTGGCCGACTTTGACCATGAGTGTGGAAAGGTAGGACTACAGCTGAATCTTATGAAGACAATGTTTATGAGAAACAGCCTTGTTCCTGACGCCCCATTCACTCTGAATGGAACGTTCATCTCCGAATGCAACAGCTATGTGTACCTAGGTCGAGAGGTCAACATGACAAATGACCTGGCACCCGAGCTGCGCAGGAGGAAGAGAGCGGCTTGGAACGCCTTCAAGAACGTCGAAGAAATAGCTAAGAGGACGAAGAACCTCCGACTCCGGGCACATCTCTTTGATTCCACTGTTCTTCCTGCATTAACATATGCCTCAGAGACCTGGGTCCTACGCAAACACGATGAGAACGCTATTCAGGTCTCCCAAAGAAGAATAGAAAGAGCTATGCTTGGAATATCATGTTTCACTCAAATGAGAGAAAGAATCCGGAGTTCTGACATCCGTCGACGATCAAGAATCAGGGACACTGTCTCATTTGCCGAGGTGTTGAAAATCAGATGGGCTGGTCACGTAATGAGATTTAAAGACGACCGCTGGACTAGAGCTGTTACCAACTGGATTCCACGGGATGTCAAAAGACCGCGTGGTCGCCCACCTTCCAGATGGTCAGACTTCTTCCTCAAGAACATGAACGATCGGTTTGAGGCCCTTCATGTTCCCGGAGCGAACAGATGCCATTGGGCTACACTAGCACGCAACAGGGACAAATGGAGACGTTACTGGCGCCCGCTCGAGCAAATCGACGACTAACGGGAAGTTAAGTGATTAAGTGATTTAGTGTCCGGAAAGCATCCTGGAGCATGGTGGCACTAGGTAGTGGAGATAGTGGTGGTAGTGGAGGTCTGCCGGTGAGCTATTAATCTGGTACTGATAGGGTGGATCTTCTGTGTGGAATCCCTGGTTTGCCGGTGGTTGCTGGAAGCAGACAGGCAGGGTAGGGATAGGCTCCTGGTTTTAATCCCTTGGTCACCTGTGGTTGGTGGGAGCAGGCAGAGGATCTCTGTTCCCGGGTTCATGGAGCCTGGAGTCCAAGGTCTCAGAGTTCTGCTTACCTGGTTCTAAAAAATAGAAGAAAACAAAATACAGTTAAAAGCTTAGCTGGTAGTATCAAAATATGTATATCTTATATTTTACTTTATTTATTTTTTTATTTTTAAAATGTTGTTCACAATAATTGATTATGTTTAATATTCAAACACCAGTCCCACCACCATTACACCTTCCCACCACCATTCTTCAAATGTTTCCATCCCAAACCCCAAACCCTTCCCCCAATGCAGAGCTGAAGTAATTTTTTGTGTTTATTATTATGAGTAATATGCTAAAAATAATCCAAAAATTTCCTTAGAGAAAAATGTGTGAAGATTGTTGCATTTCACTCAGGAGCTATTAAGACTTTCTGTAAGAGATTACTAACATGCTGTTAAAGTTTGAGCCTTGTGTGCTTATATCTGTATCTGTATAAATGTATTTCTCCCTAAGATTGGTTGCCTTCTTCTTTAAACCCCATCAAATGTGGTATGCTACTCTTGATATATTGGTGGTATAAATGTAAATATAAATGGTATTAGACGTCCAGGAATAGGTTCAGTCATGGGAGAGACCAGTTCGAGCATGTGAAGAACGGCTGTAACCATGGTGGCAGTTGAGTTCTGGAGGAATTTGGATGCCGGAACTGGGTCCATTGGGTGGTAAGGGGCCTCACTCACCCCCATCTGGATTGCCCCAACTGAAACAGCCTGGCAGCATGGCTTATGGTATATTGTTCTTTGTGCTCTCTTTCGAGAGATTTATAATGAGACTCTGGATCATGGCCATTGATGAGATTATATGGTGCCAGTGGCAGCTTGTGGGTATGACTGTCAAGCTGCCAGAAAAAGGGGAGGTCTGGGGAGAGGTCACCCACTCCTGATTCTGTTGAGCCTGGAGTTTTCAGTCACGAGTCTGACATACCTGGATTTTTCTGCAGATTCACTCGTGGGTGAGGCTCATCAAAGCGTTTGGAGAGCAGCCGTGAGCATGATGCTGATTGAGTTCTGACTTTCAACATGTTTGTCACAGTTTTGAAGAAGGCAGAAAGATGGGGGTAGAGGGATTAAGGGTGAATAAGGGGGCTAGAAAGAAATTTTCAGAAAGTAATAAAACCGAGGCATAATTTAAGGAAATAACTTTGTCACCAACCCTAAAGAGGCTCCAAAATACAAGGGCCAGATCCTCTTGTGGATCTAGGAATTAGGGACTGATAAGACTTTTAACTTGTGCCAGTGATGGAGATACACCCGAGGAGATATATCATAACCTGTGCTCCCTGTAAACCTAAATTTACATCATTTGTATCATCTATAATCTTCCACACACCTGGCAGAAGCAAATGCAACTCCTCTTAAAGATACGCTCTATCATCCTTGACCTTAGATTATTTTCAGATGGGGCCAGAGTGAAGTACAGTAGGTAAGATACTTGCACTCAGCTGACACAGTCTAAATCTCTGCCACCCCATGTAACCCCCCAAACCTTCCAGGAATGGTTCCTGAGCACAAAGCCCTGAGCACTGCTATTTGGGGTGTAGCTCCCAAACAAAAAAGAATTCTCAAATAATAATTTTCCAAGAAAAATAAACAGCGCACAATTAAAAAGTAACCTATTTCAAGAGGAGGAGCATCATGAAAAAGAACTTACAGAATCCACAAAGAGCTAGTAACTGCAACCTATAGACTAAAACTTACATTGTCCTCTAAAATTCTTTCCAAACTTTAGTAGAAGGAATGATGATAATTACATACATATAAAGTACACATTAGTACTGCAATAACATAGCATGTAAATTTTGTAAGCAGTAGTTTTAGCATTTGTTTTTATAAGGACCTAGCAACAGAATTGTTAGAGCATATGGTGGCTCTTTTATTTTAGAAATTTTCATATTCTTTTCCATAGATATTGGAACCACTTTTTGGTTCATTTTATTTTGGAGCACACCCAGTGTTGTTTACGGTTTATTCCTGACTCTGCATTTAGGAATCACTCTGCAGTGCCTGGGGGTTCATAGAAGGTGTCCGGGACCGATCACTGGTCAGTTGCCTTAGGAACAAGCATCTTATCTGCATTACGATCTCTCCAGCTTGAAGCTGACCCATTTTACATTTTACAGGCAGTAAACAAAGTTTTATTTCTCTTCAAGGTCTTGTTGTTTCTGACATTTTTGATAGAGCCTATCTTGCTGCTATAAAGTGATACCTCATTTTGATTAGTATTTCACTGATTATCAGTGATGATGATCAATTTTTCCAAGTAACTTGTTTATTCATGTCTTCTTTGGAGAAATATATATTCATCTGTTTCCTTTTTTTTAGTGAGATTGTTTGCAGTTAATTTTTGTGAGTGCTTTACATATCTTAAATATAATCATTTGCCAGAGTATGGTATTACTATAAACAGTGTGAAATTTGATGAGGATTTTTCACTCGATCACATATGCAACCTTGCACCTCAGGAACTGTGGAGCTGGGCCCATTTGAGGTGGCAAAAAGCTGGTGTGGAGGCTGCTAGGGCCTAGACAGAAAGGATATCACTTTTCCTTTTGTTGATAAAATATAGCACATTAGTTGACTTGATTGTGTTAAACCATCCCTTCTTTCCTAAAATAAAATCTCATTTGCTCAAGATGTATGATGCTTAAATGTACAGCTGCATTTGGTTCTCCTCCTTTTTTTGTGGATTTAAAAGAATATTCCTCTTTGATTTCTTCATTGACTCTATGGTTATTCAATAGGATACTCTTCAGCCTTCAGATGTTTGAATTTTAAGCCTTTATTTTTATGGTTAATTTATACCGTCTGAAGTGACACTTGATGTAATTTTAGTGTTCATGAACAATATTGACCTTTAAAATTTTTTTCATAGAGCACAGTCTACCCTGAAAAAAGATAACATGTATACTAGGTAAGAATGTGTGTGTGTGTGTGTGTGTGCGTGTGCACGCACACGTGTACTACGTAAGAACATTTGATGTCTTAATACAGATACATATGTGATAATTTGTATGTTTTTCTGCTATACTGACCTCTTAATCATTATTGAATGCCTTTGTATCATTATTTTTTTAGTTAGAAATGAAAATCATCTGATTGAAATATGATAATCACTGCCTTTTAAATGCAGACATTTACCTGTTGATCATTTTCTACCCTTTAATCTTGAGACCCTTATAGACGTTCATGTGGGTCTTCTATAAATAGGTCATATTTTGTTTCATTGTACATTTGACAACTCTATCTTTTGATTAGTGATTTAAAATCATCTACATCCCAGGGTAATATTGATAAAAAGAAATTTGTTGTCATTTCTGTGAAGACTTTGGATTTTATGTTTTCTTATTTCTTTGAATCTTCCTTAATTACTTCCTATGAATTTTTGATATCTTTCATTTGTATAACCAGTTTCCAGTTCCCTGTTATTGTTAAATTTATTTTAAATTTGTATTGTCTTGATATTTCCATGAGTTTTGCATCTGGACTTCTAGATTATATTACACTTTATTGCAAATAAGTGAAAATATTTCTAAAGCAGCCCATTTTTACTGTCCTTTATCACCTTTTATTTTATGTGTTTTAAGTATCTTACTCCTTCCAGGTCTAGCTTGGTTTATTTTGTTTTTCTTTCCGCAAGATCATTTAGTCTTCCTTGCAGAGGTTGTCTGGTGTTCACAAATTCCATTGGTCCATAGCATGCATTCACTTCTGGCAGCAGCTGTAGTGCTAAGGTTAAGTAGAACTGAGTAGCTTCCTGTGGGTATGGCATTGCAAGTGTTTGGCAAGGTCTGAGGCACTGCTTAGCTGTGATTAATCGTTCTACCTCAAAGGTGACTCAGCACACCTACGTGCTATGTTTTAGCATGCTTTGATGGTAACTAGGTGTGCACAATCACAATTGCTCTGTGGCAGTTTTTTGTCAATTTATACTAGATTGTGAGTGACTGGGAACACTGATTATCAAGTTCCAATGGCCTAAGCATTAGAGCCCAGGAATTCAAGCTGGTGAATACCTTGGTGCAGTTGTGTACAAAGTATGTTTACCCTTGGAGAATGACATAAGTTTCAAGATTTCAAGTTCCAAGTTCCATAGGGGACCAATATTGAGATGACTGGGAAATCTGGAGAAAGGGGGGAAGAGAGGTTGAAGTTTGAAAGAATCTGAGTCTCTGCAAAGAGCTTGACCCAAGTTTGGTATAGATTTTACCATAATCATAGAACATTGACACAGATTCTCCCTAATTCAGCTAGTTTGTCTCCTGCCATTTAAAATACTAACATCTAGAATTAATTGCAAGTGAAGTATGCTTTCTTGTGCGGTGGCCCCTTATTATGAGGTATGAATGTCCAAAAGTAATAATTATTTATACTGACTTTTAACTAAACCCACTAATATTGCACTGGCCTCTCATACCTGTTATGGGAATGAAATGCATAGCAATTAAAATATGTTCACTATTTTTCATTAATCTATTAAAGCGAATAAATCACAAATAATAAAGCATCTATTATAATTAGAACATAATAATAACAAATGGCATAAGACTTCACAATGACAAAGCTATTTGGAAACTGTTGTCATCACAGTGTGGACCCAAATAAACTGTTGTACCAATTATAATAATTGTACTAAATTGATGACAGAGTTTGTTGAAACTGGGCAAGTGTTTCATGACCATAACTAGAAAAACAGTCATATATTCAACAAATTATTGCCTATCTTAATCATTTTATATAGCTAAGAAAAATCACAGTGAATATTGTTAGACAGCACACCTTATTATAACAAGTATTATCCCAGTTTTGCCACTATAAATACTAGTGACAGGTATTGAGACCAATTTTATCATTTTCCTGCTCCTCTTATTCTTAATTGTAAAAGCAATGGATGATTTTTTTAAAGCTGAGAATGTTTTCATCACAAAGGCAGGAAACCTCCTGTAAACTTAATCCCAGCAGGAAATGCAGGGCCTAAGTAACTGCAACAGCTAAGAGTAAATTGGATATAATACGTCAGCTAACAAGAACCTCTATTGGAAAATCTAATCTCTCTTATTTTACATTGATTCATTTAATAGTGAGATTTCCCTTATTCAATAGTAAAAATTGTACTTATAATTGCACAATTTATAATTATTATTGGCACTGAAGATGTGGAAAAAAATTCTTTCCCACTAGATATGAGAAAAATTGTGAAGTTGGATTGGCCATCTTCAACCATATGTTTTTGTCTACCACTGTCACTCATGTTGTCCAGATCTGGGACACATGCCCAATTCAGAGATGAGCAGCATAATGTGTCCCAAGTAAAACAAATAAAGTTAAAGTGGAATCATTTATCTAAAGGAAAAGATAAGCCCTGATTCTGTAAGAGGGGTTGGAAGTGAAATGAATCAATATTTATACCATGAACATTTATTTCATCTCATACTTTTCAACTACTAAGGTTGAGAAGTAACATGTTTCATGCTTGAACTGAATCAGTACTTGCTTGTATAAATATGCATTTATCACTTTTACAAATAGACAACATAAATTTCTCTAACTACTAGATAATTCTACATTGTGAAATACATGGTACAGATAGTCATCTTAATAATAAAAAGAACCCCTTAAAGGTACTTAAGAGCTATACTAACCCCTCAACATTCTTCACATTAAAACAATTCTATTTACCAAAAGAGAGTGAAGGAAACTTTCTAGAGCATATACTGTTTAGGGTTATAAAAGCAAATGCAACACAATTCACATTTAAATTACCTGGGGGGTCACATTTTACATTTCAGAATGCTAGTATTAGTAGACCCTTGCTGTGGAACCAATGCTTATAATTTCCCCCAAACTTCATATTTTAGAATATTGTGCTCTGGCCATGGTGCTGAATGCTGGAAGGGCAAAATTGCGCAACCTTGGCCAGCCTTGATGAGCAAAGGTTCAAAATCTGTCTTGAAAGCTAAAATGGATGTTTATTTTCCTTCTCCTCCTCCTCTTCCTCTTCCTCCCTATCATCCTCTTCCTCCTCCTCCTCCCATATCTCTTTCTCCTCCTTCTCTTCCTCCTCATTTTCCTCCTTCTCTTCCTTCTCTTCCTTCTCCTCCTCTTTCTTTTCCACTTCCTTCTCCTCCTCCTCTTCCTCACCCTCTTTCTCCTCCTTCTTATTCTTCTGGATACTAACTTTAAGAAGTGAATAAATAGCTCCTATATTCTTTGACTTTGATGAAGAAGAGAAAAGACGGAGCCTAACCCAACAAAATGTCACATTGTTGACTCTAAATGTGAGAAAATAGTTTTCCCTGGGCTTGTACCCAGAAATACAGGGGCCTCCAAACACAGAACTAAAGCACTGAGGTGCACAAAATCAGATCAACTACTCCTTGGAGTGGCCTTAGAGCTTCGTAAACATTGCTTCAGAGACTCTTCCAAAAGTAGCACTGCACTGTAGCACTGTTTCCTGTTCATCGATTTGCTCGAGCGAGCACCAGTAACGTCTCCATTGTGAGACTTGTTGTTACTGTTTTTGGCATTTCAAATATGTCACGGGTAGCTTGCCAGGCTTTGTCGTGCGGGTGGGATACTCTCGGTAGCTTGCCAGGCTCTCTGAGAGGGACAGATGAATCGAACCTGGGTCGACCGCATGCAAGGCAAACGCCCTACTGCTGTGCTATTGCTCAAACCCCAATCTCCTTATTAAAAATATTATTAAACACTCTCAAGACAGATCTAGGTCTGAATCCAAGACTCAGTTTCCCCACAGTCATCCTTACTGAACTGAATTTTTTTTTCATTCACTAGGCTGGAGCGATAGCACAGCGGGTAGGGCGTCTGCCTTGCACGCAGCCAACATGGCCGACCCGAGTTCGATTCCTCCACCCCTCTCAGAGAGCCCGGCAAGCTACCGAGAGTATTCGATATGCCAGACACAGTAAAAACAAAGTCTCCAGTGGAGACGTTACTGGGCCCGCTCGAGCAAATCGACGATCAACGGGAGGGCCTTTACCTTACCTTTACCACTAGGACACTTATTGAGGAGCTGAGCTGAGTTTTAATCCTCTATCATCAGCAGTCTATTCAACTTTTTCTGGTATAGTGTTATCAAAGTGCTTTTAGTAAAAGATAATACTAATAGCTCTGAAAAAGCACAATGATATTAAAATAAGGCTCTGTACAAAATGTTCAATATGAACTTGCATGTCTCTTGCATATTTTTGTTTAAGAGGTCAAAACTTAAAAAAAAAAAACTAGGAAAACTGAAATCAGCTTGGCCAACATATCTAGATTATGCTCAGCTAAGTGTTGATAACATCTTGAATGAAAATGTAAATATGACAAAGTTTGTTTTTCAGTCAGAAAGTCTTGGTAGAAGCTTTGTTTTGCTACCAACCAAAAACTGTTGTATTTACACTGGGGTCATCAAACTTTTCCTATAAGGGTAAGTTAATGAATATTTTAAAATTCTGTGTGATACATAAGCTCCTTGTTGCAATTTTTTTCATTTTGTTTTTTCCTTACTTTAAAAATATGAAAACCATTCCTGGCTTGTGGAATACACAAAAACAGACTGCAGCTCACAGCTGACCTGTGAGCCACAGTTTTGCCAACTCCTAATTTTAAGAAAGCAGAACCCACGGAAAATGCCCAAAGTTACAGAATAAGCTAAGAAAAACTCTGCTGGGTTGTGCTTTCCTGCCTATTTCTCCCTTCAACATGTACCACTCTTTGGCTTTTTTCCCAATTTGGAGAAGCCCAGATTTTCTCTAGGACACACAATCCTACTCAATGTTTCTCCCCTTCTTCTAAATAAATTTTCGTTGAATAAAACCCATCTTGCTTCACACACACACACACACACACACACACACACACACACACACTAAGTTCTGCTGATATTAGGTTGCAACAATAAACTGAAAAACATTTTAAACAAAAAAGTTATTAAAATTATTTTTTATATATACAACAAGATCTCTTTAAAACAGTGACCGTTTCTCTAACACTATCTATGTCATTTTAGTTAACATAAAAATGACAAATTTTATATGTATATTTTCAATTTAGCTACAGCTTAATGAAAGTTTCTTCTTTAGTTTTACCAAATTATTAAGAAATTTTTTACAATGCCTATTTATAATATTTTTGCTACAAACATGTATTATTTTATTTACTTGACTATAAATGTAGGGCAACAAGAAGTTAATACACAAGCATAGAAAGTTCCTGTGAGTCCTGCATTACATTTTATCAATGATTTTTCACAATATTAATACCATGTGTAATTAACATTTGTGCAATCACAGATATTTTCAAGTTTATGTTACTCATACAGTAGGTACGTATAGTTTTATGCATTTTTATTGAATGTGTAGCTTTGTGAAACTACCACCACAAGATAGACACTGAACTGTTTTATCTCATGTTACAACTTGCAGCACTGCTTTTACATATTAATTCCCTCTAAAGTCCTACCTTCTGGAAACAATCTTATTTTTTGATTTCTATAAAAATTACTGGAGCGATAGCACAGCAGTAGGGCGTTTGCCTTGCACGCAGCCAACATGGCCAACCCGAGTTCGATTCCTCTGCCCCTCTCGGAGAGCCCGGCAAGCTACCGAGAGTATCTCTCCCTCACGGCAGAGCCTGGCAAGCTACCCGTGATGTATTTGATATGCCAAACACAGTAACAACAAAATCTCCAATGGAGATGTTACTGGGCTCGCTCGAGCAAATCGATGAACAACGGGAGGACAATGACAGTGACAATAATTACATTCACTTGATCACTTGACTTCCCGTTAATCATCGATTTGCTCAAGTGGGTGCCAGTAATGTCTCCATTTGTCCCTGTCGTGTGCTAGTGTAGCCCAATGGCGTCTGTTTGCTTTAGGAACATGAAGAGCCTCAAACCAATTGTTCATGATCTTGATGAAGAAGTCTGACTATCTGGTAGGTGGGCGGCCACGCGGTCTTTTGACATCCTGTGGAATCCAGTCGGTAACAGCTCTAGTCCAGCGGTCGTCTTTAAATCTCATTACCTGATCAGCCCGTTTGATTTTTGACACCTTGGCAAACAGCATCCCTGATTCTTGATCATCGACGGATGTCGGAACTCCGGATTCTTTCTCTCATTTGAGTGAAACGTGATATTCCAAGCACAGCTCTTTCAATTCCTCGATAAAATAATAATAATAATTATTATTATTATTATTAACCAGTAATAATTACATTATTTTATAAATATGATAAGCTTTGTAAACATTGTGAGTGACATTTTTCATGCAACCTAGTTAGGTAAAATTTCTTCCAAATTATGTGTGCAATACTTTGTTCCATTTTTAAACAGATTTCAAATATTTCTGGTCGCTTGATCACTTGACACGCGGCTCGGCTGGGGCTCAGCTCGGCCGCCTGAATCTGCCTTGCAGTTCATCTTACTACCTAGTTCTTACTCTGGAGAACCTGGCAGGCTTCCAAAAGTATCCTGCCCACAAGGCAGAGTCTGGCAAAGTCCCCGTGGCATATTTAATATGCCAAAACCCAGTAACAATGATGGGTCTCATTCTTCTGACCCTGAAAGAACCTCGAATGTGGCACTTTCTAAAATCTCAGGGCTAGGATGAAGAAGACGTTACTGGTGTCTGCTCGAGGAAATCGGTGAACAGAATGACAGTGATACAGTGATCACTTGACATTTCGTTACTCATCGATTTGCTCAAGCGGGCCCCAGTAACATCGCCATTGGTCCCTGTTGTGTGCTAGTGTAGCCCAATGGCTTATGCTCGTACTAGGAACATGAACAGCCTCAAACCGATCATTCAGGGTCTTGATGTAGAAGTCTATGTCATAGGTGGGCAGCCACACAATCTTTTGATGTCCCATGGAATCCAGTGGGTAACAGCTCTAGTCTAGCGGTCATCTCCAAATCTCATTACATGTCCAGCCCATCTGATTTTCGACGCCTTGGCAAATGAGACAGCATCCCTGATTCTTAATCGTCGTCGGAGGTTGAAAATCCAGATTCTTTCTCTCATTTGAGTGAAAAAATATACTCCAAACATAGCTCTTTAGATTCCTCTTTGGGAGACCCGAATAGCGTTCTCATCCTGTTTTTGAAGGGCCCAGGACTCTGAGGCATATGTTATTGTAGGAAGAACAGTGGAATCAAAGAGATGTGCATGGAGCCAGAGGTTCTCCATAATCTTAGCTATTTTTTCGACATTCTTGGAGGTGTTCCAAACCGCTCTCTTCCTCCTGCACAACTCAGGTGCCAGGTCATTCGTCAGTTGACTTCTCAACCTAGGTACACTATTGTATTCGGAGATGTTCATCCTGTTGAGAGTAAATGGAACGAGACCATTTTTCATAAACATTGTCTTCGTGAGATTCAGCTGTAGTCCGACCTTTCCACACTCACAGTCGAAGTAGGCCAGTATTTGTGCCACTTGGCTGATGTTTGGTGTTATAAGAACGATATCATCAGCAAAGCGGAGGTCGGTGTAGCTGCCGACCATCTAACTTCACTCCCAATCCTTCCCATTCCAGTCGTCACATGACATTCTAGAGAGCGGCACTGAAGAGTTTCAGTGAAATGATATCACCCTGCCAAACCCCTCTCTTGATGTCAATGATCCCCTCTCTGTAGAATGGTGAGATCCTGGTAGTGAAACCACAATACAACTCATGGAGCATCCTGATGTATTGAGTTTGAACGCCTGGTTTGGCTAGGGCCTTGATGACTGCTTCAGTTTCAACAGAATCAAAGGCCTTCTTTAAATCAATTAATGATAGACAGAGTGATATCTTGAACTCCTGAGAAATCTCAATGAGCTTGATTATGTGTGGATCTGGTCAATTATTCTAAATCCTTTTCGAAAACCATCTTGCTCTCATGGCTGTCCTTCATCTAGTGTTCTGCCAATCCTATTTAGGATGATTCAAGTGAACAGCTTGTAGACAACAGGCAACAGGCAGATTGGGCGATAGTTGCCAATGTCGTGGATGTCTTCCTTCTTGTACAGTAGTACAGTCCTTCTGGTTTTCCATTGGGACAGAACCTTGCAGTCAGACAGATGAGTGTGAAGAGCCAAGCCAGTGTATTGATGAGTACTGACAGCAGGTTCTTCAGGTGTTTGGGTCTGACCTTGTCTGTGCTGGGTGCTGTTCACTTCCTTACGGACAAAATGGCAGGTCAGATTTCAAAAGAGAGAACTTTGGGGATGACATACCCTCCTGTGGAATTTGGTATATGGGCAGGTGGATGTGGCTATTGAAGAGATCTGAGTAGAAGTCATGGATAATCTTCTCCATTGCCGTTCTGGAAGCTGTGACATCCTCAGGATGTCAGAGGGTAGTCATCTTGGTCTTGCAGTTGGCAAAGAACAGGCAGACGTGAATGCTTTTCCTAGCTTCTGCCGCATCTGCCTGCACTGCTGCTCTTCTCTATTTGAGGTCTTCCTTTATTACTTTTCTGCACTGCTTTGCAAGCTTGGATGTTCACTTCGGTTGCCTGAGGCTTGCGCCAAGCCACATTAGTAAATGAGCTCAAGAATTTTCTAAGACAGGCGTTTTTTGTGGCCGTCTCTTTCTCAGTATTCTTCGCAAAATCATGGAGTTGCCAAACCAGTCGATCATATTTCTCGTCAATGTTGTCAATGATGGCATCTTATGTTACCACAATAGTGCCAAAGAGCTCCCAGTTAATGGTCGTTCTGGGAGTTCTCTTCTTAAATTTTGCAGCTCTTCCCCACCCCCCCTGTGAAGTAGAATTTTGCATGAAGGAGACAGTGGTACGATCCCTTTTGGAATTTTGGGACAACAGCAACATCGGTCAGGCAAGACCGTCAATTGAATATGATGTGGTCGATTTAATTGTGGAACCATCCACCTGGAGACTCCCATGTCCAACGTTTATATTTGACTTTCTAGAACTGTGAGTTTCCATGGATGGTCTTGGTTGACATAATGAACTCAGAGTCTCTCACCCTTTTTGTTCCATTCTAGGCTATGGGTCCCAATGTGAAATTCTTCAGCTGATCTTCTCAGTCCTATCTTGGCATGAAAATCACTGACTATGATCTTTTAGATTGTGTGGTCTACTTTATAGAACTTCTCCAGCTCCATGTACAGCTTCTCAATTTCTCCTTCATCATAATTGGATGTTGGTGCATAGACAACGAAGATAAAAACTGCCAGCAGTGAGCCACATATATTCAAGTGTAATTGTCCAATTCTGGTTTTTAGGCATTTGATTGAATCAATGTTTATAGCCAGGTTTGTGTTGACAAGGACACCAACACCACCGTCTCCTCTTTTTTCTCATGTTCTGAGAAACAGTTCTTCTCCAGTGTCCAAAACGACTTGATGTGAATGATGCCTTCTCATCTCAGTCAGACCAATGATGTTGTACTTGATCTCTTGCAGTTGCACCATCAGGTCCTCAATGGATGCATCCGATGCCAGCATACGTGCATTGAAAGTAGGCAGTCATTTTTGTCCTTCTTCGTTTTGGCAGCCTAGGTCGGCCCTGAGATTTTATCAGCCTCTCCTTCCTCATCCTTCTAAACACTGCCGTATTGGTGGCTCTTTCAGGGTCAGGGGAATGAGACCCATTGTATTTACTGGTTTTGGCAGCCCGGCAGACCTCCATTATCTCCACTACCTCCACTACCCAGCTGCAGTCACACTCTAGGATGCTTTCTGAACACTCAGGCCAAGACTCATTTACGAGTGAAGCCCCACAGAGCAAGGAAAGCAGAACTCTGTGACCTCGTACTTCAGGCTCAACAGACCTAGGAACAGAGATCCTCTCCCAGAAGCCCAGCATACCTTCATTACCTCCACTACCTCCACTACCCAGCCGCAGACACACTCCAGGATGCTTCCCAGACACTCAGGCTGAGACTCACCCACAAGTGAAGCCCCATAGAGCAAAGAAAGCAGAACTCTGTGACCTCGAACTCCAGGCTCAATGGACACGGGAACAGAGATCCTCTGCCTGCTCCCAGAACCCCAGAAGACCTTCATTACCTCCACTACCTCCACTACCCAGATGCAGAGACATTCTCCAGGACTCTTCCCAGACACATCATAAAGAACTTAATACAAGATTACTGCACCATATTTGATTGCGTTGAAATATGGTTTGAACCATGGGAACACCTGCAAGGATGATTAGAGGCCGCCCTAAAAGCCTCTATCTCTCTCAGAGAGCCTGGCAAGGTACCAAGAGTGTTCTGCCCACACAGCAGAGCCTGGCAAAGTATCCGTGGTGTATTTGATATTCGATGTTTCTGGTAAGAGACAATAAAGGAAGCAATCACAATAAGCATAGCCCCATGGTGAAAAAAAATATTACTGGCAAATTGTATCCCAAAAAAATTAATAATGACTATATTTCATTACATAAAATAGGATCCAATCTTAAAAAAAGTACTAGGAGGTAAGAATGGACATAAATACCGATTAAAGAATCAATTGAACGGACTTAATTCTTTTTTCTTTTTTTTCTTAAATTTTTATTAGTGAAAAACATAGAGGTACAGTAGTAGACTTACAAATTTTTGTGCTTGAGTTTCAGTTATACAATGATCAATTACCCATCCCTCCACCAGTGCCCATTCTCCACCCCCAATGATCCCAGTATCCCTCCCATCCCTCCCATCCCACCCTGTCTCTGTGGCAGGACATTCCCTTTTATTCTCTCTCTCCTTTGGGGTTCTTTGGTTTGCAAAAGAGGCATTGAATGGCAATCATGTTAGGTCTATAGTCTACTTTAATCATGCATCTCCCATCCTGGGAGGATCCTCCCAACACTCTTTACTTGGTGCTCCCTTCTCATTCTGAGCTGCCTTTTTCCCTAGCATGTGTGGCTGGCCTCCAAGCCATGGAGTTAACCTCTTGGAACTTATCTCAACTCCTCTTGGGTGTTAGTCTCCTATTTTGTTACTATTCCATGAAATAAAAGAGGACACGAGGAATAGAAACATATCTCCTATTCATGGATAGGAAGAATTAACATCGTCAAAATGGCAATATTCCCCATGCATTATACAGTTCAATGCAACCCCTATAAGGATACCCATGAAACTCTTCAAATAAATAGATCAAGCACTCCTGAAATTCATATGAAACAACAAACACCCACAAATAGCTAAAGCAATTCTTGGGTAAAAGACGTGGGGGGGGGGCATTACCCTCCCCAACTTCAAACTCTGCTACAAAGCAGTAATAATTAAAACAGCTTGGTACTGGAACAAATGCAGAACAATGGAACAGGGTGGAATATCCGTACACACAACCCCAAGTGTATGAACATCTAATCTTTGATAACGCAGCAAGAAATGTGAAGTGGAACAAGGAAAGTCTCTTCAACAAATGGTGCTGGCATAACTGGACAGTCACATGCAAAAAAAAATGGGCTTAGACCTCGACCTAACACCATGCACAAAAGTCAGATCAAAATGGATTAAAGATCTCAACATCAGGCCAAAATCCATAAGGTACATTTAAGACAAGGTCAGCAAAACCCTCCACAATATTGAGGCTAACGGTATTTTCAAAGACGACACTCCACTGACCAACCAAGTGGAAACAAAGATAAACAAATTCAACTACCTTAAATTAAAAAAGCTATATTCTAATCAAGGCAGTACATACTAGCACAATAGAAAAATACTGATTAATGCAACAGAATAGAGAGAAAATCAGATACTCACAAATACAAAAAACTTTTAACAAAGGCTGTAAATCAATTCATGAATAATGGTAACATTTTCAAAAGTTTTAAAACAATCCAACAGACTCAAAGTAAATAACAAACTCAAACTCACATTTGACAAAAAAAAATAAACAATGAATCAAAAATCTAAAGAATATAAAATGAAAAAGTTTATGGCCTTTGGTTTAATAATAAATTGCCACATATAAAAACAAAACATGATCCTTGAAAGAAAAAAATTTTTAACTAGACATTATTAAAATTAAAATTCTATTAAAGACATAAGATTGAAAAGACAAGCCAAGTTTGTGAGAAAATATTTGCAAAGACTTTATATGATAATATTTCTTCCATAATAAACAGGGAATATATAAATATCAGCAATAAGAAAATAACAAAATTAAGAAATGGATGAAAGACCTCAAAAATAAATAGCAATTAGTAGTATACTAAAATATGCTTAACATCATATGTCATTAGTGAAATTAAAATGAAAGCAACAATGAAATGCCATGATACACATCTTTAAAAGATTAAAATTAACAACAATTTTTTATTTTGAGGCCACACCCGGTGATGCTCCGGGCTTACTGAAAAACCAAATTGGGAGGCAGAGGTCAAACCTGTGTCGCCCCATGCAAGACAAATTCCCTACCACTGTACTATTGCTCTGGAGCCAATAAGGAATATTTTTAACAATACCAAACATTGGCATGGTAATGAAGAAATAAAAATTTTTATTCACTGATGAAGAGAGTATAAAGGGAAGAGCCCCATTCAGAAAGCCTACCACACAAAGCAGCAATTGTACAGTTAGATATTCATCCTACTCATTTGAGAATTTATATCCATGAAAAACTTGCACACAGAAGTCAGTAGAAGGTGACAGTATAATAGTAATAATAAACCATAGGGGAAGTGGTGCAGAGTAAACAGGAGTTCTATTTTTGAATATTTTTATAAGTATGCAACTGTTGAAAAATCAAGATTTATAAAATATAAAGAGAATTATTTAAGGGTATCAAATTCAGGTTACTTAATTATATACCCAACCACATATATTCATATATTATAGATGATAACGTAGTATCTATAATATTCAGATACACATAAAGGACTCTTAACATTGAATAGACACTAGAGACTACAACATGTAGAAAAAAGATTTTGAGTTAACACATACATAATAAAATATTTTTTTGATTTACACAATCTTCTTTTTAAGAATAAACTGCTATTTTTCATTTTTATAGTATTCATCTGTAGTCGTTCAAGTCATCTACTAGTAAGAGATCTATTTTTCAGTCTTTGGGTAATAAAGAGATCCATAACTCTGCCCATCAAGAGACTGAGTCATCTTTGCAATGAATTATCAATACTGGAAAGTTTTAAACTTATCAGGAACATGATTCTAGACTAACAGAAAGTAGGCTCTGTATTAAGCACTTATTTAATTAATATTTATACTTACTAGATGTTTTATAAAGTACTTACTCTCTAAAAATATTAATCACTTAAACCCTTAAAAATATTGTACAGTATCAGTACAATATATTAGTGTTGATCATATGTTAATATACTCACATTTAATTAAGTATAATCACATCTTTATTAATGTTTCACATACAAGAAGCATTCAATTAATTTGTCTGGACCCACATGGTTTCTTACATAATTTCATTTTTTCTTCTTTTGTTTGTTTAATGGCTTCAGTCCCAGACATTTTAATTATTTAAAATCTTTAAAAGGTCATGACTCATTCAGTAGAAATTATATCATTACATGATAAATAAATTAAGGCACTTGCTTAGCATGTAGCCAACCCTGGTTAGAGCCTCGACACCACACATGGTCCTCTAAGTGCTGCTCAAAGTTATCCCTGAGAATGGAGACAGAAATAGTTCTTAAACATGCTGGGTGTAGCTCTCAATCCAAAATATTTATAATAATAATAATAACAATTATTTATTATTATTATTGGGCTGGAGAGATAGCACAGCGGTAGGGCGTTTGCCTTGCACGCAGCCAACATGGCCGACCCGAGTTCAATTCCTCCACCCATCTCAGAGAGTCCGGCAAGCTCCCAAGAGTATCTCGCCCGCACGGCAGAGCCTGGCAAGCTCCCCGTGACGCATTCGATATGCCAGACACAGTAACAACAAAGTCTCCAATGGAGACGTTACTGGGCCCGCTCGAGCTAAAATTTTAGGAATATATCATCAGAATCACACAGAATCCTGAGAACAATGATTTGTAAAAAATTAATGATAATAATATTATAAAGATAAAGTGATAGGATAAAGTTGTTAAGAAGATTAAACAACTTTCATTGCTGAATATTGACACTTAGGTATTTTTCTTTGTATTTCCAACTTCTCTCTAGGAAGTATGGAGGAGTCATGTATCAATTAAAAGGACTACTGTACCACTTAAATGTTATTGCAACTAATGGTACTTTAAGATTTTCCAGATAATATGTTCTTAAAAATTTATCTGCTAAAAGCCCTTCCTTTAGGCTGAAATCAAACAGTTATGGCATCACTTATATACTATGATAGGTGTTAACATGAAAAGCTTTAAAAATTGGATAAAAATACCTAGTGATAAATTCTTTTTTGTTAGATACATATATAGGTACTTTAATTTTTAATAAAATCACTGTGAGATGAACGGTTCCAAAGTTGTCCATGATTGCACTTCAGTCATAAAATGTTCCAATATCCATTTCTTCACCAGTGTACATTTCCCACCACAAATGTTCCTTTGTACATAGTTTTTCATTTTATATTTAAAATAACGTTATTATTATATATTTCAGATATACTCACAGGGGAACAAATAATAGCATTTTTAAACAGACAATCAAGAGTTAACATATAACAATATTTTCCAGGCTTATTTTGGAACACTTTTGTCTCATTTGGGGGTCACATCTAGGAAGATTGGGCATAGTGCTTGGTGGTTGCTACTCCAGACATAATGCATGCAGGTTACTCCTCTCCTCTCCTGGGACCATCCAGTTACAAAGACTGAACCCCTGGCTGCCATATGCAAAACCTGTAGTCTCCCTCTTTGAGCTATTGCTTCCCCCATTTTTTTCGAAAAAATCAAATCAACTACTAACCTTAACAGATTGGCTTGGGGTCCACACCTGGTGCTATTCAGGGCTTATTCCTGGCTCTGTGTTCAGGGATCACTCCTGGCTGGCTCAGGGTACCATATGGGATTTCCACAGATCAAATATGAGTCGGCCATGTACAATTCCTAGCCACTATACTATTGGTCTGGCCCTTATGTATACTTATATTCTAAAACTGTAATACAATTTTTCTTATAGGGGGTGGGGGAGTGGAGTGGGGACATACCCATAGGTGCTAAGGACAAACTTATGTTTCTGTTTAGGGATAATAGCTGGCAGGACTCAGGAGACCTTGTGGGAATCTGGGGAAGAACCATGGTTTGCCATATGAAAGGTTAGCACCGTGCCCACTGTGCTTTCCTCTAGCCACTATTTAATATTTTATACTATTTTTATATCCAAGAACAGTAGACATTATTGTTTAGTGAAGTTTAAATGGTTGCATGGTTTCATTTTCTTTCTTTTCATTATCACTTAATGCTGTATTAATTTAATTAATATTTTCACAAGTAACTATGCAGATATACATAGTTTTAAATTTTTATTTTAGGAATAGAGCAACATACAAAGAGGAAGGTATTTGCCTTTCATGTGAACGACCCAGGTTCAATCCCCAGAATCCCATATGGTTCCCGAAATCACTGGGAGTGATCCCTGAGCACAGAAACAGATGTAAGCCCTGAGCATCGCCATATGTGGCTCAAACCTCTCCCCAAATTATTTTAACTACACTCTAATGTTTCATTGTGTTCATAAATCCCAACTTACTCTTTCATCTTCAAACAAACAAAGCTAGGTTGTGTTCATCTATCCTTTGTGACAATTGTTACTGTGTTTGGCATATCAAATACACCACGGGGAGCTTGCCAGGCTTTACCTTGTGGGCCGAGATACTCTGGGTAGCTTGCCAAGCAAGTTAAAATTTTCTTGCATTGTTTTGCTATTCTTGTTTTCTTGAGATAATTTCAGTTTTGAGCAAATGTGTAACCTTTAGACTTCCAGAATCTTACCTGACTGCATTGATATCAGTGCTTGATATATGTCTTCTGCCGATCACAAGAACAGCTTATATTTCTGCGTTTGGGAGTCGAGTTTCTCATTAAAAACACCATGTGGGGGCAGAAAGATAGTGTAGTGGGTGAGATGCCTGTTTTGAATGATGCTGACCAGAATTCAATAGAGAGCACACACATGGTTCTCTGAGCACTTCCAGAAATGATCTTTGAGCACAGAGCTTGAAGTAAGCCTGAGCATCATTAGGTGTGAACAAAAAGTCATAAAACCTGTGTGTGGCTCTTCAGGTCCAACTTACACAATTGAGAAGGCTCCGCTTTCTTATGAAGAAAGATATGTATCTGCCTGGCAGTCAATGTCTCAGGTTTCTCAACAGGAAGCTATTATTTCATAGATTTTTAATCCTTACATAAGACCTTCATTTCTGGGTTTCCTTCTCTGAGATCTTGTGTAGCATCTTCATGAGAACTTATTGCGGGGGAGGAAGGGACGGAATTGGGAGATGAAAGTGCTTTGCTCACTCTGATTCAAGTCAGTTTCCCAACAATGTCTCATTCTTCGTTTTGCCCACTCACTTTCTTCCCCCTTCATAGTAGGGGTTTGGGGCTCCCTTGGTAGTGAGAAAATCTCATCGCCCCATACTCTGTTTCAATTCATATGCTGTTCCATGGGGGGTTGGAACAGCCTATGCTTTCTCTGGCTTTAGCATCTTGCTAAATTTCAGTAAGTGTTTAATAGTAAACCTTTACTTGCTTGTTGCTTTAACTGCTTCTTCTGATAGCTGGTACTCGACTCTTTTCCTTTCAGTTGAGTTGAATGCTTGATGTCATTGAAATTCTTCTCCAAAATTGTAGTAACTATATTGGAACCATAAGTGTCTAAAGTTATCAGAATACACCAGCTTTAAATTTTGCTATTGTCATTTGGTATTCTCAGTTTCTAGAGCTTCCTTTTGTTTTCTGACATTCAAGTGTATTGGCAGATTTTATCTAAAATATTCATAAATTGGGTTTGGAGTACAGCTTGCCTTGCCAGTAGCCAACTCGATTTTTGATTCCTGGCATCCTATAAGGTCCCACGCACACCACTAAGGGCAATTCCTGAGAACAGTGTCAGGAGTAATCCCTAAGCAATGCCAGGTGTGGCCCAAAAATAAACAAACAAAAAACCCCTAAAATATCTATGTATAATCCAAGAGAGCCCTGTTCCTAGGTTAAAGGGATGGCATCCCATAGTTCAGTTTAGTTCTGCAAAGAAAATAATAACAAAAATAATAATAATAATTTGTATTAAAGTAAAGGGAAAATGGACACTATAATTCATTAATTCCTCAAACCTTCACAGTTTACAAAAGAGAAAGGGAAGTAGGTTTCTTTCATTAGCCACTGAATGAATCTGTGTGTGCATTTGTGTGTGTATATGTGTGTTTAAGAAAGACAAAGAGAGAGAGAGAGACAGATAGACACAGAGGAAGACATGGGATGGGGCAGGGTGGAAAGGAATTTTATCTATAAGTGGGGAGGATTATTGTGTTAACCAGTGTGGTTACAAAAAATCTATAAGTGAATAATGGAAACTGAGGAAAAGAAAAAGTATTCAGCCAAAGTTTCCATATTCAATTTGATCAGATGCTGAGCTCTGGATGGCAAGTAATACCAAAGGTTTGGTTACACTGTAAGTCAAAATGGTAAGGCTGGGGGCAGAGTAATAGTATAGCAGATAAGGCATTTGATTTGTACATGGCCGACCCAGAATTGATCTCCTGCCTCCTATCTGGTTTGACCCAAAAACAAACAAAAAAAGAGTAAGGCTCTTATAACTTTTTATTCTTTAATTGGTGACTATCATATTCTCCAATGGGATTCTAATTTGCCACGCATAGCTGGGTGTAACCACTCCCATTGCCTGAGGGAATATTTTCATAAAAAAAGTAGCCTGAACCAGGAACAACGAACTCTCAGAACAAATGGCAAACTAGAGGAAATGGAACCTTGATATGGCACTAATAAGCATCTACAACTTTGTGTCACTTGGAGAATCAAGATAAAATAGGACCAAGTATTTGATTATTTTCTTTGAACTTGCTCCAAGATGAGAAGAGATTTTCAATATTTAGATAAATTGTTTCAAATACAATTTATAGACAGATATTTAATCACCCTTATATTTATTTTTCCTTAATTTTCATTTGATTTTATATCCTGGATGTATATAAAAGGTACCAACATTTCAGAAATTTGAAAGTTCAGAGAGTTTATATAGAAACTAGAAGTAGACAGTTGGTGTCCTGCTAGGTGTAGGTAAATCATACTGACAGGACCTGATCTCAGTTGAGGACTCTTCAAGACTGATATCTACATTAATGAAAGAAGCTTTATTCTTACATTTTTAACTATTTCATGTGTGATAAACATTTCTTCTTTGTATAAATAAAGAAATTTTGATTTCATTAGGTCTAGCCATGTGACTTAAAGTGTCAGAAATTACAATGGGATCAACTGAAAGAATTTTGATGGATATTCTATTTCTACAACTTTGTGAAGATAAACTTTAAACTATGAATTCAGAAATAGTCTCTTGAATGAATTTATTAAAAATATACTTCCTTTCAGCAAGAAAGATCAACTACATCATTCTTGCCTCTGTCTGTGAGTATTCAGTAAACACAGTTTTAATCACACACACAGAAAATGCTATGACAAAGATAATATGTAAAGTTTATAATTTTATATTTAGAAAAAAAGGAATTAAAAAAAGGGACACATGATTGCTCATTTCCTTATTCAACTTATATTATTCATGACCTCCTAAAATTCCTAAAACATCAGGGAAGGTTTTCCTTACATAAGCAATGCTTTCTAATAGTTTCCACATTCCAAAGACAATGAAGGCAAGAAGCCAATATTCCATGCACAAATTCTGTGACATAAAATAATGTACGGAAATTACAACCATGATAATTAACGCTAATTAAGTGCCAAAACCATTTTAACCTTTAGGTATTTTAAGGGGATTGCATTTTATTTACTCCATATTGTCAAACAAAGTTCAAATGAGTACACTTTCGATTAATGATTTGTACAATACTAAAATTGCTTTAATATTCTAAAGTATATTAAACCCTATGTAGAAGAAATATCAACAAATGATAAAGGCACACTACTTTTTTTATGTAATCTCTATACTAACTCTTTGGGGATTTTATTTTACATAAAGATTTTTAGTTGCCAGGTTAATGTACTCTGGTCATAAGAAATAGATGATTATTTTCAGACTTTCTTCATGATCAAATTTACAATATTATACTTAAGAAAACTTCAAGGAATAGAAATGGATAAGGTACAGTATCTTCAGGTCATAAACTAGAACATAATGCTTATGAACAAAACATGGCTTAAAATGCTTTCATATGTAGAAGACTGAAGAAATTGATAAACTCAAGGAGACACTATAGGAAATTTAATGTTTTTTATCATTTTTATTTGAAATGGCACACCTTGCAGTGCTCAGGAATTACTCCTAGCTCTGTGCTCAGGAACTACACTTGGAGGTGTTCAAGGAAATATATGGTGTTCCAAGGATCAAATCTAGGTTGGCTGTATGCAGGACAAGTGCATTATCCACTGTTCTATGTCTCCAATTTCATAAATTAAATATTGACAGCTAATAATTTCATTTCTTGTCAACATAGAGAGATCAAATAAGTTATCTTCATTTAGAAATAAAGATAAAAATCAGTGAATCGAAGGCTTAATTACACACACATATATCTATATAAAAGTTTTTATTTATGTAACCAATTTGAGACTAATGATCCTATGTAATGACCTTTAGTTGAACAGCATCTCTGTGACTTAATCATCTACATTGAAATAGCTGAATGTTTTAAGAACAAGGACTTTTGGGTTGGATTTTACAAAAGCAAATTCTTAGATAGTGGCTGAGGTGATCTCTCAAAAGAGGAATGAGGGAAGAAGATAGGGGAGTAGCAGGAAGTAAGCAATAATATGTTCTTAGTTTGAGTTGAGCTTCTCCAGGATCACTGGAGGCTTCTGAACTATAAATTGAACTATAGACTTGGCCCCTCCTGTAGTCCAGAAGCAGACCTTGTGTACCCAGCATTATAGTTATTAGATGTTGATCATTTTCATTTTTTGTGAACAGAACTTCACAGTTCAATAAAGAAATATTCTCTGGATGGGGGAAAGCCCTATAGTGCTAATACAGTAACAACGGTTATCTCCCTCTATAAAGTATGTCGGTCAGTGAGGGAAGTTATTTTACCTATTTACAACCCCCCCCAAAAAACCTGTTTCTTAATAAGAATGTATTGGCTTAAAGTCAAAAAAGCCATTACGGGGGTATGGTGCCACCAGCAGGTCAATCTGCACCTGTGAGGCAAGTGCAACAGCAGCCTGATGGCGCCTTCAGACTTCCAGGTACCCCCAAATTGCTGCTGTGCCTTTGGCCAGACCCCAAAAACTTGGGGCAAAAGTTAACAAGAAAGTAAACAGCCAAAAGTTAGGTATGTGGGAGACACACCCACAAACCACCTCTGGCTCAGCTATATAATTGGAGGCATGTCCTCTCTGGTTCCTGATCGAACTGCTTAAAGGCCATGATCCCAAAGACTCAGAAACAAATCTCGAAACCCAACAGCTTTTGGCAGAAATACGTCAGGTCCCTGCAGAAGATTACCAGCACCGGGCCAACCCAGGTGGGAATAGGTATCATGCCTTGGCTTGTTCTCCCTGACAGCCCGGTGGCCATCATCCTCCAGAGGCCACTGGACAGTCAGGTTTGGGTCCACAGTGATAATGGGATGGGACCTCATGGGATGGGGGTGGAGCCGGCCCTTTCCTCCCCGTCCCAACGAGACCCTGAGTCGCCTCCCACAAATGGCCTGTCTGGCTACTGATCAAGCTGCTTAACGGCCATGATCCCAGGGACTCAGAAACAAATCTTGAAACCCAGCAGCTTTTGGCAGAAATGCATCTGGACTCATCAGTAAGTTGCTGTTGCCAGGCACCCCAGGGGGAAAAGGGTGCTGTCCCTCCACCTGCTCCCCCTTGGCGGCTCAGTGGCCGCCATCCACCAGAAGCCACTGGACAGTCAGGTTTGAGACCGCAGTGATGAGACACGCGGGGCCTCATGGGATGGGGGTGGAGTCAGCCCTTCCTCCCCAGCCCAGCGAGACCTGAGTTGCTTCCCATGAATGGCCTCTCTGGCTTCTGATCAAGCTGTTTAACGACCATGATCCAAGAGACTTAGGAGCAAATCTCAGAACCCAGAAGGTTTTGGCAGAAATCCCTCCAGATTTAATTGTTAAAATTTCGGAATTTCAAAATCATGCAGCCACTACTGCAGCCGGGCGACATTATATGTTATTCATAAACAGAAATAGAAAACAAATTGTCTACTGTTGCCTTTTCAGCATATCTGAGTGTTGGGGTAAAATCCCAAATAATAATGGTGTGTCTGGTGTCAAAATATTCAATGTAATCAAAGTAGAGAGAGAGTAATGTGGAAATCATCTGCCCCACAGGTAGGGGAGGGTATGGGATGGGGTATACTGGGATTTTGGGCGGTGGAGAATGGGCACTGGTGAAGGTACAGGTGTTTCATTGTATGACAGAGACTTAAACCCGAAAACTTTGTAACTGCTCTCATGGTGATTCAATAAATAAAATTATAAAAAAATTTTAAAAAAGTAAGGTGGAGTTCATGCCCAATTTAATCAGCCTAATTAGTGGCTGAATAAACTGCAGTATTCCTACATAAAAAAAAATGCCATTGCAATAAAGATGCCAGAATCATGCAAAAGAGAAGTTGTGCTTGTAGTCCTTAAATTTGAGGGGCTCTGAATATCTAAAAGTTTGTGATAAATGTTATATAAGCTTGTTTTCAAGAAAATTCTCAAATGTGAATAAACAGTTTTTCATAGAACTTCAGAGTTTCTTGGACTTCTTGATAAAGCTCACTTTTGGATTAGAAATTTTTGTTTGGACCATCTGGCATTAACAGCATTAGAATATTAACCACCATTAGAGGAATGAAGAAAATCACTGAAGAAGCAAGATATAGATCTTAGTTATCAAAACAATGGAGAGACACAGTTGAAAGAAATCAGTCAAACCCTTAATGAGAAATCCACCATACAAGTTATCTCCAGGGACATATTGGTGGTGGGGGTGGGGAAGGACTTCAGGAGTAATGAAAAAAGCATTTTTAGATCTTATCACTGACATTGTGTTTCTGTACCACTTTCAACATCCTGCCCATACATAATGGTGATATATAGTCCCACCCTTCTAGCACAAGAGACAACAGCAGTTCTTAACTCAGCTCAGTCACTTACCAAAGATAAGTACAATTTGTACAAAAATTGAACATATAACAATTTGTAATGTGAAAGTACAGCTTTCATATTCAATACAGCTGATGTTTCTTTTCTTCATGCTCTAGTTCTTCCTTGTGTAACAACACTAAATTCAACAAGGACCTGTAATCTATCTTCAGTCTTCACTCATTTTCCCCAGCAGATCTTGTCAGTATTCTATAAATGTCTACCTCTGAGAGGACACTCAAAAATTCCAATTTGCGGGAAAATTGCAGAGGGGCAAAACTAGGGAGTCACTGCCTCCATGTGCTGTTGCACTGAAATGTTAAGTGGCAGCTTCCTGTTGATGTTCCAAATGAATAGCCAATAGATTTCTATTTCTTTTTATTGGCTTCTATCATACACATACGGAATACATAAGAAGGTGGATATCCAAAACTTGGATTTTCACTCAAGGTATAACTATGTAACTGCTCAAAGATCAAATAACAGCTTTACCTGTTTCTATTAACTTTCTTGAAGCAGGGAGCAAATGCAATGATACCTGAAGATAAGTAGTTTCTCACCTTCTTTTCCAAGTAATTTCCTTTAGTCCTTTCAGTTTCTCAGCATCTGGAACACTAGCCATTAAAATACCCTTTACAAAAAAAACAAGGGCACCTTTTTATCCTGACCTCTATTTCAAGGATCAGTTAAGGGGTTAGGAAGCAATACATCTACAAAGAGGATGGGAAGTACTGATCACACATTGATATCCATACTCTTGGACTGGCAACGTGCAAAGCTGGGGAAAATTAAAGTGATTTGGGCAAGAAAACAAGCTGAAACATCCATTGATGCTTCTCCACTGATTCAGAACCTCAGAGTAGATGTTCTTTTATTGCTGTGAAATGCAATGACAGGCAGGGCTTCAGATAACCACCCCCAAATCCGGACGCTTATCTAAACTCCACTTGCCTACTTGGATTCCTTTTGACTTTTCAAAAAATAGAGTCTGAATTCATGGGGAGCTTGTTTCCCAGGGAATTTGGGACAGTTCCTGTATTTAGTAAGGAACATTTTTAAAGAAAAGTCATCATTTCCTCCTTTCTTTCTTCTGGGTTAAACCCAGATCATGAAGACAAATGTAAGACAAGGTTTTATAAACAATGATTATATAAGCAACAGTCAGGTACGGGACATGTTGCAAAAGGAAGAAAAAGAAAATGTAGGATTTCGTTTGTGTCTTTCTATTTCATAAAAATATAAAGAGCACTGTTTGTACCCTATACCTCTCTCACTATCTACTTTCCTTCACTGCCTTTTCTTTTTCCTTTCTTTTTTAGTATGATATTCTGGGAAACTTCTAATATCTCCTGAATAGACTGTTTTTATACAGTTGGACAGGTTACAGAAAATAAAGATAATTTTAGTACAAAAATTTCTCACTTCCTTTCTTGGAATCAGTTGCTGCTCGCTAACCATACAATATTCCCAGTGTCTATATCTTTTTAAATTTGTTTCTTAATTCCATTCATTTGATCCTTCATTTTAAAGATTAGCATGAACACCTCATTTATGGAATAACCTTAGTGCTTTTGTGTTCTTCAGGACAGTCACTGAATGTTCCATCAATAAACTCTCTCCCATGGCAAAAAAAATGCCAATTTTGTTTAGTGTTTCATAGAATGGAATTCTAAAGATCAAAAACAATCCTTTTGTGATAATTCATCAGAATTCCTCTCATCCATGAGAAATGACTTTCAGTTTCAACTTTCTAGACTCCTTTAAATAGAATACCTTAAAAACAGATTTCTAATTCCTCCTGTTTATAAAGTCATCCCTTCTTAAAAGAGAATGAGTACACCAAAATTAGAACTGAAAGCTTGACTTAAAGTATCTGTCTTCTATTTCTTTTTCTTCTGATTTTCCATATCATAATCAAAATGCTGCTTTCCAATGTGGATTTTGTCATGAAGTCACACCTTAAATGTGCTAGAAAATAAATCAAGGCTTACTAAAATTTTAAAGAGTTAATTAAAACAAAAATGCATTTAAATCTGGGAGCCAGAGAAATAGTTCAAAGAGTTGGAGCACATGCTTTACATTGCAGGAGTTTAGGTTCTATTCCACACCAATATATTCCCCCTGCACCACAATGAGCTGGTAGGAACTCCAATCACTGGAAAATGTGGTTCAAAATGAGGAACAAGGGGATGCATTTGAGTCTTTTGTGTCCACATGAAACTGGTTACAAACCTTCACCAATGGGAACCAGAGGAGAAGGCTTCTATAGAGAAGGTATAGAAACAAACAATAGAAATCATTTATTGGATATAACTTAAAGTCTTGTTGGCTGTGTGTCACTGTCCTTCATATTTCAGTTTCAAAAATATAAGTCTTAGGGTTTGGTTTGTTTACATGTGTGTTCATGTAGTCTAATGACCTCTTTCTTTGACTTAGCAAAAGAAAGCTCATACTCTTCAAATCATCTCAGGACTGCAAGAGTTGCTATTTCTGCCTCTTGAATTTTTCTTCCTTTTTCTTTATGCTGGGGTTCTGAGCTGAAATTTGGTTGAGAGAGAAAACAGAATCGAATGATGTCCTGAAAAGCCAGAAAACCAGGAAACTCACTGTGTGAGGACCACAAATATCAAAAGACACAGGAAGCCAGACAAAGAGAAAGTAGATTGAGGTTCCATCAGCAATTTCTCCTTGAAATAAGAATTTGAGGATACAAGAACACAAGTTTTTCATGAAAACAGTTGTAGGAGGCTCTGTATTATCTATATTTTAACTAGCATTAGTAGGAAAAATTTTTCTTAACAAAAAGATATATAGGATAAAGAAATAAATAGTAGATCATATTCCCATCATGCGTGAGACACTGAGTGCTCTACGGTTCGCCAAGAATATCATGGTCCCAGGCTTCACTGTTGGCAGAAACTTGGAGCCATAATATCTGCACAACCTAACTATCACTAGAATGTCTCTAGACCCCCAACACCACTAGTTTGACCATTATTATTATTTTTAATTGAATCATTATAGCTTACAGTTGCAGTTATCATTATTAAATTTCAGGTGCACTATTTTCCAACACCAATGTTCACTTCCTTCCGCCAATGTGCCCAGTTTTCCTCTCCCAACCCTCACCCCCCACTGCACTAATCAGTGCTATGGCAGGCACACTTCCCCTCTCCTGTTGTCCTCATGTTTCCTTCCCTGAACCTGTTCCCTATCCCCCATCCTAGTGTCAAGCTTCTTACTGGGCCTTTGTTATTGCTCTATGAAATTTCTTTATGTCCCGCATGTGAGAGATCATTCTGTGTCTATCCCTCTCCACCTGACTAACATCACTTTATAGGATACTCTCCAGATCCATCCATGTAGCAGTTTGCAAAGACTTGGCAATACGGGTAAGGCATTTACCTTGCACGCGGCCGACCTGGGTTTGATTCCCAGCCCAGCATTCCATATAGTCCCCCAAGCACCGCCAGGAGTGATTCCTGAGTGCAAAGCCAGGAATAACCCCTGAGCATTGCCGGGTGTGACCCAAAAAGAAAAAAAATATACAATAACAAATTTCCATGAACCTTAAATTTTTATATTTCAATATTCTGAAGTAAAATCATAATACTGTCCTGTCCTCCCATTGTTCATCAATTTGCTCGAGCAGGCCCAGTAACATCTCCATTGTGAGACCTCTTGTTACTGGGTTTGGCATATTGAATACTCTCAGTAGCTTTCCAGGCTCTCCAAGAGGGGCAGAGGAATTGAACCTGGCTCGTCCAGGCTGGCTGTGCAAAAGGCAAACGCCCTACCGCTGTGCTATCACTCCAGCCCAAAATCATAATAATGATTATGAAAATAATGTAAAGTCATTTCAGTGACAAGTCCTTTTTTATATTATATAGGATATTGGTATATCTTATAAAAAATGAATTAATAAGATTATGATAGCACAGTGGTAGGGCGTTTGCCTTGCACGCAGCCAACATGGCCGACCCGAGTTCGATTCCTCCGCCCCTCTCGGAGAGCCCGGCAAGCTACCGAGAGTATCTCGCCCGCACGGCAGAGCCTGGCAAGCTCCCCATGACGTATTCGATATGCCAAACACAGTAACAACAAAGTCTCCAATGGAGACGTTACTGGGCCCACTCGAGCAAATCGATGAACAACGGGAAGACAGTGATACAGTGATACAGATAAGATTAAATTAATTAGATTATATTACTTTGATTAATAAGATCTGACAGCTAAGGCTTCCTGGCTTTCCAGGTGTTTAGACTCCTACTCCAGTGATAATCATTTTTTACATACACTTCTTAAAATTTTTGTGTCTATAGTTATAAAAACATAATTAAAGCTTATATTAGACTTTATCACTTAGTAATTTATTACTATAATTGCCTAGTACTTCTAAATACTATTAGGATATATAGCTGCCTTTTTTTGGTAAACCCACTTACTTTTATTTTTTAGAAGTGTTACTAGATTACATTTGCTGATTATGTAAGGCCAATTTCACTTTTCCAAATAATCTCTTAAACTATAGCCAATCAATTAACTTCCTTGCTTTACTTCCTCCATTTCTCTCTAGAAATATTTCCAGAAGCTATGTCAGTTGACTAGCTTAACTACTGTGTCTTTGAGTAGCTTAACTACTGTGACTCTGCTGTGTGGGCAGGATACTTTTTGTAGCCTGCCAGGTTCTCCAAAGGAAAGATAATAAGATGTCACATGGCCGCAAATGCGACCGCGCACTTCCAGGAGCTGGGTTTTACAGTATCTGCATCTTGGCCGTTGATGGGACCAACCTGGCACTGTTGGCAGCTGGTGGGTGTGATGCCTACCTACTAGAAGATGGGGGGTCTGGGTGGAGAAGGCCCCAGAAATAAAAATAAAATAGCCTAATCATTTGCCAGTAAGCCATACATGTAAGCCAGATATTCAAGTTTATTTGCATAAAATTAAGAAATGTATTCTCTACAGCACCTGTGAGTTTTGTTTGTATCCAAGCATTTCTCTACGTAAAAATGCTTGATCCTTTTTCTTTCTTTCTTTTTTGTTTTTTTATTAGTGAAATACCATGAGGTACAGTTGTAGACTTACAAACTTTCGTGCTTGGGTTTCAATTATATGATGATCGAGTACCCATCCTTTCACCAGTGCCCATTCTCCACCACCAATGAACCCAGTAGCCCTCCCATCCTCCCACCCCAATCCCTCCCACCCCACCCCTCCTCTGTGGCAGGGCATTCTCTTTTGCTCTCTCTTTCCTTTAGGGTGTTGTGGTTTGCAATAAAGGTATTGAGTGGCCATCGTGTTCAGTCTATAGTCTACTTTCAGCACACATCTCGCATCCTGAGCGAATCCTCCAAACATCCTTTACTTGATGTTCCCTTCTCTGTCTAGGCTGCCTTTTCCCCCAGCATCTGCTGCCGGCTTCCAAGCCGTGGAGCAGACCTCCTGGTACTTATCTTAGCTATGCTTGGGTGTTCATCTCCCATACTGTTACTTTATAAAATGCTTGATTCTTGGGCCAAAGAGATAGCACAGGGGATTAGACATTTGCCTTGAATGCTGCTGACCTGGCTTTGACTCCCAGAATCACAAAAGGTCCCCCTAACACCAGTAGGATGATCCCTGAGCACAGAGCCAGAAGAAAGCCCTAAGTGCAGCTGTGCATGCTCCAAAAAACAAAATTAAAAAATAATAAAAACCCTAATTCTTATTTTTCTGATATGCTAATTATCATTATTTAATTAATATTTGTTTTGTTTTTCAAAGTACCAGTTCTATATTTATACATATTTATCCATGTTTTTATGCTTTAAATTTATATTTGGAAGCATGTTTTACAGACTGGTGGGAGGGAGATGGATGGGGTTGGTGGGCCATATGTGGTAGGCAGTGGACATGGCTGAAGAGATCAGTGCTGTAAAATTGTGTGTCTGAAACCTAATCATGAATAACTTTGTAATTTCAGGGTAACTAAAAACAATAAATTTCTAAAAAATAAAAACACTTTATTTTGACTTTAAAAAGAACATTTACATTTCTTGACAATTTTTTCTTTGTTCATGATTTTGGATGCAAGGTAAACTGGCTTTATGAGGAATAAATATTTTTTTCTAGCTATAGATAGATTTCTAATATATTTGGCTGAGTAATGAGAAAGTTTTTCTAAGATTTTTATGAGAAGTTTGGGTTTTTTGGTTATTAATTCCTAGATTTATTGCACTATTAGTATAGACAGCATTGAGATTTTTATGAACAAATATAGGATACAAATTTGTAAATGATTCATGGTTGCTTAAAAAAAGGCAAAACTGTTTGAGTCTTATTTTTTATTTTATTTAAATTTTATTTGTTTACGTATTTTGTTTTTTGTGTCACAACGAGTTGAACACAGCTCTGGTGATGTTCAGGGGACCATTTGCTGCATTTTACTCCCTGTAGTATTTCTCCAGCCCATCAAGTACTCACTTTATTCATTGTGTTGATGTGTTTTATCATAAATATCTTTGCTGCCAGGTTGGGCTACCGAATGTAACCTGTCTACACGGCAAGTCTGGCAAACTCCCCGTGGTGTGTCCAATATGCCAAATACCGGTAACAATGATGGGTCTCATTCTCCTAACCCTGAAAGAGCCTTGAATATGGCACTTTTTAAAAATCTCAGGGCTAGGGTGAAGGAGTCATTACTGGTGCCTGCTTGAGACAATTGACGAACAATAGGATGATCGTGATCGTGATCTTTGCTGCATTTTTTAGAACATCAGATATGTTTTGATCTAACTGAGGTATATAAAAGTTTACTGCTATTTAAAAATTGTCCTGTGTTTTTAAAAATCGCGAGGCAGGCTAGAATGAGAGTACAGCAGGTAAGGCACTTGACTAGCATATGGTTGACCTAGGTTTAGTCCAAGGCACAGCATATTGCCCTCTGAACCCCACCAATAGTGATCTCTGAGTACAGAGGTGTGAGTAAGCCCTGAGCACTGCTATGTGTAACCCCAAAACAAACGCAATTTGGATTCAAAGATTGTGAGGCTATTTTATTAAAAATATGACACACGTTCATTATAATTGTTGTAATTTTAACTTTTTAAAAATTATTTATTTTATTTATTTACGTACTTATTTGGGCCAGAGCAATAGCACAGCAGGTAGGGTATTTGTCTTGCACGCTGCCAACCCAGGTTTGGTTCCTCCATCCCTCTCGAAGAGCCCAGCAAGCTAACGAGAGTACGTCGCTCCCATGGGATAGAGCCTGGCAAGCTCCCTGTAGTGTATTCGATATGCCAAAAACAGTAACAAGTCTCACAATGGAGACATTACTGGTCCCACTCCAGAAAATCGATGAACAACGGGAGGACAGTGCTACAGTACTACCTGATTATTTGGTTTGGTGGCCAAACCTGGCTTGAGTGGAGGGCCTGATCCTGACTCTATTCAGGGATCAGTCATGGAGGGGCTTAGGGTATGCAGTACTGGGGGTATTGAACCCAGGTCACCTACATGCACAAGAGCCTTACATTCAGTACCATCTGTCTAGCCCTTGATTTTTATTTTTGAATGACCATCCTTATCACTTGAATTCAGCATTGTTAGATGTAATTTTCCCTGTTGATATTTTTGTTTTGTCATTTTTCTATATATTCACCTTTCATTTTACTTTTCATTTATGCAATTCTAAATGCATTTCAAGAACTTTAAGAAAGTTTTGATTATTCAATTTGAGGATATATTTTCTTTTTACCAGTGTATTTATTTTATGGTTTAATGATAAAACAAACTTATTTTATGAGTCCTACCATGGTATTTTATGCTTCAAGTTTTCAGTGCTTCATTTGTGTGTTTTTTCTTTGATTAGTGCATCATATATATTTTTTCTTCTGAAAATAGTCTTTTTGGCACTTTGTACACTTACAGTCTTTTTGATTCTTATTTTCAGATGGTTTTGGAAAACAGAGTAGTATGGAGGTAATATTTTCTCCCATGCATTTATATAGTGCTTATGAATTTGAAAATCAATATTCTCTAACACCTCTTTTTCTCCTGTATAACTTTACTAACATATAAATGACAAATGAACACACACACACACACACACATATATATATACATGAAACATAGAAGTTGATGTTGTGATATGCAGTGCACTGTGAGGTAATTACAAATAATTGCACAAACTTATCAATTCGCATCTTACTGTATTTTTCCTTTTTCTTTTGTGTGCATAAAAGTGCAATAGAAATACTTTACATCTACTCTCTTAACAAGTTTCAAGTACACAATGAAATATTATCAATTATAGATACAGTACCCTGTGTCAGCTTTTTAGGATGTATTCACCTTGAATAACTGAAACTCTGTACTCTTTCACACCTCTTTCTTGTACTCCACTGAAAGGTGTTTATACCACGGCAAGTTCTTTATACTATAAAGTTCTTTAAGCTATAAAGGTTGGGGTTTCATTGTTGGTAACAAAATCCTACTGGATGAAATGAATATCACCTAAGGCCACTAAAACTGGAAAACATCAGAACCAGACTATCCCAAGACTCAACTGATCTGATGCTCTGATCCAGCATGAACTCTTTATAATTATTTATTATTTATTTACTTACTTATTTTTTAGGGTAGCAAGATAGTTTTCATTGAACGACATTTCTTAGAAAGACTTGAGGGGAAAGAAAGAAAAGAATGTGTGCTCAAAAGAGAACTGGGCTTCTCCAGATTGGATTAAAAAAAAGAGAGGGGAGAGAGGTGTGTTCGGGAGAAAGCGTGAGCTTGAGAAAGAAAGCCCCCAGCATGGACTCTACTTAAAATAATCTAAGAGCCCTGAAGGTTTGGAGGCTTGCAGACTTGTCTTTAACTGAAACTTCCCCCCCTTTCTTATTTACTGAAGACATTGTCATTCCCTATGTTTTTACCATGTACCAAATTAAAGCAGAAACTGCTAGACCAGAGAGTTAGTTCAAAGAACTGAGCACATGCTTTGCATGCTCGAGGTCTGTGTTTGAACCTGCCTGTTGCCCTGAACTCCTCAAGGAGTAACCCTGGCCACAGAGACCACACAGGAGAGGTATCTTAGCATCTCCAGGTGTCTTCCAAAACCTGCACCCTCCAAAAACAGAGCTTCTCCCTTAGTTATGACATTGAAAAAGGTGGTTTTGAGGTCTCCTACAGATTAGTCTGTAAACCTGCCCCTTCTATTCAATTACCTTTGCTCTAAAGAAAAATTCATATAATCCTGTCTTGTTTTGTGAAATACTTCCTCTCTTTTTGACATCTGACACCCTTCAGCATTGGACTTAGGCCCTTTCTCTAGCTCACAGATATTGGGGTCTACATAATCATAGCAGCTCTCACATGCTTGCTCTTAAATTACTTTTTTACCATCGCTAACCTATTTAATAGTTTTCATTACTCTTCTCATCTGAAAAAAACTCAGGGGGCTGTTCTACTGTGACCCAAACTATTAAGCTGTCACTTCACCACAACAGCTTTACTCTCACTGATTTTACAAATTTGTGCACAGAAGATCTTAGTTAATAAAAAGTATAGAACTAAGTTTGGAAATCAATAATACAAACAATCTAAAGCTGATACTCTTTTTAAAAGCATATGTATGCACTAGCTCTGAAAAAGTAAGTATAATTATTTCTCTTACTGTCTCTTATTGTGTAATTAATTATATTCTGTTTCCTAGTACTTATTTCCAGAAAATAAGTATCCATTGCAAGTTCTAAAGTTCAATTATTTCACTTCCTTCTGAGTAAGTCACTATACTTTCTATTGATGGTATACTTCAGTAAAGTTACTTAGGAAGAGGAGAAAAGAATCCACTACTATAAATTGACTGCATGTTTTGCTTGGGTATTTTACAGTCCTTAAACAAGGCTTATACTTCTTGTATGTTATTCTTTTCTCAAAAAAAGAAAATTCTTATATTCTCTATGATCAATACCATTATTAACCTTCATGCTTACCTATCATTATTTCAAGTTTACAGAACGTGTAACAAGAGCTTATCATAGAGAAGTGGAAATAAAGATATAAATTAAAGGACTATGGCTTCTGTTTATCAAGATTGCTAGTCTTCTAGTAGAGTATACAAAAATAGATGATGAAAATAGAAGTATCCCTCGAGTTTAGAATTATGTGGATCATTTTTGGAGATAAAAAATAATGAAAGTTTCTATAATTCTCACATCTAGCCTAGTATAATGCACAGGGTAAGCAATACATAGATAAACTTAAAAAGAGAGAGACCAGGAAAGATGAAGGGGGATAAGCTTTGAGTTAAAAAACATATTACTTCCTCAAGTGTGAGGAGAGATTGCAAGACAGTTTAATATATTAAAATCAGGGGTCCGTGTAAAAAGAACAACAAAGTAGTGAAAAGCACATTCTCTGCAAGGCACATATTAGGAAATAAGACAAAGATAAAGAGGTGTAATATAAGAGAAATCCTTGAACATCACTCTAGGGTTCCAGGGCAGATACAGTGATTATGTTACTTAGAGCTGTGTTATAATATTCTTATGACCATAACACTGCTTGATCAGACATGAAAGTTTATAAAAAACACATTGGGGAAGCCATAGCTATCATATAATCATATACTTCACTCTGCAATTCTAAAATTAAATCAGCGCTATAATTTACCTTTTCTATCCTTCAACACTCACATGAAGAATCACTACTGAGGGGGGAGGAAATTCAAATTGTCTTGTCTTAAATCTCTCTTTTTTTTCAGAATTGATGATAGAAAATATAGACTTTACTATATCAAAAGACAACTATGAAAATAAATTTTTAAATTTTAATAAAAAGAAAATTTGGATTTAAATTCTATGTCGTTAGCCATCTTTTGAGAATGTAACTTCCGAAAGACTTTCCTCTTTTGCTTTGACTTTTCCATTTACATAGTCTCAGCCCAGCCATGTCCTTCTTCCCCTACACACACACACACACACACACACACACACACACACTCACACACACACCTCCAGTACACAAGATTGCCTGGGTTCCAATCTTATTTGCCTATGTTAGCCTTTAGAACTCATGTAGTTACTCACTTATTTCTCTCCTGATCTGTGAATTACTCAAAAGCAATAATTTGGTTTTTAGTTTTGTCTCAATAGCAGCATGTACAGTTCATAAATAGATGATAAGATTGGAGAAGTTAAATGCTCTGCTTCAGGTGAAAGAACAAATTTTTGAGAATACTAGCTATCAACCTCATTTCTAATTTACGCTTTACTTGCCTAATGGTTTGTTACTGAATTTTTTTTTTCACTTCTCCAGGCACTTTATTTGATCTGCAATACCACAAACATGTTTTTCTTATTTCTAAAGGCCTCCTGCCTTGTAAAGCTTCTGTTCAGCTCCTCTCCCCGGATGTTTTTGTTTTGTTTTGTTTTGTTTTGTGTTTTTTGCTTTTTGGGTCACGCATAGGGGTTACTCCTGGCTCTGCACTAAGGAATTACTCCTGGCAGTGCTCAGGGGACCATATGGGATGCTGGGAGTCGAACTCCAGTAGGCCCCATGCAAGGCAAACACCCTACCCGCTGTGCTACCACTCTAGCCCCACCTATCCCCGTTTTTTTTTTTTTTTGTAAGAGTACTGCTATTTATTCAGCCATTGATTAGCTGATTGAATTGGGCATGAACTCCACCTTGATTTATTTATTTATTTTTTCTTTTTATATTTATTTATTGAATCACTGTGGGAAAAGTTACTAAGCTTTCAGGTTTAAGTCTCGGTCATACAATGATCAAACACCTTTCCCTTCACCAGTACTCATTCTTCACCACCAAGAAACCCAGTATACCCTCCCTCCCACCCCTCCAAATGCCTCTGAAGCAGATGATTTCTACTTAACTCTTCTGTACATTGATTACATTCATTATTTTGACAAAAGATGCACCATTATTGTTTAGAATTTCCACCCAAACAATCAGAACTGCTGAAAAGGCATTGCGAACTATTTTTCTTTCTACAGCTGGTAATGAGAATCATATAATGTCACGCGGCCACAATTTTAGATTTCTGCAAAGAGCCAGATAATTATGAGATTGGTTTCTGTGTTTCTGGTGTTATGGCCGTGCCGGAGAGCCGCTTGTAGGGGGGCAACTCGTGACCTCGTTAGGGCTTGAAAGATGTGCTGGTACCTCCCCCCTTCCCATGAGACTGCAGTTGCCCCGTCACCGCCGGCTCGTACCTGTCTTTCTTATAAGTTGTGAGGTGGGTGGCCACCTTGCTGCCAGGGGGGAAAAAGGCAGAAGGGAGCAACACCCTTTCCCTCCTGGGGAGGCATGGCGCCGTAGTTTAATGCATTGTCCATTCACTTTTCTTGTGCAAGCTGCTGGGCTCTGGACTAAGTCTTTTTGCCTCTGGAGCCATGGCCGTGCCAGAGAGTCACTTGTGGGGGGCAACTCATGACCTTGGTAGGGTGTGAAGGAAGAGCCAGTACCATCCCCCCTTCCTATGAGACTTCTGTTGCTCCTTCACTGCCGGTTCATACCTGACTTTCCAATAAGCTCTGAGCCGGCGGCCACCTTGTATACAGTCCAGATGTATTTCTGTCAAAAGCCGCTGGGTTTCAAGATTTGTTTCTGAGTCTCTAGTATCATGGCTATTAATGAGCTTGATCAGGAGCCAGAGAGGCCGTTTGTAGGCGGCGACTCAGGGTCTCATTGGGATGGGGAGAAAAAGTCGGCTCCACCCCATGTGGTGAGGCCTCATGTGTCTCATCACTGCAGGCCCAAACCTGACTGTCCTGGGGCCTCTGGAGGATGACGGTCACAAGGCCACCAGGGGGAACAGGCCAAGGCACGAAACCTATTCCCACCTGGAGTGACCCAGTGCCAGTAACCTACTGCAGAAACAGGATGCATTTCTGCCAAAAGCTTTTGGGTTCCAAGATTTGTTTCTGAGACTCTGGGATCATGGCCATTAAGCAGTTCGATCAGGAACCAGAGAGGCCCTGCCTCCACTTATATAGCTGAGCCAGGGGTGGTTTGTGGGTGTGTCTCCCACATACCTAACTTTTGGCCGTTTACTTTCTTGGTAAACTTTGCCCCAAGTTTTTGGGGTCTGGCCAAAGGCACAGCAGCAATTTTGAGGTATCTGAAAGCCCGACGTTGCCATCAGGCTGCTGATGCACTCACCTCACAGGTACAGATTGACTTGCTGGCGGCACCATACCTCCATGTTACTGAAATTTTTACTCTAAAAAAATCACAATCTTTTTCAGTTGACCACAGCATGACATGTCTCTATCCATTTCTTTCTTTTTTTTTTTTTTTTTTTTTTTGCTTTTTGGGTCACACCCAGCAATGCGCAGGGGTTACTCCTGGCTCTGCACTCAGGAATTACTCCTGGCGGTGCTCAGGGGACCATATGGGATGCTGGGAATCGAACCCAGTCGGCTGTGTGCAAGGCAAACGCCCTACCCGCTGTGCTATCACTCCAGCCCCCTCTATTCATTTCTTAGAGCTGTGTAACAAATGGTCAGAAATATGGCAGCTTCAAAATCAATCCAAACACATAACTCTCAAGTTCAAAACCCAAACCCAAGGCATCAGCAGAGAGAGACTATTCTGGACACTTTAGCGAAGAATTTGTTTGTTCGTTTAATCTTTCAACTTCAGGTGGCTTTTAGTTTCTCTTACAGCTACAGGACACCAATCTTTATTTCCACTGGTCACAGTCCTAACTATGTTCCTTTGGTCTGTCTTTTGTTTCTTATGAGAACAGTTGCTATTGTATTGAAGATGACTTCATCTTGATATCTTCACCTCAATTGTTTCTACAGAAACTGTTCTTCAAAATGAGACTATATGCATGGGTTCCGGATTTTGACATGCACTGATCTTTCAGGGACCCATCATTCAACCCATTATGGTGTCCCTCTAATATTCCTCACTATTTTTTCATTTGTCATTTCAATAGAGAATAGAGATTGCCAATCTAAATTCATCTCACTCGATATAGTGTAGTCAACCCACAGATCCTTATATGTGAGAAAGCAGTTTCTGTTAATGGGTTTGTCAGGAAATTAAAAAATCTACTTAAGAAATTAAACCATTACATTTTCATAATAGGAGATGTATTCTTTTGACTTTCTTTTTGAAATTTATACATTTATTTAGATACAATGGTGATTATTTTTAAAATATTTTTGCTACTAAGTATTTATAAATTGCACGTGTATATACATATATATGTATATATATTCATGCTCTCTTTATTATCTCTACTTCTCTTTGTAGATCTACCATTTCTTTTTATATATTAGTATAATAATGTGAATGTGAATCTTAGGGCCAAGATTAGCACCATAACTAGTATTACAGGTAGGACTTTGATTAGATATAGGAAATAGGAGTAGGATTGCAATTGCTTTTGAGTAAAATTTTTGGTGAAACTAAAACTTGGGCTAGGATTGTGGATAATGTTAAGACTCTATTAGGATTTTGCCTGGAGCCTGGGCTAGGTTTAGGGTTAGGTTTGAAGTTTAGGCTTGGGTTTGGTCTAATTCTAGGGATAGACCTAGGCAAGAATAAGATTTAAATTCAGTTTTATGATTCAAGCATGGATTTGTTTGGGAATTACATAAGGCTAGTGTCAAGGTCAGATTTAGTGTAATCATGATTAAATAATGTTTTCTGAAACAGAGTTTCCACTTCAGTGGAATGACAGCACCAAGAGTGCTTCCAAGTGAGAAACTTATACAACCACAAAGGAAGGCTCTTAGCAAATTACGTTTAAAAAATTGGGGGGAAAAAAGCACAATTTCTTCAGTATATTGCTTCTAAATGGCAAACATATTTTTTATCAGGTAAAATCTAAATTTGAGACTGGTCAATAAATATTATTTTAAAATAAATATTTTATTTATAGTAATTAAAAAATTACTCCATATTAAACATTCGTCAACTGCATGGAATTATACTAATTGTTTTTAATTTTTAGGAAAAATATATTTGTACAAAATTATCTTTTCTATCAAGGCTAATTTCTTAGTGGCAAAGCAAATGCTAACATGTGTGAGGCTTTAGGTTTGATCCTTGGTGTTCCCAAATAGTCCTACTACTACTAATAATATCTGAATATTATTATTACTAAGAATGTTTCCTTACTACTTTTTATAATTAATCAGATTTTCTTTTTATAAATATTTATAAAACATGATATGAACAATAGTAAGGTAAAGGTAAGGTAAAGGTAAAGGCCCTCCCGTTGATCATCGATTTGCTCGAGCGGGCCCAGTAACGTCTCCATTGGAGACTTTGTTGTTACTGTGTCTGGCATATCGAACAACAGTGAATAACTAAAAACAATATGCATGTGTAATTGGTAGATGATATAAAAACAGGTTAATAAGGGCTAGTGTAGTTATAACAGTCTTCAGAGCACTCAGCATTATCTGAGACTAAAAATTTGGAATTATCTTTTCAAAATCAAAATATGATGTCCTCTTGCAAAAAAGTGTAGAAATAGACAGAAATGAAATGAAAATTTTGTGTTCAGAGTGGAGTAATATTATGTGGGGCATGTATTAGAGGTTAATAGAGAGAAGGTCTGTACTATTGTTATAAAGGCAAACAATAAGGAACTTTTGAAAACCAGGTTAAGAATATTAAAAGGTCTTATACAAAAGTATGCAATTAAGGACATTTTCACATTTGGGATTAACATGTTCCAGTAAGTGGTTTAAGCACCTAAATCTTAAACAACCAAGATTGAAGTTTGGGTAACCAAGGTAATTAGATATCTGTTTGCATATCTAATTGCATGCTGGAATCAAGGTTGAATTTCTATAGTTAAATTGGTTTCTGATAGTTTAAATGAAAAATAAAAGAATGACTAGAACATTTTGCAAGAAAATATATTGAGCCCACAAACTAAGTGAATGACAAAGATGATGGTAGGTAGACTCACTTTAGATTTAAGTTAAGCAGTATGCTAAGACCTTTGATGGAGATAAAGTAGATAGCATGGACTTACCAGACATACTCACTTGTATTCATCTATTTTTCCTGCAAAGCACTGTAAATTTGTACTAGAATTTAAAATGAAAAAAAAAACTGCTTTGGTGTTTAAAAAAAGTTTTTCAAAACTATGAATAAACTTCAAGCATTTTGTTCACAGTCTATATTTATATTAGGTAATCTTCTGTAAGGTAGTCATTTTTTTTCTCACCATTTGTGTTCATTCATGGATATCCATGAGGTATTTGTTTCAGGACATCTACAAATACCAAAATGTTTTGATACTGAAATCCAGTATATAAAAGGTATATTATTTATATATTGCCTACGCACATTCTTTCATATGCAGTAAGTAATCTAGATTTTTTATAATACCTCGTACACTATAAATGTTAACACGTTTTGTTTTGCTTTATTTGGGGGCCACACCAGGTGGCACTCAGGTAGTATGACTTTACACTCAGGAATAACTCCTGGTGGGCTTAGGGACCACATGGGATGCAGATTTCGAACCTGTCATTTGCTCTACAACACAAGTGCCTTACTCCCAATACTATCTCTCAGGCCCAAAAAGTGGTATTTTAATAGCTGTTACACTGTGTTGTGTAAGGTATAATTATAAAGGGAAAAGTCTGTGAATGTTCAGTATAGACACTGCACATAAGTGAGGCCTAACAATATTTTCCACATGAGGATGGTTGAACTGGCAGATGTAGGACCTGTGGACATGTGGAGCCAAACTGTATTCCTTTATCCTGCAGCAATGAATGTGGAATAAAATTATGTTTGCATTTGTGTTCACATGTACCCATACATGTTCTTACAAGTTAATCATATATCATAGTTTTACATGCAATTTAAGCCTCAACCCATAGGTCAAATGTGTGTTCATGTTGGGTGCTTGTGTCCCTATAACATGGGGACAAATGAATAACATATGTTCACAGGAAAAGTGGCTTCTATTGATATTTCTTTTGTGTATCAAAATAAATAGGAGCTATGGGAAACGACCTTTTCTTTCTTCTGAGTCCAAATTAAAGGTTATTTGGGTCTTTTTTCTTAAGTTACAACTTAGGAACCTCACCCTATTCTGGATTTTGAGGTGTGGTATAGTCAACATGAGCTTAAACCACCTCCCCTCACTCTTCAGATTCTCAATTCAAGGAAAAAGCTTGAGGTTAGAACAATATTGTGTAGTCAACACCCTCTCAAACCCTGGGAAAGATGAAAGAGTCTATAGCTCCTTTCCATTCTTTGTGACAGTTAAACCCTGTTTTGCTTTTCTTTAATACAGATTTATCCTAGGGCCTGTTCTTTTTCAATGTGATCCACTTGGCCGCACCCATTTGGAAGAGTCTATTACTATGGTCAGGGTTGGTTTGGCTTGCCCCAAGCTCATTGCTACATTCTTTTTTTAGAGCTTGCCAAATGTGGGACAATGGGTGTGTCTTGTTGACATCCTGTGGTTCATCAGATATGTAGGATAACTCTTCAGTACATCTTTAGAAGACTGCAGCTGTGCTGGTAGGGCCAGATCAACATGCTTCAAAGGAAGTCTAAACTCTGATTCACGTGTAAGCAAAATGCTTTTGGACATTCAGAACAGGGCAAACCTCAATTTACTAAATACCTGGGACTTCTCCTGTTGCCTTGATTAGTGATTTGTATTGACAAATATTTACTTATCTCTCCAAGTCAGAACTTATTCAAAGAAATGACTGTGCCGCTTAAACACTTAGAAGAAGACCCTTATTTTCAGGTCACACAGTTTTTATTTTTCAGAGTCTTTGACTCAAGTTTAACTTGCCACATATAAACAACAGAGCCACTTTTAACAATAAGATAGGAATACAAAGAACATCAGAATGTAGTTAAATATATATACATACATATACCATCATTGTATGATACAGAAGACATATTTTCTCCCTGAGGGAGGCAGGAATATCTATCTAATACAACCATGCTTCATCCCTAATAACATTCATTTCAGTGGATGACAAACTTATTTTATTAAGTTTAATATTCCCTCAGATCGGTGGAGAGATTCTTTATTCACCTTTGAGTGTGAAAAACTTCAATGAAAAATAGAATTTTTTTTAAGTACCTAGGATTTTTAGAAAATAAGAAGTGGATGGGATAAAAGCATTTTGCTTTATTCACAAAACCATTGAAAGAAACATTATAAATTCAAATAACTGCACTTTAGCACTGTCCTCCCATTGTTCGATTTGCTCAAGCGGTCCCAGTAATGTCTCCATTATGAGACTTGTTGTTACTATGTTTGGCATATCGAATACGTCATGGGTAGGTTGCCAGACTTTGCCATGCAGGGGAGATACTCTCTGTAGCTTGCCAGGCTCTCCGAGAGGGGCAGAGGAATCGAACCCAGGTTGGCCAGGTCAGCTGAGTGCAAGGTAAAAGCCCTTCCCACTGTTCTATCACTCAAATAAACGAGAATATAATCAAAGTTCATTATGATCAGCTTTCACAGAGTATAGTTAACATACAAAACAACATTTTTTGACAGTTACATTAAATATGGTATGTCTTTAAACTGATATTTTTGGTGCAATGTATAGGAAAACATTTTTACTTTGGAACATTTTGCATGTTTAAATTTTTCTAAACTATGTACTCAGAAAATATTGTAAATACTGAACTTTCGTATTGAAAAATTTAGTTAGATATCATCTGTTGATATAGTCAAATTATAACTGCTACCATTAATGCTCATAATACTCGGTAAGAATGGGGGCAATATTTATGGAAAGAGGATTGTGACGGGAATAAGGATGTAAAATAGGAATGATATATGGGTACCAGATATGAAAAGATGTGTGGGGGGGAGGGAGACTGCGCATGGAAAATATGGTCAAGGAACACACTTTATGAGTCAATTTTGTCAAAATAACCAAGTGTAAAATTTTCTGTCATGTGCTGAGGTAGTCCAAAGCCAAATTAAGAAATAAAGTCTTGCCTTTGAAGTTGGATTTTCAATCTTTTGTTTATCTGTTTGGTTTATTGCCTTTATAGTTACCATTATTAAATGAGGAAGAAGGACAGAAGGAGTGAGGAGATGGACTCTATATTTACTTAGCACATGTTTAGGTCAAGTTCCATTGTATCTATCTCTTTTTTCATATGCACAATTTAAATTAAAAAAAAATTAAACAACCTAGGCTCAGAGAATCTTTACAATTTATTCTAGGTCACAATTTATCCCAGGTAACATGTAACAAACTCAAGATTTTATATGCTTCCAAAGACTCCTTATAGTTAAAAACATTTGTGAAAACAGCTTAGAAAGGACTGAAAATGCATATCATCTTTTTCATTGTGAACTTCATTTTTTGTTGTTGTTAACAACAATTATAAGTTTAATGATAACAATTTAACAGAAATCAGAAGGAGGTATTAAGGATTTTGGTAAGATTCCATTCCCCCCATATTGGTTTCGGCTCTGTAAAAATAGCTTGCCCCTTTTTATAGGGGTTTAGTAGCTCTCTTTTGTCATCTCTCCCTTTCTCTGAGCTTGTAAGGTCATTGAAACAATGAGCTAAGAGCTCTCCTCAAACTTTTAAAACTAAGAGAAGTATACAATTATTGTCTCTGCTGCTATTAGTTGGAACAAGCAGATATCAAGCAATAGCTGGAACAAATAATATCTGGCCCCATTTACATATTACTCAATATTTTTTCTTTATTCTTATAGCATAATATAGCATATTCTTATAGCATAAACATAACATTATTATATCTGCTCCTGTGAATGTATTTTCTTATTTTCACAATGATAAAATCTGAATTTAAACTTACTCCTCCTTGTTTAGGTCAACTATTTCTAAACCATATGTAAAATATAAAGTATTCAAATGTTCTTTAATGTTCTAAATTCCAGTCTCTTGTTTTACTGTAGCACATATAAATCACTTAATCACTTATCACTTAATCCCCGTTATTCATCGATTTATTCGAGCGGGTGCCAGTAACGTCTCCATTCATCCCGGTTGCGTGCTAGTGTAGCCCAATGGTATCTGTTCGTTTTAGGAACATGTAGAGCCTCAAATCGATCATTTAGGGTCTTGACGAAGAAGTCTGACCATCTTATAGATGGGCGTCCACGTGATCTTTTGATGTCTCGTGGAATCCAATCAGTAATGGCTCTAGTCCAGCGGTTGTCTGTAAACCTCATTACGTGTCCAGCCCATCTGATTTTTGATGTCTTGGCAAATGAGACAGCGTCCCTGATTCTTGAGCGTTGACGAAGATCAGAACTCCGGATTCTATCTCTCATTTGAGTGAATCGTGATATTCCAAGCATAGTTCTTTCGATTCCTCTTTGAGAGACCCGAATAGTGTTCTCATCCTGTTTTCGTAGGGTCCAGGTCTCTGAGGCATATGTTAATGCAGGAAGAATAGTGGAATCAAAGAGATGTGCTCGTAGCTGGAGGTTCTTTGTCCTTTTAGTTATTTCTTCAGTGCTCTTGAAGGCATTCCAAGCCGCTCTCTTCCTCCTGCACAACTCAGGTGCCAGGTCATTCATCATGTTGATTTCTCGACCTAGGTATATATAACTGTTGCATTCGGAGATGGTGGTTCCGTTGAGAGCGAATGGAGCGTCAGGAACAAGGCTGTTTCTCATAAACATTGTCTTCATAAGATTCAGCTGTAGTCCGACCTTTCCACATTCACGGTCAAAGTCGTTCAGCATTTGTGCCGCTTGGTTGATGTTTGGTGTTATTAGAACGATGTCATCAGCAAAGCAGAGGTGGTGTAGTTGCCGACCATCTATCTTCACTCCCATGTTTTCCCATTCCAGTCGTCGCATGATGTTCTCTAGGGTGGCACTGAAGAGTTTTGGTGAAACACCCTGCCGAACCCCTCTCTTGATATGGATGATTACTTCTTTGTAGAAGTAATAAAGTAATAAGGTAATAAAGAAAAATCATCCCCTAACTTTTTCACCAGACCTTCTGAGTAGGCTAAAATAAAACAATTTATTTTAATGTTTGATTTCATGTTACTGTCACTGTTACTGTCCTCCCACTGCTCATTGATTTGCTCCAGTGGGCCCAGTAACATTGTGAGACTTGTTGTTACTGTATTTAGCATATTGAATACATCACGGGTAGCTTGGCAGGCTTTGCCATGAACAGACGATATACTCTCTGTAGCTTCCCAGGCTCTCCAAGAGGGCGGAGAAATCAAGCCCGGGTTGCCCGGGTCGGCCGCCTGCAAGGTAAAAGCCCTACCCACTGTGCTATGTTGATTTCATGTACTACTGATTATTTTTAAAAAGATGTGTGTGAGTATAAACAATTTAGGATATCACATACACACAAAATTAACCCTTTTTATCCTAATATTACAAAAATTTCTTAGAAACCTTCCTACGTAAATTGATCCAGAAACAGATTTTTGTAAAGTTTTAAACTTGTGGACATATTAAGTGAATTCCCTTCTACTGTGAAAAATTAGTCCATTCTCTATGGTAAAATTCTAATTTATTTCTAAAACTGTCTCCTTTGAACCAAGCTTTCTTAAAGACTTTTATTCATATTCCAATGAGATTCTTTCTTTTCAAACAAAACCTTACTGAATTCCTTTTAGTTCTGTTATGGATTGTATGGACAGCTAGTAAATAAATATCCATCTTAGTTCAACTGCTCTTTTCTGAAATAAAGGCAGGAAAACACTTGAATTTCAGGATTCATTTCTGTGTTTGCTTTTGTGATGACTTCCTTTTTATTTAATAAAATTGTCAGAAGATAATAGTAATTCTTCTAAGGCAAAGATAATTTATAGAAGAAAAAATACTTAAAGTACTATACTACATGTATATGTATATATATACATGTGTATATATATAAAGTACTACAGTATATATAAAAATTATATATAAAAAATTATACAATATATACTATCTCTTTCATTTAAAATACAATTTTATTTAGAAAATAAAAATAACACACTTTTTCTTTTTCTCTAATATTAACTCACATACTTAGAGAACATAGTCTCTCAGAATGACAGCTTAAAACAATTTAGACAGAAAAACCAATCATAGAGTTCAGCTATTCAAAGTTGGAAATTCAAATTAAGAAAAAAATTTTATTTGGAGGAAAATTGAGCATTTACATAAGAAAATAATTTGCAATGAAAATTAATTATTAGTTAAGCCATTGGACTGAAATTGTAAACGTAAAATAGTAAATGTAAAGCATTAAAAATGCAAGAAAGCAAGAGAACAATTATGAAAATATTTCACTTTTTTCTTCATATCTTACATCAGTCCTGTGAGGTAGTATCTTTCTGTCCCTCTGTGCATGTTCAGGATTCCACCCACCAGACATTTCTTATCACATACATCCAGTTCCTGAGGTCATGACCTGTAGTTTTTCTTCTTTGTGTCTAAAAGATTTTGCAGAACTGGGTGTAGTCTAGTATATGCTACTTCATTATTCTCTATTCCAAAAGGTCAAAACATAATATGGAATTTCTTGAACTTAAAGGAGACACCCAGCCTAGTTAACCAGCTCTACTCAAATTAAAATGTACAAAAATAGCACTTCTTCCTAGAGTAAGGACTAATATTTTATCCAGGGGAAGAGAAATGTTTTCTAATAAGACTTTCATATTAAAAATTGTCAATCACTTTAATATTACATTTTAATGATACTACTTTTTAAAATTTGTTTTATTATTTAGTTTAGGTAACATAAAATTATAATAGTATTAACATGTATGTACAAAATATTTATGTATTAATGAAGAGTATTAATTCACCACCATCACAATGCACAGGAATTAATGTTACCACTGACCACCATAACGCACAGGAATCAATGTTTTTCAAAATTAATAAGAAAATAAATGTCTTTCTCGGCCATTTCAATATCAGTAAAAATGTAAGTTTTTTTCACCTAAGTATAAATCTTCAGATTTTTTTGAAGAGACTGGCAAGTGAGAGAACTGAGTACTATATCTTAGATTGTTGTCATATATTGACATAATCATACTTGGCCTAAGTTCTTAATGTTTATTTACACCTTAAATCTGATATTCTGGCATTGAGGCATTGAAGACTGTCAATATGGTATGTGGTATAGTGAAACATATTTTGCTCTTACATTGGGGAAAAAAATTATACAGAAGTATCAATCTAGATAATTTATGACTAGTTTTCTCAATCAAATGTTAAACTAACCATTTTAAAAACTTCTAACAGCATTTTGCGTATCATTTATAATTTCCTTTTTTTTAAATTTTTTTTATTAGTGAAACACCATGAGGTACAGTTATAGACTTACAAATTTTGTGCTTGGGTTTCAGTTATACAATAATCAAGTGCCCATCCCTCCACCAGTGCCCGTCATCCATCACCACAGGTCCCAGCATCCCCCCCACCCCCCATCCCCCCCCCGTCCCATCCTGCCTCTGTGGCAGGGTATTACCCCTTGTTCTCTTTCTCTTCTTTTGGGTACTGTGTTTTGCAAGAGAGGCATTGAGTGGCAGTAAATTCATTTCTGTCAGAACCCAAAGGTTTCTCTCATACTGTTCTATATTTCCTTGCTTTGATTATTTATATCCCACATGAGTGAAGTTACCCTGTCTTTGTCCTTTTATGTCTTAGCTGACTTAACCTGCATCCCTTTAGTTTCATCCATACGTTATAAATGGCAATATTTTATCTTTTTTCTTTATAGTTGAGTGGTAGTCTGTTATGAATATATGACATATCTTCTATTTTCCATTCATCAGGGCAGTTTGATTGTTTCCATATCTTGGTTATTGGAAAGAGATCTGTAGTCAGCATAAGAGTACACATAAAATTTTAGATTAGTGTTCCTGTATTCTTCAGATCAAACCCTATGAAGAGGAATACTAGATCAGAAGGCATATCTATTGTTAATATTTTGATAAGCTTCCATACTATTTCCCATAGACACTTAAGGAATTGACATTCTGACCAACAATGTATGAGAGTTCCATTTTCTCCTTACTCTTTTCAACATTGTTTCTCTGGGCCTTGTAGTAGAGATCATTCTCATAAGTGTGCTGTAATATTTCATTGTAGGGTTTTTTCTTGCGATTTTTATACATTTTCTTTTCATAAAGTAGTTCACAATAGTTCATTACAGATAATATTCAAAGACCCACCCCACCAGCAAGCATCTTCCCACTGCAATAAGCGGGAAGTGTGTGAAGGTTGATGTATTTCTTTCTGGAGCCATTTAAGCCCATACAGAAAGGTAAAGGTAAAGGCCCTCCCGTTGATCGTCGATTTGCTCGAGCGGGCCCAGTAACGTCTCCATTGGAGACTTTGTTGTTACTGTGTCTGGCATATCGAATACTCTCGGTAGCTTGCCGGGCTCTCCGAGAGGGGCGGAGGAATCGAACTCGGGTCGGCCATGTTGGCCGCTTGTAAGGCGAACGCCCTACCCGCTGTGCTATCGCTCCAGCCCATACAGAAGAGAATACAAACAAGTATGTTAAAATCAAACAAATGTGTCCTACTTTAGGTACATCAGTGTGCTACAGTGTAAGTTCACGTAGCCACATTTGTGGCAACACGCTCCAGGAAATACTGCATTGCTCTCTTCCAGGGGCTTTATTTTTCAGTCTCTGGATCGTGGCCATTGATGAGATTACATGGTGCTGGGGGCAGTTTGTGAATGTGACTGCCAAGCTCCTGGAAAACTGGGGAGCTGGGTGGAGGAGGCCCAGTATCTATCTGAGTAGGCTTGGAGATCTCAGCCAAGGGTCCCCCATACCTGGCTTCCTCTGCCGGTTCCTTCAGGGATGAGGCTCATCTGAGCTGGTGGAGAGTGGCCTTGAGCATGGCTGTGGCTGGGTTCTGGAGGCTTTTGGCTGCCAGGATTCTGCTTGGGGCAGGGAGGGAAACTCAACCCGCCCCCCTCCGAGTTCATTGTAGTTTTGATTTGCACTTCTATGACTAATAAGAGTAAAGAAATATTTTTTTGTGACTGTTTGTCATCCGAATACTTTTTGAGGGGGAAGGGCAGTCTCTTTAGCTTTTACTTTGGAGTGGGGGCTGAGGCTCATCTTGCTGTGCTCTGGGCTTACTCCTGACTCTCTGCTCAGGGATCACTCCTGTTTGTGCACAGGGAGGGCTATTATTGATGCTTTTGCTTCTCTTGGTATTTCTGTCAAATCCTCAAAGATATAACTACTAAAGTATTGTGGAATAATTTGCCTATTTATCCTACTCCTTATTTTCTAATTTTGCTTTAACAACCAAGTTATTCATATATATGTATATGTATACATATATATGGATTTATTTCTGCGGTTTCAATTTTATTCTCTTGATGTTAACCTCTTTTTATTCCTATATCACTTTTAATTATTATATTTTTATGGTTAAAGATGAAGCTGAGCAGCATATTTTATTTTTTTCTCAAATTACTTCCTAATTAGAGTCTTTTGTGCTTGTATCCAGTAAATGTACTAGATGTACATTTTATTCTCTTGAAAAGTGCCACTGGAATATTAGTAGGGATTGCAGCCAATCTATTTATTGCTCTTGCTAAGAGGACCATTTCAGAAAGGTTAATTCTTACAATTCATGAGCAAAGAACACATTTCTTTGTGACTTCATGTGTTATTTCAAAAGCATCCTACATTTTTCAATGTACAAATTCATCATTGAGATAAAGATTTTACCCACCTGCAGCTGCTGTTACAACAATAGCACTGTTCATTTTCACAAAATAATGCATGTTTTCATAAATAAAACTCATTAACTTCTGATTTGGGTCTTGTTTAGACTTCTTTGGAGAACTTTGAAAGGTGCTCATACGTTGGTAAATGAAAATGAACAACTCTTTTTTCTTCCATTCTGAGCATGCAGTCTTAGAGAAAGAAAATTGTTAAAGGATTGTAGAATGTCTCGCAAGTAAAGCAAAATCACTGTATTCTAGGGGCCAGAGTATAGTACAGTAACTCAAATTTGCCTTGGATGAGTTCAATCCAAGTTTGATCCTCAGCATCTCTATGGTTTCCCAAGCACCAACAGGTGTAATTCCTGATTTCAAAGCCAGGAGTAAGTAATTCTTGAGCATAGCCAGGTATGGGGAAAAAATCACTGTAATCTAAATTGCTTTAATTTTCTTCCAAACAGCATAGTTCAGAATGTTTAGTTTTCACAAACACCTTGTGCACTCATCACAATAAGAGGTGGCTTTATTTCCAAAACCAACAAGTATGCAAACTGATAACTGAGGCCCTTTTACTTTTAAATAGAATTATCCAGTGAACATTAGCTGAATCCCTACTGAAGTATAAAAGAAAAGAATCTGCATCATCAGATCCTCCCACAAATACTTGAAAGTTAAACCACCTCCATGTCCTTTGGGGTTTCCTTTTTTTTTTTTTTTGGCTCTTTGGGTCACACCTGGTTATGCTCAGGGTGTTGTTCCTGGCTCTGCACTCAGAAATTACTCCTGGTGGTGCTCAGGGGATCAAATGGGATGGCAGGGATCAAACCCAGGTCAGTCACATGCAAAGCAAATGCCATATGCGCTGTACTATCTCTTTGGCCTCTCCTCTTCTTGTCTTTATTTAATGTTTCAGAAACTTATTAGGGTTGATATATTAAAATGTCATAAAGTAAATCTATTCAAATTTTGTTATTTTATTATTTAAAAGTTTCCTCAACTGATAACTATACAAATATTTTAAAACAAAAAGCAATATGTATGAGGTGTATAGACACAAAAACTTTGCATAAAACAAATTTATAATTTAGTTTCTTAGAAAATACTTTAGCTCTATATGTTAGGTGTAAAATTCCTGATATGTCAAATGGGACAGGTATAATTTTTCACTGTCATGTATCACTGTCATCCTAGTGTTTATTGATTTCCTTGAGCAGGCACCAGTAACGTCTCCTTCATCCTAACCGTAAGATTTTAGAAAGTGCCACACTCGAGGCTCTTTCAGGGTCAAGAGAATGAGATCCATTATTGTTACTGTTTTTTGGCATATTGAATATGCCACAGGGAGTCTGCCAGACTCTGCCGTCTGGGCAGAATACTTTTGGTAGCCTGCCAGGTTCTCCAGGGTAGAGCTAGATAATAAGATGTCATGCGGCAGCAAATGTGGCCGTGCACTTCTGGGAGCTGGGTTTTATAGTCTCTGGGTCTTGGCCGTTGATGGGATTACACGGTGGGTCGGGGGCAGTTGGTGGGTGTAACACCTATATACTAGAAGATGGGGGATCTGGGTGGAGAAGGCCCAGTCCCAATCCGAGCAGGCTTGGAGATCTATGCCCCAGGTCCCTCACACCTGGGTTCCTCTACCAGTGTAATTTCTAAGCAAGTTAATAGCAATATAAATCTTGTGCTTCACATGTAAGATAGTCAGTTCAGTGCTGAATGCATGTTAACCATGTAGTCTTGTACCTCTGACAGTAATCTCCAAACCTCTGAAACTGAGTTAATACTATCACAATACTGAAAGAAAATAACCGTATTTCACTGACTTCCCTGTCCTACATTGTTGAAGTAGTCAGAAAAGCAGCATTAAAAATCAAACAAAAATTCCTTTGTATAGTTTTTTCTTTTTTCAAAAGCATATCAGAAGTAGAGTCTTAAGTAATCAGCAATGAAAATGAAAACTTGAATTGGGTCCAAAAAAGACTTCTTCCATAACCATACATTATTAATAGTGATTCTTACAGGAATCCTTTTAAACTGCTTTTTTCCATAATCAAAATAAAAGTAAGAAAGAATGGGGAAGGTAGAGGGTTAAGGAAAGATGGAAGGAAGGAGAAGAGGAAAAGAAAAATATTGAAACAAGTAAAACAAATTTAGAAAATAAAATTGAATTTTACTGACTATTCCTGTATGAGAGCAAAGTCTTTTGCAAGAGAAGCTTGAACTTTGAACTTTAAGAAGCTCAAACTTTGAACTTTGAGAATCTCAAGGCTACACATCAAAAACAATAATGTACAAACAATGCATTTGAGAGGGAAAATGTATTTGTAACTTATATAACTTATTAGACTTTCAAACTTAAAAACTGCCATTTTCCCCACACTGACTGTCAGTAATGGAAAAAAAAAGAAAAATAGACAACATTTTAGGACCACTATTTTGTCTGAAACTGTGTTCAAGTCTGGCATATCGAATACTCTCGGTAGCTTGCCGGGCTCTCGGAGAGGGGCAGGAATCGAACTCGGGTCGGCCATGTTGGCTGCGTGCAAGGCAGACGCCCTACCCGCTGTGCTATCGCTCTAGTTGCCAACCTTATTGCTAACATCTCAATAGAACACAATGTAACACATAGCCAAAAGACTTGAACACAGGTAAAGGTAAAGGTAAAGGCCCTCCGGTTGATCTTCGATTTGCTCGAGCAGGCCCAGTAACGTCTCCATTGGAGACTTTGTTGTTACTGTGTCTGGCATATTGAATACTCTCGGTAGCTTGCTGGGCCCTATTCAATATGCCAGACACAGTAACAACAAAGTCTCCAATGGAGACGTTACTGGGCCTGCTCGATCTACGACGATCATGGGAGGGCCTTTACCTTTACCTTTACCTGTGTTCAAGTCTTTTGGCTATGTGTTACATTGTGTTCTATTGAGATGTTAGCAACAAGGTTGGCAGTAACATGCATCCCATTTTGGGGTGGAGAATGGAAAACTATTGAGTTCATGCTTATGAAGGGGAATTTTATAGTTGAGTGACTGATTAAAGGATTCTAATCTAGGTTTTTTTTGGATGATGTGTGCAATTTGCTCTTTATCGATTTCATTCTTATACACTATTAAAATGATCTTTTCACAGAGTAGGAAGAGGATAACAGAAATTAGAAATAGATCCATAAATAATTCATCAAAGATCAGGATATTTTGATCATTTTAGATGATTTTCTTGGCAAATAGCACTTTTATTAAAGAGTTTTGCTAAGATTGACATTATCTTTTTCATAATTTTTAGTTTCAACATAACAGGGAGTGCTGTAGGAAGGTGCTTAGGTTCTCTTTGCCAAGCTATGGGAAATATGTGAAAATGTTTCCTGGTGTTTGTGAAATTGAAATAATTTCTTTATGCTCTATAATTGGCAAAGCCTGCCAAGCTACCCGTGACATATTCAATATGCCAAACACAGTAACAACAAGTCTCAAAATGGAGATGTTACTGGGCCCACTCGAGCGAAATTGATGAACAATGGGAAGACAGTGTGTTTGACAGCTCTACAATCAGGGTTGGAGAAATAGTATAAGGGTTAAGGCACATGTATTACATGTGCCAAACTCAAGTTCAGTTCTGCATCATAGGATTCCTCCAATTCAATCTTGGCACCATATTGCACCCTACCAAGGCTATACCCAGAACCTCTGGTTATAGTCCTAGAGACCTCCAAATACTGTGATGGTGACTTGGATAATCCTTCAAATTGTAGGGCCCAAGCAGCTCCCAATCTTGGGCCCTTGCTGTGAAATACAAACCTGCTTGACTGGACATTTCTGTGGCAGGTATCTGGATTGAAAATATATCAACTGAAACTGTGACATTTGTGACACTGACCAGCCAGCTCAAAGCCAGAGACTCGAACTACTGCGGCCTGTTTGCTCTTTGCCAAACAACCACTATAATGACAACTTAAAAAATATTAAAATTACTAGACTCTGAATTTTTTTCACCAGTGTGGGGTTTTTTTGTTTTTGTTTTGGTGATACTATTATTTTTCTATTTTCACTAGAAACGCCTATTTTTTGTCCTTTGGAGTATACATTTGAACATAAATAACCTCTTAACATTTTTAAGCTATGCTTTGATATGTATCACAGAGAACTATCTTTTTCAAGACCTAATAAATATAGAAGCACGTATTTGATTTTTTGGTACTGATCTCCCAAAGAGTATATGGGAGTCATTCCCAGTTATTGTCAGTCAACTGAATTGGATCAGAGAATACGGTTGTTGGGGAACACCAGAGTCATATCCTATGGTATCTGAGGACCTCTAGGACTGTGCTTGAAGATGCTCTAAAAGACATGATATAGGGGACTGACCTAGGGTTAGCTACATACAAAACAGCTGCCTCAATCTCTGTACTATATCTCTTGCTCTGAAAATAGATATTTGAACACAATTTTGTTTGTATTAGATAATCTTAATGGAGAGGAGAGGACCTTCATCTTTAAAAGGATGGAATGAAGTTCATGTGTGTTCATGATTAGAAAATAAAAGGAGCACCAAGTGAATAAAAAGACTAGAAAGTATTGGTTCTGAAGTTATAAAATTATCCTCTTAACCCACCCCTCTCATAAGTACTCATGCACAAACACATACAAACACTCATTCACACCCATACTGAAACCTTACATGCAAACAAGATTTCACATGATGCCAGGGATTCTTTTGGTCTTTTTTGTTTTTTAATATTTATTTCACCAACATTCTGTAAAGAGGGGTTTTCAAGAACAGGCAATAATACTAGTAGTACAAAATAATTACAATGAGTCCTATAGCATATGAAGTGACTCTAGGGGAGGATGAAAGAGAGCTCTGGGCATCCATGAGGCAATACAAAGCATGCCCCCTAGAGAAATCCAATAGAGTTAAGCCAAGTCCACTAGAGGCTCTCCCAGCCTGAGAAACTTGCTCATGTATAACTTTTTCCAAATGCTTTATCACATTCTTCTCCCAGTCATTTCAAAGAGATTTAACTTCATTATCTTTATCCCTAGGTGTTTTTACAAAGTATCTAACCTTGCATTTCCTAAAGCACTTTCACGCACCTTGCTGTGAGTGAACTTGATGTGTGTTCCTTTTACTTTGGAGTTTAGATATAACGCCAGTGTCCTTTGCTAGAGCTACATACTCCACCAAGCCTTACATATGATTGATAAATATTTATAGATAACAGAAATCTGATACCCTATGCCTAGAGGTCCTCTTGCAAATTTAGTAACTCTTCCCATATTTCCTTAAACATAAACAAAGACAAGTCAGCAGGAGCCAATGAGAGGTATCTGACCAAATCTATTTAATGGCAGAAGTCGGTCTTTGCAAACGGAAAATAGTCTTAAAATTTCTGCTAGTTATCAATGCTATTCACCATATGTGCTGGTTATTTTTTCCATTCACATACATATTCTTGGTGACCTCTAAATGGATGTCAGGAAATACTGCACAAAATAAAGAACTGTCATGACACTTTCAGGTGCTTGAGCAGTAAGAACACTGTGTTAAGGTGGAAAAAAAATCGTTCAGGTACTGCCTCTATCTATATTCACAAGACTGAATATATAGATTAAAAATCCTGTCTAAGTTATGGTTAGTACCTTGGTCATATTAGAATAAAAATTTTTACACTGTCTTTAGACTTTGCAATTAAATATTCTTTCAGACAAACCTACCCTAGCATTTTATGGAATTAATTCCTAAAGCTAGTCTTCAATGGGCTGGACTACAGCAGGTAGGATGTTTGGCTTGCACACAGCCAACGCGGATTCAATTCCTCGACCCTTCTTGGAGATCCCGGCAAGCTACTGTGAGTATCCCACCCATCCAGCAGAGCCTGGCAAGCTCCCTGTGGTGTATTCCATATGCCAAAAACAGTAACAACAAGTCTCACAGTGGAGACGTTACTGGTGCCAGCTCAAGCAAATTGATGAACAATGGGAAGACAGTGCTACAGTGCTACCGTCTTCAATCAAACTAGCATTCCTTTCCAATAATTTGATAATGTTCTAAGTATATGTGACTAAGCACTCCAGATATTCTAATATATGTGATACTAACTTTTAAGAGTGAAGAAGCTAATCCAATTAAATGGAAGAGCTGTTCTATAAGCAGAATTCAAGTTCTAGAAATCTACAGCTCTTTTTTTTTCCGCTTTTTGGGTCACACCCGGCAATGCACAGGGGTTACTCCTGGCTCTGCACTCAGGAATTACTCATGGTGGTGCTCAGGGGACATATGGGATGCTGGGAATCGAATCCGGGTCGGCCGCGTGTAGGGCAAATGACCTACCCGCTCTGCTATTGCTCCAGCCTCAGAAGTCTACAGATCTTGTATGTTGTTGAATCCATTCATATCTATCAACTTTTTGAACTCAGTCCTGATGTGTAATCATTCGTTCTTGTACTTCTACCTGGTGGGGTTGGAGAAGTCCAGTTGAAGAACCTATTCAATAAAGCAATTCTAATCAAATTATTAGTATTATCTTCTGACCAGAAATGTTGTTCAGTGCCAGAGAGCCTACGTTGCCCTCATCACAACATATTTATTTTTAAATAAATATGCTCTTTGAGTACCAAATATTATGACATGTTCAAGATCAGCACAAATCATTGAAAATTCACATGCTGGTAATCTGCTCCCTGAATTACCATATTAAGATCCCTTCAAGTTTTATTGCCACTTCACAAAAAATTTCTGTGGTCAAGGTTACCAAGATTTCAAGAAAAATATTTTTTTAAAACTTCTTTTTCTCAAATGTATAATTAACTTTAAACTCTAATATAAATATTAATTCTATTAAAGGAAATATTCCTTCTTCTTAGAAAGATACTAAGTTGGAGTTTTACTAAGAAATAAAAACCTAGTTTATAATGTGCTAAATTTGTTGCAACTATTAGCTTGCCCATTCAACTCTTAATTAATCAGAGCCTGGTGGGTGAGACATAAAAACTATAAAGAGCATTTAATACATTCACAGGTATATGATTTAAATCTGGCTGTCTGAGAGTTAAATTATGCAACAAGATCTCAGAAAATTACACATATATGCAATATTCAGATTCAGATATAAGGTTTCTCCTTTTAAAAAAATGACTGGCAACATTGACTTCACAGTTTTATTTTGGTAGTGTCTGGGCTTTTGTGTACACCACAGGCTATATCACTCCCAATTGTCTTTAACTCATGGTTTGGGAAAACTGACTAACCCATAATGCTTGAACTTGGGACATTATAACTGCTCATAGAGATACACAGTGTATATATGCATGTATCATATATGTTTACATAGCTTTAAAATCTGTGCAAGGAATTTTGTCATTTTTAAGTTTCATGCCCAGACTGCAGAACTAATGCTCCTTTGTTCTCAAAATATTCCGTTTTTTTTCTGCTTTGTGTTAAACCTGCAAAATAGCAAATTAAGTGTGTGAAATGAGGGAGCCGTGAAAGGGTCAATTGCGTTTGAAGTAGCTCATGACTGTTTATACTGGCATCATTTCACCCTGAAGATTTTTCCTACTACTCTCTGGAAACACTCTAACATAAAGCATTTTTCTGGTTTTTAGATTCAAACACATTCTAGTCTAACCACCTGTGTATGCAATTGATTTGATTTCCACTTTAAGTTTCATCTCTGAACCAGACCTGGCACCTGCAGAAGAAAATACCCGGGGGCAAAAATAGAGCAAGCAGGGCCACAGAAGAGTGTAATATTCTCCCACTGCGGTTCATAGGGGATGCTGTTTCTTGGTGTACATTTCATCTCACGAGACTCCAGACAACAGAAGAACTAGACAAAAGGAAAACATGTGATGGAGCGGTATTTATATTGCAATCTTTCCAACATTTCAGAAGAGAATGGTTTACAGATGTATACCCTCCAATGACATTTACACATCTCTTGTTTGTTTAACCTCCTTCTCCATCCTATCACAAGATTCTTTTTGTGAAAAAGATGACAAACTTCTCCCTGCTCTTCTGTGATAAAGAACACATTTCTTCCTGATTACACGGGAAGACCTGGTGAGCTCTAGGATTGGCCTCGTGTTAACGCAAAATCAGCTTCAGAAAATGGAATACTTTTATGATTACTTAAGCATTTGTATTTCATGCCATAAATTCTTCCCCGTCTGAAACAGACCACTTAACTCAGTCTTAGAACATCAAGCTGTTAATTTACACAGAATTCTGACAGGAAACCATTGACAGCAGTGAATTCTGTTGGGGGTTTTATGCGGTAGGAGATTTTAACAGAAGCGCATTTTCTCTTCTAACTAGTGAAGCAGTTTATTTTTAATAAAATCTCAGAGATAGACGCTGTGAAGATGAGTTATCATATCTTGGTCAATTTTTATAAAAAGTCTCTTGTTCTTTCAAACTTTCCAGCTACTTTGACTTGTCATTTTGCTTTATTATGATGTCAAAAACTTTAAAATATTATTGGTTCACAGATGCTGCATTTGGTTAAAAATACCTGTCTAGGATATGGGCCTTTTATTAATTTATTTTCTTAATGATGATATTTATCTTCTTCAGAAAATAAGATTTCAGAATTATTGACACTTTTTTCCCACGTCAAGACTTTCTTTTTCTGCAACATAATTCTTTTTATGGTTGGTCAGTACAGAAATAAAAATAGTTTGTATCTGGTTTCTTGATCAATATAGAATTAGCAGAAATAACAATTTGATGACTATCGTATTTCTCTCATCTCCATCAAATCTTTGATTTGCTTTAAATTTTAGTTTAGATAATACATTTTCAATAATGTTAAAGTTGATGGTATGATGGTATTGTTGTACATTATGGAATCACTCTCCCCACCATCACCAAAATGCTCATGATTCTCCACCACTGACCCTGTGTCACTTCTGGTCCCATTTTCATTCTTCAGCATACTTCTCCTACTGTTTGTTATAATGCAAAGCAAGAACTTGACACTGTTCTATATGTTTGACTCCTTATTTTTTAGTCTCAATATTTCAGATGAGTGTGATTATCAAGTAATTTGTCCTTCTTATTTTGACTTCTTTCCCTTAAGATGATACCCTCAGCTCCATCCAAGTTTCAGAAATCTTGGTGACATTCCCTCTTTGTTTTCAGATGCATTGCATTCCCTTTGTTTCTCTTGCTATTGGATTTTAGAACCCAAATCCGTTAATGAAGACAGTATCATGAAGTATTTTACCAGTGTTTTATTCAACATATTTTAAGGTTTAGGGTGCTATATTCAAGTCATCAATCTATTTTTAATTAATTTCTGTATATGTGTGAACTGGTGTTGTTTTTCAATCTTATACAAGTGAATATCCAGTTTTCTTACCAGCGCTATTTATGGAAAAGAATTTCCCTTCTAAATTTCATGGTCTTGGCTCCTTTATCATAATTTAAGTGCCTATATATGGAATATTAATTTTTTCTACTCATCAATATGAATATTTTTATTCCAATATCATGCAATACTTGCTCGAGCAGGCCCAGTAATGTCTCCATTTTTAAAACTTGTTGTTACTGTGTTTGGCATATCGAATATTTCACAAATACATCACGGGTAGCTTGCCAGGCTATGCCATATGGGCGAGATACTCTCAGTAGCTTGTCGGGCTCTCCGAGAGGGGCGGAGGAATCAAACCAGGCTCGGTCAGGCTGGCTGCCCGCAAAGCAAACGCCCTACCGCTGTGCTATCGTTCCATACAATACTTATTAATATAATTTTGGACTTCATTTTGAAGTTGAGGAAGGTGCTGGGGTCACCAAAGTTCCTGTGGCAGAGGTAAAGGGTCACCAGGACCACAGAGTGTTGCTCCAGCACCACGAGGTTACATCTTGCAGGATGGAGTGGCATGCTGTGCTAAATTATCAAATTTGGGGCCTCACACATGTTAGGTATGTGCTCTTCTGTTCACGCTATCTCCAAGGCTCTATATGTCTTCTTTAGAAACTAGTTCGTAAGGCCTTTTGTGTGTACTTATTGTAAAGGTGTTGGCTAATATGTTCATGAGCTGTTATTTACATATTCTGATGTTAACCGTTTGTCAAAACTGAGGTGTTAAAATATCTTCTCTCAAATGATTGGCTGCCTGTTTTTGACTTGGTTTATTTTGCTGTGTTGAAGCTTTTTTATTTAATGTAGTCCTGTTAGTCATGTTTGCTTTTTATTACATTTCTATTGGAAACAAGTTGCAAAATCCATCTTTGATGTTGAGGTCCTGAAGTGAGTTAGCTTTGTTTCCTTTTGTGTATTTTACAGGTTTGGACCTAATATCCAATTCGTAATACAGTTGAGTAAATATTTATGTATCATGTTATGTATCATATAGTCTCATTTCTTTTAGCCAGTGATCATCCACTTTTTCAAACATCACTTTTAAACATAACATTTTTATATATAAATTTATTTTCTTTTTAATTGATGTAACATGTTTTATAATAGCATTACTAATTATGTTTCCAGTACACAATATTATTTTTATTTGTGGGGAAGCACACCAGGAAATGCTCAGGGTTATTCCTGGATCAGCACTCAGGGATTACTCCCGGTGCTGCTTAGGGAATGATATAGGATGATGAAGATCAAACCTGGATTGGCTGCATGCAAAGCAAGCACCCTACTTGCTCAAACTATCACTCTGACCCCTGATATACAATATTATTGCATCATACTCATCACCAAAGTGCCAATATCTCTTCATCACTGTTCCTAGATACTTCTCCACTTCTCACCACCTCTTCTTCCTCTCCCCTTCATAAACTGTTTTTATTAGCAGTCTTGCATTTTAGTCCATTGTTTAGTTTCTTTTGACCTCATTTGTTTATTTAATATTTCACATATTAGTGAGATCATGCTGTATTTTTATCTTTCTCCTGACTTAGTTTAATATGACTCTATTTCTATTCAGTTGTACTGAATTGTATTTCATCATTTCTTGTAGCTGACTTATGTTTCCTTGTGTATATATGTCACAATTTCTTTATCAACTCATCTGTTACAAAGATACCTGGGTTCTTTGTAAATCTTGACTATTGTAAATAGTATTTCAATGATCACAGAGTACATATATCTTTTCGAATTAGTGATTTTGTGTTCTTGCAATAGATGCCGAGGACTAGAACTAGTAGATAATATGGTAACTCTATTTTAAAATTTTTAAGATATCTTTATACCAGCTTCCATTGAGGCTGAACCAGATTTCCTTTCCACCATCTGTGAATAATGCTATTAATTTTTTCTTTGCGGGACCCAGGGCATAGATCTCCAAGCCTGCTCGGATTGTAATTGGGCCTTCTCCACCCAGATCCCCATTTCTAGTATGTAGGCATTATACCCAACAACTGCCTCCGGCGGCAGTGCCATGTAATCCCATCAACAGCCAAGATCCAGAGACTATTAAAACCCAACTCCCGGAAGCACACAGCCGCGAATGCGACTTAGGAATTCAAGTGTGCCATCAAGGTCTTTAATTAATTACTAATTAACTTTTGTGTGATGTGTGTGCTTGTCATCCATCTTATTATATAGCTCTTACTCTGGAGAACCTGGCAGACTACCAAAAGTAGTTTGGCAGAGTCTGGAAAACTCCCCGTGGCATATTCAATATGCCAAAACCCAGTAGCAATGATGGGTCTCATTCTTCTGACCCTGAAAGAGCCTCCAATGTGGCACTTTAAAAAATCTCAGAGTTAGGATGTAGGAGACATTACTGGTGCCTGCTCGAAGAAATTGACGAACAACAGAATGACAGTGATATGGTGATACCACATATCCACCAGCAGTGTTGCTTTTTTCAGCCTTTTCAATATGTCTCATTTTTTAGGTCTTGTTTTAACTTGTTTCCATTAAAATCAATGATAATTAACCCATTTTCATACTCTAGTTTATCATTTCTTTATCTTTAGATGAGTATTTGTTCAACATATCTTCCCATTTTGGACAGGATATTGATTTTTTTTCTTTGCTGTCATAAATCTTGTGACAGCAAGATTTCTTAAATAATAGCACTATGTCTTAAATAATAGCACTTGTCTGATATATGAATGCAAGTATTTTCCTCTTCTACTAGTAGAGTATCTAGTTTATGCCTTAATTATTTCAAAAAATTTTTGGATATAATTCTAATTTTTTTTGTTTTTAGTTTTGTTTGTTTGTTTCATTCATCTGTCAAATCAAATCCCTAAAGATACCTGAAATCAATATCATGAAGAGTAGTGTTGATGTTTTTCTTGATATATTTTAGGGATTCAAGTGTGACATCAAGGTCTTAAATTAATTACTAATTAACTTTTGGGTGATGTGTGTGCTTGTGGTCCAGTATCATTTCTTTCCATATGGTTAACAGTTTTCCCAGCACCATTTGTTAATGAGGCTTTCTTTCATCCCTTACTTATTTTTTATTCCTTTGTCATGAATTAATTGTCATAGCACTGAGGGTTTGTTTCTGAGCTGTCAATTCTACCTCATTGATATGAGAATTTTATTCTAGTATCAGCACTGTAGCACTGTAGCACTGTCCTCCTGTTGTTCATCGATTTGCTCAAGCGGGCACCAGTAACATCTCACAACACATTGTGAGACTTGTTGTTACTGTTTTTGGCATATCGAATACATCACAGGGAGCTTGCCATGCTTTGCCATGTGGGCAAGATACTCTCCATAACTTGCCAGGCTCTCGGAGAGGGGCGGAGGAACTGGGGTCAGTCATGTCGGCTGCATGCAAAGCAAAAGCCTTACCCGCTGTGCTATCGCTCCAGCCCATTCTAGTATCACATTGTTTTAATTCTACAAATATATAATATGATTTAAAGCCTGGCAAGCTATCCGTTGTGTATTCGATATGCCAAAACCAGTAACTACAACTGGTCTCATTCACCTGACCCTGAGGGCTTCACCGACATGGCAGCACTGAGAAGGATGAGAAAGGAGAGGCCAACAAAATCTCAAGGCCGAACGAGGCTGCCACAAGGAAGGAAGACAAAAAGGATCGTCTGTACTTTCAATGCACGTATACTAGCATCAGATGCATCAATCGAGGACCTGATGGGACAAGCGCGAATGATCAAGTACGATATCATTGGTCTGACCGAGACAAGAAGGCACGAATCTCACGATGCCGTTTTCGACACTGGAGAAGAATTGTTCCTCGGAACATGCGATAAAAGAGGTGTCGGAGGCGTTGGTGTCCTTGTCAACACAAACTTGGCCATGAGCACTGATTCATTCCAATGCCTAACAACCCGAATTGGATGTTTACATTTGAATAGATGTGGCTCACTGCCTGCAGTTTCTATCTTCATTGTCTATGCACCAACATTTCATTATGATGAAAGAGAAATCGAGAAGTTCTACATGGAGCTGGAGAAGTTCTATAAAGAAGACCACACCTTCTACAAGATCATTGTGGGTGATTTTAATGCCAAGATAGGACCGAGAAGATCAGCTGAAGAACTTCACATCGGGACCCATGGCCTAGAATGGAACGAACAGTGTGAGAGACTGTCTGAGTTCATCATGTCGACCAGGACCATCCATGGTAACTCACAGTTCCAGAAGGCAGAATCTAAACGTTGGACATGGGAGTCTCCTGGTGGACGATTCCACAATGAAATAGACCACATCATATTCAATCGATGGGTTTGCCTGACCGATGTCGCTGTTGTCCCAAATTTTCAAACAGGATCGGACCACCGTCTCCTTCATGCAAAATTCTACTTCACAGAGCGGAAGGAAAGGGCTGCAAAGTTCAAAAAGAGAACTCCCAGAACAAACACCAACTGGGAACTCTTTGACACTATTGCGGCAACATGGGAAGATGCCATTGTTGACAACATTGACGAGGAATATGATCGACTGGTTCAGCACCTCCATGAATATGCGAGGAAAGCCAAGAGAGAGATAGCCAAAAAAAAATGCCTGTCTTTGAAAACTCTTGAGCTAATTCACCAGCGTGGTTTGGCGCATGCCTCAGGCAACCGCAAGCTAACGTCAGAGCTTGCAAAGCAGTGCAAAGATGCAATCAAGGAAGACCTCAAAGAGAGAAGAACAGAAGTACTGGTAGATGCGGCAGAAGCTGGGAAAAGTATTCGTAACGCCCGTCTGTCCTTCGCCAACTACAAGACCAAGATGACTGCCCTCCGACATCCTGATGGATCCATCACATCCTCCAGAACGGCAATGGAGAAGATTATCCATGACTTCTACTCAAATCTCTTCAATAGCTATATCCACTTGCCGACATACCAAATTCCACAGGATGGATATGTCATTTCCAATGTTCTCCCTTCCGAAATCCGACACGCCATTTCGTCAGTAAAGAAACAAACAGCACCCGGCCCAGACAAGGTCAGACCTGAACACCTGAAGAACCTGCCATCAGTACTCATCAATACACTGGCTCGGCTCTTCACTCGCTACCTGTCTGATTGCAAAGTTCCGTCCCAATGGAAAACCAGCAGGACCGTACTACTGTTCAAGAAGGGAGACATCCATGACATTGGCAACTATCGCCCGATCTGCCTATTATCTGTCATCTACAAGTTGTTCACTCGAGTCATCCTAAATAGGATTGGCAGAACACTAGATGAAGGACAACCATGCGAGCAAGCTGGGTTCCGCAAAGGATTCAGCACCATCGACCATATCCAAACAATAACCAAGCTCATTGAAGTTTCTCAGGAGTTCACGATGCCGCTCTGTTTAACGTTCATTGATTTAAAGAAGGCCTTTGATTCTGTTGAGACGGAAGCGGTCATTGAAGCCCTAGCCAATCAGGGCAATCAAGCCCAATACATCAAAGTTCCTCCATGAGCAATATTGCAAATTCACTACCAGGATCTCACCATTCTACAAAGAAGTGATCATTGATGTCAAGAGAGGTGTTCGGCAGGGTGATACCATTTCACCGAAACTCTTCAGTGCCACCCTCGAGAACATCATGCGATGACTGCAATGGGAAGGAATGGGAGTGAAGATAGATGGCCGGCAACTACACCACCTCCGCTTTGCTGATGACATTGTTTTAATAACACCAAACATTAGCCAAGCGGCACAAATGCTGGCCGACTTTGACCGTGAGTGTGGAAAGGTAGGACTACAGCTACATTACGAAGACAATGTTTATGAGAAACAGCCTCGTTCCTGACTCCCCGTTCGCTCTCAACGGAACGACCATCTCCGAATGCAACAGCTATGTGCACCTATGTCAAGAAGTCAACATGACAGATGACCTAGCACCCGAGCTGAGCAGGAGGAAGAGAGTGGCTTGGTACGCCTTCAAGAATGTAGAAGAAATAGGTAAGAGGACGAAGAACCTCTGGCTCCAGGCACATCTCTTTGATTCCACTGTTCTTCCTGCATTAACATATGCCTCAGAGACCTGGGCCCTACGCAAACAGGATGAGAACGCTATTCAGGTCTCCCAAAGAAGAATAGAAAGAGCTATGCTTGGAATATCACGTTTCACTCAAATGAGAGAAAGAATCTGGAGTTCTGACATCCTTGGACGATCAAAAATCAGGGACGCTGTCTCATTTGCCAAGGTGTCAAAAATCCGATGGGCTGGTCACGTAATGAGATTTAAAGATGACCGCTGAACTAGACCTGTTACTGACTGGATTCCACAGGATGTCAAAAGACCGTGTGGCCGCCCACCTACCAGATGGTCAGACTTCTTCGTCAAGATCATGAATGATCGGTTTGAGGCTCTTCATGTTCCCAGAGCGAACAGATGCCATTGGGCTACACTAGCACACGACAGGGACAAATGGAGATGTTACTGGCGCCCGCTCGAGCAAATCGACGACTAACGGGAAGTTAAGTGATTAAGTGATTAAGTGATTTAAAGTCAGAGCATGTGATGTCCATCTCATTTTTCTCAAAATTGCTTTGGCTATTTGTACAGTTTTATTGTTTCATAAAAATTTTGTCAGTATTCATTTCATAGACTTACAAATGCTTTTGAATGTAGATAGGAATTGCATTGAATCTATAGGTTACTTTTGGTGAGATGGCCATTTTCATAAAGTTATTTCTTTATTCTATGAAAATAATTTTTTCAATGTCTTGTCTTTCATTTATTTTAGGAACTCAATGTAATCTCAGTGTTAATGTTTTTGACTTCACTTGTAGATTTGCTACCAAATATATTATTCTTGTTGACACTATTGTATTTTTTACATTTTTTCTTTTGTATTTACTTCTTTTGTATTTATTTTATTTATTTATTTATTTTTGTATTTATTTATTTCTTTGGTATTTATTATCTGAATTTTAAAATTTATTTTAGTTTAGACAAAAGTCACAGCTGTTGAGTTGAAATTTATTATAAAACAAAGCTCCAATATTAAAATCAATAAGTATAAACAAAATCAATTTTTATGAGAAATTTGTTACATCTCAAGTAGTTAGTCCTTTTTATAAGAATTTATAAGTTGTTTGTTGCTACGTGAACCTTCTGTATTATTGTTTCTATTCGTTGACTTTAGTGGACTTCTATGTTAACTTTTCCTATCTAATTTGGTGTGTTCTTACTAGAATTTCAGTATTTTTGTGAGAAGAGTGGATTTGTGTCACACTTGGCAATGCCCAGGGATTACTTCTGTCCTTGTGCTAAGGAATTACTCTTGGAGGTGCTCAAGGCACTACATGGAATGCTAGGCATTTACCCCAGTTCAGCTATGTGCAAGGCCCTATGCACTATACTAGATATTTCCTGGAGTTTCAGTATTGGCAAATTATATCCTGAAGTCTCAATACCTTCTATAGTCTGGGCCAGTGTGTTGACATGGCTACTAATACTTCCAGAAGTACTGGATTAGAGGGAGGCTTCCCAACTCCACTCCAAGAAGAAGAAGGCTAAGAAGCGATCTTAGCCTGAACACTAGGATAGCTGAGATTATTTGCAGATTAGTGTTCTGCAGAGAATATAATGAAGAGATGGAGTTCATCCCTTGGCAAGGCTGCAGCAATAGAGTGTAGGTGCACTGCCATGGCTTCAGCAGTCTGGATATTTGGCCTGGCAGACTCCTGAGGATTCCCCAGATTTTTCAGCTGCAGGTACTTTTTCAGCTCCATGAATTTTAGCAGCTTAGCTTGCATCTGGGAGATTTATTTTCGAATCAGCAGAGCAAGGCTGGTGGATGAATCAACATCATGTCATCTGTCTGTTGATGCAATTAATAATGGGATTATTTTTTCTTAAATTCTTTTTTTCCAAATAATTGTTTGCACATATAAATGTAAATAGTTTATGTCTGTTTATCTGTGTGTGCATGTGCTGCTACCTTACTGGATTGGTTAATTACTAATTAATTATTCTTGGTAGTTTTGTAGTTAATTGTTCTAAGTAATTTTATGGGTTCTTTATGTATATTATTATATCTTCCACAAATAGCAATTATGCTTCTTGTTCACTTTTTATTTGTATTTCTTATTTTTGACTAATTACCCTGTATAGAACTTTAAAAATTTGTGTTAAAATGAAAATCCATCTCCTATTTCTCTATATCCTTGAGAAAATCTTTTAGAGTTTCACCATAGAATATGATACTAGCTGTGAATTTGAAATATGTAGTCTTCATTATGATGCAGGCTGACAGACAGGGGAAAGCTAGTAATGTACATTCAGAAAATAATAAAATCTAAAAAGAGATTGCCAAAGGCACAAAGAACACATCCCTTGGGTATACAAATCCTGATCTCTTTGGAGAGAAGAAACTGAGGCATTATCAATTGATGATGCAAAAATCCAAGTCTTCACACAGAGAAGGGTGAATCGCTAAGAAAAGGAGAAGTCACAGAAAAATCTGTGATATTATGAAGAGAACGCCTATAGTGCAAGAGATGAGATTATGAATAAAAAACAGCAATAGTGCAAAGCTTTCTTGCTATAAAGCCAAATTAACTTTTATGTTAATCAAAGTTTTTATGCAAAACTCCAGAAGAATACATTTGGAAGAATTGTAAAAAAGATCCACAGAAAGTCATTCAGGCCCATGTTCCCCCTTGAACAAACATCTTACATCTTTGTCTCTGTTTCTTTACTTTCTTTATTCTGCTCTGTAGAAGTCCATGTTCTCTCTTGTATATGTTTCCCCCTCTTCCTTTCCTCTCACGTCTGTCTTTCTAAGCAAGTTGCATTGCAATTAAAAAAGGATCTTGCTTATTTGCATCCTTCTGAAATTATTTTCTGTGAGGAAAAATGCCTGTCCTGAAGTTAGGACAGACTTTTTCAGTTCTGATCCAAGCCAGGTATTTCTCTGCTCTGTTAGCTAGAGCAGAGAGGTAGAAATATTCTTTTTTCAAGCCTACCTCCCTTTTCACCACCATACTGATCTACCAGCAACAAGTGTATTGAGATATATTCTTTTTCTATCCTACTTTTTAATTTTTTTAATCTGTCATTGTCACTGTCCTCCCGTTGTTCATCAATTTGCTCGAGCAGGCCCAGTAACATTGTGAGACTTGTTACTGTGTTTGGCATATCAATTACGTCACAGGTAGCTTGGCAGACTTTGCCGTACTGGTGAGATACTCTCGGTAGTTTGCTGGGCTCTTGAGAGGGGCAGAGGAATCAAACTCGGGTTGACCTTGTCGGCTGCGTGCAAGGAAAATACCCTACCCAATGTGCTATCATTCCAGCTCAATTTTTTTAATAAACAAAAGATATTGATTTGTTGAAATACTTTATAGTATTTATTGGTAGTACCCTGTAATTTTCATCTTTCCTTTTTATTTGGTCTATTGCTTTCATGGATTTTCACTTATTGAAGTACTCATATATCTCAGAAATGAACCTCATTCTATCACAATGAATAATACCGCAACTCTGGTATTGATATTGCTTTGTCAATATTTTGTTCAAAAATTTTACTTCTTTTTTCTTTCAGGTAATGTTGACCTGTAGTTTTCATTTATGGGGGTTTGTTTGCGGTGTGTGTGTGTATGTGTGTGTGTGTGTGTGTGTGTGTGTGTGTGTGTGTGTGTTATTCTTACCTGCTTTGGGGGATTACAGTGGTATTGAATTCATTAAATTTGTTTTAGAGCATATCCCCCTCTTGATTTGTTGGAAGAGTTTGAGTAGAATGGGTATTAGTTTCTCTTGAAAATTTTATATATTTCACTAGTCAGGATTTGTGGTCCCTAGCCTTTGTTTTGGGACTGGTGTTTTATTATTGCTTCAATTTTCTTGCATAGAATTTTTCTGTTCAGGTTTTTTATTTCCTCCTGATTCAGTTTAGGAAGACTTCATTATTCTGAGAAATCTTCTATTTCTCCCAAGCATTCCCATTTTTTGGCATACAGATGTTCTACTGTCAAGCTGTTCCTGAAGTCCTCTTCATCTTCACAGCACAGAAACTGATTCCAATTCACTGAATTATTGGGGAGCTCTAGACTCAAATTGGATTAGAGAACTATTCTTTGAAGGGAAAAGAAAGTCAGCACTAAAGTCTGCCAATTTTTCCAGGAACATTACCTTCCCTCACAGCAAAGAATTTCAGAAGACAAACAAATGCAGTAAAATAATTTGATTTAAAGAAATTTACCTGGAGAAATGTGAGGGGTGAGATAAAGAGAAATGTATTCAAAAGAGAATACAGTCTTCTCCAGAGGAGAGAAAAGTTGAGAGCATATAATTTAATTAAGGTACAGGTCAAATTCTAGGGTAGTAATGGGTTCCTCCTGTCATTAACCAACAAAGTTGGCTTTTAGGTGGTTAATTTTCAAAGTGCCTTGGCTTGAAGATACTGCATACATAAAAGTTAGTCTGAATTTGGGGCTGGAGCGATAGCACAGTAGGTAGGGTGTTTGTCTTGCACAAGGCCAACAGGGGTTTGATTCCCAGCATCCCATATGTTCCCCCAAGCACTGCCAGGATTAATTCCTGAGTGAAGAGCCAGGAGTAACGCCTGTGCCTCGCAGGGTGTGACCAAAAAGAAAAAAAATTAATCTGAATATTGCTACAGAGGAAAAGGCTTGGACTTTAAATAGTCCTATTATATTCTTATCTTGGCCACTAGATTCTTTTAAAACTTCTTCATTACTGAGAGGGAAGGTTTCACCCTTCTGGAAGTGCTACCTCACTTTCCATATCTATGAGGTGCCTCATTTTCTCAATCTCTAAAGAATTAAATATTTGCATCTCAATGCAATGTGGCCTTCTTGCCTTTGGTATATTGAGAACCAGGTGATTTCTTGCTCCTCCCCCCAAAAAAAAGATAAAAAACCATCTCATTACCAGCCACCCCACACTTCATTTATACGCCTGCAACTAGTATTATTAAATGTCTTTTATATTACTTGCTATTGCAGAAGATGAGTATTTAGTGTCTTATGATGTGTCTCGCGGCCGCTTTGCGGGTCCGGAAAGCGTCCTGGAGTTTGGCGGTGGCTGGGTAGTGGAGGTAGTGTCTGAGTTCATCATGTCGACCAAAAACATCCATGGTAACTCACAGTTCCAGAAGGCAGAATCTAAACGTTGGACATGGGGGTCTCCCGGTGGAAGATTCCACAACGAAATAGACCACATCATATTCAATCAATGGTTTTGCCTGACCGATGTCGCTGTTGTCCCAAAATTTCGAACGGGATCGGACCACTGTCTCCTTCATGCAAAATTCTACTTCACAGAGCGGGGAGAAAGGACTGCAAAGTTCAAAAAGAGAACTCCCAGAAAGACCACCAACTGGGAACTCTTTAGCACTATTGTGGCAACCTGGGAAGATGCCATTGTTGACAACATTGACTAGGAATACGATCCACTGGTTCAGCACCTCCATGAATGTGCGAGGAACGCCAAGAGAGAGATAGCCACAAAAAATGCCTGTCTTCGAAAACTCTTGAGCTAATTCGCCAGCGTGGTTTGGCGCATGCCTCAGGCAACCGCAAGCTAACGTCCGAGCTTGCAAAGCAGTGCAGAGATGCAATCAAGGAAGACCTCAAAGAAAGAAGAGCAGAAGTGCTGGTAGATGCGGCAGAAGCTGGGAAAAGTATTCGTAATGTCCGCCTATCCTTTGCCAACTACAAGACCAAGATGACTGCCCTCCAACGTCCTGATGGATCCATCACATTCTCCAGAACGGCAATGGAGAAGATTATCCATGACTTCTACTCAAATCTCTTCAATAGCCATGTCCACTTGCCGACATACCAAATTCCACAGGATGGATATGTTGTTCCCAATGTTCTCCCTTCTGAAATCCGACACGCCATTTCGTCGGTAAAGAAACAAACAGCACCCGGCCCAGACAAGGTCAGACCTGAACACCTGAAGAACCTGCTGTCAGTATTCATCAATACACTGGCTCGGCTCTTCACTCACTACCTGTCTGAATGCAAAGTTCCATCCCAATGGAAACCCAGCAGGACCGTACTACTTTTCAAGAAGGGAGACATCCAGGACATTGACAACTATCGCCCAATCTGCCTATTGTCTGTCATCTACAAGTTGTTCACTCGAGTCATCCAAAATAGGATTGGCGGAACACTAGATGAAGGACAACCATGCGAACAAGCCGGGTTCCGCAAAGGATTCAGCACAATCGACCATATCCACACGATAACCAAGCTCATTGAGGTTTCTCGAGAGTTCAAGATGCTGATCTGTTTTAACGTTCATTGATTTAAAGAAGGCCTTTGATTCTGTTGAGACGGAAGCGGTCATTGAAGCCCTAGCCAATCAGGGCATTCAAGCCCAATACATCAAGATCCTTCGTGAGCTGCATTGTGGATTCACTACCAGGATCTCACCATTCTACAAAGAAGTGATCGTTGATGTCAAGAAAGGGGTTCGGTAGGGTGATACCATTTCACCGAAACTCTTCAGTGCCACCCTCGAGAACATCATGCGATGACTGCAATGGGAAGGAATGGGAGTGAAGATAGATGGTCGGCAACTACACCACCTCCGCTTTGCTGATGACATTGTTTTAATAACACCAAACATCAGCCAAGCGGCACAAATGCTGGCCGACTTTGACCATGAGTGTGGAAAGGTTGGACTACAGCTGAATCTTTCGAAGACAATATTTATGAGAAACAGCCTCGTTCTTGACGCCCCATTCGCTCTCAATGGAACGACCATCTCCGAATGCAACAGCTATGTGTACCTAGGTCAAGAGGTCAACATGACAAATGACCTGGCACCCGAGCTGCGCAGGAGGAAGAGAGCCGCTTGGAATGCCTTCAAGAACGTCGAAGAAATAGCTAAGAGGATGAAGAACCTCCGGCTCCGGGCACATCTCTTTGATTCTACTGTTCTTCCTGCATTAACATATGCCTCAGAGACCTGGGCCCTACTCAAACAGGATGAGAACGCTATTCAGGTCTCCCAAAGAAGAATAGAAAGAGCTATGCTTGGAATATCACATTTCACTCAAATGAGAGAAAGTATCTGGAGTTCCAACATCCGTGGACGATCAAGAATCAGGGACACTGTCTCATTTGCCAAGGTGTCAAAAATCCGATGGGTTGGTCATGTAATGAAATTTAAAGACAACCGCTGGTCTAGACCTGTTACTGACTGGATTCCACGGGATGTCAAAAGACCGCGTGGCCGCCCACCTACCAGATGGTCAGAATTCTTCATCAAGATCATGAACGATTGGTTTGAGGCTCTTCATATTCCCAGAGCGAACAGATGCCATTGGGCTACACTAGCATGCGACAGGGACAAATGGAGACGTTACTGGTGCCCGCTCGAGCAAATCGACGACTAACGGGAAGTTAAGTGATTAAGTGATATTACTTGCTGGTTTTATTTTTAGCTTCAAGTTTATTATATCTGATAAGTATGATTGTCCTGGCTTTAGATAACTCTTTGCTTATTGTCTATTCTTATATTTGAATTTCAAATGTATTTTCAATAGACAGAAAAAGTTTCTCATATGTTTTCTTATTCATCCAGATACTCTGTCCTTTTTCATTGGAGAATTGAGTACATTGATTTTTAGGGAATTTACTAAAATAAAATCATTTATTACATTTTTGTTATGTTTTTTCTTTGAGGTCTAGCTTTCATGTGGTGTTTAGGTTTTATTTTTCTCTTTTTGTTTGTATATTTTAGTTATTTTTGTTCTGTGGTTACCTTGAAGTATACACAGAAGTTTCTAAGTTTATAGTCAATTTTAAATTAAAAACAAGTTAATCTCAAGTTCTTTTCTAAGACTTTCCATTATTCTGCAATTCCTCTTTTTTATCTTATATTTCTGTTGTCTCACTATTAATAGGTGGGAATTGTTTTTATTCTGTAGAACTATCTTTAGTAATTTATGCAACACAGATTTAATAGAGATAAATTCATTTTCACATTTTTTCTATAAAGCTCTTTATCACTTTATCACTAATTCTAATTCTATCACTAATTCTATGAAAGATAATCTCAATGGATAATATGTTCTTGACTGGATGTTTTTCTTTTATCTCTTTTTTTTTTTTTGATTTTTTGGTCACACCCAGTGATGCACAGGTATTACTCCTGGCTCTGTACTCAGCAATTACCCCTGGCAGTGCTCAGAGATTATATGGAATGCTGGGAATTGAACCTGGTTTGGCTGCGTGCAAGGCAAACGCCCTACCCTCTGTGCTATTGCTCCAGCCCCCTGGAGGTTTTTCTAATTCAGAACTTTGAGTAGATTATGATATTCCCTTTCATCCTGAAAGGTTTCTTCTGAGAAATCTGCTGGCAAATCTTAAACTAAGATCCCTAATATATTACTCATTGCATTTGTTTGCAGGTGACTGAAAAAGAGGGGCACAAGAACGTTTCTCTAGAAAAGAGCCTCCACCTCTTCACTCTGCTCAACCCACCTTGGCCATTTGGGGGAAAGTCATGGCATGTGTTAGGATTGGTCAAGTCTGCTCCCAGCACACCTGAACATCACAGATGTTTAAGTCCCACCAGCCCCAAGAGAGACCCATCCAGCTGCTTCTGAAGCCCATTTGTTCTGCACTACATGGAGAATAGAATTCCCCTACCTGACTTTTCAATAGTCTGTGGATTCAGTCTGGAGCAAGGAATTGCTCTTTGCAGGAAAGGCAAGTCAGTCCTAAGCTTTGCACAGGCATTTTAGGTCCATTTCCTTTCTTGCATAAAGTGAAATAATGAAGCAATTTTTTTTTTACTGAAAGAAATATAGAGCTATGGAGTGTGTGTGGTGGGGCGGGGAGTGGGTGTCTAGGAGGTAGCGGTTGTCAGGGAAAGGTGTTCAAGTCAGAACCTGTGCTTCTCCAGAAGGGGAAAAGCAGAGGAGAGAAAAGGGGGAAAAGTGTTCAAGAGAAAACACAGGTTTACAAGAAAAGTAGGCAATAGCCTTTGGGAGGAGATTGTGTAAATTGCCTTTTCCTGGAGTTCTCCACAAGTCTTTTCACAGGGAAAGACTAGTAAAGTGCTCTCTCTCTCTCTCTCTCTCTCTCTCTCTCTCTCTCTCTCTCTCTCTCTCTCTGTCTCTCTCTCTGTCATGACCTTTAGATTCTTCTGTGGCTTTTACACGGAGGAGTCAAGGGATTTGTGCTTCTCTAGATGGAGACTCTTTGTGCCTCTGGGTGGGGCATCAGTTTTCAAAGAGCTCAGGTTTTGTATCTCAAAAGGATGTGGCTTTCATGCCTTTGGGTTGCTACTTAGGTTTTATTATTTCCTAAAAGCTCATTCTAGGTAGATGCCTATCCTTCTGCAATGCTTTTATCTTTCTGCTTTTACATTCCTTCTGATCACAATTTTATCATTTTCATTATGACCTGTGTGTGTGTGTGTGTGTATGTGTGTGTCTGAATACATTTGTTTGAATTCATTTTGCTTGAAACTCTTAGTCTCCTGGATCTGACTATCTTTATACTTACTCAATTGGAGGTGTCCCTTCTCACTAATTATTTGAATATGATATCTTCCCTCTTCTCTTTCTGGAATATTATACTAAGGGACTCAATGTTGTCACATAAGTGTCTGAAAATAACGTCATTTTAAATTTTTTTTTTGCTGGTCTCTCAATATTTTCTACTGTTCTCTTTTCCAGGTCACTTATTAAACTTTCATCTTTATGCCTTCATCTATTGAACCAATCAGTTGTTTTTTATTTTCAACTGCCACACACTTTAGCTCTGTGATTTCTGTTGGGACACTACTCATACTCTAATTGAGCTTCTTATTTTGTTCCTCTATTGTTTTTCTAATTTATCTCTTAATTTTCTAACTTATCTCTTAGTTGAAATGGCAGCATAGAGTATTGGCTAAGTGTCTAAGCGTCAGATGCTGGGATTTCTGTTGCATTGGCTGGATCCTTACAATCTCATGCGGTAACTGAATCCAAGGGCCACTGTGGGATAATGAGCCAAGAACCCAGGCTACAGGGTAGAAGAGAAGTAGATGAAATGAATCGTGCAAATGTTGCTCTTGTATTTTGACAATAACAAAAAAACTCCCCAATTTCTGCAGCAGCTCAGCTTATGAGAAGTCTATAATTCTTGTTTCTTGGAGGTAGATTCCATTGACCTCACTTCTCAGAAACCTCGACAGTACTGAACTCTTAGTTGTAACCTGGCTCTGATCTCACCGGGAATTTCAAGCCAAGATTTTTGCTAAAGGCTAGGCAAAAATTGGGCAGAATATCCTAGGATGGTTGTGAAATTTATACACAGCAAATTTCCCAGAGGTCTTCTGAGGTCTGGGGAGGAAAAGGTTGTATTTAACTGGTTGTGCATTAGGAACTTCTAGTCAGAATTTTCCCCAGAAACATTTAGTGTCAACCAGTTCCCGCAACCTCCACCCCCCCTTTTTTAATTTTTGAACATAGCAGTGTTCAGAACTTATTCCTGATTCCTTAGTGATCACTCTGGTGCTGGTGGGGGACCATATGCAGTGTCAGGGATTATACCTGGGTCAATTAGGTCTGCTGCATGCAAGACAAGCACCTTAACTCCTACACTACCCTCAGTCCCAGTCCTAACTAACCTTATCTACACAGGCGAAAAAGCCTGTGAGGTTGAGAAGGGTAGGCATTACTTAGGGCATTACATTATCTGTTTCCAGTTTGTTCTGCACTGGGGCCATGGTTATAGTGGGCCTTGTCAGAGTTTAGAAATTCAGGTAATGCAGATTTTTATTTACATGGCTAGAGAAGCAGTCAAGGAACGTGGCTGGGCCTCAAGTGCAGAGAAACTTGTTAAGGACTGAAACTGCCCAAATGAAGGGAGACTGGGCTCATGGTTATAGTGGACTTTGTTTGGGGGACACCAGCCAGGAGAAAGCTGTCAGGAAGCTGTGATTGCAAGTGCAAGATGGTCCTAGTAGTTGACCCGTACCTCTGGGGCAGTGACAATGGCTTGAACCTCATTCACGGAGCATTTTTCAGGAGTTGAGACCCTAATCAATGGGTATTCTTCAAAAGCTGGGAACTTAATCACTGCAGGGATGGTAGCCCTTTGTACCTCTTGTTTTGAAACATGGGCCACTAACATGAGTGGATCCCTACACAACTAAGGCTACAAACCAGAGGATCTTGCAGAGGACTGATAATTCAGAGTGTGTCTGACAGACGTGGGGCTAGCAGGAAGCACAGCAAGAAATAGGATTTTCTAGGCAGTTGACTGGTCTTTGGAAAGTCAACAGGATGTTGACTGCTTTGCTTACCAGTTGACAGTCTGATCCATACCTGACTGTCAGCCTGTGTAAGCTTCTTAATAGTTGTATCTCTGCTACCAGCTAGCTGGGCTTCTTCCCAGGTAGGGGTTGGTGCACTCATTGTCCTCAGTCAATGGAAGACAGGTGGGTTCCAATGTGGAAGCTATCAGCGAGATTATAAAATTTTTCCAATATGTCACTTACCAATGTCTCTGACCTCTTTCTACCCCTAGGAAATACTATGGGTAGATTATATGAAATTCTTTTTCCTCTGGTCAGGTACAGTGTTACTGCTCTCGGCCCTAAGGCAAATGAATTAACTTGTAGGTTTATCATGGACCTTTTTTAGTCTCTATTTTCTCTTTTTCTTTCTCATTCTCTCTTCCTTCTGGATCCCAGTGCAGAAGTTTTAGTGGTAGGAGCTGTTTCTGTTATGCTGGGTCATAGAATTTGGGGGCAGGAGTATTAAGAACAAACTTTATCTGTCTCCAGGGAAAAGTTCTGCACCTCAATGGTCTCTATTAGTATGCCCAGTTGCCTCTAAGGTGAAATTTCTTCTTTGACTATGAAATTGATCTGTCTATCCTTTATTCCTGGTTTCTGTCCCTTCATCTCTTGCTGAGGAAGCTCTGTTAGTTCAGAGTTCAGACCTATTGGTGTAGTTTAATCTTTGTTTTGGTGTAGATTGGCCATGACTGTGGGAGGAGATGGTTGCAATTTTTATTCCAACATTTTGGAGCACCCATCTCAGATTTACCATTTTTATAGATGAAAAATAAAGTGGTGGGATGTTTATCACTAGGCAGTCGAGAAAGAGCAAATAACACAATGTGGGATTAAATTCCACAAAAGTTTATTTAATTTACATTTTTAATTTGATTACTTTATAGCTTAAATAGACCATCAATGTAAGAGTTCATTTGACATTGATTTGTAATCACCAATCATATCAGCTCTATGACCAGTGCCTCATGCATAGATATATGTGTGTATATATATGTACATATATACATATATATGTGTGTGTATATACATATATAGTAATAAACAGTTCCCTGTTTTCTACAAATCATGTTGATGTTTTATAAACATTAATTGAATCTCAAGTTTTCTGGTGTTCAAAATATCTCTGCAAAACAGCAGAGGTTATGCAAAAGCAGATTATGAAAATATAAGGAAAAAAATCTCAAAAATATAAAGTATTTATAATTTGAATTCGATGTAGTTTCCAACCATTACTAGAAAATTGAGGTGTAAACAGGATGTATATTTTTAGCATGATGTTGTAACAAGCTTTGATGGTTAGGTGCTTTACCAAATTCTATGAGCATGTAAACCATCAACAATAATATGATGATTATTGGAAATGACCTAATATAATAAAGTCAACTAATAATAATCATTTAATTATTTCCCTATTAGTGAGCTTCTTTGCATTCAAGAATAAAACCAAATCTTTTTTTATTAAATTTGCACTTGTTTTCAAATTTGTTCTCTAAATCCACATTCCTAAAAGTGTACCAATAATTAATTTTAATTAAATATTGTTTATCATTTCATATAAAAACCAAGCTCCTAAAAGAGAACAACGTAGAGTCTCCTGCCCTCGTGCCTGGCTGTCCTCACCAGGGCCCCTTGGAGGGGGGTGGGTTGAGTTTCCCTTACCGCCCCAAGCAGAGCCCTGGCAGCTAAAGACCTCTGATACCCAGCCACAGCCATGCTCAAGACCACTCTCCACACTCTTGGACGAGCCTCATACATGAAGGAGCTGGCAAAGGAACCAGGTGTTCAGGGCTGAGATCTTCAAGCCTGCTCAAATCAGAACTGGGCCTCTTCCACCCAGATCCTCAACTTCCAGTATGCAGACTGTTACAACACCAACTGCCCCTGGTACCGTGTAATCCCATAAATGGCCAAAATCCAGAGACTATAAAAACCAAGCTCCTGAAGAGAATGACCTCTTATTGTATAGTTCTTACTCTCAAACAACCTGTCAGGCTACCGAGAATATCCTGCCCTCATGGCAGAGTCTGGCAAGCTCCTTGTGGCATACTCAATATGCTAAAACCCAGTAACAATGATGATTCTCATTCCCCTGACCCTGAAAGAGCCTCCAATGTGGCTCTTCCTAAAAGCTCAGGGCTAGGATGAATGAAGATGTTACTGCTGCCTGCTCGAGGAAATTGATGAACAAAAGGATGACAGTGATCTTTTCATATTAATAAAATGTTAAAATGTTAATCTGCAATCAGATCCTGAGTTGTTTATGCAAACAGTGATAAAAGAAATAATTTTGTCAGTTTTTCTAATGAATTTGCTTATAAGATATCTGCACAAATTTCTACATTTTTTAGTCCTTAACTTATTGAAGATGGACTTCATTGGCACATACCAACTGAGCTGATTATAGCAAATAATGGTCTGGATTACTTGGTAGTATAACCATGTTTAGAACTCCCATCCTCAATAAAAAACAAATGTTCAATGATTAGAATGCTTCACCATGAACATTAATTTTTTGGAGAACTAAAAAAATGAAGACAACAGATTGTAGATCTAGAATAGATTCTGAGACAGTCAGAAACTGACAGTCTGTCACTGTCACTATCACTGTCCTCTCGTTGTTCATTGATTTGCTCAAGCAGGCTCAGTAACATTATGAGACTTGTTATTGTGGTTGGCATATCGAATATGTCATGGGTAGCTTGCCAGGCTTTGCTGTGAGAGCAAGGTTCTCTCCGTAGCTTGCCGGACTCTCCGAGAGGGGTGGAGGAATCAAACTCGGGTTGGCCATGTTGGGTGCATGCAAGGCAAACGCCCTCCCCTCTGTGCTATTTCTCCAGCCCTCTGAGAGTCCTTACCCCTAATAATTTTGAAGTCTTGTAAGCTATGAGGTATATGAACTGTGTTGATATGGATTAGTGTTGATGATATAAAAAGCTGGCTAGAGCACCCATCTGTTGATTATCATATGGTGTGATTCTCTCAAATATGTCAATAGATTTAAAGAGGGCATGTCCTAAGAACAAGAGTCCCAGGGGCAAAGCTTCTTATGCGTGACTCTAGAATCATCAAATATAATTTAGAGAAAGTTCTATTAAGCCAGTGAGTAACTATTTCCAGTCCAGATTTAATATAAAGAGAAACTAATACCAACTTGCAATAATAATCAAATAATGTTAACTATCTTAAATATAACTGCTGCATTTGGAGATGTTAGTTTCATTGAGAGCAAATGGAATGTCAGGAACTAGTCCATTTTTCATGAACATTGTCTTGGTGAGATTCAGCTGCAGTCCAACCTTTCCACACTCCCGGTCGAAGTCGGCCAGCATCTGTGCACTTGGCTAATGTTTGGAATTATTAAAATGATTTCATTAGCAAAGTGAAGGCGGTGTAGTTGCAACCATCTGTCTTCACTCACATTCCTTCCCATTCCAGTTTCACATGATGTTCTCGAGTGTGGCACTAAAGAGTTTCGGTGAAATGGTATTACCCTGCCAAACCCTCTCTTGACGTCGATGATCAATTTCTTGTAGAATGGTGAGATTATGGTAGTGAATCCATAATATACCTCATAGAGGATCCTGGTGTATTGAGTTTGAATGCCCTATTTGGCTAGGGTTTTGATGACTGCTTCAGTCTCAACAGAATCAAAAACCTTCTTTAAATTGATGAACGTTAGACAGAGCTGTATCTTGAACTCCCAAGAAACCTCTATGACCTTGGTCACTGTGAGGACATGGCCGATCATGCAGAATCCTTTTCAGAACCAGCTTGCTCTCATGATTGTCCTTCATCTAGTGTTTTGCCAATTCTATTCAGGATGACTTGAGGGAACAGTTTGTAAATGGTGGACAACAGGCAGATTGGGCAATAGTTGCCAATGTCATGGGTGTCTCCCTTCTTGTACTGTAGAATGGTCTTGCTGGTTTTCCACTGGGACAGAACGTTGCATTCAGACAGGTAGCATGTGAAGAGCTGAACCAGTCTATTGATGAGAACTGAAGGCAGATTCTTTCGGTGTTCGAATCTGACCTTGTCTGGGCTGGGTGCTGTTTGCTTCTTTACCAACAAAATGGTGTGTCGGATTTCAAAGGGAGAATGTTGGGAACACATATCTGTCCTGCGGAATTTGGAATGTGGGCAGGTGGACATGGCTATCAAAGAGATCCAAGTAGAAGTCATGGATAATCTTCTCCATTGCCCTTCTGGAAGATGTGATAGATCCATCAGGACGTCGAAGGGCAGTCATCTTGGTAGTGTAGTTGGCGAAGGACAGGTGGGCATTGCAAATGCTTTTCTCTGTTTCTGACTCATCGGCCAGCACTGTTGCTCTTCTCTCTTTGAGGTCTTCCTTTTTTGTTTCTTTTCACTGCTTTGGGAGCTCGGATGTTTGCTTGTGGTTGACTGAGGCTTGAGCCAAGCCATGTTGGAGAATGAGCTCAAGACTTTTCAAAGACAGTCATCTTTTTGTGGCTATCTTTCTCTAGGCATTCCTCGCACAATCATGTAGGTGCTGAACCAGTGGATCATATTCTTCGTCAATATTGTCAATGACAGCATCTTTCCAAGTTGTCACAGTAGTGCAAAAGAGCTCCCAGTTGGTGGTCGTTCTGGGAGTTCTTTTCTTAAACTTTGCAGACCCCACTTTTTCTCCCCACTTCGTGAACTAGAATTTCAACAGAACAAACATCACTGAATGCAGCAGTTATGTGTACCTATGTCGAGTACTTAGCATGACAAATGATCTTGCACTTGAACTGTGCAGGAGGAAGAGAGTGGCATGGAATGCCTTCAAGAGCATCTAAGAAATAGCTAAGAGGACAAAGAACCTCTGGTTCTGGCCACATCTCTTCAACTCCACCATTCTCCCTGCACTAACATAAGCCTATGAGAACTGAGGCTTATGAAAATAGGATAAGATCGCTATTCGGGCCTCCCGAAAAGGAATCAATGCTTGGAGTATCACGCTTCGCTCAAGTGAGAGAGAAAGGATCCTGAGTTCCAACCTTCATCAAAGATCGAGAATCAGGGACGCTGTCTCATTTGCCATGGCGTCAAAAATCAGATGGGCTGGACATGTAATGCAATTTGGAGACTTCTGCTGGACGAGAGCTGTTACCGACTGGAATCCATGGGATGTCAAAAGATTGCTTAGCCGCCCACCTATGAGATGGTCAGACTTCTTCATCAAGACCCTGAATGAATGGTTTGAGGCTTTTCGTGTTCCTGGAGCAAGCAGATGCCATTGGGCTACACTAGCACACAACAGGGACTAACGGAGATGTTACTGGTGCCCGCTTGAGCAAATTGATGAGTAAAGGGATGTCAAATGATCAAGTGATCTTAAATATAACACTTCTCTTAAAATATAGAATTGTTTTATTGACAATCCCATTTTTTTCTGCCATACTAAAATCAGATCAACCATGTAAGTATTAAATCTTGTGAAGTAAGCTATGACCCTACAAATTCCACTTATAAAGATATCAAAAACTTCTTCATCTTATTAAATTAGGTGAGATTGTCCTTTATCTACTTATTGATACTGGAGAACTCAAAAGTAGCTCTTAAGTAGCTCAAAGGTACCTTAAAAGCTTTGCTGTTGTGTTGGTTATCCTTCATAACTATCCCAATATTCATTTGTACACTCTTCTGATTAAATCTGTGTAAGTTGGTTCCATATTTTTTCATAGGATCTTTCTTGTTCTTGAATTTCAAACTGCTTTGACCAGTGGTAAAGACTGGCCTGTCACTTTTCCCCTTCTTTCTCGTACCCTCGACAATGTATTTCTAGCAGTAGCTCTCCCTTCTTGTCTCAGTTAAGTTTTATTTATAATTTTATTGTCATCTCTTTACTTGCTAATCTTCTACTCTTGAAGTATTAGAAATTTTCTGTTGTAGATTCTGCCTGTCCTACTACCCAGATTTCACAACTTTTTGTTTAATTAAAATTTTTTTTAAATAATTTCTGCTCAGTTGATAGACAAATAGCAAAAATAAAAGTCTAATATTTTAATTACATGTAACTTTTGTGCTTACAATAATAAGCACAAAATAAATTATTTTGTAAACCCATCTAATAAGAAGACACCAGAAAAGTAACCAGAATTTTCTTCCATTTTTGTGCCTGACAGGTTTTGCTCTAGAATTTTTTGTATGTTTTGTATGTTTTGCTCTAGAATATTTTGAAGAGAATCATTTTCTTTTTCTTTTTTTTTTGTTTCCCCTCCTCCTTTTTTTTTTTTTTGTTGTTGTTCAGAGGCACACCTGCAGGTGCTCAAGACTTATTCCTAGCTCTGTGCTCAGGGGTTCACGGTCACAGTCCTCCCGTTGGTCATCGATTTGCTCAAGCGGGCCCAGTAACATCTCCATTGGAGTCTTTGTTGTTACTGTGTTTTGGCCTTTTGGCTAAGATAAAGTGTAGTGCTCAGGGGTTACTCCTGATATTCTCTCAAGGGACCATATATATGTGTTGCCAGGGTTAGAATCTGGGATAGCCACCATGCAAGACAAAAGTCCTACCAACTGCACTATCCTTCCTGCCCAAGAGAATCATTTTCTTTATGAAAATAAACAAAATAAACAGCATCCACTAAATGGTTTTTAGAGGCCCCAAACTGTGACTATAAAATTGTTCTATGTATAGCTCTTTGTACAGAATTATGTAGTTAAACCTCATAGCTACAGGAGAATATTTTATTGTTTATTTTCTAGAATGACTTTAAGATGCATAGTCACTGTCACTGTTAGTTGTTCATCGATTTTCTCGAGCGGGCCCAGTAACATTGTGAGACTTGTTACTGTGTTTGGCATATCAAATACGTCATATTAAGAAATGAAATAGAATGTCAGGCAGTAATATTAAGAAGACTTGTTTTTAAACTCATCAATTCTGTTATTGCTATGCTCCTTTGTATCTTGCTTTTACTTTTTTGAGGGGCTTAGGGACCAAACCAGTGATGCTTAGGGGCTACTCCAAGTATGTTTTTTGTACAGTCACTTTTGGCAATGCTTAGGAGACCAACCACATGATGAAGATGATCAAATTCCAAAGTCACAAATGCAACTGCTTTGCACTTTTTATTTTATTAACTGAGTTACATGTGTATACATTAAATTTATTTAATTTGTAACTATCATCATTATTTTATTAAATCTTTTCCTGTTGTTGTCTCCTATCACTAAACTTCGTTTTAAATAGTTAATTTGATTTGTCAGTTACATCAAAAATTTCATATATTTGATGTCAGTTACTAGAGCATTATTATGATACTATCGTGGCAAACAGCATCCTTGTTCTTTCATGTTATTTTAACTTTTTCATTGTTTTTTGTCATGTCTGAGGTAGCAGTCACCTCCTGAAATTTTTACAACTGACTTTGGAAGATAAATTCCATTCAAAAATCCTGCTAGGGATTCTGAGAATTTCTCATGCTTTCTCTTTATACTCCATCCCTCTTATTCCCTCTTGTTCCCTCTTGTGGCAGAATCCATAAACTTGTATACCTTATTTTAATCCTGGCGGCCTCTCATTTGCTCTCCCCAGGGAAGCACCAAAGCTCTGGCTTGCAGTGTCTCCCTGTCCCTATATTCAAGCTTCATATGCTAAATAGCTGTATGCCACAGATCATTCTCAACTTTTACAAGCATGTACAGGTGAACAACCATGGAGTTAGGGTTATAGATGAGATGTGCAGAATGCTGAGGGTACCTATGGGTTAGTGGGAATGTCTACCTCTAAAGCATCCCCAGTAGCTCACTAATGGATTCTTCAATGAATCTGTGGCTAAGAGAATAGCCCTCCAATGTCCTACATAAGCCCTGTCTGTTCTTCTTCCAGTCTTTACATGACCTCTGTTATACAAGTCATGATTTAGTACTTTAGATGTGGGGAGGTGACATCTCTCATGAGTAAGGAAGTTTGGCTTCCATCGGGAAAAAAATACAAACCAAGAAGTTTTCTCTTGGCCTTGAGCTATGACACTTTAGGAGGCATAGCTATGGATGAATTTAAACAGTTCTTTTATTCTCCACAAACTATCCAAATAGTTTTATATTTTAACTTCTCCACTGGAAACCTGGACTTCCACAAAAATTCTTCCACAAAAATTATGTAGCCATGTCCCTCTGGTCCCATTCCAGTAACTGTGGAGAAATGTAGAATATATGCTTTGTATAAGTGCCTCCTTTCCTTGCCCCCATTGTTAATTAAAACACTTTGAAATCAATAAATACATGATTGCAAAGCATCCAATCAGTATGTAGTTCTTTAAGTCTTTGTTTCAAGAAAGACCGCTAATTATTAATAATTAATATTTAGAACCTATGGAATAACATATTGATTACATTTTAAGTGTATAAAAGTATGGTAGTATATAAATATCATCATGTTCATAACTGGTTTTGCTGTTATTTACCAAGAAGATGTTTAGCAATCTCTATTTTGTTATTTTATGAAAAGGGTAAAAATCTTTAGGCTATAATCACAGAAGAAAATAATATACTAAAAACCAACAGAACTATAATCAACACTATTTTAAAATATATTTTGTGGTTCAATAACCTCAACATTGTGATCATTTTAATAGAGAAGTTCAAAAGGAAAGCCATATATTCCCCAGTTAATTGTCTTTGGCAAATGCTGCATTCACAGATGGTACAGATATCTTGTAATTCTAAATTAGAGCATCTCTATTTGTGATTTTTGTCTTGGAAGTTTCATTTGTGGTTAGACCACATTTTGTATACTTCCAATGATGGACATACGATCTGTGCATAGTCAAAGCAAGAGGCAGGCCACATGAAACATCATCATGACCATAAGCTGTGGCTGTCAAGATGTTGGAAATAACAATTTTACAGGTCATGAAACAAATTGGGAGCTAAATCAACCAACAAAGCATTCAGTGAAGAGAAAAATATGTTAGTCAAGAGCCAGTATGAATTTTAACTTATTTACGTGGAACTAAAGGATAGTAATGTCATATTCAAATTATTTTTTTACAAGAGAACAAGAGGAGAGTTAATGAGAATCAAACTGTCTCAGGAAAGGATCACATTTTTAAATTTTTGCTTAGTGACTATATAATAGCATATCATCTTCAAAATAATAATGCTTCTCTCTCTTTAAAAACATTTCTTTTAAGCCAGTGGGTCCACTATTAAAACACAGCAAAAATATAGAGTATTTCTCCATTTTTTTACTTTTAAGTGTTTGAGCTGCTAATTTATAAATAAATTTGGTTTAAATTCTTTAGTCAAATGATAAAATTCTTCACCGAGACAAAATGAACAAAATAGTTTATCTCTAATTCTATAAATGTAAAAAGTCCTATGAAATTCATATTGGTATGGAAACTAAAGAATAAAGAAAATAACTATGACAATTTACAAATGACAGGTAATTCAAATCCTTCTGATAGGAATCTGATATTCACAGTAGAATATGGATATTTGTAGCTTGTCATATTAGCGTATCTGGAATTTAACTTGTTCTCCTAGTAGAAACAACTAGAGAAAATACATAAAAGAACAGGTTTGCTCATTCAACAGAATAATTCGCAGTACATGGCTAATGAAAGAGAAAAAGTTAAACCTCTGGGTAAAACCACAGAGATTATACAGTTGATAGGGCATTTGTCTTGCATGTGGCCAGCCTGGGTTCAATCCCTTGTACGCCCACAAAAAGCCCTGAGCCTGCCAGGAGTAATTCTTGAGTGCAAAGCCAAGAGCAAGTTCCAAACATCACTGGGTATGGACCCAAAACAAAGAAGTAAAATCTAGGATTTGTGTCCTGTATTTTCCCACTTTTGGGCCTAAAGGCATGCCAGGTATTTCCCTACAGCACTGGAGAGTTCAAGTATTGCTAGGTGGTCCTAAATTAAATGAAAGATATTCTGAAAGATATGGTAGTTAGCTTGGCTCTGAAGAGCAGACTACTACATATACCTAGATACCAAATACAGAGTTTGTTTTTGAGCCCATGTCTTAAAAGTTAGATCCATATCAATAAGGCAATATTTATATGGCACATATGGATACTAGGTGGAATCCCAAGCATACATGAAAAGCTAGAGGATATTAAAGTTCTACCCAGTTAGAGTACAGCAACCTCAGTGAAAACTTGCTACATTCAGTAGAAAGTCTAGAAATGTAAATCTCAGTAGTAAAACAAAATCAGCATGATGACAAGTGACACAGGTGACTTAAAAAATTCTTAGAAATATAATGATAAAAAAGACTGAATGGAGTATCAAGATATTTAACTGTCTTCTTATATGAAATCCAATATTTTTTTTAAAAAATTTATTTATTGAATCATCGTGAGAACAGTCACAAAGCCTTTCAGTTTAAGTCTCGGTTGGTCATACAATAATCAAACACCTATCCCTTCACCAGAGCACATTTTCCACCACCAAGAACACCAATGTATCCCCCTCCTGCCCCTCCCCCTGCTTGTGTGTCTCAGAGTTCCACTTTACTCTCTCTCTACATTGATCACATTCAATATTACGACAAAAGACCCACCATTATTATTTGGAATTTTCCCCAACAATCATACCTGCCAAAAAGGCATCATTAGATAATTTGTTTTCTATTGCTGATTATGAAGAGCATATGATGTCATGTGGCCGCCATTGCGGCCACGCAATTTTGGATTTCTGATGTTCTAGTAATAAGTCTGGAGGGATTACTGCAAAAAGTCACTGGGTTCTGAGATTGGTTTGTGTCCCTATGGGATCATGGTCATTCAGGAGCCGGAGGAGGAGTTCTTGGGTAGCAACTCAGGGCCTTGTCAGGGCAGGGAGCAGGGCTGGTTCCACCCCCCATCCCATGAGGCCCCGTGTGCCTTGTCACTGCAGTCTCATACCTGGCTGTCCATTAGGCTCTGAAAGATAGCAGCCACAGTGTCACTGTTGCCAGGGTGAAATGGAGGAGCGACAAACACCCTTCTCCTCCTGGGACAGCATGGTGCCATAGTTTAATGCACAGTCCAGATGTATTTTGGTTTGGCATTATATTTTGCTCAAATTTTCCCACCACCATTCAAGCCTGCCTTCCAGGGACAGACGCTAGATAATTTACTTTCCATTGCTCACTTTGCATAAGGAAAGCTTGTGTAGCCACGTAAGCAGCTGTACAGTTCGGAAGGATTGTCCTGGTGCCCACATATTGGAGTCATGCTTGTAGAAGCTCATGATGACCGGGATTCCATCTGAGAAGCGGGGGAGGCAGCACCTACCCTATCTGGAACCTCCTGGCGATATCAGCTTGGTATGGGGCCCGAGAATTCTCTGGGTGTTGTGCAGCCCGACGGCCAGGCTTCTTCACTGCTGTGTACAGCAAGATGGTACTTGGGGGCGGGTTGAGAGCATGACTTCTGGGGTCAGGGGCTAACTGGGAGCTGGGATGGAACTGCCCATTCCAGTGTGAAGTCGAACATTTTTAAAGATAAACAACAAAATCTAGATTTTCAAAAACATTATATTAACATGTAATATTTAGTCTGTGTGATTCACAGAAAATGCAGTGTTCATAAAAAATCAGGGACTTATAGAATAAGACCAAAAGAAAAATCTCTCAATACAAACAATGAAGATATAAATGATAGGAAAATAAGTGAGGGCTTAGAGTAAAGATGATAGTAAATAAGGAGGATGGTAAAATAAGTGAGGGCTTTACAATAAACTCAAAGATTAAAAGAAAACCATGAAGCTCAGGTTAAAATTAAGAGAAGAAATAAAACAAATTAAAAGCTCTTTTGAGACAAAAATGTATTAATATGCATATCTGTGTTCATTACAGATCTTAGTATAAAAACTACATATGGACATAATCCAAATCTTCAACAAAGGTGAGTGGATATAAAAATAATGGCATGTCTACACAGTGGAATACTACACGGCCACAAGGAAGGATGAAATCATGTAGTTTGCTGCAACTTGAATGAAACAAGCAAAATAAGTCAGAGAGAGAAAGAAAAACGTTGGGTGTTCTCACATAAGCTGTAGAATTTATAGTACCAATACAAGAGAAGGGAAGGTAGCAGTATGAGCAAATAGCTTGTCCCAGATTACAGAAAGAATTGAGAGAAGTTGTGGGGTAGCAAACTTGTGGTAACTTAGATGGCCTTGGATGCTTTAATGAAATAGAGGTGAGTTAAGTATATATATCAAAATCTAATGCTAACATTACTGTAAATATGTGTTTTGAAGTATAATAATTAAAATTTTTATATGATTTTGATAAGGATGTGGGAGGCATTGAATGTGACTCTAAGGACAGTTGGGGAGTTGTTGACACTTGGGGGATGTGATAATAGTTGGAAGATTATACTGAAATCAAGTACACAAATAAAAGATATTGAGGGAGTAAAAGAGGTTTCTGGGGTCAGCCTCTCTGTATTTTAATTATATCTTCCATTTCTCTGTGAGTTTGGGGAACTCTATTTCTGTTCACCCTGTCAAGTTGTTTTAACTAAAAATGGCTTGTGTCCTACAAAAGTTATTGACATTTTGCTAAATAAATAGCACCTTGAAGCAAAAAAAAATTAGTCATAGAATTTTTCCTTTAGCTTTTCAAAAATTATTATAGCTCATGTTACATGTTTATAATAGCATTAACATGGTCTTAATGTACACAGTGACTGCACCTCACCACCATCAAACTGCAAGAGAGCCTCGACCACTGTTTTCATTTTACTTCTAGTGCATCTTTCACTCCCCTCTTCCCACAAAGCTGCACAGGCTGTGATAATCTCAGTTTTACAATCCTAGACTATGGGTTGGTCACTATTTGATACTATTACCTAATTTTTGTTTATCCAGGTACCACTGATGGGCATAGATATACAGTATTTATTCTTCTACCAATGACTTCAACTATGCTAATAACTTCCACTTCCATCCAAGTTTCCCAGACCATGAATTTTCATCTTTTCTTGTAGTCCTTCGTTGTGTGTCTATACTTAAACTTATCAGTCACTGAACAATTGGGTTATTTTCATACTTTGCCTTTTTATAATAAACACTGTAATGAGTATAGGCATTCATGAATCTTTTTGAATTAATGTCTTTGTGTTTGGAGGTTTTATAGAAAGAAGTGTAATTGTTAAGACATATATAAGTCCTAGTTTTATATCCCTTGTACTCTGGGATCTATAGTTGCCACCATCAAACTGGGGTCTGGAACATAGAAGGGCAAGTACCTTAAACCTTGCACTAATCTCTCAGCCCCAACATATTTAACTGAAATAATAGCATATTTAATATAACTTTTAAGCATACATTGTTGTCAACTGATGTTCCATTAATAACATGTGATTAATTAATATTACATTAAGTTGACTGTAAATGTCTAATTCCTTTTCTCATTATAGAATTGATAAAACAGATTTTTTTTAAAGCAGGACTCAGCAATACATGGAACACTGGCTAAATATGAGTCCTAACAAGTTTTATAAAGCTTTATTGGAACACAGTCATGATTTTTTTTAATTCCTTATGACTGCTTTCCTAAAACAACAGTATAGTAAAATAGTTTTAATGGGCTATTCTGACCTGCACAACCTAACATTTATTGAGATATTTTCCCTTGGAAAAAGTAACTGCTGACTACCATTTAAAAAAAAAGGGCTGGAGAGATAGTACAGCGGGTAGGGCGTTTGCCTTGCAAGCGGCCGACCGGGGTTCGATTCCCAGCATCCCATATGGTCCCCTGAGCACTGCCAGGAGTGACTCCTGAGTGCAGAGCCAGGAGTAACCCCTGTGTGCATTGCCGGGTGTGACCCTCTCCCCCCCCCAAAAAAAAATAAAAGCAAAAAAAAAGATAATGAAAATATATTTTAAAACTTATAACCAGGTAGAAATAAAATTAATAGCAGGTCACATGTAATGGGACAGGATAATTCTAGGTATATCATTTGTTAAATTAAAATATTAAACTGAAATAGAATAATATTATCTAAGAGTATATTTCAAAGATGTATATTGTATATTTTAAAAATGTTACTCAGAAAAGTAGTAAATATGTAGAGGAAATAACACAGCAGTGGAGATAAAATGAATACAAACATAAGCATTAAGCTAAATTAAGGAAAGTTCTTAATTTCATGAAACCAGTTATGAAAACTCAAATTCCTAAGACAAAACTGACAGAGCTTAAAAGAAAAATAAAACCTATAAATGAATTTTATTTTCAGTATATCTATATTTAGCAAACAGTAAGAATTTTGCAGATAAGAGTAGGTTTTTGCAGCTGAATGATACAGTGGGTGGGATACTTGCCTTGCACGAGGCCAACCTGGTTTGTATCACCAAAAATCATACATCGAGCACTACAAAGAGTAACCCCTCAGTGTAGAGTCACTAGTAAGCTCCGATCAACACTGTGTGTGACTCCAAGACAAAAATTAAAATATCTATTGTATTTTATAAAGATAAAATACTCCAAAAAAAATAACACTTGTAACTTTTGTTGTGGATAGTTGATTGATATAGCACACTTCGCCTAACAAGTAAAAAACTACTTTTTTTTTTTTTTTTTTGCTTTTTGTGTCACACCTGGCGATGCACCAGGGTTACTCCTGGCTCTGCACTCTGGAGTTACTCCTGGCAGGCGGTGTTCAGGGGCCCATATGGGATAGTGGGAATTGAAACCAGGTCGCCGCGTGCAAGGCAAACATCCTACCCATTGTGCTATCTCTTCAGCCCCAAAAACTACATTTTTCAAGTGTAAAAGGTGCACTTATGAAGAGAGACTACATGTTGTGCTATGGAAAATATGAGTACAGTTTTAGTAATTTGCTCGAGTGGGCCCAGTAACGTCTCCATTGGAGACTTTGTTGTTACTGTGTCTGGCATATCGAATACTCTCGGTAGCTTGCCGGGCTCTCCGAGAGGGGCAGAGGAATCGAACTCGGGTCGGCCATGTTGGCTGCGTGCAAGGCAGACGCCCTACCCGCTGTACTATCGCTCACATTGCACAGTATATAATCTTCTGCTATTCGATAAAGGGCACTTTTCAAATAAATTGTAAAATATGCAGGGACTACGGCTGATATCAAGGTGCTGATTTTGCATACGGATAATTCTAGTTTTGTCCCCACATTGGACCACTAAGAATGTCCCAGAACCCAGAGCCAGAAGCAGCTAAGAAAAGCCCTAAGAACCTCTGTTGTGACTGTTCCCCCCAGCAAAAACAAAACAAAATAAAACAAGAATGAAAGAATGCAACAAGACAGTGGGGAGATAACTTAAGGGTTTAAATATATGATTTGCATGCAACTAATCGTGTTTTAATCACATCATGGCATGGTTCCCCAAGCATCATTGATGCAGCCGGTGCTAGAGCACCTGAACATTCCAGTGGGGTGGTCCAGGTAAAGTCTGGATCTGCCAGACTGAGTAACAACACATGCTAGAGCCCTCACATTAGACTACCAGCCATATTGGCCATGAACTGCCAATATGAGACCCTGCTCTTTTGAACACTTGGGAGGCTAAAAAAAAATACAACAAATTTAATCTTATAGTCTATTGTTTTTGCAGGGTTTAGAGGGAAACAATCTGCCATTAGCTCTTAAACACTACTCTTATCTTTGCCATTAAAGTTAAACATAAATGACAACCCCCATTCACTTAATGACTAAATATTTATAATATATGAGAGGAAACATTCACTGCAGTTAAAAAAGTTTAAAATCAAACTACTTTATTAAGCTTTCTTTCTATTTTGATAAACTAGTAGATATGTGCTCTGGGCAAGTTGCCTCCTGATACAATAAACAACACTCATTCACCAGCGAACAGCTTGTATGGTAACCAGATGTAATGTAGCCCAAATGTAATATTACAAAGGCAGACAGAACTACCACAAACAATTGCAGTTCAATTATTTTACAATGTACAGATGATGTTGCCACAAATGCAGCTGGGTCTCAAGAACTATGTTGTTTCAGAAACTCCATGTCATATGGAGAAAAGAAGTGCATCTACGAAATATTCACAAGGGGCTCTTTCTTTTCTATCTCTCTGTTTAATCTGTATATATGCATGTGTAAATGTAGCTGACATTTACAACAGACATATTCATATAAAATTTCATGAAAATCATAATATTTAGGGGAAGTAGAAAATTAATCATAAGAGTAAGTCTTAGAGAGTGTAAGACAATTCAGGAAATGTAAAGTTTTACGTAAAACAATTTCAGTTTTTCCTAAAAATCTGCACTGTAGTACTGTACTCCCATTGTTCATCGATTTACTCAAGTGGGCACCAGTAACATCTCACAACAAATTGTGAGACTTGTTGTTACTGTTTTTGGCATATTGAATATATCACAGGTAGCTTGCCAGGCTTTGCTGTGAGGGCGAGATACTCTCAGTAGCTTGCTGGGCTCTCTGAGAGGGACAGAGGAATTGAACCCAGGTCAGCCATGTCGGCCGCATGCAAGGCAGACACCTTACTTGCTGTGCTATCGCTTTTAAGTTCTGCTTTCAGAAAAAGAATACACTGAAGATTTTCATCAAAATAAAAAATTCTATGTAAATTTTTATAGTAGAATTTATGGTCAAGATTTTTAAAAAAATGTTAAGTATTAGGGGGAAAATTAGGATTCCGGTCAAAACCTGAACACACCAAGATGACATTGCTTAAAATAACCTTATATTTAGAATTAATACGATTGAAGTCTGTTATCCACATTCTGACCCCGAGAACGGTCACATCCAAATCTAATATCAAGAAATGGTACCAGCCTTAATATTGACTTCAATTCTATAAAATTGCTGGCTTAAACTCAAGGCAAATAATTCTTAAGTGAATTTAAACATTTTCTCTTCTTATATATTTTCCTATTTATAGAAATATCATATAAGGAAAATTCAATGTTCTCTTAAAACCTGGCATATCTTCACCAATACACTGAGTTTCACATTGTTTATGCAGTTGTGTTTGCTCTTTAGATATGTTATTAACCAGCATAACTCAAGGATGAAGGAAGAGATGAGTTTTTGAGTTCAAATCTCAACTCATTTAACTGTGTGATGTTGAGCAAATTATTTATCTCTCTGTGCCTAAGTTTGCTAGGGTTGAAATGATGATAGCATATTATAAGAATTTAATGTCATTGTGTTTGAAAACTACCCTAATTAGTGTGCAATGTGTGATAAGTCTTAAATAGTGCTTATTTAAATTAAAGGTTTTTGTTGTCTAAATTTTTTAATTTATAGAATATGCTTTCTGGCCTTTGTTCCTTGAAAAATATTCTAAATTTTTTTTCCCTCTGGAGAAGCCCATATTTACTCTTGAACACGCATTTCTTTTTTCATTCTCTATCCTCACATTTCTCAAAATTTCTTTCAATAAAAACTATTTTGCATCAATAAAAATATACTTAGCTCTAAAAGATAGCAATGACATTTTGATTTTAGTAAGTACAGCAAAATAGTAACTGAACATAAAGGAAAAAGAAATACACACAAAGTTATCATAAAAAAATATGATTTTTTTCTGCCACCTCAACATAAGAATAGTTACTATGATTTTAGCCAAAAGACTATTGATGTACAGGAGATGCAGATCAAAACAACAATGAAATATCATCTCACACCACAGAGACGGGCCCACATCCAAAAGAACAGGGGCAACTGGTGTTGGCACGAATGTGAGGAGAAAGGGACTTTCCTTCACTGCTGGTGGGAATCCCGAATGGTCCAGCCCTTTTGGAAAACAGTATGGACGATTCTCAAAAAATTAGAAATTGAGCTCCCATTTGATCCAGCAATACCACTCCTGGGAACATATTCTGGAGGGTCAAAAAAATACAGTCAAAATGACACCTGCACTTCTATGTTCATTGCTGCACTGTTCACAATAGCCAAAATCTGGAAAAACCCGAGTGCCCGAGAACAGATGACTGGTTAAAGAAACTTTGGTACATCTACACAATGGAGTACTGTGCAGCTGATAGAAAAGATGAAGTCATGAAATTTACATACAAGTGGTACTACATGGAAAGTATCATGCTAAGTGAAATGAGTCAGAAAGAGAGGGATAGACATAAAAAGATTGAATTAATCTGGGGGACATAAAGTAACAAAATAGGAGATTAATACCCAAGAATAGCCGAGATCAGTACCAGGAGGATTACTCCATGGCTTAGAGGCCAGCCAGGTATTCTAGGGGAAAGGGCAGCTCAGATAGAGAAGGGAGCACCAAGTAAAGGGTTTTGGGAGGATCCTCCCAGGATGGGAGATGCATGATGAAAGTAGACTATAGACTGAACATGATTACCACTCAATGCCTCTTTTGCAAACCTCAGCAACCAAAAGGAGAGAGAGAACAAAAGGGAATGCCCTGCCACAGATGTGGGATGGGATGTGGGCAGATGAGAGCGGTGGGAGGGTTACTGGGATCATTGGGGGTGAAGAATGGGCACTGGTGGAGGGATGGGTACTCCATCATTGTATAACTGAAATCCAAGCACAAAAGCTTGTAAGGTCAACAACTCTACTTCATGGTGTTTCACTAATAAAAAAAAAGACTATTGATGTGAACCTTAAGATGATTAAATGAAAACCATAGAATTTCCTGTCCTACTTAATAGATGTAAATAAAAATCAAGTACCATACACTTAAAATGGGCTGGATACGATAGCACAGCAGGTAAGGTGTTTGCCTTGCATGTGGCTGATCTGGGTTCGATTCCTACAACCCTCTTGGAGAGCCCAACAAGCTACTGAGAGTATCCCACCTGCACAGAAGAGCTTTGCAAGCTCCCTGTGGCATATTCAATATGCCAAAAAACAGTAACAACAAGTCTAACAATGGAGACATCACTGGTGTCTGCTAGAGCAAAAAATCGATGAACAACGGGAGGACAGTACTACAGTACTACTACTACAGTACACTTAAAATATCAAACTATGGGTCCTGAGAGATAATACGGGAGGTAAGGCATTTGTCTTACATATAGCTGACCTGGTTTGACCCTCAACAGTGCAAACAGTCCTCAAAACACTACCAGGAGTGATTCCTGAGCACAGAGTCAGAGTAAACCCTGGAGCACTACTGGATTTTGCCTCAAACTATATGTCTTTATATGTATATACATGTCATACTTGCATAATAATTTATATATCAACCTAATACAGGTATTAAGTAGATATTCTATATTTTATTTAACTTACTATATTTTATTTAACTTTGAATAGTTTAATGAAATTATATATACTGACAATATTTTCAAGTCTTTTAATCATAAATTTGTAATATAGTACTTTCAACTCCAATGTTTACGGCATATTAAGGACTAGAGAAATAGTACAACAGGTGAGAAGCTTGCATTTCATACAAACAACAGAGGTTCAATTCCCTGCATCCCAAATGGTACCCTTAGCCCACCAGAAGTTATCACTGAGTGCAGAGCCAGGAGTAAGGCCTGAACACTGCCAGTTGTGGCTCACCAAAAATGTTTAAGGTAGAACTGTAGCACTGTTCTTCCGCTGTTCATCAATTTGCTCAAGCGGGCCCAGTAACGTCTCCATTATGAGACTTGTTGTTGCTGTGTTTGGCATATTGAATACGTCAGGGGTAGCTTGCCAGGCTTTGCTATGTGGGTAAGATACTCTCGGTAGCTTGCCGGGCTCTCCGAGATGGGTGGAGGAATCGAACCGGGCTCAGCTGGTCCGGCCGCGTGCAAGGCAAAACACCCTACTGCTGTGCTATAGCTACGTTAAAGGGAAAGAATAGAAAATAAACTTGTCAGGTGTTGCTTTGGAGAAAGTAGTATCTGTTGCATTTTTTTTTCTTTTTTTTATTAGTGAAAAACCATGAGGTACAGTTATAGGCTTACAAATTTTGTGCTTGGGTTTCAGTTATACAATGATCAAGTGCCCATCCCTCCACCAGTGCCCGTCATCCATCCCCATGGGTCCCAGCATCCCCCCCCACCCTCATCCCCCCCCCCGCCCGTCCCATCCTGCCTCTGTGGCAGGGTATTCCCCCTTGTTCTCTCTCTCTTCTTTTGGGTACTGTGTTTTGCAAGAGAGGCTTTGAGTGGCAATCATGTTTGGTCTATCGACTACTTAAAGAGGTCAAATGTTACTCATCTACAACGAATGTCTTATAAATAGCATTTTAGAAAGAACCCTACTTTGAGAAAATTTAGGGAATATTTTCTTCTACGTTCTTATGAAACTCACATTTTACAATTTAACACTTTTGAAAAAGGCATACTATTGAGGCTTTGGCTGGTGTGAAATAATTGAAATGCTTAGATAAGAATATCTGTTACCACCATCTATTTTTTCATCATATATATCACATCTTTGGATTCAGATGAATGTTATAAAAATGTGCTTTCTAATTCTCTTCCTTTTCCAAAAAATACCCACTAAAAACAGAATAAATAAAAATAGAATTGAAATTAAATATTGCAGTATTATAAAATTCTTAACAAAGCATATGAATGTTGTATATATTTATGTCTATGGTTTTGTGACCTATAAGCATCACCTGGAATATATGACAACACCTGTCTCATTGAAAAATATATTAATAAAATTATATATTCAGAACAGATGTAAAAGGTAAAGGCCCTCCCGTTGATCATCGATTGCTCGAGCGGGCCCAGTAACGTCTCCATTGGAGACTTTGTTGTTACTGTGTCTGGCATATCGAATACTCTCGGTAGCTTGCCGGGCTCTCCGAGAGGGGCGGAGGAATCGAACTCGGGTCGGCCATGTTGGCCGCTTGTAAGGCGAACGCCCTACCTCTGTGCTATCGCTCCAGCCCAGCACAGCGGGTAGGGCGTTTGCCTTGCACGCAGCCAACATGGCAGAACAGATGTATACATGTAAAATTTTAAAAGAAAATAATATGTATCATTTACAAATAAATTATGAACATATAAGGAGAAGAATATAAAGAGAAGAATATAAACACATGTATAGAAAAGATGCACTCCTAATTCATTAAAATTGCTGCTTCTGAAAAAGAGACAGTAGAGGCAAAAGCAAAAACAGTCCTGAAGACCTTAATTCTCTTATTTAAGCAAGATGAAAGTGACTAAATATTAACATTTCTTGAATTTCTTTTTTTTTTCGGGTCACACCCGGCAATGCACAGGGGTTATTCCTGGCTTTCCACTCAGAAATTACTCCTGGCGGTGCTCAGGGGACCATAGATGCTGGGATTCGAAACTGGGTCGGCCGCGTGCGAGGCAAATGCCCTAACCTCTGTGCTATTGCTCCAGTCACACATTTCTTTAATTTCTTTAATATAGGTCATGAACATATGAATTTGTTTCACTGTTTGTTGTTTTGTTCTAATTTTTTTAAGTTTGAGCCTCTATTTCAGAGATTTTCTGATTTATTGGTGTATAACTAAAAAGATGGTGATCTAGATATATAAACATTATGAAATGATCACCAAAATCAATTAATAAAAAATAAACAAAGAATTTTTCCATAACCTTATATAGTTACATTTTTTGCATTTGCTACTTGAATAAATGTAAGTCCTCAGAACTGTCATCAGATGATGCAACTTCAATTTGAAGACCCCATATCTGGCCAACTCCTAAACCACAAGCTATGAGAACTGTGGTTCACACCTATAGAAGAAATGTAATCGATACAGTTATTTCACCCAAAATAACTTTGCACAAGAGAAGAGAAGTTTTGGCGAAGTGGCTGCCATGTGTCATTCAAATAGAAGAAGAACAACTGAATAGAAAAGAGTGACTTCATGGGCAAGAAAACAACTTACGTTGAGATGTGATTTATATAATCAGCAAAGTCTATAGAACAGGCTTCAAAACAGAACATGAAGATCTGATTTTATGCTGAGTGGAGGCAGGATAACATAACAGTGTTTATATTTTAAAGTTTTTCAGAGAAAATCATAGAGATTTATGAGGGAGTAAAAGAAGCAACTGAAGAACATACAAGGAACGTACACAATCATCTATCACATGTATAGAAAATGTGATAAACATCAGCAGTGTGATTTTTCATATAGTGATGAGGCTAAGGGTGATTTTAAGTTGAGCAGGATTCTACTGCACAATCCTCATTAACCAACATTGCCCTGCCAACAGGATCTGGGTTTTTATCAGTGCAGAGATATTTGTAGTGTTCTGTGTTTTTGCCCACTCAAAAACCCAGTAACAATGTGTGTGACTCTAGGTGAGTTTATCACATATTTTAAATAAAAATCCTCCGATAAGTCTGTTTTTGCTCAACTAATCCCAGAGAGTCTATATAACTTTTTTCAGGGAGTAGGCATTAGGGTGGGGAAATTTTTAGTATTTGATTACAAACTCTAATATTTGTAAGAAATAGTTCTCATTATTTAATCCAGAATTTAAAAAATATGCTAAAGATACTTTTGTAAAGGGCTGGAGCGATAGCACAGCGGGTAGGGCGTTTGCCTTGCACGCAGCCAACATGGCCGACCAGAGTTCGATTCCTCCGCCCCTCTTGGAGCCCGGCAAGCTACCAAGAGTATTCGATAAGCCAGACACAGTAACGACAAAGTCTCCAATGGAGACGTTACTGGGCCCGCTCGAGCAAACTTGATAATGTAGGAAGAACAAAGCAATAATAAATATATAAATGATTTTTATGACCTAACATCGTGTTAGAGGTATTTTACTTTTCCTTATGTAATACTTGTCAAAAACTTTAAATTACAAAGTAAAAGGTTCAGAGAGTTTTTCAAATCCCATACCTAGACTTTTTAAAAATTAGTTTAAACTAACCCATTCAACTATTGAGCTGATTCAAAGAATAAATGTATATATAAATATAAAATATTCCCCCCTAAAAAATTTGAGGCCAGAGAAATGGTACAGTGGGTAAGGCACTTACCTTGCATGAAGCTGATCTGGGTTCAATCCCTGATACCTCCTACAACCCAGAGCCCTGCCAGAAATGATCCCTGAGCACAGAGCTAGAAGCCCTTACTATTACCAAGTGTGGCTTAGTATTGCCAAGCATGGCCCCCCAAACCAAAAACTAAAATAGACTTTAAAGCGTTTATGATGTCTAAGATTTTCATCGATTTGCTCAAATGGGCCCAGTAACGGCACCATTGTGAGACTTGTTGTTATTGGTTTGGCATATTGAATACATCACTGGTAGCTTGCCAGGCTTTGCCATGCAGGTGAGTTACTCTCGGTAGCTTGCTGGGCTCTCCAAGAGGGGCGGAGGAAAATATATAAATTATTATTGTAGAAAAAGATCACTTGATTCTTTTATTTTCCTTCCATGGGCATCATGGTGGTCAATGGAGAAATTAATTGTATGACAACTCAGTCCTTGAAATCACATGGATGGAAGGAATCAATTCATTTTGTATTGGCTTACGCAGATAAGCTGAAGTTGTAGTTCTCATTCTTACTGTATTTTTTTCTGATTTCTAAAATGTTTTATCAATTTCAATGAAAACAATTCTTTTTTCATTGAAATAGTAAATATAAATACTTCATAAAATAGTAAATTTAATATAAATTTCATAAAATAGTTAATATAATTAAAAATCTATTTTGGATGCTAATTTTAAATGAAAAATACCTTTTCAATTCTTATTTTGAACTTTTTTGCTATGGGAGGGAGCACATGAATAACATAGGTAATGTGTATGGGAAAAGTTAGTGTTCTGATACATACGTTGCCTGTATTATAAACATTATAATGACATCACATATGAATCATAGTTGTGTGAGCAAGCTGATGAGAAATCGAAATAATGCTTCACAAGCATATTAAATCACATTTCTATAGCATCTAAACTAACAGCTCTTGTCACTTACAGTGAATTGATTGGCCAGAATTTCCAATCACCCAGAAACAGATGAATCAGGATACTGAAAAGCCCTGCTTTTTATCTTCTCAGAAAGGAGGCTTCTGGAAGCCTGAAAAAGTTAATCACATTATGTTTTTAATGTTTGATATTCCATGATATAGACTGATCATATTGTCCTCTTCAACGAGGGCTTCTGACCAAATCTGAGTTGAGATATGTTTATTCAACTCCATCTTTTACTTTACTACCATGGTTATGTGGTAATGAGGGCAGGATACAGCTATTGTAAGCAGCATGTAATTAACACAGCTATTGTAATGCAACATGCAATTCATCATCCTTTATCCTAGGAGTTTGGATCTTCATCAGCATTAAAAAGGAGTGAATTAGTGATCATTTTTTAAAAGAAAGAAAGAAAGAAACAAAGAAAGAAAGAAGAGGAAGGAGATACCTAGGAAGAAACAAGAAATCAAGCACTTAAGGTGAAAGGATTAATTAGAACATTCATGCTAGAATGAGCTGACAGGTGAACCTACTGCTTTCATTTTACGATATGAACTTCACTTACTAAAGTGAATAGTGATCCAGGTGTGATTACACAGCACTGATTACAGAGCAATGGCTACAGCCTACTAGAGCAAACTAAATTGCATAGAATTTAAAACAAGATATTTCCTCTCTGTTACTAGAATGACACATTTAGTCTCCTTTCATGCATAGACAACATGCTGAGATTAGAAAGAATGCAGTTTGCATGAATATCAATACCTGTTTAATCAAATTATATAAAAGTAATATAAATATATGGGGACATTTTTATTATATAAGTTTAGGATTTTTGTAAAACATTTTAAAGTAATGTTTTGCTTTACCTAACAATGCATTATTTTTTCAGCCCTTAAAAATTAAATGTAAAACCATACACTTTTGAGCATAAAATGGCTTAAATTAAATTAAAATTAAAAAGTCACTAAGAAGGGGCTGGAGCAACAGCACAGCAGATAGGACGTTTGCAAGGCATTTGCCTTGCACGTGGCTGACCCGGGTTTGATTCTCAGCACCCCATATGGTCCCCCAAGCACTGCCAGGAGTAATTCCTGAGTGCATAGCCAGGAGTAACCCCTGTGCACCCCATGCATGACCGGATGTGACCCAAAAAGCAAAAAGAAAAAAGTAACTAAAAGCATTTCACAATCTATTCCTCTCCATACAAAGAAATTGATCAACTGCATGGAATCTCCTATAAAATCATACAAAAGTAGTATATGTTCTGCTATAATTGGATGAGTTATTGAACGTTCAGAAGAATTACAATGGTTCAACGTGATACCATAAAGAAATGTCCAACCCTACTTCATAAATCAAGATGGCTTTTCTATAGACTCCCCACATATAAGCATTCAGTTCAATTCTATGGCATATTACTTGTGTCTGGTTGGAGATATAAAGAAATATAAATTGTGTTGACCAAGGTTCAGTCAAGAGAATAGCTTCTTTAACAGAATAATTTTAATATTAATTTGCAGTTCAAGGGAAAAGCTGAAAGTCAAATTGAGGTACAATAGAGTAACTCAGTCATTAGTAACAGCAGAAAGTCATTAAATCTTTTAGAATCAGAAAGGAGGAGGTGGTAAGCATAAACATATAATCGAACATGGCACCTCCGGGCAGTCTCTAAAATCATTTTAAAAACTGTCTGGCAGGAGTAAAAGCCATAAAAGAGACACAATTACATAATACATTGCCTAATGCACTGAGTCTCCTGCCCCCACACCTGGCTGTCCTCGCCAGCGCACCTTGGAGGGGGGCGGGTTGAGTTTCCCTCCCCTCCCCGAGCAGAGCTCTAGCAGCCAAAGACCTCCAGTACCAGACACTAACATGCTGAGACCACTCTCCACACGCATAAAGGTACCGGCAGAGGAATAAAGGCATGCAGGTCCCGGGGATGAGATCTCCAAGCCTGCTCAGATCAGGGCTGAGCATTCTCCACCCAGATCCTCCATCTTCCAGTAGGCAGTGGTCACACCCACCAACTGGCCCCCTTACGCCGTGTAATCCAATCAATGGCCAAGACCCAGAGACTATAAAACCCAGTTCCCAGAAGCGATATCTTATTATCTCATTCTTACTTTGGACAACCTAGCAGGCTACTGAATGTGGCCTACCGACACGGCAGAGTCCGGCAAACTCCCCGTGGCGTACCCAATATGCCAAATACCAGTAACAATGATGGGTCTCATTCTCCTAACTCTGAAAGAGCCTTGAATATGGGACTTTTTTAAAATCTCATGGCTAGGACGAAGGAGACATTACTGGGGCCTGCTCGAGGCAATCGACGAACAACAGGATAATCATGATCGTGATCGCAAATGCACAGAAATACCTGATCAGACCTGAGTTGGTATGAGTAGAGAAGGGAAGTCCACTTATATTGTCCAGGACTCCTCTGGAGAGGAAAAAAAAAGAATCAAATGAATCAATTCTTATTCTCATTATCTTGTTTACTGATTTGTCCTCTACCCTTACCGCTAATCTGTCACTAATTCTCAAATTGGCTGGATAAATCTGGAAGACTAAGGCAAACATAACCTTTAGGAATTCGCTCATTCATCTTTCATTGTATATAACTCTCTGAAATATAGTATTATGAAACCACATTCATTTAACTATGATCATAGGGAAATGTGACAGCTGTAAATGGTCTTCTTGCTTTGATGTGCGGAACCTCATCTAAGATGATGCCGAAAAATGGGACCAGAACTAGGACCAGAGCAATATCTTCATGGACAGATTGTGCCTGCAATGAAAGAGCTCAGATCTGATGGAAATATCAACTGGAATCTCCACATGTGGATTCACTCTATAACATTGTGACTTCGGGATAGTCAATGTCCTTACAGGGCTCAGTCCTTCTTTTCCTGTCTTTAGAAGTGAGTTATGATTTCATAGCCTCAATTTTTTTACAGTACAATATCATTGGCAGTATATTTTACTAAGAATGTATAGGCATGTTTTTAAACAAACTCCCCTAGTCACAAAGAAAGCCAAAATAAAGATAATAGAACAAAATTCATAGAAGACTAATAAGACAAAGTAATAATGCAGAAAACTGTACAAATGAGATCCAAAGGCCATGTACTCTGAATCCCTGCCAAATAAGTAGCAAAAACAGTAAACGTTGCACAAGGTCTAGAGGGATTAATCATTGAGGAGAGTACAGATGGCTTCCAAAAAACCATTTTTTACTATTCTTAACGTCAAAGCAGAAAATAATAAGGAAATCTTTTATTTTTCTTAAGCTTTAAGGGAGTATGACTTAGATATGTTAGCTAAAAACTGAGGTGAACTTTGAAGCACAATCCTTCTGTTCATCTAACATATATTCAAATTTATCTTTAAGAGTAGTTGTGATGACTTCAAAATAAGGTTATCTCTGTTTCTTCTGGAATGTGTCCTCTATTACTCAAATAAGGATCTCTCTTGCTTTCTCCAAGTTCATCCTCTACACTCTTGCTATTGATTCTGTCTTATTCTTCCCACCTACCTACCCCCATCTCCTTCACTCAACTGATTGCCTCACAGACCTTTTTGTTCTTGGCTTACTTTGTGTTCTTAGCCTCAAATTCCAGTGGAACCTCTCTGCCTAAAGCGGCTATTACGTTTTTTTTCTTTTTTGTAGGATGTGGTGAGTCTTGCAGTCTTCAGTTACTGCTTGTAGACCTCCAGACCTCTCTGTGGTGAGGGGAGGAGGGGCCTGGCCATTCTTTGCCTGGGACAGATGACTAAAGCAAAAGCACATGACCCAAATTAGCAAAGGAAGAAGCAGGGACACATGGAAAAAATTTCCTTCAAACAAATAAAAGTTGTTCTTTTTTTTTAACTGTTCTTTTATGATTCAACTCTCCTGTTGTTCAGCTAGCAGTTGGAGTCATGGAAAAGCAAGAAATGGATTGTGATTTGATGACAAAATAACTTAAAAATTGAAATTGACTACTTTCTTATTGGCAGAGGTACAAAATCAATACAGTAATTAATAAAGTAACAAATTCATTAGACACTCATGTAGGTTTATCACATTACATTCAAAATTACATCATCCTATGGTCTCTGTTTCCCTCAGGTTTCTATTTTGGTTAGCACAAAAGCACTCATTATTGCAAGGTATTTATTTTATTTATGCAAATAATAACTGGTGAGTGTTCCTTTATCTTCTGTTTAACAACCACACAGAAATATAGCAATAAGCTTTGCTAGGAAGCATCCTTCTATATGCAAAGAAAAAACTTTAATATTAGAAACTGCTACCAAACATAACAGTTAATAGGGCAGGTGAAGGTTTACATGAAATGATTCATTTAAATTTAGTAATATTGAGCAGGTTTCAGTTTCTGGGGACAAATGAGCTAAACTGGCAATATAAAAGGGTGATGTCTATAATGACAAGGTGTTTGAAGGTCTACACATAGTTCTTCAGAAACTTACTTTTTTCACACAGTATATTGTGAGATTCATTTGCGTAATTTAAATCCTTCACAACTGAAGTCTTCTGCTTTTCATTCAAAAGTCTTTTGTTTTGTTTTGCTTGGGAGATGGTTGTCACACCCAGCAATGTTCAAGGATTATTCTTGTCTCTGCACTTAAGGATCACTCCTGGCAGTGCTCTGGGGAACCACATGGGATCCCAGGGATTGAATCTAGGTCTGTTATATGCAAGGCAAGTACCTTGTTCACTATACGACCAGTCACCTTTTCATTCAAAAGTATTCCATATATATTCTTTCCACTTTCCTCCTCTAATGATCAGTTTATATTTATAAAATTAATCAATTGAAAGTGCTTTTAATAAATTTATAAATTAAAAATATGAAATTTAAATAAGATGCATTTATTTTTTAATGGTAGCTATATATATTTAAAAACTCATTCAAAAGAAATGAGTTTCCTTGAATAAGATCCACCTTTTTCATTTACTCTGAGGACATATAATGAATGTTTTGTGCCGAATCTTCATAGCTAGGCCAAGTCAGATATCCCATGAGCTACACCTTGGTGAATATCAACCTCTTCTCTACATAGTGGCAAGCAAAAACAGAAAACATAGCTAAAGAAATCAAGTGTAAAATACTTCCCAATTAAACTAAGAAAAAGACACAGCCAAATGTGTAAGAAAATCACAAAATCATAAGTAAAATAATCTCTACATGACTTTTCATAAGTCGTAATTTAGAATAAGGTGATTAAACCGAAGTGGTTTACTCTCCTTGAGACTGATTGCTGCATTGGATTCCAAGAATGTATTTTATGAAAAAGTTCTGAGTGGCTCGAGAGCAGATAGTTTTCTCCCGTCATGAACACAGAGGATTTTTCGCTAAGTATTTGCTAGGCAAGACATGGACTGTGATCTAATAGCATCAAACCGCACTCTGAAATTAAGTATTTATCAGTATCTGTGTGTGCATTAAAGTTGGAGACACTCTGGTCTAAGAAATTCCCTCCAAATCTGCTATCCAGAAGTGAAGTGTAAAAGAATGTTTCCTGATTAAAGAAAATCCACTCACCTGCAGGCAGCAAGAAACAATTACATAAACCAAGGCCCCTGTTAATAGCCACTGGAAATTCCCAAACTGTGAGTTGGATTTATCCAGAAGCTGTGGTTACCAGGCAAGCTGAGGGCCCAAACCACCTCAGGAAGATTCCAAAAACATACTCTGTCACAGTTTCAAAACAAAGCTAGTAATATTTTAATCCCCTCACCACAAGGCCATGTCTAATATAGCTTGTCATGAGGCCAAGGACTTAGAGAAAAGAATCTGGATTTTCCCTGCTTTATCAGTTTTTTTTAATATTGAAAAAGAATACATATCTGGACTGGTTGCCAAAGAGATCATAGGCCTGCCTCTCACACTAATGATAATTCAAGATCTTTTTATGTGTTTTAATGTGAAGCTTTCCACAGCATGCACTTGATGATATCACCACAAGCTTGGAAACCTCTTTTCAAAATTAACATAACATTCAAAAAAAAGAAATAAACAGAACTGAAGTTCATCTCACTTCAATGGGTCTGTGGATTTTTAACTGCTGATGTCAGATGCATATAATACCACTGCTTCCAAGTACCTTTTTAGGGAAGATCAAAATTCTTTGAAGACATTTCTTATTTTTTCCACAATAGTTTTGTATTTAGGTTCTAATAATTGTGGCAAGGATTGTTGTAATGATGATGTCAAAGGAAAATAAATAAAGTTAAAAACCAATGGTGGAATGGGAAAGTGTGTATTAATTTGGTCACTCCAAAGCAGCAACAAAAATCAGGAGACAGCTACTGTTTGGTTTCATCAACATATCTGCTTATTTGGAGTTAGTCCTTGGCAGTTTCTCATGAAGGGAGTAATGATTTGGGACTAACCTCTCAGGTACTGCCTGTACCTTAGTTGACCTGAATATTATCCTGGCACTCCTACAAAAGCCTGGCCATTACTTTTAGGTGAAAATTACTCTTTGCCTACAAGTTAAGAGAATTTCTTTTTTATTGTTGAGTTCCCGTCCATGGAAAATGATTCTTCCTTCTATTCTTAAAGGATTTACCATAATTCTCCTGTAAGAATCAAGAAATGTTTTCATAACCAGTGGTTTGAGTTTCTTAACCCACTCTTCAAAACAAACAGCTCATTGCTTTCTGATTCAATTTCTCATTATTGAATTTGGCCTGGTACACTTCCATTCCACCTAAGGTGACCAACTCCATCATGCTTAGACTCAGTGACTCATGTCCTGAGCAACTTCTCAGTCTCAAGAAAATTGGGTCTATTGGTTACTGTAGTTATGTGGTATATAGGATTCCTTTCATCATTGCATATTCCTCCTGTATTACAAAGGACTACCAACAAAGAGCACAACCTCTCTTCTCCTCTCCTCTCCTCTCCTCTCCTCTCCTCTCCTCTCCTCCCCTCCCCTCCCCTCCCCTCCCCTCCCCTCCCCTCCCCTCCCCTCACCTCCCCTCTCCTCTCCTCTCCCCTCCCCTCCCCTTCTCCCTCTCCTTCTCTTCTCTCCTTTCTCTCTTTCTTCTCTTTTCCCGCCTCTCTCCTCTCCTTTCCTCCTCGTCTTCAATATTTTCATCTTCTTCCTCTCATTTCTCTTCTTTACTCTCTCCTCACCTTTCTTCTCTCCTCTACTCCTCTCCTCTTCCCTTCATTTCATTTCCCTTCTTTCCTTCCTTTTGCATGTCTCTCCATCCCTCTAAATATTCATTTCTTTTATTAATTTTCACATTTATTTGATAAATCTTTCCCAATGTATAAGAAGCAGAGGTTAAACAGGGTAAAGAAAGAGAAATGCAATTGTTGTATTAAATATGTTGTGATAAATACATTAGTCAGAAACAGTGGTACCTATGTAAGAAAAAAGTTATAAGAAAAACTAATACACATTATCCTTAATCATGATGGTGTAATTTATCCTGAGTAACATAAAAAAGAGAGAGAGAGAGAATAAGTATCTAGACCAAGAGATTTATATTTACGCTCTTATTTAATCACTAGATAGAAATGCAATGAATATTTTAACCAGATTTATAAATGCAGACTTTGAACTGCACAATTCATTAATTAATTTGCAAATTTTCTGGAGGTCAATAAACTAAAGCGACAGATTCATAATCCCTTTCACCAGAGGAATATTCATGCAACCTCAGGATTAAAGTAGGTATAAAAAAAAACAAATTACTTACAAAAAGTAATAAAGTAACTTACAGTGTTGCAACACAAAATTTAAGAAGGAGGACTTTACCACCCCTGGCTGGCACCAGATAATCTCATCAGCCACCATGCAGATTGCATGTCCTTTTCTCCCAGAAGGGATAATAACAGATGCTCGCAATAACAATGCCACTGGCCCCAGCGCCAGGCTGTTTTACTCAGGGTGTCCCAAGGAGGATGGGTGAGAGCCCTCCCCACCCAAAAGGGCCCAGCCCCAGCAGCCAGCAGCCAAAAGCCTCCAGAACCCAACTGCTGCCATGCTCATGGCCACTCTCCACGTGCTCCAGCCGAGCCTCACCCACAAGTGAAACTTTTCCTGGACCGTTCAGCAGCATCTGCAGCTGCGCACCACTTCATAGGACACACCCTTCCCATACTCCAAGAGTGTCACACCATGCTTGAGGGGATTCGAAGTAGGACGTAACCAACCTTAGAGGGAAATATCATATTATTTTGGTTCTTAATTACTGATCTACCAGTAGTTTTCAATCCTCTGTACCTGCGAACCAGCCTCAGTCTTCAGACCTTTACTTAAAGACCACTGCTTCAGATAACTACTGCAGGAGAGAGCACTTTGTAGACCATCTTCTGAATGGATATCAGCACCACATATGCATAGGTAGGTGAGAATAGAATGACGGATGTTTTTTTTTTTAATTTATTTATTAAATCACCATGAGAAAAAGTTACAAAGTTTTCAGGTTTAAGTCTCGGTCATACAATGATCAAACACCCATCCCTTCACCAGTGCATATTTTTCACCACCAAGAACCCCAATATACCCCCTTCCCAACCCTCCTGATGCCTGCAAGGCAGATGATTTCTACTTAACTCTCTCTCTACTTTGATTACATTCATTGTTTTGACAAAAGATGCACCATTATTATTTGGAATTTCTCCCCAATAATCAGAACTGCTGAAAAGACATTGGGAAATAATTTGTTTTCTATTGCTGGTTATGAAGACCATATGATTTTGGATTTCTGATATTTTACTAATTAAGTCTGGAGGAATTTTTGTGAAAAGTCGGATAATTACGAGATTGGTTTGTGTGCATCTGGGGCCATGGCCATGCAGGAGACCCGCTCGTGGGGGGCAACTCGTGGCCTCTGTAGGGCGTGAAGTACATGCCAGTTTCGTCCCCCCATCACATGAGGCTGTAGTTGCCCCATCACTGCCGGCTCATACCTGGCTGTCCAATTAGCTCTGAGGTGGCGGCCACCATGCTGCTGGGGGGAGGGGGGGAGGGTAGGCAGAAGAGACAGACACCCTTTTCCTCCCAGGGAGGCACGGCACCATAGTTTAATGCATAGTCCATTCACATTTCTGCCGCGAGCTGCTGGGTTCTGAATTAGGTTCGTGTGACTCTGGCTCCCTGGCCATGCCAGAGAGCCGCTTGTGGGGGGGCAACTCGTGGCCTCGGTAGAATGACCAATAATTTAAGACACATTGTTTTACTTTGTGATCCACACAGCAAAGCCTGGCAAGCTACCCGTGACATATTCAATATGCTAAACACAGTAACAAGTCTCAAAATGGAGATGTTACTGGGCCCACTGAAGCAAATCGATGAACAACAATAGGACAGTGTTTTACTTACCTTTTCCAACTAATGTAAATGAACCATCATTTAAAATTTTTTATTTGAAGCATTGTCATTCACAGAATTGTTAATGGTAAGGTCTTAGGTATATGTTCATATTTAAGATAAGTAAATTTAAGAATAGATAAATTAATGATTGAAAGATATAGGTTAACTATTGAGACTAATTCCTGTAGCCCAACATTTCATAAATGGAATTTTTCTTTTGTAATTCTCTGTGGAAAATGCATTTATTGTCAATGTTTAAACAAATCAATTCTGAGTAACAGCAAGAATTGGACCCAAATTACTCTTGTTCACAATCTCAGAATTCCTAGAGGAGAAGTTGATATGTCAGTTAACAAATATGCCAGTGTGCGGCAGGAGAGATAATATAGCAGTTAGGGCATTTAGCTTGCATGCAACTGACCCAGGTTCAAAACTCAGCATCCCAAGCACTGCCAAGAGTAATTCCTGAGTGCAGAGCCAGGAGCAACCCAAGAAAATCGCTTAGTATGCCCTATCCCCCAAAAAATGCCATTATGATTAAATATTTCTAGCATTATAAAATCCAGCAACATTGATAAATTTTCTAATATAATGCCTCAATTATGCCAGGACAGGAAACTGTGTGACCTTTGTCCCCAAACATAAAGCATAAGAAGGCAGGACAAGGTTTGGTATATATTTTTTCATTTCTGTTTTAGCATCTTTGATATTTTCACATTTAAAATCACTAACAATGTCAAAGGGACAAAAAGGGACAAAGCCACGCAGGTTCCGGGGCCGAGACCTCCAAGCCTACTCGGATTGGAGTCGAGCATCTTCCACCCAGATCCTCCAAATTCCAGTAGGCGGGGGTCACACCCACCACCTGGCCCCCTGGCGCCGTGTAATCCCATCAGCGGCCAAGACTCAGAGACTATAAAATCCAGATCTCAGAACCGCGCGGCCGCATTTGCGGCCTTGCGACATCTTATCAGAACGACATCTTATCAGAACTTTTTTTTATGACATCTTATTGTCATATTCCTACTTTGGACAAACTTGCAGGCTATCGAATGTAGCCTGCCCACAGGGCAGAGTCTGGCAAACTCCCCGTGGCATACCAAATATGCCAAATACCAGTAACAATGATGGGTCTCATTCTCCTAAAGAGCCTTGACTATTATCTCAGGGCTAGGATGAAAGAGACGTTACTGGGGCCTGCTCGAGGCAATCGACAAATAACAGGATGATGAAATGAAATGAAATGAACAATGTCATAGGTCAAGCTCTATCAAATCATAGGTAACTACCTCACAGGAAATCAGGATATGAAGAGACATAGGTGCTACCACTGATCTTCAAAAGGTGACTTTCTGTAATGAGTATGTGAGGCTCCTACAAGCTGTGTGAGAAGAGTTTGGTATTTGTCCTTGCTCATGTAATAGTCATTTACTCAGAATAAACTTTAATAGCATTGTATCCAAGAAGTAAAGCTTTTAAAGAATGATCGTCAAATTAATTAGTGAATGTGATGCAGATTATTTCAGTGAGCTGACTAATGTATTAATAAATTCATGTCCTCAAGCAATTTATTTGAAGCTTAAAGAAAAATCTTAAATATTCCTTTGCACAGATAGCCTGTGACTTAAAGGTACAAAAGCTACTAAAAATGAAATTCTGTGTAGAGTTAAGGGGTAATTTTAGGTGAATGAAACCAAAAATTTTTTAACTCAACAGATCACAAATTGATATGGAATGCTCTATTGGAAATCTACATTGTGGACTATTGGGAAATTATAACTATATTACCTAATTTTATAAAATTTTCAATATAGGGGACAGAGAGTAAAGCAGGTAGAGTATTTCCCTATGTCAGCACATGGCTTACAAAGTTTCCATCCCTGGCACTCCATATCATCCCTGGGCTCACTAGGAGTGATACCTGAACACTGCTGGATGAATCCCCAAAAGCAAAATATATACATGTGAAATATAATTTTCAATATAGCGGCAACACTTAGATTATAAGCAGAGAGATCCTAGGGGTAAACATTATGAAAGAGATGATTCTGAGTGCTCACTTTAATATGACATTCAAGAAATGACCTTGTCTTTTAATTTTATAATTCGTCTTTTCAGATATTTTGTACAGCTTCATACTATCAAGGAAATATTCAGGAGTCTTCATTTAAGATGATGCACTTGTATCAGGAAAAATACTACATTTTTATTTTCAGTAGTTCTGACTAAAGTTTTACATTTTCTTCCCTAATGATTGTAAGCAGCAAACTATAGCTGCACTAGTAAAATCTATCCTCAGAAAATAGGAATCAGATATTTTTATATCATATCACAATTACTGAAAATATTCTACAATGTCATTTTTATTCATCATTACTTTAGGATTAGAAGTTACTAAACCTACACCTATATTCTTAATTTAAAACATTAATGCAGATTCACCTGCATGAAAGCTTATATTTTTAATTGTGATGGGTATATTTCAGTGAAATTGTCTTTGCTTAAATATTGTATTTTTTGCATGAAAAATATTCTGAGAAGAAATCAATGCGTTATTTAGATGTCAAAGGGGTCTAAAATGCCAAAAATAGGAGAGTTTGTAAGAACTGATCTCTAGTGGTGGGTAAAGTTTATAGGGGACAGTGATCCCATGGTGTTTCTGGAGGAGGCAGGAAAAAGGCAGTTTGAAGAGTTTGACTTCTATCAGATAGGTAGAAATGGCATTCTAGGTAGAGGAAGTAATACATGCAACAGGCTTGCTTGTTTGTTGAAAATTGAGCAACAATACTTGCTCAACAACAATGAGAGAGACAGACAAATATTTTGATTTTCTAACCTGACAGAAGGTGAAAAGTGTACAGGGAATAGAACTGAAATAGAAAGTCATGAATAGGCCTTTTGCATCTGGAAGAATATGCAGAATTAGATTTCATCATAAAAGAACGGAGAGATAAACAAAAGTACTCAAGTCAAATTTTCCAAATTATTTCATCTACAGTTTAAAACATTCTTAAAGAATCTTCCAGATTTTGGCTATTGTGAATAGTGCTACAGTAAACATAGGGGTGCAAATTTCTTTTCAAAATAGTGTATCGGGAGTTTGGAGGAATATTCCAGTAAATCCTGGGTCATATAGAAGATGAATTCTTAGTTTTTTTAAGGGGCATTGATGCATTTTTCCAAAAAAGGCTGGACCAATGAACATTCTCACCAGCAGTAAATGAGAACTGCTTTTCCCCCATATGCACACCAACAACTGGTGGTGTTTGTTCTTTTTTCAAAGAAAAAAATGTGTAACAGTCTCTCTCCTCTCTCCTGTGAGGTGATATCTTATTGTATTGATTCATATTTACCTATGATTAGTGATGCAGAACCGTTTTTCACATGTCTTTGTCCACTTGTATATCCTCTTGAGGAAGATTCTGTTCATCTCAATTTCACCATAAGGTTGGACTTTTTTCTTATAAAGTTTTGCCAGTGCTTTATATATCTTGGATATTTACCCTACATCAGATGAGTGGTGGAAAAATATTTTCACCCTGTCTGTGAGGTTTTTTTTATTTTGGTCATCATTTCCTTTGAGGTGCTCAAGATCTTTTAATTTGACAGTCCCATTTGTTTTACGAAATATCCAAGAACAGAGGACTGGATAAAGAAACTATGGCATATAGACACAAAGGATTACTTCTTGGCTATAAGAAAAGAAAGATGAAATCACAGAATTTGCTGCCACATGGATGGATCTAGAAAGCATCATGCTGAGAAAGTTAGGACATGGACAGACACAGAATGTTCTCTCTCCTAGGAGGGATATAAAGAAACATAGTAGTTTATAAAGAAAGTATAGAGAAACATAGCAAATGCCCAATGGCAACAGATACTGAGAACTTGAGCACTAGCGTTCAGTAGAAAACTTACGTGTGCTGATGCTGTGGGAAGGCCTTGTGAAACTTCCCAAGCATGTCTGGGTCCCACAGGTCTAACATTTTACTTTTTGTCTTTATAGTATTGTTGTGCTGTTTACTCTATGTGGCTTTATCATCCTCCTCTCTCCAGTCTAAGTTGGGATGAGGTCCTCTCCTTTGCAGGCACGACTTCTCTGGATCTTGCTGGCAATACACATCACTTTCTTCCCACTACAACTCTGAGGCCCCTATGTCTGTCACAACTCCCTGTCAATCCCAGCCAGCAAGTCAATTCTGACACTTTCAGAGATCTATATGCCTATATCATGTCACCCCTTTCTCCAGTGCTTATTAATAACATTTATTCTCTACAATGAGGCCCTCCCGTTGATCGTCGATTTGCTCGAGCGGGCCCAGTAACGTCTCCATTGGAGACTTTGTTGTTACTGTGTCTGGCATATCGAATACTCTCGGTAGCTTGCCAGGCTCTCCGAGAGGGGCGGAGGAATCGAACTCGGGTCGGCCATGTTGGCCGCTTGTAAGGCGAACGCCCTACCCGCTGTGCTATCGCTCCAGCCCAGCTCTACAATGAGATTATCGCTCCAGCTCCAGCTCTACAATGAGATTATTGGAAAATTTTAAATACCCCATATAATACTCATCTACACACACAGGTGCACATATGCACACACATATAGCCACACTCAAAAAGACATACCAACTGTGATTCTGCTGCATTAGCCATATGCATCAATCCATTTGGGGGATATTCTGGAAACTACTATCATCCCAAAGTCCCAAATAGAAAACATGGGATAAGTCCTTATTTTTATTTCCCTTAGCTACCCAAGCAAACACAAGCTGCAGAATTTGAGACTGAAAGTTTCAAGGTATTGCTCATGCATCTGACCATTTGTTCCTCAATAGGTTCTTTTCCACAATATATCAGGATATGGAGGGATGGACGGGTGGGGGGATTCCACAAATTCCCATCTGGCTATGCTACCATTATCCTCCACTAGACCGCATCCTTCCTACTACAAAGCTAAATATCAATGTATAACCTATATAGCAACAATCCTATGATTTACCAGATATGACTCTTCTACAAAATTACCCAGACATTTGGAAACAGAAACATTAGAAGATAAAAATCAATTAGTTAATTTTCAAAACACAATACTCCCACATATCATTTTAAGAAAATACAATTTTTCCAATGTCTTTTTCATAATGGCCTTAGAGTGCTCATTTTCAGCAACCAATGGAATTGAGAACGTCAAACTTTTTGTTAATGGTTTTGTTTTGGGCTATATTCATCCATGCTCAGAGCTCTGTGCTCTGTGCTCAGGGATCACTCCTGGTGGAGTTTTGGGAGACTATATGTAGTGCCAGGGACTCAACCTGGGTCGGCCACATACAAGGCAAACACCAACCCCCTTGTACTACCAATCTGGCTTCAGAATATCAAACTTTTGTGTTTTTTCTTAAGTGGAGATGTCTGTACAAGACATGCTTTGTCATTCAAATCTGAAAGCTGACAGAATTTAAGCAGGCAGATTTTTCTCACGTTGACACAATCACACACTGCCAAACCATAGCCTACATATTGAGTTGGTGCTCCCAACTCACCTCTTCTCTCTGGTTTCACTTCTTCCTCTTCCCTTCAACCCTCTAGTTGGCCCCCTAGGGCTTGTTCACTCTAAAAACTCAATCCTAGAAAACCAGACTGGGGAGCCTTCAACTGAAATACATTACCCATGGTAATAAAAAAAGTGGTTGGAACAATTATGTTTTTTAAAATATGACTCCTATTCAATGCTTTTGTTTCCCTGTCTTTGTGTTTTAGGCTAAATATTACTCAGATTCCTGCAAGGCCCAGTGCTTTCTCACCAATTATCTCAAAGACCCACAGAATGGTGCTCACATCAAAGCCAGGCCTAATGACAAAGGACACCTGGCCACTGCAAACACAGACATCTCTCAGCTCCTTGCTCCATTTGGCAAAAAGCTATTTCCATCTCAGTCACAGCATAACAAAGGACTAATTGATGGGAGCATTTTTTCCATCTTTCAAAAAATAAATTGAGCTAACCCCACAAGCTCATCTAGAGGAATTAATTAGGGAATAGGAAATCTCCAAAGCCATCCTTAAATTGAGATTGAACAAAGCCAGGGGAACAGATGTCTTTTCATCTGAATTCTTTAAAACCTTTAGCACTTTGCTAATTCCCCTACAGGAATGAAAAAAAGAATTACCAGATGAATTTGAGCAAACCATTTCACCAGGTGTTCAGTTCCCCTAAGGTTCCTTTTGCTCTAGGAAACAAAGAGAAAGAGAGAGGGGAAAAAAAAAACAGGTATCCTCTCCACTGATATTATTATAATTCCATTTGTACATCTGATTCCTTCCCCAAGGGCTCATTCCAAAATTGCTCCAGCATTTCTGACTACCAAGCTGGGGGAGTGATTCACTTAATTGACACAGCTGATCATAGACAACTGCTCAGAGAACAAGGATTATGTCAACATGCACAAAACAAAGTCGAGAATGAGGTTATTGTTCAAGCAAAATAGAAAAATAGGAAACAATTTTGTTATTCCATTTAAGACATTTGAAGATTTCTGGGACTAGGTCTGGCAAAGGTCAATTGTTTCATCCCAGTTGTTAAGAAGTGTCTCATACAAATCTCAAATTTGAGGGAGAGGACATTGACTCTCATTTGCATGGATTGCATTGCATAGCATTGTCCTACACAGCACCTTAGAGGGTCAATTGGTAGAATCTACCCTTTCTCTATCCTAAGGATATCTAAACACACTTTCCAAAGAGAACGGAACATAGTTGAAAATTTTGAAAAAACCTTTTGCTTATAATGCATTTTGATTCACATTTTAGATCAAATAATTTTATTCAGGTATTTTGTGTAATTCTATACAAATATTATTTCATTGCCTGAATTCATAGATTTCAGAATAGTTCAGTATCTATTTTTCCATTGTCCTTTTTAGTAATTTACATTTGATATCATCTGTACCATCATGCCCAGGAACAGATCAGTGGATTATGAAAATTCTAAAAAAGTACAATTCTGATCTGAATAAATTCTCCTGTAACACTGTAGCACTGTCCTCCTGTTGTTCATCAATTTGCTCGAGTGGGCACCAGTAATGTCTCCATTGAGAGACTTGTTGTTACTGTTTTTGGCATATTAAATATGCCATAGGGAACTTTCCAGGCTTTGCCATGTGGACAGAAAACTCTCGGTAGCTTGCTGAGCTCTCTGAGAGGGACAGAAGAATTGAACCGGGGTCAGATACACGCAAGGCAAATGCTCTACCCACTATGCTATTGCTCCAGCCCAAATTCTCCTGTAGAGAGAAAAATGAACAATGAGCGATCATGAAGTGAAAGTCACAAAAGGAAACTGAACACTTAAAAAAAAAGTGTCGAACAAGATCAGAAAAAAACTTAAAGACTTTTGGTCTCTAGTGCTAAAACCCAGTCAAATTCCTCCTGACTGATTTCCATTTAAGATTTAAGGATAAGAGCTATACAAAAATGGAAATCAGTCCCAACTGGAATGTCAAGGAAAGCTATTCTGAGAAATTACTTTTTATACACACACACAAAATGTAGACATTAATTATTAATTATTGCAAAGGTAAAATGTGGTCTGGTAAATGGAAGTACTGTCTAGACCCTGAGAATCAATCAGGTTGAGTAGGGTATGTGATGAATTGAAATTTATTTATGACTGGAAAAAATTCATCAAAATTCATCCTCCAGGACCTTTTGGGACAGTGGAATTTTCTTGTCTTGATGAACATAGACCAGCAGTCTGAGAAAAAAGCCCCCCTGTGAAGTCATCCCAGGAAACAGAAGTAGATGTGAAACATGGAAGGAAAGGCAGCAGATAATGAACAGTTTATCCAAAAGAAAAAGTTCAGTGTGGATAAGTGGAGCTTTTCCGGCTGACAGGGAACCAGGAGATGGTATATATAAATTGCACTGCTGAAGCGTTGCACTCAATGGATAATGAAGTTTCTGTCTTTATATAAATATTATCATTAATCTTATATTGAATGGTAGCACTATAGCACTGTTCATCGATTTGCTTGAGCAGGTACCAGTAACATCTCTACTGTGAGACTTGTTACTGTTTTTGGCATATACAATAGGTCATGGGGAGCTTGGCAGGCTCTGCTGTGCAGGTGGGATACTCTCCGTAGCTTGCTGAGCTCTCGGAGAGGGACAGAGGAATTGAACCTGGGTCAGCCACGTGCAAGGCAAAAGCCCTACCCGCTGTGCTATCACTCTAGTACACATTAAAAATTTCCCAATACCTGCTATCTGAGAACTTTCTCTGGGTCAGAGCCAACCAGAAAAAGTTCTCATTTTGCAGGAAGCTGGGTGATAGTACCAAACATTGGTGAGATTAAAGGAAGTGGGGAAGGTCACTACTATTACTAGCTATATCACTAAAGATCTATACTTGTGACTTCTTTCTTTTTAAAACATTACTATCATCATAACTCAGAAAATGAAGAACTCAAACCTTTGTACTTCTCTAATTCTTCTACATGTATCTAGGGACACCAAACCTTGCATATTTAATAATCATGTCTCCAATAAGGTCATACTTATTGCAAATAAACCATTGATAGAGTCATAGAAACTGGGTGACATTTAATAAAACCAAGTCCTTGAAAACATGGTTGAGATCAGAAGCCTCATAAACTTTTCTACTTGCAACCACTTTTCACCAGGAAGTTTTTACCAGACCTCAGGCATAGAATTATACAAAGTAGATATACAAATAAAAATTTTAATGATAATATATCACAAATTTATATTAAAACAAATGTTTAAAAATTTTTATGACTTCCACATTTAATACCCACAATAAAAAAGCTGAGATTTATTTAAACATCTGCAATTGTTTTTCTTCAAAAAATGATTTTGAGAGGACAAAAAGATTGTACAGATGTTAAGGGAGTTGACTGCATCATGTAACTGACACAGTCCCATGAGCCCCACCACAAGTGATCCCTGAGTAGAGAGCCAAAAGTAAGCACTGAGCATAGATGCTCCAATCCCAAAACTAACTAAACAAGAAGAATATCAAACTAAAAAATATAACATTTTTCAAGGACGTGTTGTATTTCTGATGTTTCCCAAAGTGTTCTGCTTTACTAGCTCTTATATTCACTTTATTCAGTAAAAAGCTGGTACTAACTAAGGTGGAGCAAATTGCTTATGACAATGTAACTAAAGAAGAAGCACTTTCAACTCAAATTTAACTTGTATAGCTTTTTTTTTCTTGCCACATCAACCAAGAAGCACAGGGGGCATATGATAATCCTTGGATTTACTTAAAGATTAATTATACAATTCATATCAGGATATATAAAAATAGCTTCCTGTTATTTAAATTGATTTAATTCTAAATCACGACATAATTCCATCTTGGGTCGGAGAGATAGTACAGCAGGTATGGTGCTTGCCTTGCACACAGTCAACTCTGATTCGATTACCAGCACCCCATATATTCCCCAGAGCTTCCCAGGAGTAATCCCTGAGCATAGAGCCAGGAGGAAGCCATAACCATCACCCACCTACCCCCAAATAACACAATTCCATTTTGAATGATAGTAAGATACAATGCTAGAAAAAAATAAAGTTATAAGTTTTCTCTCTAAGATGATGTTTAGCATATATTAGGTGAAAAGCAAGAAAATTAATTATAAAGCATGAGGAACAATGGAGATAAAATATGATCTCAATATGATTGACTTCAAGATTATCTGAACCTGGAAGACTATAAATGATCTCTAGAGTGAAAGTAAGCATTACATGACACCGACTCATATCCTCCCCTCCTTTTAGACCTAAATTTTTAATCTTAAAATTTTAAAGATGAGAGTGAATGAAACTGAACTCAAGAAAGCCTGGTGTTCTGAAAATGCAATCCTACATGGAAAGGTTCACCAATTCTCCACAGCTCAATTTCCAAAACACATTTGGACAACAGAAAATAATTTCTCATACGAAAGTATTATAGGTCAAAAGTCAGCTCTGAGGGCAGAGGTTGTGTTTTATAGAGGTGTGCCTGAATGTGATTCTCAAAACCAGGTTTATGATATCCGTTTTCAAAGTGAATTTCTACTCTGTAGGCTAGGGCGCCAGTCTTACGGTTGATTATGTGTCGAGTCTTGAACATCATCCCACAGTGTCTGAAAAGTGAGCCCACCATGGCTTTGTACTGTAGAATGAGATGAAAACATAAAGAATAACCTGGTCTGAGACTGTCCACTATTAAAAAAAAAGGGTGGGGGGTGGGAAGAGGAAAAAATCGCTAAGTGAAAAAGCAGATTTTTTTGAGAGCCTATTTTCTGGAGGAATTTTTGCTGATGGTGCAGGCCAGCTCTATCGTTCCCAACATGATATTTCCTGCACTGCATGGTTCTTAGATAATTGTTGTCCCATAAGGATAGGAAAGAATTTTTTTCTCAAGATAACAGCACATTGCTTTCAAAAGAGACATTACAACTATAAGTATTGCTATAGAATTTTGCAAAAGAAGTCCTTGGGATAATGTTTTATGTATAACATTATGTATATGCATATATACTGCTTGAAGCAGAATATATTTTCAATATTCTTTACATATTATGGTTAAAGGTAACATTAATGTGGTGAGATATGTCTTGTACCATTCTTTACTAACTATCCAAAGCCCATCTTATGGTCTCAGAAATAACAAAACTCATGCTACAAATTCTAAGTCTGCTTAGAACCAGTCTTCTTTAAAGAATCTTTTAATATTTTGTAGAAAATATTAAAAGATTCTTTAAAGATGCTATGTCATAAATCCTTAGCATTATCCATAATACACTCCCTGACTGGTTCTAAGCAGTCTGAGTACTATTTTCTTTTCTATGCAATGCATCACAAATGCAGGTAACACACACATATGTATATATAGAAAATAATGAGGGATGTCTTATTTAGAAAAGAAATGACAGTTCCTCCTGATATTTAAATACTTTTTAGCATGTTTTATGGGTAGATTTTTTTCAAATTATAGTTGAGGGCATTTGTGGAGATTGTGGGGCACCACTAACCACAAACCAAATTTTTAAAAAATGAGAAAAAAAAACTATCTCTGATTTGACAGAACTTTCAACAAACAACTTTGCCAATAGTGTATTATAAAAAGACATTACTCTAATAAAGCTACATAAGAGTATATAAGCCACTGTTCAAAGTTGATGATTTTTACTGCATTTATTAACAAATACAATATGAGAAAAATTAAGTCTGGAGTTTTCAATGTGATTTTGACACTACTGTTTCTCACTGAAGAATAATGAAAACAATTGATTTTAGAAAATGTGCAATTATTTCTCAGGGAATTTAAGAAATTTAAGCTACAAATTGAAAGAAAATTGACTCCAGAACTAAATTGATTTTTATCAATCCAATAGTTATATTATATTAAGAACTTTCTTTGCATAAGTCAATTCATTCTAAAACTTTGCTTTTTTATTGATGCATATACAGTCATTCTATAAATATGGGTACTAAATTTAAGATTATATGGTCTGTGTTTGAGTGGTCATTTCCACATATTTCTAAGTGGCAAAAATTCACTTGAAGACAAAGAAATACTTGTGTTTCTGTTGCACCCACATATTGTGGAGCATTTTGAGCTAGAGAAATATGGACATTGTGCTTTTTAAGGTTCTCTATTTGATTAAAATGGAAAGAAAGATTTGGAAATTCTATTTTTTTATGTTTGGAAATTCTTGGTAACAAGATACAGCCATGCATGACTTCTACTCAGATCTCTTCGATAGCCACGTCCACCTGCCCGCATACCAAATTCCGCAGGTTGGATATGTCATTCCCAACATTCTCTCTTCCAAAATCTGACACACCATTAGTCAATAAAGAAGCGAACAGCACCCAGCCCAGACAAGGTCAGACCCGAACACCTGAAGAATCTGCCATCAGTACTCATCAATACACTGGCTTCCCTCTTCACACGCTACCTGTCTGAATGCAAGATTCTGTCCCAGTGGAAAACCAGCAGGACTGTTCTACTGTATAAGAAGGGAGACATCCACGACATTGGTAACTATCACCTGATCTGCCTGTTGTCTGTTGTCTACAAGCTGTTCACTTGAGTTCTGAATAGGATTGGCAGAACACTAGATGAAGGACAACCATGCGAGCAAGCCAGGTTCCAAAAAGAATTCAGCACGATTGACCATATGCACATAGTAACCAAGCTCATTGAGGTTTCTTGGGAGTTCATGATGCCACTCTGTCTAACATTCATTGATTTAAAGAAGGTCTTTGATTCTATTGAGACTGATATGGTCATCGAAGCCCTAGCCAAACAGGGCATTCAAACTCAATACATCAGGATTCTCCATGAGCTGTATTACAGATTCACTACAAAGATCTCACCATTCTATAAGGAAGTGATCATCGACGTCAAGAGAGGGGTTAGGCAGGATGACACCATTTCACCAAAACTCTTCAATGCCACCCTTGAGAATGTTATACGACAACTGGAATGGGAAGGAATGGGAGTGAAGATAGACGTCTGACAATTACACCATCTCCGACTCACTGATGATGTTTTTCTTATAATACCAAGCGTCCCAAATGCTGTCTGACTTCAACCGTAAGTGTGGAAAGGTCGAACTGCAGTTGAATCTCATGAAGACAATGTTTATGAGAAACAGACTCATTCCTGATATTCCATTCACTCTCAACAGAATGAACATCTTCAAATGCAATGTTATGTGTACCTAGGCCGAGAACTCAACATGACGAAGGACCCAGCACCTGAGTTGCGCGGGAAGAGAGGGGCTTGGAACGCCTTCTAGAGCATCAAAGAAATAACTAAGAGGACAAAAAAACCCTGACTCTGGCCACATCTCTTCGATTCCACAGTTCTTCCTGCATTAACATATGCCTCAGAGACCTGGGCCCTATGAAAACAGGATAAGAATGCTATTCGGGTCTCCCAAAGAGGAATCAAAAGAGCTATGTTTGGAGTATCACACTTCACTCAAGTGAGAGAAAGAATCCGAAGTTCCGACCTCTGTCAAAAATCGAGAATCAGGGATGATGTGTCATTTGCCAAGGTGTCAAAAATCAGATGGGCTGGACAAGTAATGTAATTTGGAGATGACTGCTGGACTAGAGTCGTTACCAACTGGATTCTACAGGATACCAAAAGATCACATGGCTGCCCACCTACGAGTTGGTCAGACTTCTTTGTCAAGACCCTGAACAATTGTTTTGAGGCTCTTCGTGTTCCTGGAGTGAGCAGACACCGTTGGGCTACACTAGAACGCGTCTGGGACAAATAGAGACGTTACTGGAACCCGCTTGAGCAAATCAATGAGTACTGGGATGTCAAGTGATCAAATGATCAAGTGATATGCATAATGCTGTAAGACAGTTTTTCATCTTTTTAAGAAGCAGGCAGTGAAGAACTTTGCTGAATAAAGCACTCCAGCCAGTACGTGGCAAAGAATCAAAATCTAATCTTTCAGATCACATAGCCACTGCTTATGACAACAATATCTAAAATGGGCTCAATAGTCAAGGAAGATCATTACAAAGAAGAGTTCCAACTAAGGATTAGCTATATTACTAAATACCCAAATGTTCTTGTCCACCTTAAGCTTGAAGCTATTTTTGCCAAAAGTATCTTTGTTAGGACCCTGCATTTCCTTTGCTGCATCTCAAAAGACTACAGCACTGTAGCACTGTCCTCGCATTTTTTCATGGATTTGCTCAAGTGGGTACCAGTAACGTCTCACAACAAATTGTGAGATTTGTTATTACTGTTTTTTTTTTTTAGCATATCGAATATGCCACGGGTAGCTTGCCAGGCTTTGTTGTGCAGGCGAGATACTCTCAGTAGCTTGCCAGGTTCTTCGAGACGTACAGAGGTCAAGACACATGTCTTACATGAGGCTGATCTTGGTTCAATCTCCAACAGTCCCAGCCCCACTGAGACTGACTATGAGCACTGTTGGGTGAGGTCCAAAACCAAACCAACACAAAAATCTGTTCCCTGAATAACTGGGACAGAAAGTTCAATGTTACAGAGTGCTGCTCAGGTCCAGCATATGTTTTGGAGTTTCTAGGGCTACACTCAATAGTGCTCAGGGGGCCACACTTGGGGCACTGCAAATGCGAGGGGTATCTGCTTCAGACCGCTAAGCTCTCTCTCTGTCCTTTGCAAGGATTTCTAGTATTAAATGATCTCACTGTTTAAATACTAGGTCATACCTATTTTTTAAATGAGAACTACAGATTATCAACAGAAGAATTTGCATGGGTTTAGTTTAAGGACCTCATTTTCTAAAGTGTCTCAAAAACCTAGAATCACCTGAGAACCTGCCCAAGAATTTGCCTAAGTTGCAACTGTGTGACATCTCATTCTTTACATCATTAATATATCAGGAGTATCAGACCACATTTGGTGGGGCTTAAAGTAGAAGGCCGCTGGGATAATTCCCAAGTGCAGAGCCAGGAATAACCCCTGCGCAACCCTGGGTGTGACCCAAAAAGTAAAATAAACAAACAAACAAACAAAAAGGTCTGGAGCAATAGCACAGTGGGCAGGGCATTTGCTTTGCATGGCGGCCAATCCCGGTTCATTCCCAGCATCCCATATGGTCCCCTGAGCACCGCCTGGGGTAATTCCCAAGTGCAGAGCCAGGAGTAACCCCTGAGCATCGCTGGGTGTGACCCAAAAAGCAAAATCAAAACAAACAAACAATAACAACAAAAAATAAATTAGAAGGCAACCAATCATAGGTGGAAATATATTTATACAAGGCTCAGTGTTTAGCATGTTACTAATCTCTTATAGAAGGGCTTAATGGCTCCTGGGTGAAACAACTTTCACAAACTTTCCTTTAAGAAATATTTTTCAGATTATTTTCAGCTAATTATTCATAACAAGCAATACAAAATAAACTATTTTGGTTCTTCTTTGGGAAGGGCTTAGGGTTCAGGATGGAAACATCTAAAATATAATGGTAGGAAGGTGTAATGGTGGTGGCATTGGTGTTAGAATATTAAATGTAATCAAATATCATGAACTACTTTATAAAAATAAATTTTTAAAAAAAGAATCAAAAAAAAATTTGCCTAAGTATATGTTCATTCACTATTCTCTAATTATCATTGTGGTGCCATCTCTCACTGTCTCTCATGCACTTACTGTTTGTGATCCTTTCCCATTTTTGTATGAATGTACTAGGTATATATGTGGTTTTGTCACATTGTGGGATATCTATAATAATAGAATTACAATTTGTGGTTATAAGTTCTAGGGAAGCAACATATACTTAGGAAAATTCACAAAAGACTATTTTTTAAATTTATTTTTATTTGTATTTATTTTAATGGATCACCGTGGTGTATAGTTACGGACTTACAAATTTTCGTGCTTATGTTTTAGTCATACAATGACCGAGTGCCCATCCCTCCACCAGTGCCCGTTCTCCACCATCAATGTTCCCAGTATCCTTCCCATATTCCTACCCTCAATTCCCCCACACCTCCCCTCCCCAGCTTCCCTCCTCCTCTGTGACAGGCATTTTCCCTTTTACTCTCTCTCCTTTAGGGTGTTGTGGTCTGCAATGCAAGTATTGAATGGCCATATAGTTCGGTCTATAGTCTACTTTCAGCAGGCATCTCCCATCCCGAACAGGCTCTCTAAACACCCTTGACTTGGTGGTCCCTCCTCTATCTGAGCTGCCTTTTCCCTGAGCATGTGAGGCTGGCTTCCAAGCTGTGGAGCAAATATCCTGGTGCTTATCTATACTATCTTTGGCTGTTAGTCTCCCATTCTGTTACTTTATATTTCACAAATGAGTGCAATCTTTCTATGTCTGCCCTGTTCTTTCTGACTCATTTCACTTAGCATGATGCTTTCCATGTTGATCGACTAATATGCAAATTTCATGACTTCATCTCTTCTAACATTTGCATAGTATTCCGTTATGTAGATGTAACCAAAGTTTCTTTAACCAGTCATCTGTTCTTGGGCACTCAGGTTTATTCCAGATTCTGGCTATTCTAAACAGTGCTGCAATGAACATACAAGTGCAGATGTCATTTCTACTATGCTTTTTTGCATCTCCAGGATATATTCCCAGAAGTAGTGTTGCTGGGTCAAATGGGAACTCAATTTCTAGTTTTTTGAGAAGTGTCCATACTGTTTTCCAAAAGGGCTGAACCAGTCGGCATTCCCCCACCAGCAGTGAAGGAGAGTCCCTTTATTCCCACATCCACACCAATACCACTTGCTTATGTTCTTTTGGATATGGGCCAGTCTCTGTGGTGTGAGATGATATCTCATCGTTGTTTTGATCTGCATCTCCCTGACGATTAGTGATGGAGAGCATTTTTTTCGTGTGCCTTTTGGCCATTCGAATTTCTTCTTTGAGAAAGTTTCTGTTCATTTCATTGCCCCATTTTCTGATGGGGTTAGATGTTTTCTTCTTGTAGAGCAGAGTTCAACCAGTGCCTTGTATATCCTTGATATCAACCCCTTATCGATGGGTATTGGGTGAATATCCTTTCCCATTCTGTAGATTGTATTTGTATTTTGATCACTGTTTCTTTTAAGTTACAGAAACTTAGTTTAAGATAGTTTATCTCTGTTTCCACTTGCTTGGCTAGTGGCATGTCTAGATGTCTAATCCTACTTACTTCTTGGACATATATACTTCCCATTTAGTATTCATTTGTTCACTTATGAAAGGAAAACAGAAATCAATCCATTGCTATTGTTATTTAAGATATGTTACATTCAGCTAAAGTAATAATTATATTATACACAATAATAAAATTAAATATAGTCAATAAGAGGCAGATAAACTTCGTGTACAATTTTGAGAACTTCAATCACAGATACACATTGTCAGGGAATCTGAGTAGAAAGCAGGATTCTATGAACTATTTCACTGCGCCTGGAAACTCAGAGCTTATTCACTATTCTCATGAATATTAAATTCTTAATAGATATTTTAGAAAGCATAAAGGTAAAGGTAAAGGCCCTCCCGTTGATCGTCGATTTGCTCGAGCGGGCCCAGTAACGTCTCCATTGGAGACTTTGTTGTTACTGTGTCTGGCATATCGAATACTCTCGGTAGCTTGCCGGGCTCTCCGAGAGGGGCGGAGGAATCGAACTCGGGTCGGCCATGTTGGCCGCGTGTAAGGCAAACGCCCTACCCGCTGTGCTATCGCTCCATAAAAGGTATAAGTTTCTGAGTATTATTTTTTACTTTAACAACCCAAATCATATAACTGTCCATTTTTAGACAACATTTTATATTATAATAGACATATTATCATATACTTTATAATCCATCCTGCATAAAATTCAATGGCATATTCTAAATGTAGGCATTAAACATAAAGAAATCTTTTCTAATTTAATTTTTATTTAGATATCATTATTTATAAAGTTATTTATAGTAAAATATCTGGCATATAATATTTCTCTGTCCAATCTCACTATATTCCATGGCCTCATTTCTACACCTTGACCCTAGGTTTCCCTCAACCTCTCAACCTGAATATTTGACAGATACGTTTTTAAATTCATTGTTGTAGTTTGTATCCCATGATTTCAACAGTGTTGGATCTAGTGATTTATATGTATATATAGGTACCTCGCCTCCACACCACAGATGAGACCAAGACCAAACCTTCCCCTACCCCCCACCCACCCCTGCTTGCTCTTTTGTTACTTCTAGACCTCCTCTACTTGATTGTCCTCAATTTATCTTTTTTGCTATTTCTATTTTTACAATTTTGTGCCAATATTTCGCCAATTTTTGATACTATTCATTTCCTAGGTATGTTATTCTATATACCACAGATCAGTGAAAACTTCTGGTATTTATCCTTATTCTTCTGACTTTATTTAAAATGAGATCTTCTATTTACATCCATGTTGCAGGAAATTTCATTATTTCATAATTCCTTGTGGCTGTGGACTAGTACATTGCATGTGTGTGTGTATGTATAATATCACTCAATCACTTGATACCCCGTTACTCATCGATTTACTCGATCGGGTGCCAGTAATGTCTCCATTCATCTCTATTGTGTGCTAGCATAGCCCAATGGCATCTGTTCATTCTAGGAATATGCAGAGCCTCAAACCGATCACTCAGGGTCTTGACAAAGAAGTCTGACCATCTTGTAGGTGGCCGTCCACGTGATCTTTTGTCGTCCTGTGAAATCCAGTCAGTAATTATATATATATATATGTCACAGTGATATTACCACTTCTTTGTCAAAAGACATTTGGGTTATTTTCATACTGCTACTGTATGAAGCAATGCAATGAGCATAGGTATGGATATAGATTTTTCAATGAATGTTTTTGTGTTTTGGTATATATTAAACAGTGAGATTCCTGAGTCATATGAGAGTTCTATTCTTAGTTTTTGGAGTTCTCTCCAAATTTTTATAGGGAATGTACCAGACAATATTCCAACTCGTAGTGAATGCTTAATGAAGGCATTAAAGCATATATTAACTATAAAGTACTTTTCCTTGTAAAATATCTTATCCAAGTTTAAATAAATAAAATAAAATAAAGGCCCTCCCATTGATCGTCGATTTGCTCGAGCGGGCCCAGTAACATCTCCATTGGAGACTTTGTTGTTACTGTGTCTGGCATATCGAATACTCTCGGTAGCTTGCCGGGCTCTCCAAGCAAATTTAATATCCAAATTTAATATCAACATAATACTTATGAAACACAGAGCCTACTATTTTTAATGACTTATGCAAATAAAAATTATCACAATCAAATAAAAAATAAAATAAACCATGAACTATATTCCATAAAAAGCAATAGATGATATTTGGAAAGTTCACCTCAGAAGTTCATTCAATATGCATAGGCACAGTGATAGAGGGACAAAGATCATTACTGAAGAAATGAGAAGGAAAACATAGGTCCACAACACTGAATAAAGATGAAAATGAATTCTTAAAAGCAAAGAGTATTAATAATCGATTATTTTAAATTGCTAAGCTGAATAAAGTTTTGAATATGAAGTTCAAGTGCTTAAAATAGGGTTGCTAATTTTTTGTTTTGTTTTGCTTTGCTTTGTTATGGGGGCCACACTTGTAGGTGCATAGGGATTAATCCTGATTCTGTGCTCAGAATCACTCCTGGCAAGATTCAGGGGTCTGTGATCCTGAGATCAAACCTAGGTCAGTCACAGACAAAACAAGAGCCCTCTCTACTGTGCTATCATTACAATCTGACAAATTGTTAATTGTTGCAATATTTATGTCAAACAATGAAGTTTAATTTTATGTTTAAACATAAAGATAGTAATCTATATATTTTGTGGAAAGAAAAGTAAAATAAGATCTATGAATTTGTTATTAGAAATTTTTTCAAAAACATGATATGAAATAAAACTATAAAATATGACAGAATTCAAAAATAATTACTGGAGAAAAATAGGATACTATACTATTAAATTTTATAATAATTATAATTTTATTTTACAATAAATAGGGTAAAGTAAAAAAGTAAAAGGCCCTCCCGTTGATCGTCAATTTACTCGAGCGGGCCCAGTAACATCTCCATTGGAGACTTTGTTGTTACTGTGTCTGGCATATCGAATACTCTCAGTAGCTTGCCGGGCTGTCCGAGAGGGGTGGAGGAATCGAACTCCAGTTGGCCATGTTGGCCACTTGTAAGGCGAACGCCCTACCCGCTATGCTATAATAGGGTAGTAGCTTGAATAAAGAAGAAGAAAAAAGGAAGATATTACAATTTATGTATATATCCCAGAAGGCCCAACTCCACATCGCCTAACTCTCTGCTTGTTCCTCCAACCATCCAGGTGAAATTAAGCTCCTGGCTGACATCCTGGGAGAACCAGAAACATATTCCTTCCCTCCAGCTGGCTCCCAGAAGCTTCATATCTGACACCTGACATGTTAGCAGGCCCACCTCTACTTTTGAACAGTGATAACTCTACTAAGCACAACTCACACAGCTCACATTTGTACTTTCTGTCACTTGTTGAAGAAACGTGGGGGAGAAGAGCAACACCTAGCCTAATCCCTCAGGAGACCATTATGTAAAGAATTATCATCAGCACAACATTAACAAAGGAAACACAATGAGTAAGACACATAGAATCCCACTAAGTTCAATGAACAAAAACAAGGACAGATCTTCCTGTTTTGTAAACTCTCAGAGAATGACTTTAGTGACACCATGTCGAGGATATGTAATGAGCTCAAAGAAACAATAATACAGGTAGTCAGCGAAGCACAAAAACTATGAGAGAAGAAATAAAGAAACTACAATAAGAAATGACAGAAATGAAAAAAGATACAAGAAACCTGAAGGTTTCTAGCAAAATGTTCAAAAAATAGCAAATAGCATACTATACTTTTTAAAATTTTATAATAAGTTCACAGAAACAGTTCAAGGTACATTATGATAAGGGTTTAAAAAAAATGAATCAGACACAGTGACAGTATAGTGAAAGTAGCAAGATCAAAAAGGGAACTGACATACAATGGAAAGCCCATAATCATAGCAGAGCCATCTAACAAAATTTTATGAACTAGAAGAGAAAGATGGTATGTAGTACAAGTCAAACCCAAGGGAAATGAACACCTCACCAAAGGACAAAACCCAAGGGAAATGAACACCTCACCAAGACTACTCTATTAAGCAGGATTGTCATTCATATGGGCTGGAGTGATAGCACAGGGGGTAAGGCGTTTGCTTTACATGCAGCCAACATGGCCCACCCGAATTCGATTCCTCTGTCCCTCTCAGAGAGCCTGGAAAGTTACCGAGAGTATCTCACCCGCACGGCAAAGCCTGGCAAGCTACCCGTGATGTATTCAATATGCCAAACACAGTAATCAACAAGTCTCACGATGGAGACGTTATTGGGCCCGCTTGAGCAAATCAGTGAACAATGGGAGTACCGTGATCGTGACCGTGACCATCACTCATATGTGAATGCATGATTGTGTGTCACATACAGGCAACAATTTAGGAAATTTATAGCTTTGAAATCGATTTGCAAGCACTATAGAAGCTTCTGTCAAAGACAAAATAAACTTAGTACTTTGCTATTGAGTGTACCATTCACACCATACTTATGGTGCCCCTCTACTATATTAAGAAAGGTCTATTTACTCTTAGCTTGATAAACTTTTATACTTTTTCAATAATAAATTAATGTTTCATTTATATTGAAGTTACAATCATTATTCCAATGATTTTTATTACATTGACAGACATTTTTATAGTTGTCATCTACTTATTAATGAAGATATTTAAGTATACCTTTAGTATAATATTTTTTTAACATAAAGCTAATATTCACTATTTTGGATAAAACACACCTTTATATCTTTATGGGACTATTAAATTTTCCTTTGATATTTTTCTTACTTCTCTTCTCACACTTACTGAATTATATACTTCTAAAACTTATGTGTTGCATGATAATTGTAATGATATTAGCATAAGATTATCATATTATAATTTTAAAGTTATATACTTATAGAAAGAGAAATATATACAATTTTGGGAAAGTTTTGATTTACAATTTTGCAGAATTTTGGCAGTATAGCTTTATTCATTTGCACATGTGTTGGTATCACACCAACTCCACAATACATCTTTAAAACTTATAAATATCAAGTAAATATCTTATAACTTTATTAGTTTATATAAAGCAAGTAATTCATCTTATTAGTTTATAGTGATATATTATAACAATATCTGTCACTATAAGAAAGAGCTAAGAACATTAAAGATATTTTAAAAATAAAAAGCATTAGGAAATATGAGAAATAAATGCAAAACTCACCAAAGGATAAATTTCATGGGAAACATCAATAAAGTTAGATTTTTTGATTTAGTATACAAATGTACTATAAGGCTTAAGGATGATAAATTTATTAGAAAGATAAATTTAATGATTTAAAAATAAGCTTATAATAGCTACATATGAACACCACATACATGTTCATTTAACAGAAATAAAAGCCAATTCAACCACCATTAAGTAATAATTCTCATAATATTTTCAAGAATAAAATGTTCTCAGGTGACATATTTAGATAATATTCAATTAAAATTAGAATTTCACAACAAAAGAATGAGTCAAAACATTTGAAAAGAAAAAAATCTTGTAAAAAGTCACTATTTGGTAGTGATAATTTTATTTTTTTAAAGATCAATTCTACATTTAAATTTTGTTTTGTTATGTTTTTGAGGGCTGCAGCAATAGCACAGTGGGTAAGGTATTTGCTTTGTACGTGGCCATGGGCCAATCCAGGTTTGATTCCTCCGCCCCTCTGGGAGAGCCCGGCAAACTTCTGAGCCTGGCAAGCTAACCGTGACGTATTCAATATGCCAAAAACAGTAACAAGTTTCACAATTTGTTGTGAGTCATTACTGGTGCCCACTAGGGCAAATTGATGAACAACAGGAGGACAGTGCTATAGTGCTATGTTTTTGGACCTCACCCAACAGGTACTCAGGGCTATAACTCAGAGATATCCTGGCAGTGTTCAGGCTACCATATGTAGTGCCTGGGCCCAAATCTAGGATGGATGTTTGCAAGACAAGTGCCCTATCCCGTGAAGTATATTACCAGTCACAAGTGATAAAGTTAGTGAATGTGTAAAATTTATATAGAAAATGTGTTAAATACATACACAGAGGAAAATAATATTCCTTGTGAAAATAGATATTGATTCAAGAAGCTAAAATCAATCACTCATATTTTGTGAAATATAGTACCCTTATTATTTGGAATAGCAGCAACTGACATGCATATTTACATATTATAACCTTATCCTTTGCAGAGAATCAAAGAAGAAATATCTTCTCAGCAATGGATTTTGTTTCAAAGGAAAAAAAGTGGAACTTTCTCAGCGCAGTTGCAAGGCAATATTTATTTTCTTTTCCACAGATTCAGACGTTTATGATTATTTTTTACTTTCTATCATTCTTTACTATATACTGGTTACTTTTAAAATTAAACTATCGATTTTTCATCTATAAAATTTTGTGAAGTTTAAGCTCATATCATTACATCTATACAAGTCATAGCAGGCTCATTAGTGACACCATACTATCAAAACATCCAATTCTACTCATTCCTCTCATCCTCCTTCCCCTTTCCCATAACCACCATAGGTTTTCAAGCTAAGGGTCATTTCTGTTGTTTACTACCAGTTCATTTGCTTTATGTGTATTGAAAATAAATAAGCAATAATCATCTTTCATTTTGATGTATTTCACTTAATATGATCATGAACGACCCAGTGTTGTCATTAAAGAACCAGTGTCATCTTTTTTGAGTTGGGAGGGGGAGCAATATTCCATTGAGTATAAATCATTTCTTTCAGTGATCTGCGGTGAGCCTTTAGGATGATTCCATAATTCTACTTCTTACTGAAGTCATTGTAGAGTGAGTAGAGTACTTGCTGTGCTTGCATCCAACACAGATTCAATCCCTTACACTTCATTTTGTCCCTTAAGTGCCCTGGGAGTAACCCTGAGTACATAACCAAAAGTAAGCCCTGAGCACAAACAAACAATAACCATAATTCCACTTGTAAATAGTGCTGCTTTGAATATAGGAGTACAAATAGCCTTTCAAATTAGTGTTGTCAGTTTGTTGTCAGTGAAATTCCTTAACGCCATATTACAAGATTATTTGGCATTTCTATTTATAGTTTTTAAAAAATAATTATCCAAAGCATTTTTTATGAAAGTTATATCAATATATATTCCCAACAGAAGTGTAGAGTACCTTTTCTCTACTGCCTCACAGCATTACTTACTTCCAATATTTTTCACACACATAATTCTTGAAGATATGAGGTGAAATTTTGATGAAAATTTTTTTAATAATAACTGAAGCTGAGGTTCTTTACGGGTGGGTTTTTTATTTAGTTAGTTTTTTTTTTCATGTTTTTCTTTTTGGGTCCCACCCAGCCATGCTTAGGGGCTACTCCTGGCTCTGCACTCACAAATTGCTCCTGGTGGTGCTGGGATTATGATGGTTGCTGAGGATCAAACCAGGGTTGTCCGAGTACAAGTGCCCTACCCACTATACAATTGTTCTGGCTTCTGAAGTTGAGTTCCTATGTGCCCTTGGGTTATCTTCATGTTTTCTTTGGAGAAAGAATTCATATCATTTGCACATCTATCCCTTTGGCCAAGAAACACGGGGCAGGGAATGGGGTCTCTTGAACATATTGGAAACTCCCAGTCCCACCAATTGGAAATTTAAAAGAGGATAACGCAGATACACGAGTGTCAGAAATAATTAGAACAGTAATTTTGCTAGTATCAGCTATTGATTTTAAAATGTTCTTGGGTTATCTTATCTGTACTTATAATTACTCAGAAATGACTTTTAAGCCACTGCTAATCATCAAATATTATCTCAGAAGTAAGTTATAAAGTCAACAAATAACCCGTGTTATGAACAAAATTCTGTGCTGAATTCAGATTTTAGACAAATGTATCTATGATTAGTTTGAAATATTAAGTAAAATCCTTAGTCCTATTTATTTACAGAAATAGTTGAGGGTGAGTTCATATGTATTTCTGTGCCTTTGACATACCGCCCAGGTTTTACCAAAAACCCCAGGAAGGTTTCTATTTGGGTTTCACATTCAAGTTAGATTCTTTTCATTCTATATTAAGTAAAATGACAATCAGCTTTTATAAATCAACTCTTCAAAGTAGGGTCTGAAAAACATTTTGGAGAAATTCCAGGACAATGGGAGTAACCAGTATTACTTCCTTCAGCAATATTCTTAAGGCAAACGCAAGTGACATGACAAAGGATAGGAGTGATTCAGTTTGGTGTTGAATATATCCCACACTGAAACAGTGTTGACCACCCTTTTGTTCAAAATACATTAAAATCCACCCATGTATTATCAAAAGAATTTTTATGATGATAATATCACTTTTAGGAAATGTGACACAATTGTCTTTGTTTAATAAAATTGATATGTTCTATGGCTTTTCAGCTTTTTGCTTATGTTCTAAAATATCTTTAAAATTTATCTGTGACAGCAGTACAATTCATGGCCTTTAGTTAGCATTTCATTGAAAAACTTACAGTACTATGTACATTGTGATATTTCAATTGTGTCTTGCTCTGTTCTAAGACAGAGACTGAAAACATTTAATTGAGAAGATAGAAATTGTATGTAAGTGCATCATGCTGTGTCCTATAAAAACATTTATCTTTCCTCTGGGCTGGGGGCTGGTTTTATTTGAGGTATCAATTAAGAATGTCTGGAGACCACTAGTGGGCAAAGATATATTCTCAGAGCAAACATATGTAACTGAGTAAGAGTTGTGGAACAAAGAGACACTGTTTCCAATGACATCTGTCCTTTCAAAATACTCAACATTCATTTTGTCACCTACTTCAATTTCTTGCAAGGCTTCAAAATGTACATTCTCTGGTTATTTTAAACAGAGATTTTTAGAAAGAGGAAAGCAGGAATAAAATGATCAGTGGCAGGGTCTTCAGTGATCCTTTAAAATTGGTTTGAGGTTAAGCAGAAGCTGTGGAATAGATAGAAAAGAGGCAGTTAAGTACCTGAAAACAACCAGGCATCTACTTGGCTTTCTGCTCTGTTTTGTTTTGGATTTTATCATAGATTAGGAAACAAGGTTAAAATATGTTAAATTTATGGTATTGTTGTGCAGTTATGCACCCCATTACCACTAAAGTGATTAAAGTGTTTTATATCCTCCATCAAAGATAGCACTCAATTGTTTTATATTTGAGTGAATAAAGAAAAATAAGTTGATTACTTTTAGTTAAAATTGTTTTTAGTGATATGTTAAGTATGGCTGGAGAAAGAAGATGGCCCATGGAGATAGTGCCTGCTTTTCACGTGGGATAAGAAGGTGGAAGAAGAGAAAGATGGGAAGAGAAAGAAAGAAAAGAAAGAACAAAGAGAAAGAAAGGGAAGAAAGAACGAAGGAAGGAAGGAAGGAAGGAAGGAAGGAAGGAAGGAAGGAAGGAAGGAAGGAAGGAAGGAAGGAAGAGAGAGGGAAGCAAACAGGAAAAGAAGAGGGGAGGGCAGAGAAGAAGACAGGAGAGAAGAGGACAGGAGAGCAGAACAGAGCGGAGCAAAAGGAGTAACTTGAGCGCATTTATTCCAGAAAACTAAGATATTTCAGCTTCATTACTTACAGGACACATTACATTTTCTTTAATACTTTATTTGACTTCTTCATTTACTTTTTTATTAAATGAAGTAAAAGGAGGGAGGGAGGGAGGGAGGGAGGGAGAGAGAGAGAGAGAGAGAGAGAGAGAGAGAGAGAGAGAGAGAGAGAGAGAGAGAGAGCAAAAAAAAGAGGATACTTGCTTCCCAGAGAACAAAAAGTTTGAATTGTCTCAATAATTCAACAAGAAAAGTAAGCTATTTGATGCCTACCACTGGCAGCTGTCTCTCCTCTGGAACCTACCCACACTTATATGTGTGTATAATAAACATACACATTTTGTTTCAGGTTAATTTTCTTACTGATGTTGGAACTATTTATCCTACCTTCTCTAGAATCCTGGAGCACTTAAGAGAGATACATCTCTTTTTCATGGGACTAGATGCAGACCCAAATCTTTACATGAGTCCTCTTCCTCTAATGCAACATTTAATAAACTCATCTTTCACAGTATTCCTTTTTAAAACGTTCACTCTTTCCTAGTCCCACTCATAATCAGATGCCAAATGTGAAAACACAAATCTAAACTTTGCTTCACTCCTCTGAGTCAGTCCTTATAGTCCTACTTAAGACACTAGAAGCACCCCAATCTATCATCCTTCCCTAACATTTCCCATGTCAAAGGCTGGAGTGATAGCACAGTAGGCAGGGTGTTTGCCTTGCACCCGGCTGACCCGGGTTCAAACCTCCGTCCCTCTCAGAGATCCAGGCAAGCTACCGAGACTATCCCACCTGCATGGCAGAGCCTGGCAAGCTCCCCGTGGTGTATTCAATATGCCAAAAACAGTAACAACAAGTCTCACAATGGAGACTTTTTACTGGTGCCCGCTGGAGCAAATCGATGAACAATAGGAGGACAGTGCTATAGTGCTACAGTGCTATTATATACTCGAATATGAATGGATTCCAAGTAAAATTTATTTATTCCAAATCGTATTTATTTTTTAACTGTTATATTTCTTTATGTTCTATATATGAAAGATCGTTCTGTGTTCTCTCTCCCTCTGACTAACTTTCCTCATCATGATATTTCCTAAGTCCCTCCATGTAGCAGCAAATTTCAAATTTATATTTTCTTATGGCTGAATATACAAACTATTCCATTTTGTATATTTTTCATAGTTTCTTTCTCCAATTATCTATTCTTGGACCCATTGCAAATTTTTTACCAAGAAATTTTGTGTTTGGGAACAGTAATTTATTAGTCTGCAGTAGGAAATTGTTCCGATACAGAACTTGCTGAAAAATATTCCTGTAAGTTTCAATACTCTTTGAAGCCTGAGGCCCTTAAAAAATTACAACCCATAAAGCAAATTTCTCTTACATGGCCTTCTGTCACTGTCACTGTCATTCCGTTAATCATCGATTACTTGAGCAGATGCCAGTAGCATCTCCATTTGTCCCAGTCCTGAGATTTTAGCATCGTAAATTTTATGCTCTTTCTCTGCAGATGCGGCACAAGAGCTGAATGTCCTTGGGCACAATGTGACGCACTTGGCGGGGAACGCATAGAGGTTGGTATCCTCGAAGAGCCCCACCAGGTAGGCCTTGAACGCCTCCTGTAGTGCAGAGGCAGGCAGGGAATGGGGATAGGGGTGATGGGAGGGAACCTGGGTACACTGGTGCTGGAAAATGTACACTGGTGAAAGGATTGGTGTTGGAATATTATATGACTGAAATACAATCACAATAGCTTTGTAAGGGTCTATCTAATGGTGATTCAGTAAAATGTTTTTAAAAAAAAAAACGATATAAACTGAGTAACATTGTGTATTTTGAAACTATTTCCCATCCATCTTTTAGATGTGATTAGCACTCTAATCAGGAGCTAATTGGAGTTTCAATGTAAAACAAAACCCTACTGATACACTATTTACTTCATTTCTTTACAAGGTCAGACATAGGACTTACAGTTCTATGCTTTTTGCACAAACCAAAATTTAGTTTGGTTCAATTTTTTTTAAGTTGTAAAAATACATCGCGTTTATTGGTCCTCTAGTGGTTTTCATATGACTTATTCTCCTTTATATACATGCAAATATTAAAACCATTCAAATAGTAGCAAAGATAAGGATAAGTAAAGTTCAATAGCATTGGACTTAATATAGTTGTTCTAGGCAGTGCTTGAAATTTGCAAACAAAGATAACATAAAAAAGAGGGATCCAAAAGATTTTGCGACATGCTTAGCACATGCTTTGCATAATAGGGGCTCAACTTCAATTGCATAAAAGGGGCCCAAATTCAATTTCTGATATCACATGACATCCTGAGAACAGCCTGGAGCAATCCCACACACAGAGTTGGGGGTAGCACCTGATCAAGAATGAGTGTGTCCCACCAAAATAACAAACCTGCCAAAACAATAAGAATAACAACAAAATTAGCAAAATAGAATAAGAAAATCTCTCTCTAGCAGCACAATCTTTGAACAATGGAGTGTCATTACAACCTGATATTTTTAACTTTTAGTCCATTAAAATTAAAATTAAATTTATATATCCAGTTCTATAATTGAAACCATTTAAGATGGATATGTTCATTTTATAAAAATACAGATACCTATATAGTACATATTACAACTATATGCATAGATAACATACATTTTCATACATATGTGTGTGTGTGTACAGCATCTTCAACTTTTTCCCCATACAAACTTTTATAACTGAGACATTTTTGTATAACCACGGGTATTTGGGGGACTTCCCCCAGTGGTGCTCAGGGATTTCTCTTGACTCTAAGTTCAAAAATGACTTCTTAAGGGGCACAGGAGACCACATGTAGTGCCCGAAATGAAACCCTGTTGGCTGTGTGCAAAACAAGTTTCTCACAGCTGTACTATCTATCCAATCATAAATGGCATTTCTTTCTAAAAATTTTAATTAAAAATTAGTTACTCTATTCCTTTTACTTTCTGCTTGATTTATAGAGTATTTTCAAATCTTTATGTGCATATTTAATAGTTTTATTTTATTTTCATTAGTGAACCAATAAGCAAGCATCTCTTTTGTTATAAAAGCAGTTAATGATTTACACAAGTAATCAAAAAACTGAAGGTTTCTACATTTTCCAAAACCAAGGTGTTTATAAATCAGGTCATAACAAGAACCCCAAAGCATTCTATTCATCATTATCCAGAACCTGTACGTCTCTCTGCACTGTCCAACACTGCCAAGCAACAGGAATCAGTGTAGGGAATTGTGTCAGAGATTTGATGAGAAAAATCTCCTGCAGCACTTGCTAGGGCTTCTCACTAATGACTCAAACTGAGAAGCATTACTGGGGTTGAAGATGAAGTAGAAAATTAATAGGTAGTGGTGGCATTTGACTTGTCACTGTCCTGGTATGTCTATAGCTAGTAAGGAACATTGTTGGGTAGAGATGTGAATATTTTAAGATACTCACTTATTTCCCCTATTATCCATTCCTTGCAAATGTCTCAAGACCTAGGTACATATCAAGTTTGGGACTGGATGTCATACACACATTCTATTGAAATAGAAATAATCATTCCTGCCTTCTTGGAAGTCAACTATTTGCTACAAACATAGTCTACCTGATTGATACGGTATTATATAAACCTATGTGGTGAAAGACTATACTTTCTGATAATTTTTTATCTGTTTGCTATTTGTTATTAGGAGCACATCCTGGCTTTGTTTTCAGAGGTTACCATTGGCAGAGCAGTGGGACCATGTGGTGCTGGGGATGCAACCAGAATCTAGTCACAAGCAAAGCCTTTTCCCTATGCTGTTTCTCCAGAACTCTCCTTATTATTTTGTGTATAAAAACTTTCAGAAGAAAAACACAAAGGAATAGAGTCCACTATCAATGTCCAGGAAACATGACTATAAAAAAAAATCCTAATACCCAGAGGCACACAGACCTAATCCAGAGCCCAGCAGCTTGCAGCAGAAATGTGAATGGTCTATGCATTAAACTACGGCGCCATGACCACCCCCATCCCCGGAGGGAAAGGGTATCTGTCTCTTCTGCCTTTTTCCCCCCTGGCAGCACGGTGACCGCCGCCTCGGAGCTTATTGGACAGCCAGGTATGAGCCGGGGGTGATGGAGCAACTGCAGCCTCATGGGATGGGGGGCGGGGGGCTAAATTGGCACGTCCTTCATGCCCTACCGAGGACACGAGTTGCCCCCCACGAGTGGTTCTTCGGCACAGCCATGGCACCAGAGGCACACAAGTCAATCTTGTAATTATCCAGCTCTTGACAGAAATCCTTCCAGACTTAATTAGTAAAATATCAGAAATCCAAAATCGCGTGACCACTATCGTGGCCATGTGACATCATATGGTTTTCTTAATCAGCAATAGAAAATAAATTATTTCACAATGCCTTTTCAGCAGTTCTGATTGTTGGGAGGAAATTCCAAACAATAATGATGCATCTTTTGTCGAAATAATAAATGTAATCAAAGGAGAGAGAGAGAGTTTAGTAGAATTCATCTGCCTCACAGGCATGGGGGTGTATACTGGAGTTCTTGGTGGTGAAAAATAATTACTGGTGAAAGGATGGGTGTTTTATCATTGTATGACCAAGACTTAAACCTGAAAGCTTTGTAACTTTTCTCACAGTGATTCAATAAATAAATTTAACAAAAAATTAATTAAACTAAAATTAAAAAATCCTAATACATATCCCATTTGACTGAGAGGGTCTTCAATCATTTCTACTTGTCTGATATGGTACCTAGAGAATAGTACTAAGTCTGTCACTTAGGGGATATAAAGTGGACTCTGAGAAGAAAACACAATCAGCAGAGAAAAAATAAAATGAAGAACCATCATGCTGGAGCTATAGCACAGTGGTAGGGCATTTGCCTTGCACGCAGCCAGCCCTGCTGAGCCAGGTTCAATTCCTCCGCCCCTCTCGGAGAGCCCGGCAAGCTACTGAGAGTATCTCGCCTGCACGGCAGAGCCTGGCAAGCTACTGTACCTATTCAACATGCCAAGCACAGTAACAACAAGTCTCATAATCATGGAAAGTATCATGTTAAGCGAAATGACTCAGAAAGAAAGGAATAGACATAGAAAGATTGCATTCATCTGGGGAACATAAAGTAACAAAATAGGAAACTAACACCCAAGAATGGCCAAGATTAGTACCAGGAATTTTACTCCATGACTTGGAAGCCAATCACACATACTAGGGGAAAAGGAAGCTCAGATGGAGAGGGGAACACCAAATAAAGGTGCTGGGAGGATCCTCCCAGGTTGGGAGAAGCATGCTGAAAGTAGACTATAGACCAAACATGATTGCCACTCAATGTTTCTTTTGCAAACCACAATACCCAAAAGGAGAGAGAGAACAGAGGGGAATGACCTGCCACAGAGGCAGGGTGGGATGGGGGGGATGGGTGGTGGGATGGGAGGGATGGGGGCTGGGAGGGATACTGGGATCCGTGGTGCTGGGAAATGGGCACTGGTGGAGGGATGGGTATTTGATCATTGTATAATTGAAACCCAAGCACAAAAATGTGTAAGTCTCCAACTGTACCTCATGATGTCTCACTATTAAAAAAATTTTTAATAAAAAAATAATGGAGATGTTACTGGGCCCGCTCAAGCAAATAGATAAACAATGGGGGGACATCATACTGAAGATGATGAGTATAAAAATGTGAGAGTGTGAGTGCGCTCTTAGGAAAAAATAGGCAAGCTTAAATAATCAATAAATAAGACATGGAACTAATCCATGAAGAATTGCTTCTGAGAAATAAAAAGAGTTTCCCAGTAATTCATGATTTAGCAACCAAAAAAAAAGAGACCTCTTAAAATAGTGCATATTAGTCAAACAGTCTGTTTACAAAGCTCTAGAGGAAAAGTTCATTATTGACCTCTCATACTCAAATATCAAAATTAAATTGTCACAACAAAATTAAATAGACAGGAAAAAAAGAGCAAAGTCACAAAATGTGGGAAAATTTACTCTTACCCTTAAGTATATAGAAATTATTCCAGATTTTAGATGAAACAATAGAAAAGTAAAATTTTAAATCACTTTTACTCAATGATACAAATCTATGATGATAAATGATAAAAAGCAGAAAGTTCCCTGAAATATTTTCTCAACAACTTAGTAGAAAATGGCAGCCCACTAAAAATATACAAATTTATGCTGTAATTAATGCAAGAAAAATTAGATGGATAATGATTAAGGCAATCAATGTGACTGGAATATGAAGCATTACATTAATCATCAGGGAGCCAAATTTCAACATTAACAAAATGCATCATCTTTAATTTCATAGTTACCATCCAATGCAAATAGAACAAAACATACAATTAAGTTCTTTAAAATAGTTGGATTAGGTCATTGCATTTTTGGTCAAACCCTTTCCTTTAAAAGACAATGGATTTCTTCATAGGAAACTCCTGTTGGCAGCCTACTTTTGAATACTGTCCACTGATTTTTGGATCTTCCCTGAAGGAAAATGCCCCAGAGTCCAAAAATAGAATTCTCTTCTTAAGGTAGCATATTCGAATATAAAAGAAAAGATTTTGTCTCTTCCTGTTATCACAAAAAAGCTTTTAATGTTTTATTATGACATATTTGCAATTAATTTAAGGAATTGCATTTTATCAGACTAAGGAATTTCCCTTTTATTTCTTATTAAAAGTTTGTATCTTGATTTAAATTTAATCATATATTTTTATATTGATAATATCATGATAAAATAATATAATTTCCTCTTTGATCATTTAATGAGGTAAATTACATTCATCAATCAAAAAATTTTTAAACTATTCCTGAATCTTAAACAGCTTTTGATACATTGCATTTCTACAAATCAGATAATATATTTTAAAATATTTTTGAAAAAATAAAATAAAATACCTTTAAAAAATTTAAACCAAAAAAAAATGGCCTGATGCTCCCCCAGGTTGCACTTTCCTTATAAGTTAAAGGAAAGATATATAGTGATAATGCATGTTGGCTGGAGCTGCAGCACAGTGGATAGGGTTCTTGCCTTGCACAAGGCCAGTGAGAGCTCAATCTCAACCACTGACTGCTCTGGTCCCCCAATCTCTGTCAATAGTGATCCCTGAGCACAGAGTAAGAACTAAGCTCTGAGCACTTCCCAGCTTGACCCTCAAGCCAAAAAAATAAATAAAAGCAAAAAAAATTAAGTCAGTAATGGTCTTATGAAGATTGGAATCTGCTAATGTCCATTCTCTTGGACTCTGGGAATTTATTTAATATTTCTTTTTTAGAGGGTTTTTCCTCCCTTGAATGCTTGGTACACATTTACTGGTGAGATGTCAGAAGAACTAGATGACTGATACAGAGAAACCAGTATCTTTTTCATTTTGGGGATATCTAGAATTATTTTAAAATAAACATTTCTAAACATCATTGGTAATGCTTTTGGATTCCTATTCCATATGTAAGGAATTTAGAAGTTTTCACTCCGTCCTGACAAGTAAACAACTAAACAGACAGACTGGAAAACAACAACAACGACAACAATAAAAACCCCTATAGTTCTTTGGATCCATAAGAGAGGGAAAAACAGAAGTCAAGTCTCTGCCTCCAGATTCGGCAAAACAGGATGATTACCAATTTACCAAAGCATAATCTGACAAGCAGGAATCATCTCAGGATCCAGTGCTGAGATAAAGCACTGAACCATAATTTTAAAATGCCATCTGCACCAAAGTAAAACATTAAGGCATTGTATTAATTTCAGGTGTACATCATTGAAATGCAACATGTGACTGCACTACATTATTTTCAACAAAGTCCTGTTTAACTCCTCATGTGCTGTTGCTGAAGATTCAGAATAGGTAAACATGAGTCACAAACCTCTGCGGAGAATCAGCATAGAAGGCCTCACATAGTATTGAAACATTTATGTCCAGGAGTTTTACCAGGTTCCAGATTCCTAATTAAATATCATAGAAAAAAACGCTTCCTGTTCAAAAAGGGGGCAGGGGAGAGGGTAGGAATGAATCATTTTGAAATATATCAGAAGACAGTTCTTGCTAACAAAGAGCATCCTCAGGGGATCTAGTTAACTAGAACCTAACCTGCTGGGGAATTATTAAAAACCTAACTGACCCATGGAAGAAGAATACCTCAATCTAGCTCACTGCATTCAATCCGAACTGTCTAAAGGTATTAGCAGGAAAATTTCCCATGACTGCTGGATTCCCGATGAAAAAAATTGTGCAACTAAGCTAAGACAAATCAAGAAAATTTTTATTTATACAAGTCCAGGGGAAACAAATGTCCAAACAGGTGAGGTTCAGGCTGACTCAGACAGTGCAGCATTCTTCTCAAAATGGTGCACTGTCATCTAGTCCTTACAACTTCCGGCTTGGTGAAGGTCAAAGCAGTGGCAAAGGGCTTCAGTTGACCACCTGATCCTATGGGATTAGTACTGGGAGGTAACTGTTAAACATTTGAAAGCTCTTGTTTATTTTTCCTGCCCTATTTGTGTGTAGGAAGGATGGGAGAAGTGTTCAGGGTTGGTAAAAGCTTTGCAGTTGACTTTTCATCTGCCTAACAGAGTCAAAAGTTGCCGTAGTCGTCCTTCTATGCCAAAAGGACACTGACTCTCACCAAATGCCAAGAGATCACAGTCACGGTCCTCCCGTTGTTCATCAATTTGCTCGAGCGGGGCCAGTAATGTCTCCATTGGAGACTTCATTGTTACTGTGTTTGGCATATCGAATACGTCACGGGTAGCTTGCCAGGCTCTGCCATGCGGGCGAGATACTCTCGGTAGCTTGCTGAGCTCTCCGAGAGGGGCGGAAGAATCGAACTCCAGGGCCGGAGTGATAGCAAATGCCAAGAGATATAATAAAATACATTAACAATGACAACGAATAAAAAATAATGACTCTAACAGAGAGAAAAAAATCATAAGCACTTGTGAAGTTTACATTCTTAAGTCCTTGACTTAAAGACTAAGCTGAAATCATGCAATTATACACTTTCCTCCTGCACCCTTTGTCATCATGTTACCTGAGAGCTACTTCTAGAAATTCCTTCTAGAAATTCCTTTTTACTGTTAGATTAGACGGTCTAAATATTTAAGGTATCATTGCTCAGTAGAACTTTCAATAATTTTGACTTTAACTTCAAAGGTAAAAATCTAAGTATAACAGGCCTTTCCTAACGGGTTATGTATAGCTTTGAGACTCAGAATGTTCTCCTTAACCTAACTTTGCCTCCTAGTTCCTGATTAATGGGAACTAGTATTAAGTCTGTATTTATTTTGAAAACATAATTTTAACTTTCTAAAATTTAAATATTGGGGCTGGAGAGATAGCACAGTGGGTAGGGCGCTGACCTTGCACGCGGCCGACCCGGGTTTGATTCCCAGCATCCCATATGGTCCCCTGAGCACCACCAGTAATAACTCCTGAGTGCAGAGCCAAGAGTAACCCCTGTGCATCACCAGGTGTTACCCAAAAAGCAAATAAATAAATAAATGAAATAAAATTTAAATATTGACCATCTAGTTTTAAAGCAGAAATGTTAGTGTCCTACATTCATTTCCAAGTAAAAACAGCACAAATACTTAGGGAATCAAATATGAAACATGGGTGTCTCTTTATTTCATAGACAACTTTACAAATTTCTATACAATTCCATTGACCTCAGTCATATTTCCAATGCTATGTCCAGCATTTCTTACTTTGTTCAAGTCAGAGTACAGAAAAATTTCTTTTTCACATTTCTAAAACTAGATGATTAATGAATAGGTAATAGTAGGGCGTTTTCCAGTTCTATTATTGCTATAATCTGTAGTAACTACCTGCTTGTAGCAAAGAAGATAATTAAAATTCTCTCATCTCATCCATCCCATTTACACATAAAGAAATAATGGGCTAAAATAAAGAGAAATATGTATGGAAATTGTCTGAAATATGTCAAGCCTGAAACATAACAACATATTTTGGTGACTGATTTAAAAAGTAGAGTGATTTTATATATTTTAATTGACCCTCAATTAGCTCTGACTTGTACATATGTTTACAGTCTGATCATGTTTATGTTAAGAAATATTTCAATATTGAAGTAGAAAACATCTATCATTTTTCAACCTTATGAACTTCCCAGCTCACTTCCTCTGATTCCTATAATATCTTTTAGATTCATTTCTACACAGCTAACTTCTTGTCTTTAATTCTAGGTCACACAATTCTCTCCAGTCTCCCATTTATAAAAGCTGTTGAGCAGTTCCATACTGCCCCCCAGCCCACCCCCCTAACACACACACTGGCCATGTTCCATGTTCCTCTGCCTGGCTAGTGCATGCTATGCATTGTTGAGGAGAGGGTGGTAGATTTTTCATACACTTTTGAGTTCTTGAGAATTGTATGAAATATTTGCATACAGAATTAAAAAATTTAGAGTTATACAGTTCAAGGAGCTGGGTCCAGGTGCCTCTCTCATGTCCAGGCATCTCATTTTTACCCACATAAAACATCACTTATTTTGCTCCTGGGTGCCTGGTTCATTGTATGGCTTTCTAAGACCTATCCCTTTCCATCTGCTCACCTCCAGTGTATGATGACATGATCTTGTCCCTAGTCTGAAATCTTGTCAATGGTTCTCTCTTAAACTGTACTCCAATGGTTCCCTGTCATCCCAACTTTCCTTAGTCTCATGCCATGGTCATGTACATGATATCCCTGTTATCCCAATGTCTGTGTGTAAGAGTCCTACCCATTTCTGCTATTTGTCTGCACATACAAGCCCTATCTTAGTTTTCCATTATTCTGCCTTCTTTCTGGGTATAGGTAAGTAAGTAAAGAAAGAGAACAAGAGCCTGACTGGAGGCTTCTTTTATTTTCTGTTCTATTTCACCCCCTACAATCCCATTATCTATTTTGATTGGATACCTTTTGATGTATGGGATTGAAACTGCACAACTAAATTAACTCATTCACCTGACTCCTTCCTTCCCTTCCCACTATTTCAGCATCACCATCAGCTTGCCTCCTTAATGCAAAACTGTGACATTTCTCTCATGCTTACTATCACCACCACCAAAATTCAACTAGTAGCTAAAATCGTTGAGTACTATGCCACTCACTGACAGCTACCCACAGCACAGACTTTTATATTGGTTTCATCTTTCACCTTCGCAACCACATGGTCTTCTCATTTCTCTCTCAGAAAGCTCACACCTCTACTGATACTATACACAGAAACAGACTTCTTTTCTTTACAGAAATGGGTGGTGGGTCGGCTCAGAAACTATGCTCAGAAAGTACCCCTGCTCTGATTCTTGGACAATTAGGCTAAGGACTGAACGCAAGGGCACAAGGATGCAACATTGCTTAGGCCAGCTGTGGGCTGATGCAAGTTATGCACCTTAACCCCTATGCTCTCTCCCTGGCCCCCAGACTATTTTGCTTAAACACAGATTTTCTCATTCTTCTCTCCTTTGGCTCTGATGAAACATTCTAGGCTCATTCCTACCACTGAGAAAATTATGGGAAATCTTCCCCTTAAGAAAACCTCCTGGACCAGGATATAAATATAATAATTATAGCTTAGTTTAGGCACTGAGGTCTGCAAATATGGTTCAGGCAGGAAAATCTTGCTACAACAGAACAGAAAATTAGCATTACAATAATTACAATAATGCTGCACATTAAAGGTGCCTGCTGATTGTTTTTCATCCTATGGCCACAGCTATGTAAATGTCTCAGTCTTTGCTCTTACTGTACCTGCAAACTGTTCTTAATGTACCTGTTATCATGAACAATAGCTCACATATCTGGAGCCAGTGAGCCAAGGTGAAAGAGCAGAAATTATATTCAATAAATAGCCAGTCCCTCCCTTTGTTCCAGAAGGTCAAGGCTAACTTGTGACCTGGACAGTCTCATTCTTTGCAATCAATTGCCCCTATAAAACCAGAGGTCAAAGGTACTAACCCAACCGGCTTATTGTGGTAAATCATCACAGCAAATAAATTCAAGTCCAAGAATCCTACCTAAACTACAGTATTCTACCACTGACTCTTCTGAACTGCTCTAATCTCTGAATCATTCTATCATTGCTCTCTTAAATACGGTTACCTTTTTTTTTTTTGGCTTCCTTTGGCTCACTGTGTTTCTATAAATCCCACCCTGTCTCAAGGTCTTTGCAATTTCTCCAGAGAAAGTGATTTTTCCTCCCATGAAACCTATCATCTTTCACAGGTTCTCTTTTATATTAATATTCTCAGACTTCTTAGGTGTCAGTAAGAGGGAGAGTGTGTGGTGACAGTCTGACAGCTTTCAGTTTACACCTTGAATTGACATTTGTCAACTTTGTAACCTTAGTTGATTGAATGGCTATGTGCATTAATTTGCAGACTATCCATCTAAACTTAAAATAACAGAATTTACATCTCCAGTCTTGTGTAGGAATAAATGAGAAAGATTGGGCCAAAGTACCATGCTCTTAAACATTACATCTTATATATCTAGCTAAAATTGTTTAATAAGAGTCTGCAGAAGGATTATTTTTTTGGCTGGCGAGCATCCTCCCCCCCCCCCCACTTTTAGTAACAGTCTTCTGGGAGATTATTTCTCCTCATTACATTTAGTCCTGAAGAAACTATAAATCAAGGTGCCTGACCTTTCCTGCCAAGCTTGTAAGCATATTACTTAAGCTGGACAAATTAGATTTTCTGTCTTGGGACTTTGTCCTTTAAAATGATTAGTGAAAGTTCTGAAAAAAAAAATGAGTAATTGGAATGTTTCCATCTCTCTCAAGATAATATTCCACCCCAAAAGACTATTACATATTAAGCTTTTGTTCACTGGAATGTCCGATTTTGTTCCATCTGATTCTGTTTTGCTTCTACTTCTTTGGTATTTTCCTTTATACTATAACTTCTCTTACTACATTCCATTTATCTTGAGTTAGCAGAAATGAACTCTCTTGTTTGTAACAAAAGTACTTAACTTGGATATATAGCATCTATTGTTTGATGTTTGAGAGCCAAAATGAATGTCTGGCACTTACAATTTTCATTAATTTTTTTGTGAAATAAAATAATACTTTAATTTTTGCTGGCCTTATTTCTGCAACATTTTAGTTTATTATAAGTCAGAAATCTTGAATGCTTTTCTTTAATTTCTAATCGAAAATACAAATGTGTGCCAATTTTATGAAAATTTTATTTACATTGACATAAAAATTAAGACTGTAGGTGAAAAGTTAAGAAAAATGACTGGGACATCATAGAGATAGCTCAATTCCAAGCTCTGCCTTCAGGAGATTTGGGATAGATCCCTGGTACTCTAGAGCACTTATCTCCTGAGCATCATCAGGAATGACCCCCAAACAGAAATCCAGAAGTAGCCCTTGATATCTGCAGAATGTGCCCCAAATGAAAAAAATAAATTAATAACAATATAAAATAAATAAAAGAGGTGGGTTTTTTTCTTGCACTAAATGACACTAAAGCAAACTAAAATGCCCATGATCTTAACCATTAGATTAATTTTAAATCTGTTTATTTATGTTACAGGAGTAGTTTTGCCTTGACTGTCATATGCTTGCCAGCATAGTTTTTGTTTGTTTTAATGCAGGTGAGCAGTTCTTACCAAAGACCACGTTGTGAGGCCTGGCATACCAGTGTTTATTTATTATGTTCTCAGGTGATTTTGATGTATAATAAAAAAATGGAAAGTTTGCAAATCAGAGAAATAATCGATTATGCAAAATGTTTGAAATGAAGCATTGATCTTCAAATGACACCCGTCAAGTTTAGAAAATGTGTCAGTTTGAGATGAGTGTGAAGAATGCAATAAAATAAATGCTCTTGCAAAACACCAATACTCTACCATTATTTCCTCATTAAAATATAATAATGCCAAGTACTCGGTTTCTTCCAAATAACAGATCTTTAAAATCAGAGTGAAATTTTGAAACCATTCCTTCAAATAGCATCCATCCGGTAGGCAGCTAGCCTGTTTAAGCTCATTTCCCATTTCTGTTTGGTGGATTTTCTGGGCTATTTTGAGAGCCAATGGGTAATTAAGAATCAAGTGCCAATTCAGGTGTTTGATTTGGAAACTTAGTCTTTAATCCCCATCATTTCCAAATCCAGGGCAAGCCCTCTCAGAAATTGGCAATAAGAAAACTAAAAACATTTATAAAGGCGAGAGGCAGATTCACTGGGCTGCAGGTGGAGCCTCTAGAGCTGCCAGGAAAAGTAAGACACCTGCTATGTCCTTGAGTCCTCTTTTGATGGTGGGAAAAAGAGAACAATAGGGTCTGCTGTGGCATGAAGCTGGGTGCAGTTACAAGTAAGTGAGATTAAAGAGCTCTGTGGGGAGTTTGCCCTTTCTGAAAGGTCAGAGGGGTCTGCGCAAGTAAGAAACTCTGCCTGGTAGCCTTAGGCAGCTTTGGTTAAATGCATTAAAAAATAAAATCACCAGAAAAGTTACACACCTGACAGAATCAGTCATTAACACCTTAGGAGACATTACTTCAGCAGACATGTAATTAATTCCTTTTTCAGGTCAGCTCAGCGGTTGTCTCTGGGATTTTTTACTATGTGACATTGTGCTGAACTAAGCAGGATTTGTCTTAAAGTATGGGGCAAAATATTGACGCAAAACTGATATAGGGATTGATGGAGGGTTGTGGCAATCTGGTGGTGGATGCAATGATTTTGCATATCTGGAATTGAGAGATGCTCCAGCAGGTAGGGCACTTGCCTTGCATGTGGCCAACTGGATTCAATTCCCAGAACCCCATATGGTTAGTCCCTTAAATCCCACCTGGAATAATCCTTGAGTGGAGAGCCAAGAGTAAGTCCTGAACACAGACAGGTATGACCCAAAACTAAACATAAACAAAATAATTTTGCACACCGATACCATAAACTTGAATGATATTATAACCTCTTTTTCCAAGCTATCATTTTTAAATGAAAAAAACTAAATAATTTTTAAAAAAATACTTGAAAAGCTAGTAAAAGACAAAAGAAGATGAAGAAGAAGAAGGAGAAAGAAAGAAAGAAAGAAAGAAAGAAAGAAAGAAAGAAAGAAAGAAAGAAAGAAAGAAAGAAAGAAAGATGAATAAATTGTTTGAAAGAAACACCTGAAGAAGGTAGACTCTACCTGGTAGGAATAATGAGTCCTCAATGAACAGGAAGTAATGAGAAAAAAAGCACTCCAGACATAGCCAGAGGACTTAAAAGAAGAGGCCCTGAGCAGTGTTTAGATTAAAACAAGAATTTTATTGGTGGTGGGAAATGTACACCGGTTGAGGGATAGGTGTTGGAACATTCTATGGCTAATACCTGATCATTAACAGCTTTGTAACTGTGTATCTAATGGTGATTCAATTAAATTTTTTCAAATAAATAGGAAGAAAAAAATACTGAGAATTTTAAAACTTTGCTAAGACTCATTCTGGGATTAGTAAAGAGAAGCTTGGAAAGTATAGAATCATCAGAATCCTGCCAATTTGAAAACATTAATCAAGTCTGATAACCCGCCAAATGTGGTTCAAGGTTGTTTGCACTTTACTAGCAGGCAACTTTTTCCTGTTGCTTAGGAGCATGAACTCCAAAATAGAGAACGACACAAAAAAGAATCTCAGAACCAAGCAGCTCACTGTAGAGATGCCTCTGAACCTTGTGCCAGGCTAATTTCACCAGGGTGCCTCAGATGGGAGTAGGCATTAACCCCCAACCTGCCCCCTAGGAATCCAAGAGGCCACAACTTCCAGAACCCAATGAAACGTGCAGGTATGCAGGATCAGTGTTGGCAAACTCCAGGCCTCAAGGGATAGGGGATGGGCCTGTCCTTCTCATCACCTCATCCCTATGGGACCCTGGATGTCATGCCCACAAACTGCTTTCAGCTTCTATTTAAGCTCATCAACGGCCATAATCCAGAGACACACAAAAGAATCTTAGAACCGAACAGCCGCTGCAGAGATTTCTCCAGATATTAATTACCTAAAATTTTAGAATTACAGGAGCGCAACATCTTATGCTATTCATAACAAGCAATGCAAAATAAACCATCTAGCATCTGCCTGTTCAGAAGTTTTGAATGGTGGTGGGGAAATTCAAAATAATGGTGGTGGGAAGGTGTAATGGTGGTTGGACTGGTGTTGAAATATTGAATGCAATCCATTATTGTGAACAACTTTATGAAAATAAAATAAAAAATATTAATAAAGTAGAAAGCAATAATGCAGTCTATCTCAGGATTCTGAGAAAAGTGAATATCAAGACCCCAGATACAGTCTCTGATATCATTGATGGGGGTATAACCTAGCCCTGTGATCCTGAGTGTTCCCAGGGAGGACTGAGAAATATTGTCAACACTTTACAAACTTAAGACTATATCAACATCTCTTGAAAGGTTAATAGGGAAGACAGAGGTGCTGGCTCCTTGCAATAGTCTGGGGCTAACTTTAAAATGGGGGCACATACTTACTGACCAAAGTTTAAGAACCACTGACCTGGAGTGGCACCTTATCGATTTGAATTAGTACTTTACTACCTCTCATTTGGGTGTTCTAGAAAGTGTTACATCTATCTGCACTTCATTTTCCACACACGTAAAAAATTAATAAATTAAAACAAAGTAGGAAACATTTATGAGAGATGACTATGGATGGATAGCTGTGAATCCATTCCTTCTCCCTTTTGGTCTAGCTTAATAACAGAGATCTGTTTCAGTAGCTAAATTCCCTAAATTACAGAACCAGTGAATGCTACCCCTAGTCTCTCCTATCCTACTAAATAGGCCATTTCCCTAAAATAGGAGTGGTTATTGATTCATATACAAATAGACTTCCTTGTATACTCTCCCCCAACCCTGCTCTCACCTTTATTATGCAAAATAAGCACTTCCAAACTTTAGTGTGCTTTTTAAGAACTTAATAAGTCAAAGATTTCTAGGATCTAGTCCTTCATTTTCTAAGTCTATTGATCTCAGTGTGGATGCATGTTGAAAGTAGACTATGGACTGAACATGTTTGCCACTCAAAGCCTCTTTTGCAGACCACAACACCCAAAAGAAGAGAGAGAACACCAGGGATTGCCCTGCCACAGAGGCAGGGTGGGAAGGGAGGGATGGGGGTGGGAGGGATATTATCCATGGTGGTGGAAAATGGGCATTGGTGGAGGGATGGGTATTTGATCATTGTATAATCTAAACCCAAGCACAAAAAATTGTAAATCTACAACTATATCTCATGGTGTTTCACCAATAATAATAAAAAAAGGGAAAAAAATGAAATAAAAAAAAGAAACAAACAAACAAAAAAGAAGTTCAAAGGTTATAGAGACAGCCGTCTGAAATACTTCGAGAATGCCTGTTGTAGAACGCTTTGAGAACAGGGTTTTCTCTACAGAAGTATTGATTTTGCAAAAGTTCTGAGCTGGGAACAAAAGGATTACATACACTTTGATCTTCTACTATAAAGTTTTCAAAAATAATCTTTTTTTATATATTTGCTATAATAGGCCCCATGCCTTTGGCTTTAATGGGAATTACACTTGCAGTCACATATAAAGTTATTTTAACTATGCTAAAAAAGCTCGTGAGTCCTTAGAAGCCAGAATGATTTTCAGATTTCAAAAGGTCAATCCCTTCTTGGCCACTTTTGGTCCTACACTGGAATTACTGGAATATACAAGAGTAAACCCCACTCTTGGGTGCCAGACATTTGTATTAAAAGTCAAAATGTAATAATAAGGATATCCACAAGTTACTATAATACTATAATAAATTCATAACTTAAGGAGCCTGCAATATGAGCAGGATTTTAGTAGATTAGATATGCTTAGGGAAGGGCAAAGGACATAATTACTTTTTTCTTCCTCATAGATATCCATCAGGCAACCCAGCGAGGCCTCACAGTGCTTTCCCCAAGGAACAGAAAAGCCAATCTCAAAGCCTCTCTCATTGTAGTCCCTCCACCATTTCTTCCTGAATCCACTATAGAGATGAACTGCCATGAGCAGCATAAGACTGGATTCAGTCATCCCAGATAAAAAATAGATTAGGAAACAACATTCAAGAAAGTATCTATTCAATGCGGATTCATGCTAAATCATTATTATATTGTTTTACTCACACTCAGAAGTTTGAAGTTGTAATTATTCTTATTATGAACTTGTACCTACATTGAGCCTTACTTCAAAGAGCTAACACCACTTCTTCAAGGATTGTCTCAGCTCTATGATGTTATGGAGAGATTAGCAAGCCCTCATTTCACGGAGGATGCAGACATATGGATAGTTTGTCCCTGGAGCAACACTTATGAGGGAGCACCTAAGGGCTCCATATTCTGTTGTTGCATAAGAAGTAAAACTTATGTAGCACCCAAAGATACATACCTCATTTCCCTCAAACATAAAAATGGAGGGGAGGCAAAAATACAATAAATTATACCAAATAAGAGTTATTTTTTCCCAGAAATAATTCCTCATTATCTGAGAGAATCTTGTTCTCTTGAAGCATCACCACAAACAGGCTTAAATGAAGATACAAATGAACATTTTCTCTGAAAGGATGGAGCAGCTACAACTACCTAATTCCTGGTTCTGCCAAGAAGTGTTTATCCTCACCCAATCGCCTCCAGTAATGTTTAACAAATGGTCCGGGCCAGACCACCCAGTTACTTGTAGGAAGAAGGAAACAAGCATTCCCAGGGCCCGTGTTTTTCTTTCTGACAATGTCAGGAAAGAATGAAAGCTATATGTTAGAATATCAGGACTTTCTTCATTTAAAATAAATTGCATCCAGAGTCTTATAACATTACTGTTGGTGGGTTTGGTGATGTTGGACACAAAAATGGCTATATTTCCCCTTTCAAATATTTCCATTTGTCAGTGAAACTACCCACTAGACACACTACTCAGAATTAAAATAAGGCCTGGGTCAACCACTCTCTTAGTGGAAGTCATGTGACCAAAATCAGGGCCTCCCTCTCAGTTCCCAATTTGTCATAAAAGCAGTAAAATATTCAGTATCTTTCTTCTGTAACTTAGAATAGTATCTTCAAATGAGCTCTTTTCAGGAAACCTACAAATATTTGTTGTTTGAGGTCATTCTGGAATATTTTCTACCTGTTAATGGAAAATATATCTTGTTTGGGCTGGAGCGCTAGCACAGCAGATAGGGTATTTGCCTTGCATGTGGGCCGAGCGGGATTCGATTCCTCCACCCCTCTCGTAGAGCCTGGCAAGCTACTGAGAGTATCTCACCTGCATAGCAGAGCCTGGCAAGCTACTCATGGTGTATTTGATATACCAAAAACAGTAATAACAAGTCTCACAATGCGGATGTTACTGGTGCCCGCTCAAACAAATCGATGAACAACGGGAGGACAGTGCTACAGTGCTACAGAAAAATATTATTATTTTATCTGTTCAGAATTACTATACCATGCTTACTTCACTGTGCTTCATTACACCCTACAGAATGCCTTTATCCTTATATCAGCCTTTATCCTTATATCCCCTCCCATCATACCTTCTCATCATCAACACACTTATAGTTCAACTGACTGTCTCTCAGAGTTGTTTGCACTGTGAATTGTCTACTCCCTTTTTTGTTTCCTTATAATCTGTAAATGAGTTAAATCACCCAACATTTTTATTTTTCTTTCTAAATCACTTCACTTAGCAGGACCCTCCAGTTCTATCCAAATTATACCAACTGCATGATTCTATATTTTCTCCTAGCTGAATGGTATTCCATTGTGTCATATACTACACTGTCTTTATTCACTCAACTTTGTTGGTTCCCCCCCAAATTTGGCTATCATAAATAAAGTTGCAAAATTAACATAAGTGTGAATATGTCCTTTTAGATTTATGATTTTTTGTTTGAGATATTCGACAAGGAGTGGGATTGCAGGATCAAAAGAAAGCTCTATTCTTAATTTTTGGGGAGGGAATCTTCAAACCATTTTTTACAGAGGCTAAACCAAATACAAGTCTTGCCAGCTGTAAAAACTCCTTTCCTTTTTGCTGCATATCTGTAGTCACTTACTCTGTTTCTAAGATTTTTTTATGTAGGCTATTCTCACTGGTATGTATTCTGATGCCTCATTGTCATTATGATATCTATGCTGACATGAATATCTTTTTGGCTGGAGCAATAGCACAGTGGGTAGGGCGCTTGCCTTGCACCTGGCCGACCCGGTTCGATTTCTTCGCCCCTCTCGGAGAGCCCGGCAAGCTACTGAGAATACCCAGCCTGCATGGCAGAGTCTAGCAAGCTCCCAGTGAAGTATTCTATGCCCAAAATAGTAACAACAAGTCTCACAATGGAGACATTACCGGTGCCCGCTAGAGCAAATCGGTGAACAACTGGAGGACAGTGCAGTGCAGTGCAGTGCAGTGCCATGAATATCTTTACTATAAGGAACTAAAGCCCTGAAGTCAGAATCACTGAAAATTTGGGACAGGGAGTATAGTGAAGTGATAATTTTTGGGAAAGCATGGATAAAGTTCTCTGTGAGTTTAAATATATTATACTAAGGTTATAATAAACTTTATATGGTACACATTTACCGCATATTTGAAGGAGTACAAGTATATTAGCATCATCTCTATATTTCTATACTATTGCCAATAAACTATTCTAGAATAAGAAATTATACCTCTGAAAACCAGAATAATCATAGGCAGCTAAAATCTGTTTATATAAATAGAATAATCACCATTTTCATGTTTATATAATTTATTATATTCTATACATGTGAAAATTTGTCTAGATGAATCTTCTTTCCTATGCCTGAAATGAAATTCTAATAGGAAGAGCTGAAACTGATAAAGGCCTGTCTTCATGTCAGCATTAACTAATAATGCCTCCTAGTAGAGAGAAATTTATGGGTGTTTGTTAGTGTGTCATCTTGATCACAATACACAGTTTCATTAAGATGCACATTAGATTGCCAATGTTTATAGAAGAATACCCTGTAATGAACTGGGTAATGACATTCAGTTTCTTTTTTACAGCCTACATCACCTCAAATCTTAAGGGAGTCTGCACAGAGATGACTATGATCAATGTAGACAAGGAGAGAAAGGAGGACCAAATTGTCAGTCTTAGCAAAGTGTATTGTTATTGTTATGAAGATAGAGATGCTTTAGCTGACACAATGTTAGTACGATTTATTGCTTGTGGTTTTCTGAGAGTGATAGGGGAGATCAAAAACTATTCAACATATTTCTGAATGAAGCGTATATATATATTCGTATATATATATATATATATTTGAAAAAAAAGTGTTTCCATAATACCTGCTCACAATCCTTCTTGCTTGGTTTTAGCCCTTCTTTTTGACATTAGTAACAGAGCCATTATAAAGATTAGCATACCCTATGTTTGGTGATTTTTCCCTTTTATTCAAGTAACTAATAGTTGTGAATCTTCACCAATATGTAAAAATCAATATTTTGCCCAGAGAATGATCCTTCATCCACTACTTGTTTATCATTGTCTCTGACTTTCCATTCCCACTGAGATCCATAAGTAAATAGCATCATAACACAATGGTAGCATGGACTTCACTGCTTGAGTTTGCTTTTAAAATAGTAATTAATGTCAGAGAGATAGTAAAAGAGTTACAGTGCTTGCCTTGCATGAGGCTGACCCCTGCTTTACTGGGTTCAAACTCATATGGTTCCCCAAGCACCACCAGGAGTGACCCCTGAACACAGAACCAAGAGTAAGCTTTCAGCACTGCCAAGAAACTTGGCAGTTTGGTTGCAAAACAAAGAAAGAAGTAATTTGTAGACTATAGAGGCTTATTGCATTGTTTCACTCTGAAAAATGATCATACCATCTATACTTTCTCTACTTGGGGTGGATTCAGAATTGATCCTTATTTCGAACATGCTCTCCATTTAATGATATAGCTCATGTAATATTCTACTCATCTATAGCAATGAATGAATTATTTACTGAAGAGTTTTATACTAACCTAAGACAAAGAAGCCACTTCTAAAAACTAATGTTTACTTTTTGGACAAACTTAATTTTCTTAATTTGACTCAGATGAAAACAGCAACAATCTCAATGACCTATCTCAAAATGTACATGATATTTCTCAGCTCAAATTACACCTCACGATCAGCAGTTATTAAACTTAGAATGTCTTTTTTTAAAATTCTGTCATATGAATTGTTCTCAACCTTGGCCACACACTATTTCAGGGAATTTCAGAAATCCAATTCCTGCATGACCTTGAATCATCTAATAGGAATCCTGGAGAAGCATCTCCGTATTTTCTGAAGTCCCACTTGTACATCCAATACATAGATAAGATCAAAAAACGATCAGTCACAGAAGTGGTTCTCAAACCTCAGTGTTTATCAGAGTCTAGATGATCATATTAAAGTGCAAAATACTTGATGTCCCCTCCTAGACTTCTTATTCAATAGGTTTAAAGTAGAACTGAAGAATCCATTTCTAACAATTTTTCAAGTGAAGTTGATGACTTTAGTTCTGGGACCACACCTGAAGAATCAATGTCTTACACTGATATTCCTGAAACTTTTAAGAGCAGAAATAAACCTCATTTGTTTACATTGTAGAAAAACTAGTTTAATACAAACAGCCATTTTAATAGCATTGTATAATTTTTAATTTGACAAACTAATGGAAATATTGGTGACAGTGCCAAAGAGCATGTTTTAATGGCTCTGCCTCCCTCCTAATTACAGAAGAAATCTAACTCATAAAATATAGTTCAGATGTTTAAACAAACCACTTATATGGTACTTAGGTGAAATAGCAACCCTTGTAAAATAGTCCAGATTGTAATCAATTTCATGAAGTATCTGGTTTACTTCATCTAGTTCGCTTGAAAATTTGAGCAGCTGGGCATCACAGAAATAGAATTGTATAATCTCACCTTGATTAGCAAGAGGCAATAATTCAAAATATTTATCTAGTTCACAATGTTTTTCTCATTCCTCAGGAAATAACTTTTATCAATTTTTTTTAAAAAATCTCCAGCTTCTCTGGCCTTCATACCAGCTGAGAAATATCACAGTAATTCCCTCATATGACAATAATATAGCTTTGCAGCATTGTATCTTATAAAATCTAATTTTTGCTTTGGAATTTTGCTTTTGACTACCTATGTTATGCCAATGGCTTTATGAATGATTTTCTAAGACATATAGCAGACATTTATATTGTCTTTATTAATACAGTGTGAAACAAATATTATTTATCAATTGAATCATAAATAAACGGTGGTATATTTTTACAATAAAGTACATAAACTCCTCATTTAAGAAGAATCAACAAATAGCCTCCACATTCAGTTGCCCTACAGAATCTGCAGTCCATTCTTACTCAGACATGAAGAAAAGATTCCTCCAGGTGATTTGTGTTCCAAAGTTTTCAAGTCATCCCCAGACAGTGTGGATCAGTAAAACATCATCCTCATTGAGTTCTTGTCCAACCTCCTAAAAGAATCATAAAAAATAATAGCTTTTAAAGTAGATAGCTTTGGAGGTATCTTATTACACAGCACTAGTAACCAGAACAGTGTCTGTTAAAATTTTAGTTTTATTATAATACCGTTTGTCTTTTATAATGACATTTGTCTTTCTCACACCATTATTACATGAACTGTGAGCCAGTACATGGGCATAAAAACAGAGCAGAGACTTTGAATCACGTGAGTTAGACCCGTCATTCCACTCATTCTACTGCTGAAACAGTAATTAGATGAGTGAATTCAAGCAGATGCGTGTGTGTCTCTCTCTCTCCGCTTGCATTCAGTGGTCTCACACCACTTTCCCCACCTCAGGATGGCCCATGGCAACGGGCAGACAAAGGAGGGAACAGGGTCAGGCTGGTTGGTACCAATTGCAGTTTACTCCATTCTCATCTCCATTGTCTCCTCTCCTTCCCCAAAATTCCTTCCCTTCATTCCTCCTCTCTGGAATCCTGCTCCTACAGTCTTCTCCGTCCTCCTTCTCCTGATTCTCCCCTTGCCCACTCTAACAGTCTTAGTTATATCCCAAAGCATGAGGAGTTGGGGATTACACATAGGTGTGGTCATACAGTCAATAGATGTAAAGTCCTTCCCTCAGGGGAAGCTTCTTCTAGGACAGATTCTCATTCAGCAAGATGATCCACCTAAGGGCTAAGTACTATGGATGGGTACATTTCTCCTTCCCTTAGTCCAATAATGATATAAACATTCATCTTCATTCTACTTCTTAATAATATTAGTCATTTTGTATGGATATAGTAAGAGATACATTAAGCTTGTGGGGTGGCTCTCCTGGGGACATGTCACTACAGATCTCAGACACAGTTCTCAGGCCAGATTAGTATTTCTTAACTGTAGCAAGGTCCTAATCTAGTTGTTACTCTTTGGATCATGACAGAATTTGTCCATGTCTTAACTTATAGTTAAGTATTATGGCACTTTGGCCTGGCCCATTTCGATGTCACAGAGCTCACAGCTTGCCCTAGGTCCATCCAGTCCCTCTTCGGGACCAGATTTTTTAGGGTTTTTAGGAACTAAGGGCAACTGAGGCTTAAGTCGAGAAAGCAGATGCCCAGGAGTAAATAGTATTTGGAGTCAGTTATCTCCCAAGTTACAAAAGCATAGCATTAACTGTCTTCCTATGTCTATACAAAAAGGACATTGTTCTGAAGTAAAAGGACATAAGAAGAAGAGAAAGGTAATATTTCATTTATGAATACAAGTCCAGTGTCCTTAGAAGGATCTGACCTTAAAAATTAACAGAGTCTGATTAGGGGATACAGGTGACTGACCGGTTGGGAAAGCAGAGCACAAAGAAAGAGGTTACAGATAAACAAAGAGGAATAGGACTGTCTCAGGTGCACTGTAGTGGGTATTACTCAGTAAACCTAAAGTCCCTGCGGCCAGGGAGAAAGGACAAACCAATGTTAAGCCTAAAAATGTTTAGAGCTATATTCCAATAAACAGAAGAATGGAGTGTCTCAGGAGCACTGAATAGGTGTAACCCGATAAACCTAAGCTCCCTATGGCAAGAGAGAAAGGACAAATCAATGTTAAGTCTAAAATGTTTAGAGTTATATTCCAACACAGGTGATTAAGTTAAGTGCAAATAATACAAGAATGACGATATAGATATAAACAATTCTTTTAAAACCTCTACATTAATTTATTGAGTCTATTTCTTTATAGCTAGAACTCCCTTCATAGTACTTAAGAAAGGGAAGAAAGGAGGAAAGGAGGAAAAGAAGGAAGGAAGGAAGGAAGGAAGGAAGGAAGGAAGGAAGGAAGGGAGGGAGGGAGGGAATGAGGGAGGGAGGGAGGAGGGAAGGAGGGAGAGAAGGAGGGAGAGAAGGAGGGAGGGAGAGAAGAAGGAAAGAAGTAAAGGGAGTGAGGGAGGGAGGGAGGAAGGGAAGAAGGAAGGAAGGATAAAAAAAGAGAAAGAAAGAAGAAGAAAAGAAAGAAAGAATGAGATACATGACATTTTTAAGATTAAGTTTAAAATATGTAACAGGATATGTATGCTTATTGCGAATTACAAACATTTTTGCCACAAAATTGACCTATTAACTAAATGATCCAGAGTATGATAATATTGACTGCTTTGCAGTTTTTCATTTAATTTTGTTATAGCCACATACCACAAAGTAGTAAAGAATAGAAAGAATTGCCTTTAATATTTAAAATATTTCCATAGAATTAGAGTCTACCATTATTTTCTTTCATCAACTTAGAGACATCTTGGGGAATAGGTTGTTTTTTCCAAATAGATATATACATATAGTAATCTCTCAGTGTCTACAATTAAAGTCTATTTAATCTGCAAGAACTTTTAAGAATTAAAATTAATCAATATTCAGAGAAATGGGAACATGATCTGTTACAGAATTTATGGTAAGACTACTAATATTTTGAGATAGAATCTCCTTAATAATGTATAAAGTTCTAAGATAAATGCTACCCTTTTAATTATCCCTTATAATTTCATATGTGAAATCAGAGCATTTTGTATGAAACAATGGGGATGTTGGAAGAAGTCCAGCAGGTTCTGTTTGAAAGTGGTATCCAGAGTGACTCAAAAGAAAAAACCCAGAGTCCCTGAAATTGATAAAGGTTAAGATCTTTACATAGAAGATAAACAGCAGACTCATAAACCTTTTAAAACATGCTCTAAGACTTGCTTTATTTTAGTTTCCTTTGGTTTGATTAATCACATCTTTTTTTTATTAATTTTTATTAGTAAAACACCATGAGGTACAGTTGTAGACTTACAAATTTTTGTGCTTGGATTTGAATTATACAATGATCAAATACCCATCCCTCCACCAGTGCCCATTTTCCACCACCATGGATCCCAGTATCCCTCCCACCCCCAGCCCCCCCAGCCCACCCTGCCGCTATGGCAGGGCATTCCCTTTTGTTCTCTCTGTCCTTTTGGGTGCTGTGGTCTGCAAAAGAGGCATTGAGTGGCAATCATGTTCGGTCCATAGTTTACTTTCAGCATGCATCACCCATCCTGGGAGGATCCTCCAAACACCCTTTATTTGGTGCTCCCTTCTTTATCTGAGCTGCCCTTTCCCCTAGAATGCCCGGCTGGCCTCTAAGCCATGGAGTAATCCTCCTGGTACTGATCTCAGCTATTCTTGGGTACTAATCTCCTATTTTGTTACTCTATGTTCCCCAGATGAATGCAATCTTTCTATGTCTATCCCTCTCTTTCTGACTCATTTCGCTTAGCATGATACTTTCCATGTGATACCACTTGTATGTAAATTTCATGACTTCATCTTTTCTAACAGCTACATAGTACTCCATTGTGTAGATGTACCAAAGTTTCTTTAACCAGTCGTCGGTTCTTGGGCACTCAGGATTTTTCCAGACTCTGGCTATTGTAAAGAGTGCTGCAATGAACAAACAAGTGCAGATGTCACTTCAACTATATATTTTTTGCCTCTCTGGGATATATTCCCAGGAGTGGTATTTCTGGGTCAAATAGGAGCTTAATTTCTAATTTTTTGAGAATGGTCCATACTGTTTTCCAAAAGGGCTGACCCAGTCGGCATTCCCACCAACAGTGAAGGAGCGTTCCTTTCTAGCCACATCGCGCCAGCATCGGTTGCTTTTGTTCTTTTGGATTTGGGCCAGTCTCTGAGGTGTGAGATGGTATCTCATTGTGGTTTTGATCTGCATCTCCCTGATAATTAATGATGTATAGCATTTTCTCATGTGCTTTTTTGCCATTCTGATTTCTTCTTTAAGAAAGTTTCTGTTCATTTCATTGCTCAATTTTTATGGGGTTGGATGTTTTCTTCTTGTGGAGTTCAACTAGCATTTTATATATCCTTGATATTAACCTCTTGTCAGATGTGTATTCGGTGAATATCCTTTCCCATTCTGTAGACTGTCTTTGTATTTTGGACACTGTTTCTTTGGAGATGCAGAAGCTTCTTAGTTTAAGATAGTCCCATTTATCAATCTCTGTTTTCACTTGCTAGGCCAGTGGCGTGACATCTTTGAAGACACCATTAGCTTCAATGTCATAGAGGGTTTTACCAACTTTTTCTTCAATGTACCTTATGGTTTCCGGTCTGATGTTGTGGTCTTTAATCCATTTTGATCTTACTTTGTTCATGGTGTTAGGCAGAGATCTGAGCCCATTTTTTTGCATGTAGTCGTCCAGTTTTGCCAGCACAATTTGTTAAAGAGGCTTTCCTTACTCCACTTCACATTTCTTGCACCTTTATCAAAGATTAGATGATCATATGATTGAGGGGAGATGTCAGTGTATTCAACCCTGTTCCATTGGTCTGCAGCTCTGCCTTTGTTGCAGTATGCTGTTTTAATTATTATTGCTTTTTAGTAGAGTTTGAAGTTAGGGAGGTTGATTCCTCCCATTTTCTTTTTCCCAAGAATTGCTTTAGCTATTCGTGGGGGCTTATTGTTCCATATGAATTTGAGGAGTGTTTGCTCCATTTCTTTGAACAATGTCATGGGTATCCTTATAGGGATTGCATGGAATTTGTACAATGATTTGTGAAGTATTGCCGTTTTGACAGTGTTAACTCTCCCGACCCATGCGCAGGGGATATCTTTCCATTTTCTCATGTCCTCTTTTATTTCCTGAAGTAGCGTTTTATAGTTTTCTTTGTACAGGTCCTTTACTTCCTTAGTTAAGCTGATTCCTAAGTAGTTGGATTAATCACTTATTTTGTGAGCACCATGAAGAGAGGGAACTTGCTCAAAGCATCCCCAATCTTAGCTCATATGCTAAATTTAATGAGTATACCAAAAAATAATATAAGGGTAAAAGATTCTAATCAATGTCACTTTGTAAATAGCTGTCATCATCACTGTCATCCTGTTGTTCATCAATTTACTAGAGCGGGTTCCAGTAACTTCTCCATTCGTCCCAGCCATGAGATTTTAGCAGTCTCTCTGTACTCATCTTTCCCAATGCTGCCATATTAGAAGCTCTTTCAGGATCAGAGGAATGTGACACATTATTTTTACTGTTTTTGGCATATGAAATACCCCACAGGGAGCTTGCCAGGTTCTGTCGTACAAGCAGGATACTCTCGGGACCTTGCCAGGCTCTCCGAGAGGCACATATAAGTATTTCCCTCTATGATTTGTTGCCTACTGTCTGAACCCCAACAAATATGGTGTGGTAATTATGAAAAATGGGTAGGGGGTGTCTTATGATGTGTCCAGGAACATGTTCACTCTTATGTGAGGCTCTGCCAAAGCATGTGGAAAACAGCCTGGAGCGTGGCAGTGGTTGGGTAGTGGAGGTCAGCTGCCAGGAGTGGGCCCTTGGGGAGGGGAGGGCTCTCACCCACCCCCCTCTGGGCCTCCCTAAGTGAAAACAGCCTGGCAGGGAGTCCAGTGGTATGGTTATGGGGCCCGTTTTATGCTCCCTTCTGGGAGAAGCAGCAGTGAGTTCTGGATGGTGGCCAATGAGATTATCTGGCGCCAGCAGTGGGTAGCTTATGGGTGTGACCCTGGGTTGTCAGAGACTGGGAGAAGTAGGCAGAGGATCTCTGCTCCCAGGTCCTGTTAAGCCCAGAATCCAAGGTCACAAAGTTCTGATATATATATGTATATATATATATTAAACAACTGTCCCCCCGTTGTTCATCGATTTGCTCAAGTGGGTCCAGTAACGCCTCCATTTTGAGACTTCTTGTTACTGTGTTTGGCATATTGAATACTGTGGGTAGCTTGCCAGGCTCTCCAAGAGGGGTGGAGGAATCGAACCCAGCTCGGGTGGGCTGGCTGCATGCCAGACAAACTCCCTACCGCTCCCTATCACTCCAGCCTATATATATATATATATATATATATATATATATATATATATATTGCTCCAGACAAGAAAGGGGACTTTTTACTGAGGAAAATCTCAAGATTCTGAGGCTCAGATATGAGATAAGGAGCAGAGAACTCCCTTGACATTCTTAGGGCACTGATTGCCAGTTCCACCAGGTTACTTTTGGCAGCTGAAGGCTTTGGGTTGTAGGCAAGTGCATCACTTCCAGCAGATCTTCCTTTTGCAGTTTTATTTCTGATAGTGCCACCCTACAGGTGAAAGAGGCAAGTGCAGGTGGACTCAGTGGCAGGGCAGGAGCAGAGAGAGGTAGGGCAGCAAGTGAGCTAGCTCGGGTGTGGTACTACAGAGCCCTAGAGGCCAGAGTGTCTTAAGCCTAATGGGGATACTAGGTTCTAGAATTAGATGGACACCCTAGTCTAGTCTGCTCTCCTGAGTCTCCATACACCCACCCTTACTAGAAGTGGGAATAGATACAACTTGTTATTTTCTCTGATTTTGTAAATAGAAAAAAAATTACCTTCTGTGAATATGGTACATTGATCATCACTTGGTGCTTTGATATATAAGATGGCAACTATGAATTATAAATGTATGTTGTTTGCCTTGCACACAGTCAACATGGCAGACCCCAGTTCGATTCCTCCACCCCTCTCGAAGAGCCCAGCAAGCTACCGAGAGTATCGCGCCCACATGGCAAGGCCTGGCTAGCTATCTGTGATGTATTATATATGCCAAACACAGTAGCAAAAAAGTCTCACAATGGAGACATTACTGGGTCCACTCGAGAAAATCAATGAACAATGGGAGGACAGTGACAGTGACAGTTGTAGAGAAAGATTAAATTAATCAGGTTGTGTGACAGACCATTTGATTCCCAAATATTCCCTATAGAAATAAATGGCTACAGAATGCTGTGCTGGTCTTCTTCCCCTCCCAGGTCAGTTAATCTGCCAGTATTCAAACCTGGGACTTGGTTTTCTCCGTGCAAGTGCCCCAGATGTCCTCTAGGAAGCTGGGACAACAGCACCTCTGAGCCTCTTCCTCTTTGTCCCCAACACTGTGCCATTCTACTTCCCCTCCCAGCTAGTACCCCCACACACATCAGGAACTCGTGAGAGTGTGGCCTCTCCAGAAGTGGGCATAGTTTCTGAGGAAGTGGGCTTGGCCTGATTTTTAGCTGACCAATGCTCACGTGGCCACGAGTAGTTTAGTCATACCAACAAATAGAGGATAACATCTCAGTCCCCATATCTCCACATCAACATGAAGAAACAACGCAAATCCCCACCATATGGGGAGGATAATGAAAAGAGTCCAGAAGCCTCAGTAGGTACTACTCATCTAAAGGACCTCTCTGAAAAAGAATTCAGATATGAAGTCATAAAGATGTTCAATAAACTCAATGAAACAGTCAGACAGATACCCAGTAAAGTAAAGGAAGACATGAGAGAAACAATCAAGAAATTACGGGAAGAAATCAGAGCAGAAATTGGAAAACTATGCACAGAACTGTCACGAATAAAAGATTTCATAGATGAAATAAAAAACTCAGTCTGTGCCCTCAAGAGTAGAATGACAACAGCTGAAGACAGAATTGGTGAGCTGGAAGATCAACTGCACAAAGCCAACGGACAACAACAAACAATGGCAAAAGACCTCAAAAAGCCTCTAGAGCATATCAGAGTCCTAGGAGATGAATCCAAGAGGAACATTAGAAACATTGGAGTATCAGAAGGTCAGGGAAACAGTCCCAGTGAAAAAGCCACAGTTAAACAAATCAGTGCTGAAAAGTTCCCAGAGCTGGACAATGCAGCCATTAAGATTCAAGGAGCCCGAATAGTGCCAACTAAAAGAAACCCTAACAAAAACACTCCAAGACATATCATACTTAGAATGATTGATGCCCCAGAGACACAATACTGCAAACAGCAAGGTCAAATAAGGAAATCACATACAAAGGAGCACCCCTTAGATTCACAGCAGACCTATCAGAGGAAACCCTCCAAACCCGAAGGCAATGGTGGGATATAGTGAAAAAATTCACTGAAATGAATGCTTTACCAAGAATACTCTATCCGGCTTAACTCACTCAAATTCGAAGGAACGGTACATTATTTTCTGGATAAACAGCAGCTCAGGAACTTCATAGACTCAAAACCAATGGATAAATTTCTGGATTCCTATAATCTCCCGAGGCTGAATCAAGAAGATCTAGAGTACCTGAACAGACCTATAAACATCAAGGAAATTGTAACTGTAATCAAAAGTCTTCCCAGAAATAAATACTACATTTACTGGGAGTGCAACAAGAATTCACTTTATGTCAACCTTCCTTGAGGATGACTTTTGCTGCAGATTATGTCTTTTCCTAGCAGGACTGTACTACTGTACAAGAAGGGAGATATCCACAACACCGGCAACTATCACCCAATCTACCTGTTGTCTGTCATCTACAAGCTGTTCACTCAAGTCATCCTGTATAGGATTGGCAGAACACTAGATGAAGGACAACTATGCGAGCAAGCCAGGTTCCGCAAAGGATTCAGCACTATCAACCATATCCACATGATAACCAAGTTCATTGAGGTTTCTCGGGAGTTCAAGATGCTGCAGTGTCCATCGTTCATTAATTTAAAGGCCTTTGATTCTGCTGAGACTGACGCGGTTATCCAGGCCCTAGCCAAACAGGGCATTCAAACTCAATACATCAGGATCCTCCATGAGCTGTATTGCGGATTCACTACCAGGATCTCACCGTTCTACAGGGAGGTGATCATTGACGTCAAGAGAGGGGTTCGGCAGCGTAATACCATTTCACCGAAACTCTTCAGTGCCACCCTCGAGAACATCATGCTATGACTGGAATGGGAAGGAATGTGAGTGAAGATAGATGGTCAGCAACTATACCACCTCTGCTTTGCTGATGACATCGTTCTAATAAAACCAAACATTAGCCAAGGGCACAAATGCTGGCCGACGTCAAAAGATTGTGTGGCCGCCCACCTTCGAGATGGTCAGACTTCTTCGTCAAGACCCTGAATGATTGTTTGAGGCTCTTCGTGTTCCTAGAATGAGCAGATGCCATTGGGCTACACTAGCGTGTGACAGCGACGAATGGAGACATTAATGGCACCTGCTCAAGCAAATCAATGAGTAACAGGATGTCAAGTAATCAAGTGATGTCTTTTCCCTATGTTTGTGGCCTTCCAGGGGAGCCTATATCCAAAAGACTGATAGAGAAGGTATTGCAGAAATGTAGCCCCCTCATTCCAAGCAGGTTATCTTTAAAGTGCTGTCTTAATAAATGCACAGCCTTGCTTTAATAGATTTAAATTATCCTTCTAGCCAATTCCGCTGCTTTACTCTTACTTCCTCGGGTGTTCACCACAAAAGCATCATTAATTAATGTGATGCTTTTTCCCCTAGCTTCTGAAACTATGGATTTTTATGACACATGGGATTGTTTCACTGAATGTGGGAGTTGAAAACAATCTTTAAAATATGTTTAATTTAAAATCCTGCATGCCCAAGAGCAGACAGACAATGGATAAAGAAACTATAGCACATCTACACAATGAAATACTATGCAGCTGTTGGGAGAAATGAAGTCATGAAATTCGCCTATAAATGGATCACCATGGAGAGTATCAAGCTGAGTGAAGTGAGTCAGAAGGAAAGTGACAGATATAGAAAGATTGAATTCGTTTGTGGTATATAAATATATATATGTATATATATAGTAGGAGAATAATATCCTTGGCCAGGGAAAAAGGGTTTAGGAGGACTGGTCAATGGTTGGAGCTAATCATAAGTGTGTGGGGGGCTGAGGGTAGGTAAGATAGAGAAGAAACTGTTATGACAATAATAGCTGGGAATGATCATGCTGGACAAGATCTGAGGGTTAAAAGTAGGTAAGGGATATTCTTGGTAACTTTTTAGTATCAATATTGCAAACCACATTGCCCAGATGGAGAGAGAGACAGAGAGAGAGAGAGAGAGAGAGAGAGAGAGAGAGAGAGAGAGAGAGGGAGGGAGAAATAAAAAAAAGTTCCTGCCATAGAGGCAGGCAGAGGGCGGGGGTTGATGGGAGGGAACCTGGGGATGCTGGTGTTTGGAAACGTACACTGGTGGAGGAATGGGTGTTGGAATACTATATGACTGAAATCCAATCATGAACAGCTTTGGTAGTGGTCTATCTTACAGTGATTCAATAAAAAAATTAGAAAAATAAAATAAGTTTAAAATAAATTTCATTATTTCATTCATTGTCATTCATATGTGATACATGCACTGCACTGTAACACTGTTCTCCCATTGTTTATCGATTTGCTCGAGTGGTCCCAGTAACCCTCCATTGTGAGACTTGTTGTTACTGTGCTTGGCATATCGAATACGTCACGGGTAGCTTGCCAGGCTTTTCCATGAGGGTGAGATACTCCTGGTAGCTTGCCAGCCTCTCTGAGAGGGGTGGAGGAATCGAACCCAGGTCGGCTGCATGCAAGGCAAATGCCCTACCTGCTGTGCTATTGCTCCTGCCCCTTCATTATTTGTTATTGACAAATGTTTGATTTCCGTACCTTTTATGTACCTGTACACTAGGGACAACAAACAAATTTTTGGTATCAAAATAGGTATTGAATGGTAAAAAGTTTGGGGGCTCTGCCAATACTTACCTCTGTCTCAAAGAACTAGAAAAGAAGGCTCTTACTGATTTCTTCCATTTTAGCAAGCTGCTTTATGTGTGAACCCATACAAGGTAATTCTTGTTATTTTTTATTCTACCAGAAAGAGTGCTCCAAAAAATCCTATTCCCTGGAGTTCCATTATCTGGTATGTTTTAAATAAGTGGATAAACCTTTGCTTCTTTTAAGTTTTTGGATACAGGTTTAATGTGTTCTCATAAAAATATAAATAATTGGCCTCATACAGATATTCTATAATTTCCTATCTTTATTATTATTTTTCTTGGAATTTGGTTAGCCCAGTCATGATTATACATATTAACAAATTAGTTCCCAACTCTTTTGGCAGGCTTCTGAGTAAGCTTGTTTGGAAAACACCTGGTAAAACATATTTTCATTCAACTCTAAGAAATTCAAAGGCAGCTGAAAGTCAATTCAGTGGAAACTCAACTATGATACTGCTTTTTAAATCAAAAGAAAGATCTCTACACCACAGGATGTGGAAGAATGCCAAGTGTTTAATATTTAGGGGCAAGTACACTGTTGGGAGCTTCTTTATATAATTGACAAACCAAACCCAAAGTACGAAGGTTAAAATTCCCTTCACTTTGACCACAGAACTGGTATTGTGATATTCCTCTACTTCATGTAAATCATTTTCATAGAGCCATTAGAGGGTCGATTTGAGTCTCCAGAAGACCCGTGGCAGCTTCTGCGTAGCTAAGCCATGTCAGAACAAGGCATAGGGTGGATTTAGGTCACTTTGAAGCTACCATCATTTTTCTTCTTTCTTGCTTCTGAATCTGCCAAATTATTTTGGCCAAAGTGCTGTGCACTTTAATTCTACACAGACAATAGCACAGACAGGTGGTTTTCTCTACAAGGCCTTTGATGGATTGTGGCGGGACATCAAACATCAGCATATCTCCAGATGTCAGAAAAGCGAGGCAGAGGGTTTGGGTTTGCAGGTTATGTTTTGCCAACCATCTGGGAACCAATACAGACACCTCAGACAGAGGCTGTCATAACAGCTGAAGAGTGTTTTTTTTTCCAAATCGATGGTGTCAGAGGTTGAGACGCATGAACGTGTGATACATATAGAAGATGATATTCAAATGAAATCACAAATTCAAGCTTCAATTATGAAACTTTTAAATTATTTTCTTTCCTTCGCTTTGAAAAAAGAAAAGGAATTGTTAATATGTTTTTGGAATGCATGCCAATTGCTTTGTATTATTTGTAACCTTGTTTAATATTGACAGTATATTTTGAAAATTTAATGAAGTTCTTTAGAAAACCCACAATGACAAACACGGGACTTGGCTTTCCCCAAGAACGCACCCCAGGCGTCCTCTAGGACCTCTAGGCTCACAATCCCTGGGCCTCTTCCTGTTCTTCCCTAACACTGTACCCAGTCTTCTTACACCCCAGGTTGTACCACCCACAGACACCAGGTACCTCTAGGGGGCGTGGGCTCCATAGAAGTGGGCGTGGCCTCCATGGAAGTGGATGTGGCCTGACTTTAGGTCAGCGGCCACTCACACAGCCGCAGGTAATTTACCAATACCTAAAAACCTCATGTAACATCTCAGTCTGTACCTTCACACCAACATGAAGAAACAACTCAAATCCCCACCATGAGGGGAGGATGTTGAAAAGGGTCCAGAAGCCCTAGTAGGTGCTACTCACCTAAGGGACATCTCTGAGAAAGAATTCAGATATAAAGTAATGAAGATGTTCAATGAACTCAATGAAACAGTCAGACAGATATCCAGTAAATTAAAGGAGGACATGAAACAATCAAGAAAATACAGGAGAAATGAGAGCAGAAATTGGAAAACTATGCAAAGAAATGTAACGAATAAAAGATTTCATAGATGAAATAAAAAACTCAGTCTGTGCCCTCAACACTAGAATGGCCACAGCTGAAAACAGAATCAGTGGGCTCGAAGATCAGCTGCAATAAGCCAACAGGCAACAACAAATAATGACCTCAAAATAGCTCTAGAACGAATCAGAGTCCTAGGATATGACTCCAAGAGGAACAACATTAGAATCATTGGAGTACCAGAAGGTCAGGGAAACAATCCCAATGAAAAAGCACGGTTAAACAAATCTTTGCTAAAAAGATCCTAGAGCTGTACAATGCAGCCATTCAGATTCAAGGAGCCTGAAGGGTGCCAGCTAAAAGAGACCCTAACAAAAACACTCCAATACATATCATACTTAGAATGATCAAATGCCCCAGAGACAAAATACTGCAAGCAGCAAGGTCAAAGAAGGAAATCACATACAAAGGAGCACCCCTTAGATTCACAGCAGACTTATCAGAGGAAACCCTCCAAGCCCGAAGGCAATGGTGGGATATAGTGAAAAAATTCACTGAAATGAATGCTTTACCAAGAATACTCTATCCGGCTAAACTCTCACTCAAATTCGAAGGAACGATACATTATTTTCTGGATAAACAGCAGCTCAGGAACTCCTTGGACTCTAAACCAAACCTAAAAGAAGGGCTAAAGGGGATACTATAAGACAAGACAAACCCTACAAGCACAACAGACCCTTACAGAAAGATGACACAAAACCCCATAACAATAATCACTCTCAATGTCAATGGTCTAAATTCACCATTTAAGAAACACAGAGTGGCAAAATGGATTCTGAGACAAACCCAACATTCTGCTGCCTACAAGAAACACATCTGAAGGGTCAGAGCAAATACAAATTCAATGTCAAAGGATGGAAAACAGTCCTGCAAGCAAACAGCTCCCTCAAAAAAGCTGGGGTGGCCATACTAGTATCCAACAACATTAATTTCAGGTTGAAAAAGATTAGAAGGAACAGCAAAGCCCATTTTCTATTCATCAAGGGATACGTACAACAGGAAGAAATAACACTCTTAAATGTATACACACCTAATGAGGGAACAGCTAAATATTTAAAACAACTGCTAAGAGATTTTAAGGAGGACAAAACAATAGTAGCCGGAAACTTCAACATTGCCTTATCACCTCTGGATAGATTAACAAGAACAAAACTCAGAAAGGAAACATTGGCTTTTCAAAGAAATAGAAAAGAGAGGGCTTATAGAACCATACAGGGTTTTACACCCCAAAGAGAAAGAATACACATTCTTCTCAAGTGCACAAGAAACATTTTTCAAAATAGTCCATGTGCTAGGCCTCAAAACATACCTCAATAGAATCAGGAAGATAGAAATAGTATCAACAATCTTTTCAGACCACTATGCACTAAGAATAGAACTGAAACGTACACAGACATGAAGAAACAAATTAAACACCTGAAAATTAAACAACTCAATGTTGAACAACGAGTGGGTCAGAAAGGAAGTCAAGGATGAAATCAAAAGATAGCTGGAAGCAAATGAGAATGAAGACACGAGCTACCAAAACCTATGAGATGCACCTAAAGCTGTGTTAAGGGGAAATTTTATAGCTCTGCAAGCATTTCTCAGGAAGGAAGAAAGGTCCCACCTAAACAACTTGACTTCACAGCTCAAGATCTTAGAAAAAGACCAACAAAAGGAGCCCAAACCAGACAGAAGGAAGAGTTCATAAAACTTAGAGCAGAAATCAAAGACATGGAAACCAAAAAAAAGCAATTTGGAAGATCAGTGAAACCAAGAGCTGGTTCTTCGAGAAAGTAAAGAAGATAGATAAACCACTAGCAAGACTCACAAAGAAAGAGAGAGAGAGAGAAAACCCTAGTAAATCGAATCAGAAGTGAGAAGTGGGATATCACACCAGAAAACAAAGAAATTCAAAAGATCATCAGAGGCTACTTGGAAAATCTGTATGCCATGAAACAAGAGAACCTAGAAGAAATGGATAAATTCCTGGATTCCTATAATCTCCCAAGGCTGAATTAAGAAGATATAGAGTACCTAAATACCTAAATAGTCCTATTAACATCAAGGAATTGAAACTGTAATCAAAAGTTTTCCCAAAAACAAAAGCCCAGGTCCAGATGCATTCACTAGCGAATTTTTCCAAACATTTAAAGAGTACATATTGCCAGTTCTTCTCAAGCTTTTCCAGGAAATTAAAGAAACAGAAACTCTCCCAAACAGTTTCAATGAAGCCCATATCTCTCTAATACAAAAAGGAAACAAAGAAACCACAAGAAAAGAAAACTAAATGCCTATATCCCTGATGAACACGAATGTGAAGATTCTCAACAAATTACTAGCAAATAGAATTCAACGACTCATCAAAAAGATCATACACCATGGCCAAGTGGAATTCATCCCGGGGATGCAAGGATGGTTTAACATTCGGAAATCAATCAACATAATCCATCATATCAACAAAAGAAAATATAAAACTATATATCATATCAATTGATGCAGAGAATGCATTTGACAAGATCCAGCACCCATTTATGATAAAAACCTTGGCCAAAATGGGTATAAAAGGGACTTTCCTCAATATATTTAAAGCCAACTACCACGAATCTATGGCAAGCATTATCCTCAATGGGGTAAACCTGAGAGCCTTCCCTCTAAGATCAGGGATGAGACAAGGATGCCCACTTTCTCCACTGCTGTTCAATATAGTACTGGAAGTAATTGCAATCGTGGTTAGGCAAGAAAAGATATTAGGGACTTTCAGGTGGGAAAGGAAGAAATCAAGCTCTCGGACGCTGGAGCAATAGCACAGCAGGTAGGGTGCTTGCCTTGCACACAGTCAACCCGGATTCGATTCCCAGCATCCCATATGGTCCCCTGAGCACCGCCAGGGGTAATTCCTGAGTGCAAAGCCAGGAGTAACCCCTGTGCAGCATCGCCAGGTGTGACCCCAAAAAAGGAAAAAAAGCAAGAAATCAAGCTCTCACTATTCACAGATGACATGATACTATACTTAGAGAACCCCAAAACCTCTACCAGGAAACTCCTAGAAACAATAGACTTATATAGTAAAGTTGCAGGCTATAAAATCAATAACCAAAAGTCCATTGCTTTCCTATATGCAAATAATGAGAGAGAGGATAGTGACATTAAAAAAACAATCCCATTCACAATTGCGCCCCAGAAAAATCAAGTACCTAGGAATCAGCTTAACTAAGGAAGTAAAAGACCTGTACAAAAAACTACAAACGCTACTTCAGGAAATAAAAGGGGACACGAGGAAATGCAAAGATATCCCCTGCTCATGGATCAGGAGAATAAACATTGTCAAATTGGCAGTACTCCCCAAAGCATTGTTCAAATTCAATGTGATCCCTATAATGATACCTATGACATTCTTCAAAGAAATGGAGCAAACACTCCTGAAATTCATATAGAACAATAAGCCCCCAAGAATAGATAAAGCAATTCTTGGAAAAACAAAAATGGGAGGAATCAATCTCCCTAACTTCAAACTCTACTAAAAAGCAGTAATAATTAAAACAGCATGGTACTGCAACAAAGGCAGAGCAGCAAGGTGGAACAGGGTTGAAAATATTGATATCTCTGCCCCAAGCATATGATCATCTAATATTTGATAAGGGAGCAAGAAATGTGAAGTGGGGCAAGGAAAACCTCTTTAACAAATTGTGTTGGAAAAACTGTACAGCTACATGTTAAAAAATGGGCTCAGATCTCTGCCTAACACAATGTACAAAAGTAAGGTCAAAATGGATTAAAGACCTCAACATCAGACCGGAATCCATAAGGTACATTGAAGACAAGGTTAGCAAAACCCTCCAGGATATTGAAGCTAATGGTATTTTCAAAGATGTCAGGCCACTGGCCAAGCAAGTGAAAACAGAGATAGACAAATGGGACTATCTTAAACTAAGAAGCTTCTGCGCCTTCAAAGAAACAGTGACCAAAATAAAAAGACAGTCTACAGAATGGGAAAGGATATTCGCCCAATACCCATCTGACAAGGGGTTGATACCAAGGATATACAAAGTACTGGTTGAACTCCACAAAAAGAAAACATCCAACCCCATAAAAAAAGGGGGCAATGAAATGAACAGAAATGAACAGAAACTTTCTCAAAGAAGAAATACAAATGACAAAAAGGTACATGAGAAAATGTTCTACATAACTAATCATCAGGGAGATGCAGATTAAAACAACAATGAGATATCATCTCACACCACAGATACTGGCCCACATCCAAAAGAAAAAAAAGCAACTATTGTTGTTGTGGATGTGGTGAGAAAGGGACCCTCCTTCACTGCTGGTGGGAATGCCGACTGGTTCAGCCCTATCAATCCTGGGAGTATATCCCGGAGAGGCAAAAAGTATATTCTAAATGAGATCTGCACTTCTATGTTCATTGTTTCACTGTCCACAATAGCCAAAATCTGGAAAAAACTGAGTGCCCAAGAACAGGTGACTGGTTAAAGAAACTTTGGTACATCTACACAATGCAGTACTATGCAGCTGTTAGAAAAGATGAAGTCATGAAATTTACAAACAAGTGGTACTACATGGAAAGTATCATGCTAAGTGAAATGAGTCATAAGGGGAGGGACAGACATAGAAAGATTGCATTCATCTGGGCAATAAAAGTAATATAAATAGAATAGTAAAATGACATCCAAGAATAGTCAGGTAAGTACCAGGAGATTCACTCCATGGCTTGAAGGCCAGCCGCACATGCTAGGGGAAATTTCAGCTCAGTAGTGAAGGGAACACCAAGTAAAGGGTGTTGGGAGGATCATCCCAGGATGGGGGATGCATGCTAAAAGTAGACTATAGACCGAACATGATTGCCACCCAATGTCTCTTGTGCAAACCTCAGCACCCAACAGGAGAGAACAAAAGAGAATGCCCTGCCACAGAGATGGGATGGAATGGGGGGAATGTGGGGGTGGGAGGGATACTGGGATCATTGGTGGTGGAGAACTGGCACTGGTGGAGTATGGGTACTTCCTCATTGTATAACTGAAACCCAAGCACAAAAAGTTGTAAGTTCACAACTGTACCTCATGGTGTTTCACTAATCACTAGATCACTAGACATCCCATTACTCATCTATTTGCTTGAGCGGAGGCCAAATAATGTCTCAGACATCCCTGTTGTGTGCTAGTGTAGCCCAATGGCATCTGCTCGTTCTAGGAACATGAAGAGCTTCAAACCGAGTGTTCAGGGTCTTGACAAAGAAGTCTGACCATCTTGTAGGTGGGCGGCCACACAGTCTTTTGATGCCCTGCAGAATCCAGTTGATAACAGCTCTAGTCCAGCAGACATCTCCAAATCTCATTATGTATGCAGCCCATCTGATTTTCGACGCCTTGGCAAATAAGACAGAGTCCCTGATTCTTGACCATCGATGGACATCGGAACTCCAGATTCTTTCTCTCATGTGAGTGAAGCGTGATACTCCAAGCATAGCTCTTTGATTCCTCTTTGGGAGACCCAAATAGTGTTGTCATCCTGTTTTCATAGGGCCAGGTCTCTGAGGCATATTTTAATGCAGGAAGAACAGTGGAATCAAAGAAATGTGCCCAGAGACAAAGGTTCTTCATCCTCTTCATTTCTTCGATGCTCTTGAAGGCTTTCCAAGCCATTCTCTTCCTCCTGGGCAACTCAGGTGCCAGGTCATTTGTCATGTTAACTTCTCGACCTAGGTACACATAACTGTTGCATTCCGAGATGGTAGTTTTGTTGAGAGTGAATGGAATGTCAGGAACAATACTGTTTCTCATACATTGTCTTCATGAGATTCAGCTGGAGTCTGACCATTCCACAATCACTGTCAAAGTCAGCCAGCATTTATGCTGCTTCGATAATGTTTGGTGTTATTAGAACAATGTCATCAGCAAAGCAGAGGTAGTGTAGTTGCCGACCATCTATATTCACTCCCATTTCTTCCCATTCCAGTCATTACATGACATTCTAGAGGGTGGCACTGAAAAGTTTCGCTGAAATGGTATCACCCTGCCAAACCTCTCTCTTGACATCAATGATCACTTCTTTGTAGAATGGTGAGATCCTGGTAGTGAATCTGCAACACAGCTCACGGAGGATCCTGATGTATTGAATTTGAATGCCCTGTGTGGCTAGGGCTTCAATGACCGCTTCTGTCTCAACAGAATCTAAGGCCTTCTTAAAATCAATGAACGCTAGACAAAGCAGCATCTTCAACTACTGAGAAACCTCAATGAGCTTGGTTATCAGGTGGATATGGTCCAATTGTGCTGAATCCTTTGTGGAATCCGGCTTGCTCACATGGTTGTCCTTCATGTAGTGTTCTGCCAATCCTATTCAGGATGACTCGAGTGAACAGGTTGTATATGACAGACAACAGGTAGATTGGGCGATAGTTGCCAATGTTGTGAATGTCTCTCTTCTTGTACAGTAGTACAGTCCTGCTGGTTTTCCATTGGGACAGAACCTTGCATTCAGTCAGGTAGCATATGAAGTGCCGAGCCAGTGTATTGATTAGTAGTAATAGCAGATTCTTCAGGTGTTCAGGTCTGACCTTGTCTGGGCCGGTTGTTGTTCAATTCTTTACCAACGAAATGGCATGTTGGATTTTGGAAGGGAGAACTTTGGGAATGACATATCCATCCTGTGGAATTTGGTATGTGGGCAGATGGATGTGGTTATCGAAGAAATCTGAGTAGAAATCATGGATAATCTTCTCCATTGCCCTTCTGGAAGAGGTGATAGATCCATTAGGATGTCAGAGGGCAGTCATCTTGGTCTTGTAGTTGGCGAAGGACAGGTGGGCATTGCGATTGCTTTTCCTAGCTTCTACCGCATCTACCAGCACTGCTGCTCTTCTCTATTTGAGGTCTTCTTTTATCGCTTCTCTGCACTGCTTTGCAAGCTCGGACATTAGCTTGCAGTTGCCTGAGGCATGCGCCAAGCCACGTTGGTGAATAAACTCAAGAGTTTTCGAAGACAGGCATTTTTTGTGGTATCTCTCTCGGCGTTCCTTGCACAATCACGAAGGTGCTGAACCAGTCGATTGTATTTCTCATCAATGTTGTCAAGGACAGCATCTTCCCATGTTGCAGCAATAGTGCCAAATAGCTCCCAGTTGGTGGTCATTCTGCAAGTTCTCTTCTTAAACTTTGCAGCCCTTTCTCCCACCTCTGTGAAGTAGAATTTTGTACAAAGGAGACAGTGGTCTGATCCCGTTTGGAATTTTGGGACATAGTGACATCAGTCAGCAAAACCATTGATTGAATATGATGTGGTCAATTTTATTGTGGAACTGTCCACTGGGAGATTCCCATGTCCAATCTTTAGATTCCAATACCTTCACTACCTCCACTACCCAGCCACTGCCATGCTCTAGGATGCTTTGTGGACGCTCAGGCCAAAACTCATGCACGAGTGAAGCCCCATAGAACAAGATAAGCAGAACTCTGAGACCACAGACTCCAGGCTCAATGGACCCAGGGACAGAGATCCTCTGACTGCTCCCACCAACCACAAGTGGAGAAGGGATTAAAACCAGGAGCCCCACCCTACCTTGCCCTGTCTGCTTCCACCAACTGCCAGTGACCCAGGGATTGGATTAGGCACAAAAGACCCACCCTACCGGTACCAGATAAATACTTCAACCAGAAGACCACCACTACCTCCACTACCTCCACTACCCAGCTTCTTCCATGCTCCAGGATACTTTCTGGACAGCACGGCTGCAAAGCGGCTGCTCGACACATCATAAGACACTTAATACCCATCTTCCAGGATTGCTGCACCATATTTGGTGGGTTCAAATATGGTTTGAACCATGGAAACACCTACAAGGGTGATTAGAGGCCGCCCCAAAAGCCTCTATCCCTCTCAGAGAGCCTGAGAAGCTACTGAGAGTATCCCGCACACACGGCAGAGACTGGCAAGCTATCTGTGGAGTATTTAATATATCAAAACCAGTAAATACAATGGGTCTCATTCCCCTGACCCTGAAGGAGCCACCAATATGGCAGCATTGAAAAGGATATGGAAGGAGATGCTAATAAAATCTCAAGGCCAAACTAGACTGCCAAAATGAAGAAAGGCAAAAATTACTGTCTGTACTTTCAATGCACATGTGCTGGCATGAGATGCATCCATCTAGGACCTGATGGTACAAGGGCGAAAGATCAAGTACGACATCATTGGCCTGACCTAGATGAGAAGGCATCAATCACATCACGCTGTTTTTAACACTGGAGAAGAACTGTTCCTCAGAACATGAGACAAAAGAGGAGTCGGTTGTGTGGTGTCCTTGTCAACACAAACTTAGTCATGAGCATTGATTCATTCGAATGCCTAACAATCCGAATCAGATGATTACACTTGAATAGATGTGGCTCACTGCCTGAAGTTTTTATCTTCTTTGTCTACGAACGAACACCCAATTATTATGAAGGAGAAATTGAGAAGTTGTACATAGAGATGGAGAAGTTCTATAAAGAAGACCACACCTTCTACAAGATAATTGTCAGTGATTTTAATGCCAAGAAGGACCGAGAAGATCAGCTGAAGAACTCTACATCGAGACCCATGGCCTAGAATGGAACAAACAGGGTGAGAGACTGTCTGAGTTCATCATGTTGACCAAGACCATCCATGGTAACTCACAGTTCCAGAAGGCCAAATCTAAACGTTTCACTAATAAAAAAGAAAACCCACAATGACAAAATTTGCATGTTTACATGTTTTCCAAGAAAATGAATATGTTAGTTAATCAAAGGTAATACTGTCTACCTTTATATACATACCTTACAGAGGTACCATAAATTTCTGCTATTCAAACATGTACATGTATCCTTTTGCTGATTTTCTTCTCCTTCTCATCCTCCTTCTTCTTTCCCCCATCCCCCTACGTCTCCCCCCCAACACACTGCCCAACTGTGTTCATATTGCCCAAGTGTGTTCAGAGATCACTATTGTGGAGACTTGGTTATCGTATGTGGTGCCAGGAATGGAACCTATGATGGCTGCTTAAAAGACAGGTATCTTACCCGCCCTACTCTCTCTCCAGTCCTCTTCTCTTTTATAAAATATTAAAACAAGTGAAAATTTTGTCCCAGGCAGTTACATTTCATGATGAAATTATGCAGTTTGCAATAATGTGGTGGAACTGGAAGCTATCACTTCTACCACCTCCTTTTATTCATAAAATCAGGCATGCTATTTTCAAGATTCTAATTGCTCAGAGCCTAGTGGCTACATGACATGAAATTGACAATACTTTGACCATGTTTTTTTTAGCATGGGACAGGGCACACAGAGTCATACAAAGGGAAAGCTTCTCAACACGTTTCACTTAGGTTTTGATGAATTTATGAAGGGGAGAAGAACATCTTAAACAGAGAAAACTGCAAGGACAATCATATCTGAAAAGAAATAGAAACAAACAAAAAATAAAGACTAGGAGAACAGAGTTTGCATGGAATAAATTGTTTTAACACAAAAGAGATAGAAATTGTGACCATATTAAGCTGTCACATAAAGGTTAAACCACAAAGTCCCAAAGAGCAATGTTAAAGATTTCTAGTATCAAATTAACTCTTTATTAACCCTCTTTGTGGTGGCAATTTTTTTCGAAATCTCATTTGGAATCTCACTGCTGGCTCTGTACTCAGCGATCAATCCTGGCATTGGTCCAGGGATCAAACCCAGGTTGACAATGTGCAAGGAAAGCTGCTTATCTGCCATATTATCTCTTTTGTCCCTTTATCCCTCTTAGTATCCACATTCTACCCTTAGGATTGGGGTGAGGTTGTGCCTTTTAATTAAATCAATCATAATTTAATATATCTAGTATAAATTTTGAATATATTAGCAGACTTTATTAAATATTATTACTTACCATTGGTTTGGAATTCTATATAACTCCTGGAATGCAGTTTCATCATTCAATATGTGCATGTGTTGGATCCACCGGTCACCAAAGCTCTGATTACCATCACACTGTGAAGTTGAGTCCCTCTCTTGTCCTCCCACGCCCTCTCTCTTGCCTCTTAACCACCAAATTTTTCAAAGAATTAATATTCCACCCCAAGCACCACCAGGAGTGTCCTGAGCACCTAACCACACCTCTCTCTTCCCTAAAAAGTATAGAAAACGTATTTAGTATCAGGTGAGCTAAATTTTTATTGTGTTTCAACAGCCTTTGCTTTTATCATTTAAATTCCCTGCAAGAGTAAAACGTTCTTGTAACTATCTTTTGCTTTATATCTATTTTTTGACATTTAAATGATTTCCTTTGGTATCTAAGTCTTTGCTATAAAGCCATTAGGCATATTTTGTCAAATCTATTCAAAAATTGTTTGGCAGATAAAGTTCTCTTTTATCCTATAAAGATACCCTTAATAGAAGGCATATATCTACATAGTAACTCTTTTTATTTACCTTTATTGTCACAAATGCCTATTTTGACAATCTATACGTCATTACCACCAAGAACTGATCCGGAAGTTAGCTCACCTGATATTAAATACGTTTTCTATACTTTTTAGGGAAGAGAGAGGTGTGGTTAGGTGCTCAGGACACTCCTGGTGGTGCTTGGGGTGGAATATTAAGTTTTTCAGAGATTAAATCTGGGTCCATTCACATGAATGTACCCTCTGTACTATCTCTTCAGCTTCCATTATCTATTGTTTCTTTTCTGAGTAGACTATCATCATTACCTTTTTTAATCATGCCATGACAAATCATAATTCTATTCTGACTTTAAGTTGGTATGTTGAATTAGTAGGTTTTGTTTATAAACTCAACTCACACCAAGGTATATACAGCTATAATTTTAAGAAGGAATGGAAGATATTGAATTATCGTCTAGTCACCTAATTATCACCACTCGGTGAGAAACAATCTTCATCTACATATGGCATTTGCCACTTTATAGAATTAGATCAATAGTCTGTTTCTTTATATTCTGCCCATGAGTGAAATCAGTGATCACCTTTTTCCTTAACTCCATTTTGCTATGGCAAATTATCTCCTAACAATAACTCCAAGGTCTAGATAGTCCCTGGGCAAAACAGTTTAGGGTCAGAATATGCTGTGCACAAGTAAACACACCCAGGAAAGGAGAGAATAAAAACAATTTAGATCGTTTAGAAGTAGAGAGAAACACAGGCAAAACTTGAATAGGAAATTGTCACAACTTTTTATTTTAAGAGTTCCGGCTGATTGGCTAGATGAAACATCCCAGCCTCTGCTCTAAATGTGCCTCTTGCATTTCTAAGTGCTTACTGACTGTTCTTAATGTCTTGTCAGTTTAAAAAATGGCTCACATGACTGAAAACTGGTATGTGTGTGTGTGGGGGGGGGGATTGTATTGTTTTGTTTTGTTTATTGAAATATTGTAGATACACAGATGCAAAGCTGTTCTTGGTTGAGTTTCAATCATACATTGATTGCTTTAACATCCATCCCTCCACCAGTATCCATTTCCCATCATCAATGTCCCCAGTTTCCCTCCTGCCACCCCCAACCTGTCCCCCCACACACACACTTAACCACACACACAATCTATCTCTGTGGCAAGCACTTTTCTTTTCTCTCTCTCTCTCTCTCTCTCTCTCTCTCTCTCTCTCTCTCTCTCTCTCTCTCTTTTAGGGTATTCTGGCTGGCAACACAGGTACTGAGAGATTATCAGGTTTGTTTCTTTACCTACTTTCAGCATACAAGCACTGTCAAGCACTGCCCTCCTGCTGTTCATCGATTTGCTCAAGTGGGCACCAGTAACATCTCCATTGTGAGACTTGTTATTACTGTTTTGGGCATATCAAATACACCATGGGGAGCTTGCCAGGCTCTGCCATGTGTGCAGGATACTTTCAATAGCTTGCCGGGCTCTCCGAGAGGGATGGAGAAATCGAACCCGAGTTGACCATGTGCAAGACAAAATGCGCTACCCGCTGTGCTATCCCTCCAGCCCTGCTATCGCTCCAGCACTTTCAGCATAGCTTTACCTAATTCCAGTTTTCAGCGAGGGAGTGATACTGTATTAAATAAGTAGCCAGTCTGTGAGCTCAGTGATGGCTGACCAAGCAAATCTTAAGGTCAGACAGTCCTAGTGTATTTGTCTCCATATGTGTCTGTGTGTCTTATTTTATACAACTGACCCCTACTGGACAGAAGTTGAATGCGTCCAACTGATTGGCTTCATAGTGGTAAATCGCCACACTTAGCATGCTACCCGCCAACTCCATTCATATTTCAGAAAACACGTAATTTCATCTTTTCTATGTAATTTGCCATTGTGTATAGTATAATTCTCTTAAAGTAGTTCAAATACTCAGACATCTCATGTAAGTAAAATTTCTTTTTCATTTACTGGGTAAAGAAAATATTATATTAAACTTTCTCATAAGAAGCCTAGCAATTATTTTCCATGTGAGATAAAGTTCAGTAAGCAGATAATAGTTTCTGCAACCATACTTTAGAAAATTCATTTATTTAATAAAATATGCCAAGCATGCACATGACAGACATCAGTCTCAACCAGGAAAAAAAGACAACACAAAATTCTGCTCCCATACTTGAAAATGTGGTATCCGCTACTGATTCATAAACACTAAGATTAAATCAGAAAATACAGTAATCTACTGGGTTAAGTGCTGTGAAGAGATCAAAGAGATTAAAGTTAAATGAGCCTGGTGTTTGACAAGATAGAGGTTACTAGTGACTTCTACAAGAGATATCTCAGGGTGTGGGGAGGAGACATAGTCGAAGAAGAGATGGGAGCAATCATAGGCAATGATTTCTAGAAATATTTTTGAAAAAGAAGCAGAGAAATTGGTGATATCTGAAGATACCTTTATAAGGGTCAGGTAAGACTTGAGAATCACAAAGGCTCCATCCAGTATGCTTCAGTGGGCATATATGCCAGGCATTTAACTCACTGTCTTGTTCCAAACAAGCATGTGCTCTACGACTTCACAAGAACATTTCAGAAGATTATCTCTTAATGTGGAAAGTGATAAACTGATTTCAAGATTTTACAAAAGCAGCTAACATGAAAGAAAATGTTGAGATAATAACTGGGTAAAATATGGAAAGCACTTAGTCATTTGATATAAAATGCACTCTCACTCATAATAAGATGTATCAAAAAGTTATGAATAAAGGGAGAAATTCCCACAACTTGGTAAAAGAAAAATTCACAAAGCATACAACTAATACAATGGTGGTAACAAAACAGATGTTTTCCTTCTAAGATAAAAGGCAAGGGTGGCCCATCTTACCACTTCTATTTTGTTTCATTTAGGAAGTTCTGACTATGCAATAGGAAGAAAAAGATAAAGACAAACTGATTAAGAAGAAGGAATAAAGCTGTTTCTGTATGCAAATGTTGCAACTGTCTATGTAGAAAATCCAGAAGAAATAACAAAACTAAATACTCCTGGAAGTATTGAAAGCAAGATAACATGATGCTGGATTAATATACTGAAAGTCAGTAATTTTATTACATGCCACCATTGTTCTGTGGATCTAAAATTAAAAAGTTGGAGCTGGAGTGATAGTACAGCGGGTAGGGTGTTTGCCTTGCACGCGGCCAACCCGGGTTCGATTCCCAGCATCCCATATGGTCCCCTGAGCACCTCCAGGAGTAATTTCTGAGTGCAGAGCCAGGAGTAACCCCTGTGCATTGCCGGGTGTGACCAAAAAAGCAAAAAAAAAAAATTAAAAAGTTAACTCTATTATTTATCACTCACCAAAATGGAGTACATTGGTGAAGTATTATTAAATTATGTTACTAATATTATATTATCATAAATTATATTAATTTTTAGGAAAAAACAGCACAGCGGGTAGAGTGTTTACCTTGCATACAGCCGACATGGCCAACCTGGGTTCAATTCCTCAGCCCCTCTCAGAGAGCTTGGCAAGCTACCGAGAGTATCCCTCCCGCACAGCAGAGCCTGGCAAGCTACCAGTGATATATTAGATATGCAAAACACAGTAATAACAAGTCTCACAATGGAGATTTTACTGGGCCCGCTCAAGCAAAATTGATGAACAACAGGAGGACAGTGCTACAGTGCTATATTAATTTTACTGTGTTTATAATATGGACTCTGTGTAAATGAGGAAAACCACAAAACTTTAATGGAAGATATCATGAAGGAATTAAATGAAGATATATTCTATGTTCATGTAAAGGAAAACTCAATTTGTCAAGTGGTCTGTTTTCCATTTTGTTACAGATAAAGTACAATCCCAATCAAAGGCTTACCAAGTTTTTTGTGTATATTGACAAACATTTTTGGGAGGGGGACGCATAGGATGATTTCCACGGTGTATTCCAGGTCCTATGTTCAGAGATCACTTCTGGCAGTGATTTCACAGATCTAACAGTAGTATGCCACATGCAATGCAATGCCATTACTTTAATCCATGTATTCTCACTCCTCTCTGGCCCTCCTATGTTAGTCAGGGATTAGACTGGTCTTGGCCACATGCAAGACAAGTGCTTTTACTCCTATACTATGTTTCTGGTGATACCGACAACCTTACTCTAAAGTTTACACAGTTTCAAAGGGGAGAAAAGGCTAGGATAGAATTTTTCAGGAAAAGAACAAAATCAGATGTGATGGATATGTGCTCTGTCACTTGGGCTATCCTTATGGTCTCACTCACTCCTATAGGCCTTGCCTCAGTTTGTCTGGGCTGGATTCTATGCAAGAAATTCCCTTCAATACATCCTAACTAGGACTAGCACTGATATGACATATTCTTCTGATCACAAAAAAAAAAAAGGAAATCAGAAAAGTACTCAACTTCAAGAAATGCTTTAAAACTACAATAAACAAGACAGCAGAGTTTTGGTGAAAGAACAAAGAAACAGATCAAGGGAAAATAATAGAGAGCCTAGAAATAGATCCACATAAATATAGTGAACTAAACTTTTGGCAAAAGAATAAAGACAATACAATACAGAAATTATAGTTTTTATAATAAATGCTGATGGAACAACTGGCATCTACATACAAATAATAAAGCAATTAATTTAGACACAGGCCCAAAAATAACTCAAAATGTTTGATTGCCTTATTTTTTGTTATTTTTGAGGTACTATACCCAGAAATTCTCAGGGCTTATTTGACTCTGTGCTCAGAGATTACTCTTGCTGGTTCTCAGGGAGCCATTTGTGGTGCCTGAGATCAAACCCAGATAGGCTACATGCAAGCTAAACTACAGTACTACCTATCCAGCCCTTCTTTCTTTTTTAACAGAAAAATATATTAACTCCAATGTCCTCTTTCAAATCCCATGCAATCTTTTCTCATCCCACCATCTTCTCCTCTGACAACCTTAGTGTTCTTGTCAATGTTCTTTCCAGTGGATTATTCTTATTATGTTTTGAACATTTATCAGTTTTGGTTATTTCTATGACAACATATGTGAAATGATCCAAGTTTGCCTTTTGAAATGCTTATTACACAGAGCATGTCATCCCCGTTTTCTTTTAGTTTTACAGAAAATAATAAACTTTTCTTTTATACTTGAATAATAGAGCAGTGTGTATGGAAACCTCATCTTTATTCATTAATTTTGTTGCAATGCATTTTAGATGTTAGATATTCCACAGGTAGGTACTCTCTCATTATATTTTTATTTTCATTTTTCTAGTAATACATAATTATGTATATCATTTTTTCAGGTGCTAAATCCTATCAAATATTTTCTTTGTATTATTGCAATATTCTTTCTTAATATAGTGTGTCACATTTAAGCAATTTGAAGAAATAATAAATTCGGGCTGGAGCAATAGCACAGTGGTAGGGCATTTGCCTTGCATGCAGCCAGCCTGGCCGAGCCGGGTTCGATTCCTCTGCCCCTCTCGGAGAGCCCAGCAAGCTACCAAGAGTATCTCGCCCACAGGGCAGAGCCTGGCAAGCTACTTGTGACGTATTCAATATGCCAAACACAGTAACAATAAGTCTCCAAAAAATGGAGATGTTACTGGGCCTGCTCGAGCAGATCGATGAACAACGGGAGGACAGGACAGGACAGGACATGACAACAAATTTGGACAAATTCTTGAATAACTTCTACTTAGTCATGGCTTATGATATTTAAATGTATTGTTTAGTTCATTTCTCTAGTATTTGTTAAGAATTTTTACTTCTATGTTCATGAAAGATATTGGTCTATAATACACGTGCGTATATATGCATGTTCCTCTATGTGTGTGTGTGTGTGTGTGTGTGTGTGTGTGTGTGTTTGTGTGTGTGTGTGTGTGAACTATTCTCACCTGGTTTCAACAGTGGGGTAATTTGGGTCTCTTAAAATTTATTTGGTGTCATTATCTGTTCTTTGATATTTTTGAGGAATTTAAGACTAACGGGCTCAATTTAATGGAACTTTACTCATAAAGTCATATAGTCCTTCCTCTACTTATTTTTCCCCTGGGAGATTTTTAAATTACTATTTAAATTACTGTTTGTGCTCAGTCAATGCCAGATTTCTATATCTTCTTGGTACAATCTGAGTAGGATTGATTTTTCTAAAACATCTATGTCTTATGAAATACTAAATTTTGTCAAGTAGTAGTATTGCCCTTTGTATTTCTGCACATATATTCTGTAGTTTATCCTTTTTTATTTCTGATTCTATTCATTAGAATATTTTTACTCCTATTTGCTTTATAAGACTAGCCAAAAGTTTGTCAATTATATTCTTTTGTACAAGCAACTGTAGTTTATCATAAGTATCTTGCATTGTATTTTTGCAACTAATATTTATTTCTGCTTTGTCTTTTTACATTTCCTTCTTTATACCAACTTTGGCTTTGCTTGTTCTTTTTCCACTTCCCCCTTCAGTTCTGGTCACTTGCTTGTTCTGAGCAGTAGCATCTGCAGTTGCCCCTCCTCTGGCACTCAGTCATGGAGTTATACTCCTCAGTATCCCAATACACTCCAGAGAAAACTCTGTTTTCACACCTGAACCAGGCATTACTCTCATACCTGCATTTGCCAGTAATAAGTACTCATCAGCACCCAAGAAATGTTCCATTTCACAAGGCCTTTCCCATCAGTGAGTCATGGTGTCTACATGGTTTGTCAGGTAAAATCATGATATGGTTTTCTTTTTTGGGGGGAAAGGGCTATGTTCCAACAGTGCTCAGGAGGCCTGAGAGGCTGCCAGTGATCAGCCTGCCAGACTGGATGTTCAGTGTTAAGGTCCAGAGGTGTGATGTTGCTTGTACTTTGTGGTTCCCAGAGCTACCCTGACCACCCCTGCAATGCTTGAGGTTCTTCAAGGCAATGACTGGGGGACAATGCAGTACTGAAGATCTAACCACTGTTGATTGCATAAAAGTACTACAATTTCCTTGCTATCTCCAACAATGTCCAGCACCTCTTCTCATGAGACTGCACCTTCATTATCTGGTCTGTTTTAGAGACTTAGATTTATAAATCTCTTATTCTGTTTTATGTGCATGAAATGAACCCAGCATCCTTACCACAGTTCCTACTGGCACACTGATTCATATGTTTTAATGTAAATTAAACTATTTGTCTCTTAGAATTCAACACAAAATTAAACCTAAGTATACTTGAATATATTAATCGTGTTTTTCCAATTTTATTGAGGAGCCATGATTTATTATACTATTAATAAATTTCATGCATACATCGTTCCAACACAACACCTGCCACCACTAAAGGCACAGTTAATGAAATAAATAATTTGTAAAGCAAACTTCATTAAAACTAACATTTTCTACTGTGTCAAAGACTGTCAAAAGAATAAGAAGGTCAGTCAGAGAGTTATCTGTAAGAAGCACATAAAGGATATTTTAAATGAACAAAGGCCTCTTAAAACTGAAACATTGTAAAATTAATAATGTTATTTTAAATTTTCAAAAGAGCTATTAAAATAGTCCAAATTAAGAGTACTGAAAACATAGAACACTAGGGAACACATAGAATGATTAGTAGAAACTCTCATCCATCACAGGTAGGGAAAAAAATAGCACAGAAACTTTGGAATAAATTTGGCCGTTTCTTACAAAAATAAGCATTTCTTTATACATACATGAGCAAAATTTCTTGGTATTTTTCCAAATGTATTGAAGACATATGTACACACTTTTACATTGATGTTTACAGCTTCTGTTTTCATAATTTCGCAAACAAAAAAGCAACCAAAACATGTTCTAGTAGGTGAACAAATAAGCAAATTGTTTAACCCAGACAATGGTATATTATTTAACACTTAAATAAATGAACAATCAGACCATGAAAAAAATATGGCATAGACCTAATGTACATTATATTGAACAATACATTTTGAAAAAACTTCATGATATATTATTCCAACTACACGATATTTTAAAATGTTAAAACTATGAAGACAAAAAGGTACAGAGGTTGCCAGAAGTTGAAAGAGGGAGGAATTCAAACATTGATGTCTGAGACAATAAGCAAATTTCTATGCTGCACACCCCACTCCTGACCTGCTTTCTGTTTCTGAAAATAATTTTTTATTTTTATAATTCAAAAAGAGGGAGAAATTAATAGACAGTGAAAAACAATTTTGAAGATAGTAAATTATTCTCTGTATGATGTTGCAGTGATAGATACATGTCATTATACATTTTTCAAAATCCAGAGGATACGTTATGCCAAGAAGGAACTATGATGTAGCTATAGTGACAATGAATCAGGGGAGATTAACCAAGTGCAACAACCTACAATTCCCATGGGGTTTTGATATCAAGGACACGCATGCATATTCAGCAGTAGGGAACATGTGGAAAATTTTGGCACTTTCTGCTAAATTTTTATGTGAATCTAAAATTTCCAGTTGTGAAGCAATGAGAAGCTCAGCATTACTTTTAATTTTCTTTGTTTGGGGTTCACATCCCTGCATATTCAGGGTTTAAGTCCTGGTCCAGTTATGCTCAGGGATCATTTCTGGCAATGTTAGGAGACCATTTCCAGTGGCAGGGATCAATCTGGAATCAACCATATGCAACTCAAGTGACTTAACCCCTGCAATGTTTCTTGCCCTCAGCATTGCTTCTAATGTGCAGTCTGGGTCTGACTTTGAGAAAACAGCACACGTGAACCTTGGATACATTGCAAGATGCTTCCCATTCACACTTTCCAAGGAATTAATCCCCAAAGCAAGAGCAAGGATTCATTTTGTTTAATTTTTTTAGTGTTTATTTAATTCCTACCCCATGCTATCTTAGAAGTACATAGTTTACAAATTCAGAACCCCTATCCTTGAAGAATATATATATGTATATATATATGATGAAATGGAAGCACTATATATATATTTCAGATGATGAAATGGAAGCACTATATATATATATATATATATATATAGTGCTTCCATTTCATCATCTGAAATACAGAGAAATTGTCTATGGCTAGCTGGTTTTATCAACCTCACAGAGAATTATGTTGTTATAAAAGATTAAAATAATAAAGATTCCTAATATGATCATTCTATTTAGTCAAAAATATCTCAGGTCTTGAAGACTTCTTTAAATGTTGAAGTGATACCCAGGACCTGGTAGTTCCCTTAACATCACTGGAAGTGGCCCATGATCACTGTTGGATGTGAACCTCAAAACAAGAGCAAGAAATGTATAAAGAGACTAATTTAAACTGAATACAGTTTATTAATACTACTTCTAGTATTTGTAGTAATATCTTAAATTAAGACCAATTGTTATGACAGTTGCTAAGCTTATAATAATCTCTCACATATTAAAGCCAGGACCATTCTATTTACCCATTGTCATATATTCAATACTTCCTTTGAAACTCAGGATATAAATACGTTGATAGAAATATGTTGAGTAAACAGAAGTTGGGTCAGTAAACATATTTTCAGGTATTTGAAATAGACATGCTTCTAGGCAACTCATATTGGAAAGCAGATTTGCATTTATTAGTTTCCAGTTCCAGACCATCCAGACCATACTTCTGGGATCTGGAAGTCATTCTTGGGTAAGTAATGCAGGGCAATACAGCTCCCTGTGTGACTTCTTAGGCCATCCTAATTAGGCAAAAAAAAAAGATTTTCATAAAGTGCTGGTCCTGAGTGAAGCACTTGGCTCCATAACTCTTTGGTTACGTGTTTTCACAAGATATCTTGATTTAAATTCCTCCATTAATTTTGATGCTACATAAATGGTTTCCATTTCAGGTGCGCAGGTTGCCTCCAGTATTATATAACTGGAATAGAGAGTAATAGTAGTCTGCATATGTCTCTTCCCTCTTCAAAATTAAGTGGACATAGTTGGAATGACTTGAGACCATCAATCATAGGTCATCAGGACATTGTGTGAGTGTGGCAAGGCTGCCTTCAAGGTAACCACATTAAATAACTAATCCAGCAGGTCTAGTCTCTATCTTCTTCTAAGTAATATTTGCCATCACCTGACATTTCAGATTATAAGTGTGATGTGATTCCCCTGGTTCTGGAAAAGGGTTTGGAAGTAACTGTGTAGATCCTGTTAGTCATGTGTTTCTATGGTTATTTGTAAATATTATGACCAATCGTAGTCAATATATGATGATTGCAAATTATTCTTTTTTAATTGCCAGGAGCTGTTTTCTTCCAAAGATCATTTAGAAAGGTTTTCAAATTCATTTCACCCTGATGAATATAACTTACCAGACAGAAAATATTAACAGGGCCAAGGGTTTGGCAGTTAAGTTGAGATTTAGAATCCAGCTTACTGTGAACAAGCAGAAAAGAAATAATACATACACAAAAAACCCCTTATTTTTGACTATGATTTTTAGGGGTACTTATGTACAAACATGGGAAAACAACTTTTCAGTGAAGAGTTGCACTGCACTGTAGCACTGTCCTCCCATTGTTCATCAATTTGCTAAATGGACACCAGTAATGTCTCCGTTGTGAGACTTTGTTGTTACTGTTTTGGGCATACTGGGAGTTTGCCAGGCTCTGCCGTCCAGGCGAGATACTCTTCGTAGCTTGCCGGGCTCTCTGAGAGGGATGGAGGAATTGAACCCAGGTCAGTCGCATTCAAGGCAAATGCCCTACCCACTGTGCTATTGCTCCAGCTCCAATGAAGAGTTATTATTTATAATAATAATTATTAATTATTTTCTATAAATATAATTATGATTATTATCTATATCTTGTGCAGCTTTGGAAATTCTATTGTAGTACAACTTTTTTTTTCTTTATCTGACATTAACCAATTCAATGGAGCTTAAAAGTTAGTTGTAACCCCACAGACTATATCATTGGCAAAGACTACCATGTATGCTCAATAGACAGTAGTATTGGGTAAAGTAAAAATAATGAGCCAGAGGGAGTTGAACAGTGTGTGCTAATAAACACCACTGAAAACTTTGCATGGAGAAAATGCAAAATTAGCTTGAAACTACTGACCAGACTGAAGTAAGCTTCAGGTTCTCATACTTTTTAGAGCTTTGAGTATGTTAACTCAGTAGATAAAAGCCACACAAGCCAATCTCGTTAGCACTGTAAGTACACAAATGAGAAGAGAACAATTCACTCAAAATTGAACCATTAAGTGAAATGGTTCCTATATCTGTCCTATGCTATATTCTAGCCTATGTATCTATCCTTTACTATTTCTTCAAATGATACCCTTTCTGTTAAATATATGGGAGGCAACCACGGAGATAGCAGCAATTTGAATAAGTGGATCTTATTAATAGCCGCATTAACAATGAAACTTTCTAATGTCGCTCAATACTTTTCATATGAATTTGTTTTAATGTATATCTTGGTTGTTTATTGGGTAAATATTTGAATATTGTTTCCAGGATGCAATAAATGTTTTATTCTTTATTTTTACATTTTCTGAATTTCCTATGAATATTTATGTGTTTTATATACTAAGTCATGGACCTCGACCATTAACAATACACCAGAAACAATCCGTCTTTGCTTCCTTCCCATTCTCCCCTTTGAGTCTCTTTGTCTCTGGCTCTTTCTGTCTCTCTTTTCTCTATACTTCATTATTCATTTTTTTGCATTAACTGGTCAATATAATAATAAATGTGAATTCTCTTTGGCTTGCTAATTATCCTGTTTCTGAATCTGTCAATTGAATAATAAATCCTATGTCTCTCTGTTAATATATATATGTTTATATATAACAAATATATATATATTGCTACTAAAGAAATTGAGATTCAAAACCTTTCCAATTCCTTCAATTTGGATTATAAAGAGTTAATATTTTAGTTAATATTTAATATATTTAATTCTGTTTTATTATACTAGAGCATAAGGCTAAACTTATTATTGGATTCATGTGATTACAAACTTAATTTTAATTAAAAATTGTAATTCTAATTATACTTATTGTTTCTATTTTCTCATATAAAACAGTTAACCCAAAATAACAACAAAAATCCACAAGTGCAGATGGCATGTATAAGTGCCTCCAAACTTGTACTGTGGTTAATTGTACATGAATTTTTCTTCTGGAATTAGAAAATATTAAAGTTGGCAGGATCTGAGGAAAAATTATTTCCAAATACCCTTCCCCTGTATTATTTTACACATGAGAACTTGTAAGAGATAGTCATGGACCATTAAGTTTATACAAATAATTTTGGGAAGACTTAGAAATTATCTTTTATATTCCACACAAAAGATAATGGATGCATCCATATTGACCCAGAGATTTCAATATTAGAACACAGGACCTAAATTAATATAATTAATATAATAAAATGTCTGTAAAACATTAGGAAATGCTTATTGGGAATCCAGTGCAATCCAAAGACAGCATTGTCAACATATAGAAGTCTTGTAATAGATTAATGGACACAATTTTATTCGGCTTAACTCTCTAAAGGCCATGCATCCAATATCAATTTGCAAAGCAGTTCACGATCACGATCACGACCATCCTGTTATTCATCGATTGCCTCGAGCAGGCCCCAGTAACGTCTCCTTCATCCTAGCCCTGAGATTTTTTTAAAAAGTGCCATATTCAAGGCTTTTTCAGAGTTAGGAGAATGAGACCCATCATTGTTACTGGTATTTGGCATATTGGGTACGCCACAGGGAGTTTGCCAGACTCTGCCATGTGGGCAGGTTACATTCGGTAACCTGCCAGTTTGTCCAAAGTAGGAATGAGATAATAAGATGACACGTGGCCGTGAGTTGCGAGCTTCTGGGAGCTGGGTTTTATAGTCTCTGAATCTTGGCTGTTGATGGGATTACATGGCGCCAGGGGACCAGTTGGTAGGTATCCCCGCCTACTGGAATTTGGAGGATCTGGTTGGAGAGTGCTCAGCCCCGATCCAAGTAGGCTTGGAGATCTCAGTCCCAGGACCCGCATGCCTTTGTTCCTCTGCCAGTACCTTCATGTGTGCAAAGAGTGGTCTCAGCATGGTGGTGCTGGTTCTGGTGGTCTTCGGCTGCCGGAGCCCTGGTAGGGGCAGGGAGGGAAACTCAACCCACTCCCTTCCAAGGGGCCCCGGCGAGGACAGTAGGGCGCAGGGTTAGGAGACTAATGGACACGATTTTATTCAGCTTAACTCTCTAAAGGCCATGCATCCAAGATCAATTTGCAAAGCAGTTGCTAATCATTAATCTTTTGTCTGAAATCATTAATCTTTAGTCTGTGATATAACAGTGGTCAAATTATGTTTTAAGTTTTCCACTGGATGTGATACAAGTCCACAAATCTATCTCAAGGATATTAATTACTTTTATGAGCCATATGTTATATGGGAGTATGAATTTCACAAAGAAAACAAAAGTCCAGTTCTCTGAGAACCCACATTCAAGAGGCTGGTTCTTCACAAATAAATCAACAATTTTTAATAATTACCTGTTATCACTACTTCAAGAAGATTACAAGGTGTCTTGATTAAGATTGAGAAAAGGGTCCATCTCTCAATAGGGTAGTCATAATAAAGGTCTTTGGGTGAAGTAGAATGTAAGTAGAATGCTGATAGTAAAAGAAAGCACAGTAAGACCTGATCCGGGGGTAGGTAGCAATATTCTAGGTAAAGGAAAAGTAAAGAAAGGACTTGTGGCTTAAATTAGGTGGGTGACTTGCAAAACTTAAATGGAAGCTAGATCTCCTGGATATTTCAAAACAGAGCCTGTAACAAGAAGTGGAGTAGAATAAGCCTGATAATGCAAGGTAGGAGGCACCAATATGTAGTAGGAAAGATTTTTTTCTAAAATTAAGCAGACCAGTCAAAAGACCCCACTAACTTTCATGTGGACAATAAATTACAGGGTCAGGAATGGAAATGAAGAAAGCAATCTTGAGGCTATTGCATAAGTCTGAGTAAAACATGATGGTGATTTCGATAGAGTGGGAGTTTTCAAGATTGAGAAAATACATGAGGATGAGGTATATTTTGGAGAAAGAATTGACAAGACTTGCTGATGAATTGGATGTTGGGGATGAGGGAAAGGGAGGAGTCAAAATGACTCTCAGCCTTCTGGCTTTGCTAACTGGGTCAATGGTGGTGCCATTACAGAGATGGAAACGGCTGAAGAGAGCCAGGCTTGAGGGGGAAATTAAGGGCTCTGTTTTAGACATATTAAACTTGAGAGGCCTGTGAGATGTCCAAGTAGAAGTGCCAAATGCATAAGTAGATGTTTGAGTCTCGGGCTTATAGAAAACACGTGGCCTGCAGATAGAAAGTTAAACACTCTTGGCCTACAGATGGGTTTAACATGGGGAAAGAATGTACACATCCTTCTTAAGCTATCTCCACACTTAGTACCTCGCATGTGCTTTAATTTTGAGAATTTGAATCACTGACCTCTCAACTCTGGATGCCCCCCACCCATTTTACCCTTCAGGATGCTCTCCCCTAAAACTCTGCCTTTAAAGTTTTTTCTCTTATCACTTCAAACTGATAAATAAGCTATACAGACCCTTCTGACTTGAGGTATTTTTAATAATAGGGAGAACAATCTACTACAAACAATTTTTTAAATATAAAAAAACAATAATATAAAAATCCCTAAGAGTTATTTCACTGAAAACTGAAAAGTGTTTTTTTTTTTTCAATGTAAGTGGAGTTACTCTTGGAACTCTTTATTTTTATTTGTTTCTTGGTTCTGAAAGAGCTTTTATTTCTCTTTTATCTGTGATCCTAACATTCCTGTTAATGTTCTAAATTTTTTTTAGAGGTAGAAATCATACTAGAATTTCTAACACTGATTATGAAGAACATCTCAAAATTTAGACCAACCAATTTGTGTTACTCAAAACTGTAGCACTGTAGCACTGTCCTCCTGTTGTTCATCGATTTGTTCGAGTGGGCCCAGTAACATCTCCATCGTGAGACTTGTTGTTACTGTGTTTGGCATATTGAATACTCCATGGGTAGCTTGCCAGGCTTTGCTGTGTGGGCGAGATACTCTCGGTAGCTTGCTGGGATCTCCAAGAGGGGGGAAGAATCAAACCTGGCTTGGCGAGGCAAGGCAAATGCCCCACCACTGTGTTATCGCTCTAGCCCTCAAAACAAAAATCTAAAATATTTAAGTGATGGACCAACATAGTAACGTTCTACGTTAAAAATATATACATAACTGTTATGACCTTATTCATAAAATTAGTTTCCTTATCACTGGGATATCATTATTTCCCTAGCTCTACACTGCATAAATACAGCTACCTCACTTAATAATGGTCCCTGGAATTATCTATTAGTGATGCTGGCATTTTCCATCATTCAAGCATATTGACTTACATTTCACAGAGAGTTTCTAAAACACAATTTACCTCAAAATCTTACTAGATGGTCTATTGACTCTAATAGGATATCACTGTCAGTGTCCTCCCATTGTTCATCAATTTGCTCGAGCAGGCCAGTAACATTGTGAGACTTGTTACTGTGTTTGCATATCAAATATGTCATGGGTAGCATGCCAGGCTTTGCCATGCGGGTGAGATACTCTCGGTAGCTTGCTGGGCTAATAGGACATACATAAGATAATACACATAACAATTTCTAAAACCTTAAAAAGTTTTGTGTGGTTAAAAACTACAATTTTGTCTTGTGTTTTTTTCATTTTTAAGAGACTCCAATTTATTGAGCCAATAAATTGATTTTGAAAATCACAAGAAAAATTGAACACTTGAATGACACTGTGAACATAAATTGGAATAACAAAAAGGATATTACTCCTTCTTTAAGGTCCCTTTATTTTATTTTAGCTATTGTTATTTGGCTCCAGTTTATGCCTCATTTATCATTATTTTTAATTTTGTTTAAAGTTTATGATAATTAAGGTAATGTGTTTAGAATAGTTTTGACACTTATGGTCTTAGCATACACAGTTACCTCACCATCACCAAAGTTCCCAACACCCTCTACCCTGATCCTTTGGTTTTTTTTAAATAAAATAACTAAGTCCTCATATTCTCAGTTCAGGCAGCTTGAAAATGAAGAAAAATATGAAGAAAATAATAACAATCACATCAACATTGCATTATCAGTTAGTTTTACTTTATTTGGTGCTAGATCTATTCTACATCTATAGGTTTGTATGTTTTTATATAAGCTTATGTCAATAATATTTTATGTCAACAAATATATAAACACAATATACTTAATGCATCACATTTATTTTATTTGTACAATTTATGTTTCTTAATAATCACACATTCTTTGTGAAACACATAACACATTTTAAGCACTTAATAAGTGTTGGCTCTATTATTATTATGAGTAAAGTAACAGAGCAGGTGTTGAATGAGGTGAAGAACGTTTTTTGTCTGTGGCATTGGATACACTCAGTTAAAGCCAGCAGAACTTATGACTCCATGACTTCCACAATCCTATGAGGCAAAACTGCTTTTTGTATCATGAAAACCCTGAATCCACATCAGCAGGACAACCCCAGTTGAATTCACACACCCTGCTTCTGTGAAGAATCAAAGGATTAGAAAATGCTTGTCTCAAGAAGGATGGAAAAACTTCATGGTTTTAATTTTAATTCTCAAACTTTAAAATAATAAAACAATTAACTCTTCTCCTATCAACTACTTTCTCTCCTTTACCCAGACAACAAAGAACTCTTACCTGTCTCAGCTTTGCAGTGTAGAAACACCAGATGTCATTCTATAAGTAAAAGAAAACAGATTGAAGTGGGGGAAAAAAAAATGTGAGCCTATGAGTTCAGCAACCTAGTTTCTCATGTTATTCTTCAGTTTTCTGATGAATTATTTTTTAGTCATAAACCTTTGTTTTAAAAAATTTTAAGAAGGTTGAAGATCCATTAAGATAAGGTCAGACAAAATATGTATGTCAATCAGATAAAGGTAATGAATTTGGGATTATTTTGTAAACTAAAGGAGATAAAGGTGAAAGAGGTGCATGAATAATGGCCATGGCTATATGGTTCCAAATATTTTCTTATCCTTAACCAGCAAAAGGTGAAAATAGGCTTATCTTGATATTTTATACAAAAAGAATTTCTTAACAAGGAAGAGTTGGTTGACACAATATAAATGGCTAATTAGGAAAAATGAAGTCATGAAATTTGTTTATAAATGGAAAATCATGGAGAATATCATGCAAAGTGAAATGCATCAGAAGGAGAGGGATCGATACAGAATGACCACAGTCTTTTGTCGGATATATGAAAAAAAATAGTATGAGACTAACATCCAAGGCTACATAAAATGGGGGCTGGGAGGACTGGTCAATGATTGGAAGCTTGCCATAAGTATGTGTGTGTTTGTGTGTGTGTGTGTTTGTGTGTATGTGTGTGGCATGGGTGAGGAGAGGCCAAAAGGGCAGTTAAGATAGGAAGGGAGAAGTTTGACAGTAGTTAGAAAATGAGAAACGATCACTGGACAAGAACTGAGTGTTGGAAGTAGATAAAGGGATATACATGATTGCCTTTCAGTATCTGTATTGCAAACCATAATGCCCAAAAGGAGAGAGAGAGAGAGAGAGAGAGAGAGAGAGAGAGAGAGAGAGAGAGAGAGAGAGAGAGAGGAAAAGTGCCTGCCACAGAGACAAGCAGGGAGAGGGGAGCAGGAGGGGAAATGGGGACATTGGTGGTGGGAAATATAGACTGCTGAAGGGATGAATGTTGAAACATTGTATGACTAACACCCAATCATGAACAACCTTTCACTTGTGATTCAATAAAAAAAATTTTTTTTAAGTGGGGAAACTTCAGAGAATTTTCCTAAGGGTGGGAGGGAGGAGAATAAATGGGTTTATGAAATATTTTGCCAAAAAAGTCTCAGAATGGACATGATTCTCAACTGCTTTTTGTTATTTCAGAGTAGATGTGGTTCCATTTTGCACTCAAAGAGATAGAGTTTCTAGCTCACCAAGTCTCAGTTAGTCCTCTGACTTTGAAGCAGACAACAGCTTGTGGACAGTGGAAACAATCAACATTGTATTAATATGTGCCCAGAAGAATCACATTTGGGGCCAAGATTTTGACAAGTGCCTAACACTATCCAGATCGTGAATATAAGCTCATAAATGTTAATCTTTCCAATACTATATGTGATCATTGAACATGCTTGTAAATAACCTAGTGGAAAGTCTTAATGTCTGAGAGACGGATCAAATTTCCTGGAAGCACTTAACATTTCACCTTATTGAAGCTTTGGATGTGAATCTTTAGTTCATCGAGTTTCCTTTAACTACTTGAAGGTATATGGGTGCACACTTTCATTTACACAAAATATTTTGTGTGGCATCCAAAAGGCACTTCAAATGAGGATTATAGGTTCCTTGATAACTCAGGAAACTGGCACCAATAGCAACATTGTAATTATTTTTAATATATTTAAAAAGTTTTAAGGAATGATAGTGCAGAGGAATGGGACATAAACCTTCTATTTGTAAGATCCCTGAGGTCAGCCCCAGTAATACTGATGTTACTCTTATGGCCCATAACGCTGTCTTGCTGAAGACCAAACCTTAAGGCCTACACGGCTGCAGATTAAGTATCACTAGGAGTGGTCTCCCGGCACCCTGAGCAATGCTGGGAGAGCTCCCAAATAAATTTATTAATTAAATTTCCACCTCCGCTTTGCTGATGACATTGTTTTAATAACACCAAACATCAGCCAAGCGGCACAAATGCTGGCCGACTTTGACCGTGAGTGTGGAAAGGTAGGACTACAGCTGAATCTTACGAAGACAATGTTTATGAGAAACAGCCTCGTTCCTGATGCCCCATTCGCTCTCAATGGAACGACCATCTCCGAATGCAACAGCTATGTGTACCTAGGTCGAGAAGTCAACATGACAAATGACCTGGCACCCGAGCTGCGCAGGAGGAATAGAGCGGCTTGGAACGCCTTCAAGAACGTCGAAGAAATAGCTAAGAGGACGAAGAACCTCCGGCTCCGGGCACATCTCTTTGATTCCACTGTTCTTCCTGCATTAACATATGCCTCAGAGACCTGGGCCCTACGCAAACAAGATGAGAACGCTATTCAGGTCTCCCAAAGAAGAATTGAAAGAGCTATGCTTGGAATATCATGTTTCACTCAAATGAGAGAAAGAATCCGGAGTTCCGACATCCGTGGATAATCCAGAATCAGGGACGCTGTCTCGTTTGCCAAGGTGTCAAAAATCAGATGGGCTGGTCACCTAATGAGATTTAAAGATGACCGCTGGACTAGAGCTGTTACCGACTGGGTCCCATGGGATGTCAAAAGACCACGTGGCCGCCCACCTACCAGATGGTCAGACTTCTTCATCAAGATCATGAACGATCGGTTTGAGTCTCTTCATGTTCCCAGAGTGAACAGATGCCACTGGGCTACACTAGCACGCGACAGGGACAAATGGAGACGTTACTGGCACCCACTCGAGCAAATCGACGACTCACGGGAAGTTAAGTGATTAAGAATTAAATTTAGCTCATTGAACTTCATGTCTTCTAACTTAGTTCTCTTTCATTACTTTCCTCATCTGTTCAATAATTCACCCAAAGTCAAGTCCACCTTTGACATTGCATCACACCTGACTTTGAGAGTTGTGTACTGGATGTCTTTCTCACTTTACTGTATTCAAAATCATTTTGATCTTATTCTTCCACATGCATGTTATTCCTTCTGGAAACTGAATATCCAATCAGGTTTATGATGTACTTTGTGTATGATATCAAGTGATCTAATGTGGGAACTTGACCTCAAAAAAAAAAACGAGAAGAATGAAATTTATTATTTTAATTCATCAAAGAGAGAAGGAAATTCATGCAGCATAAGTAAGGGTAAGATAACTGTGATGCCCGCTCCTCTCTGGAAAGAAAGATGGCGGCTGCACGGGAGCCTTGTGGAAAGCGGGTTTGAGCCGGGCTCGGGGGAGCGGCGGGGACCTCATGGGAAGGGGGGCTTTGTGGGCCGTCCCCCACGCCCCACCGGGGTCGCCAGCTGCCCCCCACGAGCGGCTCTCCGGCACGACCACGACTCCAGGGCACAGAAACCAATCTCTTAACTATCTAACTTTTAATAGAAATTCTTCCAGGGTCAATAAGTAAAATAGCAGAAATTCAAAACCGCGCGGCCGCTATCGCGGCCACGCGACATCATTTTATTCTTAAACCAAGTTGTAGAAAGCAAATCATTTCACAACGCTGTTTCAGCATGTCTGATGGGGGGTGGGTGGGTCGTAAACTCTAAACAATAATTGTGCATCTTCTATCGAAATAATCTATCTAGTCAAAGTAGATAGAGTATTAACTAGAACTCATCTGCCTCACAAAGAATTGGGAGGGGTGGGAGGTGGGGGTCTATTGGGGTTAGGGGTTAAAAATGAGTCTTGGTAAAGGGAAATGTGTTTGGTATCTACATGACTGAGACCTAAACCCGAAAGCTCTGTAACTTTTCCCACAGTGATTCAATAAATAAATAAATTATAAAAAAAAAAAAAGATAACTGTGATGGGAAACAAAAATGTGTGAGGAATTCTAAAGCTCCACTTTGGATAATCAACTTAAAGTGAAGAGTCCCTGCAGCTAAGAACTGAAGAATAGTCTTAAGCTAGGACAATGTTTCAATTTTTTTTTTTCAAAAGACTTATCCCGATGATGTTTAAAAACTATAAGGGAAAACTGTGGCTGTAGGAGGAGCTAGGGGGAGAACACAGGGGCCACAGGGACTTGAGTTGCATATGAAATACTTCAGTTCAATCCCATGTACCACACAGCCTCAGGCACTTCTAATTATAGTCCTGTAGGTCGAATATTACTGTGTGTTGCCTTGGATGTGGCCAGGCATCACGAAGCCTGAGTAGCACCAGATCCTGGTACCCTAAGATTGAACTGTCTTGCTGGGGGTGACCACTAGGCCCCCTGAACATGGCTTGGGAGCCACCATCATCCAAAAGAAAACAAATTAATAGCAGCAGAGATATCTGATTTCATCGATACTGCTGATGACAAATATAATTTGAATTTTTAAAAGAAGATTAATGATCCAATTCAGTTGTATTATTGACTTTACAGTGGAAAGTAAACCAAATAAGATGTGTAGCTGGCTTTAGTTAAGATGAAAAGGAGAAGGAAAAATTTACTTTAGGGGCTGATTCTTCACTAATATTGTATCCAAATATACATCCACTGTGGATTCTTAGCAATAGAAGTCTGAATTTGTTGTACCAAGAGTCTCAAATAAGATTTATATTTTTGTCTCAACTTCAACTATTTATGGTTATTATGTTGTGCTCCTAAACATCAATAATTAATCATTAATGGAAGTGTTTGACCCCTGAGATGTTTTCTTAAAAGGTAGCCATCACTATCTTTGCTCTTCCAAAAATCTTCTGCTAGGAACTCAGATATGAAATTTTAACTTTATCAGAAAACTATGATCATGAAAACAAGGGTGAAACACTGGAGAAGACATGCACTCACATGCCTCTATGGCCTGTCTATGTTCAGGTTTATTTTCATGAGGAAATGAAATTTTATTTCTGAATCACCCACAACCAAAAGAATCTGATCTGATCTGCAACATAATCCACTAAGCAAATAGGAGTGCCATTTGTTGGGTTCCAACCTCAGGCTCTTCATACAAGAAATATGAAACCCATCCATAGACAAAGATAAAAAGAGATCAAAGAAAAAGGAAGGCCAGATTTGGTAGGTAGCTGTTTTAATAAAACCAAGGGAACTTACTTGCAAGGTTTTATTTTGGATGGCTGCAAGTTGAGAGAGTGTTTCATGGTCCTGGCCAAAACTCAGTAGTTTATATAGAGGCTTTAACTGTGTTTAGCCGCATATGTAGTCCCAATAGTCTCAAGAACTTATTACCCACCACATTTTCTCAAAGTTATATCCTTGCATCTATTTCCAGCAACACACAGCAACAGCTGTTTCCAAGGAAATAAAATGAGGGTCTGATTATCGAGTCATCCACTCCTCCATTCAAGTGGTGATCGCAATCGCTTCTCAGTCTTATGGCTAAGATCAAGTGAAAAAGTGGTTGCACTCATTTGGTTTCCTTCCCCAATATTATTAACTGGGAGGGAAAAGACTAGAGGAAATTTGGGTGGTGGGAGAGCCACTAGTAGTTACTGTGATGATGTACAGCTTAAGGCTCAGAGATGGTAAAGCAGACAAATATGCAAGACATAGTGTCTAATGTATCTCTGAATTAAAAATATGTCCTGGAGATGCAAAAAAGTATAGTAGATATGACATCTGCACTTGCATATTAATTGCAGCACTGTTTACAATAGCCAGAATTTGGAAAAAACCTGAGTGCCCGGGAACAGATGACTGGTCAAAACAACTTTGGTACATCTACAAAATGGAATACTACACAACTGTTAGAAAAGATGAAGTCATAAAATTTGCATATAAGTGGGTCAACATGGAGAGTATCATCCTAAGTAAAATGAGTCAGAAAGAGAAGGACAGACATAGAAGGACTGCACTCATTTTTGGAATATAAACAGAATGGAAACATCCAAGAATAGTAGAGATAAGGACCAAGAGGATTGTTCCACGGCTTCTAAGCTGGTCTCACATGTTGGGAAAAAAGGCAGCTCAGATAGAGAAGGAACTGCTAAGAAAAGGGTGCTTGGAGGGCCCCCTCGAGATGGGAGATACGTGCTGAAAATAGACTATAGACCAAACATGATGGCCACTTAATATCTGCATTGCAAAGCACAACACCCTAAAGGAGAGAGAGAGAGTAAAAGTGAATGTGCCTGCCATAGAGGCAGTGGGGAATGGGGGGGAGGTAGGAGGGATACTGGGAACATTGGTGATGGAGAATGGGCACTGTTGAAAGGATGGGTACTCGATCGTTTTATGACTAAAATGTGAACACAAAAGTTTGTAAGTCTGTAGTACCACTTGTATGTAGATTTCATAACTTCATCTTTTCTAACAGCTACATAGTACTCCATTGTGTAAATGTACCAAAGTTTCTTTAACCAGTCATCTGTTCTCGGGCACTCAGGCTTTTTCCAGATTCTGGCTATTGTAAAGAGTGCTGCAATGAACAAACATTGCAGATGTCACTTCGACTATACCTTTTTGTCTCTCTGGGATATATTCCCAGGAATACTATAGCTGGGTCAAATGGGAGATCAAATTCTAATTTTTTGAGAATCGTCCATACTGTTTTCCAAAAGGGCTGGACCAGGCAGCATTCCCACCAGCAGTGAAGGAGGGTCCCTTTCTCGCCACATCCACGCCAGCACCGGTTGCTTTTGTTCTTGTGGATGTGGGCCAGTCTCTGTGGTGTGAAATGATATCTCATTGTTGTTTTGATCTGCATCTATCCGATGATTAGTGATGTAGAGCATTTTCTCATGTGCCATTTTGCTGTTCGGATTTCTTCTTTGCGAAAGTTTCTGTTCATTTCCTCGCCCCGTTTTTTGATGGGGTTGGGTGATTTCTTCTTGTGGAGTTCAACCAGTACCTTGTATATCCTTGATATCAACCCCTTGTCAGATGTGTATTTGGTGAATATCCTTTCCCATTCTGTAGGCTGTCTTTGTATTTTGGTCACTGTTTCTTTTGAGGTGCAGAAGCTTCTTAGTTTAAGATAGTCCCATTTGTCTATCTCTGTTTTCACTTGCTCGGCCAGTGGTGTGACATCTTTGAAGATACCATTAGCTTCAATATCATGGAGAGTTTTGCAACTTTGTCTTCAATAAACATTATGCTAAGCGAAATGAGTCAGAAAGAGTGGGGTAGACACAGAAAGATTGCATTCATCTGGGGAACATAAAGCAACAAAAAGGGAGACTAACACCCAGGAATGGCTGAGATTAGTACCAGGAATTCTGCTCCATGACCTGAAGGCCAGTCACACATGCTAGGTGAAAAGGAAGCTCAGATAGAGAAGAGAGCACCAAATAAAGGGTGTTGTGAGGACCCTCCCAGGGTGGGAGAAGCATGCTAAAAGTAGTCTATAGACCAAACATGATTGCCACTCAGTGCCTCTCTTGCAAAACACAGTACCCAAAAGAAGAGAGAGAGAACAAGGGGTAATGCCCTGCCAAAGAGGCAGGGTGGGGCAGGGGGGATGGGGGGTGGGAGGGATGCTGGGATCCGTGGTGGTGGAGGATGGGCACTGGTGGAGGGATGGATACTTGATCATTGTATAACTGAAACCCAAGCACAAAAATGATAAGTCTATAACTGTACCTCATGGTGTTTCAGTAATAAAAAAATTTTTAAAAAGTTTGTAAGTCTGTAACTGTACCACATGGTGATTCATAAAGAAATAAAAAATAAATAAAATAAATAAATTTAAAAAATTAAAAAAGAATAAATGAGATTTCTTGGCATGCCATAGGCAATTAATTCAAATAAGAAAATTAAATGGAACATCCTGATCTGCACCAGGCTGTCTTCACTGAGGCAACTCAGACAGGGGTGGATTGAGTTTCCCTCCCTAGTCCAACTGAGCCCCAGCAACTGAAAACCTCCAGAATCCGATCACTGCCATAATTCACTGCTACTCTCCACAGGTTCCAACAAGTTTCACCCATGAGAGAATCTGCAGGAAAACCCAGATATGTGGGAGCCATGACTGAAATATCCAAGCTCTCTTGGAGTGGGAATGGGCTTCTCCCAGCTCCCAAGTTTTCCAGTAGCTTTGCAGTCACACCCTCAGACTCCCCCAGCGCCATTTAATCTCATCAACAGCCATGATCCAGATATTCCGATATAATTGAATCTGCTCTAAATTTTAGAATTCCTGGAGTGTGTTCATAACCTTCATACTCTATACCATTGAGGTACCAAGAGTAGCACACACTTGATTGGCTTTAATAAATATGTTAGTAATCACTTAAATAAGGGCTTAATGACTCCAAAATGAAATACAACAGTCTTCACACACTTTCCTCTAAGGAAACTTTTGGATCATCTTCAGCAGATTTTCATAACAAAAATTAATGGTTTTGGTTCTGCTTTGAGGGGCATGTTTTGGAATTTAGGGTGGCAACATTTGAAATATGATGGTGGGAAGCTGCAATGTTGGTGGGACTGGTGTTTCAATCTTATATGTAATAAATTATTGTGAACGACTTTATAAAAATAAAATTAAATTAAAAAAGAAAATTAAGTGGCTCCATATATAGATTGATTGCAACACTATCAGAATCTCAGATGGCTTCTTCATGAGGACTTGAAAAGCTCTTGCTAAAAATCTATGGGAACACAAAGAGGCCAACAATCTTTTTAAAGTACAACCAATTGGGAAGACTAATAATTTTCTATTTCAAAATGTAATACTAAGCTACTATAGTCAAGAGAGCATAAAAATGGCATCAGTGACATATCAAACCATTGAATAGTATTGAAAGTCCAAAAGTAAACTTTTTCTTCTTTGGTCAATGGACTCTTCAATGGGATTCTGAGAAAAATCCAATGGAAAGAGAGCTTAGTTTTATAAAACAAACAAACAAAAAAGATGGCCTGGAGACAGTGAGATAGCCACACGCAAATAATGAAATTGATCATTTACCTCACATCAATTGAGTTTGATGTGAGTTTCCAATAAAAAAAAACGTGGGCATGCAGGACTCAAGCGTTCAGTGGCCAAGAGCTGCCTGTGGAGGACGGACAATGGGCAATGGACAGGCAAAGGACTTGGGGAATAGAGAAACTGGGCCCGGGTGCCAGGTAGATCAGTAAAGTTTATTTCTCTCTCTTCCCCAGCATAGTCCAGTCTCTCCCCTTACAGGACAATTGTAGTCGTAGTTTTGGTCATAGTCCCAGTCATAATAGTTCCACCATCCTAGTCTCCTTGTAGACCTCAAAGTCCTCTCTCCCTCATTACATTTTCTTTCTCCTCTTGTAATTTCATAGTCCTCTACTTCCAGACAATGCTGTCATCTAATCCTCCTTCTAGTCCCCAAAGACCTCAAAGTCCCAAAGTCCCAAAGTTTCAGTTCTTGGGGCTGGAGCGATAGCAGAGCGGGTAGGGAGTTTGCCTTGCACGTGGCCGACCCGAGTTCAATTCCAAGCATTGCATATGGTTCCCTGAGCACTGCCAGAAGTAATTCCTGAGTGCAGAGCCAGGAGTAACCCCTGTGCATCACCAGGTGTGACCCAAAAAAGAAAAAATGTCTCAGTTCTCATGCTTCCCCCTTTCCCCTTAAAGCATACTTATATAGGAATCATGAAGTGTGGGGTACACATAGGTGGGGTTGAATATTGTCATAACAACAAACAGAGGTAAAGAGGTAAAACCACTCTTCTACGAGATTAACACAAGGACAAAATCTCATCTTAAGTTATACTTAGCTTGTCTACTTTCAATGCCAGGGTACCTTACAGCTTGCCCTGGGATCATTCAGTCCTTTCTTGGGACATGCTTTTGGAGTGCTAGGAAATAAGGGTAACTAAGGCTTAGGTCAAGTAAATATGGATGCCTAGACGTAAATATTATTTTGGAGTCAATTAACTCCCATGTTACAAAGCATAGAATGAACTGTCTTCTGTGTCTATACAAAAAGGACATTGCTAAATAAACTATGCAAATGACATAAAGGAAATAGAAAAGCAATATAGGATTATTAATGCTTGATGGAATTGAGTGTGCCTCAGAGGCACTGTCATGAGAGTAGCTGAATAAATCTTAAGCTCCCTGCGGGAGGAGCAAGGACAACCCATTGTTGTCCAACAATCACTCACCAAGGCATTCTCAGAAAGTCACAAATTTCTACCACTTCTGGACCCAGACCTGAATGACACAGCTCAGGCAGCTCTGAATTCTGAGATAGCAGGGCAAATGATGCATAGCCGACTCTTGGCAATCAGAATCTCTATGTCTATCAAGAGAAAGGTACACTTGCTCCTGCCAAGCAGGCTATCTTCCAGGTTCAGAGCTCCCTTACTATGCATCCTCCATATGAAAAGTGAAAAAATCCCTTAAAGCCAGACCTCTTTGGCTCCATGCAGGGAAGAGAAATAGACACTCTGCAGGGACAGTGCTCCCTTATGTTTCTCCCTTCCAAGTTATCAGATACTGCTCAGCATGGGAGAGCTAAGGCCTTCCCGTGAAATCTAACTTCAGAGGACTGACATGACTTCTTCAGAGTGGGTCTAATTTGGGGAGTTTGTTGGGTCCTCAAGAAGTCTATTGTTCCATGGTCAGGACCCCATCTTACCTATCACTAGGAGTCTGAATGACGAGTCACACAACAAGCAAGTGCTCAGTTTTTCTTGCACATCAACCTTCCAATATCAGCTCTCCTGGCCTGTTGGATAGACCCTACCCCTGCCCACGAAACCATCCTCCCTTAGCTAGCAATTTTCCAAACTGGGGAACTCATAGGGTTTGCAAGCAAAATCAAGTTTAAATGGCACTTCATCAATAAAAATTACATCACTAATAAGGATCTTGTTCAGTAAGTTATAGAAATACTTTAAGAACTCAATAATTAAAAGTCTTAAAGATGTGAATGGACATTTATCCAAGAAGACGCACAAATCCCCAAAGCTCATGGGAACATTATAGTCTCTAGGAACTCAAAGCCCTCATATACCATTCCACACTCACAAGAATGATTGTAATCAAAATAATATATAATTGTCACGATCATCTTGTTGTTTGTCGATTGTCTTGAGCAGGCACCAGTAACGTCTCCTTTGTCCTAGCCCTGAGATTCTAAAAAGTGCCACATTTAAGGCTCTTTCAGGTTAGGAGAATGAAACCCATCATTGTTACTGGTATTTGGCATATAGGTTACACCACGGGGAGTTTGCCAGACTCTGCCGTGTGGGCAGTTTACATTCTGCCATGTGGTAGCCTGCCAGGTTGTCCAAAGCAAGAATGAGATAATAAGATGTCTTCCGGGAGCTGGGTTTTATAGTCCTAAAATGCTAGGAACTAAATATTTTCTTCTGCCAAAAACATCTACAAGGGCTTAGGAGAGAGTTCAAAGGAATGGAGCAAAAGCCTGGCACTTGTAAGGCCTGGAGTATGACCCCCAGCTCCCCACAGCTTCTGGGGGACCCTGGTGGCCTTGGCAGCACATCACTCACCCAAGCTTCAAGCAGGCCGGTACCAGTGGAGGCCCCTGAACACTGCTGGGGAAAGCACCCAACTATGATATGCATTCGTATACTCACGTGCACGTGTAACTAAAACACCGAATTAGTAAAAGCTGTGCTTTTTACCACCTATCAGTTGCTACAGATACATCAAGTATGTATTCTCATACCTGCCTTAAAACATTGGTTATTAGAGGGCTATAGAGATAGTATCAGAGATAAGGAGTATACCTTGCATACCATGGAACCTGGTTTGATCTCTAACATAACATGGCACCTCAAGCAACACCATATATAATTGTCATATAGACATATAATTGTTGGTAGGAATGTGGATAATTAGAATCTTCATACATTTGTAGCAAGAATGAAAATAATGCAGCCAATGTTGTTTGAGTATAATCTAGCAGTTTTTTAAACATAAATCGCAAAGTTACCATATGACCCAGAATTTCAGTGCCTCAATATGCACCCAAGGGAAATTTAGACTCACTAATAAATATTTATAGAAATTATTAATCTTAATGGACTGGAGCGATAGCACAGCGGGTAGTGTGTTTGCCTTGAATGCAGTCGACCCAGCCGACCCAAGTTTGATTCTTTTGCCTTGATTCCTCTGCCCCTCTCGGAGAGCCCTGCAAGCTATCAAGAGAATCTCACCCGCATGGCAAAGCCTGGCAAGCTACCTGTAATGTATGTATTCGATATGCCAAACACAGTAACAACAAGTCTCACAATGTTACTGGGCCGGCTGGAGCAAATTGATGAACAATGGGAGGACAGTGATAGTGACAGTGATTAATCTTAGCATCCTAAGAGCACATCTGTCCTTCAACTGAAATTAAAAATATATATATTTATATTTACTTTCTGTACAATGATCCTCAAACAGTGTCATTTCATTTCATTCCAGCTGTTTTGTTATATCACTTAATCACTTAATCCCCGTTATTCATCGATTTATTCGAGCGGGTGCCAGTAACGTCTCCATTCATCCCGGTTGCGTGCTAGCGTAGCCCAATGGTATCTGTTCGTTTTAGGAACATGTAGAGCCTCAAACCGATCATTTAGGGTCTTGACGAAGAAGTCTGACCATCTTATAGGTGGGCGTCCATGTGATCTTTTGATGTCTCGTGGAATTCAATCAGTAATGGCTCTAGTCCAGCGGTTGTCTGTAAACCTCATTACATGTCCAGCCCATCTGATTTTTGATGTCTTGGCAAATGAGACAGCGTCTCTGATTCTTGAGCGTTGACGAAGATCAGAACTCCGGATTCTATCTCTCATTTGAGTGAATCGTGATATTCCAAGCATAGTTCTTTCGATTCCTCTTTGAGAGACCCGAATAGTGTTCTCATCCTGTTTTCGTAGGGTCCAGGTCTCTGAGGCATATGTTAATGCAGGAAGAATAGTGGAATCAAAGAGATGTGCTCGTAGTTGGAGGTTCTTTGTCCTTTTAGTTATTTCTTCAATGCTCTTGAAGGCATTCCAAGCCGCTCTCTTCCTCCTGCGTAAAAGCCATCAAGGATGACCTCAAAAACAGGAGAGCAGCAGTACTGGTAGATGCAGCAGAAGCTGGGAAAAACATTCGTAATGCCCGCCTGTCCTTCACCAACTACAAAACCAAGATGACTGCCCTCCGACATCATGATGGATCTATCACATCTTCCAGAAGGGCAATGGAGAAGATTATTCATGAATTCTACTCAGATCTCTTTAATAGCCACATCCACTTGCCCACATACCACATACCACATGATGGATATGTCGTTCCCAATGTTCTCCCTTCCGAAATCCAACATGCCATCTCGTCGGTAAAGAAACAAAAAGCACCTGGCCCAGACAAGATCAGACCTGAACACCTGAAGAACTTACCATCAGTACTCATCAATACATTAGCTCGACTCTTCACACGCTACCTGTCTGAATGCAAGGTTCCATCCCAATGGAAAACCAGCAAGACTGTACTACTATACAAGAAAGGAGACATCCACGACATTGGCAACTATCGCCCAATCTGCCTATTGTCTGTCATCTACAAACTATTCACTCGAGTCATCCTGAATAGGATTAGCAGAACACTAGATGAAGGACAACCATGTGAACAAGCTGGATTCCGAAAAGGATTCAGTACCATCGACCATATCCACACAATAACCAAGCTCATTGAGGTATCTCGGGAGTTCAAGATGCCGCTCTGTCTAACGTTCATTGATTTAAAGAAGGCCTTTGATTCTGTTGAGACGGAAGCGGTCATGGAAGCCCTAGCCAATCAGGGCGTACAAACTCAATACATCAGGATCCTTCGTGAGCTCTATTGCGGATTCACTACCAAGATCTCACCATTCTACAAAGAAGTAATCATCCATATCAAGAGAGGGGTTCGGCAGGGTGATACCATTTCACCAAAACTCTTCAGTGCCACCCTCGAGAACATCATGCGACGACTAGAATGGGAAAACATGGGAGTGAAGATAGATGGTCGGCAACTACACCACCTCCGCTTTGCTGATGACATCGTTTTAATAACACCAAACATCAGCCAAGCGGCACAAATGCTTGCGGACTTTGACCGTGAGTGTGGAAAGGTTGGACTACAGCTGAATCTTACGAAGACAATGTTTATGAGAAACAGCCTTGTTCCTGACGCTCCATTCACTCTCAACGGAACCACCATCTCCGAATGCAACAGTTATATATACTTAGGTCGAGAAATCAACATGATGAATGACCTGGCACCTGAGTTTTGTTATAACATGACTAAAAAAAAAAAACAATCTTCTTTCAACCAGGCCTTCTATGTATGTGGAGCTTGCAAAGAATTCCCAGAAATTCATAGGCTTTGCCAACCACATCTCAAATTTGTTGCCTGTTTGATGTATTGGCTTCATTAAATTGTCCCATTTTGACTGAGTCCAAGTGAGTCTGCATTGGAGTACTCTATGATAAAATAATGTCCTGTGAAAAGTTAGTTTCCACCTTTGGCCTGAGTTGCCAGAATAATTTCTGCCTAGTTGTAACTCTGGGCTGAAATAAGAAGATAGAAAATTAGATGAATGGAATGAATATATGAACGAACTGATAAATACAATTTACTATTCGGCATTAAAAGTGCTTGGAGCTTTAAGTTCGGTGATTTTTGTGATCAAAAATATTCCAAGAACACAGTTCATGCTTATATCAATTGACCTATAATAAATTTGCTTTAATTATTGTTGGTTTATTTAACTTTGCAGTTTCCAAGAACCCATTAACTTTGAAGTTAAATGAGAAATTGCTATGTTTGAAAATGAAATTACACGATTTAAATAGGAAATTATATGGTTTGTGAATTAAATATCAAAAAATCATTTAAAGATAAAGAGAGAAGCTTAGAGTTTTAGTTGACAAATGTACAATTTTAGTGTCTGTCTAGAAGTTATTAGTGCCCATTTTTAATAGAGGTTGCCTCTCTTTAGCTTATGAGAACTTTCATCCAGTTCTTAAAAGCTCAGTGTCTTTTCTTATCTTTCTTTTTCACAAACCTGTAAGCAACTACATATTAATGGTTTATTTACACAAATTTTTAATTTTGAACTATATTTACCCCAAGTTAGTGTTTTAATTTCTTAAAAAGAGTAAATTACAAAGAAAGAGAGAATAAACAAACCAATCTCAGGTGGATAAACCAAAAATGCAGCCAAAGATGCAGATCGAAAAATAGCTGATTTGAATCCACAAATTAGCTTATATTTTATTATGTGTCCCCAATATCAAACATCTCAGGAGCCTTTAATGCTGATATTTGAGCTTATATGAGCATTAAGAATAAGCATGTTTTTGAGTATTTAAAACACACTAAATATGTAACAATTCCTAAGTACCTATCATATGCAAATTATATGAAAATAGAAGACCTCACTTATTTCATTGGTAATTATCAAATAAACAATTTTCTTACTCTGAAAATGGTACTTATAAAAAAATATGCAGGGGCTGGAGTGATAATAACGAAAGTAGGGTGCTTGTCTAGCACACAGTCGACCAAAGTTTCATCCCCAGCATCTTATGTGGTTTTCAGCAGAAGGTCCCTGAGCATAGAGTAGCAAGTAATCCCTGACCACTGCCGGTGTGACCCCAAAATGAAAGAAAACGTAAATAAAGGAAATAGGCATATATTAATTGCCTCTTTTACATTTAGAATTTTTTAAATTATTTTTGAGAGTTAAATCTATTAGTAAAGCCTATTATAAGTGATATTTTGTTATGACTATACAATTTTCTTATAGTCTGCATTTTCATAATTACTTCTTTCTAAATTTATTTCACTTTTTTTACTGTATCTGTTACAGGTGTGTCTCTTACAAACATCAAATGTATTTTTAAAATATTTTTGGATCTTTTATTCTTCATTGTGAATAATTACATACTTTTAATTTTTATTGTGAAATTTCTAAGTTTCACTATTAAGAAGAAAAGATTCACAATTTATGAAGAAAAAAAGTAAAATAAAATCCCCAATGTTCACCAGAAAAAAGTCACTTGCTGACATTTTATTTTTTCATTTATTGTCATCTACCTAGATAAATAACAATACAGACAGGTGTTCCTAGTCAGACATATTGGCGGGTATGATACTCTCAGTAGCCTGCCGGGTTCTCTGAGAGTGAGAACTAGAGAATAAGAGGTCGCATGGTCCTATTTGTGGCCATGCGCTTCCGGGAGCTTGGTTTTATAGTCTCTGGATGGCCGTTGATGGGGTTACACGGCAGTTGGTGGGTGTAACTGTCTAGCTACTGGAAGGTGTGGGAGGCCCAGTCCCGAACCAAGCAGGCTTGGAGATCTCAGCCCCAGGTCCTGCACACCTGGGTTCCTCTGCCAGTTCCTCGTCCACGCATGTGGAGAGTGGTCTCAGCATGGCTTTGGCTGGGTCCCAGAGGTCTTCAGTTGTCGGGGCTCTGCTTGGAGCTGAGAGGGAAACTCAACCCGCCCTCCTCCAAGGGGCCCTGGTGAGGACAGCCAGGCGCGGGGACAGGAGACTCTGCCTTGTTCTCTTCCAGGAGTTTGGTTTTAGAGTCTCTAAATTATATTTAACTAAAATACTAAAATAAAAGTTGAGCACTATTCATCTGTACAAATTGTGCAGTTTGCTGAAGCATAAGTGAAACTCAAGAGTATGTTAAGTGAAATAAACTAGAGGGAAAAAAAGAAAAATACCATATTTCACTCATCTATGGCATGTAGAGTTACAAAAATAAGAAAATAAACAATATTGAACAATGATAAACCCTTGGTCTCAAAATTTAAAACTCAAACTACCAAACATGGAATGGGTCTGGTGGTGGTGGATGCTTTGACTATGTGTATCAATAGTATAAAATTTAGCACTACTGTAGCCTTGCTACCTAACTCTGAACAAAATGATTACTTAATTTTAAAAAATATATGTTTAAAAGTACTTTAGGACATTTGCCTTGCACGCAGCCAACATGGCCGACCTGAGTTCGATTCCTCCGCCCTCTCAGAGAGCCCGGCAAGCTACCAAGAGTATCTCGTCCGCACGGCAGAGCCTGACAAGCTACCCATGATGTATTCGATATGCCAAACACAGTAACAACAAAGTCTCTAATGGAGACAGTACTGGGCCCGCTTGAGCAAATCGAGGAACAACGGGAGGACATTGACAGTGACAGAATAAGCTAAAATATGCTATTTAAGTTCTTTTCACTAAATATTCAATATAGATCTAATGGAAGATTTGCATGATACCTGGAAGATAAAACAGTAAAATTTTATATTCAGAATTTAAAGATCCACATGACGATGGAAAGCTAGACTATGTTAATGGATCAGAAATTCCATATCGTAAAGTGTCCATCATTCCTAAAGCAATTTCTAGATTTAATTCAATTGTATTCAAAGTCCCAAAAAAGGAATATATGCAAATACATGCAAGCATGTGAATGCTGTGTGTGTTTGTATATTTGGTTATGTTGATGAACTTAACCTAGTTTATAAGAAAATGAAACACATCCACTTTGAATGAAAATCTTGAAAAAGGTTGCTAGCGTATGTATACTACCTTTTCTTAAAAAAAAACACTAAACTTATGAGTGTGGCATCGGTGTGTGTGTGGGGGGGGATAATGAAGTGAAGTAGTATTCCTGAAAGTTTCAGTGCTGTGAACCAACACTGCCCCAATTAAAATATGTTTTAAATAAGTAAATAAATCACGTATTTAAATATATTACTTCTATGCAGTTTTATGATACAGAAATGATGTTTCTAAGAGTGTATCTTTTTTTACTGTTACTCATTCAAACCTGTTTCACTTGTCCTTAGTTATCTTCCTCACTACACTATTTCAAAGTAAGCAATTACATATCAACCTCTAATTTTTCATAATACAGAAAGTTGTGTCCAATGTTCATTAATATCTTCCAACTGATGATATTGTCTTCTCTTCATTTCAATTTTTTAGAGAAGAAACCACACTCAGCAGTGTAGAGTGACCACCCTTTATTTGGTGCTTAGGAATTTCTTCGGATGGAGCTTCAGAGACCAAGAGAGGACTAATACAAATTTCCTGCATGTAAAGCATGTGTTTATTCCAGCCAGTTGAAATATCTCTCCAGTTCCTCCATTCTTCACAGAAATCACCTTTCCCATCAATGATTATGCATCATGTCATCAAAGAAGTGTTTTCACAGAATTATTTATTACTATTATTAGATTTCTACTGAATTTGACAACAAATAAATAAGTAAAATAATCCAAATAAATGGCAGTCAGATGTTCAGTACCTTCCCTGACTTATACAGCTTGCAGAATGTCTCTCTGGAAGGTTTATTGTAGCCAAATACCAACCCCCTGGTTCTTTTGCACAGCTTGTAAGCAAATGTTAGTGTGTGGATTAGATTTACATTTTACTCATACAAGAAAAGAGCGAGAGAGAGAGAGAGAGAGAGAGAGAGAGAGAGAGAGAGAGAGAGAGAGAGAGAGAGAAAGTTATAGTACTGAGAAGGCATAAAAAAGGTTTATTTTGTAGCAATAGAAAAACAACTGCCTGGTTAGAGATGAACATGACTGATGGGATTTCCGTGGTAGCCTCCAAACACTTAATCTTAGCCAAATATAAATGTGTTGAATTTATTACATTTGAGTTCTGAAATTAAAAAGTGGCCATCTGTGGCACATGTGTGTGGTACACGAACAGTAATATATTGTGGACAAGCTCAATATGAACCAAAGGATACTGTGGTTGTGATATGGCAAGCACCCTCCCACACCAAAGGAACTCAGTGAATTGGATGGGTCCAGAAGAGACTCCTTTCCTGGCTTTCTCTTTTTCCGAAACAGTGTACAATATAAAGGAAATATTTACTAATAATTGATTCGATGTATCCCTATAAAAGATTGTTCAGACTAAATCTGGAAATGCAGTTCACTGAAACAGAACAAACAATTCAATAAAACTAAATTCTAGGGGGAAAATATCATGTGTCAGACAAAAGAAATGAAAAGAAAATGTTACCCTCCCAATTTTTTTTTGGAAAAATAAGATATGAAGGTCAGCGTTGTGAAGGTTATTCCACTGGGATTTTCAGACAGATGTTAGGATCAAATTATTTACATATATATACATATTAATCTGTGAGATATATACATATATCTCACAGATGGAGTTGCATTTTGTAACTCAAGGAGAAAAATAACATTTTCAATAATAAATAGAATGTATCTAAAAATAATTTTTGCAGCAAATCCAAGAGACTAGGGTTTATATAACAAGAATGAAGATATGACATGTTAATAGAAAACTATTTTTTCTTTGTAATTTTTACAAAGGGAACACTTAATAGAAAAACAGGGGTGCAGCTGCCAAGGACTGGAGACCAGGAAGCTTATATAAGCTTGCTTAATTTCAGTGAATTTTACTCATACTTAGAACTGTCTGCATGCAGGAAATAGATAACAAGTTAAAATTCTTGTACTGGTATGACATCACTATAATAGCAGAAGTCAAGCTATTATTTCAGTGGCTTTCTTTTGCAAGTAAAATCCCATCTAGACAAGATATTGTGTCAAAAACAAAATTCATTCACAACCATAGACTCTAAAATCTCCAAATACTAAACAGCTGACTTTAGTGAGTTATTCACGAGGATATTCTTTTACAGAAAATTAGTGGAGTGGGAACCAACATATTAGCATATTATTAGCTACTGAAGATGCCTAATATTATTTATTCCAAAATAGATCTTCTAGGATACTGTGAAAAAAGATAAGGAGCAAAAACAAAGATAAAGGGATTTTTTAATGACTATAGGGAGAACACCACTGAATTAACGTATTATCTTACATAACTTTTCAATTATAAATTATTAAAAACCAGTTTAATTGTGCAAAGAATTTAAGTTTCCACAAAAATAGAAATAATCACTGATCAATTAGAGGTATTTTTAAATAAAAAAAGAAATTAAATTTTAAACAGTGAGCAATGGGTATTGTTGCTTAAAAAATGCTAGCAAATCAATGATTAGAGAAAATAAGCATTTTGTGCCATGAGTATAGGATCTGTTTGGAGACCAACTTAGCTGGAAAGTGAATTGTATGCATATATACAACATATTCAGTTATCTTTACAAAAACCTTTGTGTAGAACATGCACATAAAATAAGCGCCTGCATATGTAATCAGTGGTTATTTAATTTAGATCACGGTTTCCTTGCGTTTTACATTTTTGTTGATGCTTTTTTCTTATTACATAAGCCTTATTTGTGTGGGAATTTTTGTCAAAGGAGTAAGTATTATTTTTCATGTTTTTTTTTCTCACTTTGGGCTAAAGTCTTATTCTGGCTCTGTGCTTAGGAATCGCTCCTGGTAGTGTTGGAAGGACCATATGTGGTGCCAGGCACCAAACCAGAGTCAGTCATTTGCAATACCTTAACCCTTATACTATCTTTCTAGCCCCTAACCAAATATTTTTAATTGCTCCATTCTTATTTGTCACTGTTACAAAATAACTATATTTTCTTTCTCATTGGTAAACATAACAGTCTTTTCTGTCAATCTCTTACACAAAAGCACACAAAAACTAATATGTTGCTTTTGCTATTGTTGTTTCATTAATCTAAACATTTTGAAAACTGTGTTTACATTATTCACTAGTTCAGGCACTGTTTCTAGTTAGAGAAGGTTTCAAATTTGGTCTCATCTTTATAATAACTTTGGTTTTGAATAGTTCCACGATTCATGTTCTGGATATATAACCAACTGTCCTCAGATGGGCACGGTTGTCCTAGAAAATGGTGGAAATTGGGGATGGGGGGATGGGGGTGGGGGGGGATATTATCCATGGTGGTGGAAAATGGGCACTGGTGGAGGGATGGGTATCTGATCATTGTATAATAGAAACCCGAGCACAAAAATTTTTAATAAAGAAAAGAGAAGAAAAAAGAAAGAAAATGGTGGAAATTGAATATTTTCACAACATTCTAAATGACCAAATATTTCAAGGTAACATTTCTGGAATGCAGTTAAACTTACTGAGCAATGATGTCTTCATAGGCGGAGCGATAGCACAGCGGGTAGGGCGTTTGCCTTGCACGCGGCCAACATGGCCAACCCGAGTTCGATTTCTCCGCCCCTCTCGGAGAGCCCGGCAAGCTACCGAGAGTATTCGATATGCCAGACACAGTAACAACAAAGTCTCCAATGGAGACGTTACTGGGCCCGCTCGAGCAAATCGATGATCAACGGGAGGGCCTTTACCTTTACCTTTTTTAATGTCTTCATAAGAACCTGTTCTGCATACATTTATTTTAAACATACTTTTGGTGATGGTGATAGAATGGTCATAAATACCGATAATGAATCAAGAAAAATGCAGCATATTTATCAATGATATGTGGTATTAATACCATAAAAAGAACATATATATCACAAAAGATATATATCTTCCTTACTTTACTTTCTTAGTTCATCCCTGGACATTTTACAATTGCAACTTCTTTGATTTTTCAAGAGAAAAAATGGCTCAAGGAGTCAAATCATAGATTCTTTGTTTCAGCTTCCAAAAGATAATCTATTTGACAAGACTTAAAAGGTCCTGACCGAATGTTGGCCTGCAGTGAGTTCATACCTGAAAGAATTGATACATTTGACACAATTGGGTCACCACAAACTCAGCCTTACATGAAAATTCTGAAAAAGTTTAAAGTAAGCCTTGAGTGGAGAGAATACACTGGCAAGTACATTGATGCATTTGTGGGATTTTATAGCTTGTTTTGCAGCTTTATCATAAGTAAGTTATGAATTTATTTTCATAAACAATAAAAACTCCTGTTACTTAAGGGAAAATTAAAGAATGAGATGAGTCTCATGACAATTGCTGATGTCCAACATTTGATATATCCAAATCACTTATTGTGAGTTCCCATCCATGAGGTAACTGATGGCTCAAGCTTTTGACTTTTAATACTATTAACAACGTTCAGGATACTGAGAGGCAGCTCTTTTTGAATAGGTAGTCCATGATGAAAATGTTTTAGTTTTCAGTGAGGAACTAGAGCTGGTCCCTCTTTCCTCATAGTTTTTGTATTGGATTCCAAGATTTAAAGTAAAGTTCAAATACAAAGACAATTTAAATACAAAATTATAGGTTATAGTTATAAATAAAATTCTCTTGGAAAATAGTTTCTGACCTTCCTTTACGAGGTACAAAATACATCTTGACTTGGTCTCATCCCAGTGAAGCAGCAGTCAGGGATTCTGAAAATATTTCCAAAAATTCAGTGAGAAGTAAGGTAATGAAATTTGGTGTCAAGGGAAATGATTAGTAGAAAGAAGTGAGTTTTTAATGTCTATTTTTTTTATTTCATTGTTGCAGGAGAAAAAAATAGAAGAGGTAAAACATCAGAAGATTTAAGTACTTATAGAAAAATTATTATACTTCTGGCTACTTTATCAAAACACATTTTCCCTCAGAGAAGAAGAAATTTTATAAAGACATAAGAAATCCCTTTATTAAAACTCCTAAAATGGAATTTAATAAGTGAAACTGAGCTTTACTTATTTTAAAGAGGAAAGAGAATGGGTAGATTTGTCAGCACCTAATAAATAGAATACCCAAAGAAAACCAAGTTCAATTTTAAAGAATTCACAGAATGCTAAAATCCAGTTCTTGTAGCAGAAGTATGGTAAGCAGGTATCTAGGGTAAGATAGTAGGAGAAACCAAAGGGAACTCCAAATTCTAGTGCAAATAAGGGTGGCATCTATGCATGGATCAATGACGTTGGGAGTTAAGAAGATGGCAACAGGAGTCAGTACACATGCACTGTCTTGGGTAAGTTATTTAAATTGAGGTTCCACTATTCATCCTGAATGAGCAAACCCTGTATGCTACTTTCCATAAGACCAAATGAGTCAACAAATACAGGGGCTCCATTTAAATTTTTAATTTCCAGTAGTGATGAGAAAAGAGGGATCAGCTACAATTCCTCACAGAAAACTAAAACATTTTCATCGTGGACTACCAAGTTAAGACAAGTGCAAGAGCCCCAGTCATCAAGACTTGTCAGTTACATGCCTTAAGACCCACTGGCCTAAGTTAGATGAACTCTAATTTTGCTGCAGAGAATTCTTTGCATATTTATATCCATAATTTGAATTAAATTACTTATGAGAATTTGTAATTGTGGTTTATCTTTGCTCATTAGTACCCAGAGTACCCATAGTACTGAATATGGCATAAATACAACCAAAAAGTCCTTCATATATGATAGCACCAAAAAGTTCAGAAGAACCAATCAACTTCATATTTTTGGAACTTTTCAAAATCTTCTTTTCCTTTTAAATACTAGCATGTGTTTAATACATTATACAAATAGAAGTTGCAAGTTTCTTACAAGGTCATTTTTGGAAGTTTCTAAAAATTGCTTGCAGACTTAGTTTCCTAAGTACATTCCTTACATCAACAGTGAGGTCTATGTCTTTATCTCATGCATATACAATAACTATAATATAAGGCACAGAAAATAGTATCCACTCCACTTGTGAGTTATAAGTAAGCTCTCACTGAACTGCAAAAAAATTAAAAATTAAAAAATAAAACAACAATTTGTCATTCAGATAAGATGACCACCATGGACCTATAATATAGTAAGTCCTTTTAGGTACGAATGCAAATATATGAAAGAACCTTAGTAAAAACTGACACAAAAAAGAATGACAAAGATGAAGCCATAATTTTCCAAACCGTCTAAATTTTGGTGTCATTTGATGCAATGATAAATTATAGGCATATCATCTGATCCAAATTTTCTACCCTAAGGTGAGGCTATTAGGTTAAATGACTAATAAAAAAGATATCTCTTACATGTTAGTCATATCTCAAGTAACTATACTTTGTTAACCAATATCTTTACCACTCTAATTTCAGTGCAGCGTTCTAGATTAATCTATATCAGCATAAAATAAATATCTGGATTCTTCAACATGAAAGTTTGCAGTGTACTCAAATGTACTCAGCCTAAAACTCTTGTATTTTTTCCTCTGTGGCAAAACAATTCCATATATTTTCAGATTTGCCTCAAGCGATAGGAATTTCAGAATTGTGTGTGCCTTCCTCTGAGCATAATCCTACTAGAAAACTCAGCCCTAAAATATATGCAACAGTTTGACATTTTATTTTATAACTAATCTCCCCCAAAATTATAAATCAGTGAAATTGTTTTTCTCTCACTCTATTTCTATTGTTCTAAAATACAATATTTCATTAACACCATTAACAATTGTTCTAGTCTACTTTTCTAACAGCCTCACCGCATTACTAGCTTATTTTATGGCTTTCATTAAATAGAGGTTCCTGAACTTTGCCATCTGTTCTATAGCCTAGCCAGCTCATACTCATCAACTGACTTTCTGAACCTAAATAAAAGTTAAAATTTGTTTCTTCATAACTGCATTTAATTGACTTTGCACCCCATATATAGAATGCATAACTTTAGCTATGGCCCCAACACTCTAAAACTCTAAAATTATACTTATAGAAATATTGAGCCAACGGAACAGAATATAGGATAATAAAATTCCATTGAAACCTTTGGAATATTTACCAACACATCCAGGGAATAAATATCAACAGTTCTATCATTTAATTCTAACCATTTTGTCTTGGTTAGGATTAAATACTGATGTAATTGAAATAATTTAAAGACATTTACCTATGGAAATTTGTGTTCTTTAGAGATTTTAAAAAATGGTAGTCAATGGGAATTTAGCATGATTTCCCTTGATTAAATGCATGCTAGTTCTTAGAGATTACATGTGTGTGTGTGTGTGTGTGTGTGTGTGTGTGTGTGTGTGTGTGTGAAAAACCGTTTACTAGTCATAGTGAAATCTTCTCTTAGAAATCTTGAGCCTTTAAGAGAGTACAGGGCTCCACTAGTCCAGCCTTTCTGGAAAACAATATGACAGTTCTTCAAAAACTAGAAATTGAGCATCCATATGACCTGCAATACCACTTCTGGGAATATATCCCAAGGATGCAAAAAAGCACAGTAGAAATGACATCTATACCTATATGTTCATTGCAGCACTGTTCACAATAGCCAAAATCTGGAAACAACCCACGTGCCCTAGAACAGATGACTGGTTAAAGAAACTCTAGTACATCTACACAATGGAATACTATGCAGCTGTCAGGAAAGATGAAGTCATGAACTTTGCTTATAAATGGACAGACATAGAAAGTATCATGCTAAGTGAAATGAGTCAGAAAGAGAGGGACAGATATAGAAGGACTGCAGTCATTTGTGGAGTATGAAACAACATAACATGAGGCTGACACCTAGGGACAGATACATTGCTCCATTACTGGAAGCCTGCCTCATGAGCAAAGGGGAGAAGGAAGCTGGAATAGAGAAGGGATCACTAAGAAAAAGATGGCTGGAGGAATCGGTCAGGATGGGAGATGTGTGCAGAAAGAAAGTGGATAAAGGATCAAACATGGTAAACTCTCGGAGTCTGTATTGCAAACCATAATGCCTATAAGTAGAGAGAGATTATCAGGAATCATGTCTGCCATGGAGTCAGGAGGAGGGTAGGAAAGGGGGAGCATATTAGGGATATTGGTGGTGGCAAATGCACACTGGTGGAAGGATGGGTATTTGATCATTGTGTGATTGTAACCCAAACATGAAAGCTTGTAACTATATCATGGTGATTCAATTAAATTTTTAAAAAAGATAGTACAGGGTTCAAGTTGCTTGCCTTGTTTGTGGCCAAGCCTCGATTAATTCCTGGCACTCTATATGACCCATTGAACACTTCTGAGCATAGAATCAGATAGAGATCCCTGAACACTGCCAAGTGTGACCAAACACCCTGTCCCACACCCCCTAAAAATCTGTTATTTGATTTTTCATTAAAAATTATTTATCTAACTTAAAATATCAAGCAATATTTATTAGATCAATTAATTAAATAATAGATTAAAGAATACACAAATTATTCCATTATGCCACTTTCTTTTCTTTATAAGAAGAAAAGTTAGCACATATGCCGCCCAAGCCCATGTGCTACTTGTGCCCATGTGGCTGAGCACGTGTCGCCCAAATCTCCCCTCTTGAGATGTGTATTTTCATGCTTTTGTGCCTAATTCTGGGATGTGTCTAGGGGCTCTCTCTGCCCTTGGAGAAGTGTGCATTCTCTCTTGAGTGCATTTCTCTCTCTCTCTCTCTCTCTCTCTCACACACACACACACACACACACACACACACACATCTCACACTCTCACTCTCTCTCCCTCAAAAATCCTCCAAATAAAATCTATTTATTCAAAAAAAGAAAGAAGAAGAAGAAGAAGAAGAAGAAGAAGAAGAAGAAGAAGAAGAAGAAGAAGAAGAAGAAGAAGAAGAAGAAGAAAGGTTAGCTATGCAATTAACTTGGTTATTTACTTTTCCCTTTTATTTGCCATACTCTACCAAGCCTCTCCCTGTTCATGAGAGCTGATCTCGTGGACTTTCTGAGTATTGTCTCTACAGTGCCAAAAATAATATCCAAGCCATAAGTATAACCACTGCATAAAGACATACTGAATGAAGAAATTTGATTTAATTATCTCAGGTCTGTCAAACTCACTCACTAACTCACACAACGTTATAGTATTCTGTCTTTTCCTTATAGTTAGAATTTTTTTCTTTTAGGAAGAAGATAGTATTAGAGCTCAGTTTCCTCTCTGTCATTTATTAATGCATTTCACAGTAGCACCATATTTGTTCCTCTTCTTTTATGTCAGATATTCTTTCTAAAATAGGTATTTTAATGCAGTTCCCCTAAGAAGCAATATTCAAACACAAGAAATTTATGTTGCAGGTGACCCTAAGAAGCAGGGGGTAGTCAGACAGGCAAATGAGAAAGAGAAGTTTAACTCCACTATCCACAACATTGAAGAATGCATCTTTGGGTATTCACATTTGGAACAGTTGCTCAGATAGACCTCAAGAGCTTGGTGGAGTTACACATGTTTTTGTGACTTCATAGTTCAAGCATTTTTCTCACCTCTCCAAACAAAGTCATGTTCTCTTCTTCAGCCCTCCAGGGAAGACTGAATTTCCCCTGACATAGCAGCAGGTTGACATAGATTTAAGTGGAACATCTGTGTGTATCTGACTTTCACATTGATTATTTTTTTCATTTTGTCTCATGAGTTGTTGAAGTAGTAGACATGCTCCTGCAGTAACCCTATTCAAATGAAAAAAGTCAGGAAAATATGATTAGAAGACTCTTATTTTAAATTAAAAATAAATAGTAGGGGTGGTTGTGCAGTTCAGTGATAAGAGTATTTGACATGCCTATATGAAGTGCTGGGTTCCACCAAAAAATAAACATATAGATTAAACTGAGACAATTTCCAAAAGAATATCTAACAAAGTATTTTTAAATGTCTGTTAAATATAAATCAGAGAACATATCTATAAAAATGCAAAAATGTGTGACAGATATAGCAAATATAGTGCTATAACTAAATTGTGCAAGTAAGGCATAGGACTTTTGGTGAGTTTTTGGTTTCTTTTAATTGCCTATGTATCCAATTATTTTCTGAAATGAAATCCAGCCTTACTGTTTTAGTATAAAGCTAGAAAAAATATTTGTTAATTGATATAAGCAGCCATCCATTCATTATGAAAAAGAATATAAATCAAAAGATATGAATGCCTTCAAGATAAAATGAATCCTTATTTTAAAATGGTATCCTTTACTAATTACTTTAACAATAAGTTAAAAAAAAATTTATTGCACTTCTGGCTGCCAACTTCTTTCTAGCCATGGTTTTTCTATTAAAATGGAATTTGATTATCATAAAATAGGACAATTTAATTTGTTTTTAATAAATTTCAGGATTCTTGTCTGAGTCTTCCATGTAAACAACACTTGAAAATCTTGGTTAAAGTAGTGAAGAGAAAAACAAGCTAAGAAAAAGATGATAGGATATTTTAAAAATTTATTTCTGGAATTTATTTTGAGTGTTTACACTGAGCAAATACCAAAACTAGAGGCCAAGGAGATAATGCAATATGTAGGACATTTGCCTTTTAAGCAGCTGACCCAGGTTTGATTCCTGCTATTACTATGGTCCCCAAAGCAATGCCAACAGTAATTCCTGAGTATTGAGCCAAGAGTAATCAGGAACCCCTGAGCATCACCAGGTGTGGTCCAAAACCAAACAAAAATGTAGTGTGAAATATAAAGTAAAAAATGCATTTTGATGTAAACATAGTAAAATTTTGCATTATATATAAGAATTGGAAATCACCATAATAATATATAATAGACACTAATAGACATCATGTATGATATTATTTGCTGTATATGACCTAGAAATCTTTCTGGGCACTTTTCACACTTGCAGTTATTGAATAAGATTGAGTGAAAGAAAGAATATGACAGCTAGAAGTACAATCCTATTGGGAAGTAGCTCAAAAAGCACCATGGACATTGTTTTGGACATCTCAAAATTCCTTTTAAATTTTAATTAAAATCACTGAAATCAACTGTATCTTCAATATCTACATCCTTTATGACCTGCTCCCTTGTAATTTATCTTCATTCCTTTATATGAATGAAGCACATTTTCAGGGATTCAATAGGAGTGGGGTATTTTAATGAATATTCCATAGATAAACTGCTCTTCTTACAGGATATCCATCTAGTCATTATTCATTTTTCAAAGTAGGTAAAACTTTTATTTTATTTTCTTAAACTCCCGTGAATTACAAAGTTGTGTAAACATTCATGATTGAGCACAAGAAGTATAATTTTCCAACACCAATCCATTTAGCAGTATCAAAGGAAATCCATTTAGCAGTATCAAAGGAAATTACTTAGGCAGAATATTTTTATCTTCCCTATACTCTTCCCAATATAATGAAATTATATTTACTTTTTTATCAGTATGGTTTCCACCCTTTAAAGTAAAGCAAAACTTAAACTTCACTTCCTCAGTTGTTCCAGCCAGATTTCACACAATCAAGCACAAACAATAGCAAGTGACTAACAAATTGGACAAGACAGATTTAGAACATTTCCATAATGTCTTCCAGTTTCTACTAAATATTTACATTTAAAAATCCTTCTATCTACTTGCTAGCTCTTAATAAAAAGCCAAGTTTTAGTATCACCAGTTTTGCCACAAACTTTAATATTGACTTACAAAGTAGTATGTATAACTAAGAAATAATTGTATCCAACTTCTTGCTAAGGTATTTATCTCTATCTGTATGCTTTAAAAGTCATTAACATATATTTCAAGTTTAGTTAGTGGATAAACAGATTTGAGTGAGCCCTGCTGTTAGTTATTGCTTTATAATTTTTTTAAATCTCATGCTTTATATAAACCAGGATTGGGGTAGAAACTACAGAGTATAACTTACACTCAGGGTCTCTCATTGAGTTATACTCAGACTTCAGTTGGATCTTATGTTACTGGATGTCACCATTGTGCAGAATGACCCATTCTAAACTGACTCACTCAAATAATTGGCAAGTTGTCTTCTTTCCATAGGTTTTCTTTAGTATGCTGATAACATAGTAGCTGGATTCTTATGCAGCTAGAGATCCAAGACACTAGAGCCATACCTTTTATGACTTAATGATGGATGTCTCACATTATCACTTGTACCACACTCTATTGGTCACACTGGCTAGCCCTTGGTGATTCACTCAGGGAAAGGACAACTCTAAAGCATGACTTTTAAGAGACAGTAATCACTGAAGACTATTTTAGAGACTAAGGGTCATGCTCATTCAATAACATTACTTGCTAGATGATAGGGATTGAGAGCAGGATCAGAGAATAGTACAAAAAGTTTAGCCACAGTCTCTAGTGTTAGAACATAGATTTGTACAGTGATCTTCAAAGAAACCTAAAGTCTCATTTTTCCCCTTAAGCTTTCCTTAAATGACTAAGATGCTGGAATCCTTCGTGCCTGCTAACTTTCCACAAATGAAAAACTTTAAACCCTTAAGAGGATGAAACTTTATCAATGACACCTTCAAACATTCTGAATTTTTTTAAGTCCTTCACCTCTTTACTTAATCTTTTTTTTTAACTAATGAAACACCACGTGGTACAGTTATAGACTTACAGATTTTTGTGCTTGGGTTTCAGTTATACAATGATCAAGTACCCATCCCTCCACCAGCGCCCATCTTCCATCACCACAGGTCCCAGCATCCCTCCCACCCCCTATCCTGCCCATCCCACCCTGCCTCTATAGCAAGGCATTCCCTTTTGTTCTCTCTCTCTCTCTCTCTCCCTCTCTCTCTCTCTCTCTCTCTCTCTCTCTCTCTCTCTCTCTCTCTCTCCTTTTGGGTTCTGTGGTTTGCAAGAGAGGCATTGAGTGGCAATCATATTTCGTTTTGATGTTATGAATTTTAGTAACAAGACAAAATGATTCAATATCTTTTGAAAAAGTACTTATCCCTTGGTTCTGGTAGAGGTTCTAGTCCTACTAATGTGGATGAAGTCCAAGAAGCAAAATTTTTAAAAGTATTTTAGGCTGTGATAGCATATAGTATAAGCTGGGAATCACATAATAGTGGTGCACCTTCTCAATGTTCCATTTCCTCAACTATCTCCTTCTTAAATTTCTTCTGGTGGTTTTCTCAGCCCTGATTTTTATTTTTTTTTGTTTTTTTAAATTTTTATTAGTGAGACATCATGAGGTACAGTTGCAGACTTACAAATTTTTGTCCTTGGGTTTCAATTATACAATGATCAAATACCCATCCCTCCACCAGTGCCCATTTCCCATGACCACGGATCCCAGTATCCCTCCCACCCCCCACCCCCCCCCATCCCACTCTACCTCTGTGGCAGGTCAGCCCTGATTTTTAATCTCTAGTTTCTTACTTGTCAATACAATCCATGAGAAAATTCATTGCTTCTCACTAAAAATTGGGTAATTTCTTAATTCCTTATAGTGTCTCTTTTTATTTTTTTAAATTTTTTATATAGGAATACTACTATTTATTCAGCCACTGATTAACTGATTGAATTGGGCATAAACTCTACCTTACTTTTTTTCATAGTTTTATGTATTTATTTTTCATTTTATATTTATTTATTGAATCACTGTGGGAAAAGTTACTAAGCTTTCAGGTTTAAGTCTCAGTCATACAATGATCAAACACCTTTCCCTTCACCAGTAATCACATTTCACCACCAAGAACCCCAATAAACCCCACTCCCACCCCACCCAATGCCTGTGAGGCAGATGATTTCTACTTAACTCTTCTCTGCATTGATTCATTCATCATTTCGACAAAAGATGCACCATTATTGTTTAGAATTTCCCCCCCAACAATCAGAATTGCTGAAAAGGCATAGTGAAATAATTTGTTTTCTATAGCTGATTATGAGAATCATTCAATGTTGCGCAGCCGCTATTGCGGCCACGCAATTTTGGATTTCTGCAAAGAGCCGGATAATTTAGAGATTGGTTTCTGTGCATCTGGTGTTATGGCTATGCTGGAGAGCCACTCATGGGGGTAACTCAGGACCTCGGTAGGGCGTGAAGGACGAGCCGGTACCACCCTCCTTCCCATGAGACTGCAGTTGCCCCGTCACCGCCAGCTCATACCTGGCTTTCCTATAAGCTCTGAGGCAGCGGCCACCTTGCTGCCGGGGGAGGGGGGGGGAGAAAAGGAGGAAGAAGCAACACCCTTTTCCTCCCCAGGAGGCATGGCGCTGTAGTTTAACGTATGTTCCATTCATTTTTCTGCCGCAAGCTGCCGGGCTCTGGATTAAGTCCTTTTGCCTATGGAGCCATGGCTGTGCCAGAGAGCCGCTCATTGGGGGGCAACTTGTGACCTCAGTAGGGCATAAAGGATGAGCTGGTACCATCCCCTTTCCCATGAGACTGCAGTTGCCCCGTCACCACCGACTCATACCTGGCTTTCCAATAAGCTCTGAGGCAGGGTGGCCACCTTGCTGCCGCGGGGAGAAAGGTGGAAGGGAGCAACACTCTTTCCCTCTCAGGGAGGCATGGTGCCGTAGTTTAATGCATGGCTCATTCACTTTTCTGCCCCAACCTGCCCAGCTCTGGATTAAGTCCTTTTGCCTCTGGAGCCATGACCGTGTATGCAGTCCAGATGCATTTCTGCCAAAAGCCCCTGGGTTTCGAGATTTGTTTCTGAGTCTCTGGGATCATGGCCATTAATCAGCTTCATCAGGAGCCAGAGAGGCCATTTGTAGGCTGCAACTTGAGGTCTCGCTGGGATGGAGAGGAAAGGGCCGGTTCCACCCCCATCTGGTGAGGCCCCATGTGTCTCGTCACTGCAGGCCCAAACCTGACTGTCCAGCGTCCTCTGGAGGACGGCGGTCACCAAGGGGAACAGGCCACGGCAAAAAACCTATTCCCACCTGGAATGGCCCAGCCCCAGTAGCCTACTGCAGGAACAGGATGCATTTCTGCCAAAAGCTTTTGGGTTCCGAGATTTGTTTCTGAGCCTCTGGGATCATGGCTGTTAAGCAGTTCAATCAGGAACCAGAGAGGCCATGCCTCCAATTATATAGCTGAGCCAGAGGTGGTTTGTGGGTGTGTCTTCCACATACCTAACTTTTGGCCGTTTACTTTCTTGGTAAACTTTGCCCCAAGTTTTTAGGGTCTGGCCAAAGGCACAGCAGCAATTTTGGGGTATCTGAAGGCCTGATGGTGCCATCAGGCTGCTGATGCACTCGCCTCACAGGTACAGGTTGACCTGCTGACGACACCATGCCCCCTAGTGTCTCTTTTTAAGCATTTTAAATTTGTTTAATTGTATCACAATGAGATATACAGTTACAAAGTCGTTCATGATTGAGTTTCAATCATACAATGTTTTAACATCCATCCATTCACTAGCACACATTTCCTATCACCAATGTCCCCAGTTTCTCTTCTGTACTTCCCCATGCCATATCCCCACAGCCATCTCTATGGTGTGCTTTCCATCACTTTCCATCTCTCTCTGTTTAATCCTTCTAAACCAAAGAGGCTGTTTAGTATTGACTTCTATATAGTAGGCATTGCCTATTTTTTCCAAGACAGAAAGAAAATAGATTGTGTGAATCCACTTAGGCTGTTTACTAAGAAATATTACAGTTAATTACCTCACTATTTACCCTAGATACTAACTTCTTTTGTTAAGGGGAAAATTAACCTCTACAAGGAAAAATAAACCCACAACCTAGTGTAATATGACAAAGCAAGTTCTCCCTATGAATTCAGTCTTCATTCTGTTGCTTGTGAATGATTGAATAAGTAAGTAAATAGCTTCAACATGATAACTAGTTACATAGCATAGTATAAACATCTCCATTGTACCCAAGAGTGACTGTACTTAAACTATCTGGACTAATAATACTTCTACCCTGATGCTTCATCTTTTCCTAAAGGAAGAGGATTGTACACCTTATCACATCATCAAAGAGAAAAAAATCTGTATCTGCTTCCATAGATATTTACAGGAAAAGAAATGAAGAGGTCAGAGAGATAGTACAGTGGCTATAGCACTTGCTTTGCACATGACCAGCCTGAGTTCAGTTCCTGGAACCTCATGCTCCCAAACCCAGCCAGGAATGATCTCTGAGAAGAGAGTTATGAGTAAGTCCTGAGTATGGTTCCCCAAAATATAAAATAAATAGAAAACAATTATATACCAGAAATTCTCAGATTTTAATATGTTTTTGAATTGTTTGGATCTTATTAAAATGCAAGTCTGAACATATTCTAGTCTATTTTGATAGTCTACATTTCTGTCAAACTACTAGAAGACATATTCTTGTTATGGCCCACACTTTAATTATAAAGAATATACATATTATAGAAAAATAAGCATGATGATTACAAAGTAGTATTTTTTCTGTCCTTTGATCTCATCTGTCAGTGTAAAATGCATTAACCCCCCCTTTGAATTGACATACACTCAAATATTTATCGCATTTTCTTATTTTTCCCCAAATTTCATTTTATTAAAATACCATGAGTTACAAAGTTATTCAGAGTTGAGTTTTTTATTCTATCAGATATCCTGCCACCAATGCCAAATTCCTCAGTGTTAACAGATTCTCTCTCCCCATTCCCAGCCTACCATTTTGACAGGCACCTTTTAAGTTTGGTTATTAAAATTTGGGTATCATGATTTCAGCATTGTTGATTCTGTGGCTTGGATATTTCGCTCTAGTATTTGTTAACACCACCTGTGTACCTTAATCCTGCCTGGTTGCTTCTCTTCTATCTCTTCTCTCTTTCTCCTTCACTGTATTTCTTTCCTTCTCCTGCCTATACTCTGGGGCCAAGGGTTATCTAGGCACCCACCCGTTAAACCATTGCATTTCCTCGTCTAAATACCACATATAAGTGATATCACCCTGTGTTCTTCTGGCTTACTTCATTTAACATGATATCTTCCAGTTCCATAGATGTTGCAGCAAATTGTATGATTTCATTGTTCCTTACAGCTGTTAGTATTATATATATATGTATGCATATATATTTGTGTATATATATATATATATATATATATATATATATGGGCTGGAGTGATAGCACAGCGGTAGGGTGTTTGCCTTGCACGCAGCCAACACGGCCGACCCAAGTTCCATTCCTCCGCCCCTCTCGGAGAGCCCGGCAAGCTACCGAGAGTATCTCGCCCGCATGGCAGAGCCTGGCAAGCTACCCATGATATATTCGATATGCCAAACACAGTAACAACAAAGTCTCCAATGGAGACGTTACTGGGCCCGCTCGAGCAAATTGATGAACAACGGGAAGACGGTGACAGTGACAGTGTGTGTGTGTGTGTGTGTGTGTGTGTGTGTGTGTGTGTGTGTGTCTTCAATGCTACAATGCTGCTGGGAAAGGTGACAGAATCAAAAATAAATAAATGGGACTACATCAGATTAAAGAGTTTTCAACACATCACATAAAGGATTGATATATAGGATACATAAAGTATTCACAAAGATCAGCACCCAAAAATCCAACAACCCCATAAAAAATGGTGAGAGAAAATGAATAGTGACTTTACTGAGGAAGACCAACGAATGGCCAATAGGCACATAGAAAATTTTTCATATTTTTATACTTCTGATTTCATCTGCTTTTATCATGAAGAGTCCTCTGAGAACATTTGTTATATAAATACAAGTTGTTTTTATGAAAAAGGGCATAATTGGAAGCAAATTCATATCCTAGCAAAACTTATTTCTAGTCAATGTTACTATATCCACTGCTACATCTACTCATACTAAACTAATCCTTTTTCCTTACTCTTTGAAAAGAAGAAAACTTCCATAAAAGATAATTAGATTTACTTTACCAACCAGACTAAATATTGCACAAATATGTTTTCTTTTAGAATTGTTATCATAAAACACACAGGACATAATGCTTACAATACCAAAATGACTCACAACCAGTGGTATTGTGGCTGCACATTGGTCAGGAGTATGTTGAACTATGTTTCTTTATTTTATTCTATTAGCCAATCTGTTCTTCAGGTCTTTAGAGCATGGGATTTTTTAACTTAGAATACTACCTGTTAACTTTGGGAGAAAGAAATATGTATTTAGTCTTATGAGCTAGAGTAACTTACAAGAATTATCCCCCGTGATCCACTTCTTTGAAACATCATTTCCCTTATGAGCCCTTCATCATAAGAGCTCATCACCTATTTGTTATCATCAATGATGAAACCTATTCAAATATCTTCTTCATCTTTCTCATGAAATAGTGCTAGCTCTCAAAAATTTAATTATAATATCTTGAGTAGTCATTTTCTTGGATTAAGAAAAATAAAATGAGCATAATTATCATAAGTATGCCCCTTTTATTTGTCTTCTTAAATTGTTCATACAGCCCAGAACGAAATATTGAAAAGAACTCAAAATAAATTGTGTCCATATAATCCTGGCTATGATCTAAAATCAAGTTAAGCTTTACAATATTCTACTTTTATCACAAAACCCTTTTAAACTGTGTAAAGGGCACCAACCAAATATGACTCAGTGTCAAAACAAATTCTATTGTTTCTGAAATTGTATTCTGCCAACACTACTCCACCCTGCTTCTAATTAATAGTTCTTCGATTGATTCACATCTGGGAACAAAGAAAATTTACCCCCAAATTGCTACAAAAGTAGTTTTGCACACACTGTATTATCCTAGAAGGGAAAAGTAAGATTGTTTCTTTTGCTTCCATGGCATCCACCAGTCTAATCACAGACCACTTCTAAACTCTGCCTAACCCAGAATGAGTAAATGCATAAGATGACATTGCAATTGGAAGTTTGATGTTCACAATAGTTGACTCCTTCATAGGAGTCACCATTACCACAATCTTTACCTTGGAAATTACATCTGAGGTGGTTGGATCAATCCCTTCAAGCCAAATATGTTGAAATTTTACTCTGACTCCATGGTAACCTTAGAAATGTTTATTTCATTAATAACTTTTTATAATGAACATAAAGAACTTTGGACATAAATATTTGGCAGGAGAGTTGAAATTGCCTAACTCTGGTAGCTGTTGTTCCATTGGCTCCTGGGTGACCATAGTAAAATACAAAAAAACAAGTAACTGTGTCCTCAGTTAGACTTTGTAAGTAAAATGTGATTTAATTTGTGATTTTAATTTTCCTAAAGATAAGAAGATATGGATTTCTGCCCTTTTCTATCACTGACCATTAATTAAATTTTAATAAAACAACAATTACATTTAATATTGATTTACAAGACATGACTTAGATTTCTCTGAAGTGCCTTTCATAAAATATTACAAATTATTAGTCTCACGCTATTTTTAAAGTGAAGAAATTTAACCTAAAACAGAAGCTTTTTGGAAAATTGCAGTCATAACTCTGAATCACTAATTAAGTTCTTGGCTGCCCATCCCAGGCAAAGAAATATACAACAGCTTATGAAAGACTAATAACCAGTCATCAAATATTTGCTGATGCCCCACAGATGAAATAGTGCATAAAACTGGTTAATATTAGTCTCACTGGGCATAGAGGTGGAAGCCTCCCTATAATTGGGAGTATTATTAAACAGTGAGATCGTCAGGTAGTAGATCAGAGCAGATATACACAGTCTTCTTTACAAGACACCTTATCCTTCATATGAACCTGGAAAGTAACCAGATGTACCTTTTAGCATTCTTGAGAAAGAATTACAGCTGTTAGGAGCACAATTAGTAACCCATAGAAGTTCAGAGATTGAATTCTACAAATGTCTTCAAGACAATTCAGATCCTCAAATGCCATTAATGTGTTAAACATAGAAGATAAATAAATATCAGATTAAGTTGTAATCACCATCTAGTTCTTTCAATTAAGACTATCTTTACAATGTTCATGCCCACAATATTACTGTCTGATTAGAATTCAACTTCCCACATATTTATTACTATTGAACATGGGAAATATGGATCTGCTACAGAGAGATGGTAATGAATATATTTTTATTACAGTAACTTATAATACTCACTAATAGTACCATTTTCTGAGCTGCTTAAAATCAAAATTTGAGGGAAGAAAGGTTATAATGATTTTTTGTTGTTAATGATACTTATTTTCAAGAAATATCACAAATCCCAGCCAAGCACCTTCCCCAAAAAACTTCAACACATTTCTTCTTCTTCTCTTTTCTCATCATATTGATCTTCCTCCTTTACCTCAGGGAAGAAAATAGAATGACATGGACCTGAGTTTTAAGAATGGTTAGTATTAGACAGAAATTATAAGACAGAATTTCAAAGAGAGAGTGATTAAATAGGGTGGGGAGATTAAGTAAACCATTTCAACCTATTTAAAAAGAAATAATACCAGGTGAGATGAGATTAAAAATTTAAACTGAATCCAAGTTAGGAAGATTTTCAAAAGGAATTAAGATATATGGTTCTAGATAAATGAGTATGAAAATTCTTAGGGCTTCTTGGAATCTAGGGAAATACATAAAATTCGAACAATTAGAATATTGGTCATTCTAATTTAAACTATACTTGAAGAAATCACTTTACTCTTTCATACATATATGACTAAGCATATGCAACATTATAACTTCTAGTGTTAAAAATAAATCTCATCATCTATCAAAAAATTATAATTCAGAACTTTGAACTTCAAAGATACTATGCATTCCCTGTAAGTGCATTGAAATAAGAGACTAGGGGTGGGGGGAATGAGTAATATTTACTCACAGAGACAACTGGGAAAGAAAGGGAGGAATATGGGCCTGTCTATGAGTAATGGGAGGAAGAAGGGAAAGAAAGAATAGCGATCTCTCTAATTTATTCAGTACCTTTCCCCAGGAGTAGAGTTTGCCTTCCAGATGACCAGTAAGTCAACACTGGCAGCAGCTCAACCACCAAAGCAATATCCAGGAAGCTACTGGAACCACAGAGGACTTTGAAGCATATGCGTCTGGGTTTCAGTGTTATTCCCAAGTAACGTCTGTAGTCTTCCCCCAACACCTCCCATGAAGAATAGAAAATAGGGGAGCAGACATATAGCAAGAAGGGACAACCCTCTATGCCAGCAGAAATATAACATCTGGGGTGGAATTTTCAGCTATCATAGAACCTGAGAGTTGCTTAACAATCATTCTCGCTTCCAGCATCTGCTTTAGTAGAGAAGGGTACAACAGGCTCACACTTTCAGTTCAAGAAGAAATGTGCTTATGGGAACATGTGAGAAAAGAAGTTTGTGTATTTTCAAAGCATGGAATGAACACAAACTCATCCATTCTTCTGGTGTGATAGGTTTCTCTGAGTTAAATGTTTCAGTGATGCAGTTTGGCACTGTACCCTTCATCTGAGCTGAAGTTCCCTCCCCTTCTTCTTGCTTCAGCTCCGTGTTTTGCTTGAATCTGAGTCATAAGCTCCTTAAGCTGGCAGGAAGGGAATAGTCAGGCTGGCAGTTCTCTTTCCCCCAAACAGAGGGAGTGTCTTGGCTGACACCTAAGCAACCTTTTCCATCCCCAGACTTAGTAACAGAACCAATGAACACAAGCAGAATTGAAGGCTGGGTTATCCTCAGTGTAAGAGAAAAGAGAAACTATGCTGGAGATGTCCATAAACTCAGAACATAGTGATTTTTTCCCCTCGTGGCTTAAGAAATTATCTCAAATACATACTAGTCTCTTCCAGTGTTCTGCATTTATTCCCAATGCTCATCTATTGATGCTCTAATGTAACCCTCATCCCAAGCCCAATGGGTTCTCTTTCTCCTTTGATCCATTCTTTGCCCTAACAATTGTCTGTCCTTATTCCAAATTCTCTTAGATTGTAGCTACTCTAACAGCTAAATTCACACTCTCAGGATTGGCCCTCATTCATGAGCAAAGTAGTAAATTGCAGTCTAAAATAATCAAAGAATAAAGGGGAAACCAGTTTGGGGGAAAAACAGAAAAACTTGGCAGCAAAATTGGGGATAGGCAGGCTGTCCAGTGATTATTCCAATATGGGTGACCCTATAAGCTATAGTTCAAGAGAAGGGAGGGTTAGGGGTCTGAACACCTGGATCGAGAGAATCTGCCAAAAGAGTTACAGGGTGTTGAAAAGTAATGGCAGAATGTTGGAAACAACCCTTACCTACTTCATAGTTTTTCCTTCAATCAGTCTGGTTACTTAAGTTTAGGACTGAACTTTGGCAGGTTTTCTGCGGACCCCAACAGAAAAAAACAAACAAACAAAATCTGTCTTATCCCTTGCAATTTGACATTCTATGTATCCTCCCAACTCCCTAGGCCTCCTTCGCAATCTCCCACAATCATTTATCTTTCTCTGGCTCGTATCCACTGCATGTCCAGCCTCCTCAAACCCCCTTCTGTTTTGTTTTTGTTTTGTTTTGGGGGGCCACATGTGGCTGTGTTCAGATCAGGTCTTACTCCTGGCTCTCTTCTCAGGAATCATTTCTGATGGGACTCCAGGGATCGTACATGGTACTGGAGATCAAACCCAGAATAACCACTTGCAAGGTAAGTAACTTATCTCTCCATCCTTCACACCTCCAAGATGTTCAAGCTGGAATCCCTGATCTGTTTTCTACTCAGTGTTTCTGTGTTTTTCCTATATACCCTGTTGTCTGCTGTCTTTTCGCTGCTCAGACCAGTGTTCAGCTGTCCATCCAGTGCTCGACCTCCACAAGGCAGTCCTCTCCCATCAAATTTAAAGAAACAAAATAACCAAAAAGAAAAAAATTCAACCCCCCCCAAATTTGAAATAGGTTCTTCTGTTTGGAAAGTTAAAACTGGTGAAGACTGAATGTGTAAAATAACATCTACTGTCCTAGAGAGAACTTTGCAAAGCAGCTATATTTTCTATATTAGAAGTATATGCAATTTTGTTATGAATTGAGCCCTTTCTTTCCACAGACACTAGCTCTTTGTTTATTTCAGATATGAGCAGCTACACAGCTGTTCCCCAGCTTAATATTTGCAGCATATTAGTTATGAGAGATAGAATTGAATTATTAATATAAATAATGTGCTAATGCAGACCCGTTTGTAAGGAATCTTGGAAAATAGTTTCCACACCTAGTTGAAGTGATTTTCAGAACCAAATTTTCATAAAGGGGGACATTTGCATAACCACTAAGGTTTAGGTTTTTTTTTCCTTTTCCAATTGGTTCAGAAGATGAGATACGGCCTTCTAGTATTTCCATTCTGGGCATTTGGATGCAACCTGTCTGTAGACAAATTTATATTAGAGTAACTCAAGCAAACTAAAGGTCTTAATGACTGTTTTTCAAGAACTAAATACCTTATTTGATAGCTTTAAGGACATAAAAGGGATAAAAAAAATTTGATCATACATCAAAATTTAACATAGAAATCTGATAAGAGACAGAAGACACTACAAGTGAACTTCATTCAAAACCAGAAGGAGAGACCAGTGTGAGGAAATGTGACTTACAGAAGAGAGATATGAAAACCTTCTCATTTTCAATACTTTTAAAAGCTTATTTTTCACTTTAACATTACTTTCTTTTCCTGTTTGTTTGCTTTTTGTGGGGGTGGAGTGGGGGCACACCCAGCAGTACTCAGTGCTTACTCCTGGCTCTCCTCTCAGGAATCGCTCTTGGCAGGCTTGGGGACCATATGCAATGCCAGAATTGAACACAGGTTTATCACATGCAATACAAGTACTCCACTACTGTATCATCACTCCTCCTTAATATCTTATTTAAAAAAAAATAAAAATAGTCAGGCACTGCTATTTACAAAACTATTATGAATAGAGTTTTATGTATAAAATGTGATGTTCCTACACCACGTCCTCCACCAGACTGTCCCCCTCTTTAACTTGCTACTACATCTCCCAAATTATGTTAAACTCGGTTTTATAGAATAGTTCTCATGTTTTGTTGCCTTTGGCCATTTGCTATTTTCGTACCATGTGTTTCTTTATATGCCACACGAGCAAAAGGCCATTCTTTGCTTGCTTTTGGGGTCACACCCAGCAAAGCGCAGAGCTTACTCCTGGCTCGTCACTCAGGAATTACTCCTGGCGGTGCGTGGGGGACCATATGGGATGCTGGGAATCACACCCGGGTCGGCCGCCTGCAAGGCAAACACCCTACCCGCTGTGCTATCACTCCAGCCCCAAGACCATTCTTATTTACTCTCCTCCTGACTAACTTTACTTAGATCTATCCAATCCAGATCCATCCATGTGGCAGCATATTAAATCATTTTGTTTTTTCCCTTATAGCAAATAATATTACATAATATATATGTGTATGTATATATATATATATATATATATATATATATATATATATATATATATATCTTAGTTTCTTTATCAGTCACCTATTAGAATCATGGGTTGTTTCCAGATTTTGACTATTGTAAATAGTGCTGTAATGAACACAGGAGCACAATGTCTTTCCAAAATGAATTTTTTTTCATTGGGATAAACACCAAGAAGTGAAATTGCTGAGTCTTACTGAAGCTCAATTCTTAGTTTTTTTGAGAAGTCTCCACACTGTTCTTCAAAACTGTTTAACTAGTTGACATCTCAACCATCAGAGGATCAGAGTTCTTTACTTTTTTTCCATGTCCTTACTAACTCTAATTGCTTTTCATCTTTTTGACATCTGGCAGTCTTACTTGTATGAAGTAATATTGCATTATTGTCTTGATTTGTATTTTCCTGATGATAAGTGATGCAGAATATTTTTATGTACCTTTTGGCTATTTGTATGTCTATTTTTCTGTTCATCTCTTCTAAAATCTTTTGGGTGAGTTAGTTGTTATTTTCTTCTTAAGTTTTTCTAGTTTTGCTCTTTTTTTAGATACTGAATATTAACCCTGCATATAATAAGTGGTGGGCAAATATTTTCTCCCAGTGTGTGTAGTGTCTTTTTATCTTGGGAATTTTTTTTTTGGTACAGAAACTTCTTAATTATAGGTAGCTTAGCACCATTTATTTATCTTTTCATCCTTTTGTTTGGCCAATGTTACTGAATCTTGAAGATGCCTCTAGATTCAGTACCATGAATGGTTCTGCCTGTGTTTTCTTCAATATAATTTATTAGCTCACGTATAATATCTAGATCTTTAGTCCATTTTGAATTGACTTTTATGAACGGTGTGAGATACGTTTCAGAGTTCATTTTTTTTAACACATAACAGACCAGTTTTCCCAACTTCTTTGTTGAAGAAGCTTTCCTTTTGTCAAAGATTACATGTCCACATATCTCAAGATCTGTGTATAGGGTTTTCAATTCTATTTCAGTTGCCTGAGAGTCTGCCTTTGGTCCAGTACTACAGTATCTTGATTATTATAGCTTTAACCTGATTCTGATATGGGTCATATAAAAAAGGATTAAATATTATATAAAAATGCTATAATTTGAGACCTACAAAACATTACAAACTAAATTGTTAAGTGTAGATGTTTCCTCAAGTTCTATGATACCCTATTTCATATATATATATATACATATATAAATATATATATCTGAGCTAGGCTCAGAGTACAGTCAAATGGACAGTCAATGCAAAAAACTACAAGAATTCTACAAATCATTGTAATACAATAACTGATTCTGTTTTGCAATTCTTTCACGCTTCTCATCTCCCAGGTCCTAGATCTGTATAGCTATGCAATGTTCCTCCAACACAATGATATGAAAGACTAGTCAAACCATAGTTTTGAAGAATCAAAGAGGCTGGAATCATCTTTAGCATGCAGGAGATGTGAGGAATTGACCGGAGAAATGGTCCTTATCCATTACTGAGGGTCTAAACATGCTCTTAAATATAAAATGACATGAAAAATACATAGACCATGCCAATGAATTTTCCAGAGAGAGGTCCTAAACTTTGATGATTTGTAAAATCCATACTTTGAAAATCAGAGAGATAGTACTTGGGGTAAGATGCTTGCCTTGCCCAGCCGGGTGTTCTATGGGAAAGGACAGCTCGGATAGAGGGGAGCACCAAATAAAGGGTGTCTGGAGGATCCTTTCAGGAGGGGAGAGGCATGTTCAAAGTAGACTATGGACTGAACATGTTTGCCACTCAATGCCTCTTTTGCAGACCACAACACCCAAAAGAATAGAGAGAACAAAAGGGAATGCCCTGCCACAGAGGCAGGGTGGGATTGGGGGGATGGGGGTGGGAGGGATATTACCCATGGTGGTGGAAATGGGCACTGGTGGAGGGATGGGTGTTTGATCATTGTATAGTCGAGACTCAAGCACAAAAATTTGTGGATCTACAACTGTACCTCATGGTGTTTCACCAATAAAATAAAATTTTAAAAATTAGCATATAAATCAATGGAATAAAATTCATAAATTATTCCATCCAAAAAAAAAATGCTTGCCTTTGCAAGCAGCAAACCAGGGTTCCTCTCTCTTTCTCTCTCTTTCTCTATTTCTCTCTTTCTTTCTCTCTCTCCCTTCCTCCCTCTCTTTCCCTCTCCCCTCTCTCTGTCTCTCACGCACATATATACACCACATATCACACATCACACACATCACACACACACACACACACACACACACAAATGAAATTGTTCTTTGTAGATTATATGGCATCTGCTAAAAACTAACTTATTGAGTGTTATTGATGAGTATCATATGAACATATCTTGTATATTTTTTAACTTCTTGTTCTTCCACAGATAATCAGTTCAGTGTTTTCTGTTCTCGTTACCTACCCACCTCTGTAGGGCTGTCCCTTGCAAATCACAGTCTGGAGATTCTAGAGGTTATCACTGAGATTAGCATACTTGTCATTTTCTTTCAGAGCTCCTGGCATTTTGTTAGCTCATAAAAATTCCCTATTAAATTTATTTTTTGTTATGTTTAGTTTAGGTTTTTAATTTGGGGATGGGTTCTCTAGTGGAGTTCAAGGATCCTGGAGACTTTATTATTAATTTTCAGTCGCCAGACTGAGGGTTCAATGCAAGGGCCCGAGGAAGTGGTGCCCCTTCTCTACTGGACCATTTTCATGGTGCTTGGTTGCATCCAGGACTGAGCCTGGCAACGCCTGTACCACATAATGCCAAGGTTTGAAGCTGGTTGGGTGCATGCTAGAAGCCCTAAAAGCTGTGCTATATCTACACCACTAAAACTTGTTTTTAAATATATTGGGATTTTTGTTTGTTTGTTTGTGTAGACAGGTTAATACATTTTCTCTCATTCAGTTTTGTCTGAAGTGCCTCCAGCTATAACTTTAACAGGAAGTCCAGCTCTTTTGGGGGGAATTAAATTGCTCAAGATCCACAGTATCAGATATATAATGTCCTTTCTGCAAGCACAACTAGATTTCAAGTAAGAGCTGATATTTTCATTACACTTTGTACTTCTAACGTGTGTTGAACTGCCTCTCCCAGAGTATGTTAGTTTCCTGGGGCTGTTATAACAAATTATAATACACATGGTTTTTAAAAAGAAATTAGTCACCAGAAGTCCTGTAGGATATAAACTCAAAATCAAGGTGTCAATTTTGCAGTTATCTTGAGAGCAATAAAGGAGTCTTCATTTTATTTTAACCAACAGAATCTAGTTTTGTACTTTATTCAAAAAAACAAGGTGTATAGTGTTTATATAAAATTCCAAAAATGGTAGATATTTTTACTTGAAAATAATATCAGGCAACAATTTTTTTATCATTTTACATCATTATTATTTTTTACTTTGGGAGTTATAGAGCTTACTTCTGGCTCTGTGCTTAGGGGTCACTCTAGCAGTGCTTGGGAAACCATATGCAGTGACAGGGATCAAATCAGGGTTGACAATGCAATAACCTTACCTCTTGTACCATATCTCTGGCCCACAAGGAACTAATTTTGAATGGATGCATTCCCAAAAGTAATGGCAGATATGCACTTCAAATATGCCTATAAGCGACATCTGGCTGAGGAATAAAGAGTATTTGTTCCACTTAGGCAGAAGTTACTGAAATATCAAAGTGGAGAGTTCACTATTTTATATACTAGAAAAAAAAGAAAAAAAGTATCTTCATAAAAGTAACTTGCAGTTCCAAGACAGTAACTAACTATATGCAGTGTGGTGTATTTATTTTATGTGTGGATAAATGTAAAAAGGTTTATGGGATTTCCATCTAGAAAGCTACTATTTATCTGGTAACAATATATCCAGATTTTTTCAGCATCCTGTACTATGAAATTTGTTCTCAACCTTTCCCCAACATACATCTAGCCACAGTGACCCACCCTTCTGGCCTGACCAATCATATTTAAAATTTCAAACCAAAGTGCCAGTGACTGAGAATCTTTTGTAGCCAACTCACATTAACAGCAATTGGCTGACGTATGGTGCAGGGATGTCTCATAACTTTCCTTGAGCTTACCCTTTCCAAAGACTTAGGGGACCCAAGCCTGCATCAGTTCCACAAAATACCCAACATCCTTCCAGTAAATTCTTTATTGTGGCTGAAGTCAGACTGAGTTTATTTTTACGGCCTGAAACCAAAAGAACCTTAACTAACGTGATGCCCCAAGAACATTTTGCAAGAAATTAACACTAATTACTTTGGAAAAATGAACAGGATTGTGGGTCCCGGAGGTGCAGGGGGTATTTCCAGCATTACCTAAGAATTACTATAGGGGTGAGTTATGTCATTATGGTTTGCTTGTGTTGGTTAGTGGGTGTTCATTTTTATATCATGAGTATGTGGTACTTCAGAGTATTTTTCAGGTCAGTTTTGTTCTTTTCCTTTCTTTTTTTATTGTCTTATTTTAAAAGGACTATATAATGGTATGTATTACGTGTTTTCACAGGTAAATTTACTTCTACTCTCTTTCTGTCTCTTCTTTGAAAAACTGAATCAGGACTAGCCTTGACATGAATAGCCATATCATAGTCATCAGAACCAAAGGTCATGGTTTGGAACAGTCCTCAATCACTCCTTTTCTTTGTTGGGGCCACACCCTGTGGTACTCAGGGTTCACTTCCATACACTCAGTGGTCACCATACCTGGTGTCAGAGATGGAAACTGGATCTGCTGCATACAAGACAATTGTCCTACCTGGTTTATTGCTCTGGATTCTGCCCCCAATCATTCTTTTCTTGTCACAGAGTGGATAATTGTTTTATTTTAAATACAACAGCTCTTCCTTGTTTTATTGTCTTCCTATTAAGCTGCCTTTTTTCTTTTGAATATTCCAAGTTTACTGAATTTGAATTTGGGGTGGGTGAGGGGCTAATAACCTTTTGAAAAAAACAACTTGCGTAGATGAGTTGATTATTGGTCATTTCACACTTTACTTTGAACTGTCTTGATAAAGTTGAATTTATCCATACACTTACATTAATTGTGTTTGATAAATGAGTTAAGTGTTTTCATTTAATGGTGATTAATTGAGGATATTTTAAGTTACATAAAAATAGTACTACTACTGCATGTCCAACTTTCCCACTACTACTCCTTATAAAACAATAACATCAAAAAAACCTATCCCCTAGAGATGAAATTACTTGAGTCAAGACAAATAGACCAAATTTGCCATGTGTGGAAATAACCCATCCTAGAAGTGACCTGTAAGTGCATTTTCAATGGGAGCAAAGAGTTCCCAGTCCTGAGAGAGATCAGGAAACTGAACTGGCATGTGATAATTATAAAACAGAAAACTAATGGTTGTATTTTACCTTCTTTAAGATGAGGTCATGGCAAAAGATTATAAAATAAGGATCAGAATAAGAATTTGCTGGTATTTGGCCAGCACTGTCTTGAAAATCATAGCACCTCGAATCATTCTAATTCTGCACAAGGGATCTTGGACTTTAACATGTAACAGGTGTTTCCTAGACCACTAAACTACAGGAAAATGGTGTTGTGAAATAAAGGAAGAGGGAATGAAAGTATGGAGAGAGGGAGCATAAAGAAAGAGAAGGAAAGAAAGAGAAGGGGACAGGATTAGTGGCAAAGAAAAGGGGAAAGTAAAAAAACAGAACAAAACACCCTATTCAAAAACAGCCTAATTGACAGCTTCTTAGAATGTTGCAAGCTGGAGTGGATTGTGAAGTCATGGTCTTCTTCTCCTGCTAGTCTATTGTATCAGCATGTTAACTGATTTGCTTGATAGGAATTTATATTGTTTCCTTGTGTGGTCAGAAATACTGAAATTATTCACTTTATCTTGCTTAAAATTCACAGTGAAGCCTCCACCTACTGCAACATATTGTGATTTATCAGTGAGGTCAGCTTTTTTTTCCCCAGCAACTTCAATATACGGTCACAACCAGCCCAGTTCCCTGGTTTTGGTTATACCTACAATTTCACACATGCGCCTGGTTTTATCACAGAAGCTTTTTCATACTCTTGTCTCTAGGGAAAATGTCTACCTAGACCCCAAGTCTATCTTTATTAGCATTTTAGGGTTTTTAGTGGCAGTAAAGACATACCCACCAGTGCGCAGAAGCTACTTTTAGAACAATGCTTAGGGCCACTCTCAGAAATGCTTGGGAGACTTCAAGCTGGTGCTGGGGATTGACTTTGGGCCTGCTGTGTGCCAAGCATGTACAACAGAACTTTTCACTGTCTCCTTTACACAATAACCATATCTCATTTATTTTCTGGTGAGTTTTACAACCAGGGAGCTTTTGAGATCAAATAATATTTTGTCTTTATAACATGAATATATTAACATTTTACTGAATTTCTAAAACTGAACTGTAATTATTTCAAAAAAATCTTCCTCATGGGGGGGATGGGGGGTGAGAGGGATACTGGGATCAGTGGTGGTGGAGAATGGGCACTGGTGGAGGGATGAGTACTCGATCATTGTATAACTCAAACCCAAGCACAAAAATTTGTCTACAACTGTGTCTCATGGTATTTCACTAATAAAAATTTTTAAAATAAATAAATAATTTTTAAAACAAATCTTCCCTATCTAAATATTGTACCTAAAGAACAGATAATTTTCATCCTCACCTTTGCACATCTAGTATATTTTCATAATAGATATTAAAAAATATTTTAAATCATATAATACAGATTCTGGTTAGAAAATTTTATCTAAGTCTTGGGAATTTTTAAAACTTGAACTCTGTACTATTTTTTCTCTACAGGATAATCTATTAATTTGTAGAAATGAATAGTAAGGTGAGTGATTGCAACTTATAGTCATGCAAATGAGTTATATAAGTCCCAATAATTTAAATTCTCAGTTGAACCTGTTTCAACCTGTTTTAACAGCTTAACCTGTTTTAACGCATTTATTGATGAGTTAAATAAAATGTTTGATATACATTTGTGTTCTAGTTGCATAAATCATGTGGGTTTTTTATCACACTTTATCACTATGACAGAATGTCTTCATTTAAGATGTCTGCATAAACAAGCAAATGACACAATGGTGAAAAAAATAGAGAGGTTTCTATCAAATGGATTAGCAAAATGATAATAAGTAATATAAATATAAAATAAATTATCTGTTAAAATAATAACACTAAATGAAAACATCAACAAAATAAAAAATAATCCTTTAAGACATATGGTTAATATATACACATAATATATGCATATGCACATACATGTAATAAATGGTAACTAATACATTGTAACCAGTGTATTTTCCACATAGAATTTTTGAGCTTATAGTTGTTTATCTTAGAAGTATGTATCACACTCTATTAAGCACGTTGTCATAAGGACACAATGTTAACTGTGTTGCTTAAGACTTTTAATCATTATTACTCACCCTTGACTGTTATTTGCTTTTTCATCATTCTTCCTAACTTAAGTGTATGTATCATCCATCTCCCCCCTCCAGACATAGTCCCACTTACTCAAATGGAAGTAGGAGCTTTTCCCTATAAATACAGTGAGCAGACCACATTGAACAGAAAGTGCCAAAACTAACGGCCCTTTAGTTATAGTCAACGGAGGGCGATCTACTGAAATAATTTACCAGGTGACTGGGTCAACCAGCTCAGCGGAAGGGTTTGCTAAGGGTTTACTAAATCAGTAAAATATTTCACTGGACCAGTCAAAGAATCCTTTCCCCACCTCATCCTGGAACACCATTTCTTAGATGGAGAAAAGCTCTCATTTCACTTTCGTTCAAGTACCACAGCTTCAACTTTGATCCACAATCACAAAACAGGGCCTTGTGTAAGACATCCTGCAACTGCTTAAGATAAATATAACATATGATGAAAATAATCCTTTTTTTTCTCTTGACATTCTTTGGGATTGAAAAGAAAATCACAGACATTTCCACACAAAAGTGTAGAGTGGAGTATATTTAAGTGTCAGATTAAAACAAACAAAAGACAGGAAATGGAAAGTTAAGATCTTACTGGGTCCTGAACTCACCCTATTGTGCCTAGGTACAGGGGTCAAGAAAGAAATCACAGGTTCAGAATTAACCTCTTCTGTTTCCTTTCACTTTTGAGATATTAAACTTCAAAAAAACACTACATTGACAAGAAATTCCCAAGTGCCCATAACCCATTCAGGGTGGCAATCTCTGTGCAAAACTCTGGCGTGCTTTAAAAATATTTTGTTAAAATTAGAAAAATGTCCTTTTCTTTGTTATACCTCTTTTCTTCATAGCTATTTTAGGGCAGTTCTGAGAATTTTCCCTTCCATACATGCAAAATGATCAATTAATAAGGATAAAAGATGCCAAGAATAGGTAAAGGACTCAATTTTTTGTCAGATAAGGACCAGCAAATTATGTGTTGTTTTGGTTTTGTTTGGGGAGATTGGGGACTACACCCTCACTTGACAGTGCTCATGGGCTATTCTTTGGGCCATATGATCACCATATGAAATATCTTACTTCCTGACTATCTCTCCAACTACAATAAGAATTTTCTTAAATTATTTTTTTTTCGGTCACACCCAGTGATGCAAGGGGTTACTCCTGGCTCTGCACTCAGGAATTACTCCTGGCAGTACTGGGGGGACTATATGGGATGCCGGGGATTGAACCCTGGTCTGCTGCGTGCAAGGCAAAGTCCCTACCCACTGTACTATCGCTACAGCCCTGGGTTCTTAAATTCAAGCTTAGCTTTGTAATTCAGGACAAACTCCTATGCCAGGTATTATTCTGTTTCTTTCTGGTCATTTTTTTAAATTGATGTACACAGGTAGACTAGGGAAGGGTTGCCTAACCCTCCCCCGCCCCCCTGCTGCATGTACATGCATGCCTGTGCACACATGGGCATCATGGCAATGAAGTTTCTGGAATTATAAAGCCACTAGTCCTAAGTCTGAGCCCCTTGTGGATACAGGGAACAAGACCTGATAAGACCTTCTCCAGGAGCTGACCCTGAGGAAACTGGACCCCTTTCTACAGAAAATACCTGAAGGAAGTTGAAAATCCTCAATTCCTTCCATTAATCTGATAAACCATAGTTAGCCCAAAACAGAGAAGGCTGTACCCACACTTCCAGAGAAGATCCAGCAGGAGAAAAGGTCAAGAAAAGGAGTTTTCATGATGGCTGGAGGAATCGGTCGGGATGGGAGATGTGGACAGAAATTAGATAAGGGACCAAACATGATAACCTCTCAGTGTCTATATTGCAAACCATAATGCCCAAAAGTAGAGAGAGATTATAGGGAATCATGTCTGCCATGGAGGCAGGGGGAGGGTGGGAAAGGGGAGTATGCCTGGGATATTGGTGGTGGGGAATGTGCACTGGTGGAGGGATGGGTGTTTGATCATTGTGTGATTGTAACCCAAACATGAAAGCTTGTAACTATTTCACGGTGATTCAATAAAATTAAAAAAGAAAAAGAAAAGATAAACAAATAAAGATGTTGATAGATTAAAAAAAAAGAAAAAAAGAAAAGGAGTTTTTAAAGAGGATCCTCGACCACTCCTAACTCTAGCAATAACCCTAGCAACAGGCTCTTATCTTGCTAGAAAGCCCTAAGGGCTGGGGGAGAGAGAATTAGAGATGCCAAAGGGTATTAATGATACCTTCAATAAAGGAAGGGCTTCCATTTGCTACCTGAGTCCGTGAGCTGCTTGTGCCCAAGTGGCCAAGCACAAGTGGCACCCGCATCTCCCCTTTTGATATCTTTACTTTCATATCTAATGCTGGGATGTGTGTAGGGGCTCTCTACGCCTTTGGAGAAGTATGCGTTCTCTTGAGAGTGTTACTCTCTCTCACTTTTTTTCCCTTCTTACCTTCCAAAAAAACTCGAAATAAAATCTGTCTTTACTTCACTTCTTCACTTGTCTACTCCTGAAATTTTTTTCTGATTGACAAGACAAGAACCTGATAGCCCTGGGTCCTGAAGTAGCTGAGTTGGATTGGGCGAAAATGACCATCTGCCTCCTTGCCGCCTCACATAAGCCACTAGTGAGGGCTCACCAACTTCAAAACATCCAATAGTAATAATTTTTAAATATTTTAAGCCTATCTATGGCTGAGGAGCCTATCTATGATCGAGGAGCCAATCTGCTGCGAAGACAGACCACCTACAGTGACAATCACAACTTTGCCTAGAATTTACTCTCCACTGCTACGATAAACACTACTCAGAAACAAATGGAAGTTGTTAGTTATCTGAAGTGAGGATGTGCTATGTGTTTTAGGGTTATTATTTTTTTAATTTTTTATTTTATAATGTAGTTCACAATATTTGATTACATTTAATATTCAAACACCAATCCCACCACCAAATTTAGGATGTTTCCATCCCAAACCCCAATCCCTGTCCCAAAGCACAACCAAAATAATATATTTTGTATTGGATGTTATGAAAAACCACTGAAAATGCTACAAAAGAGTATCCATAAATTAAACAGTGTGAAGATTGTTCTATTTTGGTAGGGGCCATTAAGACATTCTTTAGGATATCACTAACATGTTTTTAAAGGTTGAGTGATGTGAGCTTTCGTATATATATATCTGAAAATATGTCACTGTCACTGTCCTCCCGTTGTTCATCGATTTGCTCGAACAGGCCAAGTAATGTCTCCATTGTGACAATTGTAACTGTGTTCAGCATATTGAATATGTCACGGGTAGCTTGGCAGGCTTTGTCCTGTGGGCAAGATACTCTCAGTAGCTCAGGGGCGGAGGAATAGAACTTGGGTCAGCCATGTAGGCCACTTGCAAGGCAAACACTCTACCTGCTGTGCGATCACTCCAGCCCTGAAAATAGTATAAATACATATATATGTATATACACATATATACATATTTCCCTCTATGATCTGTTGCCTTACTATTTGAACCCCATCAAATGTGGTATGGTACTTATGGAGAATGGGTAGGGAGAATCTTATGATGTGTCGTGAATGCAGTCTCGTGGTCCAGGAATATGTTCACTTGTACGTGAGGCTCAGCCTGAGAGTGTGGAGAGTGGCCTTGAGTGTAGCAGTGGTTGGGTTCTGGAAGTTTGTATGGTTTGGGAACCACCCAATACCATTTATGATGCTCCGAGCCTCACCAGGAGTGATCCCTGAATCCACAGCCAGGAGTAAACCCTGAACACCACTGAGTGTGGAAAACAAAAAGCAAAAAAAAAGAAAAGGAAAGGAAGGAAGGAAGAAAGAAAGAAAGAAAGAAAGAAAGAAAGAAAGAAAGAAAGAAAGGAAGGAAGGCAGGCAGGCAGGCAGAAAGAGAGAGAGAGAGAGAAAGAAAGAAAGGAAGGAAGGAAGGAAGGAAGGAAGGAAGGAAGGAAGGAAGGAAGGAAGGAAGGAAGAAGAAAGTAAGCTACTAACATTGGTAAAATTTTAAATTGTTTACTGCCTGCTACTTAACATCTCTCAAACCTTTGTCCCACATGCAAACATGCACTGTGAGTGTGTGTGTGTGAGTGTGTGTGTGTCTGTATGAGTGTGTGTTCTCAGCAATTCAACCCAGATCTTCACATATGCAAGGCAAGTGTTGTAACACTCTTCTATATCCTCAGATCACATCTTTCATATTTCCTTTAAATCTTGAGAGAAGCTGAGGCACTGAGAAGATAGCATGTATTAATCCCTCAAAGATGTAACTCAATACCTTCAGGTAATGATAATTTTTCATCAAAAAAATAAATCCAAATGTGACCAATCTGGGCTTGTTTCCTGGCACCATCTCTTCAGCACCACCAGAAATGATCCCTGAGTACCACCAAGTACAGCCCCAAACAAAACAGGGGCATCAAAAGGAAATATTGAAATTTATAAAGTGTTATCACTTCATTTCTTGCCCAAGTCTATGATTTTGAGAAAGGGGTGGGACAAATGTTAAATTGGCCTAAATCCATTTTTCCTGCGAAGTGAAATTACTGACTCCAGCCTGATTCCAGGGCTCTCAAAGGCCTGGGAGGTGGGAAACAGTTCATGCACTGCTGACTTCCAGTGCAGCTTGACCACCACCTCATGGGGCTGGTGGAACAATGAGCATCTGTGATGTGTAGATGCTCGTAGCCGACTTTACCAGTCCTAACCCATGGCAGCCATTTCCTTGGATGGCTGAGGGTGACCAGCAGAGGGTGGGAGCAGTCTTTTCTTGAGGTTACCTCCCTCGCTGTCACTTCAGGTAAGTCATCTATTCTTGATCACAAATTAGCTTGTTTCCAGATTTGGGTTATTGTGAGTAGTAGTACTGCAATGTACATAGGAATACAATGTCTTTTCAGAATAAAATTTTTGAGCCATGGGGTATATGCAAACCATGGGGTATATTGCAAACAGAGTCATATGGGAATTCAATTCCTGGTTTTTTTGAAAAGTGTCCAATCTTCTTTACCTCACTTCCTACTAGCATCCTGGGAGAATTCCCCTAGGCACACTTACAACACCTGTAATGCTCTGCCTCTAACTCCCTAGCAGTGGCATCATCAGAAACTTTCTCTACACACTTCTTTAGCAGTTCCTTCTGGTTAACTGTGCTGCTCATTCCATGAAGTATAAAATCATCTACACTGACTACAGAGTCATTGTATCTGACTACAGCTTTGTGAATTTTCAATTCTTTATTTCAATGCCCCTCTTTTCCTGCTATCCCATTCTACAAACTCCCCATATGTTCATTCTTCTTCACTCTTTCCCTTAGGCAGTTTGAAGGAAAGCATGGTCTTGCAGATCAGATCAGATCAATGCCTTAGAAAGGCACAAAGCAATCTGGAGAGACAATACAGCAGGTAAAGCTCTTACTTGTATGTAGTCAATCTTGATTATATCCTCGAAACTGTATGTGGTCCTAGGAACCTTTGCAGGAGTGATCCAGAAGCGCACAGCCAGGAGAAAAGCCTTAGCCTAGTGTGATCCAAAAGCAAAAATAATAATAAGCACTCATCCCTTAACCAGCATTATATACTGTTCACTGGGTCAGGCCACTCTGAAAGAGAAAGTCAAAGATTCTCTAAACTCTCAGGCAGGAAGCAGATTCCTTCACAGCAATGAATTTGGAGAAAATGCAGCAAACTTCTAAAATTTCTCTAGATTATCAAATACTTTCTATCTGTACAACCATAAAACATAACTGTAGGATTTCTTGCTCCTTATAGGTATTCACCTATGTGTGTGTTTCAAATTTTACTCAGACATGAAGAAGGTACATTGGTTATGTAACACAGCCTTACTAAGCGATAACAACATGTACTGGTTTTATTACCTTATCTGGGAACATTGACCCGATTTCAGTGAAGTGTGCACTTTTGTTATGCTATGTATTTAAGTGGCCTTGACCAGCTCTTCACTACGCCATTTACCATGTGGAGGGGAGTGGCTACTTCTATTTGTAGGAGAGGTCAGGTGCATACCACTTTCCCTTATTTGGGAACAAATACTGTGAATGCAAATAACCCTGGAGAGATCCCAGATCCATTTATTTGCTTGTCTTAGACTCTCTTAAATTCAAGTATCAGCCATTTAGTTCCCTTCTGTTTTGTCAATCAACTTGCCAGTGTTCTCTCTTTATTAAGGACTTTTGCAGGTTTCCATCCTCTCTGCCTCACTTCCTACTGTCATCCTGGGACCACCCTAGATAAGAACTTGTCATGTCTTCCTTGATCCCTAAATTAATAGATGCCTAAGGAAACCACTAATTATACCATACTGCAGGAATAATTTTATATATGTTTCTTTCTTACTCTGCATATGTTGGGGGCCATATCATAATTTATGAGCTATAGAATATGCTCAATATGTATTTGCTGAATTAATGAGAATCTGTTCTGTGGAACAGCTAATGTAAGAATTAAAATCACTGAATTAGAATTAGGGTAAGATCACAAAGCTGCATTTTTCACAAAGGGGGTTTGAAATATTGAGCTCCATGTTCTAATTCTTTCAATTGAGCAATATTCCATTCTAAAGAATTTAGTTGAGATATAGTTCTTGTCTTGGATGGTTCTGCAAAAGTCCACTACCATGGGAGAAAATTGGGGAACATCATTCACTTATTTAGTGGCAGTTCCTTAGAATTTCTGTCTTGTTAGTCAGTATTTTAGTCTGTAGGGATATAATTCTTTGCATCTTGAGGTTTATAACCATGGGTGTTTGAGGGTAGGATATGATATATGATAAGTACAAATTATATTTTAGTTATATATGCTATATCACTGTCATCCCATTGTTCATTGATTTCCTTGAGCAGGCACCAGTAACATCTCCATTTGTCCTAGCCCTGAGATTTTAGCAAGTGCCACATTGGGGGCTCTATTAGGGTCAGGGGAACGATATGCTGAACAGAAAAAATTAAACAATACAGGAAAAGGAAAAGGTGAGAAAAGAGTTCAATTGTAACTGCTGTAGGTCACAGTAAGAAAGGGACATTGAGCAAAGATGTGAATTAAACAAGAACTCATCCTTATTCACATATTGATATATTCATGGAATCTGTACAAGGAACAACTAAGAACACAAAAGTGAGTAGAAGTATCTCTGGTAAGTTTAAGAAACAGGTTGGAGACAAAAGACAGTAAATTAATACTTGAACAAAATAGATCCCAAAGTTTAAAAGGGGGAAAAAACAAAGTTTAAAAGGGGCCACATCACAGAATTTTATAGACCATTATGAAGCTTTTTCCTGTCTTTGTATTAAATGGAACATTATAAGAGAGTTCTGGGAAAAATAGTGACAAAGTTTGTTTTACCTTTTAATAGTCTCACTAACAGTATTCTGTTGAAATTACATTAAAGTGGAAACAAGGGTTGAAACACCATTAGAAGAATGCTGTACATCATGCAAGAAACAACGGAGACGACTTTCCATTGGCAAACTAAGAAAGATGGTCGATATCTGATCAAATACTAGATATATTTTAATGGTAGCACCAACAGGATTTGCTTGTAGATCAGGGATTGCATAAGAAAGAGGGCATCTCAGGACAACTCCAAAATTTGGGAGCTGAGACCTGAAAAGATGTTATTGTCATTTACAAAGAAGACAGGAAATTGGGCAGCTTGCAATGTGTATCAGAAGCTTAGTTTTAGATTTTTTAAATTGAAGTACCTAAATAGAGGCCTCTAGAAATCATCTTTTTTTTTCTTTTTGGGTCACACCTGGCAATGCACAGGGGTTATTCCTGGCTCTGCACTCAGGAATTACTCCTAGCGATGCTCAGGGGACCATATGGAATGCTGGGAATCCAACTCAGGTCGGCCGCGTGCAAGGCAAACGCCCTACTCGCTGTGCTATCACTCCAGCCCCTGGAGGTCATCTTCAATCTCAATTCTACCACATTTTTTTTTTCTGGATTGTACTTCCAGTGCCCAAATATCCATTTTCTAAGGATGCGGATAACTATAATGTTTGTAAAACTTCTTTTTGAAAGCATAAGGTACTATAAACGGAACTTATTGCTGTTTCAGTGTGGAATTGCCAGGATGAGGCCATCCAACACAAGAAGGGCCATTTATTTGGTCTTTGGAAAACCAGGTTATAGGAAGCATGCAAGAATCCATAGCCCTTCAGGGTTTGGGGGCCAGAGGAATACAGGCTGGATTATTTAAAGCCCTTTTTTGGAAATCTTCACAGTTTGCTAAACCTTTGGAAAATTAAATTCCCACCCTTTAAAATCATAACCTAAGGGGACATGAAGTAACAACTGACCGTACACACCCACTTCTTCTTTCTTAGGAAGTAGAAACATTATGTACAGCTACAGGAAATCTGAGTTCAAGTGAGAAAATCAAAAACCCATGAATTCTTTTTTAGGGAAACCATCTTTTTTTTTTCGATCCATCCATTTCCCACTTCCATCCCATCTCACAACCACGAGCTCTGCCCTTGTTCCTACCCATCAAATGTAGGTAGAAACAGCTGTCACCACAAATGTCATAGCTAGGCCAAGAACAGCCAGATGTTTCTGTGATTCACAAACAAATTAACTTTGGGATTTTATTTTGAGAAAGGGGCTTCTTATCCTATGTTCTTAGGTGCCATCATATTGTTTTGCTCTTAGATAAAAAAGCGCCACCTCAACAATCACATAAAACTAAATCATTTTGTGGCTTTTCAGGGCCATGGCCTGACACTATTTAAAAAAAAAATTCTCTTAATCAAAAGCCTTTATCTCAATTTTCCCAGTGAAGAACTAGATCCCTGTAGAAACCTAAAAAGTCTGAGGCTTTAGTTCTAAATGGGAGTGTGTGTGCGTGTGTGTGCATGTGTGTGTGTGTGTGAACATCTTTGCCCCATGAACGATTTATAATCATTTCTTAAGGTGTCAGTTTATAAGGCTTAGAACTAACAATGACATAATACAATATAAATTTTAAGAAGCCCATAAATGCATGTCTTGCAGCACAGCACCATCTATTGGCTAAGTGAAAAAGAATGTGAGAGAATTAGAGAAGACACAGGAAAAGAAGGGGAGCAAAAGTCTGAGAAGTTAGGCCAGAGGAACATGAAAAACTAAATGATAGAAAAGAAATAAAACTACACAGATTGCCACACTTTCTATTCCTTATTCTGTAAAGAAAGTGAGCTCCAAAAGTTTAGTTGAATACAGCAGGATGTACTTAAAAAACTCTCAGGCTACTTTTGTACAGATAAAATTCTTTTCTGATTTTTACATTTACAAGGTTTAAAATAAGTAGCCAGATGTTATTGAAGGGATGTTTAAAAAAATTGGTGGACATATAGATCAAAAGAGCAGAAAAAAAGACTCCAGAAGTAGACCAACACTACAAGTGTATTGTTTTTTCTACACAAGTGAAAATAAATTTTAGAAAATTTACATGGTAGGGAATACAGTATCTCAATAGGACGATATCCATCAATAAACGATTGCCTTTTAAACAAGTTGTGTCAATAAAACATGTGCCATCTTGACATATAGTGACAAGAGTTTGGACAGTATCTATAATGCAAAACATAATACCCAAAAGAAGAGAGAGAGGAAAAAAAGAGAGAAAAAGAAGGGGAAGGGGGAAGGGGAGAAAAAGAGGGGGGATTACTGCCCATAGAGGCAGGGTGGGAGTGAGTGGGGGTGGGAAGGAAACTGGGGTCACTGGTAGTGGCAAATGTACACTGGTGGAGAGATGGGTGTTGGAACACTGTATAATTAAAACCCAATCATGAACAGCTTTCTAACTGTGTATCTCCTGGTAAACTTTTTTAAAATGACAAGAGTTTGGAGATTTCTTTGTAGATTTAAATCTACACTTGCCATATGACACATCAATCCTGCCCTAGGTATTTATCCAAGTAAAATTAAAATTTATGTAGTAAATTATAACTTTAGGAGTGATTATTCCTTTATTTATGATCATCAAAATAGACAAACACAATGTTTAAATGAATAAACAGACTTTACAGAATACTATTCAGCACAAAATGTGAAAGACTTGAAGATGAATGGAGGAAATTCACATTGACCTCTATATTTCCCTTGAATTTGATAATCCAAATGAGATGAAATAATTTATTGAAAGAAAATAATATATAAAAATCACATGATAGAAAATAACATTTCTTAATAGGATTGTATCTGCCAATTATATATGATCAAAAAATAATAAACTTCTAAAACAAGGACAGATGGGTACATTAAATCTTAAATATATTGCAGTGGTACATTCTACCAAACATTTAATGAAAAAAATTATTCCCATGCTCTATGATCTCATTCAGGGTACAGAAGTACAGGCAATGCCACAAAACTCATTCTGTGAAGCTAGCATTAACACAATACTAAGCAAGAACATTATAAGAAAAAATTAAAACTACAAATCATTATTTTTCATGAACATAGAAATATCCTTAAGAAAGTATTAGAAAATCAAATAAAATAATGTATAAAAAGAACTGTGCACAATGATCAATAGAAAATTATGTCAAATATACAGAATTTGTTCAACTTTTAAAAATCAATTAGCATGATCTGTCACACCTACAAGAACCAAAAAAAAATCCCACCAATTTATCAATAAATTTAAAAAGTAGTTGATCTAACTTAAACACTAATTACAATAAAAATTATCAGTAACAGAAGGAAGAGAGAATCTTCTGAAACTTTATAATATATTGAATAAATTAACAAATAAATATAACTAAAAATAAATAATAAACTATTTTTATATTATAAATAATAAGCTATCATCCTAATAGTAAAAAACTGAAAGCTTTCCTATTAAGATCAATTTCAAATCAAGTCTGTATCACCCATTAATTCTTTTCAACATCATACTGAACTCTAGTTAATGCAATTGGACAGTAAAGACATAAAATACATACTGATTACAAAGAAAAAAGAGAACTTCGTAGATGACATGTTCAATAAAAACAAGGTCAATCAATGCAACATGATCAATCAATAAAAGCAAGTTTGTAACATATTTGTAACATAGTTGTAACATTTCATATACAAATATCAGTGCACACTTTGTTGACATACACATGTAAACAGTGTTATTTCATATGTGCATTACATATAGCTAAAGGTTAATTAGTATAACTGGTTATGCTGCTAGTCTCCATACAAACAATTTACAAACTTCAATTTATTTCCTATGTATCAGTGAAAAAGGAGTGGAATTTAAAATTAAAATCACAGAGCCATCTAGATTCACACGACAAAAGTGAATTACTTAGGTATAAAACTAACAAGCTATATGCATGTTACTTCCTATATGCATATGTTAGGAAATCTTAAGACTAAACAAAATTAAAAAATATAGTAAGTGAAGAGCTATTACATGTCTATGGTTAGGAATACTTCAGCATTGAGGAAGGATCTAGAATAGGAAAACTTGTCAAAATGCTAGATCTTTCTAATTTGATCTCACAAGCAATAAAATTGCAACCAAAATTCCCACGTTATTTTATGGCTGTTGACAACTATGTCTAGTGCTTTTATTAAAAAAAAATACTAAGAAAAGGCAAAACTTTGGTCAGAAAATCAAAATTGGAGAGCTGATAGGCACTGTCAGAAAACAAGCAACACTATAATCAAAATGGCCTGGTGTTGATAAGACAGTGGTCACAGGGTCAATGAAACTGAACAGAGAGTTTAGTTATAGATTGACATAAATAAAACTACATAAACAGATTTGAAAATGTTGCTTGATCTCTGACAAAGTATCAAAGACAGCACAATAGAGCAAACAGAGTTTCATTAACAAATAGTACTGGAATAATTAACAGTTCACATTTTTTAAAATGTGAATCTAAAAAAAGAACCTTACACTGTTTATAAAGATTAACTCTAAAAATAAAAACACATAGAACTCCTTGAAGATAATGTAAGATAAAATCTATGACTGAGAAAGATAATAAATACTTATATAAAATACCAAAGGTATGAGGTGTAAATTATTAATTAAATTATTTCATTAAGATAAATATGTTTAATTTTTTTTCTCTGTGGAAGACAATGTCTAGAGGATGAAAAGGCACGTCACAGACTGGGAGAAAACGCTTGCAGAAGACATCAATGATAACAGACTACCCCAAACATGCAAGAAATACTTAGAACTTAATAATAAGAAAATGATCAGATTTTTTTCCTTTTTTTCTTTTTGGGTCACACCTGGTGATGTACAGGGGTTACTCTTGGCTTTGCACTCAGGAATTACTCCTGGTGGTACTCAGGGGACCATATGAGATGCCGGGAATTGAACCCGGGTCGGCAGCGTGCAAGGCGAACGCCTTAACGCGCTATACTATTGCGCCAGCCCCAATCAGATTTTCTAAATGAAGAAACAGATGAAAAGGTGCCTCACCAAAGAAGAGACATATATGGCGAAAAATATATATGGAAAGAAATTCCAAACCATGTCATAGGAATGTAAATTGAATCAAAGAGTGACCACTACACATTTACTAGAATGCCAAAACCTGAACTTGGCAGCACCAAATGCTGGTGAGGATGTAAAGCAAAAAGAACTCTGATTTTACCTTTGAAAAATATTTGATGTTTTCTTTTGAAACAAAATATACTTTTATCATATGATATAATCATCATGATCCTTGATACATGCAAAAAAAAGTTGAAAACTGATAAACCCACTCAAAAGCATTCATGTCACTGTAGGTAGCAGCCCTATCTCTTATTTTTAAAATGTAAAACGAACATAATTTCCATTAGTCAGTGAATAAACAAACTGTAGCTTGGACACGATGGAATACTCAGAAACATAAATAAGATATCAAGTCATGAAAAGATATAGAAGAATTTTTTAAGGGACGTTACTTGCTGCAAAAAAGATGTCAATTTGAAAAGGCTCCATTTTGTATGATTTCAACTGAATATGACATCCTGTTAAATGAAAAACTATGAATACCACAAAGAAGATCAGAGATTGTGAAGTAAAGATGAATTAGTGGAACAAAGAAGATTTTCAAAGCAATGAAGATAGTCTGCATAATATTATAATGGTGTGCATCAATCATCGTACATTTATAAATTCCTATGGAGTATGCAATGCCAAGAATGGGCAAAAAAAAAAGCAATGATTTTGAGTAATTATGATATATGAATACAAAGTATCAACTGTAATAATATACACTCTGGTAGGTTTTGATAGAAAGGGAGGCTTTGGATATAATGATCAGGATATTTCTGTATCCTTATGTCTCTAAAAATTTTCTATAATTCTAAAACTATTCTAAAAAATCTCTTCAAAAAAGAAAGATTAGACAAAAATCTTATAGAATTATTCCTGGTATAAAAAATGAAATCACCTAACCTGGAACTACAGATTTTCTTTAAAAAAATCGATGGCTTTCAAATGCATTTTTAAGTAAAATCATGAAGTCTCAAGAGACGACATACCAGATTAATCAATTTAATGATATTTTGGATAACTAAAATGAAGAAAGAAATACAGAAAAAGAAATATACCATGATTGCTGGTATGGGAGTTGAGGGCAATTAGCATGAGACAAACGAGAATCAGAGGGATTAGAAAAAGTTTCTATCTTGATTGAGATAGTGATTATGCAACTTTACATTTGTCAAATTTCTCAGAATTGTGTGTTTGTTAGAAAGAGTGGATTATACCTTAATTAAACATATAAAAAGTAATTAAACGGTAGCCAATATATGACTTCAGTTGGAAAAGAAAAGGTTGTATATCCCAACACTATTTAAAGAATAATATAACTCAGTATATATATACATATATATACACACACATATATGTATATATATTATAACTCAGTATACTCTCAAAGGAATGCACTTGCAAAATGAAAATAAATTCTGGATGCTGTCTAAGTCACTTTATTTTGAAAGTAAAAGAATCTAACTTGGTAAGTTTTACTATAATATGAATTACATAACCCAGAGTTTAATAGAAATTATAAAATAGATTGCACATGCGTTTAATACAATCTTTGAGTAAACTTTTATCAGGAATGTTTATCTCTGTGAAAAGCCTGCAGCATCCTTTCTGGTAGCTTCAAGTATACAAACAAGTTAATTCAAGGGTCTGAATGCTTATCTTTTGTCAGCATTCAAGTTTCAAATTACTCTGCGAACTGACTTTCTGAGTTCTACCTCTGTTATTTCACCCAGGAAACTTAGCCCCAAATAGAAGTTTGAACTATGCCACCTAGGGGTAATCATTTTATTTTGATTCATGATTCTAGGATAAAGCATCAACCAATGGGGGGCTGAACTCTTCAAACTCACAGAACAGAGGACAGGAGATGGCCTGGTGGTTCAGAGTGTTTACCCAACAAGTCTAAGGCCCTGAGTTCAAGTCCAGATGCTACCAGCTCTAGACAGCTATGCTGTTTGGTATTTCCCTACAGAAAGACTTGGAACATAACAGCGGTTTAAAAGTACCTAGGACACGCATGTGGCTTTGAGCTCAATACCAGAACCCTCACACACACTACAGAAATCCTAACAGTCATACTATAAGAAAACCTCAGAATTGGAAAAAACTAACAAACATAAAATCAAAGGTTGCTTTGTCACTTGTTTCATCAGTGGTTTGATTGCCTTTCCATTTTCAGGTATTTCATCCACTACTATCATTTGGGGACAATATAAAAGTCACATTTTTTTCACAATTGATTTTTTAAAATATGTTGTCAAGCTATTGTACTAAAACCAATTTGGGCTATGGTGAAAGAGAGATAAAGAATTTGTCCTCAAACAGGTCTCCATGTGAAGGAGGACTTAGATAGAAAGTTGGTTATGATGATACAGATTTGGTAAAATCAGATTTAGTTTGAAGTCTCAGGGACTATGAGGAAGTAAGGTCTTTCAAAATAGGAATCCAAATCAAAGGGGTATGATTTGTAAGAAAAAACTTATGAGGCCATGAGCATTTACATGTTTGATTTCTGTTATCAATCCATTCCTTTGGTTGAGAAATATGTGAAGTGAGAAAAAAAAAAACCTAGGACTGAGAAACTTCACGCAGTCATGCAATTAATTTTTTTCCACATGAAAAGGAATGCTTGTGTAAAATGAAGACCATGAACTTTTAAATTAAAAAATATCTGTTCGATTATTTATAGATATCTAATTGAAGTGATCTAATGGACTCTAAGTGGAAACAGAGGAAGCAATGTAATCTAGAGATAATTCTATCCATAAAACATAATTAATTGGCATTTAGAGGGTCTGTTTTGACATTAGAGTAACTAATGCTAAACAACAAACTTTTCACTGAATATTGTCAGTTAGGTGAAAAACTAAGTATATTTAATCACTTCATAATCCTCCATGCACTTGGACCAGATTGACTTTTGACAGATATCATTCCAGAAAACAACAGAAATCTTTCTTTTCATGCATTCACTGCAACAAAAGTGTTCTGCACATTTTATCATATCTTTTTGTATAAATTCATCATTTTTGGAAAAACCTCTTATTCTTCCAAAAATATTTACCTGGTCTGAAATATATATAACTCATTTGTGTAACCCACTTGAGTAATTGCTCTCATCAGTCATATAAAAATCTTAAGATACACATAACACTACTTACCCAATAATTTAAATGCTTTAGGAAAACTCTCTCTTCAATCTCAACTCACAAAGTCGAAAATGTCACAAACCTAATCATATTTTTGATCTATCCCACTTCTAAGGATCAAGTTTCAAAATGTATTATTCTTTTGGCATGCCAAAAATTATTTTACTATAACTTCAACATTGATCATATGTTTATGATTCTTTAGTAAATGTCTGTCCTCAACTATTCATCATTGTCCTTCCAAAATACTCATCCTTTTAAGATATAGTACATTCCTCTTTTTCCTGGGTAACATTTTGTCCTGTTTCATTTTCTTCTCCCTTTTCATAAACTTCATTCCCTCATTATGCAAAGAGCATTCTGATGTTTAATTGTGGTGATAATGTAGCAATAGGCTGAGGTAATGTTTGTAAAGGGGTGCTCTGACAGTTTTTAAGTCATGACTAAACTGCAACCTGGCTGACATTTAGAAAGTTTAGGAATTATCAAGAAGCCAACATCTTGCTTGTTTTCTCAATGAACTAAGCAGTAGTGGAAAGATTTCTCTTCCTCACATGCTCCTTTAATATTCTGCCAAATACTTTTACAGTTATTTAGCTGGAAACCATTTCTTCAAGTTTCACCTAAGCAGGGTTACAGGTGTGCTCTCCAAAACATCCTTTCATATGGATAACACGTTGCTTTAGGCAGAAGGACACACTCTTATAATAAATGCTCTGGGTGGGCCGGCTCCATAAAGGTCTTGAAAAGCAAAGAAAAAAATAAAAATAAGAGAACCAAGTGTGAATCTGGAGGGACTTGTCAATGCCAACACATGAAGTTTAAAAGCACTCACACAATTTACCAAGTAGATCTGCCCAAGTTTGTAAATTGATCAGTTTCTCACTCACTCATTTTTTTCATATATAATCCAAGAGAAAAACACAAGAAAAACTTTTTATGTTTATAAAATAAGAACAGGATATAAGAAAGACAATTTTTGCAAGTGATTCACTATTTACTTTGAGCTGTTATTGCTATTTCTAAGAAGTTAAACCAAAAGGAATATAAAATTTCATCAATTTGTAGTTGTGCTAGGGAATGTATGTCTTCACTTCATATGTTTTTTTCAGAATTTATATGCTCTAAAGTAGCTAAGAATATTGAAGGAGACTAATAATGTAAGAATTTATTCCCCCTGTCATATTGCATCAAATTTTGTTTAAATTAAATGTCTATTTTTTAATTTTATTTAGGGAACTTTTGCATTATAACATTATATTTCTAGTGTTCTTCTTTATTAGTGAACATTTATATATATTGAATTAACTTAGACCACAGAATTCCAGTTCTGTCCTTCACAATAAAATTGACTCATTTTATTTGATTTACCTGCCATCCTTCTCCTTTTCTTTATGATAGCTAATAATTTGGCTTTAAGTCTGAACATTTATTTTTGTTATTTTTAATTAATTAATTAATTTCATTTCGATATGTTCTATTTGCAAGTGAGTTCACAGGTGTTGTCTTTCTCCATATGATTTAACCTAGTATCATACCCCATATTCAGCATGTTTTAAGTGGTAGTATTTAACCTATTTCTATGGTAGTGTATTCTCTTTTTTAACAGCTGAGTACTATGTTTTTTATTTAATTAATTAATTAATTAATTTGCTTTTTTGGTCACACCCTACGATGCTCAGGGGTTACTCCTGGCTCTGTACTCAGGAATCACTTCTGGCGGTGCTCAGGGGACCATATGGGATGCTGGGAATAGAATCCACATCGGCAGCATGCAAGGCAAATGCCCTACCAACTGTGCTATTGCTCCAGCCCCAGATGAGTACTATGCTTTAACCATATCTTCATTGTCTGAGTGTGTGTTGATGAGCAATTAGGTTGTTTTCAGTTCAGAGTATTTTAAATGAAACTGCAATGAATATAGAAGTGTACATATCTGCTTAAATTCATAGTTTAGGTAAATACCCATAACAGGATAATATTTACTTTCTACTATTAATTTTTTGAGGAATCTCTGTACTGCTTTTTGCAATAACTATGTCCATTTAAAACATCACTCCATGACTTCCTGTCTTTCCACATTCTTTCCAGTGTTTAGAGTTTCTTGTCTTTGAAGATAACAAACATATTTCCAGCTTGTCTTTGAGATAAAAAATCAAAGTAACATCTTATTGTTACTTTGATTTTTGACACCATAAGAGATGGTAAACTTCATTCTTGTGTCTGTTAACCAATTATATATATATATATCATCTTTAGAGATGTGTCCATTCAATTCATACTGAAGGTTTAGCATTCAATTTCACTGTGTGAACACTATCTTCATAAATTGATAGGAAAGTTTTGTTTAGTGACAAATCTGAACGTCAAAGACCTGAAGGACCAACACAACTGAAGACTTTCTACGGAGAATCAGATTTAAGCCTTTAATCACATAGCCCTGCTTCTGTGGGCGTTGACTACTATGTTCTCTACTTGTGACTCCCCACAGAAGGTTGTCTTTGGATTCTTAAGGCTCTTGCCACCCAACGAGGAAAATAGCTCGGGTATTTACACTTCTCAAGAGTGACCCAACCAGCCCAGTTTCATAACCGAGAGAAATTTCAATACTAGAATTAGGATATTTCGGGGGTGGGGGCAGGAATGTTTAGTCATCCAACACACCCATTAACACCATTACTAGGCAGTTCTTAGCCAATACATTGCTGATTAGGGAAGAATAGGAAAGCCATGCACCCTTACCTATAGTTGGAAAAACATGTAGGTCACACTTCAGCACTTCTTATGATCCAAATGACACTGGAATTCTGCTTACTTCACATCTTTCCCAGGGATCTGGTTTCTCTGCTCTCACTTCTCCATGTTATCTGGAAAGTTGGTCATAAATCACGAACATTCAATTATTAGGTCAATGGAAGTTTCTACTGACACCTGTCCTTCCTCTGATGTATAAAAAGCACAGGATATATCTATCATTGACACATAAGGCCGTCCTAACTTTGTTATGATCAAATTTTTGTTCCTTCTCAACTAGTCTAAAACTGTAACAGAGATATTATGATACGGAAAGTAATGATCTTACCTTGGTGAATTTCCATTTCCTATTTCCTTAGATTCTGATCAAGTTGGAGGTGGTAAAGATGATAGGAATGGGCACCAGATGATGATGGACAAAAAGGCTCTGTTGCACAAAAAGAGGCAAACCATATTTCAACAATATCTCAAGTACTTAAAATTTGATCATTTTTTTATCACTCTGGACAAAAGCTGAGTGCTAGAAGTAGGCAAAGGGATAAAACATGATAAAATTTCAGTACCTGTATTTTGAAACATAATGCCCAGAGAGAGAGAGAGAGAGAGAGAGAAAGAGAGAGAGAGAGAGAGAGAATGTGCACGAGAGAGAGAGAGAAAGAGAGAGAGAGAGGAAAAGTGCCTGCCTTAGCAGCAGATTGGGGATAGGGAGTGGTTGGAAAGAAAATGGGGATATTTGTGGTGGGAAATATTCACTTGGGGGGCGATGCACCCTTGGGGAAGGGAAGGGTGCTGAGACAGTTAATGACTGAAACCCTATTGTGAGAAACTTTGTAATTGTGCATCTCTGTCACTGTCACTGTCCTCTCGTCGTTCATCGATTTGCTCGAGCAGGCCCAGTAACATCTCCATTGTGAGACTTGTTACTGTGTTTGGCATATCAAATAAGTCACGGGGAGCTTGCCAGGCTTTGCATGCAGGTGAGATACTCTCAGTAGCTTGCCAGCCTCTCTGAGAGGGGCGGAGGAATCGAACCCAGCGTGGCTGGGCCAGCCGCGTGCAAGGCAAACACCCTACCTGCTGTGCTATCACTCCAGCCCATTGTGTGTGTCTCATGATGAGTTGATTTTTTTGAAATGATCTTCCTTATACACCTGAACTCAAGGGTTTTTTTTTCCTTATTTAAGACTAAAATACTTTTACTCATTTATACTGTTACTAGAAATGTACCATTTATACATACTTACAGATATTTTCAAAAATAGTAACTCAGTAAAATATTAATGTCTTGAAACTATTCCTGGGTGAAGGAAAGGACTTTAAGGTATCTTTCAATGGTTTGCTCTGTCTCTGTCTCTGTCTCTGTCTCTGTCTCTCTCTCTCTCTCTCTCTCTCTCTCTCTCTCACCCCCCCTTAAACAATTTAAATTAACATAAGATGAGGACCAATTTGCAATAATTTACCAGAAGGAAAATTGGAAGGAAGGGAGCAAGGAAGGGAGGGAAGGTGGGAGGGAGAAAGAAGAAAGTAAAAGAAGGAAGGAAAGAAAAGAAGAAAGGAAGAGAGAAAGAGAGAGAGAAAGAAAGAAAGAGAGAGAAAGAAAGAGAAAGAAAGAAAGAAAGAAAGAAAGAAAGAAAGAAAGAAAGAAAGAAAGAAAGAGAGAGAGAGAAACAAAAGAAACATTCTATATCTTGTGTGCTTGATTTAAGGAATAGTGTTTCTTTTTCAGGATCCCATGAATGTACAAGTTTTAAACAAAGTGTGGAGCCTTAATGAACAGACTGTTTTCCTGTGGCGGGGCCTCTGAACAGAATGACTTCATTCAGAACTACTGCTCACGCATGGAAAGTGTTGGTAAAAAAAATCCCACAGAGTTCAGACGACCTTTTCCTAACTTTCTTTTTTTTCCCCCCTGTTTGTCTTTCGGGTCTAAGCCAGGGATAACATAAATATTCATCAGCTGATATTTGCAGTAGCTGTGAAGTTATGAATGAGGCCAGGCGGCTTCCCTCTTTCCCATCTACAGAATGGCAGCGTCTCCACTCAGTTCCCAGCCAAGTGACACTTTCTCAAATCCCCAAGGTGTACTAGTAGGCTTTTCAGATTCAGCCTCCCCTCGCCCACCCCCCCTTTCTAATGCTCAAAGCAGAAATGCTGTCTGCTTAATGTTTACTCTAGGATTATAGGAGAAGAAAAAGGAAAACATGACTTTGCCAAGTCTAAAACTTTCGGATGCCTTGACGTAACAGGCAAATGTGTTAGGAGCTCAAAACATTGGGAATTTATATCAATGGTTATGATGGTTGTGGGTTTCCTTTTTATATTAAATGCCAGACAGAGACCCAAGGCATTTACTGTCGGAAGAACAGTGAAACTAGCCACAGCTTTGATCTGCTTCTGCTGCTTTGTTAATCACCTGGGCAGGTGTTGGAGAGAGATGTTGGAAACACTTTTGAATAGACTTCAAATAAGTTTCAATGTTGAGACCAAAAAAAAAAAAAAAAACCATGAAATTTGTGCTTGTCATAGGGTTTGGAATGGATGTGGTTTTCTGTAACCCAGACTTCCCACAAATCAGCCCTTCCTTTGGAGTATGGGAATTTTGTTTGTTGTTTGTTTTTAATTTTTCAGGGACTCTTACTCAGAGGGTGAGATCTGAACAGAAGCAAAATATTGTGTGGTAGCAAAACTTTTAATCAAGTAATCAATACCCAGTGGTTTGTGAACATTAATGTGTTTTTATATATATAAGATCTATATCACCAATGGACAATATTTCTTTTTCACTTTGCTCATTGGTGTTTTACTCTAAATAATATTCAGTCTGTCCTTGTCTCTATAGTTACCATGCATGAGCTAATAGGGTAATTCTATAACACGAGGATTTTTTCTTTCTTTTTGGCACAGAACTGACTCCTTCATTTGTGCTCAGGGCCACTAGTGGTGGGACTCAGGGATGTGGAGCCAAGGATCAAAAAAAACAGGTCAGCCATGAACAATGCAAGTTTCTCACCACTCTATGATCTATCTGTTTGGCCCTGGCTGTACTATTTTAAAATATTTAGTAACCTCCATACTGTTTTCTAAAATGATTTTTTGCAGGGGTCACACCCAGCGATGCTTAGGGGTTATTCCTAGCTTTGGACTTAGGAATTACTCCCGGCAGTGCTTGGGGGGACCATATAGGATGCCCACATGGAGGGCGAATGCTTTACCTGTTGTACTATCACTCCGGCCCCTTTAAAGTGCTTTCATATCAGTTTATAGTCTCAAGAACTGTGTGCAAGTGTTCCCTTTTTCCACCCTATCAATGACATTCATCTTTTGTTTTTTGACAATTGCTATGGGATGGGCTGGAGCGATTGCATAGCGGGTAGGGCGTTTGTCTTGCATGCAGCCAACCTGGGCTCGATTTCTCCGTCCCTCTCTTGGAGAGCCCAGCAAGCTACCGAGAGTATTCTTCCCCAATGGCAAAGCCTAACAAGCTACCCCTGATGTATTCAATATGCCAAAAACAGTAACAAGTCTCACAATGGAGACGTTACTGGTGCCTGCTTGAGAAAATTGATGAACAATGGGAGGACAGTGCTACAGTGCTACGGTGCTATGGCATGACATAACATATAGTTTTGAATTCTCATTTTTCTAATGATTAATTATCTTGTTTGAGCATCTTTTCAATGTACCTGTTGGTCATTACATGGCTCCTTTGGAAAATGGATATTCATTCAGGATTTTTCCATTTAAAATTAGGATTATTATTATTATTAATTATTTTCCGTGGAGTTATATGAGTGTCTTATACATTTTGCCTTTAAGTTGCACATGATCTGCAAATATTTTTCCCATTCCATAGGTTGTCTTTCATTTTATTTCTTTGAAACTTTATTTAAACACTATGATTTACAACGTTTCTTATAATATAGTTGTTTCAGACACTCAGTGTTCCAACATCAATCCCAAGGCTAGTGTAACCTTTCCTCCACCAGTGTCCTCAGTTTTCTACCCATCCCCCGCTTAGCACGCATAAAATAGTTGACTTACTATTACTTGTTACAACACATGCTAAAGTATAAAATTATTCTTGCATTAATAATTCCTTCTATGGTGGGGTTTGATGGTGGGATGGAAGGGGTGACGCATGCACACTAGCTGCCTGGGCTTGCACATACATGCTGGCTCTCTTAGGTAGCACACGTGTACTGACACATGAGGATCACTTCATATTTTTGTGTATGGTACTGGGGATTAAATTCACATCCCTTGAACACAAGGCAGACACTTTTGAGAATCATGCTTAAGAAGGGTAAATCTAAGGTCACACTTAGGAGATAATTGTTCATAGTTCTCTATTTTTTTTTGGAGGGGAGATTTTTGGGTCACACACAGCAATGCTCAAGGATTACTCCAGGCTCTGCAGTCAAGAATTACTTCTGGTGGTGCTAAGGGGACCATATAGAGTGCCAGGGATCAAACCTGCACGCAAAAAGAAAAAAGAAAAACAACAACAAAAAAACCCTACCCACCATACTATCACTCTGATACCAGGAGTTCTCTGAATTTTTTATTTTAGGGACAACAGCGACATCGGTCAGGCAAAACCATCAATTGAATATGATGTGGTCTATTTCGTTGTGGAATCGTCCACCGGGAGACTCCCATGTCCAACGTTTAGATTCTGCCTTATGGAACTGTGAGTTACCATAGATGGTCTTGGTCGACATGATGAACTCAGACAGTCTCTCACCCTGTTCGTTCCATTCTAGGCCATGGGTCCCGATGTGAAGTTCTTCAGCTGATCTTCTCGGTCCTATCTTGGCAATAAAATCACCCACGATGATCTTGTAGAAGGTGTGGTCTTCTTTATAGAACTTCTCCAGCTCCATGTAGAACTTCTCGATTTCTCTTTCATCATAATGAGATGTTGGTGCGTAGACAACGAAGATAGAAACTGCAGGCAGTGAGCCACATCTATTCAAATGTAAACGTCCGATTCGGGTTGTTAGGCATTCGAATGAATCAATGCTCTTGGCCAAGTTTGTGTTGACAAGGACACCGAGGCCTCCGACACCTCTTTTATCGCGTGTTCCGAGGAACAATTCTTCTCCAGTGTCGAAAACGGCATGGTGAGATTCGTGCCTTCTTGTCTCGGTCAGACCAATGATGTCGTACTTGATCATTCGCGCTTGTACCATCAAGTCCTCGATGAATGTATCTGATGCTAGCGTACGAGAATTGAAAGTAGAGATGATCATTTTTGTCTTCCTTCCTTGTGGCAGCCTAGTTCGGCCTTGAGATTTTGTTGGTCTCTCCTTTCTCATCCTTCTCAGTGCTGCCATGTCAGTGAAGCCTTCAGGGTCAGGTGAATGAGACCAGTTGTAGTTACTGGTTTTGGCATATCGAATACACAACGGATAGCTTGCCAGGCTCTTCCGTGCGGGCAGAATACTCTCGGTAGCTTGCCCGTCTTTCCGAGAGGGATAGAGGCTTTTGGGGCGATCTCTAATCACCCTTGGAGGTGTTACCGTATTTGAACCCTATCAAATATGGTACGACAATTCCTGAAGATGAGTATTTATTCGAACGGGATCAGACCACTGTCTCCTTCGTGCAAAATTCTACTTCACAGAGCAGGGAGAAAGGGGTGCAAAGTTCAAAAAGAGAACTCCCAGAACGACCACCAACTGGGAAATCTTTGGAACTATTGCGGCAACATGAGAAGATGCCATTGTTGACAACATTGACGAGGAATACGATCCACTGGTTCAGCACCTCCATGAATGTGCCAGGAACGCCAAGAGAGAGATAGCCACAAAAAAAGCCTGTCTTCGGAAACTCTTGAGCTAATTCGCCAGAGTGGTTTGGCGCATGCCTCAGGCAACCGCAAGCTAACGTCTGAGCTCGCAAAGCAGTGCAGAGATGCGATCAAGGAAGACCTCAAAGAGAGAAGAGCAGAAGTACTGGTAGATGCAGCAGAAGCTGGGAAAAGTATTCGTTATGCCCGCCTGTCCTTCGCCAACTACAAGACCAAGATGACTGCCCTCCGACGTCCTGATGGATCCATCACATCCTCCAGAACGACAATGGAGAAGATTATCCATGACTTCTACTCAAATCTCTTCAATAACCATGTCCACTTGCCGACATACCAAATTCCACAGGATGGATATGTCTTCCCAACGTTCTCCCTTCCGAAATCCAACACGCCATTTTGTCGGTAAAGAAACAAACAGCACCCGGCCCAGACAAGGTCAGACCTGAACACCTGAAGAACCTGCCGTCAGTACTCATCAATACACTGGCTCGGCTCTTCACTTGCTACCTGTCTGAATGCAAGGTTCCGTCCCAATGGAAAACCAGCAGGACCTTACTACTGTTCAAGAAGGGAGACATCCATGACATTGGCAACTATCATCCGATCTGCCTATTGTCTGTCATCTACAAGTTGTTCACTCGAGTCATCCTAAATAGGATTGGCAGAACACTAGATGAAGGACAACCATGCGAGCAAGCCGGGTTTCGCAAAGGATTCAGCACCATCGACCATATCCACACAATAACCAAACTCATTGAGGTTTCTCGGGAGTTCAAGATGCCGCTCTGTTTAACGTTCATTGATTTAAAGAAGGCCTTTGATTCTGTTGAGACGGAAGTGGTCATTGAAGCCCTAGCCAATCAGGGCATTCAAGCCCAATACATCAAGATCCTTCGTGAGCTGTATTGCAGATTCGCTACCAGGATCTCACCATTCTACAAAGAAGTGATCGTTGATGTCAAGAGAGGGGTTCGGCAGGGTGATACCATTTCACCGAAACTCTTCAGTGCCACCCTCGAGAACATCATGCGACGACTGGAATGGGTAGGAATGGTAGTGAAGATAGATGGTCGGCAATTACACCACCTCCGCTTTGCTGATGACATTGTTTTAATAACACCAAACATCAGCCAAGCGGCACAAATGCTGGCCGACTTTGACCATGAGTGTGGAAAGGTAGGACTACAGCTGAATCTTACGAAGACAATGTTTATGAGAAACAGCCTCGTTCCTGATGCCCCATTCGCTCTCAATGGAACGACCATCTCCGAATGCAACAGCTATGTGTACCTAGGTCGAGAGGTCAACATGACAAATGACCTGGCACCCGAGCTGTGCAGGAGGAAGAGAGCAGCTTGGAGCGCCTTCAAGAACGTCAAAGAAATAGCTAAGAGGACGAAGAACCTCCGGCTCCGGGCACATCTCTTTAATTCCACTGTTCTTCCTGCATTAACATATACCTCAGAGACCTGGGCCCTATGCAAACAGGATGAGAATGCTATTCATGTCTCCCAAAGAAGAATAGAAAGAGCTATGCTTGGAATATCACGTTTCACTCAAATGAGAGAAAAAATCCGGAGTTCCGACATCCATTGATGATCAAGAATCAGGGATGTTGTCTCATTTGCCAAGGTGTCAAAAATCAGATGGGCTGGTCACATAATGAGATTTAAAGACGACCGTTGGACTAGAGCTGTTACTGACTGGATTCCACGGGATGTCAAAAGACCACGTGGCCACCCACCTACCAGATGGTCAGACTTCTTCGTGAAGATCATGAACGATCGGTTTGAGGATCTTCATGATCCCAGAGCAAACAGATGCCAATGGGCTACACTAGCACGCAACAGGGACAAATGGAGAAGTTACTGGCGCCCGCTCGAGCAAATTGCCGACTAACAGGAAGTTAAGTGATTAAGTGATTATTTTAGGGGGTTTGGACCCACACCTGGCAGTTCTCAGGAGCTATATCTGGCACTATACTCAGGGGTCATGCTTCATGGTGCTTTGAGGATTATATATGGCACCAAAATTTGAACCAGGATTGTGGTCATAGCCACATGCTTGATAAACACCTTAATATTTATGCTATCACTCCAATCTTTTATTTATGAATTTTAAATACTAATTTCAGATCAAAATCCCCATATTCACTATTCTTTAATTTTTGCAGAGTTAGCTACCTTACCTCACCTGGCTGTGGAAATAATTGGCTAAGCTGCCTAACCATAGAAATGAAGTTCAGTATCTTGGGTGTTCAAATAATAACAAAATTCTAGCATACAAGAAGACTAACTGGAATATTCATGGTTTGATCCCTACCTCTGTCTTCATTCTGGAGCCCAGGGAATGCCAGGGCTGAAAAGAAAGTCAATGGCAAATGTATTACCCCTGGCTTCTCTTTAGTAGATAAGACTGATGGCGTATGATTGTAGAATGATGACAAAGACAATGACCTGAATGAAGTTAAAACAATAGTAGAAAGAAGTGTTGGGTCCTCACATATTACCCACATTTCATATGACATATGACTTTTGGGAAGCTAGATTAGTTACATCAGATAAAAAAAATCATTCCTTCCTTTCCTCACTTCCCACCTCTGTACATTCTGAGCTGAAAAGAACAATGAAGAGACTTAGATGTTAATCATTTCCTGTGAAACTTTTTCTCAAAGTATATCAGAGCACAGTCTCAAAACTAAATTAGGGCTGGGGAGATAACTCAAATGAATAAGGTATATTATTTGCATGTTTGATGCTAGGAGTTTGATCCCAGTATTATAAGGCCTCTAAAACTATCCCCCCAAAACCACTGAATGTTGTTTTGGAGGCCTCAAGATTCCACACCAACAGTCCTGGCGGTGGATTCCAGGGAGCTTGAAAATGGTTAACAAACACCTTGCCCACTTATCCTAGTTATATATCGATTACTCTGATGTTACTATGCCATCAGAGAATAAATTAATCTGAATAAATAGTGATATATTTTTTAAAACCTATATAAAGAATAATTCTGATTTGTTACACAATTAAATTCAGATCTTTATATGATTATTCTTGTTTTTAAAGGGATGTCTATATATATAAAAAACAATTCCTGGAGTTCCAGATTTTCTATCTCTCTTCTGGTTTCTCCAGAAATACTGTATTTTGCCCACTACTACTTCATATATTCAAGTACACTGCTAGTAGTACTTCAGATCAGTTTACATACTTCACAGTATGGTTCCTAGTCCTTCAAAATGGTGTATATTATAATCTAATTTGGGATACTTGGAGAACAAGTGTGACATTGCTAATAATTTCACTGGAAGAATAAATAGAAATCTGGAATTTTGGGGGGTAAATCCAGATTTGCTCGAGCGGGCCCAGTAACGTCTCCATTGGAGACTTTGTTGTTACTGTGTCTGGCATATCCAATACTCTCGGTAGCTTGCCGGGCTCTCCGAGAGGGGCGGAGGAATCGAACTCGGGTCGGCCATGTTGGCCGCGTGTAAGGCAAACACCCTACCCGCTGTGCTATCGCTCCAGCCCAAGACATGAATTCTTCTGACCATTCTTACCAATTTTATCTTCAGTCACCACTTTCTTTCTCTAGATAGCAATTTAGTGCCTACTAGGAGATTTGATGTCCCTTCTTTGAAACTTGTACTAGATTATCATCCATGTACCTAAGACAGCTTTCATCCTTCTAAGTTTTCTTGGGAGTTGATATCTTTCAAACCTCAAAGATTTTAATGATTTCTTAAGTTTCTCACCAGAAAAAAAACATGTGTTCTGCTTACATGTACAGCTAGTAATCTCATTTTTAAAAAGATGATATTTTTATTCCCATTGCTTCTGAAAATTTACTGGATCTTCAACTGCTGGTTTTCTGGACTGATGTATGCTCAGCACCTGATTACATAATAAATATAATTAACTCTGGTTAGTGTCCAGAGTTATTAGAGAAGACTCGTTTGCTAGAAAACTAATTGTTAACACTGGTTTTAGTTTGAGGATTCCTTGAAATGACTGATTGCCCACTTCTCAGTCAATGAACTTTTTGATGATTTGCAAAAATCCACTGTAACTTTCTTCTTGGTAGTGTAGTGTGGAAAAATAAGTTGCACGATTTCAAATTTTATAACTTTTCTGTAATAATTATCATGTTTAAAAGTGATAGAGGATCTTTGTTTCCGGGTCCCATTGCATCTGGAGTCCAAGGTCACAAAGTTCTGTTTTGCCTGGTTCTGTGGGGCTTCACTCATATGTGAGGCTAGGCCCGAGCGGTCCGGAAAGCAGCCTGGACTGTGGTGACTGCTCTGCCTGCTTTTACCAATCTCCAGCAACCCAGAGATCACACCCAGAAGACTCACCCTGCCGAGTCCAATAAATGCCTCATCGACCAAACTCCACTACCTCCACTACCCAGCCACCGCCATGCTCCAGGCCACTTTCTGGACCGCACAGTCGCTTTGTGGCCACGTGACACATCATAAGACACTTAATACCCAATTTTCATTGTTACTGCACCATACTTGATGGGGTTCAAAAATGGTTTAAACCATGGGAACACCTGCAAGGTCGATTTGAGGCTGCCCAAAAGGCCTCTATCTCTCTCGGAGAGCCCAGCAACCTACCAAGAGTATCCCGGCTGCACAGCAGATCCTGGCAAGCTATCTGTGGTGTGTTTGATATGCCAAAAATAGTAAATACAATGGGTCTCATTTCACTGACTCTGAAAGAGTCCCCAATACAGCAGTGTTAAGAAGGATGAGCAAGGAGAGGCTGATAAAATCACAGGGCCTAACTAGGCTGCCAAAACAAAGAAGGACTAAAATGACTGTACTTTCAACACAATATGTGGGCATTGGAAGGATCCATCGAGGACCTGATGGTGCAAGCCAGAAGATCAACTACGACATCATTGGTCAGATTGAGATGAGAAGGCATCAACATCACTCCACTTTTGACACTGGAAAGAACTGCTTCTCAGAACATAAGACAAAAGAGATGTTGGTGGTCTTGTTGTCCTTGTAAACACTAACTTGGCCATTGATTTATTCGAATGCCTAACAACCCGAATTGGATAACTACACTTGAATAGATGTGGCTCACTACTGGCAGTTTCTGTCTTCATTGTCTACGCACCAACATCCAATTATAATGAAGAAGAAATTGAGAAGTTGTATAAGGAGCTAGAGAAGTTCTATAAAGAAGACCACACCTTCTACAAGATCATCGTCAGTTATTTTAATGCCAAGATAGGAATGAGACTATCAGCCAAAGAACTCCACGTCAGGATCCAGGGCCTAGAATGGAACAAACAAGGTGAGAGACTATCTGAGTTCATCATGTCGACCAAGACCATTCATGGTAACTCACAGTTTCAGAAGGTTGAATCTAAATGTTGGACATGGGAGTTTCCCGATGGACAGTTCCACAATGAAATTGACCATATCATATTCAATTGATGGTTTTGCTTGACCAATGTCGCTGTTATCCCAAAATTTCAAACAGGATTAGACCACCATTTCCGTTGTGCAAAATTCTTCATGAAGTAGGGAGAAAGGGCTGAAAAGTTTAAGAAGAGAACTCCCAGAACAACCATCAACAGGTAGCTCTTTGGCACTATTGTGGCAACATGGGAAGATGTCATTGTTGACAACACTGACAAAGAATATGGTTGACTGGTTCAGCACTCCATGATTGTGCAAGGAACAACAAAAGAGGGACAGCCACAAAAAGATGCCTGTCTTCAAAAACTCTCAAGCTCATTCACCAATACGGTTGGGTGCAAACCTCGGGCAACTGGAAGCGAACATCCAAGCTCGCAAAGCAGTGCAGAGAAGCAATAAAGGAAGACCTTAAAGAGAGAAGAGCAGCAGTGCTGGCAGATGCAGCAAAAGCCAGGAAAAGCATTTGCAATGCCCGCCTGTCCTTCACCAACTACAAGACCAAGATGACTGCCTTCCAACATCTTGATGGATCTATCGCATCATCCAGAAGGGCAATGGAGAAGATTATCCATGACTTCTACTTGGATCTTTTTGATAGCCACATCATTGACCACATCATTGACCACCACATACACCTACCTACATACCAAATTCCGCATGATGGATATGTTGTACCTAACGTTCTTCATTCCGAAATCTGACACACCATTTCATTGGTAAAGAAGCAAACAGCACCCAGCCCAGACAAGATCAAACCTGAACACCTGAAGAATCTGCCCCCAGTACTCATCAGTATACTGCCTCAGCTCTTCACACACTACCTGTCTGAATGCAAGATTCCATCTCAATGGAAAATCTCCAGGACCATTCCACTGTACAAGAAGGGAGACATTCATGACATTGGCAACTATCGCCCTATCTGCCTACTGTCTGTTATCTACAAGCTGTTCACTCAAGTCATCCTGAATAGGATTGGCAGAACACTAGATAAAGGACGTCCATGTGAGCAAGCCAGGTTCTGAAAAGGATTCAGCACGATGGACCATATCCATATGATTACCAAGCTCATTGGGGTGTCTCGGGAGTTCAAGATGCTGCTCTGTCTAACATTCATTGATTTAAAGAAGGCCTTTGACTCTGCTGAGACTGAAGTGGTCATCAAAGCCCTAGCCAAACAGGGCATTCAAATTCAATACATCAGGGTCCTCCATGAGCTATATTACAGATTCACAACCAGGATCTCACCAGTCTATGAGAAAGTGATCATCGATGTCAAGAGAGGGGTTCGGCAGGGTGATACCATTTCACCAAAACTCTTCAGTGCCATCCTTGAGAATGTCATGTGACGACTGGAATGGGAAGGAATGGGAGTGAAGATAGATAGTTGACAACTACACCACCTCTGCTTTACTGATGACATTGTTCTAATAACACCAAACAATAGCCAAGTCACACAAATGCTGGCCAACTTCGACCATGAGTGTGGAAAGGTCGAACTGCAACTGAATCTCAACGAAGACAATATTCATGAGAAACGCACTTGTTCCTGATGTTCCATTCACTCTCGATGAAATGACCATATCCAAATGCAACAGTTATGTGTACCTAGATCAAGGACTCAAAATGACAAATGACCTGGCACCTGATTGCACAGGAGGAAGAGAGCTGCATGGAACACTTTTAAGAGTGTCAAAGAAATATCTAAGAGGACAAAGAACCTCCTGCTCTGGGCATATCTCTTTGACTCATGGTTCTTCCTGCATTAACATATGCCTCAGAGACCTCGGCCCTATGAAAACAGGATGAAAATGCTATTTGGGTCTCCCAAAGAGGAATCGAAAGAGCTATGCTTGGAGTATTATGCTTCACTTAAATGAGAGAAGGAATCCAGAGTTCCAACCTCCATTGATGATCCGGAATCAGGGGCACTGTCTCATTTGCCAAGGCATCTAAAGTCAGTTGGGCTAGACACGTAATGCAATTTGGAGATGACATCTAGACTAGAGCCATTATCGACTGGATTCCACTGGACATCAAAAGATCACATGGCCGCCCACCTATGAGTTGATCAGACTTCTTTGTCAAGAACCTGAACGATCAGTTTGAGGTTCTTTGTGTTCCTGGAGCGAGCAGATGCCATTAGGCTACACTAGCACACGACAGGGACAAATGGAAACATTACTGGCACCCACTTGAGCAAATCAATGAGTAATGGGATGTCAAGTGATCAAGTGATCAAAAGTCATAAACTGGAAACATCCTGACAGGAATATAATGAACATTTTTGTTAATATCCTTTAGATTTGTTCCCTGTCTTACTATTATTTGACTGACACTAAGTCATAATCTTTGTGGATATGGAACAAAGGAATGAAAATGGCTCCAAGAATCTAGAGCGCTATGAGAGAAGCAATGTGGCTGACAAACTGGAGGTTACAGGACAGCAGTAGAAAAGTAAAAGCAATATGGGGACTGGAGAGATAGCACAGCGGGTAAGGCATTTGCCTTGCATGTAGCCGACCTGGGTTCAATTCTCAGCATCCCCTATGGTCCCTTGAGCACCGCCAGGAGCAATTCCTGAGTGTAGAGCCAGGAGTAACCCCTGTACATTGCCGGGTATGAACCAAAAAGCAAAAAAAAAAGCTAAATAATGTTAATTATATAAATTTATATCAACTTTTCAAAAATGTATATTTGCTACTTTTTGCTTACCTGAAAACTTTGAAGAATTTTAGAATTTGGAATGTTAATAGGGAGGCTATGGAGTAGAGAGCAGAAAGATTCTCATTCCTGAACTACTAGGACAAGGCATCTCAAGTGGGGAGGCATTTGGGCATTAACCTCCCATGCCCTTTTAACCACTCCCTTCCTGAGAAAAGGCCAACAACTTTGGGTAGTGTCTTGCTTTCCAAAGACCTTTATTTTTTAATGTTTATTTGCTTCCAGTGACATCATTTTCTCCATCATTTGCCTGCCCAATAAAGGATGGACAAGAGATGGCAAAAGAGTTGAAAGCCAGTCAAATCATTCTGGAGAAATTGTTAACAGACCTGGATTAAGATTAGCCAAGAAGCATTTAGCTAAAATGAGGTTTAGGGGGAACTTTGTGGGTTTCATTTAGATTGTGTTTACATGACAACAAAGCATCTGGTCAATTTAGTGGAAAGTAGGCAAATTGTCTATGCAGTTGTGTAGACAAAACAGCAAGTTGATCCAATAACTGTATTTTCAAATTTATGGATTCTGGCTTTCATATATACTGCCCTTCCCATATCATAATCATGAATATTTAATAGTTTTATAAGATAAATACAATTTTTTATATTAAAGTAATTAATGCCTGAATTTTCAAATGTTTTTCCTCACTTTTTAGGTTGTAATTTTTCACTATATATATAATATCTAAATATGTTTGGAAATGTTAGAAGAGAGAGTGAATGTTTACTTTTACTGAGATTCTTGAATCATATTCATGTATATGTTTGGGGGTCATAGCCAGCAGTGCACTCCTGGCAGTGTTCAGGGAACCACATTGGTGCCAGAGATCAAACCTGGGTCTGCTATAAGTTAGGCAAATACCCTACCTGCTATGATCTCTAGTTCTGCAATAATATATTTTTTTGTTTTTTGCTTTGGGAGGCCCACCCCCATTGGTGCTTAGCACTTACTCCTGGATCTGCACTCAGAGATCACTCCTGGAGATACACAGGGGACCATATCGGGTATCAGGGATTCAACCCAGGTTAGTCACGTGTGAGGCAAGTGCTCAGTTTACTGCATTATCTCTCTGGTATCCATGGATGATATTTAAAAAGTGTTTATAATTACATAATAAAGCCGGATTTCGAAAAGGATTCAGTACCATCGACCATATCCACACGATTACTAAGCTCATTGAGGTTTCTCAGGAGTTCAAGATGCCGCTCTGTCTAGCGTTCATTGATTTAAAGAAGGCCTTTGATTCTGTTGAGACGGAAGCGGTCATTGAAGCCCTAGCCAATCAAGGCATTCAAGCCCAATACATCAGGATCCTCCGTGAGCTGTATTGCGGATTCACTACCAGGATCTCACCATTCTACAAAGAAGTAATCATTAATGTCAAGAGAGGGGTTCAGCAGGGTGATACCATTTCACCAAAACTCTTCAGTGCCACCATCGAGAACATCATGCGACGACTGGAATGGGAAAACATGGGAGTGAAGATAGATGGTCGGCAACTACACCACCTCTGCTTTGCTGATGACATCGTTCTAATAACACCAAATATCAGCCAAGCGGCACAAATGCTGAACGACTTTGACCGTGAATGTGGAAAGATCGGACTACAGCTGAATCTTACAAAGACAATGTTCATGAGAAACAGCCTTGTTCCTGATGCTCCATTCGCTCTCAACGGAACCACCATCTCCAAATGCAACAGTTATATATACTTAGGTCGAGAAATCAACATGGTGAATGACCTGGCACCTGAGTTGCGCAGGAGGAAGAGAGCGGCTTGGAATGCCTTCAAGAGCGTTGAAGAAATAACTAAAAGGACAAAGAACCTCCAGCTACGAGCACATCTCTTTGATTCCACTGTTCTTCCTGCATTAACATATGCCTAAGAGACCTGGACCCTACGAAAACAGAATGAGAACGCTATTCGGGTCTCTCAAAGAGGAATCGAAAGAGCTATGCTTGGAATATCACGATTCACTCAAATGAGAGATAGAATCCGGAGTTCTGATCTTCATCAACGCTCAAAAATCAGGGACGCTGTCTCATTTGCCAAGACATCAAAAATCAGACGGGCTGGACATGTAATGAGGTTTACAGACAACCGCTGGACTAGGGCCATTACTGATTGGATTCCACGGGACATCAAAAGATCACGTGGACGCCCACCTACAAGATGGTCAGACTTCTTCGTCAAGACCCTGAATGATCGGTTTGAGGCTCTGCATGTTCCTAGAACGAACAGATACCATTGGGCTATGCTAGCACACAACCGGGATGAATGGAGACGTTACTGGCACCCGCTCGAGTAAATCGATGAATAACGGGGATTAAGTGATTAAGTGATTAAGTGAAGTTTATAATTGCTTTTTGAGGTCTTTTTTTAAAATCGCTGCTTCTAATGAGGATGTTTATAAGACTACATATACTAAATTGTTATTCATTCTCAAAAATTAGCACGTTAATTTATTAAAATAAAGTTGGTCACACCCACCAACTGGCCCTCTGGCGCCTTGTAATCCCATCAACGGTCAAGACTCAGAGACTCTAAAACCCAGCTCCCGGAAGGAACAGTGCAGTCTCCTGCCCCCGCGCCTGGCTGTCCTCACCGTGGCCCCTTGGAGGGGAGCGGGTTGAGCTTTCCTCCCCGCACCGACTAGGGCTCCGGCAGCCGAAGACCTCCAGGACTAGCCACCGCCATGCTGAGACCACTCTCCACACACCTGAAGGTACCGGCAGAGGAACAAAGGCAAGCGGGTCCCGGGGCTGAGATCTCCAAGCCTACTCGGATCGGGGCTGAGCATCCTCCACCCAGATCCTCCGAATTTCAGTAGGCAGGGGTCACACCCACTAACTGTCCCCTTGGCGCTGTGTAATCCCATCAACGGCCAAGACTCAGAGACTCTAAAACCCCGGAACCACGCGGCCGCATTTGCGGCCGTGCGACATCTTATTATGACATCTTATTATCTCATTCCTACTCTGGACAAACTGGCAGACTACCGAATGTAACCTGCTCACATGGCAGAGTCTGGCAAACTCCCCGTGGTGTACCCAATATGCCAAATACCAGTAACAATGATGGGTCTCATTCTCCTAAAAAGCCTTGAATATGGCACTTTCTTAAAAATCTCATGGCTAGGATGAAGGAGACATTACTGGGGCCTGCTCGAGGCAATCGACAAATAACAGGATGGTCATGATTCATGATTCGTGAATTTATTAAAATTTAATGTATAAAAACACTCAGAATAGCTGTGTGTGACCCCAAAAGATTAAAAAGTTATTATTTTATCTATAGGAGCTAGAGAGATTACTCAATGGATTGATGTTCCAGCTTTGCATAAGGAGGCCTGAATTTGATCTCCAGCAACTCATAGTATCCTGAGCATTATCAAGAATTACTGCCTCACCCCATGCCAATTAGAGTCAGAAGTAGTTCCTGGGTACTGTCAGGTATGGAAGAAAAAATGTGGGGTAGAGGTACTCAGAATATCAAGCAGTAGAGACTCAGCTACTCTTCCTTGTAATTTTCAGTCAACAAGACCAGCAATTAAATACAAGGGGCCAGGGTATCCTGCTTTCGGTATCTGCAGGGATGCGGATACCTGCAGTCTTCAGGGCTTCTAGGGTTTCAGTCCTCCATGTCTGGAAAAAAAACGTGAAATGCCAAGGACCAGAGCTAGATTGGGTATATGCAAGACATGTCCCCCACCTCTGTGCTATTTCTCCATACACACCCAACACATAAGTACTTGAACTAGATAGCATTGAGTATTAATTAATAATTAGATACCATGAATATACAACCAGTAAATTTTGGAATTAAAAATATTCTTAACTGGGGGGCTGGAGCAATAGCACACAGCGGGTAGGGCATTTGCCTTGCACAAGATGGACCCGGGTTCGATTCCCAGCATCCCATAAGGTCCCCTGAGCACCGCTAGGAGTAATTCCTGAGTGCGGAGCCAGGACTAACCCCTATGCATCGCTGGGTGTGACCCAAAATAATATAAATATTCTTGACTAGGACAAAGCTATTGTCTACTCTTAGTCATGAAATTTCAAAACCACATGCAAGATTCCTTTATATCAAAACCCAATAACATGTTATCAACAGTAAAAGGAAATTAAAAATCAAAACTGTATTCTTGACTTTGGCCTTTTATTGGCAATGCTGCTTATTCATATGGTAAAGAAATTTGTGCTTCTGGATCAAAAAGATGGCAAAATTTTTTACAAAAGTAGTCCTTACTGATGCCATTTGGCCATTGAAGATACCGCATTTTGTCTACAGGACATATTTCACTATGTCTAACAAACATAGCTCATTTTTTGGTGAATTCCCAAGATGTCAGTCATTATACTACATGCTATATATTTTTGTAATAAATTGCACATTTATCATTTCTTACAGTCAAAAGCACATTATACATTATAGCATCCTATTGATTAGTGATATTAGCATTACACTAGAGGAATGAATAATAATACTAAGGAATATTTTCTCAAAATGATGTGTTCAAGGTACTGGGTCATGAATTCAAGACTTTGGAAAAAAAGTCCAGGGAATCATAAATAAGAAAAAGAAACAAAAGTGAAGGATCATTGAAATATTTTTCTTCCCAAAAATGTGACATATTACATTTATTATTATAATTCATGTACCTCCCATACCAGTAAAAGGTGCTATAACATTTTTTTTCATTAGAAGGCTACATGAAAAGACTATGCAATTTAGCTCAGAAAAACTATGTAGAAAGTTTGGTCTTAAGTTATTAGATAAAGTTCTTTTTTTTTTGCTTTGACTAACAATTTAATAATAATACACACAGAAGCATTATTTTTTTAAAAAATTGCAAATAAAACTCTATGAGTTCGGGACAGATAGATTGCTCCATAGCTGGAATCCTGCCTCATGAGCAAAGGGGAGAAGGCAGCTGGAATAGAGAAGGGATCGCTAAGAAAAAGATGGCTGGAGGAATCGGTCGGGATGGGAGATGTGTGCAGAAAGTGAATAAAGGATCAAACATAGTAACCTCTCAGGTTCTGTATTGCAAACCATAATGCCCAAAAGTAGAGAGAGATTATGGGGAATCATGTCTGCCATGGAGGCAGGGGGAGAGTGGGAAAAGGGGGGTATACCTGGGATATTGGTGGTGGGGAATGTGCACTGGTGGAGGGATGGGTGTTTGATCATTGTGTGATTGTAACCCAAACATGAAAGCTTGTAACTATCTCACGGTGATTCAATAAATTCTTTAAGAAGTCAGAAAAAAATTTTAAAGTCAAATTAACTGTGAGTTAATGAGCTACTGTTCTCAAAAGTTTTTTTGATACCTATTTGTTCTAAATATCTAAGTCTGTGCTATCTAAAAATGTTACCAACTGATCACATATGACTACTTAAATAAATATTAAATAAAAGTCTTTCAATGCTTGGTACATTTCAAATGTAGCTGCTAAGTTGGAAACACAGATGTATCAAAATATTTAAATCATCACAATTAGCAATTGTCTAATTCATTTGTAAAAACAAATGCTTGTTTTAAAGGAACACATGTACAAAATGTTTGATAGCCGATGACAGTATCAATATCAAGACTGCTGTTAAGACTAATGTGAAAAATAAAGGGCAATGTTGCAGAAAATACATCTGTTCATAACTGATAAGAGAAATGTGCACATTAGGTTGTTATTTTATAGATTAGTTAAGAATAAAAGAACATGTTGAACAAAGTTCTATTTTTAAATCATGGATCATATGATCTGTATAATTTGTTAAACTGAAAGTATTAAAATTTAAACATAAAGAAATAATTTCTCACCAGAGAGACAGTACAAAGTTTAAAGCACTTGCCTTATAAGCCACTCACTCTGGTTTGGTGCTTGAAATCAAAGCATATATTCAAGAAAAGTGTTCTGCTGTCAAGAAACACATGGTTTCTTGAGCATCATGAGGAGTCACTCCTGAGCACAAAGCAGCACACAAAAAACTGCTGAGTGTGGCACAAAATCCCCAACAATAGGAATAATTGCTCTTGAAAAATAGTATTAGTTAACAACAAGAAGAGGAGATTAAGTTGACCTTTGTTTCCTCACATATAATGCCAGATGTTAAACAAAATATAGGAGAAAATGTAATACTCACCTCCCCCCCGCAAGTATACTCATCTTAGCTATCATTTAAATACAAAAGTTGATAACAGACCAAGTTGTAACACCACAGACTCAGAGAAAATAGCTGTTTTTAAAAAACACAATTGGAGCTGGAGCAATAGCACAGCAGGTAAGGCATTGGCCTTGCACACGGCCCACTGGGTTCGATTTCCAGCATCCCATATAGTTCCTCGAGCACCACCAGTAGTGATTCCTGAGTGCAAAGCCAGGAGTAACCCCTGAGCCTCGCCGGGTGTGACCCAAAAAACAAACAAACAAAAAAACCCCCACAATTTATCAAGAATGGAATTTGTCAGAGAAACAAGAAGAAACAAAGTTAGCAATCAGAGGATGGAGAGATAGAAAGATTACCTACTAAACCCATTTCAAGTAAATACTTTTGGGAAAATTATTGTAGAATAGAATGCTATAAAAATGTGATACAAGAGTCACTGATGTAATTTAATATAACCCAGAAGCAGAACATCTGTCTTGTATATATGCTTTGATGATGCTGATTTGATTGCAGGCTCCAATAATAATAATTATTATGAGCTGAAATGATGATATAACAGGATCACTGTCACTGTCACTGTCCTCCCATTGTTCGCCAGTTTGCTCCAGCGGGCCCAGTAACATTGTGATACTTGTTACTGTGTTTGGCATATCAAATACACCACGGGTAGCTTACCAGGCTTTGATGTGCGGGCGAGATACTCTCGGTAGCTTGCCAGTCTCTCCAAGAGGGGCAGAGGAATTGAACCCAGGTCAGCCGCATGCAAGGCAAATGCCTAACCCACTGTGCTATTGCTCCAGCCCATAGATTATTAATAAAAATACAATGTAATAATATTCCTTAAATAAAAATACAATTGTCTTTCTCTGTGTAAGACTTTGTAATTTTAATTTTTCTGTGTTGAATAGCTTGAAATTCTTTACAATATTTTATTTTCATTTTTAAAATTTTATTTTAATAATGTTGTTCACAATAATTTATTACATTCAATATTCTAACTCCAATTCCACCACCATAACAAAATTCTAGCACTACTATTACAAATTTTTCCCATCACCACCCAAGCCTGCAGTGAAAGCAGATCCTAAATAACTTATTTTGTATGGCTTGTTATGAATAATGAATTAAAAATAATCCAAAAGTTTTCCTCAGAAGAAAATGTGTGAAGATTGTTGTATCTCACCTTAGAGTCATTAAACCTTTATATAAGAGATTACTGACATGATGTTACATGTTGAGCCTTGTATGCTAATATTTATTTATTTATTTATTTTTGAATCAAAATGCATTGCCTTCTACATAACCTATTGAATGTGGTATGCTACTCTTGGTATATCAGGGGAGTACTGTATGAAATCTCACACAGCCACTAATGAAGCCACATGTTTCAGCGATTTGAAAATTTTAAACAGTGTGATACAAATGGAAATGACTTTGGGATTCACTTCTGAGGCATCTTAGAAGGGGGGGGGGGGGTGGATGAGCCCAGAATTCGCCCCAATCGAGCCCTGACAGCTGAAAATCTCCAGAACCCAATCACTCCCATGCTCATACTAGATATTTACCATATTTAAAGCATTGTTTTTGAAGTTAAAAACTATTCAATACTAATACTAAGATAAATACCTCATTGGCAGACTTCCACTACCTCCACTACTCAGCTGCCACCACGCTCCAGGCCACTTTCCGGACATCATAAGACACTTAAATACCCAACTTCCAAGATTACCCTACCATATTTGATGGGGATCAAATATGATTTGAACCATGGGAACACCTGAAAGGGTGATTAGAAGCCGCCCTAAAAGCCTCTATTTCTCTCAGAGAGTCTAGCAAGCTACAGAGAGTATCCCGCCCGCACGGCAGAGCCTGGCAAGCTATCCATGGTGTTTTCGATATGCCAAAAACAGTAAATGAAATGGGTCTTATTACCCTGACCCTGAAAGAGCCACCAATACAACAGAGTTAAGAAGAATGAGGAAGGAGAGGCTGATAAAAATCTCAGGGCTGAACAGGGTGCCAAAATGAGAAGGGCAAAAATGACTGTCTGTACTTTCAATGCACTTACGCTGGCATCAGATGCATCCATCAAGGATCTGATGGTGCAAGCACAAAAGATCAAGTACAACATCATTGGTCTGACCAAGACGAGAAGGCATCAATCACATCACGCCATTTTCAACACTGGAGAAGAACTATTCCTCAGAACATGAGACAAAAGAGGCATTGGTGGTGTCATTGCCCTTGTCAACACGAACTTGGCCATGAGCATTGATTCAGTCGAATACCTAACAATCTGAATCGGATAACTACACTTGAATAGATGTGGCTCACTGCAGGCATTTTCCATCTTCATTGTCTACACACCAACATCCAATTATAATGAAGAAGAAATTGAGAAGTTGTACATGGAGCTGAAGAAGTTCTATAAAGAAGACCACACCTTCTACATGATCATTGTCAGTGATTTTAATGCCAAGATAGGACCGAGAAGATCAGCCAAAGAACTCCACATCGGGGCCATGGCCTAGAATGGAATGAACAGGGTGAGAGACTGAGTTCTTCATTTCGACCAAGACAATCCATGGTAATTCAGTTCCAGAAGGCCGAATTGAAACATTGCACATGGGAGTCTCCCAGTGGACAGTTTCACAATGAAATTGACCACATCATATTCAATTGACAGTTTTACTTGACCAATATTGCTGTTGTCCCAAAATTCCAAACGGTTTTGGACCACCATTTCCTTCCTGCAAAATTTTACTTCACAAAGTGGGGAGAAAGGGCTGCAAAGTTTAAAAAGAGAATTCCTAGAATAACCACCAACAGGAAGTTCTTTGGCACTATTGAGGCAACATGGGAAGATTCCTTCATTGGCAACATTGACAAAGAATACGATTGACTGGTTCAGCACCTCCACGATTGTGCAAGGAACACTGAGAGAGGGACAGCCACAAAAAGACGCCTGTCTTAAAAAAAATCTTGAACTCATTTGCCAACTTGACTTGGTACAAGCCTCAGGCAACCACAAGCAAACATCTGAACTCGCAAAGCAGTGCAGAGAAACAATAAAGGAAGACCTCAAAAAGAGAAGAGCAGCAGTGCTGGGAGATGCAGCAGAAGCCGGGGAAAGCATTTGCAATGCCCGGCTGTCCTTCGCCAACTACAAGACCAAGATGACTGCCCTCTGACATCCTGATGGATCTATCACATCTTCCAGAAGGGCAATGGAGAAGATTATCCATGACTTCTACTTGGATCTCTTTGATAGCCACGTCCATCTGCTCTTCACACACTACCTGTCTGAATGCAAGGTTCCATCCTAATGGAAAACCAACAGGACTGTACTATTATCCAAGAAGGGAGACATTGGCAACTATCACCCAAACTGCCTGCTGTCTGTCGTCTACAAGCTGTTCACTCAAGTCATCCTGAATAGGACTAGCAGAACACTAGATGAAGGACGTCCATGAGAGCAAGCCAGGTTCCGAAAAGGATTCAGCATGATGGATCATATCCACATGATAACCAAGCTAATTGAGATTTCTAGGGAGTTCAAGACGCCGCTCTGTCTAACGTTCATTGATTTAAAGAAGGCCTTTGATTCTGCTGAGACTGAAGTGGTCATCAAAGCTCTAGCTAAACAAGGCATTCAAACTCAATACATCAGGATCCTCCATGAGCTGTATTACAGATTCACTACTAGGATCTCACCATTCTACAAGGAAGTGATCATTGACGTTAAGAGAGGGGTTTGGCAGTGTGATACCATTTCGCCGAAACTCTTCAGTGCCACCCTCGAAAATGTCATGTGATGACTGGAATGGGAAGGAATGGGAGTAAAGATAGATGGTTGGCAACTACACCACCTCCTCTTCGCTGATGACATCGTTCTAATAACATCAAACATTAGCCAAGCCACACAAACGCTGGCCAACTTCGACCATGAGTGTGGAAAGGTTGGACTACAGCTGAATCTCATGAAGACAATGTTTGTGAGAAACTGTCTCATTACTGACATTCCATTCACTCTCAACAGGATGAACATCTCTGAATGCAACAGTTATGTGTACCTAGGTCGAGAAGTCGACATGATGAATGACCTGGCACCTGAGTTAATGTAGGATGAAGAGAGCGGCTTGGAATGCCCTCAAAAGCATCAAAGAAATAGCTAAGAACACAAGGAACCTCTGGCTCAGAGCACATCTCTTCGATTCAACTGTTCTTCCTGCATTAACATATGCCTCAGAGATCTGGGCCCTACAAAAACAGGATGAGAATGCTATTCAGGTCTCCCAAAGAGTAATCAAAAGAGCTATGCTTGGAGTATCACACTTCACTCAAGTGAGAGAAAGAATCCGGAGTTCTGACCTCCATAGACGATCAAGAAGACAGGATCGAATGGAGATGTTACTGGCACCCACTCGAGCAAATCGATGATGATTTCAAATGACCAAGTGATCAAGTTTTTTAAGTCAACAATATACAATGTAAATTGGAATTTGTTACATTTTCCTCCTTGGTGAGGATTGTGTTTGGCAGTGCTTTGAATATTGACTTATAACTGTCCTTACAGTCTCACATAGTTCACCATGCTGTGTCCTTGTTTCATAGCTAAGTTTCTGAGGCTACTCAGGTTGAGCAAAGTTTGATGTAGCTAGTCACTTGGGCATTCTGGATCCAGAAGCAGGGAGGCAGGTGAGGGTGGGATGACAATGAGTTGTCAGCAATTAATAAAACCAAGATGTGAACTAAAGACGCTACTCTGGCACTAGCCCAAAAGTAGCCGCCAAATCATAAAAGTTGGTACCCATTTGTAGGTGCAGGAGCTGAGGTAAGTAAGACTCTAACTGATGCTAACATCTGCCCAGAGAAGTCTGGATCCCTGCCAGAAATAAGAAACTCCAGAATGAACAAAAGGCTGTGCTAAGAACCTGAAGATGGACCACCAAGAGTTCAAAGCTTTTCTTCCATAGCAACACCCTAGCAACAAATATTATCTACATAGAAATCCACAAATGAGGGCAGTATTGGGGAAAAATCAATATAATTCACTTTGCAAAGGCAAGAGGTATAATTCCCCATTCTGCAGCACGTGCCCCCCACCACCCACCATTTCAACTTGGGATTTGTAATTCATTTCTTTTCTTTCATGTAATTCTCAGCTCTCTAACCCTGGAGAAGATCACCTTCTCTCTTAAATACATTACTCTTTCTTTTTCTTCTCACCATAATATCCAACTAAAAATTCATCTCTTCCTTTCTTCCTTAAATCCTTTTTAGGAAGGGCAGAATGCAGACCGGGGAACCTGATCATAGGTCAAGACTGACTTTCTTTTTCCCACAATGAGCAATTCCTTTCTCAACCTGAAGACCATGGCTCCCCCAACAACTCAGTTAATGGAGACTCCTTCCTCAGTCATGAAGATCAAATGATCTCAGGTATAGCTTGGTGGCGAGCCAGTGGACTAGTGGGATGCTATAATCTATGTCTTGTAGGTGTTGGTGTTTGGGACAGTCTTTATCAGTCCTAATACCCCTCCATGCTCTTCCCCAGGGTGACAGATGTAGGTTATGATGGTATCACTGATTCTTATGTTGTTCCTTTTGAAACATGATAACCTCTCAGTAGATGTATTGCAAATCATAAAGCCCAAATGGAGAGAGAGAGAGAGAGAGAGAGAGAGAGAGAGAGAGAGAGAATAAAAGAAAAGTGCCTGCCATAGAGACAGGCCAGGGGAGGAGAGATAGGGGAGGGAAACAGGGGTCATTGGAGTGGAATATATACACTGGTGGAGGAATGGGTGATGTAACATTGAATGACTGAAATCCAACCACAAATAGCTTTCAAATTGTATCTCTCATAGTGATTCAATAAAATTAAATAAAATAATTATTTAATTAAAAGATGGTATGTCTTCGTCTAGACACTATTACCACTATTACTTTCTGTGTTAACTTCTCCCACCTGCCACCATCACTTAATCACTTAACTTCCCGTTAATCGTTGATTTCCTCGAGCGGGCGCCAGTAACGTCTCCATTTGTCCCTGTCGCGTGCTAGTGTAGCCCAATGGCATCTGTTCTCTCCAGGAACATGAAGGGCCTCAAACCGATCGTTCATGATCTTGACGAAGAAGTCTGACCATCTGGTAGGTGGGCGGCCACGCGGTCTTTTGACATCCCGTGGAATCCAGTCAGTAACAGCTCTAGTCCAACGGTCGTCTTTAAATCTCATTACGTGACCAGCCCATCTGATTTTCGACACCTTGGCAAATGAGACAGCGTCCCTGATTCTTGATCATCAACGGATGTCAGAACTCCGGATTCTTTCTCTCATTTGAGTGAAACGTGATATTCCAAGCATAGCTCTTTCTATTCTTCTTTCGGAGACCTGAATAGCGTTCTCATCTTGTTTGCGTAGGGCCCAGGTCTCTGAGGCATATGTTAATGCAGGAAGAACAGTGGAATCAAAGAGATGTGCCCGGAGCCGGAGGTTCTTCGTCCTCTTAGCTATTTCTTCGACGTTCTTGAAGGCGCTCCAAGACGCTCTCTTCCTCCTGCGCAGTTTGGGTGCCAGGTCATTTGTCATGTTGACCTCTTGACCTAGGTACACATAGCTGTTGCATTCGGAGATGGTCGTTCCATTGAGAGCAAATGGTGCGTCAGGAACAAGGCTGTTTCTCAGAAACATTGTCTTCGTAAGATTCAGCTGTAGTCCTACCTTTCCACACTCACGGTCAAAGTCGGCCAGCATTTGTGCCACTTGGCTGATGTTTGGTGTTATTAAAACAATGTCATCAGCAAAGCGGAGGTGGTGTAGTCCCCGACCATCTATCTTCACTCCCATTCCTTCCCATTCCAGTCGTCACATGATGTTCTCGAGGGTGGCACTGAAGAGTTTCGGTGAAATGGTATCACCCTGCCGAACCCCTCTCTTGACATCAACGATCACTTCTTTGTAGAATGGTGAGATCCTGGTAGTGAATCTGCAATACAGCTCATGGAGGATCCTGATGTATTGGGCTTGAATGCCCTGATTGGCTAGGGCTTCAATGACCGCTTCCGTCTCAACAGAATCAAAGGCCTTCTTTAAATCAATGAACGTTAAACAGAGTGGCATCTTGAACTCCCGAGAAACCTCAATGAGCTTGGTTATTGTGTGGATATGGTCGATGGTGCTGAATCCTTTGCGGAACCCTGCTTGCTAGCATGGTTGTCCTTCATCTAGTGTTCTGCCAATACTATTTAGGATGACTTGAGTGAACAACTTGTAGATGACAGACAACAGGCAGATCTGGCGATAGTTGCCAATGTCATGGATGTCTCCCTTCTTGAACAGTAGTACAGTCCTGCTGGTTTTCCACTGGGACGGAACCTTGCATTCAGACAGGTAGCGAGTGAAGAGCCGAGCCAGTCTATTGATGAGTACTGACGACAGGTTCTTCAGGTGTTCAGGCCTGACCTTGTCTGGGCCGGGTGCTGTTTGTTTCTTTACCGAAAAAATGGCGTGTCGGATTTCAGAAGGGAGAACATTGGGAACAACATATCCATCCTGTGGAATTTGGTATGTTGGCAAGTGGACATGGCTATCGAAGAGATTTGAGTAGAAGTCATGGATAATCTTCTCCATTACCGTTCTGGAGGATGTGATGGATCCATCAGGATGTTGGAGCGCAGTCATCTTGGTCTTATAGTTGGCGAAGGACAGGCGGGCATTACGAATACTTTTCCCGGCTTCTGCCGCATCTACCAGTACTTCTGCTCTTCTCTCTTTGAGGTCTTCCTTGATCGCATCTCTGCACTGCTTTGCGAGCTCGGATGTTAGCTTGCGGCTGCCTGAGGCATGCACCAAACCACGCTGGTGAATTAGCTCAAGAGTTTTCGAAGATAGGCGATTTTTTGTGGCTATCTCTCTCTTGGCGTTCCTCGCACAATCATGGAGGTGCTGAACCAGTCGATCATATTCCTCGTCAATGTTGTCAACAATGGCATCTTCCCATGTTGCCGCAATAGTACCAAAGAGTTCCCAGTTGGTGGTCATTCTGGGAGTTCTCTTTTTGAACTTTGCAGCCCTTCCTCCCCGCTCTGTGAAGTAGAATTTTGCACGAAGGAGACGGCGGTCTGATCCCGTTCAAAATTTTGGGACAACAGTGACATCAGTCAGGCAAAACCGTGGAGTGAATATGATGTGGTCTATTTCGTTGTGGAATCGTCCACTGGGAGACTCCCATGTCCATCGTTTAGATTCTGCCTTCTGGAACTGTGAGTTACCATGAATGGTCTTGGTCGACATGATGAACTCTGACAGTCTCTCACCCTGTTCGTTCTATTCTAGGCCATGGGTCCCGATGTGAAGCTCTTCAGCTGATCTTCTCGGTCCTTTCTTGGCAATAAAATCACCCACAATGATCTTGTAGAAGGTGTGGTCTTCTTTATAGAACTTCTCTAGCTCCATGTAGAACTTCTCGATTTCTCGTTAATCATAATGAGATGTTGGTGCGTAGACAACGAAGATAGAAACTGCAGGCAGTGAGTCACATCTATTCAAATGTAAACGTCCGATTCGGGTTGTTAGGCATTCGAATGAATCAATGCTCTTGGCCAAGTTTGTGTTGACAAGGACACCGACGCCTCCAACACCTCTTTTATCGCATGTTCCGAGGAACAATTCTTCTCCAGTGTCGAAAACGGCATGGTGAGATTCGTGCCTTCTTGTCTCGGTCAGACCAATGATGTCATACTTGATCATTCGCGCTTGTACCATCAGGTCCTCGATGGATGCATCTGATGCTAGCATACGTGCATTGAAAGTACAGACGATCATTTTTGTCTTCCTTCGTTGTGGCAGCCTAGGTCGGCCTTGAGATTTTGTCGGCCTCTCCTTTCTCATCCTTCTCAGTGCTGCCATGTTGGTGAAGCCTTCAGGGTCAGGTGAATGAGACCAGTTGTAGTTACTGGTTTTGGCATATCGAATACACAGCAGATAGCTTGCCAGGCTCTTCCGTGCGGGCGGAATACTCTCGGTAGCTTGCCCGTTTTTCCGAGAGGGATAGAGGCTTTTGGGGCGACCTCTAATCATCCTTGTAGGTGTTACCATATTTGAACCCTATCAAATATGGTACGACAATTCCGGAAGATGGGTATTTAGTGTCTTATGATGTGTCGCCACCATCGTATTGTAGAACTTTTAAGATTATTGATAATTGTAATGGAGTTCTAATAAAAAATGTGAGACATTATCATAAATTATTCATATCAGAAACAAGATCTGACTATTTAAATGGACTGAAGAATTTGACTGTAATGGAAAACAAATCAGCTTTAAAGAAAGATGCTCAAACCAGAGGACACAGGTAGGAAACCAAGCCAAGTTCTTTCCTCAAGGAGGTTAAATCAAATGAAGAAGCAAAATATTATTTATTGTTCACTTGAATCTCAGCCTTTGTTCTGACCTCATTCAGGATATCACAATCCTTTTTTCATAAGATCTTGAGCACTTTTTTGTCAATTCTATGGTCATTATATAAAATGATATTCTGGGTAATATCAGTAGGAAAATAGAAACCATGATAAAAACATACTCATTCCCCCACAACTAATTATGGGCAAGCACATGAGGGAGGAAAGATGATACCTATTACTCAAGTAAGATTTGGATAAAGACAGGAAATTGCATCTTTTAAAATACATAAGATTTCCCATCATATAAACATAGAATAACCTTCTGTTATTTGAGTTACTGTTTATGTTACCTAAAGTAAACTCCATCCTGATGTTCTCTAATTGGCATTTGACAGTGTACATATTAAAACAAATACGAAATCATCTTCTATCTTTTTAAGAAACTTTCAGACTTTCCCAAACAGGGAAACTTTATTTTGTTGCTATGCAACTGACATGTAACATAGTACATCAGACAGTAAATAAATTATGAATTTTACAATGAAAAGTATTTTCTCCCTCCTTGAGGACAAGCCACAACTTCCTTTCATGCTATACTAATCCTCCACAGCCTTCTAAATCTGTTTCACAAACACCAATGTTTGTGAAAGATAAACAAATGAATGAATAGCATAGCAAGGACACAGAACAGCCTGCAAACTGCACGCTGAGAAGCATCAACACCATTTGATTCATTCTGAGAGGACTGTGCACTTGGGCTCCCCAAACCTAGGTGGGGAGAAAGATGTTTCCTTCACATACACGTTTTTCCAAGTATCAGAGTATAAGCAAACTTAAGAGATTCCGGCCATCTCTTTTGGCAAGTGTCCATCACTGCTATGTATCTCAGGCATGATTCTATGTCAAGGCTTAAAAATGATTTTTAGCCATGAGGGAGACATTTGTGAGGAGAGTATGCTACTGACTTTAAAATGTTTTGATTCATGGATCTCAGTCAAATTCAGCAGGTCCTGTTCAATGTTTGCAAGTTAAAAAATTGCAATGTTAAATATCCACCAACATTTAAAATCATTACATAGCAATATGATGCCTTACATTTTTGAAAATTCTGAAAATAAAATATCAGTTGGAATCTGCCTCCAGCAGAAAAGCTGGAAGCAATCTAAACACTTAATAATAGGAGAACAGGTACATAAAAAGTGGTATATTCCTTCCATGAGTCACTTTAGATCAACAGAATTCAACACTGATATACTCAACAACATGAATGAATTTCACATATGTTATGCAAAAGAAACAACATAGAATAGCCCAAACCATAGGGTTTCACTTATATGAAATTCAAGATGTGACCAAATTAATCAATTTGCTCGAGGCCCTCCCGTTGATCGTCGATTTGCTCGAGCGGGCCCAATAACGTCTCCACTGGAGACTTTGTTGTTACTGTGTTTGGCATATCGAATATGTCACGGGGAGCTTGCCAGGCTCTGCCATGCGGGCGAGATACTCTCAGTAGCTTGCCGGGCTCTCCGAGAGGGGCGGAGGAATCAAACTCGGGTCGGCCATGTTGGCTGCATGCAAAGCAAACACCCTACTGCTGTGCTATCGCTCCAGCCCTTGCTATCGCTCCAGCCCTCCAATCTTCCTATCATTGTGAAGCAGAAAACTAATCAATAGCAAAAGAAATATAGTGCAAATTTATTTCTGGTAGAGGGTCTATGGCAAATTTATTTTTGGTAGAGGGTCATTGTCACCCAATCTTAGTGGCATTGGTTAAACCAGATGTAAATACTTAGATCAACGTAAAATGTTTCTACCCATGTGATTATGTTTGAGTACTTTTAGATCTCACCAATAGTATAAAATACCTGAATAAGAACTACAACTCAACAAAAAGAATACACTGGCTAAAGAAAAGTTGACTATTGTAGATGGAACTGTAAACTGACTCTTTACCTATTATGCCAATCAAGTCTTATTTGATTCTCCTTGCTTAATAAACGAGTGGTTCTCAGAGTGTCATGCTCAGATAAGTGTGTTTGTCTCATCCAGAAGCATATAGAAATGCATCTTCCCAGGCCCCATCTCAGACCTTATCAAGCAGAATCTATGAAATTGGGGTCCAGGAATATGTGTTAATAAATTGTCCAGGTTATCTTCTACTGCAGTGCCAGCTACTGGTATGCAGGTACCAAAAGGTTGAACATCACTGTTTTATAATTTGAGAGATGCTACTCTAGGGAAGTTTCTTAAATGTTTTCTAGTCCCACGGCTTTTGCTCTTAAGAAATGAAACACGGTCAAGTGCTGTCAGAAACATCTCAGATTTATTATGTGGCCAGTTTTGAATATTTTGTCGATGCATGTTCAGGAATATTTTACTCTTGCCAATATTTTTCACAATCCTCACTTTTGGTTACATTACCCCATAAGAGATTAAGACTCACTGTTTAAGGAACTAGGATTTAGAGTACTATAAGCATTAAGTAATAGGCAAGAAAAGCAGCACTGACCTCTATTAAACTATCCAGTCCCTATTAGCTGATTTCCTAACATATTTGAAGAAACTCAGGAACAGGAAAGTCCGTTGACTTCCTCACAGAACTTCTATTATGTTCAAGAAACAAAATCCCTAGAAATAGATTCCCAAACCTCCTTCCCAGCTTGATAATCAAATAGCTTTGAGTTTAGTATTATTGTAACTGAACTTGAAACATCCTATAAAAATAGTAAAAAAAAGCTTTATAGCTTTTTGATTAAGGAAGAAATATAAATTTTTCAGGTCTACTACAATTGTGAAGGGAAAAGTTCAAGTCTATGTTCAAGGAGGAACATAAATTTGAGCATAAAAAAATATAGAGATTCACAAATTTAGGCCACTAATCCCCATTCTCATGTAATTTGAATGAAAATTACTTAAAGACCATCTTTGATCTTGTTTTGTGTTGTGTTGTTTTGGGCCAGACCTTGTGGGTTAAGGAGTAACACCTGGCTCTGTGCTCTGGGAACACTCCTGGTGGGCTCAGAATACTACATGGAGTTTCAGCAATCAAACACAGATTGTCCACTTCAAGGCAAGCACCCTACATGCTTTAATTACTGCTCAAGTCATAAACTCTAGTTTTGAATGTCCACTTGCAGGAAGAAGTTCAATTCTTTATCAAGTTCAGTACAAGCACGTACTATTATGAAGGCAATGGATAGTCTTTACCAACAGAACTGAATCCATTGGAGAATCTAAAAAGTGCTCATTATATTATCTATCAATTAATTTAATTAAAAACATTAACATCTATAAGCTAATATTATAATAGTTCTTTATATTTGGAAAAATAAGGAGTATAAAATTAAATTCGTTTGCATACTATTAGATGATTGTTTTCATCACACTTTTATAAAATTTCAGGAAGAATTATGTTTGTTTCCAATATAAAGGAAGAGAGAGAAGAAAGGGGAAGGGATGGGAAGGAATAACAGAGATAAAAGAATGGTATAGAGAGAAATATCTGAAAACAATAAAATATTGTTTCATTCCACTTACCGTAATTAAATCATCATGAATATGTTTGAAAATCGTCTTCAGTGTTATTTTGACTAACATATGCCAATCTGTCAAATGTCTTGCTTAGAAAGGCATGAGACCAGATATTTGTGGGCCTATAAGACATGCAATTGCAAGAGACTCTATACCCACAATGGAGTCTCACATTTGGATTTAACGCTGTTATTGCCTACTTGAAATTTTTGAAAATTGTATCTTTTAGTGTGTATTATGTTGGTAAAGGCTTATAAAACAATGGAACATGTGCTGGAGCTTAGAGCAGAAAATCATACAAACATCATTGTCCCTTCTCCTACCATGTCTAACCCTCCCAGAAAGAAGTCCTCTGCACCTGGCTCACCCACTGACCAGTGCTGATCCTACATCCCAGTTTCTGGGCCTTTGTATGTAAAAGTCAAGGGAAAGGGAGGGTAGTATTCCAAGCACAAGTGAGAGTGTCACTCTGTCCTGTGCATATCCCAATTTCAAGCATATTTACATTAAATGGAAACTAAAATATATAATGACTGTTTCAAAGAAAAACTGTAGAATAAGGACAAAGGACTTTTTGAATTTTTATTTTATTTATTTTTTAAATAAATCACCGTGAGATAAACAGTTACAAAGTTTTCCATGATTGGGTTTCAGTCATACAATGTTCCAACTGTCCCTTAACCAATGTACATTTCCCAGCCCCAGTGTGCGCAGTTTTTTTTTTTTAACAAAAGGGATTCATGTTTTCATTAAATGTAATGATCACATAACTTTGTGCTGGTTCTGTATACCACTGCAAGTGAGGATAGAGCAAATGAATAAAGAGGAATTTTAAAAGGGAAGAGAATAAATGAGATATATATATATATATATAAGATGAATAGAAAGCAGTGTTTAGAGATTTGTATGATTGCATTTCATATTTTTACAGATGGATCGGATGTCTAATTTTTTAATTATTTTTTCTTATTAAGTAGAAATACCAATGAAGTATTGATTGATTGATTGATTCAAACATAGAAATCATGTTAAAAATATTAAATAGAAGATACTAAAAACTATCCAGAATATTAAAAATGATAGCAAACTCATTCTAATTCTTTTAAGTGTTACTTTCTCATTGTATTGAATCCAAATTCCTCATATTTCCAGATAAGTTCAACTTTGAACTTAAGCTTGCAATTTAAGAAGATCATTCTAAGGCTTTCTAAACACAATGCAGGTTAATATTATAGTTAGATCATTATCTTTTTACCTCCCTATTAGCTACTTCCCATTTTACCAAAGAACATCTTTTGTTTTTTCATCCCTTTCCCCTGCCAGGGAGTGACGTTGTCTAAACACATTTTCAATGTTTTCTTTTTAACAGTTAATATATTTCCAGGATGCAAGTCCATTTCTTTCTAAAAAGGTTCCTAGGACACCCATTGAAAAGTCAAAAGCAATGGGCTAAAAGGGATTGCTATTTTGTTGGAGAAGAACGACACCCTTTGTATCAAAGTGGGGAATTACAGGCTGTGGTCACCCTCTGCACAGTGTCTCTTTGTCAAGTAATACATGCCGGGAAAAAAAAAATAATACAGATGGGAAAATATTGTGCACTGTTAGATCTTGGAAACAGCCAAAGGATTTTTCCTCACCAATGTCTTGTCGATGACTTTCACATTCTGGCACCCTGAAAAAATAATGCATACATTTAATATGAAATGAATGCAATAATAATCAGGCAGGTAATCGTTTTCCCAAGGAATGTAAAACTTGACAAATGTAAGGTTTATGATTCAAGGTAGGCTTGCCAAATCTTATGTGGCATGAGACCATTTTTATTACCTAAACAGTCCTTAACACAAAATGACTGGCACATATTTTTATTAACACAAAGAGTATATTCTTTCTGCCACGTTTAATAGTCAGTGGCTGAAAGCTCTCTTTTAGGATATGTCTGTAGCAAATTAAAATGCATAGTAAGGATTCGCAGAATTGCATTCTTCTCACTGACACCCTGTCCACATGGCTGAGCACAGCCCTGAGTGTTCTGGGGAATTCTCTCCATATGCCAATCTGGGTGACAGGAGAGGAATCTCACACTGCCTTCAAAAGTGGGAAGTCAACAATAAACTCAAGATAATTCTTTACATCTAAAAGTCTACTGTGAGTCAAATTTAGAGCAGATACAGCTTAATCACTGTATCACTGTCATCCCCATTATTCATTTATTTACTCAAGCAGGCACCAGTAACGTCTCCATTCGTCCCAGCCCTGAGATTTTAGCAGCCTCTCTTTATTCGTCTTTCCCAATGCTGCCATATTGGAGGCTCTTTCAGGGTCAGTGGAATGAGACCTATTATTGTTACTGTTTTTTTCATACCAAATACGCCTTGGGTTACTAATGACATTTATTTACTTATTACTTAGGGAAAAAATTCATTATTTACATAGCAGGCATGATTCTAGGCACTGGTATTACCAAAAAAGATTCCTGTCTTGTGCTTCTTACATTGTAGAAAAGAAATTTACATTACCTAATAAATGTGATTTTAAAATCATTCATGTAGTGAGCGATCTAGAAAATATGATAGGTCTTGTGGAAAAAAATTAATAGGAACATAAAACTGGAAGTTAAGTGGATGGGTAGAGAATAGAGTGCCATTTTAAGAGGATGGCTATGCTGGTAAATTTTGAGAAAGCACATATAAATGAAGACTTGAAGGACATTAAAAATTAGTCATGTAGATATCTAAGGAAAAAGTATCCATGTAGGAAAGATCATTAGTGCAAAAACCTTAAGGATAAACTATATATATATATATATATATATATATATATATATATATATATATAAAACACAGTCAAGTAACAGCAAGGGGGCTAATGTAGACCCGGAGAATAAGTGAAGGTGACCATTAGGACTTGGAGTTAATTTCCAGCCCCAGGAGTCAAACTCAGAAAGGTTATAGTGGACAAGGCACAGCATATTTTGAAGAGCATTGTAAACACTTTGGCATTTACTCAGCAAATCAAGGGTCATTGGAGGTTCTCTGATCAAAAGAATGGTATTATTCAAATGATCCTTTAAAAAGGATCATTCTAGCTGACTAGAGTTGATAAGAGGAGAAAGGAAAGGGTAGAAAGGTATGCTGCAGTAACCAAATAAAGCGAGTTAATGGAAAGGATCCGAAAGGAGATGATCACAATATCCAAGAAACAGAGAAGTGCTGATGGATCCTGCCAGTTGAGGTAATGTTTGAGGTCAAATTCTGATGAAATGTAGATAGAAATCAATAAACACATGGGTATGAGAGAAAATAGTCAAGAATGATTCAAGATTATTGTTCTAAATAGAAACAATTGTACTGACATGAACTGAAATTGGAGAATCTATAAATCTATAAACAGGCTAAATGGGAAAAAAAACAGTTAGGCATTCAAGTAGATTAATTAGCATGCAAAATTATATATTCATGTACTGTGAGGTAGGTGGATATTGCCAATTTCATCTTTAAGATACCCATTTCAAAATATCCCTAAAAGATTGTCAACTATAAATGCTGCAAGGTGCCTCAGTTTAAAGTACCCTTACACTATGAATTTAAATATTCTATTTCAAATTTTGTTATATCCCAAAATGATGCCATTTCTGCCCTCATCCAGTCCATTTCTCTCCAACAAGGAGCTCAGTTCAAAGACCACTGTACAAAAGAAAGTTGTAAAGGAGGATGACAAGTCTTACCACTCAGCGCCATGGCCAATCGGAACTCTTCTTTTAATATCTCAAGGACATCTTGCACCCCTTTCTCTCCCTAAATAGTAAAACAAAGAGATCTCTTACACACACCTGACATATGTCATATATTTATTTCACTGTCCAGTCATCCTATTTTACATGCTTATAGACAGTACAATTACCTGGGAAGCCAATCCCCAAATGACAGGTCTCCCCACAAAAACTGCCTTGGCTCCCAGGGCAAGAGCTTTTAGAACGTCAGTTCCTCTGCGCACACCTCCATCAAGGAAGACTTCTACCTTTCCTTCCACAGCCTCCACAATCTCTGGCAGAACATCAATCTGTGAAGAAAAGAGGTCAATCATGTGACTGGACATATAGTGATTTGTCACCCAGTTGGAAGTCCATCCAACACTGACCCTGGACTAAAGATGAGAGTGAAAGAAGATAAGTTGGTCTGGAATTAACAGTAACATTTTCCCTCCAAAAAAGAGTAAAGGTGAAATGCTAGTATCTGGGTAACTACATGAATCCAGATTGAGCGACAATTCTTTTATAGTGTAATGCATATTTTTGCTCCTAACATGAAAGTTTAAACAAAGATACTGATGAAAATAATTTTAAGAGCACTTACCTATCTTTATAGCAATTACCTGTACAATAAAGTATACAAAGTGTCCTCAAATAAATTAGTTAATTATCTAAAAATCATCATTAAAATACATATTCAGCCTGATAGTATGAAGCAGTAGTCTCCAAAAATTCTCACAGTTCATAATGAAAAGCTTATGAACAATTTTTTCTCTTTAAAGTATTTTATGTTCATTCATCTGGGGAACATAAAGTAACAAAATAGGAAACTAACACCCAAGTATGGCAGAGATTAGTACCAGGAATTTTACTCAATGACCTGGAGGACAACCACACATGTTAGGGGAAGAGGGAGCTCAGAAAGAGAAGGGAACACCAAATAAAGGGTGTTGGGAGGATCTGCCCACGATGGGAGAGCATGCTGAGGGTAGACTGTCGACCAGCATGATTGCCACTCAATGCCTCTTTTGCAGACCATGGCACTCAAAAGGAGAGAGAGGGAAATTCCCTGCCACAGAGGCAGGGTGGGATGGGGGCGGGGGGGAGGGGATGCTGGGATCCATGGTGGTGGGAAATGCGCATTGGTGGAGGGATGGATGTTTGATCATTGTACGATCAAAACCCAAGCACAAAAATGTGTAAGTCTACAACTGAACTTCATGGTGCCTCACTATTAAAAAATAAATAAATATAATTAAAAAATAAATAAATTTAAAAAAATAAAATAAAAAATAACCTGAAAATAAAATAAAATAAAATAAAAAATAAAGTATTTTATGTTAAGATGTGCATTCAAGTTTTCTCTCTTTTTTGCTTTTAAAGTAGTATAAACACATAATCTTGAAATTCTTATCTTCACTGGCAATTGATATTCGACTTTTCTTACAATACAATATTCTCACATGCAACTGTTAGGAAAGATGAAGTCATGAAATTTGCTGATAAGTGGATTGACATAGAGAGTATCATGCTAATGAAATGAGTCAGAAAGAGAGGGACAGACATAGAATGACTGCACTCATTTGTGGAATATAAAATATCATAACATGAGACTAACACCCAAGGACAGTAGAGAAAAGTGTCAGGAAGATTGCTCTATGATTGGAAACCTGCCTTATGAGCTGAGGGAGAAGGTAGTTGGGATATTAAGAAATAGCTGAGAGAGTAAGAGGGAAATTGTCTGCCATAGAGGCACAGGGAGGGGTGAGATGGGATTGGGGGGGGGGGGGCGGGGGGCAGGGGAGGGATACTGGGAACATTGGTAATGGAATGGGTGTTTGATCATTGTATGACTGAAACTCAAACATGAAAGCTTTGTAACTGTAGCTCAAGGTGATTCAATTAAAAAAAAATTAAAGAAAACAATATTCTCAATGAGGCCTATTTGTGGAGGCTGCTGGACTGCCTTACTGTTACTATCCTTCATGTCACACTGTCACCACTCATTTTGTAAGGAAGCAGCTTCCCACTGTTTGATGTTGAATGAAACAGTGTTCTTGCCCTTTTCTTGATATCAGCCAGGGCCTTGAAACCTACTTTGACTGAAAATGCATGAGCCAAGGACACATAGAGTCACAGGTGAAAGGTTTATAAACAATCTCACACATTTGTTTTCTTTTGTATATGCTTAATTTCTATGAGAAGACCATCACCCAGGCAATGCTTTTTTTTTCTCTACAGGACTCCAGAATAAACATGCAGGAAGTAGAGCTGACCTTGCCAAGCTTAGCTGGATCTGAAACTGGAACCGCATCACTCAACAAATTAACAAGTCTAGATCATTAGACCCTCAACTGACTCAAAGAATCACTGAATTGGATGATTGCTGACTCAAAATACGGAATTAATAAACTTTTGTTAGAATATATGGCAGTAGTTATTAATTTGCTAAATACTAACACAGGTAATGCCTAATCATGAATATTGGTGGTTAATTTTATTTAAATATTTGCACTTCAAAACGGAAAACAAAATTATTTCCTGGATGACTTCTAGGTAAGAGTCTGTAGAAATTACTCAATTTTATCCTTAAATACGAAATTTAATTCAATTCACATTTAAGATGCATGATTAAGAAGCTGTCATATATTTGAAAGCAGTTTTTCTAGAAATAATTGTGCTGTAATCACTCAAATCCTTTTCCACTTCTTCTTTAAAACATTAGAGGTTAAACTTTAAGAGAGTTTTATGTAAAAGACTGAAGCCCAAACATGGCTACAGATTTGCAGGAAGTGAAGGCAACATTTGGCATACAGCCGCTTAAATGTTTGGCAGGTAATGTGATTTTCCCCTTTTCCTTTTGACTTTTCTGCCTTGCCAAACATGCTTTGGATCCCTTTACATATGTCCCTTTACCTATACATAGTCCTTCTTTTACAGGCAGGCATGTTACATCAACATTTAAATGCTACAATTTCCAAGCGATGATGCAAGCTATAATTAAGCATATTTCTCCATTTGAAATCAGAACCAAAGAAAAATATCTGCTAACTTGGGTTCAATACACATTTTCAAAGTCACGAAAATCAAGTCTGTTTAGGTATTTCAATGCCCAGCTTGGTCTAAAAGTAAACTGGTAAAGATACTTAAGTTATGAATGCTAGGCTATAAAACAGACCAGAGTGCTGTTTCTTTTATCTGTAGACAAGGATGTTCTATCTATTGCTAAATATTTCTATCTATCCTTTCTTTTTTCTTTCTGTAACTGATGTTTTACTGGGCATAAATTACATAAAATAATTCTGATCAGGGCAGATTACTTAAATAAATAGTATAGACAAATCCACTATTTTATGACTGTTATGTTTCCTCATTTGCAGCTTGCTGCACAGTCTAAGAGACCATTCATTTCAACTTTACTTTTTTTAAGATAACTAATTGTGGGCTTAACTCAAATGGAGTTAATCTATAGGAAAACATGGTAGGATCGCAATATAAAATTTCTCACTCATTCATCCATTTACTAGTTTATCAAACACTTTATTCAGCCCCCAATATATTTAAGGCACTATGTCAAGCAGTTTAAGAGATCTGAAAAGAGTCCCACAGAAACGTGAGAAGGATCCCAAGGGATTGGAATTGCAAAAATATTACCCTTTCCCTGTTACACTCAATCCACACTTCTCCAGGATGCTTCCTGTGCTCCAAACTCACAAGGCGCTTTCACCTTTCTACCATCCATTATTATTCTCTTTATTCCTGAGATTGAAGCAGTAAAGCCTTTAAACAAATCATTTAAATGAAAGTCATTGATTTTCTAGTAAAATGAGGAGGACAGACAAAAAAAAAAAGCTTCCCGCCTCACATGCTGGGGGAAAAGGCAGCTAAGATAGAGAAGGGGCCACCAAATAAAGGTTTCTTGGAGAGCCCACTTAGGATGGGAGATGCATGCTGAAAGTAGACTATAGACCGAACATTAAGACCACTCAATATCTCTATTGCAAACCACAACACCCAAAAGGGGAATGAGAAAAAGGGAATGCCCTCCCACAAAGGTGGGATGGGGTGGGGTGGGGGAGGGGTGGGGGTGGTGGGAGGGATACTGGGATCACTGGGGGCGGATAATGGATACTGGTGGAGAAATAGGTACTCTATCATTCTATGACTAAAATGTAAGCACTGAAGTTTGTAAGTCCGTAACTGTACCTCATGTTGATTCAATAAAAAAAATGAAGGAGGAGAAGGAGAAGGAGAAGGAGAAGGAGAAGGAGAAGGAGAAGGAGGAGAAGGAGAAGGAGAAGGAGAAGGAGAAGGAGAAGGAGAAGGAGAAGGAGAAGGAGAAGGAGAAGGAGAAGAAGAAGAAGAAGAAGAAGAAGAAGAAGAAGAAGAAGAAGAAGAAGAAGAAGAAGAAGAAGAAGAAGAAGAAGAAGAAGAAGAAGAAGAAGAAACAGCAGCAGCAGCAGCAGCCCAGATTTTCCCACAGCTAGACACTCCCTCCCATCATATTTCACCAGGTTGGCCTGCAGGTGAGGCTGGGGTGGAGACATCACTAAGTAGAAGATCAATTTTTCGTAAAGAGTTTGTTGGGCTAGTTTCTTGCAATTGCAAAATAGCTGTAATTCTCCCTTTCATGTTTTTGTTCTGTTGTAACATTCAGTTCCTTCCATCATGAAAGAGAAACGAGGTCAGAAGAGCCTATTTGAATCTGAACTAGCCTTGAGATTGCTTTCACCAAGAGAGTAGGAGAGAGTGGCAGCAAGAATTTCTAAGTGTGTTTCTCAAGAGACCTGGCTGGCATATGGGCACTTACTCTCAAGGAAACCTACAACCACATGAAAACCTGCCCCGAGATGTTCTTGATAGGATAATGTAGAGAAACCCTGATGAGCCTGTCCTGATAGGCCCAGGTAACCCCAGAGGCACATAATGGGGTTCAGACAAGACATCAAAAACTCTCAGCAGTTCTTAATTCACATTGACATCTCAAAAATTTGAAATAAATAGATACTGAATTTTAGCCAGTACATTTCTAAGTGGTTGTTACACAGCAAAAGTTTACCAATTCATTTATCTGTATTGGTAGTATTGCTGAATCTCTTTTAGAGGAAATACAAAGATCCACAGAACACATCCAAAGACTCAATTTTGGAAACACTTAAAAACCCAAAGTTGTGGTTATGAAAACATTTTACATTGGAGGATTTTTTACCCAATCATTTCATATATTTAACTGAGGATAATGTGGGTCTAGTTAGCATTTAAAAAAGAAGTGGAGTTTTTTTAAGTGTTGCTAAGATTCAAAGACTTCAAAGAATATGACTTTTTTTAATATACAGTTTTCAGAGTTTACTTGCACATAGAACTGATCAATTCAACACATCAAATCCCAAAGGTTTGGCTGTGACATTGGTATTGGGCCAGGGAATTGCCTGGCAATCTCATGCCTACAACTTGCAATTGGATATTCAAGAAGCAGGAAGCAGCTTCCTGCTATCACTGGATTGACTTGGTTCTAATGACAGGTGGGTGTGGGTGGCTCAGCAAACGGGGACCTCTGGACTGCAACGCTCAGGCCACGCTAATGGATGTCTCACCTGGAAAAGAATATGACTTTTGAACCCAGTTTGAAATATTCTAGTTTTAAGGATTTGGGAAATTGATCTGATTTTGTCATCCTGTTCCAAAATTACTTCACAAATCCAATTCAATCTGAACCCTATTAGTATCTGGAAGGTAAAAAAATCTTTAACATGAATTCAATTTTAACTCCTTTTTGATAAAACAGAAGTCTATAAATTGACCTCAGTAGCAGGCTATTAGGATCAATTGAAATTAAACAATTGTTTTAGGATTATTGGTCATAAGTATTTCTCCATTCAAACTATGCAGTACAATTACGGATATAGAAATGATATAATCTAGCTTGGGCTGGAGCGATAGCACAGCGGGTAGGGCGTTCGCCTTACAAGCGGCCAACATGGCCGACCCGAGTTCGATTCCTCCGCCCCTCTTGGAGAGTCCGGCAAGCTACCGAGAGTATTCGATATGCCAGACACAGTAACAACAAAGTCTCCAATGGAGACGTTACTGGGCCTGCTCGAGCAAATCGACGATCAACGGGAGGGCCTTTACCTTTACCTTTACCTTAATCTAGCTTATTCTCATAATCACTACAGCACTTTGCAGAGATTCACACCTAAACTTTGGATAACTTGGTAGCCTGATGTTCAGTTCTTTGAACAAAACAAGGCCAGGACTTAAACCTAAGACTGGGCTCCAGTTTACTGTTTTTTCCATGTCATCATTCTGTCTCTTGCACTCTTATTGATGATGTCACAAAATCTGAAGTAGTACAAGCTATTCTGTGACTCTACTGAAAAGGTTTATTAATACCTTCTCCTTGTAGACCTTGGCTGCTCTCCTCAAAACCTCACACATGAGGGGAAGTCACCTTCACCCTAAACCTAATTCCTTCACTTATTTTCTCTCATCTTCATGAACTTTAAATTTGCTCTACAGTATGAAGCAAAACTCAGGCAAGCACCTTTTCTCATGCCCGCAACTTGCAATTGGATATTCATTATTTTTTTAAACCATCTTAGAGACCACAACTCAAAAAGCCCTTTTAGATAAATTTCCATATTCCCTCTGCTAGAGGGAAATAAACCACACCATTTAGATATTTTCCCCTTAAACTCTAGTTAGATTTGATTCTAGTAGATTTAGATTTTATTTTTGAAAACAAACTTAATTTGGTCTGCACACTAAGTCTATGTCTTCAGATACACAAGAGAGGCATAAATCTGCAAAAAAAAAAAAAAAATTGAGCTATTCTCAATTTCTCCTCCTCCTCCCACCCACAGAAAGTCTTCACTCCCCACCTATGTTTACCTATAGGCAATATTTATCACTAAAAATAATGCCTCTCTACAAGTAAGGATAATGGAAAAGGACTCCAGTTTTATAATCAAAATTTTCCCTTTTTTTTATTCCCTTCCTTCCTTCCCTCCTTCCTTTCTTCCTTCCTTCCCTTCTTCCTTTATCTCCTTTGTCTTCCTTCCTTCCTTCCTTCTTTCTTTCTTTCTTTCTTTCTTTCTTTCTTTCTTTCTTTCTTTCTTACCTCATTAGTTTGCAACATTATAGAATCTGAGTTTAAAAGCTCCACAAATTTACCCTTCATATCACCAGTTTCTATGCCATCCACTGTCACTCTTCCCCATTTTCCTCTAGTAATAACCATAGCACTCAATGAGAATAAAAATTAGATTTAAGTCATTCATTTACTTTAGTGATTTATATTCCATATATAAGTAAAACCATCTTTCCTTTCCTTACTTATTTCATTCACCTCAAGTTCCATTCAGTCTATTCTGATGACCAGGACTATGGCCAAAATGACAACTACAACTGTGCCATAAAAAGAGAGATCAGAGGACGCTGGGGAGGGAAGAGAAAAAATGACTACTGACCCACCCAGGGCCCCGTTCCTGTTTTGCCATTTCCCTGGCCCATCCTTTGCCCCTTGATCGGCCTGGGGAGGCGGCTCTCAGTCCCCCAAACACCATCGCTGTGTCCTGCCTGCTTGGGACCTTCACAACCTCGTCTTATCTTTTATGGAAACTTACACTTGCATGCTGTGATGAATCCTATTTGGTCATGGTGCATGATCTTTCTGAGGAGTTGTTGAATTCTATTTGCTAGTATTTTTTTAAGGGTCTTTGCATCTATGTTCACCAGGATATTGGTCTGTAATTCTTTTTTGTGCTCTCTCTCTCTCTCTCTCTCTCTCTCTCTCTCTCTCTCTCTGCTTTTGGTATCAGAATAATGTTTGCTTCATAGAAACTGCTTGGGAATATTTCTGTTTCTTCTATTTTCTAAAAAGGATTGGCAGTAGATCTTTTTTAAAGGTTTGGAAGAACTCACTAGTGAATCCGTCTGGGCCTGGTATTTTTTGGAGGGGAGGGGGGTTTTGTTTTTACCATTTCAATTTTCTCAATAGTATAGGCCTGTTCAGTTATTCCAGATCATCTTGGTTTAGTCTTGAGGGTTATAGGAGACCAGAAATTTATCAATTTATTTTAGGCTCTCTCATCTGGGACATAAAGACTTTTTTTTAAGTAAAATAAAAAGTCAACTCTTTTTTAAATCCAGAGTAGTGTTCAATGAATATAGATACCATCTTTATTCAACATTTCTATTCAGGCATGTGTTGATGAGCATTGAGGTTTGTTGTATGTTTTGACAATTGTGAATAATGATGCTATGAAAATAATCTTTTGAATCAATGTTTGTTTTCATTCTTGAGTATGTTGTCCCACAAAGACTTGATCCATCCCTACCATTACTATTTTAGTAAATACTATGGTACAAATATATAAATCCAACATTGCTCTGTAACCTTTTTTTACACTAATATTTGCAGAACTAGATGTGTGTTTAGTCCAATTAACCTGCTAGTTCAATGAAACAATAGTCAATATTATTTAAATAAATTATTTGTTCTACTATATTTCCAGTTGTTTAAATAAATTCAACTATACATCTCAATTAATCCCAGTTTTTTAAATAAATTCAACTAAATATCCCAGTTCTAATATCATTATTACTAGTTTTGATAAAAGGGGATAATGTATATGATGACCAATTTCAGAGTTGCATATCTAAAAACTTTCATTAGTTTGTATAAATATTTATACTTTAAATTTCTGTTATGTTATCTACCGTATGTTATCTACCTTTGCCTATAGCAATCAACGTATAGCATTTTTAAGTCAAGTCTATAAGCAAACCAATATATAAACTTCATAAATTGAGGGAAGTAAGCTCTGTAGAGGAAATCAATTCCTTACACTCATGATTGTTCAAACCCATTTCTTTGTCCTTAGTTATCATAATTAAGCCACCTAATTCCTGCCTCCTATCATGCTTAAATACAATTTATGTGGTATATTACTTTTAAATCAAAAGTTTTCTATTAAAAATCCAAAAAGTATAATGCTCAAAAATCTTCTCCTTTATCTGCCCAGTAGGTATATTTCCCAGTTTTCAACTCCATGAGATATTATAAACACATTTTCCCAAAACACATTTTCCTATTCTATATTTTGGATCATACTGTGAATAAAGTGTGTGTGTGAGGGAGTTCCTTAGTATGACATGTTCAGTCACTGAGAGCCACCTAGCTGGAGGAACAAAGAGACTAGGACCAAGATAACTGCTGGTCAATGCACAGTGGACAATGGAAGTTTAATTCAGAACAGAGTGTTATACTTACAGAACACCTGAGGGGGTTCACAGTATAGGATTGCACATAAATGTGATTGATCATTTACAGTGGTAAAGTGTTTCAATGGAGGCAATTCTTTAGTTTTGCATCAACTTAAGGAGATGCTCTGTCTGAGAAATTCGCTAAGGGGTAAAAAGCATCTATATTGCTTTTCTCCTTCCCTTGCTGCTAGTACATATTAAACAATTAAGTTCACTTTGTATTAATATTTGCAATTATTTGGAAAAACACAGTAAAAAATATAGTTTTCAAAACTTGGTTCTCTGGGCTCAGGGCTAAGCTGGGCTTTTAACATAAATCCCAGACTAAATCCTCAGGTTGGTTTAGCTTTTCCTACTTCGTGGAAGTCCTCTCTTTTAGGTGGCTATGGCTTGTATCAAGACTGTGCTTTATGATTTCTAGACTGTCCCATATTGAAGCTAAGGTAGCTTTGCTGCTTGCTCTGGGTCCATCCAGAGATCTCTCAGTGGGACCCAACTCTTTAGGGTGTTAGGAACTTGAGCGGGCCCAGTAACATCTCCATTTTGAAACTTGTTGTTACTGTGTTTGGCATATTCAATACATCACGAGTAGCTTTCCAGGCTTTGCCGTACGGGCGAGATACTCTTGGTAACTTTCCAGGCTCTCCAAGAGGGGCGGAGGAATCAAACCTGGCTCAGCCAGGCTGGCTGCGCACAAGGCAAACACCCTACCGCTGTGCTATCACTCCAGCCCAGCTCTGAAATCTGAGCCAAGTAACTATGATGGAACCCAGGAATAAATATATTTCAGATTCAATTAACTACCAAATATTAGGAGCATAGCATTATGTGTTTAAGATCTTTCTATGTTTAAGCAGAGAGCATTGTATAGTAAAATATAAAATGTTTGCAGGGAAAGAGAAAAGCAAGAAATTCACTACTAACACAAAGTCAACAGCCAATGAAAGGTTTGACTTTGTAAGTAACGAAGCCTGACTTGGGGAATTTAGTAACTAACAATAAGAGGTAAAGCACAGAGAAAAAGTTAAAGATAAACTTGGGGGACTGGGGATGCTTGTAAGAGAACTGTAAGCTTGTCTGGGAGGGGGAAAGGGGCAATAAACTGACAAAACCTAAAACATTTAAGGTTAATATCCATCATATACCTCTTAAAACCCTGTATCCCTTTTGTAGGGGTATAGGTACAGAACAGAAGTGGACAGCAATTGGTAACATCATTGTCTATCTCAAGAAAACTTGGCTGAATCCGCATAAGTGAACAGCATGCAAGAGAATTACTTTTAACATAATACAACTTGCCCACCTATAGCTCCTATAGCTTTTGCTCTTTTATGCTGTCTCCTCCACCTGAGTCCCAGACTGTAATCTTAAATTATGTGCAGTGTTTCATTTGGTCTCCTAGGCTATCAGATCATTGTTCTTAACCTTTCTAATTCAGTCCTACATTTTACTGACCAGTTCAGTTTACTTTCATTTCTATATCCTTTAGCTTATTTTTACTTCCATATTCTGGATTCTAGTTTGCCAATCACAGTGTGTAAAGAGTATATAAGCCATTCCAATCAACAGTGAATGAAGGGCCCTTTTTCACTGCTTTACAAATATCACTGGTTGTTTTCATATTTTGTTGATACAAACAATTCTCTGGTGTTAGGTGATAGCGCACTGTCATTTTGATTTGCACTTAGATGATAATTAGTGATGCCATATATTTATGTTAAGAAAAATAAGTCAGAGGAAGAACAGATTCAAGATTATCTCTGTCATATGTGGACATAAAGAAACAATGAGATGGACAATATCCAATGATAACAAATCTTTAGGTTTTGACTACAGAAATGATGTTACTTAGCAATGGTAGGAAAAAGGCTGGTGGGGAAGGAAGAAAGACATGAACTAAACGTGACAAAGAAAAAGACAAAGACACTTCTTTGGCCCTTTGATGGTGGTGGAAGTGCAGAAACTTTGCATACCATAAACATTAGCACTATTGTAAACATGTTACCTAAAACCACAAAGTAAATATTGAAATTAAAACTAAACATAGATACACATTGAAATATCCTCTAAAAGGTTTCTAAAATATTGGTACTTCCACACCCTTCCCCAAAACTTCCAAAGAATTGATCTAGGAAGCAAACTAGGCATAATGAATCTTCAAAGTTGTTGACATAATTCTAATGTACAGTCAATGAGATTTGTTTGAGACTCAACAGTCTCCTCATCAGAGTGTCCTCAACTGTCTCCTTTATATGCCAACCAGTCCTTCCTCTGAAGTTTTCAGCCTCAAACTACAGAAAATACTGGCTTATTACTATTCTAATGTTTCACAATTATGTCAATAATCAAACTTCATGTAAGCTGTGTGTAATTCTCATTCTATATTTATTCTTCTTTAGATACTCATGGCATAAACATTTTTATATCCCAATTTATATTATACCTATTGGGAATACTGTAAGTATAAGAATAATTCCTAAGTCAGAGAAATAATACAGCTGTTGAGGCACTTACTTTGCATTCAGCCAGCCTGGTTGAATCTCTGGTACTGCATGTGAACCCCCAACTACCATTAGTAGTGATCCCTGAGTACAGAGCTAGTAGTAAATGCTGAGAAGTTCCAGGTGTAGCCCATAAATAAGCAAAGAGATAAAAATAATATTCCCCACCATTAAATTATTTCTTTAACAGGGTCTTTTATAAGCTTACCAGTAAATTTATCGTGCTAATCAAAGTTTGAATTGATATAGTTGCATGCCATAAACTTAAAATCTAAAGTCTCATACATGTTCTTATTTTACCTAAGTGCTCCCTAAAATATCTAAATTCCCAAAAAGGAAAGACATAAAGAGAGTCAAAGGTGTAATGTAAATGAGAGTTACAACAAGAAATTTCAGCTTTTTTTTTTTTCGCAACTCACAGTGGCTGGCACCCCATCCAGTTGTCGAGCCCCATGATTTGACACTAAGATTCCATTCAAACCGTGTTTCACTGCCTCCCTGGCATCATCACCTAGAGAAAGCAAGACAGCCATTGTATGGAAATAACAATTTGGCAGAAGGTCTGACTTTAGAAGTAGCAGCATCAATCAATGGAACATGCATAGATACATTGCTTGGAATCATTTGGCATAATGACACATCCAAAGGTTAAATCTACAATAACAGGGACCAGAGAGATAATACAGTGGGTAGCGCATTTGCCTTGCACATGGCTGACCTGAATTTGATCCCCAGCATTCCATATAATCCCCTGAGCCCTACCAGGAGTAATTCCTGCACACAGAAACAGGAGTAACTCCTGAATATTTCTGGGTGAAGTCCAAAACTAAAAACAAAAACAAAAAAATCTATAGTAATAATGATAGTTTCATCAACCAAAAAGTAAAAGTGTTAGCACTTACAATAAATCATAAAATAAAATTATTAGTAGGAAAACTTACAAGCAATTTAAGTATTCTCATAAGGACATATTTTGCTGAGCATTTTTATCATTAATAAGATACATTTCATATCTAGCAGGATTGTTACTCTAAGATTTTAAGAATTTTAACAGGTTAAAAAAGCATTTTAGAGGCTGGACTAATAATATAACAGTGAGTAGGCCACTTACTTCCTGGTACCACATATGATCCTCCCAAATCCTACCAGTAATAATAACTGAGCATAGAGCCACAAGTAAAACTTGAGTACCACCAGATGTGATCCCCCCAAAAAAGAAAAAAAGACAAAAGCATTTCAAAAATTCTTTATAACAAAATTGTTATTGTAGATTTTTTCTTTGAAAATTATTTTGTCATATATTTACAAGTAAATGTATTTTTTCTCACTCAAGTATATAAAATGAAAATTAAGATGATTGCCACACTTCTAAACATGCTTCAAATACATTGATTTCTGAAAATTATTTTAAAATATTTTCTAATAAGTCAATTTCAAACTTTAGAAAATAACTTTATATTGTAGTTATTGTCTTACTAAAGATCCCACTAACAACCTATTTACAAATGAATAATGGAAACTACATTACTTCTCAAGTTTAACAGTCAAGAATAGTTGGGTTAGTCCTAGGTTACAATCAAAATTAGAATTTGGAAAGGTAATTAAAATAATATAGAACATTGAATATATCAATACATTCAATGTGGAGTAATAAATGATCCAAAATTAGTATTTATAAAAAAAATCTATATATTTTTAATATTGTGTTAAAGCACTTGCTGCTGTTGTTTCATAAAAACGGTCCTCCCATTGTTCATTGATTTGCTCGAGCGGGCCCAGTAACATCTCCATCATGAAACTTGTTGTTACTGTGTTTGGCATATCGAATACGTCACGGGTAGCTTGCCAGGATCTTCCGTGCGGGTGAGATACTCTCGGTAGCTTGCTGGTCTCTCCGAGAGGGGCGGAGGAATAGAACTTGGGTCGGCCATGTTGGCCACTTGTAAGGCAAACGCCCTACCGCTGTGCTATCACTCCAGCCCTTCATGAAAACACTAGTTTTAAATTATTGCCATTTAACTGTGGCCTCATGGGATGGGGGAAGGAACTGGCATGTCCTTCCCACCCCACCGAGGCCGAGAATTGCCCCCCGACAAGCAGCTCTCCAGCACAGCCATGGCCCCAGAGGCACACAAATGAATCTCGTAACTATACAGCTTTTGGCAGAAGTCCCTCCAGACTTAATTAGTAAAATATCAGAAATCCAAAATAGTGCAGCCACAATTGCCACAGCCGCGCAACATCAAATGGTCTTCATAACCAGCAATAGAAAACAAATCATTTCATAATGCCTTTTCAGCAGGTCTGATTGTTGGGGGGAAATTCCAAATAATAATGGTGCATCTTTTGTTGAAAAGATGAATGTAATCAAAGTAAAGAGAGAGTTAAGTGGAAATCATCTGCCTCACAGGCATCAGGAGGGGTGAGATGGGGGGTATATTGGGGTTCTCGGTGGTGGAAAATATGCAATGGTTGAAGGGATGGGTGTTTGATCATTGCACGCCCAAGACTTAAACCTGAAAGCTTTGTAACTTTTCTCATGGTGATTCAAGAAATAAATTAATTTAAAAAATAAATAAAATAAAAATAAATAAATAAAATATTACCATTTGAAATTATATTTATCAATACTTTACTGAAACTATTGCTCCTCCACCCCTCTCGGAGAGCCCAGCAAGCTACCAAGAGTATCTTGCCCGCACGGCAAAACCTGGCAAGCTCCCCGTGACGTATTCGATATGCCAAACACAGGAACAACAAGTCTCACAATGGAGATGTTACTGGGCCTGCTTGAGCAAATCGATGAACAATCGGAGGACAGTGCTACTGAAACTATTGGTAATGAAAATACTAGGAAATATGTAAGAAGTTCAGTGCTTGTGTCTCTCTAATGTTTATATTTTTTAAACTCTAGACCCCAATATGAGAGCCTTTGTAGATGAAGTCTTTAGAAGATAATTGGGTTAGATGACATCATGAGCATGGTGGTCTCAGGATGGATTAGTTCCTTTATCAGATCAAGAAATTGCAGCATATGCACACAATGGAATACTATGCAACTCTAAGAAATAATAAAAACATGCAATTTGCAGAAACAAGGATGGAATGAGAGGATTTTGTGCTGAATAAAGGCACTCAGAAGGAAAGAGATAGATAGGGATGATCTCTTATGTGGGACTACGTAGCAAGGTAGCAACAAAATTCCAAAGCCAACTAATCCACACAACTGATTTAGTGGGTATAGAGAGAGAGGAGTGTAGAGGTCCTTGGGAGAGAGGTAGGTGGGTACACTGTGTTGTAATTATGAGCATGAGAGACCAATATTAATAGATTTTAAACCACAGAATATCAATTAAAAATAAATTAATTAAAAAGTACAAAAATAAGATTAAAAAGGTATGTCTGTCTCTGTTTCTCTCTTTCTCTCCTCTCTCTCTCTTTTACACACACTCACACACACACAAACCATTTCTCCATAGTCATACAAAGAAGAGGTCATATATGAGCATGCTGGAAAAAAATACTCATCCATAATCTATGGTGAAATCCCTTGGAATGGAATTCTTATCTGAGGCTTCCAGATTATAGAGAAAATACTTGGCTGTTGCTTAAGTCTCCCAGTTTATGGTGTTATGTCAGAGTAGCACAAATTACATTCTTGTGTGTTGTTGTCACTGTTCCTGCTTTTGCTGCTTTAGATTCCAGACTCCATCTTTAAGAGATGGTATAACCAACTCAAGAATGAAATTGCATGAAAGGTCATTTGATTTTTATGTAGCCAGTGTTTACACCAGCTATTTGATATGCTCTCTATTCACTTTTAAGCCTACACCGTGCATGCATTTTTTTCTATATACTCAAGATATGATTGATATGCTATGCTTATTTTATGCTAAATAGATAATTTATGTTTCTATGAAACTGTTTTGGGCTATCTGGTTTAACCAACAAGTTTTACACATCCAGTGGGATTTCACCAGCAATTTTCGAGTCACTCATGAAGAAAGAATTCAAGGTTGAAACTAAAGTTTCCCCACCCCATTATTCATATATACTCATATATTACACTTTAATATTGCTTTATACTTGGACCACACATGATCTATAATATAGCTTTATTTTCTTAGAATTTCTGATTGTTTTTTTTCTTTTCTTTTGTCCCTACCTTTCATGAGATTATGTTCTTCACAACTTTCTGTTGATTGTTTGTTTGTTTATTAAACTTAAATCACATTATTTCTCCTCTAGAAACAAATGCCTGGAGACTGTTAATCATTCTAGCCCACTCTGATTACACTTCAGGACTACGATGGACCTGCAGTACATAGGATTGCTTCTGTTTTCAGAGGATTGACTACTGTTTTCTAGTTTGGCCTTCACTCAATTTACATTCTCTCTTTTTCATAGTACACTGTATGGTAACTTCTCACAAAAGGATCCAGAATTTAGTATTATTATATTTACTATTTCTAGTTTTAAAAATTATTTCTTAATAGCTAAAATGAAAATACAAATTCTTTTACTTGTTTTCTCTCTTTCTTTTGGAATTAACTTTTCCTAGATTTTTCTTCAACTTTTATGGTTCGGGTTTTTGGAGATAACTTGTGATGCAAAATTTTCTATTTATAGCACAGCGGGTAGGGCGTTCGCCTTACAAGCGGCCAACATGGCCGACCCGAGTTCGATTCCTCCGCCCCTCTCGGAGAGCCCGGCAAGCTACCGAGAGTATTCGATATGCCAGACACAGTAACAACAAAGTCTCCAATGGAGACGTTACTGGGCCCGCTCGAGCAAATTTATAGTTAAAGAAGAAAAATTGGAGAGCTGCTGTAGATGCCCTGATTGTTTTGTAAATGAACTTCATTTCTGATAGGTATTTGCCTTGAATAGAATTTTTATGGGCTGGAGTGATAGCTCGAGCGGGCCCAGTAACGTCTCCATTGGAGACTTTGTTGTTACTGTGTCTGGCATGTCGAATACGTCACGGGGAGCTTGCCAGGCTCTGCCGTGCGGGCGCGATACTCTCGGTAGCTTGCCGGGCTCTCCGAGAGGGGCGGAGGAATCGAACTCGGGTCGGCCATGTTGGCTGCGTGCAAGGCAAACGCCCTACCACTGTGCTATCGCTCCAGCCCTGAGGGTAAGGCATTTGCCTTGCATGCGTTTACCTTGCATGCGGCCTACCCAGCTGACCCAGGTTCGATTCCTCCACCCCTCTCAGAGATCCTGGCAAGCTACCGAGAGTATTTTGCCCACACAGCGAGATACCTAGCAATCTACCCATGATGTATTCGATATGCCAAACACAGTAACAAGAAGTCTCATATCGGAGACGTTACGGGGCCCACTCAAGCAAATTGAGGAACAACAGGAGGACAGGACAGGATAGGACAGGACAGAATTTTTATGTGTGTGAATAAATAAGGAATATAAACCAAATGACATTAGATTAAGTATCAGATTAAGACTAAGCATCATTTATGATTGCCCAGAGGTTGACACAATCATGGACTTATTTCTCTAGAAAAGATCAAGCTACTATGCCACACTTCCTGGCTGAATATTAAATAAGAGGTGAAGGAGAGGGCTAGGATTACATATTGGTCCTATAACCCATAATTAATACACAATTAGCTCCAAATGACCCTCTTGTTTTCAGTTTCCACTTCTTATCTCTCTTTTCCATCACACTGCAGGACTAGAATCATTCAGAAATTTCACTATATTATTTGGCTGTTTCCTCCATTCTTCCCTCCCAGACAATTCTGAGAAATTTTTACCATTCATCAGTTTATCTGCTTTCATTTTTCTTCTTTCATAACTTTTTTGAAGTTTCTTTATTATTTCTACCACTCAATTTTTTCCCTTCTCACTTTATTCTGCTCATTTTTGACATTGCTTGTCTTATACTTTTCAGTTACTTTAAATGTTTAGCTTTATAAGGTTTATGTGTATTCAATATACCATTTAAACCAAAAGTCCAATATACTGTCTTTAAAAATATGTTTTGGAATTGGTTCTTTAAACATGTGTGCTTAAAACTGTTGTCCAATAGAACATCTCTGCTGATGGAAATATTTTAGATCTGCAGTTCCATACTGTAAGTGCTAGCCACACACACACACACACACACACACACACACACACACACACACACACACAGCCAGTCCATGTAGAGAAGGAAATGTGATTGAGGAGCTGCAATTTGACTCTTATTCCATTTTGATTAGTTTAAAGAGGTACATTTGTCATTTAGTTGGCATATTATAGTTCTTTTTTTTTTTTTTTGCTTATCTGACCTAATCGAACTCGAGTAGGCCGTGTTGACTGCGTGCAAGGCAAACGCCCTACCACTACCGAGAGTATCGAGCCCGCACGGCAGAGCCTGGCAAGCTACCCATGACGTATTCAATATGCCAAACACAGTAACAACAAAGTCTCACAATGGAGACGTTACTGGGCCCGCTTGAGAAAATCAATAAACAACGGGAGGACAGACCTAATATTTTCTAGTAATGATATGCAGCATGCTATTTTTTTTAATTACAGATGCATTCCAATCAAATAATCTTAAGAAAAAAAGGTAAAAGGTAAAGGCCCTCCCGTTGATCGTCGATTTGCTCGAGCGGGCCCAGTAACGTCTCCATTGGAGACTTTGTTGTTACTGTGTTTGGCATATCAAATACTCTCGGTAGCTTGCCGGGCTATCCGAGAGGGGCGGAGGAATTGAACTCGGGTCGGCCATGTTGGCCGCTTGTAAGGCGAACGCCCTACCGCTGTGCTATGGTAATCTAGTTATGTGGTGGATACCAATTATCAAATCAAAAGTTTAAAGAAATAAAAATATACAGGACTAGAGACACAGTAGAGAAGTTCAGGCACTTGCCTTGTACATGGTAGATACTCCGGGTTGAGTCCCTGGCATCAAAGATTTTCCCCGAGCACTAATTCCCAGCACAGAGGTTAGGAATTAGTCCTGTGTGCTGCTGGACGTAGTCCAAAAAACAAACAAAAATTAAAATATACAATAGAAATGAGATCTCAGGATGCCAGGGGTGAGAACAAAGATCTTGGGATAATTGTAGAAGGATTCTGGTACTCTGTTGATGTGCATGGTGTAGCAGTACCACATATATAAAGCAATTGTATTAGTACCTTATTAAAAATGAACTAAAACCTACAGGCTGGACAAAGAGTACAGGAGGTAGGGTACTTGCCTTTCATATGGCCAACCCATGTTCAATCCCTGGCATTACATATGGTCTCCTATGATCTCTGAGGACTGCACCAGGAATAAGTCCTGAGATCCACTGAGTGGGGGGGGACAAAAAATAGATTAATTAAAAAATAAAAATATATGCACTATTATATTTTATAAACTTTCTGATTAAAGATGCATGCAGCTGACACGGCTGACCCGAGTTCGATTCCTCCACCCCTCTCAGAGAACCCGGCAAGCTACCGAGATTATCCTGCCCACACGGCAAAGTCTGGCAAGCTACCCGTGACGTATTCCATATGCCAAACACAGTAACAAGTCTCACAATGTTACTGGGCCCGCTAGAGCAAATTGATGAACAACGGGAGGAGAGGGCTACAATGCTACAGTCTATCACCATATAGTTAAACATGTATTTTTAGAAAGTGAATATTATCTATCAATAAATTTACCTTATACAGTGTGAAAGTGACTAATACATTAATACTTAAGCTCAGTAATTGGACTACTTGGATATGAATCCCACATCTGCTGTTTTCTTGCTATGTAAGTGGAAAATTACTTAACTTCTCTGCATATCAGTGATCTACAACATAAATTGGGGATAATAATTCACAGAAGATTGACATGTGAATTAAATGAGTTGAATGGGTATTTAGAAAGCATCCAACACAGGCTGAACACTCAGATAAATATGAACTAATATTATTTCTTTCATTTGATGATGCAGGAGGAGATGAATAGGTGGAAGATTTGTTTGTTGCTTGATTTTGGCAATTCTGCTTTAATTTTGTTTATAGCAAAGGATTTCATCCTAGTCAGGATCACAATTACAAAGAGCTTTTTATTTTAAATGAATGTTGCTTATGTAACAGTTTATCTTGCGTCACTTCAAGTGATCTTCGTTGTTTCTTTAGAGAGCTTAAACTATAGGAGAAATGACAAAATAGTGTGTTAAGAAATTAGTATGATAAGAATCTGGATAGACCAAAAAAAAACCTAAAAAAAAATTATGAACACCTTTCCCTAACTGCTCGTGAAAACTTTTTTACAGTTTACATTTTATTTTTAAAAAGAGAGAAAAATAATTTTGCTTAGTGACAGGGTCAAAACGTTCCCACTTAACCAAATAATCACAACCCTTTGGTATTTTCATTAGCTCTTGGAGAACCATGGTATAGAATTTCAGATTTGATACTTCCCTCGTTAAAACATTAATGGAAAAATGATAGTAGAGAATGGCACCATTTGATTTCTTACTAGTAAATTTTTCTCATAATTAATCAATTCCAAAGTAAAATGGAAATATTTAAGACTTACCCTTGGAGCTTTTGACCCAAGAGTCTGTACTATTTCCAGAAATTTATAAAAATAAATATCGAACTCGGGTCAGCCATGTTGGCTGCATGCAAGGCAAACGCCCTACCGCTGTGTGATATGCCAGACACAGTAACAACAAAGTCTCCAATGGAGACGTTACTGGGCCCGCTCGAGCAAATCGATGATCAACGGGAGGGCCTTTACTTACTTCTTTATAAAAATAAAAAAATAAAAATAATTTAAAAAAATTTTAAATAAAAAAATTTTAAATAACAAAAAATTTTTTAAAAATTTTTAAAGAAATTTATAGTAACTAAATCCTAGCTAGATAATAATAGTTTTGAACACAACCTAGAATGCATAGTGAATAATTTTTTGTATTTGAGGAGTGGGGGGGGATAGTATTTAACTGTCTTCCTATCTAGCTATATCTATAAATAACACACCTACACCCACAAATTTGAGAAGTTTCTGAAAAACAAAACCAAAAATTAAAAATGCTCTGTAGGTGAGACAAACTAGTTCTGTGGTAAAGGTTTTTTTTTTTTAATTTTTAAAAGAAAATCAAAAAACATTATGTCTTTGCTTATAAAGCCATTTGTTTGCTAGCGTGAGTTCTGGCAGAAACCAAATCCTGTCTCATGTATATGTTTGGAGTTTGTGTTGAAGTTTTCCAAGAAAAGAGTTTAACCACAACAAGAGATTACATCTTGCAGTCCAATTTGCATTCATTAAAATGTAATCCTTAAAGTGGTGGTAAAGTGGGGGATGTTTCAAGGAGATCTTTCCCATGAGTTTATGTTCCTGCAAACATAATCTGTACCTCTCTGGTAAAAAAAAAAAAAATGATTCTCAATCAATCCATGTGACTTCTGGATGAAGATCTGTGAAATAATAAGAACTGGGTTTCCCAGAACTGGCTTGAACCACCCCACCCCCATATCCAGATTGAGCATATGTCCTACTTGATGCTGTTGTCATAGTGATGATTCTTGTTTGTTAAATAAATGAAACAAATAGTTACAGGGAAACTAGACAATGTAAACTATACATGCATAAATAAGTTATTTCTGTTCAAAAGCCAAATACACCAACCTCTCTTTCTGTTGCTTTTGAGCTTTCTCTAATTATATAGACAGATATAGTTTTCAGGGAGGACTTTACTCAGTAAATATTTGGGCTATCTACTGTGTGAAAAAATATTATGAAAAAATATGTAGAAACGGGTCACGTAATATATATGGATAAAAGAAAAGAGAGATTATTGTCATCTTAGATGAGATGACTACATAAAGTTCTTGAGACATAGTATTTTTCAATAAAGTGGATGATTTAGTGAAGTCTAATTCAATAGATTTGTATTACCTAGACCAGAAGACAAAGTCCTGAAGAATAATATATACTGGGAATACGAAATTAAAATTTTGCTTTTCAAATTAAATAAACATGTTCTTATATTTGTTTCCTATTTGACTCAAACAAATATTGGACTACTATAGTGAAATTTGGTTTTCAAATCAGCTTCCCCAGCCCCCCTTGTTGTAAAAGTGAATTAAATGCTTGAACCTGCCTTTTAATTGTTTTGTATCTTACTAGTCCCCTCGTACAGACACATACATATTTTGTTAGGCCACAAGTTTCCTAAATATCATATCTAACTAAAATTTTGCCACTTCTATCTAAAATATCCTTTGTTTAAGATGTTTTTAATGCAAACTAATGAAGTTACTTCTTTGATCAGGATTCTAAAATGTAGGATTTACACACCTACTTTCTCTAACATGATTAGCATATTTTATAAATTGTTTCTCATACTGCTTGAGTTAATATAACAAACCCAGCAGCAATTTACATGTTGAAATGTCATCTTTGCTACCCTACTTGCTATTGTTCATATTTTATTTCAAGCCCAACTTGCGTAGTTCACAGATTCTACGTCAGCCCCTGGAACATTTTATTGTACCTAAGTTCTTATTTATTTGTCTGACAAGAAAGCATTTTCATATGGTTCCAAAGACCTCATGACACTAATTTTGGAACACGGTATACATAATAATTGTTCATAAAATGAATGACTGGGGAGTAAATAATGGATCAATAAATAAATGTTACAGAACCTTCAAATTAATATTCTTTAGCGTCTATATCTGAATCTAGATTCTAAAGGAAGGACAGTTGTAAACCTCAAGACAATATGAGGATAAATAGTTATTAAAACTATTCTTTAAGGATGTCTTCAAAAGGAGGCTATATTAGTTGAAGCATAATTCACAGAAATTTTGAACTAGTTTTCTTGGATCAATATTTAGTATATGTATTTAGTAAAATAATTGGGTTTAATTAAGAATATCTAAATCATAAGTTTTTTAAATTTCCTTATTTTTATACCTTATTAACCTAATACCCTTGATGTATCCCTTACAGAAAGATTCCTAATTGTGTCCACTTTTCTTGCTTAAAGTTCTATTTTATGGGTTGTATATGGAGCTCAGTAGACTGATACAAATGCATTGTGTGCGGGAGGTGAAGATTGATCCCTGGAACTACATGATTTCCTGAGCACTAAGCCAGGATTGACCCTTAAGTACTGGCCCTTAAGTATTATTTTATGTGGTCCAAATAATAAACAGTGCCCTAATTTATTTTGAGAATATATAATTTTTACCTTTCCTGTTGAGCCAGAGCAATAACAAAGCAGGTAGGGATTTGCCTTGCATGTGGTCGACCCAGGTTTGATTCCTCTGCCCCTCTCAAAGAGCCTGGCAAGCTACCGAGAGTATTCCACCCACATGGCAAAGCCTGGCAAGCTCCCCATGGCATATTCAATATGCCAAAAACAGTAACAACAAGTCTCACAATGGAGACATGACTGGTGCCAGCTCAAGCAAATCGATGAACAATGGGAGGACAGTCCTACAGTGCTGCAATAATCAACAAGTAAGTGTGTATAATATTTTGAGATGCATTAGAATAAATCTGAAATCAGGCATATGCTTACAAAAGCTTTTGCTGGACAAATTTTATTTTCATTGTTTTATATATTTACTTTTCACACTTATTGGCTTCACATTTGTGTCAGAGAATTAAATAAAGTCAGGAACTTTCCTAGAGTTCCCTATAGGCCATGTGAATCCCACATGCTCAGGTAAAGCCTATAAACTTTTAAGTCATTGTTAACAAGTTCAAATTTACAACATTTCTCATCCCAGAGCCACTTTTTTAAACATTTCCAGAAAACTAATGTGTTCTTGTTATTATCTACGTAACTGTACTTTAAAAAAAAATCTTCTAATCAGGACAAGTACTGAGTGTTGAAAGTGGGTAAAGGGATATACATGATGACCTTTCATATCTGTAATGTAAACCATAATGCCCAAAGGAAAGGAGAGAGAGAGAAAGAGAGAGAGAGAAAGAGAGGGAGGTGTCTGCCACAGAAGTGGGCGAGGAGAAATACACTGGCGAAGGGATAGGTGCTAGATTATTTTATGACTGAAACCCAATCCCGAACAACCGTGTAATTGTGTATCTCACTGTAATATTTTTAAAAAAATTAAACCTCTTCTAGAACATAAAAGTATTTTTGTGGATGGCAGTGCTCAGAGGACCATATGGGATGCTGGAAATCGAACCTGGGTTGGTCACATGCAAGGCAAATGCCCTACCCAGCCCCCACAACACTTTTCTTTACTGGAAGATGATGTGGGATTTCTCACATTCAAAAATCAATCAAGCTATTGGAACTTGGAGGAAACAAGTTGAAAAGGTTCATAGAACAGGTTGGTTGGCACAATATTATCCTTGGGGTTTCTTGCATGTATGAGAGCAATTGCTATAGGTTTCAGCAAAGAAATGAACTAAAACCTTCTACCTAGATCATGCCAAGCTCTGTGATTCAATGACAGATACTTATTATGAAAGGCAATGCCATCGCAGTATTTTGATAAAGTTAACTTCTTAAGTCAGGTGAGCTCTGTCCTTTTTAGAATATTGCATAACACCATGACTCTAACCATGCACCTCCAAAAGAAAATTGAAAGATGGAATTTGTCTTTTCCTCATGACTTTTTCTTTAAAATATCAATATCTTGTCTGGAAAATATCATAAAATTAGCTTGACGTGAAATGGAGAAATAAACTAACCTCTCAATATGCCTTTCGCAACAATCGGCAGAGAAGTCAGTCCTCTCAGCCATTTAATATCTTCCCAGCTGATAGATGGATCTATTGCTTTTGCTACATATGTGGCAAGTCCACTGTTGTCTCCAAAATTTTCCTTAGGAGAGAATGCCAAATCACTGGCTTCAAAATTTTTCATTCTGAAATAAAGAGATACATAACATGAGAAATGTCTCAAAGATAATCAGACTGTTACAACGGTTGGCTTAATTAAAAAAAATCCTTTCAAAATCATTTAGTTGTTAGCTTTTTCACCATAAACTATTGTGTATCTAATATCTGTGTTCTGTTAGAACATTTCCAGGTAAATGTGACAATCTAATTGACTCAACTGATGACTTAAATTTTATACTGTGCTTATATAATTAAATTCATTTCAAAGTAGAATATGTAGTCAAGTTCAAACATCCCTCTTTTATTTTATTTGAGTTAAGAGGTTGAACCGCACTCAATTATGTTTAGAGCTTACCCTTCATCCTGTGCTAAGAGACCTCTCCTGTGGTGCTGAAGAGAACATATGATACAGGGGATTCAACCAGGTTGGCTACATGCAAAGTAATCATCTTCACTACTGTGCTATCTCTCTGGCCTTGTATTTCTGACCTTCAAGTCCAAGTTTATGAATATAGACAATGGATTTTATAATTTCATTCAGCAATTCATATTATCATTAATGGTGAAAATTTGAATGTTGCATCACAATTAAAAATAGTCTTGCAGGGGCCGGAGCGATAGCCTAGAGGGTAGGGCATTTGCCTTGTACAAGGCCGACCTGGGTTTGATCCCTGGCATCCCATATGGTCCCCCAAGCACCGCCAGGAGTAATTCCTGAGGGCAGAGCCAGGAATAATCCCTGAGCATTGCTGGATGTGACCCAAAAAAAAGCCAAAAAAAATAGTCTTACCTACCAATATTTTAACAATCAAAAGAAAAAACCTTAAGGAAGTAAAATTTATGTCCTGTGATTTCTATTTTACATAGAAAACAATGTTTAGGATAAGTTGACTGCATGTATAAAAATAGTTAATGACACATTTTAACTCCAAACTAGGTCTCTTGGCTCCTAATTACATTTGTTTCTTCAGCCATCTTTTTCATCCTGGCAACATCATTTCATTTCAGGAAATCTTCAAATGGTCTAGTAGACAACTTTAGAGATGAGTGGCAATCATGTTTGGTCTATAGTCTACTTTCAACATGCTTCTCCCATCCTGGGAGGATCCTCCCAACACCCTTTATTTGGTGCTCCCTTCTCTATCTGAGCTTCCTTTTCCCCTAGCATGTGTAGCTGGCCTCCAAGCCATGGAGCAAACCTCCTGATATTAATCTCGGCCACTCTTGGGTTTTAGTCTGCTATTTTGTTACTCTATGTTCCCCAGATGAGGGATATTGGGACCTGTGGTGGTGGAAAATGGGCACTGGTGGAGGGATGGGTACTTGATCTGTATAACTGAAACCCAAGCACAAAAAACTGTGAGTCTACAACTGTACCTCATGGTGTTTCACTAATAAAAATTTTAAAAAAAGAAAAAGAAAACTTTAGAGATGAATGGAACTGCAATAGTAAAGCCCTCTGTTGTTATGGAGATATTTTTATGCCCTATTACTAAACTGGATATGGAAGGCAGAGGTAAAATTAAAGGTGTTCTGAGAATAACTGTCAAGTCTTACTTGTCTGTTTTCCATTCAGTTATTCTCTGTGAGGCTCTCTGCCTGTTTGTACTAACTTCCCAATATCCAGATGACCCTGATGATGGAATGAGCTTTCAAGCTACAAAGACAGTTTTTTTCTTTCTCTGTGGTGTGATGGGTTAATTTTGCATGCCAACTTGGCAAAGAGATGATTGGATATGGACCTCAGGTAAAAATTATTTCTGACTGGACAATTACCTGCAAAAAAAATTAAACTGTCTAATGCCAGGCACAAAAGTTAGATCAAAATAGATTAAAGACCTCAATATCAGGCCTGAATCCATAAGGTGCATGGAGGAAAATGTAAGCAGAACCCTCCATGACATTGAAGCTAAAGGCATCTTTAAGGGTGAAACACCACTGACCAAGCAAGTGGAAACAAACATAAACAAATGGAACTACATTAAACTAAGAAGTTTTTGCACCTCAAAAGATACAGTGACCAAAATACAGAGAGAACCTATGGAATGGGGAAAAAAATATTTACCTAACATTGAAGACAAAGTTGGCAAAACCCTCCATGACATTGAGGCTAATGGTACTTTCAAAGATGCCACGCCACTGGCCGAGCAAGTAAAAACAGAGATAGATAAATAGGACTATCTTAAACTAAGAAGCTTCTGCACCTCCAAAGAAACAGTGACCAAAATACAAAGACAGTCTACAGAATGGGAAAGGATATTCACTGAATACACATCTGACAAGGGGTTGATAACAAGGATATACAAAATACTGGTGGAACTCCACAAGAAGAAAACATCCAACCCCTTCAAAATATGGGGCAATGAAATGAACAGAAACTTTCTCAAGGAAGAAATCCGAATGGCAAAAAAGCACATGAGAAAATGCGCTACATCATTAATCATCAGGGAGATGCAGATCAAAACCACAATTAGATACCATCTCACACCTCAGAGACTGGCCCACATTCAAAAGAACAAAAGCAACCGATGCTGGCGTGGATGTGGCGAGAAAGGGACACTCCTTCACTGTTGGTGGGAATGTCGACTAGTTCAGGCCTTTTGGAAAACAGTATGGACGTTTCTCAAAAAATTAGAAATTGAACTCCCATTTGACCCAGCGATACCACTCCTGGGAATATACCCCAGAGAGGCAAAAATGTGTAGTCGAAGTGACATCTGCACTTGTTTGTTCATTGCAGCACTGTTTACAATAGCCAGAAACTGGAAGAAACCTGAGTGCCCAAGAACAGATGACTGGTTAAAGAAACTCTGGTACATCTACACAATGGAGTACTACGTAGCTCTTAGAAAAGATGAAGTCATGAAATTTACATACAAGTGGTACAATATGGAAAGTATCATGCTAAGCGAAATGAGTCAGAAAGAGAGGGATAGACATAGAAAAATTGCATTCATCTGGGGGATATAAAGCAACAAAATATGAGATCAATACCTAAGAATAGCTGAGATCAACACCAGGAGGATTACTCCATAACTTAGAGGCCAGCCGGATATTCTAGGGGAAAGGGCAGTTCAGATAGAGAAGGGAACACCAAATGAAAGGTGTTTGGAGGATCCTCCCAGGAGGGGAAATGCATGTTGAAAGTAGACTATGAACTGAACATGATTGCCACTCAATGCCTCTTTTGCAGACCACAACACCCAAAAGGAGAGAGAGAACAAAGGGGAATGTCCTGCCACAGAGGCAGGGTAGGAGGGGGGGTGGGGGGAAATGGGCACTGGTGGAGGGATGGGTATTTGATCATTGTATGACCGAAACTCAGGCACAAAGATTTGTAAATCTACAACTGTACCTCATGGTGCTTCACTAATAAAAAAAAAAAAAGATTCTTAATAAAAAAAAAATTTACCTAATAACCATCAAATAAGGGGTTAATATCCAGGATATACAAAACATTAGTAGAATTGTACAGAAAAAAACCTCCAACCCCATAAAAAAAATTGGGAGAAGAAATGAACCGAAACTTCATCAAAAAAAATTCAAATCATCAAAAGGCACATAAAAAATGCTATACACACTAATCATCAGGGAAGTGCAAATCAAGTAACAATAAGATATCAACTCACATCACAGAGACTGACACATATAAAAAAGAATAAAAACAACCAGTGCTGGTGGGAATGTGGAGAAAAACGGACTCCCTTTCATTGTTGGTGGGAATGCCCACTAGTCCAGCATTTCTGGAAAACAATATGGGCATTTCTTCAAAAACTAGAAATTGAGCTTTCATATGACTCAGCAATACCATTTCTTGGAATATATTCCGGGGGTGCAAAAAAGCATAGTAGAAAGAACATCTGCACCTGTATGTTCATTGCAGAACTATTCATAAAAGCCAGAATCTGGAAACAATCCGAGTGCCCAAGAACAGACAACTGGTTAAAGAAACTTTGGTACATCTATACAATGGAATAATATGCAGCTGTTAGGAAAGACGAAGTCATAAAATTTGCTTGTAAGTGGATGTAAATGAAGAGTATCATGCTAAGTGAAATGAGTCAGAAAGAAAGGGACAAACATAAAATGATTGCACTCATTTCTGAAATATAAAATACATAATATGAGACTAATACCCAAGGACAGTAGAGACAAGGGCCAGGAAGATTGCTCCATGGTTGAAAGTTGGCCTTATGAACTGGGGGAGAAGGCAGCTGGGATAGAGAAGGGATCAGTAAGTCAATGATGGTTGGAGGGATTGTTCGGGATGGAAGATGTGTCTGAAAGTAGATAAAGGACCAAATATGATGGCCTGTCAGTATCCGTATTGCAAATCATAATGCCCAAAAGTAGAGACGGCATAGAAGTAAAGTGTCTGCCTCCAACAGGCAGTTGGAGGGATGGGATGTGGGGGAGGGATTCTGAGGACATTGCTGGTGGAAAATGTACACTAGTGGAGGGACGGGTATTTAATCGTTGTGTGACTGAAACTCTAACATGAAGCTTTGTAAATGTATCTCATGGCGATTCAATAAAAAAAAAATGTTATTTCTAGGTGTGGCTATAATTTGCAGATGCACCTGATCACTTGATCACTTGACTTCCCGTTAATCATCGATTTGCTTGAGCAGGCGCCAGTAACGTCTCCATTCGTCCTGTCTCATGCTAGTGTAGCCCAGTGGCATCTGTTCATTCTAGGAACACGAAGAGCCTCAAACCGATCGTTCAGGGTCTTGACAAAGAAGTCTGACCATATTGTAAGTGGGCGGCCACACGGTCTTTTGATGTCCTGTGGAATCCAGTCGGTAATGGCTCTAGTCCAGCGGTCATCTCCAAATCTCATTATGTGTTCAGCCCATCTGGTTTTCGACGCCTTGGCAAACCTCCAACCCCATCAAAAAATTGGGAGAAGAAATGAACAGAAACTTGGCAAAGGAGGCAGTGTCCCTGATTCTTGACCGTCGACAAAGGTCAGAACTCTGAATTCTTTCTCTCATTTGAGTGAAACGTGATACTCCAAGCAAAACTCTTTTGATTCCTCTTTGGGAGACCTGAATAGCATTTGCATCCTATTCTCAGCACTGGACTAAAGCCATTACCAACTAGATTCCACCGAACGTCAAAAGATTGTGTGGCCGCCCACCTATGAGATGGTCAGACTTCTTCGTCAAGACCCTGAAAGAACGGTTTGAGGCGCTTCGTGTTCCTGGAGCGAGCAGATGCCATTGGGCTACACTAGCACATGACAGGGACAAATGGAGACATTACTGGTGCCCGCTCAAGCAAATCGATGAGTAACGGGATGTCAAATGATCAAGTAATCAAGTGATTCCTCTAGCTCTGTTCCTCTACCAGTTCCCTCATACGTGAGGCTTGTCTGAGTGTGTGGAGAGTGGCCTTCAGCATGACTGTGCCTGGGTTCTGCAGGTTTTAGGCTGCTGGGGTTCTGCTTGGAGCAGAGGGGGAGACTCAACCTGCCCCCCTCCAAGGGACCTCGATGAAGACAGTCTGATGCGGGGACAGGAAATCCTGTCAGAGAAAACCAGGTGTGCGGGACCCATGGCTGAGATCTCTAAGCCTGCTCAGATCAGGGCTTGGCCTCCTCCACCCAGACCCTCAGTTTTCCAGTTGTTTGGCAGCCAAACCCACAAACTGCCACCACCTCCCCTCTGCCCCCGTGCCATGTAATGTCATCAACAGACAAGATCCAGAGACTATAAAACAAAGCTCCAGGAAGAGAGTGACACAGTATTTCCTGAAGCACCCAAAAACCTCCGACCCTCTTGGAGAGCCCACAAGCTACCAAAGGTATCCTGCCTGCACAGCAGAGCCTGGCAAGCTACCCATGGCGTATTTGATGTGCCAAAAACAGTAACAATAACGGGCCTCATTCCCCTGACCCTGAAAGAGCCTCCAATACAGCAGCATTGGCAAAGACAAGTAAGAAGAGGCTGCTAAAATCTCAGGGCTGGGATGAGTGGAGATGTTACTGGCGCCTGCTTGAGCAAGTCGATGAACAATGGAATGACAGTGACAGTGACAGTGATTCCTCTAGCTAACCTGTAAGACTCTACTACTGGCTTACTCTAAAATATTTTCTCTTGGTTTAATGTTAAGATACCCTGACTAGAGTTTTGGCATTTCTGCAGACTCAGAACGAAGGTCTTTCTGCCCAGAAGCCGCACAGCGGACATCCACTATACAATGTATAACCATCTCTGTGACTTGGAATAATACAACTCCAAATACAATTGCAAATTTTATTTTTCTTAAAGGTTGTCTTTGAATGATGATTCAAAAAAAAATCACCTAAGTTCACCTTGCTCTTCTGCATATAACAAATTACCTGCTAAAAGTAAAAAAGTAAAGACCCTCCCGTTGATCGTCGATTTGCTCGAGCGGGCCCAGTAACGTCTCCATTGGAGACTTTGTTGTTACTGTGTCTGGCATATCAAATACTCTCGGTAGCTTGCCGGGCTCTCCGAGAGGGGCAGAGGAATCGAACTTGGGTCGGCCATGTTGGCCGCTTGTAAGGCGAACGCCCTACCCACTGTGCTATCGCTCCAGCCCGCTCGAGCAAATTACCTGCTAACCAATATCAATATCCTCTTAGAGAAAAACTACAGAAACATACTGATGTTTGATCTCTAACTTCACTGTCACTATCCCTGTCCTCCTGTTGTTCATCAATTTGCTCGAGTGGGCCCAGTAACATCTCCATTGTGACAATTGTTACTGTGTTTGGCATATCGAATATGTCATGGGTACCTTGCCAGGCTTTGCTGTGCAGGCAAGATACTCTCGGTAGCTTGCCAGGCTCTCCCAGAGGGGTGGAGGAATTGAACTCGGGTCGGCCATGTTGGCCGCTTGCAAGGCAAACGCCCTACCCACTGTGCTATCACTCCAGTCCATCTCTAGCTTAATCAGTAAAGTAAAAAGTAAAGTAAAGGCCCTCCCGTTTATCATCGATTTGCTCGAGCAGGCCAGTAACGTCTCCACTGGAGACTTTGTTGTTACTGTGTCTGGCATATCGAATACTCTCGGTAGCTTGCCGGGCTCTCCGAGAGGGGCGGAGGAATCGAACTCGGGTCGGCCATGTTGGCTGCGTGCAAGGCAGACGCCCTACCTGCTGTGCTATTCCTGCCAAATAGCTTTGCCACTAAGCATAGAAAGGATCTTGGAGTTATGACTCTAACAATTTTCATATAAACCTATAAGGACTTAGACATAGTATGTAAAAGTGATTTTTAAAAGAACCACAAGATTTTTTTAAACTAAGTTTGGCTTAACATTCTTGACACTTGAAGATACTTTTGGTTATAATAGCTGGTTGTGTAACTTGGATGACACATTAACATAAGAACTTGAACATTAATATCTCACAGAATCCTATATATGCTATTGGCAATGTTTTTCTAGTAAGGATTGAAGAGTTGGTCATATCATTCCATTGATTCAGGTGACCATTAATGATCATAGAAATATGTCAGTTCTTTGAGAATCATACTGGCTCCTAAACCTTAACTGGTTTGTTAAGATTTAGTTGGGATTTTAGCTGAAATGCTTGGGGCATCTCTTTTGATCAAATTACCAAGGCTTCTAGATTTTGTCACAGACTTTGATATTTGTCATCCAAATGTGAATTAAGTCAATCTTCTGGTTTTGAATTCCAAACTTTTAAATAATGTTGTTAATCAGTGAAGGTCTAGTCTGTCTCCCCCATACCAAGGCCAGAGGATTAAAAACAGAGCGAAAATGAAAAAATCTGCATGTGTATATATGCTGCATAGCACCCCACCCCCATCCCAAACAAACTACAGTGTTTTAGCAAGGGTGGGGTGAAAGGGTGAAATGGATAGGAAAAAACAGAAACATGGATAAAATTATATAAATAACTGTTGTTATTCTTGGACGGTGAAATGCAGATCAACACTTGAATGAATGTTGCCTTACAGAAATTTCAGTGCACAATGAAGCCTTGTTGTTACTCTAAAACGTTGTTCAAAGCCAGAAGCCAAGAAAAAGTTTTCAGATATCTTGACAGAGACCCACGATGGAGTGTTTTACCAATGGCTCTGAAAGAAACCTCCATGAATGCTATTTTTATTCGAATTATGACATACAGAAAAAAACCCACTTAAAGCAGTTTCTGATAACCAGAGTATTCCATTTCGTAAGGAAGGAAAAAGGGCAACATCAAAATAATAACATGATTACTTAGAACTTAATTCTTTGAATCCCAATCTATTTAATGACCCAAAGGCAAAGGATAGAATTTCTTCTTTGTAAGGGACTCATTGTGCATTGAATACTCCTCAAATATACTTTTTAATTTAATATAGAAATTATTTTAGCTTTTAGTAAGTTGGCATCAATAAATAGGAACAATTACTAAAGAAAGTTCAGCATTATTTTATAGCCAATAGTAATACTAATAATAATAAAGTATTGAGAGCTACATTTATTGTTTAGAGGGGCCTCTCCAGTGATGCTAGGGGACAAGGGCCACTCTAATAGTACCTGGTGAAGCATTGCAGGCCTGCTATTCCATGCTTGGGCTCAGGGGATATGGTGCGAATCAGGCCCAGAGGTTTTGGTGAACTGGCCACGTGGTGGTAAGAGTTGAGTCTGAGGTTTTGTGTAGCACCACTTTAAGCTATATCCCTAGACCCCATATACATTTATACACATTTTATAATGTCAGATATTTATTGTGATATAAAAATTGTTATACAAAATGAGATTTAAAATATGATAGCAAAGATAAAGCTACATAACTCCACAGTTGGATGCAAAATATAAAATAGCAATCAGTATAAATTATAATATCATCCCAATCTGAGAGAGAGGCAGAATTTTAAAGCTATAAATCTGTAGGCATTGATATATATGCTATCTTTGGTTTTGTGGTTAGGAGAAAAGAAATCCAAATTTAGAACATGTCATTTCTATCCTCAAGGGGAATCAATAGATAAATAATTCAGGACATTAGTTTCATTTATGGTCTCAAATCCTTAATTTGTCAGATACAAATATTTTTAGATATATTTTATATTTTTTACCTCATGTACTTTTATATATGATTTAATCTTTCTAGGAAACTTGTAAGTGCCATTATTTTCAATAACTAAGATTGAACAGTAAATAAAACAATTAATAGAAAAACAAATAAATAAACTCCTGGCCACGTAAATTTGACATTTTAAAGAAGAAACCAAAAGTAAGGAAAAAATTTAATATAGTGAATAAGTAAGGTATGGAAGCATGTTAAAATGCAGTCTACAAAATAAAGAAAAAATGCCCAACAGACTAACAGGAATGTGAGCTGGTAAAGGCTTAACCTGAATTTTCTTGTTTATCTTATTTTGTTTTGTTTTGAGACTACACCCCGAAGTGCTCTGGGGGTATTCCTGGTTCTGTACTCAGGAATCACTTTTCGTGAACTCCGGAGACCATCTGTGATACTGGGGATCAAACCCACCTTGGCCACATGCAAAGCCAGCACCCGACATGCTGTACTACCTCTCTGGCCCCTTAACCTGAAATTTCAAACCTGGTCATCAGAGTTGACCTAATAGAGACGTAACTTGTAAAGGACATTGGCAGAAAAGTTTTTATATTTGTTTTCTGTTACTGCTATAGTAAATCATTGTCAGTATAGCTTAAAGTTGACACAAATTCTTTATATTACACTTTTGAAAGTCAGAAGCAAAATAAGTAAGTTTCTCACGAGAATAAACTCAAGGTATCCAGACAGCTACTTTAAAAGGCTTCCAGTGAGGATGTATTTTTTTTTCCAACAAATGAGAACACATACATACTATGACTTCTAGCATAATCTTGTAATCTCTGCTTCTACCATCATCTCTCTTTCTCAGTCCGACACTCACACCTCTTTTTGCTAAAGGCTTGCTAATTGCATTGAGCCTATTGGGATAATCTAGCGTAACTTCATCTCCATATCCTTAACTTCATCACATCTGCAAAATTAATTTTGCCTATAAAGTAACATGTATTTTCAGTTTCGGACAGGGACCACTTTCAGAGGACTTTACTCTACCATCAGTTCTTTTTTGCGTGCTTTTCCCATTTAAAGAATTTAAAGCTACTGTGCTCTGACTCAAGTTCTCCTTCATAAATATTTCCTCACCATCCCTCTCCCATCATGATCCTCCATACATATTGGGTCTTTATTCTGACCTTTACTGATTATTCTTCTCTTCAGCTTTCCACAATAAAGCCAATTAAATCTTCCCCTGATGTCAAAATCTAAAGAAAGTGAGGAAGTGACCCATCATTGATTTGAGGAAGGACTAGGAGACAGGTTGAAGGCACAGTCAGTGATGAGACACCAAAGATGCAAGGATGCTTGAAATGTTGAAACAATAGCTGGGAATAGTGTTTATCTGGAGAAAAGAATGAATAAGGATGACAGTACTGAGTAATGAGATCAGAGAAGTAATGGGTGTGGGTTGGGAGTGGGAGGGCTTGAATGACCAAGTGGTCTCACAGGCTACTTTCATTGTGAGAGGGATGGAAAGACAAAGGCAGCTGAGCTCTGTGGTGCGTGTGCGTGTGTGTGTGTGTGTGTGTGTGTGTGTGTGTGTGTGACAGAGAAAGAGAGAGACAGAGACAGAGACACAGAGAGAGAGACAGAGAGAGAGCTGTCTTGGCTGCTGTAATTAATAAATCAGTTCAGGGCTTAAGAAAAAATGTCACTTATCAAGGAGACAGGTTGAATGGGAAAGGAGGGAACCTGAGGACACTGATGGAGGGAAGTTGACACAGGTGGTGGGATTGCTTCTGGAACACTAAGCCTAAAACTCAACTCTGAATAACTTTGTAAATCATGGTATCTTAAACAGTATTTTAATTAAGATGGTTAATTTTTTTAAAAAAGAAAAGAAAAAGGTCACTGGGCAATTAACGGAAAGCGTAGTGTACTTATTTGCCTTGATCTTATTAGCTAACTAAAAGAAATAAATTTTCTTCCTTGTCAGCCACTGTGACACTGTATTGTATAGCCAAATCTTTACCCCAAGCAAATGCTCCCTGAGTTAAGTCTGATCCACAGGATCTAGTGACCTGTTGTCATTCTTTGTTGCTCCCAAGTGCAGATGAGAATTCTTAGTTCCCTCTGTTTCAGGAAGCTTCATTCATTCATTGAGTACACGCATACATTTGTTTTACATAGAGATCAAGCAGAGACTCTCAAACGGCTGAACTCTTGCTGTTCCCAGATGCCAAGAGTCAGGACCCTCCCCCCCCCCCCCCCCCCCCCCCCGACCCAGGCAGAGGAAGTAGCAAGGGCTGGAAAGAGCCACTGCTTTAAACTCATTCTCCTCTGGATTTCCTGCCTCCCTCGCTTGCCAAACCTCACTTCTGAAAAGCCAGGCTTCACCTTCTATGAGTCAGGTCAGTGGCGGAAAGAAACCTGATTTCATATCAGGCTGTTACAGACGAGGGTTTTTTTTTTTTTTGGTTGGGTTTCTTTTTCTTTCTTCTTTTTTTGGTTGAATGTGGCCTCCAGCGGAAGCCTGCGCCTCCCATTAATGTCTCTGCCTTCGATAGTTCAATGCAGGCTGCGGAGGAACTGACCAGAAGGTCCTGGCTTGCCCTGAAGTCCACTGGGACAAACAGGGGCAGTGTGCGCTCTAGGGGGCCAGGCCCCCAGGCTACGGGGTGTTTCCTGTGTTCCCCATGACCTGGAGGTGTTGCTCATGATGTGATCATCTTCAGACAGGAGATGTGACCAACTGGGAACTGTGGTCACCCTGGGCACACCGACAGCTAAAAAGGGAGCCTCTGTCTCAAGGTCCTTACATCATCCGGGCAGGAGTGCAGGCAAAGGGGATAAGCCGGTCAACCTAACCAAGCGGGCTGGCACGAAAGGAGTGACAGATACCAGCCAGAATGAACAACTATGTCATTGCCCTCATCTAAGTAGATACAGCTGTGAAACATGTTTGCTATCCAGAGCAAGGATGTGATTTTTAAAGTTAAAAAAAGAAAAGAAAGTTGTTTCTCCTGTGTGAATTTGTATTTTTACAGCAGTAGTAGGAAGAGTAGTAGCAGCTGCAGTAACATTAGTAGGGCATAAGTAATAGCAGTGGTGGTACTAGTAGTAGAAGTAGTAGTTGTAAAAGCAGAGCAGTAACACAAGTAGTATTGTGGGAGTAGTAACGGTCCCAGCAGCAGCAGTAATAGTAGTAAAAGTAAATAAAAGAAGACAAGGATTTTTTTTTCAAGTAGTCAATGGAAAATAATGAGGAATATTTCCTTGCAGAAGCCTTAATATAGGAAACTATTTCAGAAAATCTATCAAATAAGGTACTTAGAATAGAGAAACAATGTAAATACAGAGTTCACAATAGGGATATTTAAAATTGTCTGCTTTCTGATGAATTGTTAAAGACATGGGATTTTTTTTTCTAGTTTTGTTCCCCTAGAAAAGAGTGATGGTATAGTCTGTTTGGGAACCACAAGTAGATATGCTGGCAGGTCTATTAGCAAGAGTATTTTTCTTTTTGTCTTTGGCTCACTGAAGAAATAATATCCCTAATGTGTCTGGCATCATCACAGAGATAACACCACACAGCTTATTTACACATGGTTCAACAGCAATAGTTTTTACTCATATAAGTATATACAACTGATTTTTATAGTACAAGATTGCTTATTGATTTATATGGGGTTGACATATATCCTGATTGAGATATTTCCCACTATACTTGATTATATATGTACATCTGTGTATATATATAAATATATATGTATTCCTGGTTTGCAACAGTAGCCTTGTCCTTATGTGAAATGTTGATTTGATTTTAAATCATTTATATTTTTTAAAGGAGGGTTTATTTATATACAGAGTAAGCAACGTACATAAAATAAAATGAAAACTCTGATCCAAGAAAGGATGCCTCATCATTAGATATATTCTAATAAATACTTTGAAATTCCATCACCAATATGTCACCTATTAATGCAAATATTATGATATCTATTCAAATACTTACATTTCTCATGGCTACCAGCCAATCAACATGGTTAAGATTCTAATATATTTTAGTGAGAATTGGGAAAGAAAAAATTCACACCTGATAAGAAGTCAGGAAACTTAGTCTTTCTGAGAAAACTGAACTGAATTCCCAATATTTGTTCAATGTGATTCTAATCCTAAAATATTATGAAAAGGGAACAATAATTTCTTGTTAATTAACGAGAAGAATTACCTGACAAATCCATGATAGTTCAATTTAACATTATTGTATGTAACATTATCTAAAGTGAATGAGTAGATGAATAAATGGCTAGATTTTTATCCATAAGTGAAGAAAAAAATAGAAATATTTTGACTAAAGAAGTAGATGCAAAGTAAAGCATATGCCCATTTTTGTCTCCTTCATTAATTCTAATCATAGTTACTCTAAACATAACTAAAATGAAGTTAAAATGCGGTTCTTTGATTTCAGTAACAAACTAGGGTATTGAGATTAAAAATAAAACTATTTCCTAGCAACTTTAATACTTGGTGAAGCTCTATTTTCCCAGGATGTCACCTGAAAGCTCTATCACCTTGAAACTGGAGAAATCCTCTGTTGTTGCAAAACTAACAACAAAAATATACAGAAAACCAGGTCAAGAGGATTAGAGCCCCATGTTACCTGAGTTGGGGTGGCAGCTTAAACCTGTTACGCACGTCATCAAAGCGATTCCCCAGGTAAGGGGTGTCCACAGTCACAAAGATGGCCTTGTAACCCATCCTCTCTGCCCGCAGCACTAACTGCTTGGTGACTTCCCGATCCTTGTAGATGTACAATTGTAGCCAGCGAAGGGCCTCAGGACCAGCCTCTGCCACTTCTTCAATTGAGGAGGTGGCCCAGGAACTCAACATCATGCCTGTTCCCAGTGTCCTGCAGGCTGAAAAAAAAGGAAATCAAGCAAATCTGCCATTGTGTAGCACCTAGGTTGTGGTATAAATAATAACAAGATCTATATGGGCAATTTTGGTCAAAAGAAGCCCACATGTATTAGGCATATGCATTCCGTTCCACACTGAAAATTGACCTTGAAGACAAAAGTAAGCCAAAGATGTTATATATAAGGGGAAAAAACATATAAAAGTTTATATTTAGGTAACTGAATGTGTATAAAACAAAATGTACATACTCATTAAAGATGATATGTTTGTAGTAGTTAATTTTATGTACTGAGTTGGTCAAGTAATGCTACCCAGAGATTTGTTCATATACATCTGGATATGGTTATGAATTTTTTTTCAAAGGCAACAAAAATTTGATTCAGTACATGTTGAATAACACAGATTGTTCCATATATGAGGATCATCCTATAAATTAAAGATCTTTTTAAAAGATTTATTTTTCTCTGAGGAAGAGAGGGTTCCATAGCAATATTCAATCTCATCCCTCCATTGGCTACTTCATCTGAAGAGTTTAGATTCCCTCTACTCTTTTTTTTTCATTTTTTTTTCTTTTTATTAGTGAAACACCATGAAGCACAGTTGTAGATTTACAATTTTTTGTGCTTGGGTTTCGATTATACAATGATCAAATACCCATCCCTCCATCAGTGCCCACTTTCCACCACCATGGATAATATCCCTCCCCCCCCCCCATCCCACCCTGCCTCTGTGGCAGAGCATTCCCTTTTGTTCTCTCTCTCCTTTTGGGTGTTGTGGTCTGCAAAAGAGGCATTGAGTGGCAAACATGTTCAGTCCATAGTCTACTTTCAACATGCATCTCCCCTCCTGGGAGGATCCTCCAAACACACTTTATTTGGTGCTCCCTTCTCTATCTGAGCTGCCCTTTCCCCTAGAATGCCCGGCTGGCCTCTAAGCTATGGAGTAATCCTCCTGGTGCTGATCTCAGCTATTCTTGGGTATTAATCTCATATTTTGTTACTTTATATCCCCCAGATGAATGCAATCTTTCTATGTCTATCCCTGTCTTTCTGACTCATTTAGCTTAGCATGATACTTTCCATGTTGTACCACTTGTATGTAAATTTTATGACTTCATCTTTTCTAACAGCTACATAGTACTCCATTGTGTAGATGTACCAAAGTTTCCTTAACCAATCATCTGTTCTTGGACATTCAGGTTTCTTCCAGTTTCTGGCTATTGTAAAGAGTGCTGCAATGAACAAACAAGTGCAGATGACACTTTGACTATACATTTTTGCCTCTCTGGGATATATTCCCAGGAGTGCTATTGCTGGGTCAATTGGGAGCTCAATTTCTAATTTTTTTGAGAATCATCCATACTGTTTTCCAGAAGGGCTGAACCAGTCGATATTCCCACCAACAGTGAAGGAGTGTCCCTTTCTCGCCACATCCGTGCCAAGATCGGTTGCTTTTGTTCTTTTGAATGTGGGCCAGTCTCTGAGGTGTGAGATGGTATCTCATTGTGGTTTTGATCTGCATCTCCCTGATGATTAACCAGAAACCATAAGGTACATTGAAGACAAAGTTGGCAAAATCCTCCATGACATTGAAGCTAATGGTATCTTCAAAGATGCCACGTCACTGGCTGAGCAAGTGAAAATAGAGATAGATAAATGGGACTATCTTAAACTAAGAAGCTTCTGCACCTCAAAAGAAACAGTGACCAAAATACAAAGACAGTCTACAGAATGGGAAAGTATATTTGCCGAATACACATCTGACAAGGGGTTGATATCAAGGATATACAAATTACTGATTAAACTCCACAAGAAGAAAACATCCAACCCCATCCAAAAATGGGGCAATGAAATGAACAGAAACTTTCTCAAAGAAGAAATCCAAATGGCAAAAAAGCACATGAGGAAATGCTCTACATCAGATTCCCTCTACTCTTTTCTGTTCTCTTTTTCCTCCATTTCTCTCTTACACCAATTCATCCTTTTGTGAAAGATTTACAAATAGCAAATAAATGATAAATGAATGTGAGCCATGTAACTAAATGTCTTAGAACATCTGGGCCAACTTGTGTGATAGGCTTTCCTCAAAAATTTGGTAGTAAAATTGGAGTCATGTCCCAGGTCTTTGATTTATGTGAAAACCCCACCACATACGTACCCATGTATCAGATGGAAGCGTGAGTGGTTACTCAAGTAACAATGATGAAAATTAAGTGCTATTACATTGATAAATCTGTGTTGAAAGATTAAGTTTCTTCCATCCTTCTCAAACCATAATAAGTGTCCAAATCCCTTGGTGTATGTCTGAAAACACTCTTCTGAATCTCCCATTCAGTGTGTCCTAGAGGAGCCCCAAGATTTGCCATTCTGGCCAGGTAATTCTGATGTTGCTAGGTCTAGGACACATTTTGCATTCAACTAGATAGTAGAGTTATTGTTTGATAGCAAAACTCTATGTCCACATAGAAATAAAATGATTTTTGTTCTTGAGAATGTTACCTTTCCCTATCTTTCCTCTGCTTTTTGAAGATGTTTTGTTGTTGTCTGTGTTTACTTGTGTTTTTTTTTGGGGGGGGGAGTAGTTCAGACCACACATGGTGGCACTTAGAGACTCCTCTTGATTCTGTGTTCAGGGATCACTCTTAACAGTGCTCAAAGAAACATTTGGAGGAAAGAAATTTGTGACCCATTGACAAGACTAAACAGATCTAAGCTGGAAATTATCTTGTCGATGGGTCACAAATTTGTTCCCTCCAAATGTCCCTTTGAGAATTTCTCTCACAGGGACTCATGACTTGCAAAAATATTGTCCAACAAACCACATTTTATTAAGTAATAACATATAAACATCTGGACTATTGTCTGATTTTCATTAAGATTCGTAAATATGGAAAATAGCTTCAGGCTATCCACTGCTGTTTGGAAGAAATACCATGGGACATTGGTTGTTTGGGTCCGAATCCCCTAACCATTAATTTACCACAAAGAAAATATGTCCTGAAGAGGATGTGACCCAATTAAGGTCACACAAATACTAGCAGTGGGGTGGAATGAGAATCCAACATGTTTGACCACTCACCCAGAGAAATGATTTATGAGTTCTGCAAGAACTCTCAGATGCCCCCCTAAACTCCCAACTACCAAGCATAAAGAAAGCATACTCCCACAATACTCTAAGCCCATGACACCCAAGGGAACAAATTGGCTGTCCCTGAAGGATTCTACCACATCAACAGCTCCAGGAAGTATGGGGATTTGGAAATTAATGTGTAAGGTCTGTCACATTGCCTTGTGGTTACACAAAGGAATCTAGTTAGGAGGGACACCCATCTGGTGTTGAGTGATAAAGACTTTTAAAAAATGTTTCCCTTTGATTTACATAAGAACATCCTGTAAGAAAGCAACAGCTCTTCTAATAAGGATCATAATCCTCCAAAAGAGTGCCATAAATTTGAGAAATATCAATAGACATTTGCACAGTGTACTTAAATGATACAAAACAACTCATGGGATAATATCTAATTCATTTAAACCATCAGACTTGTGGGAGGTGTCAACTCTCACAACCATTTTGGCCCTGGTCACTTTGATGTGCCTGTCCAGAGGGAAACAAGGGCAGGCCACATTTATTTCCTTAATCTACTCATTCTCTCACTAATAACTCCTGGTGTTATTAGTGCTCAAAGTTCATTTTCCAAAGATAAAAATCAGACAAGTCTGTAAATTTGAATGGCGACTCCTAACTTCTAAGTCACCATTGCCTCCAATTATTTAATTCATATTTGGTGATTTAATGAATCTTTGTCCAGTGAGTCTCTGGGATCTGGGGGGGGGAGTATCAAATTCTCTCCTCACATATCATGAGCTGAAGATGATTTGCAAGACAGAACGGGATAAACATTTAAGAGGCTCATACTTCTTAAAGCACACACTTCTCATCACTGTGATTTCAATTTATTTATTATATTCTGCTGTGACCATGGAAGTTTATTTATGAATTACAGACATTATTTTCAATACAGTTTTGTGTTTAAAAAACATAGAAACAGAAAGGAGCCTGGAATTTTGTATGGACCATTCAGAGAGAGAGAGTCACAAATCTTCCAGATTCCATTAAGGACAGAGCTTTGATTAAGTTACTATACAGTAAGATGGCAGTTCTTCAGGTTAAAATACTGTAATACTTCCTGATCAATTGATAAATGATCATATATCTAAAGTATAACATCCCCTAAGTGCCTTTAATATGCTATCACTACCTACTCTCCCCCAACAAAAAAACACTAGATGTCCCACAATTCAGTATTTTGAAGGTGTGTGCCTTACAAGAGTTAGGGGCATCCAGATTCAATCAGAATACTAAAGCAAATTGGAAACAGGGTTTCCAAGCATTTAAATAACTTTTTTAGATAGCCAAAGTCCACTGTTGTGCTGCTTACTAAATATTTGCTATATCACCTTTGCTGAAAGAGAAAGATATCCCCTTCTCTGTTGCATTACTTTTCGGGGACAAAAATTATACAGTATTTTTTGCTTGTTTGGGGGCAATATCCAACAGTGTCAAAAGACTACTCTCTCTTCATTGCTAGAGGTCACTTCCAGCAGTGCTCAAGGAGCATGTGTTACCAAGAATAGAAACTGGTCCTCATATGTGCAAACTATAAACTCATCCCATTGAGCTGTGTCTAGCCCCAAGGACATGAATTTTATCAGCAATCTAACAAAGTCCAACTTCATTAATTAATTATTAGAGATATCCTAGACTATGGATTGAAAAATAGTTTTGTAAGTTTGCTCATTTCCCTTTTTGAGTTTCCATAGTAAAATACTAACCTGCTGTTTCTTAAAAGCAGAAACAGCCAAATTTCATTTAACAAAGACCAAGGTCAATTTGCACAAAACCCTGACTCCAATTTGCTCTATAAAACTTAATGAGGGGATGGAGAATGGGCACTGGTGGAGGGATGGGTACTTGATCATTGTATAACTGAAACCCAAGCACAAAAATTTGTAAGTCTACAACTGTGCCTCATGGTGTTTCACTAATAAAAATTAAAAAATAAAAACTTAATGAAGCCTACATGAGTTGCATCTCTCCGCACACATGAAGGTACTGGCAGAGGGACAAAGCCACGCGGGTTCCGGGGCCGAGACCTCCAAGCCTACTCGATTTGGAGTCTAGCATCTTCCACCCAGATCCTCCAAATTCCAGTAGGCGGGGGTCACACCCACCACCTGGCCCCCTGGCGCCGTGTAATCCCATCAGCGGCCAAGACTCAGAGACTATAAAATCCAGATCCCGGACGAGAGCAGTGCAGTCTCTGCCCCCGCGCCTGGGTGTTCCTTCCCGGAGTCCCTTGGAGGGGAGCGGGTTGAGCTTTCCTCCCCGCCCCGACCAGGGCTACGGCAGCCGAAGACCTCCAGGACCAGCCACCACCATGCTGAGACCACTCTCCGCACACATGAAGGTACTGGCAGAGGGACAAAGCCACGCGGGTTCCGGGGCCGAGACCTCCAAGCCTACTCGAATTGGAGTTGAGCATCTTCCACCCAGATCCTCCAAATTCCAGTAGGCGGGGGTCACACCCACCACCTGGCCCCCTGGCGCCGTGTAATCCCATCAGCGGCCAAGACTCAGAGACTATAAAATCCAGATCCCGGACGAGAGCAGTGCAGTCTCTGCCCCCGCGCCTGGGTGTTCCTTCCCGGAGTCCCTTGGAGGGGAGCGGGTTGAGCTTTCCTCCCCGCCCCGACCAGGGCTACGGCAGCCGAAGACCTCCAGGACCAGCCACCACCATGCTGAGACCACTCTCCGCACACATGAAGGTACTGGCAGAGGGACAAAGCCACGCGGGTTCCGGGGCCGAGACCTCCAAGCCTACTCGATTTGGAGTTGAGCATCTTCCACCCAGATCCTCCAAATTCCAGTAGGCGGGGGTCACACCCACCACCTGGCCCCCTGGCGCCGTGTAATCCCATCAGCGGCCAAGACTCAGAGACTATAAAATCCAGATCCCGGAACCGCGCGGCCGCGGTTATCTTATTATCTCATTCCTACTTTGGACAAACTTGCAGGCTATCGAATGTAGCCTGCCCACAGGGCAGAGTCTGGCAAACTCCCCGTGGCCTACCAAATATGCCAAATACCAGTAACAATGATGGGTCTCATTCTCCTAAAGAGCCGTGAATATAATCTCAGGGCTAGGATGAAAGAGACGTTACTGGGGCCTGCTCGAGGCAATCGACGATTAACAGGATGATGAAATGAAAAAAAAATGAAATGAAATGAAATGAAGCCTACATGAGTTGCATCTTTGTAACTCCTGGCAAAATAGGATCATATTTGAGGATATACAGTAAAGATAAAACTGTCTTCTACCTACAATGAAAGTCCTTAATGTTGATTCAAGTCTAAAAATCTTGCTATAATTATAATCAACATATCATAAGATAATATCTCTAGAACATTACACTATTAAGTTAATACTGATCTCATGGGGTATCCCAAGACTCTATTTCCTTACTTCCTTACTCTACCTCTTCTTTTTTCCTTCCTAAGATGAAATTTCAAAGATAAACATGTAAAAAATAAGGGATGTGTGTGTGAGAGAGAGTGTGTGTGTGCTGCCAGGACTCAAACCAAGGGCCTCACACATGCAAGGCAAGGGCTCTACTACAGAGAAAAATCCTCAGTCCTTAGACACTTGAAGGTTTAGTGCTCTAGATACTCATGCTTTGTTTCTAGTTAACATTTCCTTATCTCATTTATTTAAGGTACCACACCTTTGTTAGAAAAAGAAATTCATATGTCATACAGGTATGCACTGATATAATATAATGGTCGTAGATGTTCAAATATCAAGGATGGATCATTTAAATTATGTGGGAAATAATGCCTGTATTTTAGACATCAGGATATAGTGGGTTGAGTCAGAAGGTCTGGGTTGCAATCCCATTTAATTTTGTGATCCATGAGTCACAGCTTATCTTCAAAGAAACTCTAGCCACAGCTGCTGGTTAGAGCGACAGAGACCAGTTCACAGCAACTCAGAACCCATACACATCATGTCTGTCAACATTTGTTTACACTGGAAGCTCTGAAGCTACCCAACGCAAAGCATTAAGGAAAACAATATATAACACTATGTTGGTGGGGAGGGTAGGGGGAGAGATAAAGTCCTAGAGAGATTTCTTAAATTTCACGATTTGGACTTCTTAATATCATTTTCTTAAAATCTCATTTGACTTTCCTTTGCAAGGGTATTTATACTCAAGATACCTTGCTTTTTTTCCTTTGAAAATCATGTCAAGTGCTCACTATAGGAAGAAATCTTCCAAATGGGAAAGAATAAGGAGCTGGAGAGTTAATAAAGCAGGCAGGGCACTTGCATTGAATGCCGCCAACTTGGGTTCAATCCCCTATATAGTTCCCTAAGCATACCATGAGTGATCACTAAGCAAAGAGCTTGAGTAAGGCCTGATAGAGGGAGGAAGAGTGAGAGGAAAGATGGAAGTGAGGGAGGGAGGGAGGGAGGGAGGGAGGAAGAAAGAGAGAAGGGGAGAAAGGGAGAAAGAGAGAAGAAAGGAAGGAAGAAGGAGGAGAAGGAGGAGGAGGAGGAGGAGGAGAAGGAGAAGGAGAAGGAGAAGAAGAAGAAGAAGAAGAAGAAGAAGAAGAAGAAGAAGAAGAAGAAGAAGAAGAAGAAGAAGAAGAAGAAGAAGAAGAAGAAGAAGAAGAAGAAAGGAAGGAAGGAAGGAGGCAGGCAGGCAGGCAGGCAGGCAGGCAGGCAGGCAGGCAGGCAGGCAGGCAGGCAGGCAAGGCAGGCAGGCAGGCAGGCAGGCAGGCAGGCAGGCAGGAAGGAAGGAAGGAAGGAAGGAAGGAAGGAAGGAAGGAAGGAAGGAAGGAAGGAAGGAAGGAAGGAAGGAAGGAAGGAAGGAAGGAAGGAGAGAAAGAAGAGAAAGAAAGAAAAAGAGAAAGAAAACATTTCATTTTAAGAAATTCAACCTCAAAATGTTGAATTTCTCTTTCTGTTCTTTCTCTATTCTTTCCTTTGAAACACTAGAGCTATGTATAAAAATATGTCAACACTGGAGATTGGAAACCTTGTTCACCCATCACTCTCCTCCCTCCTCAAATTCACAGTGAGTTAATAGAAAACTTTAGTGAATGTTGTTTAAGGAATCAAAATTATCTTCAAAACAAGCCATAATAAAGTTTCTATTAGAGTTAAATTGCATGCCCTAGGGTAAGGAAATGTTACCAGGGTCTGAAATAATCTGGTATAAATCAAGTTCTACATCCCCCAAACCCCTATTCGATAGAGTTAACTAAATTTTCTAGACTATAATCAACTACTGTGGCTTGCTTGAACTTATGCTAGATAGATATGAGTGCAGCCACCATTCAGTTGACACAAACACTAAACTCAAATGAACTGAGATGAATGGGCTAAAACAGGTAAATAAATACCTTTGCAAAACAGCATGCATTTGCAAAGTCCTCCCTATGGCGATTGTCCTTCTAGATTTGGGGCAGGATTTACCTTTACTCCTACCCTTAACAACAACAACGAAACGTTTATTCCAGATCTAGGTAATCTGCACATGGAGGAGAGAAGATAAGAAACTTTCGTAGACTTCAATTTTAGAGGATTGCATGGACACCATGCCTGCCTGTCCCAGTCATTTGTTTAGCTGTAGCACATTTCTCTCAATTATCTGAAATCTGCACAGTATCTCCGATCACCTAAGGAAGTTGTCCTTGAAATACGCAACTCTCAAAAGATCTCAGTTGGTCTTTAAAAGAAAGGATGGTCATATTGTAGTCAGTATTGTTTCATCCTTGAGGGTTTAAACTATGCCTGAGGCTGAAAACCACCAGGAATTTGTTTCCAGGGTCAATCTGTTCATTACTTCCCAAGCTCTATGTGTATAGGATTCACATGGGTTGTTAGTAAAATTCAGACTCTGACCAGGTCATGGTTGAGACCTGAAATTCTGCATTTTTAACACAATGCTGGTTGTTGCTAATACTTTTGTTTAATGGACAACTACTTTGACAACAATAAAGTAAAAAAAAAAAATTCTGACAAGGACTCCTGCAGATTACTTGGATATTTCCAGTGTCCTGAATAAAGAGAAGTTTTAAAGAAAACAGGAGGTAGAAAGAATCGTGATGAGTGCGTGACTTGCAACTTCTACCACAATTTGCAGTTGAATCTTTCTCCTCCATTGCTGTCCCTCTGGAGAAGTATATTTGCTTCATTTTCTTTTACTTTCATCTCTTCCTAGTTTTTAAATCAAGGTACTAAGCTGCACTTAGTAACAGCCTCTCAGCACAGTTTCCCGTCAACAGACATATTTTAGAAGATTATTTACCCAGGATCTGCAGGCTTCATGTATTTTTGCACTAAAAGTAAAATAATTTACAACATAAAATAAAGTGGCAAAAATGAGGAAAGAGAGAAAATGAGAAGGTAAAATTTACAATAACAAAATAGCTTCCAAATGTCTGATGTCAGATCAAACAATGTTACACATAGAGAAACAGAGGTTGAATCATCCAGTCAAATTAAAGTTCATTATTCTAGACTTCATAAAGAAAGGAATTACAAAACAGTGAGAATGATGTTCACCCATACCCACAAAAACAATCACAACAAAAAAACATATAAAATACTAGCTAGCAAGGAGAATAAATGTCTACTATTTGGAACATCAGTTCTCATGGGACAAATTATATACACACATGAGAGCAGAATAATTAATAAATGTGCTAGTTTGGATCATAACTGTTTATTTAAAAACATCTTGCCTTTATCAGAAAGGTGAATTAAGTTGCCAAAAGTAGTCTTACAAAGAAAATAATACAATATGTTCAAAGAACCTAAAGATTGTGTTTTGGGTTTGTCTTCTTTTTTTTAGGTGCATTTGATTTAAAAACTTCTGGAAAACTTAGTCACCAAAACAGCTGTGCTGAAAATTTGTTAAGAAAATGCATTTTGTCATCTGCACAGGAAGTCATTGTGTAACGTGGAAAATATGCAATGACAAAGTACCAAATAGTGGTGGGGTTCTAAACCCAGGGTCTGACATACTGAAGTGTTTGCACAAATGTGTACTCACACAGCCATTGAGTGTATCAGCCTTTTTTGTTTTTCTTACAGCATGGGAACTATCATTATGTGGTCCTTAAAAAACAATTGATATTATTACATGAATACATAAAGTTATGACTGAGGTTTCAGAGGAAAAAGATATTCTGACGTTAGTAATCTAAGAGAAAAATCAATCTTTACCTAATTCTACTCTTGAAATGCTCAGAAGTGGTCAAACAAGTCTTAATTTATGATTGAAGGATGTTACCCAATTTAAACACTTCTATAAGGGCAAGTTAAACAGAATTAACCTTTCTCTATGCCCTTGCGATAGTTCATTGTCTGATCTGGGAGCAGAACATTTTTCAACAATCACAGTCACTATACCTCTAGGATCATTTTTTTTTACTGTATGGAAATACTTTCAAGAAATGATTAGTTCCAGTGACATCTGAGCCCTCATTTCCTTGCCTCCACTTTATTTCTGGGGCCAAAGTCTGAAATAGACTAACACATTTGTTTTACTATAATTATTTCCAGGCTATTATTCTGTCATTTCACTGAGTTGTCAGGTACTGTCATAACCAGTAGATTGCATAGAGACCACAACATAGTGAGATGCCTTTTAAAGACCCTTGAGAGGAATATCGAGTTTGCACACCATGCCTTCAATCAACCACCCTCTGTTAAATAACCTCAGTGTCAAGATTCCCATGAGAGCCTCTAACTTCTCTCTGTCACACTTTAATGTCATCAAGCACACTAATAACTCAAGAAGAGGTCATTTAACATTTTTCAGGAAAGCTGGTCAATAGCTTAGATGCTGAAGCAAATTCCTAAAGATCATATGATTTGATACTGACCTTAAATATAACTCAAGTCTGATTTGTTTGGAGCTTCCTCTCATGCAGTGCTCCCTGGACACAGGGCCCACTCAGGTGATTCTCTAACAGCTATGTGAACAGATAGCTGTGTGGAGACCAGCAAGGCAGGGTTACTCAATCTAAGGAGGTCCAGAGCCACCTGGACTACATCCAGAATGGCCTAGATGTGAGGGAAACAAGCAATATTAGGTAGGAAATCTGGTCTTATGAGCTACTTTCTCAGCCCCTAGACTAATGTTCAATAGCTGCTTTTGATTAATACAATTGTCTCGTTGCAAAGTGCTGAATACATTATTTTAAGGAAATAATTTTGGTAGTGAATGATATATTATGTTTGTATGCTTATATATGTTTATATGAAGGTGGCTCATTATCTTTAAGTGTATGTATATATGTGAATAGAGATATAAGTTTGTGACTACAAAGCAGAAAGAGCAAATCCACTCACCTTTGATTATTGGAAAATAAAGTCCAAAACATAAAATTCGACTGAAATAGGTTGAAAAAAATGAGAAGTGTGAATTGAAGTGTTGCTGCTGTTTTGAGAATTGTGCCTGACAATGCAGTGGCCCTTTGGGTATCGAGTATCACTTGAGCCACATTCCCAGATCCCGATATTTTTTACTGAGATGATGAAAAGAGATATTTTATTCAACATGTTTAACTGATAAAAGCTAGACAAAGTTTTATTGCACCCTTGTCTTTACTACTGGATCCTTTTGCTTCTTCTTCCTAAAAATAGATAATGACCATGGTTCCCCCGAATAGTGCAGAAGTTAAGGTCTTTTCTTTGCATGCAACCAACTCAGTTGGGAAACCCAGTACATCTATGTTTCCCCTAACACTGCCAGGGCTCCCTCCTAAGCACAAAGCCATAAATTGCTCTCGAGCACTGACAGTGAGGCCCAAACCCCTTCCATCCCTTAATAGATAATGGCTAGAGGACTGAGTCAAACTTTCCAATAAGATAGATCTGAGGCTCATTCTCAGCCACTGACCAGTATTAGACCTTGGTCAAGGCCTCCCTTTTGTGCCACTGTTAAATGAAGAATGATAAATGATAATTTCCTCTGAGGTTGATTGTACAGATGAGAATTAATGATAGCGATGTGATATCCAAGCACCTGGCACATGAAAGTTACTCATTTCAAGAAAATAAAAAGAAAAACAAAACAAAGTCTCATTTAAAGCCAGTCTCTGCTTTTCCTGGATTTAAGTAAAATTGAAAATAATGAGGATATTTTCCTCATCAGTGTGTTAAAGCATATATCTACTGGGTCACCGAGCACAACACATTAACATATAAATCAATAAAGCTTTCAAAATAGTTCATTTGGTTTGGGAGCAAAGGAAATGACAATTTTTCTTGCTGAATGGTCTTTCATTCAACGTTCAGGTTGATCACTTAATCTCGGAAAATCCAGAAAATTCAACAGCTAAAGCTCTCACCTCCATCCGAAGTCGGTTCTTTGGGGTCTGTATGGCTCTTTGTGTCCTCCGCAATCTGTTCCACCTGCAGCTTAATAGGTGGTCAAGTCGGAGCCGAGTTCCAAAACTTCACTTTGGAATGTTCTGGCCTTTCAGGCTCAAAAAGAAGTGTTTAGATTTAATGGTTTTATGTCCCATCAAATCCTGTGTGGTAGCCTCTAATTGCATCCAGGGGTAAGAATTTCTTTTAAAATCTATTTTTTGACAGTTTAATAAGAATTCTCTAATATGCTGAGCATTCCTGGAATGCATTAGGTGGGTTCTTGATTTTTTTCTTATTTGAGGTCCCAGCACTCCCTCATGTGGCACTTGTCCACATAACAAGTCAAAAGCAAAAGGATAACTGCATGGGGTTTTTTTTCACTCTCTTTTATCATTTTAATTTCTTGTGTTTGAATGGAGATGAGGTGGAGAGAAAGCTCCAAGGAGAGTAATAAAAGTTATTACAGCTACTATGCAAAAAAGCAGAGGTTTCCATAATAATGTTCTAAAAGTGTCTGATACTTAGTTGTTTCTTTGAGACATTAAGGATGCACTCCTTACCTTTTAATACGGAAATTTAGCCTGATGATACCACCTATTTTATATGCTGGTAGCATTGATATTTACTATTGATATTTTCTTCAACATGTTAATTCCTCAGGAAGGAAGAGCAAGCCCACATAATTTTTAAAATTATGAGTATTCTGAGGCCAGGGCAATAGTATAGTGTGTAGGGTGTTTGTCTTGTATACAGCCGAACCTGTTCGCATCGCATATGTTCTCCTGAGGAGCACCACCAGGAGTAATTCCTGAGTGTAGAGCCAGGAGTAACCCCTGTGTATCGCTGGGTATGGCCAAAAAATAAAAATAAAATAAAATAAATTATAGAGAGAAAGATAAAATTGCAGGTATTCTTTTCTGAAGTTCATGAAAATAAGATATTTTTTGTTAATCTAGTAGAATTTCAACTGGATAGGACAATAAAAGTGGAGGCACTTTTAGGTTTACTTGGTTATTACAACAGTCCTCTTCTTGACATATCTACCGCAAAGGTCCCAACACTCTATTTAGAAAAGATATTGTGCTCCAATGTTCATTGCAACAGTACTCACAATGGCCAAAACTTTGCAACAACTCCAGTATCCAAAAAGAGATGACTGAATAAAAGAACTCTGATACATATACACAATGAAATACTACTCAACTTTAAGGAAAGATGAAATGCAATTTGCTGGCACATGGAGGATCAGGAGAATATCATGGTGGGTAAAGTTTGTCAGAGGGAGAGGAGCAAACACAAAATGATCTATCTCATATACAGGATATAAAGACAGTAAAGATAAATCTGTTGCCTTCTGATGCCCAAAGGCAACAGAAACTAAGAACTAGTATCCAGTAGGAATCTTGCCACCTGTGGGGAGAGACACTGGAACAATGGCAGAGAAGAACAGAAAGCTGACACCCTGGGAGAGGTTATGGTGCTAAAATGTTTTATGTATAAAACCATACCAATAACAGTTCTGTAAAACACAGTATTTATAATAAAATTTAAATAAATTAAATAAAGAAAAATAAAATAAATAAAGCAAGCAACAATTGTAAATGATTAAAATGTTGACCACATCCTCTGCTGCAATAGATCCCTTATAACAGAATGCACAAAGTGTTCAGCACACAGCATTTTCTCATATGTTTGCTTTTCTCTAAAAACACTTTCAGAAGTTTTAATGTTAGTCTATTTAAATTCAAGGCAGCTGGAGAGATGGCAGAAGGGCTAAGGTGCTTGCCTGGCTCACAGCCCTTTTGGTACCCAGCACCATGTATGGCTCCCCAAGCACTGCACGGAATGACTCCTGCGAACATAGCCAGGAGAAAGTTGGAGTCAGAGTGATAGAACAGTGGTTACGGCATTTGCCTTGCAATGCTGCTATAATCCCTGGCACCCCACATGGCCTCAGAACCCAGATGGAAGTGACCTCTTATATTGTCATGATGGGGTTGAGGTCGGGAAAACTGTACACATGGAATTTGATCATGGCTGGTTGGAAAGTTGGGTGCTATGAATAACTTTGTAAATTACAGTACATTAATAAAAAATATTTTTTAAAAAAAAGAAAGTCTTGAGCCATCGTGTTTTGGAATGGCCCCCAAACAAACGAACAAAAAGCAAGTATAGAGGGTTGGGCATTTGCCTTGCAAGAGGTCAGTCTGGGTATGATCCTCGACACCCTATATGGTTCCCATGAGCAGCATCTGGAGTGATAGCTGAACATGGAGTCAGGACAAAACCCTAAGCATGCCTGAGTGTGGCCCAAATAAACAAACGAAAATAATTCATTATTTAAAAGAATCGCCCAAGGCCCTTTGCCTATCATTCTTAATTTTATATAAGACTCATTTCCTAAGGAATTTCATATTTTGTGGTTTCTTCCACTCTCTCAAATAATAGAGATTAAAAATTACAAAAACACACAATGTCACAGCTAATATTGTAATGCCATATAATAGGGTTTATCTAGAGTTTGTGATATTAATGATATTTAATATAAAATGAAAATATCAGTACCTGGCCAGGGGTTCACAGAGTTACATAAGTAACCTCTATCAGGCCCAGTTTCCACACCCACAGAAATTGGTGAAAGATTCTGAGGGCTTAGGACTCACCTATTTTAAGATGAAAGTAAAAGATACATGAACTTTAGCATTTATTAAAACCCTAATTGCCTGGTACACATTAATTACTAACCAAAAGTTGGCTATTAGCATTTTTTCACAACACTTTAAAGTATCTTTTCTTTATGTAGAATTTATTAAACCTCTATTCGTATTTTCAGCCAGATCCAGATGTAAATAAATTTGGGTATTCCAACTAAATCCCAAGTATGCAGCTATAAGAAATGAATATTAAATGCACATGAATGCTCATCACCTAAATTCCTTAGGTAGGGCTGGCAAAGAAAGAGAAAGGAAAAGGATGAGGCTTTCCAATATGGAATAAAAGGAAGTCCTCTGCTTCGAATATTCTTCTGTTTGATAACATTTTAGATAGAGCTCAAACTATATATTTACATACTGAAAATAAAATGCAAAATTTGTCTACTCCTGTTGGGAATTTTTAAGGGCTTTTATTTCTTTGTTGTTTTGTTTAGTTGACTCATTGTGGAGGTTTGGGGTTTGACTAGCACTTGATCTCTTTTTTAAAGAACTGTTCTTTTGAACCCTGATTTATAAGACACAGCTGTATGCTGTGTAATACACCTAAGATCATAAGAACCAACTTTAGCCTCCTTAGCTCACAGTAAGCGAACCTCTTCTCCTGCTGAAGTAATTCACAAGCAATGAAAAAGGTGGTACAGAGTAAAAATGGCCTGCCCCCCAAAGTATAACTAGGTAGTGGCAAATTTCCACATAAATGAGATGTCCCAGACGTACAGCCCAGAGGCAGTAGTTAGCCCACAAAAAGTATTTGCTTTGGCCCACACATCGTTGCCCCAAAGTGTGTTTTAGAGAATTTTGATATATTTGCCAACATTTTAAAACCAGAAGATTGCACATAAAAATCAAGGTTTCTGGCTTCTTAGGATTTTGAAGATTTGGCAGCTCTGCATCCTTACTCCCTTGGGGCACTAGCTAATGCTAAGATGTGGCTGCCCCCTTTCCATTCAACCTGAAATCTCAGGGTTGCTACAGCACTCAACATTGATCTTGCATTATTGTTTTCTTAAAATGTCACTCCTCATAGCATTGAAACATGCATGCTACAGGCTTGCCCCTTAAAAGCATTCTTGGGCTAGGGAGGTAGATCTGGTGGCAGCATACGTGTCTTGCATGGACAAGGTTGTGAGTTTGATCCCTGGTACTGTATAACCCCCAGGCAATGACCCAGGTAGCCCTTGTAGGTCCTGTAGCTTGTCTCTGGTGGTCTCCAGGGCCATCCAGCTAGAATATCATCATATATCTAGGCTCAGCACCAATATATATACTAGGAGTGACACTGAACATTGCTGATGGGGCTTATTAAAATAATAATAATGAGGGCTGGAGTGATAGCACAGTGCCCCTCTCCAAGAGCCCTGCAAACTACCAAGAGTATCTCGCCCACGTGGCAAAGCCGGGCAAGCTTCCCGTGACTATTCAACATGCCAAACACAGTAACAACAAGTCTCAAAATGAAGACGTTACTGGGCCCACTTGAGCAAATCGATGAACAACGGGAGGACAGTGCTACGGTGCTAATAATAATAATAATAATAATAAATATATATATATATAGTTTACAGTTCCTGAATAATGCTGTAACTAAGCATCTTTAGCAAAGCAAAAAAATGAATGTTCATTTATATTCCTACTAAGGTTTAAAATTAGTGTGCCTTCACCAGGGGTAATTCCTGAGTGCAGAGCCAGGAGTAACCCCTGTGCATCACTCGGTGTAACAAAAAAGCTAATAAATAATAAATAAAAAATAAATAAATAAAAATAAAATAAGTGTGCCTTTTCTACAGTGAGTGTTTAATGTGTGTAAGAGAAATATTTTGGGCATTTTACATTCTGAGGGAAAAAAACTGTTTTTCACCCAAATTAAGGAAACTTTTTCCTAGCCTTCATTGCATGTGATTCTTTTAAGATCACCTAGAGATTAGACCTGTCAACTAAATTTGTCAGGGAAGCAAATCAGTACACACAATGACAACTGCAGTTTGCGCTGTGTATGTATCCTAAATTCTGGTAAAGCTGGATCCCTTCACTATGTAATCGGTCTAAGTATACTGCCATCTCACACAAAAAGAAAGAGGAGGGGCTGATGGTCACTCCTATGCAGCTATTTTGAAAAAGTTAAACTCTGTTTTTGTACCTGTACTTATGGAAGTGAGATGAAAGGGCAAAAGAGCCTTGTAGAACTACTCTTACGAAGAGATCTGGAGACTGAGCTGGCCAGATGAGCCTGCGGCAACCTCCAGAACTTTGAGGATACCCATCTGAATTCTTCAAACAAGCTCTAGGGATTTGAGTGACTGTTAGCTATGATAACTGACCAGTTGGATGTGAATGATTTCTCCAGTGAGAAGAGTTAACTAATCTATGTCCTCTGAACTGGGCTTCTCTAAATTACTTCTTGAAGCTCAAGGTCCAACAACCTATTAACAGAAATCCTTGGGGCCAGAGATAAAGTACTGTGCTTTAAGCAACGGCCTTACATGAGGTCTGTTTGGACTACTGTTAAAAGAGAAAATTTCAAGCCAAAAAAGAAAAAATGTTTCAAGTTTTGATATAAAAAGAAAAGCTAAAAAGGGAATTTATTTTAGGTGTCAATAACATGTACTCCAGACACACATCCTTTTCTTCCATGAAACCTAGCAATCCCACAACCAAAACATAGCTACAAGGAATTTATTTTGCTATGAACTGATAACCATCACCTTGGGGGCATTAATCTAACTATTAAACAATAAAACCATAGGTGGGTAATTGAAATCTTGAAGGAAAACCTTAAAAATGCTGAAGTGTAGGGCCAGAGAGATAGTAGAGCAGGGTAAAGTACATGCTTTGACTGTATGAGGCCCATGTTCAATCCCAAGCATCACACAGACCCTATCTCCACCCAACCCCCAGCAGCAACTGACATATTAAGCTGGGAGTAACCCCCCAAAATCTGCTGGATGTGCCTTCCCCCCCTACCGAACATAACATCTTGGAGGTTAAGATCTACTATAAATTTAGGAGCGAGGTGTGAAGTCTTTCCCCGACTTGACCTCAGATCTTATTTTTTCATGGGTACTGTGCATAACCTTCATTGCCAATTTCTCTGTAGCCTCCGTGTCATTTCAATTTCTCCAGTCTGCCTGTTCCAACTTATCCATGTCCATCAAGTGTTTTACTCTACTCCGTGTCCAGCTTTGCAAGAACCTAATACATCCACAACTTTGGAAAAACTGTCATTGACAAATAAAAGGGTTCTCTTCTTGACCTTTATTAGGAATTTCTAGAAATTAAAAGCATCACCAGGTTGTTAAGAGCCAAAACCTCAGGGCCAAACTCTTCAGGTGCGAAGCCAATACTCAGTTAACAATTGTGTAACTCTGGGGCTATATTCATCTGCCTAATGCCTCCATCTCTTATGTATAAAATGGGCTTAATCACAGTGCCCGCTTCTTTGAGCTATTCTGAGGATTCAACGCTTCAGTTCTTGCACCTAGGCTTATGAAGCAACGTGATACTTTGCTTTAAAATATTTGATAAATAAGTCCAAAGAAATAATATTGCAGGAAGTAATTAATAATGCCTCATTAATAGTACTGTAAGGAAATAATGATGAATGAAATAGTCCCACCTGGAACATCAAATGGTACTTTTACATAAGCTTTCTTCAGGTTTTCTCCCTCTCACCCATGCCCACTGAAAACAGGAACTACTGATGCTGTGGAAGTGAATTGAGAGTAAATCTTAATTTTATTAACTACAAACACCTACTTCCTTTGAAATTCTGGTTCTTTACCCATGAAACTGACAGTCAGTTATCAAATACATATATATGCATATATATGTGTGTGTTTGTGTGCGCATGCATATATTTGTGTGTATGTATGTAGATAGCACAGCGGTAGGGCGTTTGCCTTGCACGCAGGCAACATGGCCGACCCAAGTTCGATTCCTCCGCCCCTCTCGAAGAGCCCGGCAAGCTGCCGAGAGTATCTCGCCCGCATGGCAGAGCCTGGCAAGCCACCCGTGATGTATTCGATATGTCAAACACAGTAACAACAAAATCTCCAATGGAGACGTTACTGGGCCTGCTTGAGCAAATGTATGTAAGGTATGCATAAGTAATTAAAATAATCCAGGATTGTTTACCAGGTGAATTCTGCTGATTGCCTTCCCCACTGTTGCCTTTCACTTCATTCTCTCTGTAATTTTTTTCCTTTTTTTTTTTTTTGGCCTTTGTTAATTGAGTGCTTACAGCTCTTTTCTTACAAAATGATGCAAAGGGCCTGAAAGATAGCACAGCAGGTATGCTTTCTTTGTATGTGGTAGACCCTGGTTCTACCCTTGACATAATACATGTTCCCAGCACCACCAGAAATTATCCCTGAGCAAAACCAAGAAAAGGCACTTAGTACTGCTGGCTGTGATCCAAAACAATACTACACTAATAAAAATAATACAATGAAAATTGTATAAGAATGAATTCCAAACAAAATATAAAGTCATGAATGATTCCATCATTTATAAGCAAACATTTATAAAATATAGTCTTCACTTTAAAATATATATATTTTGAATATAAAAGTAGCTTGTATATGCTTTAATAAAATTATTACATAGTATGTTCTTTCCAAGTCAGTATACTCTATTATATAAGCTTTAAAAAGGCATCACATTTTTTAATGATATCTATGTTTAGTCATTAGTCTCTGTATATGTAACATTTGACTATATTTTTCTAATTTCTTTTTCTACTATTAAAAATAACAAAGGAATAGAAACTTTTGCATAAAACTATCATCATCATAATTACTTTTTGGATTCCTGAAAGAGAATGTATAGCATCACAAGGTTCACGTATTTAAGCTTGCTAATTTTTTGTTTTGAGGTCATACTGTCGGATGGCCTGAAAACAAAGGGCTGCTCCTAACTAGGAGTCACTCCCAACAGTGCTCAGTGGACCACATGGTGTTAGGAATAAACCAGGACAACCCCCATGCAAATCATATAGTGCTGGGGATTGAATTCCAGACCCACATGGAAGGCAAGCATGCAACAGTCATACTATTTCTCCTGCCCAAAAATCTTTTAAAAAAGAGTTTGATATTCAGAAAATAAAACACTGATATAATTTATATAAATTAGATGATTGTGTAAAGTAATTCATTTTATTTATTGGCCATTTCTATGTTTTTATTTTTTAATCTCCTGTTTATAGAGATTTTCTTTTACACATTTTCATCTTGGTTATTATTTTATTTTTCCAAATAAGAACTTCCTCTTCAAATCAAATGACATACCCTCGTGTATTTTCAATTTTTTTAGAGTTTTATTTTCCAATTTTTTAGACATTTGAGTGCATGGAAGTGCTGTGTGTGTGTTTTCTGTGTGAGTGTGTGTTTATTGATTATTTGTTTATTTGCTTCTTGTCTATGGATGCTTGGGACCACCTCTCTTAATCCAATTTTATTTTATTTCTTATTTTTATTTTTTGCTTTTTGGGTCATACCCAGAGATGCACAGGGGTTCCTCCTGGCTCTGCACTCAGGAACTACTCCTGGCAGTGCTCAGGGGACCATATGGGATACTGGGAATTGAACCCGGGTCGGCCACGTGCAAGGCAAACGCCCTACCCACTGTGCTATTGCTCCAGCGCCTCTTCAGCCAGTTTTAAATAGAGACCCCAAAACTTTACCATTTCCTCCACCTCTCTTCCCATATTTCAGAACTGCCATACGTCAGTGACTGGAGCCTCAAAACCACTCTATCAACGCACAGCCTAAAAATTAAGAATATTCAGCACCACCCCACTGGGTCATGCTGACGCCACAGCAGAATTGTGTGGAGGTCAATCTGAGGACAGAGCGAAGGGTCTTAATCCCTTGAAAAAGACAGTTTAATGTAGATTTTCAATCCTGTTCTTTGGGCCTGGATTTCCTGCCCTATTTAGTTTCAAGAACCTCAAGTAAAATTATTTTCTAACTTTTGTATCTACATTTCTAATTAAGATAAGGGGAATCATAACTCTATTTGCCCAATGTTTACCCTCTGAAATGTTCATAGCTTCTAGAAAGAAAGTTAATAGTTATCCCTAACAAGAACACTCTCTGTATCACATTAATATTTCTCATCACCTCCTTCTATGCTCTAATATGGATATAACCCATCTGCAAAAAAAGAATACAAAAGTGTCGTAGCCCAAAACCATGACAGAAAATAGTCAACCAGGCCACTGTCTAATTCTATCACTGCAATTGTCACCTATGTTTGTGGAAGCAAGAAGGTTTACAAATGAGATTGAATATCATTTTACTATCACCCAACTGTGTAGCCTTGAGTGAGTATACTTCTCAGGCCTCCACTGCCGGTGATGTTGATAGTAACACTCACAATATGGGTGATTTCTACACTACTGTGTGTCAGGCACTGTTTAAACACTTAAATGTGTGAATTCATTTATTATTTTTTTCCAGCAGTCCAAAAAAAGGAAGATAGGCTCTTTATTCCTTTTTGACCACTGGTGACAGAGAATGAACAAGTCTCTTACTCAACCTTATAAAACCAGAAAGTAAAAGGCAAACATTTTGACAGCAAAGTCAAATATCTTAATGGTAGGGAGGGATGTGGGGATGAGAGTTTAGATCTGGAATCTGTTGACACTTACATGGTATATGCATTTGCATATACCAATTGGAGTGAATGGATGCTGAAATGAGCCACACCCAGTGGTGCTCAGGGCTGACTCCTGGCTCTTTACTCAGAGATCACGACTTACGAAGTTCAGGGGACCTAACGGGTGACCGGAGAATGAACATAGGTCAGCCTCATGCAAGGCAAGCAGCGGAGCCACTGTACTAACGCTCCAGTCCCAAGGGTCTTGATTTTTAGAAGTGTCAAGTTATTGAGGGAAACGTTTGCCTGAGAGAAGTTTGTCGCTCCCTCTAACTCCTTTTCTGCCCTTTGGGTGAGACTTCCTTACCTCTCACAGTTGCCAGTTCCCCGTCCACGTGAGCCATGCACTGCATGGCAGTGGCTGCTACACATATTGGCATGCTGATCCTCTGCCCTAAGACGGAAGTCGACAGGTCAATTTCAGCCACGTTCTGCAATATCCGTGGATACAGCTTCCACCTAGGATTTTGAAAAAAAAAAAAAGCCAAAATTTTAGATTTTCAAAATTGGGGCTTTTGACATGACAGTTTAGTTCACAAGAGAAGATATTCTTATGTTTTCTCCATCAAGGAAATTACTTGGCAACACTAAAGGAAGCAAGGAAATTTTATATGGAAAGTTAGCACTGCGATAATAATGGATTTTTCGAGCCATTTGTTCTCAGCAGGGTATAATTAAGATAGAACAGAATTTGCCCACTTGAGTGTTTAGTTTTGTGAGCTGTGGCAAATGTATATACAATGGAAGTGTGAATATATACCAGATCTGAACAGTAACCATCCTGAAAAAAAACACCCCATTTCCTCTTCTATGGAGATTCCCTATACTACCTCACTATCTCCTTATACATATTGATATTTTCTCCCAATGACTTCATTTTGCAAATAACATTTAAATGGACTTAATATAGAATGTAACCATTTGAGTTTAGCTTCTTTCGTTGACCTTAATTCATTTGAAAATAATCCACATAACTGCATCAATTTATAGGTATAAATCACTGTACTAAGGTGCCATTGTTTGTTTATTCACCCCCCAGCTAAACTATGTGGAGTTTTTACAGTTCGGGTAAATTATAAATAAAGTCACCATAAACATGTGTGGAGAAGTTTTCGTATGAACTATACCTTTAATTTCAGTTTCCTTACATCAGTTTGAAGATGGCATATAAAACCATGGAGATTAAAATATAGTCAGTAAGATGACACATCTACTTTGTCATTGGTTTGCTCTGTAACATATGTCAATTATTTTTAAAATATTGTTTTCTTCTAAATAGCTTGTATCCTTTGAAATATAAAAACGTGGATTATAGGAATTTTTTTTCTTAACATTTTCCTCAAAATGTTGTTTTATAGAAACTGAAGTTTGGGGCTTAAAATATTTGAATCTTCATCATTATCTGTAATGACTGCATCTGCAATTTTTCTCTTAGAATAACATTTGCCAATAAACAAAATCCAAAAATTCACTAGTAATAGTTATAGGAGAACTAGCTTTTTTTCTTCCCAGCAAAATTTATGTCTCCATTTTCTTAGGATATTTTCCCTTTTCATTAGTTGATGATTAAAACTGAAGAAACTACAGTCCAGTTTTCTAAAAAGAAGCAAGACGGTCAGTGTATACCGGCACTTTAGCTTAGGTACCCAGTCAACACTCCCCTTTCATTAGATTTAGCTCTGCTTCCAGAAGCTCCAGAAGTTAATAATATAGTGAAGTGAGATTTAGTAATGGACTTAGCAAAATAAATCGAACCTCCACATCTTAATTGAAGCCCACTTCCTGCAGCGGAAGGAGAAATCCTGCCTTCACATTGCTTTGTGGGAAAGCTAGGTAGGGGTCTATAATCTAAAACCTTCCATGAATAACAACATATAAACTGCCAGTCCCTGAAAAGCATAATAAAGAAGTTTTACTGTGTGATTTCTTGGCAATTCCTTTGAACATCATTATTGTCATTATTTTATGTCACACCACATGCTCTGCTGTGGGAGTCTTTTCTTCTCGACTGACCCTCACAGCGTGACTCTTTGATCTCCATTTGGAGGAGGCAGAAGCAGAAGCCTTGAAGAGAGTTTTTATTACCAATCATCTCTGAGGGTGTTATTAGAATGAGAGAAAAGATTTTAATAGCAGCTGTTGGCATTCTGGCCTTGAAAGCATTAATATTGACTTAGGGCTGAGAAAACAATGAAAGCTTTTGTGAAGAGCGCATACAAGGTTGAAGGGGAAATCAAGGATGTGGGGCGTGTGTGTGTGTGTGTGTGTGTGTGTGTACTTTGAGAGAGAGAGAAGGAGAAAAGGGACTTCTTTTGGAGCCAGGAATCAAATCCGGGACTTCAGCATGCGAGGTATAAGGGATATTTTTAAATGTCCAATTTCCAATTATAAAGCAAAGACTAATATGCGTTTATCTCCAGACGGTAGTTTTATCCTTGTCCACGTGGTGGCGCAATCACTTTAATAACCATGAGTTCTTGCTTCCGTGTCCTTTTTCTTTTGTGTTCAGAGGTTAGCATTGCAGTCACTCACCCAGTACACAACTTGCAATTCTTAGCAAAATTAGATAAAAGTAATGGAGTGGGGAATGTTATTTTCTTTCCAATTCATGCTCTCCTCATATTTGATATTTTCCAGAGAGCAATTACACACAGCAATTACTTGCCAGATAGTTCCAAGCGCCACCGAACCCCATGCCTAATTGAGGTAATTTTTCCACAATTTTAGTTAAAATAATAGCCAACTCTAACCTTGGACTGTGTTCCTAGGGGACTTCCACTTTGTAAAAGGATATGAAGATTGACAAAACCAGGGAACCATCAGGAAAAAAAAATAATCCCTTTTCTTCAAAGGATATAAAAAAATGGAAGGGGAGACTGAGAATAGAAAGTAGGGAAGTAAAGGTAGGATTGCCAAAGTATGAGACCCACACACTTCACACCCAACAAGGTCTCAGGTCTGATTTACTGGAAATCTCTCTCTCTCTGTCTCTGTCTCTCTCTCTCTCTCTTTCTCTCTCTCTCACACCACACGTATACATGCATCTGCATGTGCGCACATACACACACACACACACACACACACTAAGCACACACACACTAAGCACACACTAAGCACATTCTATGAGAACAAGCTGTACATTTAAGGAAGACCCTTAACCATCAACTGTTAAGCCAGTACTGTTATTGAATCCTTTCTGTACATACAGGATCCATGTTTCCTTTGTTCTTGTAAATGAGTATATCACGTACCCAAGCATCCACATTGCTTCTCCCTAAGCATTTTAAACAATTTTGATTGTTTAAAATGGATATTGTACATATCTTTAGGCCAAAATTTTGTAAATGTATGGTAAACATGATGACAATTTGGGGGTCAGGAACATGACTTTTTGGGAGAGCACACATCTCACGTGCATGAGGCCATCGACTCCTTGGCATCTAGCACCAATACTCATTTTCTATTATGGTGGTTGTTTTGCTTTCTTGATTTGAATATATACATATAATAAAAACATCACTATTTAACTGTATCATCACCAACCACCATATATACCATAGTATAGGCATAAAGAGGGAAATAAATTTTTGCAGTAAACATTGTATTGCAAATGTATTAAAACAGTGAAACCATTTTTTAAAAATAGCATAAGGCACATCGCTTTGCTAAAACCTCACTGGGTAAGGAAGCCAGGGCTTTGAAGAGGAATGGGAGATAGTGGGGGAAAGCAGGAAGAAAGGATAAGAGGTATATAGAACTGGGGTATAGGACTTTTCCTTGTGACTATTCAAAAACAAGGAAAAAACAGTGATTTTTTTAAACATCAGAACAAAAAGTAGCTTATTAATCTAGTGGACACTAGCCAAATGATTCTGTGACATTTACAGCTATAAGAAGAATACTGAAAATATCACTGGTGAGTTTATAATGCTCTAAAATATTAAAGTGAGTGATTGATAGCACTTTAACCATTGTTATTTAAAAGAAAACCACATTAAGTTAGGCAATAAGAGCCTATCTTTCTTTTTAAAAATGATTTTTTAATTGCGATTCTGTAATTTACAATATGATTACTTCTCATGCATATAATTCCAAGATCACACCCATCACCAGTGTATGCTCTCCCTCTCCCAAGGACTTCAGACCCTTCTCTCCCACCCACTCCTACCCAACTCAATTGTGTGGATCAGTTCTCCCATTATGTTGCCTTTGGACTTTTGTTGTTACCTTTCTATGTATCTTTAAGTCCCACATAGGAGAGACATCATTTTGTATCTATTCTTTTCTTTCTGACTAACTTTACTCAGCAGGAAACCCTCTAGTTCCGTATTCGTTGCTGCAAATTGCACGATTTTGTTCTGTCTTAGAGTGACTCAGTATTACGTTGTTATATAGACAACAATTACTCAATCCATTTATGTGAAGATGGGCATTTGGGTTGTTTCTATATCTTGGCTATTCTACTAAGCACAACAATAAACATAGGTTCACATATGTTCCTTAAAATTAATGATATTGTTTTGGGGATAGATACCAATAGTGGTATCATTGGGTTGAATAACAGTTCTCTCCCTTTTTAATAAATCTCCATATTGTTTTTCATAAAGGCTGAACCAGGTGACATTTGCCACTGACATCAAATGAGGGTTCCTTTGTCATTACAACCCAGCCAACTCTGGTTATTTCCAGACTTCTGGAAATGTATCATTCTCACTGGTGTGAGGTGATATCCCTCACTTTTCTAATATCACCATTTCTAAACCCTAACCATTACCTTATTTTGCATTGATGATAATCTCACAGAAAGTCACAAAAAATATGCAGGCCAAGGTTGAAGAGTATGCTCTGTCTTTATGTGTAAAAGAAACAAAGTTCTGTGCATTGTCAAATTCACTCCAATAGGCCAGGGCTTGCGAATTGTAGCAAGCTCATATTTTCTTCCTTCATGTCATGCTTTCAACAGAAAACTATTTTTCTTTTTGGTTACATCCATTTGACTTTATTTATGGATGTATTTGTGTGAGTATATGTATGGGTTTTGTACCATAATGTGCTAACTCTTATCAAGAGAGATCACTTCCAACCATGTGGTTGAAAGACCTCAGAGTTGAGATAGAAATGCAGTCACTGTTAATGGTCTTTAGTTCCACATATGAGGAGGGGGAGGGGAATCATTGTCACAAATGTCTTTAAAATATTCTGTGAATAGCAACTTCTGTGGGGCTTGGTTGCCTTGCAAACTTGATTTGAATCAGAATGAGATTTCAGATTGATTTCCTTCATCTACCTTTATCAAGCCAAAGCCACCAAATGGTACTAGGATTCCAGGTGCTCAACTCCATGAGACAGTGGGAGAAATGGAGAGTCACCCAGCAAGTTGCATAGTAAAAGAGGGATTGAAATGTTAAATAGGCAACAACAACCTTCGACAAATTTGTTGCAATAAAAACTTTCAAGTCGATGGACAATTAAATAGCATTGATAGGTCTTGGGGGTGAAGGGGGTTCAGTGACAGAGCCTATGCCTTTCATGTACGAGGCCCTGGGTTTTTATGCCTGGTACTACAAGAAGAAAAGAAAGGAAGTGAAAATTAGCAATAGTTAACCTCCAGATATGGTTGGTACATTTTACCTTTTAAAAATGGGGGGAAACTAGAGTGACCAAGATTCACAGAAAAGGTCACAACGTTGGGATTGAAGACATAGGTCAACAGATAATTGCTTAGTACACAGCGACCTGAATTAAATCCCCAACATCCTCCATGGTCCCCAGAACTTGCCAGGATTGATCCCTGTGTGCACAGCTAGGGGTTTGATCCCCAGCACCTTCCATGGTCCACTGAGCACCACCAAGTGTGGCCCAAAAGCAAAAAAAAAAAAAAGAAAGAAAAGAAAAGAAAGAAGAAAGAAGGAGGAGGAGGAGGAGGAGGAGGAGGAGGAGGAGGAGGAGGAGGAGGGGAAAGAGGAGGAGGAAGAAAAGGAAGGAGAAGAAGACGAAGACGAAGACGAAGACGAAGACGAAGAAGAAGAAGAAGAAGAAGAAGAAGAAGAAGAAGAAGAAGAAGAAGAGGAAGAGGAAGAGGAAGAGGAGGAAGAAGAGGAAGAAGAGGAAGAAGAAGAAGAAGGAGGAGGAGGAGGAGGAGGAGGAGGAGGAAGACGAGGAGGAAGAGAAGGAGGAGGAGGAGGAAGACGAGGAGGAAGAGAAGGAGGAGGAGGAGGAAGACGAGGAAAAGGAGGACGAACAAGAAAAAGAACAACAACGACAACAACAAGAAATATTGCAAACTAATTCTCATTATGCATATCTGTCCCTAAATCTAAATCACACAATACACACACAAGCTGGAATTTAGCACTGGCACACCACATCATTCACACAAGTCACAAAGCAGTTTTGCAGGTGTTAACTTGGAAGAATCCACAGCATCCAAGGCCTCATAAAGCTTTTGAAATTTAGGAGTTGCAGAGGTTGTGTTTCTGCCTTGCTCCCCCCTACCCCCATGATCTCCCTCTGAGAAAACACCAGGGCCAATTTCATTAGGGATGTTTTGCATCAACTCCATCGATCAGCATGATGAAAGCCAAAGTTCACTGCTCCTCCACTGAAATTGGACTTTTCTCCTCAGCATGTCATACAGAGTCCAACCAATAAAGGTTCTTAACAAATGTGATTTAATTAATTAACTTGCAAGAGGTGGCAGTGGCAAAGAGGCTGAGGAAAACTGAAGATGGATGAAGCCACAGGCTACTTGAGCACTGTGAACTTGGGAAATCTTAGAAGCACCAAGTCCATAAGCCTGACAAGTTTCCTTGATGGAAATGAGTTCTTTGGGACAAGAGATATGGTTCAAGTGTTAGTGCTTGCATGTGTAAGGCCTAGGAATGGATCCCCTTCCCCTGTACTACATTTGCCTGAGCATCTTGAGCGTGTTCCTCTAAAAAAATAAAATGAAATGACCGATTTCAATGCAGGTATCATCTTCAGGAGGCTATTTTTAGACAAACTGCAATTCTTGTTAAACTCATTTGATAAGGACCATGGGTGCTTCTTCCTGGATCAAAACAATGTTGAAAGGACCAACATATTAAATGATGCCTGGAAAAGATCAGGTAAAATTTACAGTCCTCTATTCTAGCCAACTTTTTCCTTTCCACGGTCATTCTAGCAATTTTTATTTGCTCCTATTCCCAGGAAAGATATGAAACAAAGTCAATATTTGAAGGTGTTTGGAAGAAGCCCTAACCTTTTCCTGCATTCCTGAGCTTCTGTACTGATTTACAAATAAATCAGGGCTGTTTTTCAGGAACCACCTTGGAAAGAACTATTTCATGTATCCTAATTTACCTACAGAAAACTCATTTTGAATGATTTCACTGTAGACTAAGAAAGAAATCAGGAAAGATGGCAAACACTTTCCCCTGGACATTTTCTGCTTTTTTCTCTTTAATTTATCACCATCAGTGAGAACATTCATTGGCTTTATTAAAGCCTATGACATAAGGTGGATGAGTTTGAAAGAGCTGATTGTCTTAAAGACTCTCCTCCCCTAGTCTAGCATATAAAACCCTTTTTTACAAAAAGTAACCACTATTTTTGGTAGCTGCCGAAACACACTCCTGGAAAGTTATTTTGTGTCTTGTTTTTATTATAAACAGAAAACATAAACCATGTTGCCTTCCAACTTGAGCTTTGAAATATGGGAGTCAAGGGAAACATTAATTGGTGAAGAGAGATGAAGCATTTTGGGTGAGAGATGGAGGAGCAAAGTTGAAAGATTAATGCTCTATAGACAAATGGAATTCTTAAGCAAAAGAAAGTTTAGACAAGAGTCATCAAAATGAATGATAATGGAAATCCAACCAGATGGAAACTGTCTGAAGCAACAGTTTGATGCGTTTCCACCAGAGAAGATGACTACTCTACTTTTAAGACCATTCCCCTTGCCGTGAACATAGGCCATCCTTGTCATTCTCAGAGAAAAAAACAAATGAAGTCATCAGAATTTATCACTATTTTCATATGCACTGACTAGAATTAACCCACATATCTCTAAGTGGGGGCTCTTAGGGTTTGCTCTTTCAGTCCATTTTACAACATTTCCAGTCGTGAAATATTTTAAAGCAATGTAAAATCCTAATTTTTCTCCAAGTTGCAAGAAACATTTTCTACCCACTAAGTTTGTCTCTGGACAAAGAGATTCAGACCATCAATATTAGAACCAGGAAACCTTATTTTAACAAAAGGTCTTTGCATGATTAAAAAGCATCACTTCTCTTTTAGTTGTCCTTTTTCTTACTGAAGTAAAAAAAATTATTGAAAAACATTCTCTTTCTTACCTGGAAAATGCTGCAATGTTATCAGCTAAAGTTTCCTGATCATTTGCTCCAGATCTGTAGTAGTCGTATATTGACTTCTGAAGTACTGATTTAGCATGCTGTTCATAATCATTGATACAAACCAGACGGTTGAACATTTTTGCCACTTACTGCCACTACAGGCTCTGGGGGATACCTTTTTCCTTGTGTTGTCTCCTATGTCCTTCCTAACAATTCCGTTATTTGTCAATTATTAATAGACTTTTTCCAAAGTTCAGATTTAGTTTCCTGTTGTGTACATTTCACGAGTAAACATACACTAGACTTTGAAATTTCATTTGCTGCTATCTGCAAAAAAAAAGCATACCTAAGTCATAGGAAATTTCGGTTAAGGAGGCAACTGGTAGAATTTGTTGTTTGCCTTTAAAAAGCAGAGGAATGACTCCGACTTTTAAGGACTTAGAGCACTTAGATGAAACTGGTCGCTCTTCTGCCCAAGGCTGCTTGTCCCACTGAGAATGTGCCCTTGCAGCATCCCTGGTTCCCACAATGGGCCACTCACTTAATTTCCTTCCACATTTGGATCATACACGGATCGTGCAGGAAAGAGCTTATGAAATGAACAAAGTGATCAATAAATAATGGGAGGCCTACACAATAGGAAACTTAGCCAGTTAAGGTCACATTTCCAGCTAATAGGGTGGAAAGGCCTCCCAAGCAATGCTCAGGCCAGTGGAGCAGGGGATTCCGTGCCTGGATCCCACCATACATACTGGCCTGGTCTGCAGTACTAGAGAACTCCAAGGCTGCTCTTGACAGTACTCATGGGCTTCTAGTGCTACAGCAAGTGATGTTGGAGAGAACCATGTTGTACCTATGATTGAATTCAAGTCCCTCGCTGGCACTTCTAACCACTAAGATATTTTCTGTTCCTTAAAATAATTCACATAGAGATTTATCTCCTTCTGGAGAGGAGGTGCCATTCTAAGAAAACTGTGATCACAATGTAAAACTTTGCTCAGTCATGGTAGACCTCAGGAAGATTCAAATGAGTATGATGAGCAGTAATTTAGAGAGTCTCCAACTTACTTTTTAATCTAGGTCTCCTTTGAAAGTTGTGCAGGAGCTAAATTCTAGTTGCCTATGCCTGTACAAAATCTTTCCCTCCTCCCCCCCAATCTTATTGAGATATAATGGACATTTAACATTTCATACTTTTAAGATGAATGATTTACTCTTTTGAAATATGTATATATAGAAAAATTACTACCATACTAAATTTTAACATCAATCACATGCATCATTACAATTTTTTCCTTCTAGTGAGAATTTTCAGGACCTACTCTCTTACACTTGGTACCTTTCTTCAATCACTCACAACAAATAACTCTAAATGGACTAAAGAGTTATATTTTTATATTTATTTTATAAATTTTTATTGAATCACCATGAAACATACAGTAAATTCTGTTAATGATCAGTTTCAATCATACACTGTTTCAACACCCATTCCTGCACCCGTGTGCTTTTCCCACCACCAATGTCCTCAGTATCCCTCTCTCTGCTTGATTATCACTTTTGTCTGAGAAAAAGTTTTCTTTAACTTAAAGCCTACTTTTCCATTCACATGGCACACTGAAGCACAAGAAAATAGGTATTACCTCTCTATTTTATAAGTGTATAGAAAAATGGTGTAAAACGGTCCCAATACCCTTACTCCTTGAGTGGTTAGCTCCTGGATGTCGACACTGTGGGTTTCAGTTGTCCATAATGTTGTGTAATAATCCACATTGTGTTGACTAGTTCTCCTTCCAATCTCACGTTTTACCACTTAATTTCATCAAATATTTCCCTCACTTGACATTGAATTCCAAGCATGAAGTGTTTTTAAGGTTCACAAATGCATTTTCACATCAGTGTAGTGCTAGATAAAATGACATTAAAATTGCAATACAAAAATTTGTTAATGATGAAGAGATGAAGAGAGTCATAAAAAATTCAATTTTATACTTAACAAAATCACTGTGAAAGTTGATCTATGACTCTTAATTGCTATGGAAATTGATTCAAAATGTGCAGATTAATAATGAAACCTCCTTTATTAACATATTCATTTGTAATGTTAATAATTATTAAAACTATCAGCATGCTGTAACTCATATTTTTGATGCAGATGCAATTTAGTAATTTTGTATCCACCTTAAGGTCCAGTTCTGATAAAATTAAAGAAAATGTAGGCCAGAACTTCTCAAAATATGATCCTGGTCCAGTAGCATCAACCTCCCCTGGGAACTTGTTAAAAACACACATTCTTGGGACTAGAGAGATGGGTTGGAGAGCAGCAGTGAAGAGGCATCTGCCTTGCATGCAGCTGACCCAGGTTAAATCTCCAGCGCTCCATGTGGCCCCAGAGTCCCACCAGGAGTGATCCCTGATTGCAGAGCCAAGAGTAAGCTCTGAGAACTGCCAGGTGTGCCCCTTAAGCCCACCCAAAAAAGAAAAAAAAACAAGAATAAAAAAAATTAAAATATGACAAAATAAAAGAAATACACATTCTCAGACCCTGTAAAATTCTCTGAGGCAGTCACTCTGGGAGCCATTTGTGTTGGAAAAGCCAACCAGATAATGCTGATGAGTGGTATTGTCTGAAGGCCACTGCTTTTTCACGCCTCAGAGTAAAGAAGAACAGTCATGCTCTGAGCCCACAGGTCACTCTGAATCGGTGCAGAGACCATCCGCAGAGATGAGGCTGGATGGACTGGATGTGTAATGAGATGCCCTGGCTGGAACTTGGGCCTTTATTTTATTTTATTTATTTATTTATTTATTTATTTATTTATTTGCTTTTTGGGTCATAGATGGCAATGCACAGGGGTTACTCCTGGCTCATGCACTCAGGAATTACTCTTGGCAGTGCTCGGGGAACCATATGGGATGCTGGGAATCAAACCCAGGTTGGCTGGCGAATGCCATACCTGCTGTGCTGTTCCTCCAACCCCTGAAACTTGGGCCTTCTAACAGCCAAAGCATACCCTCCTGAAGGAGATTTTTTTTTTATTTAAAAATATCCATTCTCACAATGTACTTTGGTGGCCCAACAGTTGATCTGGTCTACCATCTTTGTGGATAAGCTGAAATATAGTGCCCTGTCTCCTCTGTTCAAATTATCTTTTCATGAAGACTAGGAAGTGGCTGAAGTTTTTAAAAAGCTTTGTTAATGTATCATAACTGCCTCGTTAAAATGTCCCATATTCTTCCAAAGACATTACATTTTGTGAATCTCTGTTCAAGACCTTTGTAGAGAGATGCTAATGGCATAACAAGGTCATATTCTATTCGAGTTTCTAAAGGCTGCCCTACTTGCCCTCTTGGCTTTAGATTGAGAATCAGACTGAGAACCTGGACTGGAGAGATAGTACAAGGACATCTTATTTGCCTTGAAGGCAGTCAACCTGGGTTTAATTCCTGGCACCTCATTTGATCCCCTGAGCATGGCCAGGAGTGGTCCCTGAGTGCAGAGACAGTGGCATTCTCTGAGCACAGATGATATGGCCCAACCCTCTCCATCCCCACCTGCCAACAAAACGAAACAAAGTACTAATGCCTTGGCAAAGTGTTGGTGTCTGCTGAGTTTAAGCATTCTCACTCACAGTAGTTGAATAGGGAGGGTTTTATTTTTTCTTCCACCAGTATTAATAAAAATTTAGTTCCTTAGTTTACTTCCAATCCTCCCTTGCAGCAAAATAAAATGCCTTACCAAGTGTCCAACCCTTGGATATTTTCCAAACCATCGGTAACTCCTTTGTTGGCTACATCTCAAGGGAGACTCAAGCTTGAGCTATAAAGAAGCAAAGAGCATCCCACATTCGTGGTAAAATGTTCACCATTACTTTTCTTGAGACTTAACTTGTGCCAGGAAACTCACATGCTGTTTTACTCCTTCCCAGAAAGTATGCCCTTTCAGTAAGGTGTGGGGTGGGTGAATTCTTGGTTTTCACCATCTAGTGTTTACACTAGACAGGGCTTTATCTTCAATGCCCAGTAAACACTGGGGTGTAATGGACAGCTGAAGAGGGTACTTCCTATAAGGATAAAACTATTTTATCGTGATTTCACTTTATATTTCCATGATTAATGATGCTTAATAATATTTTAAATATTTATTTAATAACTTTACTTGCCATTATCACAACACAATGTAAACAATGCTTTTAATGTTCCATCAATAGATGTTTTGTGATTTTTCCTGTAAGCCAAGTCCATAATATTTTCAAAGCCTGATGCTTGGATTTTTTTTGTTAATGGGTCATATCCTACAGAAATTTAAATTTTATAATGCAATTATGTTTTTCCATCAGATTTCTTGTGTTTTGGCTTTTGACATTTAAAGTTTTCTTTTTTATCTCTAGTAATCATAAAAAACATTTTCCTACAAGTTTTCTCAGTGGAGTTAATATTTCTACACTATGGTTGACATTACTGTGCTTCAGCGAATAGGTCTTACTTGACTTCTTCTTGGCACATTTTCAGATTGTCTGTTCTGATGTGCTTGTAAGTTAGGCCCTAAGAACTGCTCTATCTGGGTTGAAGTATAGTAGTACTGACAGGGACAGAGAATATAATTGCCAATGGATACCTGCAGGGCATTCTTTTCCTTTGCTACTGTTACTACCAAGATTCCAAATAGTGGCTACTCTATCAACCAGAGTTCCTTATGGAGCAGAACCTTCAGTCAGTCCACTGTGCCCACGTATTATAAACAATAATAAATTTTATAAAATATGATTAAATCACTGTCACTGTCCTCCTGTTGTTCATTGATTTTCCCCACGGACCCAGTAATGTCTCCATTTTTTGAGACTATTGTTACTGTGTTTGGCATATCGAACACATCACAGCTTATGTCTTGCGGGCAAGATACTCTCAGTAGCTTTCTGGGCTCTCCGAGAGGGGCGGAGGAATCGAACTCGGGTCAGCCATGTTGGCTGCTTGCAAGGCAAACGCCCTACCCACTGCGCTATGGCTCCAGTCCATGATCAAATAATAAAAATAAATGTGCCATTTTTAAGATACCAAACATTAACAGTTATTATTAACACACAGTATTCCAACCTTCCTTAATTTAAATAATAGTATTACAGAAAGAGGAATAAAATGAAAAATATAATGACTAATCACTGGATTGGGGGCAGGTGGTAGGGAAACTTTATTGAAATAAAAATTAAAAAGTACACACTTTTGTGATAAAATCATTACTATTCATGTCTATTGCATTAACTTAGCAGGCAGATGATACTTGTTAAAATGGACCCTTAAGGAAATAAATTAGAAAGAGGAGTGTATAGGGTGAAGTGGCTATTATTGGCTGAATTTAATAAATTACTACCAAAAAAAATAGCCAAGCTCACAAAAGCACGACTAGTTATCAAGCAGAGAGGTATACACGATTCTTCAATGGGGAATCCAACATATTCTCCAAAGAAGAGGTCCAGAAATTTGAGGATCTAAGGGTCTTAAAGATATTACTAATTCCTGGGACTGGAGCTATAGCACAGAGGGTAGGGCATTTGCCTTGCATGCAGCTGACCCAGGTTCAATTCCCAGCATCCCATATGGTCCCCTGAGAACCCCCAGGATTAATTTCTGAGTGCAGAGCCAGGAGTAACCCCTGTGCATTGCCAGATGTGACCCAAAAGGGAAAAAAAGACATTACTATTTCCTAAACCTAGTCAGGAAAATACAAATTTTCAATGGTGTTTGTGGGACCAAAAGTGTACAATGGCTCTATCCGGCACTATCTGGACTCCCAAACATCTTTGCATGCAGCCTGGAGATTCCCAAGCACTTCAGAGGTGGGCCTAGAAGACTGAGAGCCCAAGCAGACTGCATCCTTGGGCCTGGCATTGAATTGCCCTTCTGTAGGACACTACCTCTGGGACTGTCATCCAGACCAGAGAGCACTAATTAGGAGACCCCAAAATTCTAAAATCACACAAAAATATAAGCTGTTTGAGTCATAAGGACCATTTCAAATTTAGTTCTTTGCAAAGACTGAAACTTGGGTTTAGCCTTCACACTTTTCATTAATTAAAGGGAAGTATGTGAAGAGCAAGAATGACACTGAAATAATCTTGAACTGGATAAGTCGACTGGTGAAAGGAGTACAAACATGTGGTAGATACACCCAAAATATGCTACTTCAGATTTTCAGTTCTGTGTATCCAGCAATCCCAAACTTACCAACAAAAGGACACCATGTTACATTACGTTCATGGATTCCATAGGCAAAGAATTTAAACAAAGCACACATAAGCCTTGCTATTACTTGAAATAAGATTTCAAATTATCTGACATGAATAAATGAAGGTCTGGAATAATTTAGAAGTTGAACGAATATCACTTGGGCGCTTCTGAATTTCTCAATGGTGAGAGTAGCGGAGATTGTCGACCAGAGCATGTCTACTCATGAACCATTTTCATGTTACTATGACTTTTTGCCACAGCATGCCAACTACAAGTGTGAGCTTCTTATATGATATATATATATATTTAACCTCCAGAAGTCAATATCCTAGCAAACAGTGCAGAAGCTATATGGATTCTATGACCACCTTAGAAGTCATGTTGCAGCACATCCTCTGCTATTGCTTAAAGCAGTCCCAGATCCACCTAGACTCAAAGAGGAGACAAAGGTTCACTCAAACTCTGAATGAAGTGTAAGAATTTTGTAGCTTCATTCTAAAACCAACATATATTCCACTTTCCACTTTTTTCCCCCTTTATTTTATTTTTTTTAAAGTTGTAGATTAACAATTTGTTGTGCTTTGGTTTCAATTATACAATGATCAGATACCCATCCCTCCACCAGTGCCATTTTCCACCACCATGGATAATATCCCTCCCACCCCCATCCCCCCATCCCCCCGTCTCTGTGGCAGGGCAATCCCCTGTGTTCTCTCTCTCCTTTTGGGTGTTGTGGTCTGCAAAAGAGGCATTGAGTGGCAAACATGTTCAGTCCATAGTCTACTTTCGACATGCATCTCCCCTCCTGGGAGGATCCTCCAAACATCCTTTATTTGGTGCTCCCTTCTCTATCTGAACAGCCCTTTCCTCTAGGATACCCGGCTGGCCTCTAAGTTATGGAGTAATCCTCCTGGTGCTGATCTCAGCTATTCTTGGGTATTAATCTCATACTTTGTTACTTTATATCCCCCAGATGAATGCAATCTTTCTATGTCTATCCCTCTCTTTCTGACTCATTTCGCTTAGCATGATACTTTCCATATTGTACCACTTGTATGTAAATTTCATGACTTCATCTTTTCTAAGAGCTACATAGTACTCCATTGTGTAGATGTACCAAAGTTTCTTTAACCAGTCATCTGTTCTTGGGCATTCAGGTTTCTTCCAGTTTCTGGCTATTGTAAAGAGTACTGCAATGAACAAACAAGTGCAGATGTCACTTCGACTATACATTTTTGCCTCTCTGGGATATATTCCCAGGAGTGGTATTGCTGGGTCAAATGGGAGCTCAATTTCTAATTTTTGGAGAATCGTCCATACTGTTTTCCAGAAGGGCTGAACCAGTGGACATTCCCACCAACAGTGAAGGAGTGTCCCTTTCTCGCCACATCCACGCCAGCATCGGTTGCTTTTGTTCTTTTGAATGTGGGCCAGTCTCTGAGGTGTGAGATGGTATCTCATTGTGGTTTTGATCTGCATCTCCCTGATGATTAATGATGTAGAGCATTTTCTCATGTGCTTTTTTGCCATTCGGATTTCTTCTTTGAGAAAGTTTCTGTTCATTTCATTGCCCCATTTTTGGATGGGGTTGGATGTTTTCTTCTTGTGGAGTTTAACCAGTATTTTGTATATCCTGGATATCAACCCCTTGTCAGATGTGTATTCGGTGAATATCCTTTCCCATTCTGTAGACTGTCTTTGTATTTTGGTCACTGTTTCTTTGGAGGTGCAGAAGCTTCTTAGTTTAAGATAGTCCCATTTATCTATCTCTGTTTTCACTTGCTCGGCCAGTGGCGTGGCATCTTTGAAGATACCATTAGCTTCAATGTCATGGAGGGTTTTGCCAACTTTATCTTCAATGTACCTTATGGTTTCTGGTCTGATGTTGAGGTCTTTAATCCATTTTGATCTTACTTTTGTACATGGTGTTAGGCAGAGTTCTGAGCCTATTTTTTTGCATGTAGCCATCCAGTGATGCCAACACAATTTATTAAAGAGGCTTTCCTTACTCCACTTCACATTACTTGCACCTTTATCAAAGATTAGATGAGCATATGATTGAGGAGAGATGTCAGTGTATTCAACCCTGTTCCATTGGTCTGCAGTTCTGCCTTTGTTCCAGTACCATGCTGTTTTAATTATTACTGCTTTGTAGTACAGTTTGAAGTTCGGGAGGTTGATTCCTCCCATTTTCTTTTTCCCAAGAATTGCTTTAGCTATTCGTGGGGGCTTATTGTTCCATATAAATTTCAGGAGTGTTTGCTCCATTTCTTTGAAGAATGTCATGGGTATCCTTATAGGGATTGCATTGAATTTATACAATGCTTTCGGGAGTATTGCCATTTTGACAATGTTAAGTCTCCCGACCCATGAGCAGGGGATATCTTTCCATTTCCTCATGTCCTCTTTTATTTCCTGAAGTAGCGTTTTGTAGTTTTCTTTGTACAGGTCCTTTACTTCCTTAGTTAAGCTGATTCCTAGGTACTTGATTTTCTGGGGCACAATTGTGAACGGGATTGTTTTTTTCATGTTGCTTTCTTCTCTCTCACTGTTTGCGTATAGGAAAGCCATAGACTTTTGGGTATTGATTTTATAACCTGCAAGTTTACTATACGAGTCTATTGTTTCTAGGAGTTTTTTGGTGGAAGTTATTGGGTTCTCTAAGTAGAGTATCATATCATCTGCGAATAGTGAGAGCTTGATTTCTTCCTTTCCTACCTGAATGCCCTTAATATCTTTTTCCTGCCTAATCGCTATTGCAAGTACTTCCAGTACTATATTGAACAGCAGTGGAGAGAGTGGGCATCCCTGTCTCGTCCCTGATCTTAGAGGGCCACTTTCCACTTAAGAGGATATAAGAAACAGAGAGAAAGTAAGAAAGAGAGAGAAAGCAAAAGAGAGATAAAAAAGAGTGAGAAAGGGAGACATAGTACTCTAGAAGGTCAAGAAAGGGCCAGAGAGATAATATAGGGCAGAACTCTTACCTTTCATTCAGTTGATCCAGTACCGTCTATGGTCCCCAGAGCCCTGCCAAGAGTGATCCATGAAGCACAGAGCCAAGAGTAATCCCGGAGCACTGGAGGGTATAGCCAAAATAAATAAATAAATAAATAAATAAAGGTAAAGAAAAACAAACATCTTCCCTCAATAAATCATTAATTCATTCTTGAAAATCAGAAATTATGCATGAAAATAAAAATTGAAAAACTTACTTTATTATTTAAATGGGAGGAAAATGCACTAAATATAAGCATTTAAACATTGATTTGTCAAAAAATCAAATTTAAGTGGTTATGGTGCTGCCAGCAGGTCAATCTGTACCTGTGAGGCGAGTGCATCAGCAGCCCGATGGCACCGTCAGGCCTTCAGATACCCCAAAATTGCTGCTGTGCATTTGGCCAGACCCCAAAAACTTGGGGCAAAGTTTACCAAGAAAGTAAACGGCCAAAAGTTAGGTATGTGGGAGACACACCCACAAACCACCTCCGGCTCAGCTATATAAGTGGAGGCATGGCCTCTCTGGTTCCTGATCAGACTGCTTAACGGCCATGATCTCAGAGTCTCAGAAATGAATCTCGGAACCCAAAGGCTTTTGGCAGAAATGCATCCTGTTCCTGCAGTAGGTTACTGGGGCTGGGCCACTCCAGGTGGGAATAGGTTTCGTGCCTTGGCCTGTTCCCCTTGGCGGCCCGGTGACCGCCATCCTCCAGAGGCCACTGGACAGTCAGGTTTGGGCCTGTAGTGACGAGACACGCGGGGCCTCACCAGATGGGGGTGGAACCGGCCCTTTCCTCCCCATCCCAGTGAGACCCCAAGTCGCTGGCTACAAACGGCCTCTCTGGCTCCTGATCAAGCTGATTGATGGCCATGATCCCAGAGACTCAGAAACAAATATCGAAACCCAGCAGCTTTTGGCAGAAATGTATCTGGATCGCATACACAGCCTTGGATCCAGAGGCAAAAGGACTTAATGCAGAGCCCGAAAGCTTGCAGCAGAAAAGTGAATGGACCATGCGTTAAACTATGGCACCATGCCTCCCCAGGAGAGAAGGGATGTTTCTCCTTTCCGCCTTTCTCCCCCTGGCAGCAAGGTGGCCGCCCCGCCTCAGAGCTTATTGGAAAGCCAGGTATGAGCCGGTGGTGACGCGGCAACTTCAGTCTCATGGGAAAGAGGATGGTACCAGCTCGTCCTTCATGCCCTACCAAGGTCACAAGTTGCCCCCCACAAGCGGCTCTCTGGCACGGCCATGGCTCCAGAGGCAAAAAAACTTAATCCAGAGCCCAGCAACCTGTGGCAGAAAAATGAATGAACCATGCGTTAAACTATGGCACTGTGCCTCCCCAGGAGAGAAAGGGTGTTGCTCCCTTCCGCCTTTTCTCCCCCCTGGCAGCAAGGTGACCGCCTCCTCAGAGCTTATAGGAAATCCAGGTATGAGCCGGCAGTGATGGGGCAACTGCAGTCTCATGGGAAGGGGGGGTGGTACCAGCTCGTCCTTCACGCCCTACCGAGGTCCTGAGTTACCCCCGACGTGCGGCTCTCTGGCACAGAAACCAATCTCTAAATTATCTGGCTCTTTGCAGAAATCCAAAATTGCATGGCCACATTAGCGGCCATGCAACATTATGATTCTCATAACCAGCTATAGAAAACAAAGTATTTCACAATGCCCTTTCAGCAATTCTGATTGTTGGGGGGGAAATTCTAAACAATAATGGTACATCTTTTGTCGAAATGATGAATGTAATCAATGTAGAGAAGAATTAAGTAGAAATCATCCTCCTTACAGGCATTGGGTGGGGTGGGAGGGAGGTATATTGGTGTTCTTGGTGGTAAAACGTGAGTACTGGTGAAGGGAAAGGTGTTTGACCATTGTATAACTGAGACTTAAACCTGAAAGTTTAGTAACTTTTCCCACAGTGATTCAAAAAATAAATATAAGATGAAAAATAAATAAAACTGTGAAAAAAAAGTAAGGTGGAGTTCATGCCCAATTCAATCAGCTCATTAGTGACTGAATAAATGGCAGTACTCCTACATAAAAAAAAAAATCAAACTTAAAAGTGTTAGCGAGATATTACAGCAGGTTAGGCACTTGGTTTTCACAGGGCCAACCAGGGTTTAATTTCTGGCACTGAATATGGTTCCCTTAGCATGTGACGAGTGATCCCTGAACAGAGTCAAGAGCAAGCCATGAACATGTTGGAGTGTGGCAAACTGTCCACCCTCATCCCCCAAATAATAGAAAATCAAAACTAAAACAAAGGAAGGCTCGAGCGGGCCCAGTAACGTCTCCATTGGAGACTTTGTTGTTACTGTGTCTGGCATATCGAATACTCTCAGAAGCTTGCCGGGCTCTCCGAGAGGGGCAGAGGAATCGAACTCGGGTCGGCCATGTTGGCCGCTTGTAAGGCGAACGCCCTACCCGCTGTGCTGAAACAAAGGAAAACCTCTGCAAATAATTTCTAAACTCTTAGGTAAGGATATAAAATGCTTAAAGTATCCTTTCTGGATGCTCAGTGGAAAAGGTTAATATACCATTTACTCTTCTTACTGCAGTCTCTCAGCTTACATCTGCATGTGTATCTGGCCCTGTTCAGAATGTAATTAGAATGTGTGATGCAAGATTTTTCATTCAAATTGTTTTTGCTTGAAACATGCAATTACATTTGTGGGTTATACATACATTATTGTGTTTATGAGTATTATCCAAATAAGTAATTACATTATGTAAATATGCAATTATGTGTCTGTTTTCGGTGTAATTCAGGAGCAAAGATGTGTTTTATTACATAAACAAGTACCTTCTACATTAGGTCTGTGTGGGACAGTGTTCACTAAACTTTTATCAAAATCACCTGGGAATTCAGCAAGGCAATCTAGACACATTTCTGGCTCTTGTGATTTAACTGGTCTGAACTGGGATTTGACAATTTCCATTTTGAACATTTGATGTTACTGGTTCACAGTATAGTAGTTCCATTATAGGTGGTGTTCCTTCCCCCCCCCCAAAAAAAATAACCTCCAGATAAAAAGATGGTTCATTCCAATCCACTGCTGAGACCTCCATATAGAGCTTCTAATCTCAAAACTGCCACATAGTTCATGAACTGAAAGTCACCTAAATGCATTTCAATATACCTTGTTTGAGAAAGGAATGAATTTGTTTTGCTTCAGGAGGGAAGTAGGCTGAATTTTGGTTCAACCAATATATATAGTTCCCACAAGACACATGGTGTTAATGCATGTTCAAACTTCCTTGTGGGTGGGTCCATGATAGGTCCTACTCCCTGTAACTAGTCGATGTAGAATTAGTGGGAGTTATGTTAGTTGGGCTTTTGCATCACTGAATCCCTAGTGTGAGACACTTCCTATGTTTCATTTCAGACACAGCAGTAAGCTCTGTTCAGACCATGAGTCCTTTTTCAGCCTTGGTCCTGAGTGAGTATGATGAAGAATAGAATTCCAGTCACAAAACACATGACAGGTACATAACATGATCACAAATAATGGCTTTTTTTGTTCTTAGTCACATATTATATACAGTCGTATTGGTACATATGAATAAGGTACTTTTATATTAGAAATTTTTAAAATAACCTATTGCTTCAATTAATTATAAAGCAAACCTTCTGTCCTTTTCCAACATTTAAATTATTCTATTCATTATTGAATAATTCACCTTTCATTTCCCCATTCATTTAATAACATTAGCACAAAATATTTAATATTATTCACAAAAAAGAACAAAACAATATTTTCTGTGTAGATTAAAGATAGTCCCTAAATTAATGAGGAATAAAGATGAAAAATGCAAGGTAGGATTTACACTCTTTATAAGCAGTATACAGAAAGGTAAACCAGTCATCTCCCAAGGACTTATTCATAAAGCAAAGTACTTGTAACCTGTGAGTGAGGCAGACTAATGAAGAAATGACACTCTTTGGTTTTAGAGATTGAGGTTCAGAATTTAAATTATTTCAAACAGTGAAGATTTATTCAAACTACAGTTTTCCATTCGGAAGAAAAGCTCTCAATATGTAAAACAAGATATAATTTTTGGGTAGATAACTTGAAGCTAGACAGAAAAGATAAGCTTTACCTAGCCGCTGATATTGAAAGGAAATTGCTGCATGCATGCACATCCTCAAAGAGAGTCTCATTATGCAGACACCTTATCTTCAAAAGTAATAAAGAGATTCATGTTGCCTCCTTCTTGTGTAATGACACTCTCTCTTATCAATGCCATAGATAAATATTAATGACCCATTCCTTATTAATCATTACAATCACTAAAGGTTGAAAGTCAAATATTCATGAGCATGTTAAAAGGGAAACTTATATTAGCAAATATGGAAAAAATGGAAAATTGTTAGGGTATGTATCTTTTGGAAATTCCTAAGGTAAGATGTGATTTTAATAAGAAGTCTGTGTCTGTCAGCACTGTGAAAATTCACTAGAACCAGATAGACTTGGGTAAAGGAGTATGTTGAGTAAAGTTCTCTCCTATCCCTTCTCTCCCATTTTGTTGATAGTGGAAAGGTTGAAAAGTAATAATAAAAATTCCTTTTGGTAGGAGAGAGAGAACAGAGGAGAATGCCCTGCCACAAGGACAGGGTGGGATGGGGGGATGGGGGGTGGGAGGGATACTGGGATCCGTGGTGGTGGGAAATGGGCACTGGTGGAGGGATGGGTGTTTGATCATTATATAATTGAAACCCAAGCACAAAAATGTGTAAGTCTGCAACTGTACCTCATGATGTCTCACTATTAAAAATTTTTATAATAAAAAATATATATATAAAATAATTATGTTTTTTAAAGTAAAAAAATAAAAATAAAAAAGGAAAAGAAAACAATCCTTTTGGTGAAGTAATTGCATTGTTTTAAATATTCTTATACTCAAGGTATAAGTACAAGGTATATGAGACTGGGCCTTCTCCACCTAGACCCTCCATCTTCCAGTAGGTAGGTGTCACACCCACCAGCTGCCACCAGCGCCAGGTTGGTCCCATCAACAGCCAAGATGCAGAGACTATAAAACCCAGCTCCCGGAAGTGCGCAACCACATTGGTGGCCACACGACATCTTATTATCTTATTTTTCCTTTGGAGAACCTGGCAGGCTACCAAAAGTATCCTGCCCGCACGGCAGAGTCTGGCAAACTTCCCGTGTCGTATTCAATATGCCAAATACCAGTAACAATGATGGGTCTCATTCTCCTAATCCTGAAAGAGCATTGAAATGGCTCTTTTAAAATCTCAGGTCTAGGAAGAAGGAGACGTTACTGGTGCCTGCTCGAGGAAATCGACGAACAACAGGATGATCGTGATCATGATACTCAAGGTATTTATTTGAGTAAATATTTCTGGAAACATTCCATGTGGCAAACAGAGGTATTTGCACACCCATAGAGGATAGCAGAAGGATAAAAGGTGACTTCTATCTTATTCCTAGCAATAGACATTTAAGCATAAATGACATTTTTTCTTTATCTGCTTTAACACCCAGGGTAACAAACAGTTCCGTAATAGTTTCACATCAACATTAGTGAGTTATGTGAGATAGAGTCTTAAGTTTATTACAACTCTAAAGGAGGAGCCAGAGAGGCAGCACAATGGTTAAGTTGCTTGCCTTACATGTGATAGAAACAGGTTCAATCCCTGACACCTCCAAGCTCCGCCAGCAGTGATCCCTGAATTCAGAACAGGAGTAAGTCCTGAGCATTGCTAGTGTTTGGTATGCCCACAATAAAAGACACTATCCATAAAACTCTGGGCTGGAGCGATAGCACAGCAGGTAGGGCGTTTACCTTGCATGCAGCCAACATGGCTGACCTGAGTTTGATTCCTCCACCCCTCTCAGAGAGCCCGGCAAGCTACTGGGAGTATCTCGCCCTCACAGCAAAGCCTGACAAGCTACGTGCGATGTATTTGATATGCCAAACACAGTAACAAGTCTCACGATGGAGATGTTACTGGGCCCACTCGAGAAAATCGATGAACAACAGGAGGACCGTGACCATGACCGTGACCATAAAACTCTAAATGAAATTTTGCATTTTCCCAATCACTGTATCACTGTATCACTGTCATCCTATTGTTCATCAATGCCCCAAGCAGGCCCCAGTAATGACTCCTTTGTCCTAGCCCTGAGATTTTAAAAGGTGCCACATTCAAGGCCCTTTCAGGGTCAGGAGAATGAGACCCATCATTGTTACTGGTTTTTGGCATATTGAATATACCACGGGGAGTTTGCCAGACTCGGCCTTGTGGGCAGAACACTTTTGGTAGTCTGCCAGGTTCTCCAGAGTAACAACTAGATAATAAAATGTCATGCAGTCGCAAATGCAGCCGCGCACTTCCGGGAGCAGGATTTTATAGTCTCTGGGTTTTGGCCGTTGATGGGATTGCACAGCTCCTTGGGGCCATTGGTGGGTGTGATGCCTACATACTGGAAGGTGGGGGATCTGGGTGGAGGAGGCCCAAGTCCAAGTCTGCGCATGCTCGGAGATCTACTCCCCAGGTCCCGCACACTGGGTTCCTCTGCCAGTTTCTTCATGTGTGAGACTCATTTGAACATGTGGAGAGTGATCTTAAGCATGACTGTGGCTGGAACTGGAGGTCTTCAGCTGCTGGGGCTCTGCTCGGGGTGGGAAGGGAAACTCAACCCACCCTCCTCCAAGAGGCCCCGGTGAGGATAGCTAGGTGTGGAGGTAGGAGACTCTGCGCTGTTGTCTTCCAGGAGCAGGGTTTTATAGTCTCTGGGTCTTGGCCATTGATGGGATTGCACAGCGCTGGGGGCAGTTGGTGGGTGTGATGCCTACATACTGGAAGGAGAGGGATCTGGGTGGAGGAGGCCCCAGTCGCAACTTGAGCAGTGCTGTTTTAAGACAGATTTTCTCCTGCCATCATACCCTGGGCTCCAGAAAACTGTGTGCGTGCGTGTGTGTGTGTGTGTGTGTGTGTGTGTGTGTGTGTGTGTGTGTGTTGGGGGGACCAGGTGGAGAAGAACCAAGACAATGCACAAAGTGAATCAAATAGAGAGATATGCCTGAGCTTGAATCCACGCATTCACTGTCCAGCACCAAATCAGACTCGGCCTAAAGGCTAGTGAACACAAGTCAGTCACTCCAATAGGAGGTCCTGGAATCTCCCGAAGTCTCTACCAAAGTAAAACTCCCATAGATGGGTGAAAGATGAATACTAGGTGTCTTCCCCGAGAGAGCCTTACTTAACAAATCTCTGACAAAGGTGCCCTTACATTTTCCCAATAGTAAGATTTATAAGCTACAGTAGCATGATCTGTTTCCCACTGTAAATATATTTGGTCACCTCTTACTATTGATATGTACTATATCTCATATATGTTATTATGCACAACATAATTTTACATATAGTATTGTACATATTACAAATGTACAAAGAACAATACATTCTTTGATAAAAATTATATAGCTCTTAGGCTAAGGAAAAATGGAAAATATGAATTACTTGTGTAAGGAAATTATTTTGGGGAGCTCACTTATTTAGAAATATTGTATCTAAGTAGAATGATGTGAGGCAGAAATAATAAATAAGGTCCCCTTTCTTTTGTAGTGCAAAACTGGAATTCCCACACTGGTCTGTATAGCTGGTATTATATCCATGCCTTCCACTGGGAATTCTAATATTTTTATTTTACCAAGTGTTATTTTAAAGTAAAGATTAAGGGGGATTGAGCGATAATACAGTGGTTAGGGTGTTTGCCTTGCATGTAGCCGGCCCAGGTTTGATCCCCATATCCCATATGATTCCCGAGCACCACCAGGAGTGATTCCTGAGTGCAGAGCCAGGAGTAACCGCTGAGCATCGCTGGGTGTGACCCCCCCAAAAAATAAAGATTAAATATAAATACAAGAAGCCTTTCAGCATTTATCTTTCTTATTATATTCTCTATTGCCATACTCTAAGAAAGAGAATCAGTGGATGGCTTTTGTATTAGTGAAGCCTTTCAGCATTTATCTTTCTTATTATATTTTCTATTGCCATACTCTAAGAAAGAGAATCAGTGGGTGGCTTTTGTATTTCTGTTCCACATCAGTGGAACAGAAGTGCCTGACCCTCTCTGTCTTATCCCCTGGAATTAGGTCTTTACGGAGGCTGACTCAGTCAGCGGGTCAACATTTACCCTTCCCACTTTTTGTCCCCCTTCTGCCTGAAACACAGAGAGCTCCAACAGAAATCTTGTGGAATTAATGTAAACAAGCATGGAAATTAGAGCTACAGGTGGCAGGACAAAAAGAGACAAACACCTTAGGTGCCCAGATCCATGGAATATCCATGCCAACCGCAAATCAAGTATCTTCTGAGTTTAGTAATACAGTAGAACATAACCCTGTGTTTTATTTAAGTTCTTTATATTTGAAATGATTTTGCTATCGTACAAATCTCACTCAAAACAGAATGATCAGAAAAGGATAAAATAAGGTTATTATAGCACTGTAGCACTGTCCTCCCGTTGTTTATTGATTTTGCTCGAGTGGGCACCAGTAATGTCTCCACTATGAGACATGTTACTGTTTTGGGCATATGGAATAGGTCACAGGTAGCTTGCCAGGTTTTGCTGTGCGGGCGCAATACTCTTGGTAGCTTGTTGGGCTCTCCAAGATGGGCGGAGGAATCGAACCTGGGTCCCCAGGTTCCCAGGTCGGCCGCGTGCAAGGCAAATGTCTTACCCGCTGTGCTATCGTTCCAACCCAAGGTTATCATAAGATACATAATATATACACATACAGATGTACAAATATGTGCATTATTAGATGTGTACTTAGGCACAATATTTGTATATGTACACATATATATGTGCAATTCACCTAAAATATTGTATAATGTTTTATTGACTAATGATAAAACAAAGATAATTTTAATATCTATAGGTCTAGATATTTAGAAGCCATTGTAGTCTCACTGAGTACAATTCCATAAACATTCATTAAACTGTGTCTTTCGATGATTGACGTTAACATGCATGTGCATGCTGTGTTGTGTGATTTTGATAATATTCAAAAAATTCTTGATTTGAAGATTCTTTGTTTTTTTTTGTTTTTCACAATTGAAAATTTCCTCTACTATGGCTTTTGATGTTCCAAGAGTAGTATGACTGATTGCTCACCAGTTTTTTATGAACTGTTGATTCAACATTGCATGTTCCTAAACTTGGGAAGGGGGGTCTCATCGTTTCTTTGGGTGAAATAGTCAATCAGCCACTAATCCCAGATCAGTTAAAAAACATCCTAATAGAAGAAATTCTCTGTTTGCATACAAATACAGACAAAATGCATTCAGACCCCAAAATCCAAAAGCCCTAATGGACAATAAGCCACACAGCTGAAACTGAGTAGTGCTAGTGTGACTTTTGTTTTGTTTTGTTTTTCTTAATGAATCCATCGAGCAGTTGTCAATTTCAAAGAAAGATTCTTTCAATCTATTGATGAGGACTTACCATCCTAGCACTTTCTACTATAATAAGCAACAACATTATTTCCCCAAGCTTCAATAGATTATTATAAAATTTTCTTTAGCCTCGTTATAATTAGGCAAATAAATGTAACTTTTCAACTTCTTTAACTCAATGATGTCTACCATTCACCTTATTATAGAATGTAAAAAGTAGGCAGATTTCCAGGTGTTCAATTCTTCACAAATATTTAAAGAGCAAGTGATAGGCAGCCTCTTAAATGAAAAAAAATTTTTTTTTGTTGGCTTTCTTTTCCAGCTAAAATGAGATTATGGTATAATGGGATCATGTAGCTCTTTTATTTTCTAAGCCAGACTTTGCTTAGTGTGTAATCGCTCCTGAAAGTTTAATACATGTGTGTTTAAGAATCCTATTGTGCATTTCATCTGACAGAAAATAAAATGCAAAAAAGAAATAGACACATAGAGGGAGGGAAATACAGAGAGCAGTAAAGAGAAACAGACACATCACTGTATGGTGAGTTTGCAGCCAAATAATAATAGAGAAACATGTATTTTAACCTTCTCTACATAAAATAACTTTCAAAAATTGTTTACTCTTGTGTCATTTATGAAATCAAAAATAATAAATTAATGTCTGGTGTTTTCCGAACAAGTCCTACACTAATATATAATTTTCTCCTTAGCATTCACGTTCATTTTCTCAATTCAGTTAGAGAATGTTGGGAACCAGTCCAGCTCCATAATTCTAAGTCCTTTTATCTTAATGGAATTTTCCAGAAGTCTTGTGGAAAGGGATCATACAAATTACTCTGCACCTCTGTGCTCAGTAACAGGAAAGTGTCTGCTAATGAGATTTCAGTATTGACAGAAATCAACATTTTCCAGAAATAAGATGGCATCATTTACAATGTGCAGGAAATAGTTTTTCAAAGAATAGTCAAGTTCCAAAAAAGATTTTTAAAAAATAGCAAATTACTGGGTTAGCATTACAGTAATAAGGAAAGGTTGTTTCTTTTTGACAAAAATTTATGTCAAAACATGCTTTTTTTTTATTCTTCCAGTCTGGAGTCACAATATGCTATTGAACAAAAAAGTCAATCTTTGATGATGTTAATTCCTTCCACAGAGCTACCTAAGTTCTCAGGATGTTTGGATACATTCATGCAAAGTGCATAATACCAAGAGTTCAATTTCAATGAATAAGACATAAAATCTAATTTGTATTCACTTTTCTTTTTCTATTTCCCATAATTGGCACATATAAAAAGACAGCAACTGCTTAGTCATTTCCCAAATGATCCAGAGGTCCCTAATAGATATCTTTGACAAAGACATATATATGTTGGAAAATAAGTGTCCGTGAAAATTTGGTTATGATGATCTTCTGCTTTATCTTATTTCAGTGTCTCACAACCTTTCATATATTATGGTTTTATACATTTTAGAAATATGAAAAAATGCAAAAATAGTTTTTTCTATAGACACACAAGTGGAAACTGAGACTTGCCCTATGGAAAATCAATGGCCATTTCTTTCCCTCTTGTGACAGCATCCATGTGACTTCCCTTGGTGCACTGATTTTAATGTTTCCTATCTAGAAGTGTACTTTGTTTAACCATTTATTCCTGATATTCTCATTGTGAATTGAGAAAAATCTTAAACATATATATACATGTATATATTACATATACTTGAAATATTTTACTCCTTTATGGAAACTATTTTAGTTGGTGTATATATTTTTAAAAAGATAATACAACTATACAGTTATTAGAAAAGATGAAGTCATGAAATTTGCATATAAGTGGATCAACATGGAGAGTATCATGTTAAGTGAAATGAGTCAGAAAGAGAGGGACAGATATAGAAAGATTGCACTCATTTGTGGAATATAAAGTAACAGAATGGGAGACTACCACCCAAGGATAGTAGAGATAAGGACCAGGAGGATTACTCCACGACTTAGAAGCCAGACTCACATGCTGGAAAGGCAGCTGAGAGAGAAGGAACCACCGAGTAAAGGATGCTTAGAGAGCCTGCTTGGGATGGGACATGTGTGCTGAAAGTAGACTATAGACCAAACATGATGGCCACTTAATACCTGTATTGCAAACCACAACATCCAAAAGGAGAGAGAGAGAGAGAGAGAGAGAGAGAGAGAGAGAGAGAGAGAGAGAGAGCGCAAAAGGGAATATGCCTGCCACAGAGGCGGCAGGGGGGTAGAGATGGGGTGGGGGTGGTGGGAGGAATACTGGGATACTGGAATCATTGGTGGTGGAGGATGGGCACTGGTGGAGGGATGGGTACTTGATCATTGTATGAATGAGATATAAGCACAGAAGTTTGTAAATCTGTAACTGTACCTCACGGTGATGCATTAAAATTAATTAATTAATTAAAAGATAATACAAATCTAGGGAAAGTCACTAAAGAGAGTAGTGAGCTACACTGATACACTAAGATCTGATTTATTTCCCGAACTGCTGTTAACAATAGAATGACTTTAATTTTCTCTATTATGAAATATATGAAACTAGTAATGTTCTTTTCCCAGGGTATCCACTAACAAAAATAATTGCCAAATCATGGTCAAGCTGTATCCTCTATACTCTTACCAAAGCTTCAACATTCACAGACAGTATTATGAAATAAATTTTGGCTTATCTATAAACTATAATGGCTATTTTTCTTTAAAATCCATAGTCACAATTTTTAATTTATGTAAATCAAGATCTTTCTTCATGAAAGATCTTGAAGAAAGAGCCTGGTAAGCTACCTGTGACCTATTCGATATGCCAAAAACAGTTACAATAACGGGTCTCTTTCCCCTGACCATGCAAGATCCTCCAATACAGCAGCATTGGGAAAGACAAGTAAGGAGAGGCTGCTAAAATCTCAGGGCTGGGACGAATGGAGACGTTACTGGTGCCCGCTCGAGTAAATTGAAGAACAAAGGGATGACAGTTATACAGTGATACAGTGAAATCAAGATCATACAGTAATCACAAATTGGCTCTGATCATTCTACTAGTCATTTCTTAAAGTTTTGTTGAAATAAATAATATAAATTTAATTTGTTATGTGTCTAAGGCTAAGGGGCCAATTTTGGATTGGGAGAGAAATGGGATATTTGTGGACAGAAGGTCACACTGGAGGTGTTGGGACACTAAATGACTGAAATAATTGTATAATGCACAACTTTGTTAATTAAGGTGTTTTTAATAAAAATTAATTTAAATACAATAAAATGTATTTAATTATATTACTCTGCCCCAGGCTGTTTTCACTCAGGGAGCCTCAGAGTGAGGCGGGTTAGAGCTGTCCCCACCCCAAGGGACCCAGTCCCGGCAGCCAATCTCCACTACCCAACCGCCGCCATGCTCCAGGCCACTTTCCGGACACATCATAAGACACTTCCTACCCAATTTTCATAATTACCACACCATATTTGATGTGGTTCAGACATTAGACAACAAATCATAGAGAGAAATATATATTTCTCTCTATAATATATATATATATATATATATATATATTATCCAAGAGCTCGGCAAACTACCAAGAGTATCCCGCTCACACGGGTAGAGCCTGCCAAGCTCCCCTTGGCGTATTCCATATGCCAAAACAGTAACATAACAGATGTCATTCCCTTGACCCTGAAAGAGCCTCCAATCGTTGGGAAAGACGAGTAAGGAGAGGCTTCTAAAATCTCAGGGATGTGAGGAATAGAGACTTTACTGCTGCCCACTCAAGTAAATCGATGAACAACGGGATGACAGTGATACAGTGATAAAATAAAGTCATGATAATAATACAATTATCGCAATTAACATTCAGCCAATTTCCCTCTAATCATCAATTGTTCAGCTATTATTCAAACTGCAACTTCTTTACATGTCATTTTCTTCACCTGGATATGAACAGTTTTCATTTGCCAAAGAAAAACAATGTCTAAGACACTTTAACAGTTGACGTTTTGTTTGTTTGAATGGTTGGTTGGTTTGGGGGACACACTCAGCAATGCTCAGGGCTTTTGGGCTCTACACTCAGGAATAAACCCTGGTGGTGCTTGAGAGATTAGTTGGGCTGCCAGGAATTGAGCACAGGTCAGCCATGTGCAAAGCAACACCTGTACTATATCTTCAGCCCTGATTTGAAGCTATAATATTTGAAGATGTTTGATGTCTCACCTATGTACCATGTTAGCAAAATAATCTTGGTCTGATATTTTAGAAAGAAAACCTGTGTACAATGTGTCATGATTAATTATAATCAGTAATTAAATAAATCAGTAGTAAATTTTATTTTGAATGAGTATCTCCCATTAACATAGATCTAGATTTTTCAAGTACCAGTTTTCTCAAAATGAGCCAGTCCTTCACTATTGACCCACTTCAAGAAATTATATGACTACACTTTAAAAGCCCAAGCAATTACTTAGTGTCTCTAAATTACACTACAAGGTCATGAACATAAGAGACATTCATTTTATATTTTTTGATTTGCCTCTAAAACATAAGCTAAGAGAGAGAAATGTATTCAGACACCTTAATTTTATCCCTCGTGAGTCTTATTTTGTAATTAAAACAAATAGAACTAAGAAATAATAGGGAGCTGGAGTGATAGCATAGCGAGTAGGGCATTTGCCTTGCATGCGGCTAACCTAGGTTCGATTCCCAGCATCCCATATGGTCCCCTGAGCACTGCCAGGGGTAATTCCTGAGTGCAGAGCCAGGAGTAACCCCTGTGCATCACCAGGTGTGACCAAAAAAATAAATAAACAATAAAGCTGTATTATCTTAATCAGATGAATTTATGATAATTTGTTATAGTTTATAGGATAGAATAAACAGATATATACTTAATAGGTATTTCTTAATCACTTCCTCAAAGTGAAAATAAAATAATGATTGAGAGCAAAGCCACAAATAACACTTCTTGGATTCAAATATAAACAATGAGATAATGCATCTCAAGTACTTAATACACTAATTACTATTTTTGTGTTTTTAATACAAGAAGTCCTAGTAGTTTTTTAACCTAAGGAAACATCTTTCACCTTTAGTGGCACAATAAAATCACTTAACAAGATCTGAAATATTCATGTCTATTCCCAAAAAGATAAAAGCTACATAGTTTTAAGACTCACTGTTGACAATTTATTAGGAATTTTTACAGAATAGACTGTAGTATGTAACACATGTCTGGGTTCTTCTAACTAAGAACTGCTGTAGAATTGTACAACTCCAATGAGTCTACTGAGTTCCAAAGAATTCTGAAAATAAATATCTAAGATAGTATTCTGATAACTATAATATTTAAAAGTTAAGTTTTTCTGGTATAGAGCTATACTTGAGAACCATTGATGTAGTCCAACAATATCATTTAATACATCAGAAATACAACATCTCTTATGTTCAATATTGGTTGCCCTGGAATATCATTAAAATGACTTGTTGGTAAGACGAAAGTTACACTTAATGTTATGGCAAAGCAAACTATGATCCCAACAAATTCTTAGAAATATCTCAGATGTCCAAATAACTTGTACAGTATCACCCAGATGCTGACTGAGCCAAAATGGAATGCAAAATAAGTTATGTTTCTGAAGTCAGTCCTCATGCCACTGCAGAGACTGCTACTGTGACAGTCCAGAAAGACTCTATTACCAAATCAAACCTGAGCAACTGACATGCAGACCTTCACACAAAATTTTTTTCAAAGACACTATCCTCAATACATATTAAGCTTTAGAAAACTGAAGTCGTAATTTCCAATTGGATTTTACAACAGAAAAGCTCAAATGATCAATTTTTGTTAACAAAAATTTACTTTTCATATCTAAGGGTAAGTTGTCAGAGTAATTTTGAGAATTTCTGAATTGGTATGCCACCAATGTAAGAGAATCTTCTGCTTGCAATTTCACTATCCCAGGTAAGGCTTGACTCTGGCTGTTATCACGGGGTCCATTCTGCTATCCTGGAAATGGGAGGCAGATCCCCTCCTCTCAAGTGTGTCCCAGCAATCTCCACACCCAGCCTGTACCATTTTAAGGGCCCACACCACAGAAGGAACAGATCTACTCAACAAATTACATTTTGCTTAGACTTATTCTTCCTGTAATTCTGTGAGGAGAGACGGAGAAGAGAGGGCAATCTCCACCTTAATTCCTCAGCATCTTCTGAGGTGGGGTTAACTGCAAAGACTCACTCCCAGCACAGAAAAAAAAAAAAGAAAAAAAGAAAACCAATGGGAAAAACACAAAAGCTCACCAGGCTCAATGAACAGAAACAGTGCCACAGAAGACATAAGTAATAGCAGTAAATCCTCGGTATCTTTTAGTTACACTATAATGAATTAGAATGCTCAGTGAGTTCAAAAAAATAATAGCATTGGTAATCAGCAAAGAATAAGACAGTATCAGCATCTAAATGAAAAATTTACTGCAGTCAGAAATGAAGGACATGGTAGGGGACATTTAAAAATTAAAAGAAACTCTGAGTAGCAGAATAACAGAAGTTGAGCAAAAGATTGAGAAGAGCCAAAATGCAAAGGAGGAAAGAGGAGAGGGTGTAAAATACTCTGAAAAGAAATGAACAGCATATTAAAGAACTATGAGATGAGTTTAAGGAGAACAATATAAGAATCATCAGAGCCTCTGAAGAGAAGGGAAGAAAATATTATGAAGAAACACAATAGTTAAAAGAAATCATCAATAAATATTTCCCAGAGGTGAGGATTATAGGCATCAACATCGAAGAGGACTAAAGGATCCCAGTGAAAATAGACACAACAAGGAAAGCTCCAAGATACATTATACTTAAAATGACCAATCCAAAGAGAAAGACAGAATATTAAAAGCAGGAAGATTAGAAAAGCAACTTGTATCCCAAGGAAAGCCCAAAATATATACAGCAGATAATATGAGACTAGGAACTGGAGTGATATGGAAAGATACAGTAAAAGAAAAAAAACTCATTGAACACTTCATCTAGAATACTCTGTCCTGCTAGATTTGAAGGAACAATATAGAGCTTAATGGACAGGAAACAGCTTAGGGAATCCATAGTTTGTTTCCACCAGTTGTGCAAAAAGCCTTAATCTTTTGAGGACAGGAGAAAATTCCCATCATGTGGCATTGAGTATGGCACTCACTAATGGTACATATGGTTATCCTCTATTAGATTAAGTAAATCAAAAAATATATAGCAATTAATTGGCACAAATTGACTTTCATTGATTTATTTTTGATGAATTCATTTGCTATTCCTTTAAGTTTTATTGGAACAAGTATTATAAAGTAAATTTTTCATTTTCCTGCAAGGGAGGAAGGCTAGGGGGTGGGAGGGAATCTAGGGATATTGGTGGAAGGAAGGGGACATTGGTGGTAGGATTAGTGTTCAAACACCATATGCCTCAGACTCTATTAAGAAAATCTTTGTAAATCACAGTGTCTCGATAAACATTCCTGACTAAAAAAAGATATGTCATCTTACAATTTGTGCCAGAGCCTACTGAGTTCGTTTAGGAAACAGATTTAAGAAGGTATCACACATTATTGGTTCAGAGCTATTACTGTAAATTGAAACATATATATCATCTTTGAATTTGTATTTTCTTACATTCTTAGATGTTATAACAATGCTCAGTTCAATTTTTTTCAAAAAATCCCTTATTTCCATGTTCACTGAGTTACATCAAGAATAGAAGTCTTTGTTGAATTGTATCAGCCATTCTTCTTCAGACTATAACAATAAATTCTAATTTCATGTTGGCATCATATAGTTTTCCTTAACATTTTTGTAAAAGCTAATTATTAATGTTTTCTTTGATGGAGGGACTCTTCCTTTAAATTAGCAATGTTCTACTGCTGAGAAGAAAGTAGTTCTCTGGGGAAAATTTTGCATATAAAATTAAATTGTATGCAGAAAGCTAACTGACCAGGCAAACATCTATTGAACACCCTGTTGGGAACTTATGATGGAGGAAAGGGGAATGGCAGAGAAAAAATTCTTAACCTGTTGGAACAGAAAATCTAAAACTTTCCCTCAAGGCTAATTTATTTCTGAGCAAATAGAAGAAATTAAATGGAATTAATAGCTCTGACTTGAGGGCTCATTATAACATCTTTTTCTCCAATGTAAAACGTGATACATGTAAATTCTAAGGAAGAAAGAAGAACAATTATTTTATTTTATCTTGAGATTTAAGACTCAAAATGCCAAACTTAGAGAACAGGGCTGAGTAGGAAAGAAAATTCTGAAGGACAATATGGTTACGTAGGTAATATACCATAAGAACAACAAATTGAAAATTGTTTCACTCGAGAGGAAATATATTCATTTATGAAAATTTGATGAGTCACACATCCCCATGCATAACATTATCCCATTTTCTTGTCTTTTCTTCGATTTTATTTTACATACATTCAGAGTAGTGAGGTAAAGAAGGACAAAAGAAAATTAAACAGATTTATAACACGAAAGGGTAACATTTGTAAAAGAAGAAAGGAGATATTATAAGAGAAGTAAAGAGGACAGCAAAAGCAAAATTTATGCAAAATAGAAGAGATTTAAGAATTTAGAGGAAGAGGAATGAGAAACAATGTGGAAATTTAAGGTTATTCCATGTATCCATGCATGAGATAACAGAATAAGAAAAATAATGAGATGGCATAGGGCTAGTATTGGGACTCTCTTGAGTGTTTTTGCAGAAGTAAAACTGAGACTATACTTGTGCTTCTGATTTTTGGACTGAGCTGAATTGCCTGGAAAGACTGAGTCATGTAGAATCCTTGCCCTTAGATGGGTTCCATTTGAAGAGTGAATCTCCAGGACTTTGGATTCTTGATGTGAAATTCAAGTGCACTGTGAATTAACTTATCATCTGAGTCAGTAGTGCATATAGGGTAAGAAGTCTAGACTCCTCAAACAAAGAACCAAATAAATAGTAACTAGCGAATAGTTTGTTTTAGAAAGTAAGTCAGACAAAGATTATTGAGATGTTACTGACATGAAACTGTAAATGGGGATCTGAAACAAGAGGGAATTTTTTAAATTTTAAACTCATATTTAAAAAGTATATTTAATGAATTAGAGATTATCTTTTAGTGAGACTTGTGAAACTGCCAACTGGATGCGAGTTTGAAGACAAATATTTAATGACTATCCAATTCTTTAGAAACTACACTTCTTTCTGAACTGGAAAAAGCCATTATTGTCGATCTTGCTTAGTATAGTTGAAAACTGCTGTCCTGTTCTACTGCCATGAACAGATTCATCCAGAGGGATCTGGCAGTTGCTGTGCTATGGAAGTCAACTTTACTTAGACTTTGAAACCACCGGAATTACTGGACTAGCTCCCCAAACTTGAGAAATCTACAGATAGGTCATGCCAAAAATGTGACAAGTGAGAAACTTAAAATTGTGATTTGAGCATTCCACCAAAATGATATAAGGTACATACACACACAGACACAGAAACACACACAGAAACACACACACAAAATTCAATCAATGAACATACTGCAATAAGGGTGACATAAAATTTAAACTAGAAAATCTACCATTAATGATTTTGAGAGAATGTTTTTATAAAAAATAAGTGTAGACTATCTGCCAAGGGTGATGGAACAAGGCCTGAAAAAATTTACCAGTTGGAGCAAATAGGTGGTTGAGTGTCATATGATCTGATGGATTTTTTTTCTCACTTTTTGGGTCACACCCAGCAATGTACAGGGGTTACTACTGGCTCCTGCACTCAGGAATTACCCCTGGCAGTGCCTGGGGGGCCCATATGGGATGCTGGGAGTCAGTCGTGTGCAAGGCAAACACCCTATCCGCTGTGCTATCACTCCAGCCCCAATCTGCTGGGTTTTAATCCTAAAGATCCTCATGAATTCTCACTATTGATGAAACAGACCTAGGATGAGGAGGAAAAGGAATGGATTGTAATGGCCTCCTGAAGACTCACGAGTAGTTTTGAGAAGATTTAAGGAAATGAAAGCAGGGATAAGTTATCTTACTTGAAGCCCTCTCAAGTAAGCATAAGTTAGATCCAAATCACCATCACAGACCTAAAGAGGTCTTTAGGTCTTTCTTTCTGGGGCACACATTTCTTTCCACTGCAAGTAGGTTTTGTGTGATAAAAGGAGATGTAAAAGAATATAGCATAATGAGTCTATGTTAAGAACGTCCCAATCCTGCTGGCCAAGACTACAGAACTGGACTTGCTCAGTGGGGAAGAGATTTCATGTGGGGAAGAGAAGCAGCACATCTAGAAGTAGGCTCCATTGGTATGTGCTCATTAAATGAATCACTTTTTTTAATTGCAGAATGGAGATTGAAGCAAAGGAGTAAAAATTCTCTAGGGGATGAAGAGGGATTAAATGTTAAATTTGACCAATCAGGGAATTTTCCATTTTTCTGCCTCCAATATTTGGCACTTGGGAAAATGATGAATTATGACAGACACAGTTGAACCCGGCAGTTCTTCAGTTCATTGAAACCTAAGTCTTTGATAAAAAGTAAGTAAAGGCCCTCCCGTTGTTCATCGATTTGCTCAAGCGGGCCCAGTAACGTCTCCATTGGAGATTTTGTTGTTACTGTGTTTGGCATATCGAATACATCACGGGTGGCTTGCCGGGCTCTCCGAGAGGGGTGGAGGAATTGAACTCGGGTCAGCCATGTTGGCTGCGTGCAAGGTAAACGCCCTACCGCTGTGCTATCACTCCAGCCCTTGATATGCCAAAATTAACTAGATAGGATGAGAGGCAGCAGATAAAAAGTGTACCAGGCACAAAGGCACAATTTCTTCTCATCAGTGGATATTCATGGCCTCTTTCACACTTCTTCCAATCAGAAAAAAATCTGGCAATGTAATCTTGGCTTTTACTAATTTCTCCTCTCCTGGAACTGACTGGCTTTTTTATGCAGTGAGAAGAGCCTTTCAAGCTGAGATGGAATATCTGTATCAGTCAAGATCTGTGAAGAAAGGATTTTACTTCAAAAGAGTAAAAATAGAGTAATTGGGAAAAAGGAAACTAGAGCAAGAACATGATCATAACTTGGATATACAATAGAGAACTTTGCAAAGATCAAAAATATAATAAATATAGTGAAATTGGAATAAGGTTGACTTGGAGTACTACTTTGTGACTAAAAGAGGCAGTGTGTGAAAAAATCACTTTTAAGAAATCAGTTCTACATTTGATTGCTATGTTATTATTGCTATCTTTTATGAAAGCAATAATCAACAAAAGACAAGGTCACATGAGCCCCAAGATTATTTAGGCCATGAAGTCCTATCTCATCACTATCACTATCACCCCGTTGTTCTTCAATTCACTCGAGTGGGCCTAATAACGTCTCCATTCGTCCTTGTCACATGCAAGTGTAGCCTGATGACATATTGGGGGCTCCTTCAGGGTCAGGGGAATGAGGACCATTCATTGTTACTGTTTTTTTTCTTTTTTTTTTAATGTAGGAGTACTGCTATTTATTCAACCACTGATTAGCTGATTGAATTGGGCATGAGCTCCACCAATTGTTACTGTTTTTGATATATCTAGTACGCCACGGGTAGCTTGTCAGGCTCTCCCGTGCGGGCGGGATACTCTCGGTAGCTTGCTGGGCTCTCCGTGACGGAGGGAGGCTTTTGGGGCAGCCTCTAATCACCTTTACAAGTGTTCCTAGTCAGGCACATAGGCGGGTATGATACTCTCAGTAGCCTGCTGTGTTCTCTGAGAGTGAGAACTAGAGAATATGAGGTCGCACAGCTGCATTTTCGGCCGCGCTTCTGGGAGCTTGGTTGTATAGTCTCTGGATGGCCATTGATGGGGTTACACAGCTGTCGGGGCTCTGCTTGGGGCAGAGAAGGAAACTCAAACCGCCCTCCTCCAAGGGGCCCCAGTAAGAACAGCCAGGCACGGGGGCAGGAGACTCTGCCTTGTTCTCTTCCGGGAGCTTGGTTTTAGAGTCTCTAGATGGCCATTGATGGGGTTACACGGCAGTTGGTGGGTATAACTATCTAGCTACTGGAAGGTGGGGGAGCCGGATGGAGGAGGCCCAGTCCCAAACCCAACAGGCTTGGAGATCTCAGCCCCGGGTCCCTCACACCTGGGTTCCTTTGCCGGTTCCTCGTCCAAGCGTGTGGAGAGTGGTCTCACGATGACTTTGGCTGGGTCCCGGGGGTCTTCAGCTGTCGGTGCTCTGCTCGAGGCAGAGAGGGAAACTCAACCCACCCTCCTCCAAGGGGCCCCGGTGAGGACAGCCAGGTGTAGGGGCAAGAGACTCATCTATCTCATAGTAAAGGGAAAAAATAAGGGAATGAGAATTCACTACTCAATATAGAAGTTAAATGGAAAGGGTCTTCACAGTACACATACTTGCATCCTGGATCATCTTATTCTGATTCAGAAACTGCAAAGATTAAGACTTCACGCAAAGGATCTGCCTACTTTACTACAGTCCTAATTCCTAGTGTTAAGTCTTTCAGAGACCTAACAAGATACAAGGCAGATATAAGGATTTAGAGGCCCTCCCATGCTTATCCAATTCCTGTCCTATTCAGCCAAATTTTTGTTTGTTTGTTTAATGTAGGAGTACTGCTATTTATTCATCCATTAAGCTGATTGAATTGGGCATGAACTCCATGTTACTTTTTTTTTATTCAGAATGTTAACTTTATTTTATTATTATTTTTCCCCGTTTTAATTGATTCACCATGAGATACAGTTACAAAGCTTTCATGTTTGAGATTTGGTCACACAATCATCAAACACCCATCCCTTCATCAATGCACATTTTCCACCACCAAAAGTCCTAGTATTCCCCCCGCCCCACCCCCGTTCCAACCCTTCCCTTGCCTGTGTGGTGGACAATTTCCACCATACTCTCTCTCTACTTTGGTTACATCTGATATTTCTTTTTTTTTTTTCACATATTTATTTATTTATTTATTTTGTTGTTGAATACAGTTTTATTTTTTTTTCCTTTTTTTATTAGTGAAAAACCATGAGGCACAGTTATAGGCCCACAAATTCTGCGCTTGGGTTTCAGTTATACAATGATCAAGTGCCCATCCCTCCACCAGTGCCCGTCATCCATCCCCACTGGTCCCAGCACCCCCCCCCCCCATCCCTCCTCCCCCCGTCCCATCCTGCCTCTGTGGCAGGGTATTCCCCCTTGTTCTCTCTCTCTTCTTTTGGGTACTGTGTTTTGCAAGAGAGGCATTGAGTGGCAATCATGTTTGGTCTATAGACTACTTTCAGCGTGATTCTCCCACCCTGGGAGGGTTCTCACAACACCCTTTATTTGGTGCTCTCTTCTCTATCTGAGCTTCCTTTTCACCTAGAGCCTGTGGCTGGCCTTCCATTTATGGAGCAAAATTCCTGGTACTAATCTCAGCCATTCCTGGGTGTTACTCTCCCTTTTTGTTGCTTTATGTTCCCCAGATGAATGCAATCTTTCTGTGTCTATCCCGCTCTTTCTGACTCATTTCGCTTAACATGATACTTTCCATGTAGTACCACTTGTATGTAAATTTCATAACTTCATCTTTTCTAACAGCTACATAGTACTCCATTGTGTAAATGTACCAAAGTTTCTTTAACCAGTCATCTGTTCTTGGGCACTCAGGTTTTTTCCAGATTCTGGCTATTGTAAAGAGTGCTGCAATGAACAAACAATTGCAGATGTCACTTCGACTATACCTTTTTGCCTCTCTGGGATATATTCCCAGGAGTGCTATAGCTGGGTCAAATGGCAGATCAAATTCTAATTTTTTGAGAGTCGTCCATACTGTTTTCCAAAAGGGTTGGACCAGCCGGCATTCCCACCAGCAGTGAAGGAGGGTCCCTTTCTCGCCACATCCGCGCCAGCATTGGTTGCTTTTGTTCTTGTGGATGTGGGCCAGTCTCTGTGGTGTGAAATGATATCTCATTGTGGTTTTGATCTGCATCTCTCTGATGATTAGTGATGTAGAGCATTTTCTCATGTGCCTTTTTGCCATTCGAATTTCTTCTTTGCGAAAGTTTCTGTTCATTTCCTCACCCCATTTTTTGATGGGGTTGGGTGATTTCTTCTTGTGGAGTTTAACCAGCACCTTGTATATCCTTGATATCAATCCCTTGTCGGATGTGTACTTGGTGAATATCCTTTCCCATTTTGTAGGCTGTCTTTGTATTTTGGTCAATGTTTCTTTTGAGGTGCAGAAGCTTCTTAGTTTAAGATAGTCCCATTTGTCTATCTCTGTTTTCACTTGCTTGGCCAGTGGCGTGACATCTTTGAAGATACCATTAGCTTCAATATCATGGAGAGTTTTGCCGACTTTGTCTTCAATAAACATTATGGATTCTGGTCTGATGTTGAGGTCATAAATCCATTTTGATCTTACTTTTGTGCATGGTGTTAGGCAGAGATCTGAGCCCATTTTTTTGCAAGTAGCCGTCCAATTTTGCCAGCACAGTTTATTGAAGAGGCTTTCCCTGCTCCATTTCACTTTTCTTGCCCCCTTATCAAAAATTAGATGATTATATGTTTGGGAGGAAATGTCAGTATATTCAACTCTGTTCCATTGGTATGCAGCTCTGCTTTTGTTCCAGTACCATGCTGTTTTAATTATTACTGCCTTGTAGTAGAGTTTGAAGTTAGGGAGGTTGATTCCTCCCATTTTCTTTTCCCCAAGAATTGCTTTAGCTATTCGTGGGGGCTTATTGTTCCATATAAATTTCAAGAGTGTTTGCTCCATTTCTTTGAAGAATGTCATGGGTATCCTTATAGGGATTGCATTGAATTTGTACAATGCTTTGGGAAGTATTGCCATTTTGATGATGTTGATTCTCCCCATCCATGAACAGGGGATATTTTTCCATTTCCTTGTGTCCTCTTTTATTTCCTGAAGTAGCGTTTTGTAGTTTTCTTTGTACAGGTCCCTTACTTCCTTAGTTAAGCTGATTCCTAGATACTTGATTTTCTGGGGCACAATTGTGAATGGGATTGTTTTCTTGATGTCACTTGCTTCTCTTTCACTATTTGCGTATAGGAATGCCATGGATTTTTGGGTATTGATTTTATAGCCTGCCACTTTACTATACAAGCCTATTGTTTCTAGGAGTTTCTTGGTAGAGGTTTTAGGGTTCTCTAAGTATAGTATCATGTCATCTGCGAATAGTGAGAGCTTAATTTCTTCTTTCCCTATCTGGATGCCCTTAATATCTTTTTCTTGCCTAATCGCTATTGCAAGTACTTCCAGTACTATATTGAACAGTAGTGGAGAGAGTGGGCATCCTTGTCTCGTCCCTGACCTTAGGGGGAAGGGTCTCAGTTTTTCCCCATTGAGGATGATGTTTGCTGTAGGTTTGTGGTAGATGGCTTTAACTATATTGAGGAAAGTCCCCTCTATCCCCATTTTGGCAAGGGTTTTCATCATGAATGGGTACTGGATCTTGTCAAAAGCTTTCTCTGCGTCTATTGATATGATCATATGATTTTTATCTTTTCTTTTGTTGATATGATGGATTATGTTGATTTATTTCTGAATGTTGAACCATCCTTGCATCCCTGGGATGAATCCCACTTGGTCATGATGTATGATCTTTTTGATGAGTTGTTGTAATCTATTGGCTAGTATTTTGTTGAGAATCTTCGCATCTGTGTTCATCAGGGATATTGGCCTGTAGTTTTCTTTTCTTGTGGTGTCTTTGTTTCCTTTTGGTATTAGAGAGATATGGGCTTCATAGAAGCTGTTTGGGAGAGTTTCTGTTTTTTCAATTTCCTGGAAAAGCTTGAGAAGAATTGGCAATAGGTCCTCTTTAAATGTTTGGAAAAATTCGCTAGTAAATCCGTCTGGGCCTGGGCTTTTGTTTTTGGGAAGACTTTTGATTACAGTTTCAATTTCCTTGATGTGAATAGGTCTATTCAGGTACTCTATATCTTCTTGATTCAGCTTTGGAAGATGGTAGGAATCCAGGAATTTATCCATTTCTTCTAGGTTCTCGTGTTTCGTGGCATAGAGACTTTCAAAGTAGTCTCTGATGATCTCTTGAATTTCTTTAGTTTCTGTTGTGATATCCCCATTCTTATTTCTGATTCGATTTATTAGGGTTCTCTCTCTCTGTTTCTTTGTGAGTGTTGCTAGTGGTTTATCTATCTTATTTATTTTCTCGAAGAACCAGCTCTTGGTTTCATTGATCTTTCGGATTGTTTCTTTGTTTTCCATGTCGTTGATTTCTGCTCTAAGTTTTATGATCTCTTTCCTTCTGCCTGATTTAGGCTCTTTCTGCTGATCCTTTTCTAAGGTCTTGAGCTGTGAGTTCAAATTGTTTATGTGCATCGTTTCTATCGACTTAAGATAGGCTTGCAGAGCTATAAATTTTCCCCTTAATACAGCTTTCGCTGCATCCCACAAGTTCTGGTAGTTAGTGTCTTCATTCTCTTTTGTTTCCAGATATCTTTTGATTTCATCCTTGACTTCGTTCCTGACCCACTCATTGTTCAGCATCGAGTTGTTTAATTTCCAGGTGTTTGATTTGGTTCTCCGTGTCTGTGTGTGATTCACTTCTATCCTCAGTGCATCATGGTCTGAAAAGATGGCTGATACTATTTCTATCTTCTTGATTCTGTTGAGGTATGTTTTGTGTCCTAGCACATGGTCTATTTTGGAAAATGTTCCGTGCGCGCTGGAGAAGAATGTGTATTCTTTCTTTTTGGGGTGTAAAGCCCTGTATAAGTCCATAAGCCCTTTCTCTTCTATTACTTCTTTCAAAGCCAATAATTCCTTGCTGGGTTTTGTTCGTGTTGATCTATCCAGAGGTGATAAGGTGATGTTGAAGTCTCCAAGTACTATTGTGTTGGTAGTGATGTCCTCCTTAAAATCTGTTAGCAGTTGTTTTAAATATTTAGCTGTTCCCTCATTAGGTGCGTATACATTTAAGAGTGTGATTTCTTCCTGTTGTACGTATCCCTTAATGAAGAGAAAATAGCCTTCACTGTCCCTTCTAATCTTTTTCAAGGTGAAATTAATGTTGTCGGATACTAGTACGGCCATCCCAGCTTTTTTGAGGGAGTTGTGTGCTTGCAGGATTGTTTTCCATCCTTTGACTTTGAGTCTGTGTTTGCTCTGGCTGTTGAGGTGAGTTTCTTGTAGGCAGCAGAATGTTGGGTTCTGTCTCTGTATCCATTTTGCCACTCTGTGTCTCTTAACTGGTGAATTTAGACCGTTGACATTGAGAGAGAGAATGGTTATGGGGTTTTGTGTCATGTTTCTGTGCGGGTGTGTTGTGGTTGTAGGGTTTGTCTTTTCTTATAGTAGCCCCTTTAGGCCTTGCTTTAGGTTTGGTTTTGAGTCTATGAAGTTCCTGAGCTGCTGTTTATCTATAAAATAGTGTACTGTTCCTTCGATTTTGAGGGAGAGTTTAGCCGGGTAGAGTATTCTTGGGGAAGCATTCATTTCCGTGAGTTTCTTGACTATATCTCGCCACTGCCTTCGGGCTTGTAGGGTTTCCTCTGATAGGTCTGCTGTGAATCTAAGGGATGCTCCTTTGTATGTGATTTCCTTCTTTGCTCTTGCTGCTTGCAGTATTGTGTCTCTATCGGCAGTATCGATCATTCTAAGTATGATATGTCTTGGAGTGTTTTTGTTGGGGTCTCTTTTAGCTCGCACCCTTCGGGCTCCTTGAACCTGAATGGCTGCATTGTGCAGCTCTGGGAATTTTTCAGCAATGATTTGTTTGACGGTGTTTTTTTCGTTGGGATTGTTTCCCTGAGGTTCAGGTAGTCCCATGATTCTAATATTGTTCCTCTTGGAATCATCTGCTAGGACTCTGATTCTCTGTAGAGCCATTTTGAGGTCCCTTGCCACTGTTTGTTGTTGCGTGTTGGCTTGTTGCAGCTGATCTTCCAGGTCACTGATTCTCTCTTCAGCTGCGGTCATTCTATTTTTAAGAGAAGAAACTGAGTTTCTCATTTCATCTATGGAATCTTTTAATCGTGACATTTCTGCCCTCATTTCTTCTCGTAATTTGTCGATTTTTTTCTGTGGTGTTACTGGCTGTCTCTGACTGTTTCATTGAGTTGATTGAACATCTTGATGACTTCGTACCTGAATTCTATGTCAGAAAGGTCCCTTAGGTGAGCTGTATTGACAGAATGGTCTAGATTGTTTTCGTTGTTCTCCCCTTGTGTTGGAGATTTTCTTTGTTTCTTCATGTTGCTGAGTAGGTTGGGTTACTAGATTCCTTGGGGACTAGGTTAATTAGTGTGGGAAAGCAACCTGCGGCCGCGTCTGCGTTGGCCTGCTGGAAATTAAGCCACGCCCACTTTTGAGGCCACGCCCACTTTTGAGGAGGCCACGCCTCTACAGAACCCTGGGTTTGGGATGAGATGGGCGCCGCCGTCAGGTCAGGAGTGAAGAGGGCAGGGCAGACGCTCAAAGCTGCTTCTCTTCAGGCATCTCGGGGGACACCTGGGGTCCTGCAGGGAAAGATGGAGGTCCCTGGGTCGTGAGCCGGCAGCTGTGCTGACCTGGAAGTAAGATGAGATGGGCGCCGCCGTCAGGTCAGGAGTGAAGAGGGCAGGGCAGACGCTCAAAGCTGCTTCTCTTCAGGCATCTCGGGGGACACCTGGAGTCCTGCAGGGAAAGATGGAGTTCCCAGGGTCGCGAGCCGGCAGCTACATCTGATATTTCAACACCAGTTCCACCATCACTCATACCTGCCGAAAAGGCAATGCTAGACAATTTGTTTTGCATTGCTTGTTATGGATAGAATATAATGTTCAGGAAATTCTGTGTCATTCTCTTCTGGGAGTTTTAGTTTATAGTCTCTGGAACTTTGCTGTTGATGAGATTACATGGTGCCAAGGGCAGTTTGTGGGTATGACTGCCAAGCTACTGGAAAACTGGAGACCTGGGTGGAGGAAGCCCAGTCTCGATCCAAGCGGACTTAGAGATCTCAGTCATAGGTTCCTGCATACCTGGTTTTCCTGCTGGTCTGCTCTCAAATGAGGTCCATCTGTCTTGCGTGAAGCTCGTCCCTTCTTGGGTGAGGCTCATCGAACATTTGGAGAGGGGCCTTGTGCTTGGCAGTGGTCGAGTTCTGGAGGTTTTCAGCTGCCTGGGTTCTGCTTAGGGAGGGGAGGGAGACTCAACCTGCCCTCCTCTAAAGTGCCCTGGTGAAGACAGCCTGCACTTCGTACTGGGCTCTGGAAGCTGGTAGCCGCCGGGATTTTTAGGGGACAGGCGGAGGGACGACACCTGCCCCCATCTGAGGCACCCTGGTGAAGCCAGCCTGGCTTAAAATCCAGAGGCATCTCTGCAGCGAGCTGCTCGGTTCGAAGATTCTGGTTCTTTTTTTTTTTTTTTTGGTTTTTTGTTCTTTCTTAAATTTTATTGAATCACCGTGTGACAGTTACAAGCTTTCATGTTTGGGTTACAATCGCATAATGATCAAACACCCATCCTTCCACCAGTGCACATTCCCCACCACCAATATCCCGGGTATATTCCCCCCTTTCCCTCCCTACCCCAAGGCAGTTTGTGGGTGTGACTTCCAGGACCCCATGGGGATGGGGGGGGCGGCCCATCCCCTATCCCTCGAGGCTTGGAGTTTGTCATCACTGAACCTGCGTACCTGCACTTCTCACTGGGTTCTGGAAGTTGGTGGCCACCGGGGTTTTTAGGGGACAGGCGCAGTGATGACACCTGCCTCCATCTGAGGCACCCCAGTGAAGATGGCCTGGCTTAAAGTCCGGAGGCTTCTCTGCAGCGAGCTGCTTGTTTCAGAGATTCTTTTGTATGTTTTGGGATCATGGCCCTTATTTCCATCTTTTCCAGAGAAATGAACTATTGGCATATGCCCTGCTGGGTGTGCCTGCTCACCACATTGCTCCGCGCCACCGGTCCTAACAGCATCTTTTGATCTCTTTTGAGATTTATGGGTCTCTGAAATAAGGCCAATAAATGAGCTTATATAGCTGAGCCGGAAGTGGTTTGTGGGTGTGGCTCCCACATGCCTAACTTTCGGCTGTTTAGTTTCTTGGTATACTTGGCCCCAAGTTGCTGGGGTCTGGCCAAAGGCACTGCAGCAATTTTGGGGTATCTGGAAGCCTGAAAACACCATCAGGCTGCTGATGCACTCATCCCGCAGGTACAGGTTGACCTCCAGGTGGCACCGTACCTCCACAGACAAGGTTTTTTAAAGCATCACTCAATCTCTCAACACACTGCCCTGGGGGGAGTGAGGATGGGGAACAGCCCCAAATACAACTTCATAGCCTGGGTAATCCTTCATTATTTTATAGGCTGACACATGCTTTCAAGTTCTCCTGCATGCGTGCTCTCTCAGCTCCCTTATCTCTTCTTAAAACATATTATCTAAAAATCTATTTTTATTCGCATTGTAGTTATTTACTCATTTGAAGCAACTTTTCTAACTGTCCTTATTCAAAAAATTGGTTAAAATCTTACGGGCCTTGAGCAAATTTCTGTAATTTGCTCAAGTTCCGTTGACAAATGTTTAACCTGGGATTCAATCCCAGGAAGACCTACTCCAGTAGCCATCTTTATAAAAAGCTCTGCATATGGCAAGGATGATATTTGTTGCTTTTTTGTGCTGCAAGAACAAATCTTGGGAAATCCTAATAAATGTATTTGTGAAATTTCCGTATTTCTACCCAAGATTAACAGTAAAGGAAGTTCTAGGAATGTCCCATGTGAAGAATCAAAGTGCCAGCCCTAAACTTTAAACATTCTCTCAATTACCAGTGGATAAACAATGGGTTGCATTATCATAAAATTTAATACTACAATGTAAATCATATGAGCAGCATGAATAATACTAAAATATATTATTCTGAGGGGAAATAGTGAATGATAGTTTCAATGTAAAAGCCTGACTTTGTATATGATCCTCTCTAAAGGCCTAGAGAAAGTCTAGTGTTACTGTTTAAAGAAGTTTCCTTGCAATTTTAGATTTTTAGTTCATCTTAAAATGAGGCTCTATTTATGGGAATCTTTATACAAAGCTAAGAATATTTTCAAGAGCAATTAGTTTTATGCTTGGTTCAGCCAGTGAATAACTCCTCTTCCTTATTAGTTTGTTGTTTTCTGTATATTTGTTTTGTGGGGCGACATCCAGTGTGTGCTTTGCAGTCTCGAAATCCCAATATTCAAACCATAATCTCCCACATGTAAAACATACATTCAGCCCATCGAGTTATCTTCCTGGTCCTTCTTTTAAATTAGATTTTTTAGTTTGGAGACTTGTGAAACTATGAAACTAGTATTCCAGTTTCAATTTGTAATCACCAAGCTTTTGATAATTATTTCCCAAGGAAGAGTATTATTTTTCAGCACAAAGATCTAATGAAGATGAATTCACTTTTTGTAGCCTTGTGTTAGTGAGATTTTTTTTTCCACTGTTGTAGCTGTGAATGTTACTTACTTTCAATTCCAGCTTTCCATCTTGCTATAATCAAACACACTAATCATATGCGGCCATTAAAACACATTCTGTGGTTACTGAGGGGAGAAGTTCACCACAACCAATGCTGTCACTGGCTTGGCCTTAGTACCAGGTTGTTTATTTTACTCATGGTTTTTGAGGCTATAATTTTTTCTTTTGTGGTGAGTGCTGCTTTTAAAAATATATATACTATCTTTCAGCCAACATTTTTAGCTTTTGTAGCAGAAGGATTTTTTAAATTTTCTGTTCCACAGTGTTCTCTTCAAATAAATTTTGGAAATGCTAAACTCTTAGGAAATTCAAATCATTAGCCTGTTCTAGAAGAGCAGGGTGACCCTTCTGAAACAGTATGCACCAAGCTCACTTCTGACCTGAATTTACCCCCAAGTCCTCATTACATTTGAATATTATGGAGATGATTCTCCCTATGGGTACTCAATCATTGTATAACTAAAATCCAAGCACAAAAAATTTTAAGTCTACAACTGTACCTCATGGTGTTTCACTAATAAAAATTTTTTAAAAATCATGTATTAACTTTTACTTTATTTGTGATTGCAAGGATTTTACAGCACACAGGCTTGTGTTTCTACTAGTGGATGTAACAAATCTGCAGTTTTTAAAAACAAATGCTAATAAAGCACAGACGATACTCATGTTTGAATATTATGGAAAGTATAATTTGCACTAGTAAGAAAAAATACAATTTAAAGTCTCTGAAGGATGACTTGGTGCCACGGTATCTTCATGTGGTTTTGGCCACAGCTGGTTCTCATCTATGGAACAGTCAGAGATATGAAAAGTCTTAAAATACCCTGCATGGTCTTGTTATTAGTCAAAATAGTTAAAAGCTGATGATCTAATCAGAATAGTCATCACTGAATGTTACTGAGATTCATGCTTAGAATTTATTCCATAGAAACTTAGAATTTGAAGGAAAATGGAAAAACGACAGTGCTGTAATTTTGTGAATCTAGCAGGCTGTCCCTTTGAGGTATAAATGTGCTTTGAATCTAAGAAACTAATTATAATTTAAAAATTTAGCAACTAAATTATGTCGCACCATTTACAACAGGGCATAAAAAAATCTGATAGCATAAGTATTTCTAAAGTATAAAATTAAAGAAGCATGATTCATATCTGTTAACTAGATTCAAACTCTTTATGGAGATTTATAGAGTATATAAATTATTTATAGAGTATATGCCACTGATTAGTTACAAAAATAAGTGAGAGAAAAAGCTTATCCAAAGATTAATATCAAATTATGCCTCTATCACTTTCCTATGTAAAAGGAAAATGATTTTCAGAATCCAATCCTAGGTCTGCAAAGAACTTTCCATAGAGATTATTGCTAGGGGTTCCTGTCTCCCTTCTCCACCCACATCACATACACAGCTTAAAGATTACTTGTGTACAGCTGAGCGCTCACAAATCTTTTTCAACTTCAACAACTAATACTGTTCACATGCATTAGTTAAACCTCATACTGGATCAGCTTTTATTTATTTCATTTTGAGTTACACACTGTGCTCAAGGCTTACTACTGGCTCTGCACTCAGGGATCGCTTCTTGTGGGCTTTGGGGACCATACGTGGTGCCAGGGATCAAATCCAGGTCAGACATGTGGAAAGCACAAATCCCCAAACCGCTGTACTATCACTCCAATACCTCATCTCCCTTATTTTAATATTTTCTTTACCAAGAAAAAAGCTCTAAGGAGGACAAACAATATTGGGTTCCAATGTATCCATTTCTCTCCTGTATTATGCATTCTTACTGAAATTTCTCAGGAACTTGTACAACACTAGTACAAACTTGTACAAACACTAGGTTACAAAGGGAAATACGATTAAGTCATGGTGGCAGAGATGTTAAGTGTCAAATCTCCCTGTTCTTAATAAGAACATGGCAAAATTTCATAGCCCGGCTTAGTGTATGGTGAGATGTGACCCTGTGACAAAGTCCTCTAGCTGGAAAGGCAAACGAAGTAAAGTATGTGTGGTTTTTGGCAGCCTAGTTTTCAAATCTCTCAGGAAAGCTCCTCACACTTTCCTCTTCTGATGGGTTGGGGTAAAAATGGCCACAGACACTTCAGAAGCCATGTGGTGATTGGACTTAAAACCAGTATGTACTGGATAGCATAGACTCTCTTAACCTGAATCCCAGAAAACCCATGGGAAGAAGGGCGGTGACTGCCAGTGATACCTGACACGAACAGAGTCAACTGTAATAATATATTTGTCCTAAAGATCCTGGGATTTGGGAGTCTGTACTAACATTAGTAACCTCATGAAATTCACATATTCAAAGCAAGAATTCCTATTATTGTGGAGTACCTGCTAAAGTTCCTTCAAGATTTGCCCACTTCAAAAAAAAAAAAAAGTGGACTGTTTTGCAATTCAAGGTGATTGGCTTCAAAAGTTGTGATGTTACCTACCAGGAAGCATGTATGACCATGTTTATGTAGGCTAAAATACCATAACATATGATGATCTGGGGTGGGGGAGGTTTGGGACTAGTCCCAGCTGTGCAGAGGGATCACTCCTGGTGGTACTTAGGGGACCGTAAGAGGTACCAAGGACTGAGCAGGGGTAGCCACCTGCCAAACAAGTTCCTGCTGTACTTTCTCTCTTAGCTCCACCACAGTCATCTTGTATTTTTTTTCCTGTTTATCTCATAATCTCATATTTCAGACAGATAAGCATTTTAGCCTATTCTCTGAGAGAGGTGCTTGGTAGTATGGAAGTTTGAGAAATTTTTTTCTTACTATATACCCCTCTACCACATTTCAAAAGTGAAAAATCAAATCTCCATTATTTAATTCTGTTTGAAAGGGAACTCACTGAGAAGCATCCCCTCCCGCCCTTTGTGCTTTTATCTTGGCTCTGGTAGTGGGGAAGGTGAACGGTAGACCAGAAGCAAGACCATGTTAGTCCACAGTGTTTGGATGGACCAATCAGAGGCCTCTCTTGCCATTTGCTCCAACCTTGGCCTCAACAAGCCCCAATGACAGAAAGACATTCAAGAGATGCAGAGTTCTCACACACAATGCAACTGGTCAGGCTGAGCACATGGACTTATCCTTGATTTTATGCACTTGGCAGAGTTGGTAAAAAATACAGTTTGGGTTTCATCAAGTAAAAGAAAAAATGAGAAAGAAAAAAATAAGACTGCATGGAGAACAGGCACAGAGGAAAAAATAATTTTAACAAATATTTTCATTGCTTAAGCAAATTTTTGTGAAAATACATGAAAAGCATCACAACATTTTACCTTACTTTTCACTATCATAAGATTTCGATACAAATGGAAATTTACAATAAAATAAAAACAAAATATCAAAGAATATGTACAAATTTGTGTTAAGTTGTAATTCACGCTATTCACTGCTTGAAACTCTTATATTGATTTTCAATTCCAGTTGCTATAGATGCTATCTGAGGAAGTAAAACAAATATGAAGAGAAAAATAATTAAATATATCACTAGGCTAAAGAACAAAGCCTATTAAAAATAATATAAATAACAAATTTATAATGTATCACAAAACATTTTAGTATAAAAATGGCATCTGCACAAAGAAGCTACAGTTGTTAACAAATATGATTAAACTACATTGAAATCTGACAAAGCTATGAGCCCACTTATACATCATCACAGTTCACATGAAACTTTACTGAGAATGAGAGTATCTGACAGTCACATCCTGATCTGAAGCTTTCAAAGGCCTTTTACCTGAGCCTCCTGATTCAGAAAAGCTTTCACCTAGCTTCCCCCCTCAACATGCATCAGAGCTGACTCCAGTTTGGCTTTTCAAAACAAGCTATAATCTTCTCAAGACGACCAAAACAGGACTGAGGTAACAAGATACCACTAAATAAGAAGGAAACTGTTGGCACAAAAGACTGACACGAACACTTCCCAAAACGTTATATTTGGTAGGATCAGTCAGTTACACATTTTTATAACACTAGCAGAAATAACACTTCAACACTGTGATGAAGAATATAGATAAAACACTGTTATACATTAGCAAATGAACCTTCTTCTCCGTTCTTTCTTTCACTTCATACCATTTTAAGATTTTATGCTGATAACTAAGATGTACACCCTCCTTTTTTCTACTCTGGGGGAATATTTCTCAATGGATTAACTCTTGAATGCTTTAATAATAAACTTTCCTGGAAAGACATTTTTAAATCATTTACTCCAAAGACTGTGATAACACTCAGGCTCCGTAGACATAAGTATCTTCTAAATGTTTAGCAACCACGGCTACCAAACAAAGGTTTAGGAAATACAAGTTAAAATTTGGCTTTCTCCGAGTCAAAAATCAAACAGACTGTCCAAAGCTTGTTTATTGACCACTATAGCAATTGTGAATTTTTTTTTTAATATTAGAGGTCTGAATCTAACAGAGACCATGTTTATGAGAACAGATTCTTGACCAGGCAGTACAAAGTACAGCAAGTTAAGTGAGTCCTGCGTCTCCCCAAAACCAACCTTTTTATTTCAAAGGAAGAGGAATGACTATATGTTCTGTCCATATGAGCTCTCTAGTCAAGTTGGGATGGTTTTGCAGATCTAGAACAAGAAGAATAATTAAGAAAATAGAAAAAAATAGAAAGATATTTCAAACTTTCCTTCTAAACAATGAAAAGGTACTTTACTCCTATTACTAATATATGAAGTATGGTACCCCTATTATAAAATGCAGATTTATATATTTAATTATTCAAATTAGGATTTAACATAAACACTATAAGGGAAAAAAATAACTGAAATTACAACACAGGGATGTCCAATTATTATTTAATTTTAAAATCCAGTTGTCATTGAGTTGAATTCTGGTCTAAAAACATTAGTTACAGAAAAAAATTTATAAAAAATCCCTTCAAATGTTCAGTCTAATTTTAAATTATTTTTGGCTAACAATTCCCCTTTAGTTTTATTTTACATTTGAAAATAAACTTAATGACCTTAAGTGGAAAGAAATAAAATTAGGTACTTATCAGACTATCAATAAAACTTCTACTTTTTTAAAAATGAAAAATGGTTCCTACAGTCTCAAAATTAAAAATTTTAACAGACCCTCCTAACAGGTTTCTCTCCCCTCCCTCAAATTATTTTTAATGAGAAAGAAAAGACCTTTTTCTTTTTAATTAGGTGCTATCTGGGGTACATTTGGAAATTAGCCTTACATTTTTAAAAAGCTAAAATAGCTTTTTTTTTTCCCTTCTCACTCTTCTGGTTTTCAGTAATCCAGTTGGCATGTGCACAGGCGCACACGCAAGTTGACTGGTGAGCACACACAATTTTCGTGTGGCAAGAGGTCTATCTGAACTCCTTCCATATCTCTGAATGGGAACTTCATCATTCTGAAAGCTTTGTTTTGGCTGCTTCTAAGAGGAAGCTACACAGTGACAGGAGGCAGGTCCAGCTCAAATCTGAACCAGTTCCTGCTCTCTGGGAGGCAGAACTATCAAAACTGCGGCACTTCGGGTGAGGATGCGGCAGAGACCTGCATGGTGGGAGGGGCAGGTGAAGACCAAAGTCTCTCAGTTGTTCATTTCTCTAAAATCTAAATTTTGCCAGAATAAAAACTCTTTGTGTGAGGCTTGCTATGAGTTTATTCAACTAAACTAATGTAGAGAAAGTTTCAGAACCTCATCGTATGTGAGCCTGCCTTCAGAGTAAGTTAACACAGGAAAGGGTTATCTAAACAGTCAGGAAGAAGAATGCTGCATATTTCTTTTTAAAGATGACAGAAACTTTTTGAATTTCATAAACCTGTTCTACTTATTATTCTGTCTGGACTCAAGGGGAACAGGATCAACTCTAGTCATCTTTCATAAACTTGAAATCTAATTCTATGCATTTATTCTAGGACATAAATCAGGTAAGCAGTAGATGTATGGATTTTTCAAAAAGAAACTGGGCCCCCTGGGTACTTAGGGTAGATTGAGTATTGAGAGATTTACAGGGATACAATTCTATATGAGATTAAGAAAGAAGGAAATGAAACAAAATCTTTCATTTCCAGATACTCACTTTCATTAATTCTTTCACCAAAAGCACATCACAGAAAGAAAACCAGAAATGATATTTTTCAGTTATTATTAGAGTGGCTCAAGAGCCAGAGAACCCCTTGAGATGAAAATCAAACAACACAGCATTTAAGGTTTCTTCACAAGACTCCCTTATACCAGGAAAGACTTTGTGCTTCAAAAAGAATACTGTTAAGTGAACTCTGGGGAAAAAAATCTACTACATTGTGGCAAAAAAAAAAAAAATCCTGTAAAACCTCTACTTCCTTTTGAATCTCCAAAGATTACAACATTTCATTCAAGATGCCTGGCAGTCATGGCTTCATGAACTGTGGTTCCTGATTGTCTCAAGTCTTAAGCTGGAATAAAGGCAACTGACGGCAAGTTGGCTGCTGTCTTTTGTTGGCTTTCTCTTACGAAGGAAGTCTGGTGAAAAGTGTGGGAAGCCAGTAGGCCCACAGTGGGAAGCTGGAAAACTTCAAGAAATAAAATTTAACAAGGACATTTAGAACACTGTGATGATCTCTAAGCTACAATACCCTGTCGGGCCTTCTCAATTTATATTTCTAAAATTGTGTGCCATGTACTATACTGATGTTTCTAAGAGTCTGACAAAAATTAATACTCAACCTAAGAAGAGAAGCAAGACCTCTGCTGCACTTTGAGGATGCTTGGGACATTTATTTTTGTCGCAGAGGACCTGAGTCTTGCCTCGGATTGTGCTAATGAGGGGGTTTAAATCCTCTGTCAAAGATGCTATAGTCCCAATGAAAAGAGCTTGTGCCCCACCGAAGTCCCCCCAAAGGAAGCTAACACCATGTTTGTCTATATCCTGATTGTCCTGCCCATAACATTCTCATAATGTTTATGAAGCTTAATGCCACGAGATCACATGAGTAGAGATCTTTTTTGAAGAGAAGCTTGCTCATTCAGGAAAAGGATTTGGTTTGAATAGCAGAGCAGAGGGAAGTCGAAGTATGCCTCTGGTCTGTTTCCTTGGGAATACTGCATCACACTGATGGTCCCTTACTAGCATGTGGAATTTTGCGCTTCCTCAGCATCTCTTCTGGCACCTCTGAGGCAGCTGCAGGGGGCTGCTCAGGGAGGTCTCCAGTCCCATCAGAGTCTGCCTCTTCCTGGGTCTCTCTCAAAGGCCCCTGATCCTGAGTGTCACCCTTTTCCTCATCCACACAAGAATTAGAGTTATCTTCTTCCTCTTCTTCCTCGGCTTCATCCTCATCTCCAAGGTCTTCTTTCTCTTCTTCATCATCTACAAGGCTGTCCTTGTTCTCATCTTCATTAGAATCATCTTTCTCCTCCTCTACATCCTGTTCAGCTCTATGAGCCTCCTCTGACCCCCGATTCTGTTCTGTGGAAGAAAGAGAGGGAAGCGCCTCTGAATCAACAGCATTACCTAAAAAATCAATGAAGTGCTCTTAGCTATAAAATGAAACAGTGGGGGCCCCTGGTCACATGTCAGGAATCTCCACTTTGGAGCTGCACTTTCAGAGAGCAAAGCTCTCCAGTTGGTTTTCTATACCCCCATTCCAGACTTGTATCTGTCTCTGGAGATTTGTCTATTTACAAATTTTGGAAGAACATATGGGCAAGGAAGGCAAAAGTTCTTTCAGACACTGTGTTTTGAACCTTAGAGAAGGTACTAAAATGAGAAATTATGATTAAAGGAGAAAAACTCTCCTCTAAGGTGACTGCTAAACTGATAAAAGGTTAAGTGGGCATTGTTGGCATCCATGGAATCAGCCACGTGAAAACAGAAACCTAACAACGCTTGACCTTCTCTTGAAGTCAGAACATTCTTGGACTTTCCTTATGTAAGCTAATAAAATTTCCCTTCCCCTCCTAAATATTGTTAAACTGGACTACTGTTACTTTTAAGGAATTGATGGGATACTGGAAATACATTTTCTAATTATCTACAGAAGTCTCAAGGCCTCGAAAACCTCAATAACTGAAAATAAATATAAATTTACTTTAACTCCCATAAAATTCTATTATTATAAAGTCTCATAAAAGCCTTCATGAAGCTGTTAGGAGAGATGAAGTCATGAAATTTGCTTATAAGTGGAGAGTTTCATGCTAAATGAAATGAGTCAGAAAGAGAGGGACAGACATAGAAGAACAACACTCATTTGTGGAGCATAAAATAATATAACATGAGACTGACACCCAAGGATAGTAGACACAGGGGCCAGGAAGACTGTGCTATAGCTGGAAGCCTGCCTCATGAGCTGAGGGGAGAAGGCAGCTGGAATGGAGAAGGGATCACTAAGAAAATGATGTTTGCAAGGATTGGTCGGGATGGGAGATGTGTGCTGAAAGTAGATAAAGGATATACTGGGGAGATTGGCGGTGAGGAATGTGCACTGGTGGAGGGATGGGTGTTTGAACATTGTATGATTATAACTCAAACATAAAAGCTTGTAACTGTATCTCATGGTGAGTCAATAAAATTAAATTAAAAAAAATTAAACAAAAAAGAAAATTAATAAAAGGAAAAGCAAATAAGTATTTGTGCAGGGGCCAAAGGGTAGCACTTGCTCGGCATGCACTGGATACGGGTTCAATCCCCTAAACCCCACCTGGTCCCCAGACCCTGCCAGGAGTGATCCCTGATTACAGAGCCAGGAGTAAGCCCTAAGCACTGCCAGGTGTGTACTCAAAACAAAACTGAACAAAAAAGTCTTCATGCTAAGTCTCAAAATAGGAATAAAGATATTAAATTCTATCAGAAAATGTGGCATCACAAAAGGATTGGGAGAGAGCTTTCACATGACTTAGAATACAGAAACTTTTCAAATGAGTCACTATCCTCCTTCTCAATCCAATTAAATGAAAGAAAATTTATTAACTGATTAGTAAAGGGTATACCTAAATGGGAAAGTGCAATTGCCAAATGAAATATTCTCTAATTTAGAAAAATGGGGAAAGAATTGTTTTTTCAAGTCTACTTCGAGAACATAATGGTAGTGGTTTGGTCACTTAGAAAATCAGAGCAGAAACCAACATTTTATAGGAGTACAAGAGAGTACACTATAGACCAAAAAATACTCTATTAGACTAGTTTATAATATTTTACAAGACTTACCAACACGTTCAAACAGATGCCTAGGGAACGGCACATAGAAACATTCTGATATTACCACCAAGACCTAGAGAGAAAAACGTAGTTTTACAATGAATAGATAGGGCACTTACAATCACAGAACTTCCCAATTGGGCATTGTTTCTATAACCAATCACATATAATTAATTAACAGACCCCAAAAATGCAAGGATATCATTATGGATGTCTCATTTTTTTCAGTGTGACAAAATACAGGAAAACACTATTGATTTACCAATCAGAATTTCCCATTTCCATACTAAAACAATTAGGGAAGACTATTAATTTAGAACAAAGTTAGTGTTTATAGAGAGTGCACAGAAAATAGATGCCCACAGACCCCCACTGTAGCTCAAGTCATAAAGCATCTGTGAGGCCATGTCTGCCATCTATGGCACCATATCCAAACACCACCTGCCTCCTGCATGCCAGGTTTGAGTAGAGAACTATCAGATAGACTGAACATTTTCAGAACTAGCACTGGGAGACAATCCCCAAGGAAAACAAACCCTGATAAGCTCAAAAGAACCGTGATCTGAAGTTAAATGGGGTGTAGACTCTGGCACTCTGGTGGTCAATATGCACAGCAGCACTGCATATATGAAATAATTAATACAGGTAATATTGTAAAAAAATATTTCAAAAGAGAGTGGTACTAGAAATTTCTATAAATTCAAATCGTGAGAAAATGCATCAAGAAGAGGAACTCAATTACATTTTCAAAGTGATCGATTGACTTCACTTCTCTAATTCCCGATTCCCATGAGTTACTTTCTGCTCTGTGTAAGCATCCCATTTTCTTGATATTCTCCTTGAGGAACAGATTCATCCTAATCCATGGCCCTTGCCCAGCGTGAGCCACAGTGTTAATGTTGATGTACCATGTGAATGAAATGAACAAGTTGGCTAATGCTGGAATAATGTGGAATCAGTACTGACATCTTCCTCTACAATTACACACACCACAAGAGATCCAACATAGAAAGAGGCTGCCTGTTTAGAAAAGTATACATTTCTTCTCACAGCTAGCTAATACCAGAACTTAATCTTCACATTCACAAACTGTTCAATATGAAGCAAAAGATCACTGTCTCTGTTTTCCAGTCTTTTCTGCCTGTCTAGAGTTTTGCTGTCTCTCGTCCTTTAAAAGAGTTGCTGATGGCATTATGGAATTATACTGCCAGAGCAAACTGTTGCACCAACTATGCACTTAAGGGTCTTTCCGGTAAGAGGTTTGAATGCACAGTATATATTTGATTTCTAAAAGTAAGCCCTTACTTTACCTGTTAAAAATACTTTTCAGTAAACTATTTCAACTATCACAAGGTCCAATCAAGTAACAACACATAAAACTCAAACTAGCATTCTTGTTTGATTCTCCAGCTTTAAAATTTAGGGGAGGGGAGGAATCAGAAACTTAAGTTAACTGTACAGAAAACAGTAAGTTGATCAGGAAATCATTTCTCTAACCTATTCTGCCCCTCTTTGCTGCTGCCTAAGTTAAAAGCGTAAAGACTCTGAGGGATGGGACCTTGTCGTTGGGACTGGCTTCACCTGGTCCCAGAGGCGTCTGCTTTCCACTCCCATGCCAGTTCGGGGCAAAGGTAACAGAGAGCACTAAGCCACATCTTGATACCTAATTGAAAGAAAAAATTGAGGCTGTTTTCTGTGTGGTAGTTTTTTTTTTAAAACACATATTATAACTAGATATGGATTCTGAGCAGATGGGTGTGCTTTTTTGTTATTTTATGGGAAAGTATAACAAGTAATGTATAGAAGTTAATGTATGAATTTATTACTACTTTAAAATTAATATTTTGTCAGATGAATCTTTTCCAATTTTTTTTGTTTTTTTTTAGGGTCATACACAGCTGTGCTCAGGACCTCTGGCTCTAGACTCAAAACTCTACTCCTGGAGGTGTTTGGGGAACCCCATGTAGTGCCGGGGATCGAACCCTGGTAGTGTGCATGCAAGCTAGGTGCCTTAGCCACTACATTCTGTGCAGGACCAGCAGAAATGTGAAAAACAGTCATCTTTATATTTTCACATTCCTGTTCTGTTTGGTGGCGTGTGCATACTCCCTCCCTCCTCTCCCTTTTTTTGCTTTTGGCTCACCCTTGGGTGCTCAGGTGCTCAGGGCTTACTCCTGATGGGGCTTAGGAGACTATATGCAGTTCTGGGATTCAGGAAAGAGCTGACTACGTGCAAGAAGTGCCATAACCCCTACACAATCTTTCAGTCCCTCCTCACAACTTCATATACAAAAATGATGTTCTATATCACTTATTCAATTGATTAAACTAGATTAATCAACTGCTTTATTTTGTTTTGTCTTGGTTTTATATCACACCCAGCAGTGTTCAGAGCTTACTCTGGGCTCCAGTCCCTAGAATCAACTTTTGTCTATCTTCAGTCCAAGCCATAATAACCTTTCTACATTGAATATTGGAATTACTTTTTAACATTAACTTAGGACATAAGCATGCCCAAAGCTATATTTCTTGTTAATCTCAAAGATAAAATTCTAAACATTCTTTAACAAAGTAAAATTCTAAACATACTTTAAACTGAGAAGTTTACAGCCACCTTCTAATTTTTACTCATTCTACCTTCTTCCATCATTTCACCTTAGGATCTCATTTCTTCTACTTAGAAGAAAGAACCTCACACTCATGGCTCCAAAAAAATAGTGTAGAAAAATCTCTGACTGGGCATTGGATGGGAAAAGTATATTTACACTCAATTTTTTTTAGGTAAAGCATGACATGTGAATTAGTAATAAAAACCAATGCAATAGCATAGAACCCATCCAGAGCCCAAAGAATGTTCTATCCCCATGTGTGAAGTTAACAGCAGCAGAACAACCTCAAATTTATATTTATGTTTATATCATAACATGAAAGAGTATGAGGGTCTCTATAGAGTATAGTTTTGCCCAATCATGCTATGGCTTGCTATACTTTTTACGACCACTAAAAAACTATTATAAAACTTGAGGGTAAAGTTTGAGATCATGTTAACATGTCCTTTTCATATAAATTTTTAGTAATTATCAATTATTTTTATTGTAGAGTTAGGAGCTATGTCATTAATATACAGCAAAGTCAACCTTAATATACTGTTGTCTTACAGGTTAAAGAAAATCAAATTAACTAATGTAGAAAAAGAGAAAGACAAAATATTTATATCAAAGAGGTTAACAGTAGTTTATCTTTATAGTTAAGTAAATACATGTATTATTTCTACTCTAAAGATAGCTATGAAAAAATGCAGATATGACTAGGTAATGTTTTTATGCCCAACTAAATAAAGTGATGCATATTAATGCATCTTCAGTTTTTCCCCAAAATATTGACATTTTTTTAATCCATAATATCTCACAAATGTATCTTGGGAAAAACAGCGTGTGTATAAGCAGCTGGTTCAGATTAGAGGCTCAACTAGAGGATGTAAAGAAAAAGAAAATCAGCCTGTTTACTCAAGAAACAAATTTAGCACCTCGGAGCTTTTTGGAAAGCCAGGTATGAGCCAGTCATGACTGGGAGACTGAAACCTCAAGGGAAGGAGGGCGTTCCGGGCTCGTCCTTCACGCCCTACCAAGGTCACAGGTTGCCCCCCACGAGCGGCTCTCTGGCACGGCCATGGCTCTAAAGCCACTGAAACCAATCTCATAATTATCTGACTCTCGGCAGAAATACTTCCAGGCTTAATAAGTAAAATATTAGAAATCCAAAATCACGCGTGTCATCATTTGATTCTTGTAACCAGCTATAGAAACAAATTATTTCACAATGTCTTTTCAACAGGTCTGATCTGGGGGTGTAAGCTCTACATAATAATGGTGCATCTTTTGTCCAAACAATGAATCTAATCAAAGTAGATAGAGTGTTAACTAGAATTCATCTGCCACACAGGCATTGGGAGGGTTGGGAGGGCGTATATTGGGGTTCTTCTTGGTGAAAAATAAGTACTGGTGAAGGGAAATGTGTTTGATGATCGCATGACTGAGACTTAAACCTGAAAGCTTTGTACTTTTCTCACAGTGATTCAATAAATAAATTTTTAAAAAATTACCATTTTGTTTTTATCACTACAGTGTCCTGATCAAGTAGGCACTGTGAAAAATCACAGGTGATATGGTTCTCTTGGAAAAAGCAACTGTGGATTCAGAAAGGCCTCTGTTTCTCCTTTTATCACTGTCTGCACTCTGGGGAGCACACAACTGCAGAAGTTGTCAAGGTCAGAATTAGGAGATAATTTAGTGAATTCTTTCATAACAACTCAAATTAACATTGAAAGTAATATAAAATAAGCAGTAATACTACGCTGCCTCGATTATACAGTAACACACAAAGGACATGTATGTGCTTCTTTGTTGGCTGCTTTCTACTTTGGCATGAAACCTATACAGCTTTAAGGACAGGCTGGCGTTGTCTCTTACCAGACCCATGAAAAGGCCGAAAATCAAGGTGGCTAAGACGAAAAAGACGTAAGAACACCAAGCAGGAATTCCCAGGTTCACAGTGAAATAGTTGTGAAGATGCTATAATCGGAAAGAAAAAAAAAATTGACTTATGTGAACCACAAATGTGTTCAACTCCCTTTAAGCTGTTACACCAGTCTGCAAATTATTTTTCCATATATGAGCTCCCCAGCAAAAAATCAGAGTCTAACTCTATTTTAATGTCTCAACATAGAAATTGCTCAAATATCTCCCACTGACTTCTCAATTTAAAAATGTCAATACAATTAAAAATGCATAATTAACAGGTATTCAATGACGTGACAGATTTAATTTCTTAAGTAGGAGAAGATAAAGATATAAAGTCTCAGCAAGTCTTACTTATAGCTTCAACAATTATATTAAACAGTGTCATGTGTAACTGAAATATTTAATAATATCTGTTGAAGAAGGAAAAGATACCTTAACCAAAAAAACCCTTAACTTCCTTATGCACAGAAAATACAAACAACTCTTGTAGTGGAAACATGTCATCTGTCCTTTGTTGAAGGTATACACGGTCACCCTTTTATCTTTATCCTGGGAAATTTCTTATTAAGAATAATCAAGCATTCTAAGGCTAAGGGCAGAAAATATACTTAGGGGACAAGAGCAATAGTACAGCACCTTGCATGTGGCCAACCTGGGTTCAATTCCAGGCAACCCATAGAATTCCCCAACCCCCAACAGGAGTAACTCAAGTGCAAAGCCAGGAGTAAGTCCTGAGCACTTCCAGGTGTGACTCCCCGCTTCCAAAATATACAGGTTATATAATATTTAATATGTAAATATATAGTTGGGATATTAAATGATTGTTTCATTCAAAATGTTTTCAAAAGAAGTTCTAAAATTTACTGTACAGTTCTCTGGTTTAGAAAATTCCATGTACTAAAGACAGTTTATGCTTTTCTTGACAATTCAATGCCAGTATCAGGATTAACCTCTGAAATACCCAGTGAATGAGAAGATGTGGAGAGCTAATCTAGCTTGGTGCTGATGCATGGATGCATGTCTTGAGGAACTGGGTTTATAATTAGCTGCACATTCCCATTATTCATAGAATAAATCATGCAGTTATATGCTAGAGAGTCATATGCCCTTCCTGCAAAATAAGTTAATCCTCAAGAAACTTTTAAAGTTGCTTTCTCAAATTTAATAAATCATTTGCTTTTGAATCACAGCAAAGCCAAACTTTTTTTTTAACACAGTCAAAAACATCCTCTAATTTTAATAGGTGCCACTTCAACCGCCTTATTTGAAAAGTTTATGCTTCAAATGATTTCTTTGGGCTACTTAGAGAGACCCTGCCATCTTGTGGTCTTTCATGTGATTTGTATTGAAGTTTCATTAAGCAAATTCCGTTTTTGCAACTATAAACTACAAATCTTTGTCTTCTGTCTTAAACCAACAATTGTTTTAGAGCACCAAAACTATAGTAGTATTTGAGATCTGCTGTATATTTCCAAACAATAACTAAACTGAATACAATTAAATTTTATATTTCTGTGTTTATTTTAATTACCTAGAAAAATAACAGTTCTCACTTAGGTAAGTAGTATTCCTTGTTCAATATTATATATGCTCACTACACAAAGTACTTTATTTTGTTTCCTTAACATACCCAAGAATTTTTTTGATGAGACTCCTGGACCTACTGCCTCTTATTATACTACGACAATAGATGACTGAGTTAGAGCTAACTTTGAGTTACAGTTAGGTTTAAGTAACAATGATGGCACCATTAAAAGTAGAATAAATGCACAGAATATTCTAACCAGTGATAAGACAGACTTAAGGAATAAAGCCAGGTCAAAGCATCCAAATAAGAGGTAGGTAGAGACTTCATTTCACAAGTTGGCCAGCTTCCCCTCTGGGATCTGAATGACTGAAAGGCAGACCAAACACTACTCAACTATATGTACCTATTTTGCCCAATGTTACACAGTTCTCATTCAGAGATGGAACAGCACTCAAGATAAAAAGTCCTTTAGACTGAGATTCTACTCATGCTAGAGCCTAGATCCTAAGGAGGTGTGGGGCAAGCCCTACATTTTCAGACTGGATCAGGATCCTAAAAATACCTTTCCTGGGTAGGAATAGCTCATAAAAACTTCTTCAGTGGTGCCAAGGAACGGTTCCTCTTGGATGGTTTCATCTCAACACTTGCAGTAAGATATAATCTTAGTCTCTTAAATGTTGTGGGTTGCATGTGAAGTATCTTAGAGATCTGTACTATTTCACTGTGATACGATGCTGACTGATTTTATAGGGGGAAAGTGCAAAATCATAAGAGATAAGGTGCCATTTTCCAGATCAGTTATGGGAGGGGAATGTTTTGGAGTTTTACAATACATTCTGGTGATTGTTCAGCCTAAACACTCATGACTCTTAATTTTAAGAATAAGGCATTTATTTTATTTTTTTCTGCTTTTTGGGTCACACCCAGCAATGCTCAAAGGTTACTCCTGGCTCTGCACTCAGGAATCACTCCTGGCAGAGCTTGGTGGACCATATGGGATGCAGGGAATTGAACCCAGGTCAGCTGCGTGCAAGGCAAGCGCCCTACCCGTGGTGCTATCACTCCAGCCCCGAATGAGGCATTTGTAAAACATTAAATCTTCATCACCTAGACTCTGATGCAAAGGATACTACTATAACTGAATTCTGAAGAGAGGTCACTGTCACTGTCACTGTCCTGCCATTGTTCACTGATTTGCTCAAGCGGGCCCAGTAACATTGTGAGACTTGTTACTGTGTTTGGCATATCGAATACGTTATGGGGAGCTTGCCAGACTTTGCCGTGTGGGCGAGATACTCTCGGTAGCTTGCTGGGCTCTCCAAGAGGGGCGGAGGAATCAAACCCAGCCCGGCCCGGCTGGCTGCAGGCAAGGCAAACACCCTACCCGCTATGCTATTGCTCCAGCCCCTGAAGAGAGGTGAGTTAGATAATACACTAGGATTAGTGAATAGCACAAATTAATCAACTACAATAAAATTATGGTTACGTACACTAAATTGTTAAACCTAGCTAGCAAAAGAACATGTCGTCTAACTGCCAGTGTATATGCTATTAGCTTTGGTTAACAATAAATGAATAAAAAGATAAAATGCTCCCTGTTGCCTCATAAAAGTTAAAAAAATGACATCAATATTGATATTGAGGATATGAATAAGACAAAGTTAAGAAGTACACACCAGGGGCCAGGTTCTTGGCTAAATCATTCAGCATTTAAGAAACAGCCGTCTATAATAGGGAAAGCAAATGGGTTTTGAGACAGATACACAAAGTAGAGAACAATGACTAGGCTGTCTGAGGGAGGTTAATGGCACTCAAATCACTCTGGCCAACAGTGAAAAGAGATGAAAAGACAGAAAGACTTGCAAGTCTCTCTACAAATGTGCACAGATAAACCCTAGGATTCCGAACTCCTGTGACAACTGACCTGTTAATAATGCTTCCCACACTAAGTCCTCTGCATACTTACTTCAGAGGATTGGTCCACCTTGTACTGTCCTTTAGATTCTGAACGTTTCATTAACTTGAATCACTTGATTCCAGAGAAACTTTGTATTTCTACTGCACTGTAGCACTGTAGCACTGTCCTCCCGTTGTTCGTTGATTTGCTCGAGCAGGCACCAGTAACGTCTCCATTGTGAGACTTGTTGTTACTGTGTTTGGCCTATTGAATATGCCACGGGGAGCTTGCCAGGCTCTGCCGTGCGGGTGGGATACTCGGTAGCTTACCGGGCTCTCCGAGAGGGATGGAGGAATTGAACTCGGGTCAGCCACGTGCAAGGCAAACGCCCTACCTGCTGTGCCTATCACTCCAGTCATGATTCAATTTTGTACTAAAATTATAGAACAAATTCATCTCTTGACCTTTATCATAGGTCCTAAGCTTTTCACCTTCTATTGTTCCTCACAATGACCAATCATAATTATCCTCTACATAAAGACAGTCTGAGGAAACAAGGCTCTTGATGTCTATTAAGACAGATTTCTGTCAAGCTTTAGTGTAAATACGCTAAAAAAAGAACCTCTTTTTCGCAATTCTCAGTTTTTAATTACTAATTGTCAGTCTGTGAATAAACATCTAATTTTAAGAAAACAGTAACTATAAGAAACCATAAAAAATCAAACACTAACAATCAGAGCAATTCTGTTAGATGTGGCAGAAATAAGTCCACCTATAAATAAAATTCAGCCAAAGGTTATTTGATATACTCAAGATTATATAATGTTCAATATTTGAACTTAAAATTTTTTCACTAAAATGACTTGGTGAAATAAAACAAGCTATACAACTTTTTTTTTTTCTCCAAAGGACAGAGAGTAAATATTTTCAGCTTTTAGATCAATTCTCCACAGTATGAAAGAAATCATAGATAATGGGAAAAGTAAAGTAAAGGCCCACCCGTTGATCATCGATTTGCTCGAGCGGGCCCAGCGGTGCCTAAGGTTTGCCTTAGGCGGTATAGATAATGGGTAATAATGAATATAGCTATTTTCCAATAAAACTTTATTTATAAAAATACATCAGCTCACAAGCTATAGTTTGCAGATTCCTGACATATAAAATCACTTTCCAATGTAGGTTATTTTGACAACAGAAAACAAGATGAACTGATAAATTTATCACTAACCTAAAAAAAAAGACTGATTATTTAGATTTTTGTTCAATTTATGCTTTTCTACACAGACTTTTCTTCACCAGGGAACCCATGTAAGAGTAGATCAGAGAATGGCTTAAGAAAGGTTATTCATAAATGTTTTTCTATTATTTAGAAACTACAGTCTTATTCTTTAAATAAAAAAAACTTTATCAAAGATAATTGCAGAAGATAAATTTAAGATTACTCACCCATATTTGGCCAGAGATGCTAAAAAGACCAGCCATGCCAGACATTCTAAAAAAAATAAGGAAAATAAGGGCACGGAGTAAGGTATACTGAAAACATAATCCTCAGGCTACATGTTTGCCTCTAGATTACTTTCAATACCTTGCTCTTCCTTGAATTTACTTCCATTCTTACAGGGCTTTGGGTCCCAAGGCAATTATTTAATTCATCCTGCTCATGTACACTAAAATCCCTAATTCTTTCTCTATTATAAATTCTTTCTCTCCATATATATGTTATCTGTAATATATATACTCCACAAGCACAGCAGGTAGGGCCTTTGCCTTGCACACAGCCAACCCGGGTTCGATTCCTCCACCCCTCTCAGAGAGCCTGGCAAGCTACCGAGAATATCCCACCTATACAGCAGAGCCTGGCAAGCTCCCCACGGCATATTCAATATGCCAAAAACAGTAACAAGTCTCACAATGGATACGTTACTGGTGCCCACTTGAGCAAACTGATGAATGGGAGGACAGTGCTATGTCATATATGTTAATATGTATAATTTATATATTAACATATATTATGAATTTTATATATAGTATATATAATATTAACATATGAATGTACATATACACATACACACAAAACCTCCAACCCTGGGTTGCTAAATGTCAGTGGAAAAAAAAACCTCACACAAACAACTGACTTCTCTTCCTACACAGTCATAGAATTTAGTAAACACTTTACCACATTCCACTAGAAATTTTAGACTCTGAGAAGCTAATTCTAAAATATCATGTAGTACATGTTCTCCTATCTCTGAACCTAATTTCACTATTTCTTTAACTTACCCTATCAGTGAGCAAAGACTCCTTGTATGTCACTTTGAAATTAGAAGCCAATATGTGATCTCTCTTATCTTCCTACAACCAAATCTAAGCCTGGTGTATATAGCTGCATCTGTCTTCTTTCATCACAGCTAGAGAAAGTCTATCTCCCAAGGAATCTATTTCCTTCACTTTTGTCCTGGATCTAATCCCTTGGGTCTAGCCAATAATCACTGGTTCTGTTATTTCTTCTTTTGCAGCTATAATTTCTCCCTTTCTACTGGATCATTTCCTTTGGCATAAAAATAAGTTTTACCCTTTCATCTTCTAGAAAATATCCATGGACTTAACATGGAACCCTCTATTGTTCAAGAGCTATTCCTTTACCTTAATAATAATTAAAAAGGATAAATAATTTAAAAAGGAAAAAGATAAAGAGCATACAAGGCCATACTTTTTAAAAAGCAAACATGAAAATATAAAGCTAGGAAAGGCTTTCTTAAATGAATAAATACTAATGTACTAATATGGTTATGAATCAAATATTTAATTACTAGTATACTAATAGCTAGTTAAAACATATTCAGGTAGTAAAAAAAGAAACAGCACACAGGCCGAGCAAGGCTATTTACAGTTGGGATAATCAGAAATGAATTTACAGAAAAGTATAGGATGTGTAGATATATGGTTTGGTGATAGGACACTTTCTATTATATTAATAACAATAATTTAAAAAGTTACGTTAAGGAAGCTGGAGATTTCCATCCAGTCAGAGGCTCAACTGATTGCCATTTCTTCTCTAAGATATAATTCTGCAGATCTTCAAAGATTCCTGGGCCACGGTATCGGCGGAATATCCCATCCTTTGCACTGTTATAAAAACAAGCAGGAAAAAAAATTATAGGCTATTGTATATGTATTATATACCAAAAAATGTAAGTGTTAATACGTTACAAATATGAAATTTCAAAATAGGAAGCCTTAGACATTTTATCACTGTATAGCTTGTGTTTATAAGCACAAAAAAATGTTGTTTTTGGCCATACCCAGGCATGCTCAGGGCTTACTCTTGGCTCTGTACTCTGCGATCACCCCTAGTCATGCCCAAATTACCATACGGGTGCCAAGAACTGAACCTGGATTGACTGCACACAAAGCAAATCCCTATCTGCTGTACTATCTCTCCAGGGTCTAGAGCCTTGACAGAGTTTTACTATTACTATGTTACTTTTTTATTACTTTTTTTACAATGATTTAGTCATTTCACTTAAAAAGTATGTTAGCAAGTTTTAAAAAATTATACTCTCATTTTCAAATTCACATCATGCCCTCAAAATCAACAAAACATTTCCTACTGGCATATTCCCCCTCTGTCTTCTCTCCTCTCACTTTCTTCCCAGATCTCTATTTTTAACTGTTATCTGACTCAGATATGCATTCTCATTACATATCTCCAGTCTAGGTCCCTCTTCTAAGATTTGGATCCTGATCTCAAACTGTCAGTTAAACTTCTCCAATCTGAAAATAACAAAGGAATTTCATACTTTTCCTTCTGGTTTCTAATCTTCCAAGTCCAATCTAATCTACGGCTTCTCAATAGCTTTTACTAGTTAGGAATAATGGTCATCCTAGTATCTCCCTCCCTGCAGTCAGTCAGTCACCACGCCTCAGTGATTCTGCTTTGTACCTATCTCTCGAAAGCATCCTTCCTGTCACTGATCAAGCCTCTCAGGTGACATCACCCAGGAAGATCCAACTGTACTTTCCGGCCAGGCAGAGAACAGCTACAGTTTTCAGGAGGCACAAGAGTTTTTCCTGGGCTTTCCCACATATGAAATCTCTTTCTGTTTTGAAAGGTGTTTCCCAATTTGCTTATGAATTCATATTTATCTATTAAAAATCTGGAGGCTGAAGTAATAGTACAGCAGATAGGGCCTTTGCCTTGCACTCGGTCAACCCGGGTTCAATTCCCAGCATCTCATATGGTCCCCCTAGCACTGCCAGGAGTTAATTCCTGAGTGCAAAGCCAGGAATAATCCCTGTGCCTTGCCGGGTGTGACCCAAACAGCAATAAATAAATAAATAAATAAATAAATAAAATAAAAATCAGCCTATCTTTTATATCATCACAAAAATCTTTGTCTCCCTCCTCGCCACTACTGACTGCCTGAAAGTAGGTTCCTTCTCAGAAGCACCTGTTGGAAATTAACCCTAAGTGCTTTAGGCTTCATCAGTGAATTGCCCCCGTTTCTTCCCCCAGAGAAGCTTAAACAAGTGCTCTTATGAGCACTCCGAATCCCCCAAATTTATCTTGAACCTTTCATTTATGCTTTACCTCTTACTGCTATATTCCCCAAGTCAGTCATGGTTACTTGTAAGTCAAAACTTCTGGTGATCCTGGACTTTGTATTTGAAGTAAATTGCTTTTCTATTTCCCCTTTAACTTTTCATATTTTACTATAGAGCAATGTTCTTTGCTTAAACACAGAAAGACCATTAATATTTGGGGGTTGACTGACTCAATTATATCTACTCCTGGGCATCTGTCAAAATTAGTTGACTCAGGCTTTGGTTTCTGTCGCTCCTAACACCCTATAAGAAGGGTCCCACTGTGGGTCTTAGATAGACCAGGCATCGAAATGGAAGAGTCTAGAAAGCATAAAAACACAGATACAAGCTGTTATGAATTAAAAGATGGGACCTCCATGGGGAAGGACAAGATAAACCACCTTAGGACTTAGTCCTGGATTTACCTACCTACTGTAAAAACGCTTAGCTTTGCACACCCTCAGAGCCGAGAGAACTAGTGTTGGACTCTATATCTCTGTGTTTATCCAAATAACTGCAAGTATTAATAAGAAGTAAACTTAATTGCTTAATATATACAACCGAAGGCAAAGAAAAAAGCAATACAGATGTCCCTGGAAGACAGAGAATCTCCTTGAATTAATCCCAAGAGACTTGGCTCCATCAACAGGCCTTACCTCTGTAAAGGATTAAATACACGTATGTGCAGACCTATACCTCAGATTTCTATGACTATGCTAAAAGCTCTGCATTCACAAGGGCCATTTTCATCCTTCACGCCCAATCGAGGCCATGAGTTGCCCCTCACAAGGGGCTCTCCGGCACAGCCTTGGCACATGGAACCAGAGGCACATGGAACTAATCCAGAGCTTGCGGCAGAAATGTTAATGGACTATGCATTAAGTTTCAGCACCATGCACCAACTCCCTGGGAGGGAAAGGGTGTCTGTCTCTTCCGCCCCCCCCACTCCCCCCACAGCATGGTGGCCGCTGCCTCAGAGCTTATTGGAAAGCCAGGTATGAGCCAGTGGTAATGGGGCAACTGCAGCCTCATGGGAAGGGGGGCAGAACTGGCTCATCCTTCACGCCCTACCGAGGCCACAAGTTGCCTACCCCCCCCCCCCCATGAGTGGCTCTCTGGCACAGCCATGGCACCAGACGCACAGAAACCAATCTCGTAATTATCCGGCTCTTGGCAGAAATCCCTCCAGACTTAATTAATAAAGTACCAGAAATCCAAAATCACATGGCCGTGATATGGTTTTCATAACCAGCAATAGAAAACAAATTATTTCACAATGCCTTTTCAGCAGTTCTGATGTTCGGGGGGTGGGGAGAATTCCAAACAACAATGATGCATCTTTTGTCAAAATAATGAATGCATTCAAAGTTGAGAGAAAGCTAAGTAGAAATCATCTGCCTCACAGGCATCGGGAGGGATGGGAGGGGGGTATATTTGGGTTCTTGGTGGTGAAAAATAATTACTGGTAAGGGGAGGGGTGTTTGATTATTGTATGACCAAGACTTAAACCTGAAAGCTTTGTAACTTTTCTCATGGTGATTCAATAAATAAAAAAAATTAAAAAATAAATGGGCCATTTCACCATCATTTCGTGAGTCCCTGTTTTTTTGTGCCTCTGCTGGGAAAACCTGGCACCCCAGAACCTGAGCACATTGGCATCCTTCCCTTTAAATAGAATCTTTTAAGAAAAATCAGTTTTTCTTTCAAATGTTAAGATGAACGAGTGGTGACAGTGGAAAACATCAGTGTCTTGGTAAAGGGGCCAAGAGACAGTACAGTAGGAGGGGCACTTGCCTTGGATATACACGGCCATCCCTGCCACCCCCTCCTGAGCCCCACTAGGAATAATCCTTGAGTGCTGAACAGGGAGTAAGCCCTGAACACTGCGAGGTGTGGTTCCAAAACAAATAGAAAACAAACAAAAAAGCATTCTGTGAAACATATACTAATTTATAGTGCTTGATAGGTCAGAAAATTTTTTATACTTACTGAAAAAATGCTGGGAGAGTGGTGACAAAGAAGCGGCCACTCAAACCTAATTGAAGAACAACAAAGACACAAAAGAAACAGAGATTAACCAAGCACCCAGCTTAAATTCTTTCTATGAAGTCTCCCAACTGTTTTTATGACCACATATATAGGAATCATTACCAAAGAATAACATTTACTATTTTACTTAAATGAATTTTATTTTTAATCATTTTTATATATGTGACATTTTCCACTTACTGACACAGAACACTTACGTACTTCAGTGTGTTACACTGGAATTTTCTAGCTTTTCTGTCACTTAGAGTTAGTTGAACAATAGCTGAGTGAATATCATTTAAAGTCATGTAACACTGAATAAATACATTAACTATTTACTAACTTGTGACCTTAGAGAAATTACATAAATTTATCAACAAAATGGGTATATTAAAACCTAGCTGAATTATTCTCAAGTTAAATAAAGATTAGTATATTATATGTTGAGCACACAGTAAAAGATATACTAAATTGTGGGTAATGTTATATCAAGTATAGGCTTCGAAATAAGATAGGAAATAGAGTTAAAATTTGCATATTTACATTCATCTGGGGAACATAAAGTAACAAAATAGGAGACTAACATCCGAGATTAGTACCAGGAATTTTGCTCCATGGCTTGGAGGCCAGCCACACATGCTAGGGGAAAAGGGAGCTCAGATAGAGAAGGGAACACCAAATAAAGGGTGTTGGGAGGATCCTCCCAGGATGGGAGAAGCATGCTGAAAGTAGACTACAGACCAAACATGATTGCCACTCAATGCCTCTTTTGCAAATCACAACACCCAAATGGAGAGAGAAAACAGAGGGGAATGCCTTGCCACGGAGGTAGGATGCAAGGTGGGGGGCGGGGGGGGGAAGGGATACTGGGCTCCGTGGTGGTGGGAAATGGGCACTGGTGGAGGGATGGGAATTTGACCATTGTATAATTGAAACCCAAGTACAAAATCTGTAAGTCTGTAACTGTACCTCATGGTATCTCACTAATAAAAATTTTTTAAAAAAATCAAAGTTCAAAAAAAATTGCATATTTATACTTTTTATAAGTTCTTCAAGGAATACGACATACATTAGCTGTCTTGCAAACCTTTACTGAACACTAACTACATATAAAATACTGTCCTGGGAACATGAGAAAACAGATAAATTTTGAAAACCCTACTCAACAAATATTTACAAAGAACTTTTTCCTCCCCTAGGAGATAACTGTTCCACACATGGATAAGCAGACAACAAAAGACAGCTTTTACTTTCACACAACTTACAATCTAGAGGTAGAAGGAAACAATGTAGTCCAATAATTATAATCACAATTATAAATAGTGACAGATAACATCAAAGGAGCAAACCACAAAAACCTGAATGGGACTAGTTATAAAGAACTAATGACTGCTCTTAAATGCTAAATAAACATTTATGTCTTTGTTTAAACACCCTTAAATATCATGGGTAAGTGACCTGAAGAAGGAAAGTTACAATATCCCTTCTTACATCAGGGTGACAGCATAAGGGTGAGTGTACATGCTCTGCAAACGGTGCCCAGGGTCAGTCCTGAAACCACATGTTCCTGATCACTAGCCAATCCCTGAACACTGCCACGTTTTGTTGTTGGTTGCAACAACAAAAATTGAAAAATAAAGCATCCTGGCTATCCTAGAAAATTGACATATTTAATGTATCTTTATTTACTGTAAGTAACATTAAATTTAATGTAAATCACAAATTTAATTTATATCTCATCAGTTTGCTTTTCCCACTAAGGGGAATATCTGTACAAAATAAAATACTGATTGTAGTAATCTGTCTTACATTTTAATTTTATATCTCTACGGCTACCTGCAATTTGAGATATTAAATCTTCACTTTTAATGGCATGGGAGATGTGTTTATAACCACTTTATAAACCAAAATTTATTCAGCAGAACAACTTACTAAGGATGAGCCTTCTTCTCAAAGCTTTGTATATTGTTTCCCGTATCAAACATAAAATTTCCCTACGACACTTAAGCGAAAGCATACTGAAGATAGTAAGAGTTTATGTTACAAAACAAACAAATAAGCAAAAAAAAAAACCACATTTAGTAGGTTCATTTATCATCATACATTAAAAAACTAAATAAAGATTATTCTGAGAGTAGAAAGACATTAGTGTCTTGAGAAGTCAAGAGAGGATTGTTGCAAACACCTCTGAATGGACACTTTCAACCTGAGCATTGTTTGAAATATCATGCTACCAGACAAGAATATCTTCTGAAATATTTAAATTAACAAAGGAAAATTATTGGTAACCCTAAATGTTTAAAAATCATTATACACATTTAACTGCTAGAGCGGTAGCACAGTGGGTAGGGCGTTTGCCTTGCACGCGGCAAACCGGATGACCCAGGTTCAATTCCTCCATCCCTTTAGGAGAGCCCAGCAAGCTGCCGAGAGTATCTAGCCCACACGGCAAAGCCTGGCAAACTACCCATGATATATTCGATATGCCAAACACAGTAACAAGTCTCATAATGGAGATGTTACTGGGCCCACTCGAGCAAATCAATGAATGGGAGGATAGTGCATACAGTGCTATCATTGGCCCTAGCAAAAAAAAAAAAGTGAATCTATAAATCAAAAGAACATTATTTTACTAATTATTTTACACAAACATTATTTTACTAATTTTCAACCTATAATGGTTAAGCTCCCTAAGTTCCAATTTTCTTGTATCATTGTTTTTAATCTTAAAATATAGTTTTTAAGATTAAATATTTGACATCAGAGGCAATTCATCTCAAATGTCACTTCTAAGAAACTGAAATATTTCATAAAGCTCTATGTCTCAAGTTATTTCTCCAAAACATCTCATCCATAATACTGATGCCATGGAGAGACATCAGTTTTATGTTTGATACTGATATTGATGACATTTCAATCTTATAAATTTGGTTGTTTTTCAGTACTTTCTACTGCTACTTTCTTGGTGATAATAACTAACATTCAATAAGCATTTACTTTAGTTTGTAATTGTGCTAAGCACTAAGGTGTTGTCTCCTTATGACAACACCTTTATTATCTGCATATCTCTGTATATCTTAGCAAACTGAGAGAGAGTTTCAACTTTGACTACCTGAAAAGTAGATGACCAACACATTTAAGGTTGTGACATCAGGGATTTGTATACCTTTTATTCTTTTTCTTTTCTTTTTAAATCTTTTTGATTTGGGGCCACATTCAGATGTACTCAAGGTTTACTCCTGGCTCTGTGCCCAGAGATCACTCTCAGTGGTGCTTGAGGGGTGGTGTTACATGGCTGGCCACATTCAAGACAAGCACCCTGCTCACTGTACTACCTCTACAGCCCTGAAAACAAGAAAAGATTTTTAAAAATTATGAAGCTATGAGAGCAGCTTATTTCAAAATTTGAAGAATGGTTCACTGCAACAAGCTTCCTAGAAGTGTAGTAGAAACATATCGTGTGATCGTGTGTGTGTGCGTGTGTGTGTGTGTGTGTGTGTGTGTGTGTGTGTGTGTGTGTGTGTTTTAGGGGCACATCTGGCAGTATTCAGGTTTTACTCCTGGCTCTGTGATCAGGGCTGACTCCTGGAGGTGCTCAGCTGACCATAATAATGCCAGGGATTGAAACTAGGTCAGTCATGTGCAAGGAAGGAGCCCTTAACCCCTATACGATCTTCCCTGTATTATATTTTCTACCCTGCACTCTCTCCAAATTTCTACATGTCCTGTTACTCGAAGAACAATTTATACTTTTAAGTGAAGATTTAAAATTGTACAGGGGCTAGAGCATTAGTACAGCGAGTAAGGTGCTTGACTTTCATGCATATGCCCAAACCAGATTCAAGCTGTGGCATCCAATCTGGACTTCAATCCTTGAGAACTGCCAGGAGTGATTTTTGAATGCAGAGCCAGGAGTAACCTCTGAGCCTCACTGGGTGTGGCTACCCCAAAAGAATATAATGCAATATCAAAAGGGGAAAATAAAAATTTTAATTAGCAAGTTGACAAAAAACATATCCAAATACACATGTTAAAATCAAATGGAAAATTATGATAGGAAACTAACTATACTTTGAGAAAGAATGACATATTGGATATTATTTTTAATTAATACTAAGTAAATTGGACTAGATATTAACTTGTTCTACAAGTTACTAGTTGCATTACCTTGAGTGTATTACTTAACCTTGCTAACACTCAGTTTGCTGAGATATACAGAGATATGCAGATAATAAAGGTGTTATCATAAAGCTAAAATATATAAGTGCTTAGCACAATTACAAACTAAATGCTTATTGAATGTTAGTTATTATCACCAAGAAAGTAGCAGTAGAAAGTACTGAATCATTTCTGCCCAGAGGGGAAAGGGTGTTGCTCCCTTCCGCCCTCCTCCCTCTGGAAAGAAAGATGGCGGCCACATGGGGGCCTTGTGGACAGCAGATATGAGCCGGGGGTGTGGGGGCGACTAAAACCTCATGGGAAGAGGGGCGTTCTGGTCCGTCCTTCACGCCCTACCGAGGTCACCAGTTGCCCCCCGCGAGCGGCTCTCCAGCACGGCCACGGCCCCAGAAGCACAAGGACTTAATGCAGAACCCAGCAGCTTGGAGCAGAAAAGTGAACGGACTCTGCATTGATCCAGGCCATCAAGTCTGCCGGAGGGGAAAGGGTGTTGCCCCATTCGCCCTCTCCTCTTTGGAAAGAAAGATGGCGGCCACATGGGAGCCTTGTGGACAGCAGGTATGAGCCGGGAGTGTGGGGGCGACTAAAACCTCATGGGAAGGGGGGCGTTTCGGTCCGCCCTTCACGCCCTACCGAGGCCACCGGTTGCCCCCCGCGAGCGGCTCTCCAGCACGGCCAGGACTCCAGAACACAGAAACCAATTTCTTAACTATCTGACTTTCAGTAGAAATACTTCCAGGGTCAATAGGTAAAAGAGCAGAAATCCAAAACCAACATTTAATTCTTGAACCCAGCCGTAGAAAGCAAATCACTTCACAATGCTTTTTCAGCATGTCTGATTTGGGGGGGGGGGGGGTAAACTCTAAATAATAGTGGTGAATCTTTTATTGAAACAATGAATCTAATCAAAGCAGATAGAGTGTTAACTAGAATTCATCTGCTTCACAGGGACGGGGAGGGGTGGGGGGTGGGGCTTTATTGGGGTTTTTCATGGTAAAAAATAAGTATTGGTAAAGGGAAATGTGTTTGATATTTGCATGACTGAGACATAAACCTGAAAGCTTTGTAACCTTTCCCACAGTGATTCAATAAATAAATTAAAAAAAAAAAAATAAAAAAATAAAACGTTAAACTCCAAAAAAAAAAAAAAAAAAAATAGAAAGTACTGAAAAACAACCAAATTTATAAGATTGAAATGTCATCAATATATAACTCAACACAATAAAAATTACCATTGTCATTGTCACTGTCCCCCCTTTGTTCATGGATTTTGCTCGAGCGGGTCCAGTAACGTCTCCATTGTGACAATAGTTACCGTGTTTGGCATATCAAATACGTCACGGGTAGCTTGCTAGGCTTTGCTGTGCGGGCAAGATACTCTCAGTAGCTTGCAGGGCTCTCCGAGAGGGGCGGAGGAATCAAGCCTGGGTGGGCCAGGTTGGCCACGTGCAAGTCAAACGCCCTATCCACTGTGCTATCACTCCAGCCCATTACAAAATTAAAATATTAGCAACACTGGAATAGAGTGCACTAAGTTGATTTCTGTAATAATTCAGTGATTTTTAAATGCAAGGCTTAATTGTGGTTATAGAAAAATCTAAATTATCTCTAATCTTGTGAAATAGCTATCACGAAGGTGTGTTCTCTGAACAGGTGATGCTTTTCTGTCCTTGACAACTAATTTTTGAGAACAGAAGGTTCGAGTACATACTCATTAAAAGTAATTTTCCAAATTGAACTTAACTGAACATCTCTCTGGACTATGCAGTGTAACCTAATGTAAGGCCTAACCTTTGTGGTGACTCCCACATCTCTTGCTACAAAGGTGCAAAGTGATTATAGTGCCCAGCATTTATATTTCTATTTTCGATTAAAATATCTTGCAAATCTATTAGATATACAATAGAGAATTATAGGCATAAATTAAGAATATGCATGAGCACTTCGTAATGTTTTTCTCTTTTTAAATTTCACTTGCATGGAAAAAAAAAATAAAATGACTCTGTATTATCATTGTAGTGGCAAAGTAGCCCTGCTAAGTTACTGTACTATAGGAGATCTGTGGCAAAATATAAATCTATACACAGAAATAGTCATTAAAATATAATCAATGTATCTATTTTGATTGTTTCCACTGATCACTCAAGATGATAGACTTTGTGAAAATGAAACAAAGACTGAAATAGTTCCTTAGAATAGAAACAAAACTGCTCCAGGGACTTGAGAGAGAATTACTGCTCTATAAGACACTACAAAATACACCAGAGGTTTGAGAGTAAATTAGTACTATGTAAGACACTCCTCTCTAGAGGTCATTGTTTGGGGGGTACAGAATCATTCTGGTGGTACTCAAGGCTTATTTGTATTTCTGTGCTCAGGGTCACTTCTGGTGGTGCCCAGGGAACTAACTTTACACACTGCCAGGATAAGAAACGGGGGTATGCTCCGTGAAAGCAAGCACCTTACCTCCTATACTACCTGTCCACACCATCGTTTTCTTTTCATCGTTCCTGTTTCTAAGTCACACCAGTGGTGCTCAGGACTCCTGGCTCAGCACTGGGATAACTCCTGGTGGGACTTAGGAAGATGGAATCAAGGTCAGCTGCTTGTAAGGCACCCTGTGTACTGTCTCTCCAGAGACATTATCTCTCTTTTTTGGGAGGAGGAGGGAGGGCGCATACACAGCAGTTCTCAGAGCTCACTCCTGGCGGGACTCAAGAAGCACACGTGGTGCCAAGGACCAAGCCTCGATCGGTCGTGTGCAAGGTGCCATGCCCTCTGGACTAGTATCTCCAGACCCAGAAGTTCTCTCTTTTAATTTGGCTTCTAGAACCCCCAATTTTTCATCTCTCTAGTATCACAGAAGCCTTATTCTTTCCTCTCTGCTAGAACAATTTCAGAAAAATTTCTGACATTGAAGCTCCCTGGTTCACAGTCCTCAAAATTCTTCTCTGCCACATAATCCTTAGGTAATCAAAATTTATCCCGTTTCTAATACTGCTGCATCGGCAGGTGCACAATTCAAGCTCATTTCTATTTGATTCTATTAAGTATCTCAAACTTAGAACTTGCACCAAATCTATTCTGCCTCCATCTTCTCCCTTCTTTTGCTTTCCACCAAATACTATAAGAAATTAATCAAGAAGCTCTTTTCATATAAACCAACCAAAAGTGATATATCGAATCAAACCACTTACTATTGCTGCTACGAGTTCAAGCTATCACTTTTATCACCTTGGACTACAACACTTAACTTCTTAATTTCTATTTCTTTCCACTTATGAACTCCTATTCTACAATTTATTTCACAGAGCAATGAAAAAAATGAATTTAAAATATACTGTATCTAAGCAACCCCATGCCAACACATTCTTTCCTCTCGGACTTCACACAGCATTGAAACTTCTTGCTAATTAAGCAACAAGACTTTTAATAGATGCCGTTCATTTTTTTAAATCCAACTCCACAAATCTATAGCAGCATTTCTCAACCAGAGGCCATATGACTACCTGTGGGATTCCAGGACAGTCCAAGGGGTGACAGGAGAAAATCACATAAATGGGGGGCCATGGGCTGGAGCAATAGCACAGCGGGTAGGGCGTTTGCCTTGCACGCAGCCAACATGGCCGACCCGAGTTCGATTCCTCCGCCCCTCTCGGAGAGCCCAGCAAGCTACCGAGAGTATTCGATATGCCAGACACAGTAACAACAAAGTCTCCAATGGAGACGTTACTGGGCCCGCTCGAGCACAATGATGATCAACGGGAGGGCCTTTACTTTTACCTTTTATGGTACTCCATGGTACTAGAGTAAAGGGCCAACCATTAAGACTGGTGACACAAGAAGAGAAAGTTTGAGGAGGGTGACATTCAGAAAGGCAGAAAAACACTCAACTGGCAACTCCCTTGATCATCATAATTGCTCCACAAACAGCCAAGTGCAGCCCCACTTCCACCTGCTGTTTGCTATGCCAAGAATTTTCCTAACCTAAAACATACTGAAATCTACTTCTTGATCTGTCACGATCTCTGATCAAAGAGACTCTTCCCTGAATACCCTGATTAAAATAATGGCTACTACATTTGTATTCTACTTTCTTCATAGCTCTAGCTACCAGATGATATTATTTTTCCATTTTGCATAGTTACTGTTTATCTCCTTTGCTACAATGCAAATTCACTGGGGAACAAGTTCTTTGTTTTTTCTCTAGGCATGTAATTTTCTTACCATCTGTATCAATAGCACTGGAACAGAACCTTGCACATGATAGAAATTAAAAAAATTTTCTGAGTCAACACTTTTTTCTAAACCTTATAAAATATTATTTTAAAGTCTTAGGTTCATGATTTAAAGTAAATAGCATAATCTTCAAATGAAATATTCTCTAGGTAATTCAAATAACCATGTGTGCACAAGACTTAGGGCTGGAGCAATAGCACAGCGGGTAGGGCGTTCGCCTTACAAGCGGCCAACATGGCCGACCCGAGTTTGATTCCTCCGCCCCTCTCGGAGAGCCCGGCAAGCTACCGAGAGTATTCAATATGCCAGACACAGTAACAACAAAGTCTCCATTGGAGACGTTACTGGGCCCGCTCGAGCAAATCGACGATCAACGGGAGGGCCTTTACTTTACTTTACTTTTATATATATTTATTTTATTTATTTCATTAGCTTTTGAGTCTTAGCAAAAATTGAATTTTTAGCATTTCCTAAGAATTCTAGCACTCTATTTTAAATTTTTGTTCTAAGAGGTAAAGCAACCTCTTAGAACCCTTTTCATTTTTGTTAATTAGATACCAAATAAGACTACTTTGCCTCTTTGATAAATAAATTAGATGTAATGTATAGTTTTTGAAAATAAATATTATGAATCAATGACCAATTTTTAATAATTCATAATAGATTTATTATACTTCATTTACAAAATAGCATGCAATTTACTAACAATGTAAAAGTAGATATGAATCTACATCTTAAACTAGAAAGACAATACTCAGACTTTAGATATGTAAATCCAACACAAAGGCAGTTCTTTTTGTGTAAATCATGAGACAAATTCTGGGCAAGTATGCCAAATCACTCAAGTATAAAAACTGGCCAGTCTGCATGTCTGAGGCACTCATCATAAAGTGTGTGTGGTACTCACTAATTAACAAAGCTTACACCTAATTTCATTGAACTCAAACTTCATACTAAAAGATGAAAACAAGTTTACAGTAAAAATGAAGTAACACTGATTTGACCTTCAAATAAAACAAGTTATTACAATAGACAAAAATAATGAACTACTAATTATAATTTCCCAGCTCCTAGGAGCACATGAGTAAATATGGCTTTGATTCAAATGCTCAAGGCTCTTTTTATTTTTATCTCTCCATGGGTTTGTCAATGTATTGATCTTAAAATATACCATCCATATTTTTTTGTCCATGTAACTGGTAATTCATTACTTTTTTTTTAAACTCTCTATGTTTATTATAAATTTACCTTCTACTTTCTTTTTACAGGAATGGAATAGTTAAAAATTAAATGTAGATGGAAAAAAATGACTGTTTGATGGGAAAAAAATCAAACAGGCTGGATTAATAAAAACCTAATAATGTTCATATTAATATACAAAACTATTCCTAAACTACAAATACAAATTTACCATGTATATCTGTTCAGAATTTAAAAATCTATTAGTCTCTCCTTTGAAAAACTGTCACTAACAGCTACAACACAGAGAAAATGACAGCAGTATAAATCATTCTGGAAACTACAAAGAAACATTTGGTATAGGCAAAATTCTCATGGATCTTAAAATGACAGCACACAAAAAATACTAATATACAAAAATAATAATAATACATCTTTATGTATAGGGTATTTACTGCCATCACTGTTCACTACTCATACTAAACACCACAAACAGTAATAGCATGTTATCTCTGATAGGTTATGATATAACGTCACAGAATCATCTATGAAATGCCCTTGCTAGAACCTAAAATCATGCCTCTAAACTGAATTTTGTATATTTATAGAAAATGCAGAATAAGAAAACACCTAGACCAATCCCTGGACTATTATTTACTAACATCAGTGTCAGGAAAAAATTGAGTGAGAAGGACTAAATTAATGATGTAAAAGCCAAATGCACTTGTTAAACCCTTGTTAAACCCTAACTCTAACATTATTTAAATATGTGAAAAATAAAGCAAAGTTAATATATGACTAATATTTAAAATTTAAGCATGAAAAAGCACTTATATATATATGTGTGTCTACACATACACACACAAACACACACACACACACATATATATATAGGAACGTGGCTCAGTGATAAAGCACAGGTCTTATATGTGAAGCCCTGGATTCAATCTCTAGCACATAAAAACAAAACAAGAAGTATATATATGTATATCTATAAGATATACACATATATCTGTATATATATGTGATGATACATATATCAACCAAGATATATAAAAATATTTGCTGATACCAGGTGATTTGGTATGCTTATAAGTGATAACTGTCCTATCAGTTGCCATTTCTATATGTTTAAAATACTCAAAATAAAAATCAATTCACTTCTGCAACTAATATTCAACATTAACGGTACCTGGTTCTTGAATGACATCTACCTTCCCAACACTAATCTGAAGTTGTTCACCATTCTTTGCAAATGTCTCCCATTCTGAATCAGTCTGTTGGCAGGACGGACACCAAGGAGCATAACTGTAAATGAAAAATAGCTAATGAATATAATCGGATGAAAAAATTCTATAAAATACAGTATTTAAATCAAAAAATAAATTTCTAACTAAAGGGAAACAAAAGTAAGCTTCCCTCCAATTCATTTACTGTAAACAGAAGCACATTTTCCCTCTAAAATTAACAAACATCACCTCCCTGAGAAATACATTAGCAAAGTTTGAGACATTTTCAAGAATCAATGTCATACATTAAAACATTTCATTTCAATAGGGTTAACTCTCATTTTGTAAATTTCAAGAGAGCATTTGATTTGAGGGTGAAGAGTTTTACATGCTCTACAAAAAGAGGACAATTTTCACAAGGGTATCCCTAAACTAGACAAACCAATTTCAGATTCCATGAGCAGAGCCTAGCTCCTCTGAGCTGGTTCACCTAGAATGTCAGTCATTTTTCAGTTCTGTGGTAATACTGAACCATTCTGAGAAGCAAAGTAAAAGCCATTAGCTAAAACCTCTCTACCTAGCTTCTGCACATCAAAGGAAATGATGACAAAGATACAAAGAGAGCCCAGAGAATGAAAGAAATTATTTACCCAACACTCATCTGATAAAGGGTTAATATCAAAGATATATAAGGCACATCTAGAACTTTACATGAAAAAAAAAAAAGAAAATCCAACCCCATCAAAAAATAGGGAAAAGAGATGAGCAGAAATTTACTCAAAGAAGAAATACAATGAGCCAAAAGGCACATGAAAACATGCTTTGCATCACTAATCATCAGAGAGATCCAAAAAAAAAAAAAAACTACAACAACAAGATACCATCTCATACCACAGAGAGTGACACACATCAAAAAGAACAGGTACAACCAGTGCTTCAGTGGATACAGAGAGAAAGCGACTCTCATTCACTGATGGTGGTAATGTCAACTGGTCCGGTCCTTCTGAAAAACACGATCATCCCTAAAAAAATCTAGGACCTCAGCTTCCATTTGACCAAGCAAACCCACTTTTTGGAATATACCTCAAGGGCCTAAAACAGAATAGAGAAAGACATCTGCATGCTGTGTTCCTTGGAGCACTATATCCACAATAGCCAAAATATGGGAAAAAACCCAGTGTTCAAAAACAGTTAACTGTATATGTCATTTGCTGCAACATGGAGGGACCTAGAGAGAGTATCGTGCTGCGTGAAGTTATTCGGAGGGAGAGAGGAAAATGATCTTTCCCATATGCAGGACATAAGGAAATATAATGGCAGAAAAACAAATGCCAAAGACAATGGAAACAAAGAATGTGAGAGACTCCTGGGAATATATCCCAGCAAAGCAAAAAAGTATAGTCGAAGTGACATCTGCACTTGTTTGTTCATTGCAGCACAAATTCTTTACAATAGCCAGAATCTGGAAAAAACCTGAGTGCCTGAGAAAAGATCACTGGTTAAAGAAACTTTGGTACATTTACACAATGGAGTACTATGTAGCTGTTAGAAAAGATGAAGTCTCTGGGGAATATAAAGAAACAAAATATGAGATTAATATCCAAGAATAGCTGAGATCAACACCAGGAGGATTACTCCATAGCTTAGAGGTCAGCCAGGCATTCTAGGGGAAAGGGCAGCTCAGATAGAGAAGGGAGCACCAAATAAAGGGTGTTTGGAGGATCCTCCCAGGAGGGGAGATGCATGTTGAAAGTAGACTATGAACTGAACATGTTTGCCACTCAAAGCCTCTTTTGCAGACCTCAACACCCAAAAGGAGAGAGAGAACACAGGGAATTGCCCTGCCACAGAGGCAGGGTGAGATGGGAGGGATAGGGGTGGGAGGGATATTATCCATGGTGGTGGAAAATGGGCACTGGTGGAGGGATGGGTATTTGATCATTGTATAATTGAAACCCAAGCACAAAAAATTGTAAATCTACAACTGTACCTCATGGTGTTTCACTAATAAAAATAAATAAATAAATAAAAAGAATGTGAAATAGTATTCAGTAGGTAACATGCCACTTGCGGAGATAGGAGAGGGAGGACGCAACCTGATGGTGCAGGGAAGCATTCGCCTGGGAGGAGCAGGAGGTACTGAAAGGTGGAAGCATTAAGCATGAAGCCCTATCAGTAACAACACTGGAAGCCACAGTGCAAAATCTCAGACACATAAAAGAACTCGTAGAAGAGACTGGCAGGAGGGAGGCAAATGGGGTGAGGGAGGGGGGCACTGGTGGAGGGAAACGGACACTGGGTAAGGGATAGGTGTAGTGCAATTGCATGCCTGAAACCTAATCATGAAGAACTTGATTGTCACAGTGACTAAAAGAGTCAACTATTTAAAAAATAAATAAAAATAAATAAAAACAGCTTCACCTGACACTTTCTTAAGCACAAAAGCTAGAAATACAACGTTTCACATTTTCCCCTCATTAGATAAACAGGAACAAGCAGCATGCTACAGCTGCTTGTACGGAATGGTGCCTCCTCTTCTCCTGTGGGAGGGCACAAGGCAGACACGAACACAGGGAAGTACCAGAGTGATAATAATCCAAATGGGAAACAGCCGAGCCGAGAGGGTAGAACAGGTGCTATGGAGACACTCTGGAGACAGGGACCTCAGAAGGGCCCACAGACAAAGAGGCATCTAAAACTAGTGCTGGCTTGCACACAGCAGGCCAGGGCTCAGTCCCCAGCATCCTATATGAATGATCCCCTAAGCCCTGCCAGGAGGGACCCCTGAGCTCAGAGCCAGAAGTAAACCCTGAGCACTGTCAGTTGTGCTGAAAAACCAAAAACCAAAAGGTAAATTATTTAAGGAACCAAACAGCAATCAAACTATCAAGTAGCAGCATAAGGGGCCAAGCACTGACCGCATCTAAATAGGAAAATGGTCTACATGAAGGTTCCTTCACATTAATGAGAGGGGAAGTTGAAGTAAACTGTTCAAAAGACAGGGGAGGAGAAAGACAATATTTCACTCATACCGAGTGAAATATTTCTCAGAAATGATTTCTCAGGAATCTGACCTTACAAGTTAAAGAGTCTGATTAGGGGAAAAAGCTGATTAACTTTGGGGAAGAGAGCATAGAGAAGTGGTTACAGATAAACAAAGGAACAGGAGTGACTGGGGCACTGTGATGGGTGTAACCTGATAAACCTAAGCTCCTTGTAGCAAAGGAGAAAGAACAAACCAATGTTCTCCTATAGTGAGAGATACCAAACCCCTGGGTTTTGGTGGAACATTCCAGAGGGAACTACAGTCATCCTGGATGCAACTGGGGGAAGGGGAGCCATTTCTATTTGTTCATTAAAAGAATGCAGGTTTCCAGGGTAGTGCTGAATGTGCCTTTTTCCCCCCTTTGATGATTAAACATGCTTCCCTAGTTGGAAAAACATTTGCTTACCAACAAAGCCCTATTTTTGTCTTCAGTTATTCCTGTGATTTGGAGTAATACTGGTAACTATTAAATCTGGATGATTACTAATAGAGTTTTTATACACTTTTACTACTTTTGAGTCCATTTGAAATTTATCATAATAAAGAATTTGAAATGTTATTAAATTAAAAGCTGCATCAAGCTCTAGAGAGGCAGGCTCGGAATTGCAAAACAAAGTAAATTTCTGCTACTGTATTTTCCACTCCTAAACTGCTTTTGTAAAAAGGGACGTCTGTTATTCCTTGATTGGGAGGAAGGATGTGAGAAAGAAAGAGAAATAGGGATAAAATGCTTAGCAAAAGAGTAACATGTTTATGCCCACATCCACAAATACTGTAAAATGCTTGAGGAATGGAAAAAAAACAACTGATGAAATTCTGTGAAAAGATTTAGTTATTTTATCAGTTTTTTTTATTTACTTATTATTTTCTAGGCCAAGGAATGTTTCGTGACAATACTCCGTGGGAACCTGGATAGTGATGATTTTCAGATTGTTCCCTTCCCTGCCCATGCTAAAGCTGTTTCTGTGATGACTAGCGGTTGCACGTGTGCCTGCTGATGGGGTTTGTACTCATTAGCTGTGATGCCCACAAAAGTGCTCACCAAGGGAGTCATACTACTAGCCATATGCCAGCACAACTTTTGAGTTGTGTCAAGGGGGATTGCACCCCTTGGCGCAAGTCATTACACACACCTGGCAGCACAGCTGCCGGAAATCATTGAAGGCACCAGAACCCACATATGGCAGAGCTGCCAAGCGCAAACAGCAGCGCTACAAATCTCCTAATTTGGGCACGCAGGCAGTCAAGAGGACGGAACTTACAGCTTTCATCAGTGCTGTAGCTGCTTCAGTCACTAAGTCATCTTGTAGTCCCCTGGTTCTATTTATTAATCCTGCTATGCTGAACTGAGTAGCAGTACGTGTGTGTGTGTATGTGAGATTCAGAGTGCAATGTATTGATACATGCAAACTGACTTTGCAGAAAAGAGAAAATTCCTGAAATGGAGCATTTGATTTCATTTTTATTGTCGTCCAGGTAGCATGGTTACAATACTGTTAATGTTTATGGGTATCTTCTTTCCTTGCAGTGTGTGTGTATGTGTGTGTGTGTGGGGGGGGGGTACACCCAGCAATACACAAGCGTTACTCCAAACGTGGAGCTCAAGGATCACTCCTGGTGGGGCTCAGCAAATACATGTGGTGTGGCGATCTAACTCAAGTTGGCCATATGTAAGGGTCCTTACCCTATCCACTGTTCTATTACCCTGGCTCCTTGATTCACAAATTGAGTGATTTTTTAATACATGTGGATGTCTATATTTCTAAAGCAAAAACATATTTCTAGTAAGCCCCAACTATATTTACATGACAAGTACTTGATAAATGTATAGTGAGACTATAAACAAACTTAAAAGCAACCAATTATGTTCTTGGAACAATTATTTCTATCCAAAAAGGTAAATGAGACTGAGGCAAGCAGCTAATAAAACTTTTAGAAAAAAGGAGAAACACTTTGTTATTAAATATGCTTCAGAGAAATTTCATTAGATAAGAGTTCTGCCAAAGGAATCAGAAAGATCAGCGATAGGGACTGGAGTGATATCACAGCGGGTAGGACGTTTGCCTTGCACGCAGCTGACCCAGGTTCGATTCCCAGCATCCCATATGGTCCCCTGAGCACCACCAGGAGTAATTCTGAGTGCAGAGCCAGGAGTAACCCCTGAGCATCAGCGGGTGTGACCCAAAAAGAAAAAAAAAAGAAAGAAAGATCAGCAATAAATTAATCATGTGACTTTGAGTAGGCTGGTGAACACTCTAAGCCCCAATTTCTACTGCAAAATGGGATGCTAACAACTACTAGACATGATATGATTACTGGAAAATTAGATGACACATGGAAAACAGGTACATATTAAGAACAACCATTGCTACCTTTGTGACACACTGTTAGTTTCCAAAACTGACACCTGAGTCAATCTAAAAATTAGTATCTCACTTGGTAACTTACAAGTATTTGTGTGATAAAAGAGTACAAGAAAATTAAGATTCAACATCAAAAGAGAGACAAAGGAAACAAAAGAAATTATGAAAAGGGAGAAATCTTGAAAGAAATATTTAATAAATACTAGATGCCTGTAGTTTTATTTCCCTTGGATGCTATTTTTATATATGCCTTGGAACACATTTTCTACATCAAAAATAATTAAATAATGCAAATGTTATTATTTTTTAAATCCCAGTCCCAGATCTCTAAATAGTCTACTATTTGAATTGGGGTTTTGGTGATAATTGATCCTCAGATATATAAATGCCATTGAGATAGTCTGAGATGTTCCATTTTCTATGGAGTTACTACCCACTGGTCTGTGACACTTTGAATGTCATTATTACTGAGATTTCATTAGAGCACACTGTGTTAGAATGTACCAAAATCATTTATTAATCTAGTGTGTTCTTTCAGTGGTGCAGATAAATCAGCTCTCAGTCTCAGTATGGGAATTGAGGCATTGCTGTTTCAGCTTTTTTAATTACTAGTATTTTCCTGTATATAAAGGATAATAATTTAGGCTTGTAACTTAGAACCTACTATAAAAAAATACCCCTAGGGCTGAACCAAAGGAAAGTCATCTGACTTTCATGGTGCTTCTTTCTCTGGATGTAAAAATTTTTATTCATATACATATGTATGAAAAATAAATCTGAAAGGGATGAATATGATTTTCACTTATATTATTTCAAGCAAATTCACAGACTCAAGAACTACCAGGTTTGTACCATGGCCCCCAAAACCTTATTTGAGGGACCCTTCCAAAACTAAGCAAAAATCAAATTATTAAAAACCTAAGTCATTCTTGGGGGCTGGAGAGACAGCACAGTGGGTAGGGCGTTTGCCTTGCACACGGCTGACCTGAGTTCGATTCCCAGCATCCCATATGGTCCCCCGAGCACGGCCAGAAGTAATTCCTGAGTGCATGAGCCAGGAGAAACCTCTGTGCATCGCTGGGTGTGACATAAAAACAAACAAACCAAAAAAAAAACCTAAGTCATTCTTGTCCTAAGAACCGTAAGACTAGACCTTCCACATTTTGTTTTTCACATTAATGTTTATCCTTCCTTAATTAAGAAACCCCAAGAGGAATTTGAAACATCTATAAGCTAGGACTCATAAAACAGTATCTTCCATTTATATTTTTTACTAGAGGCTGAAGTATACTAAATTAGCAAGCCTAATAAGCACTTAAAATATTTCCAAATAGCCAAAACACTATTTTGTCACAATAACTTAAACATTAATTTCATTATTTTTAGTCAATTCTGGAAAACAAAATTCAACAAAATGTTTTGATAATAGACCTTTTATGTACAAAGTACACTTAGATCCTGACATATACAAGGTGACTGAAGGCATAACCTCACTATGATGTGGTTCTTTATAGGGGGTTACTTAAGAGTTCTTCCTAGAGATAAAAGCATACTAAAAATACACTTTATTCTCCAATCAGGACAACTGTTATTGCTTTCTTGCCTAAAATTTGATCAGTGCTTCCAGCATACTTCTCTACCTCACAAAAAAGAAATGGAAAATGAAAACAACCAATTTTTTATTTATAACTTACAACACTGGTCTAATAGTCAAAAGATCCTTGACAACAAAGACAAAATGGTACACTAATCATTTTTATACATAATAAATGAAGCTAAGTAAGCCAAACATATATTAACTAAATCAATAAATATTTCCTTACTTAAACTGGATATTAGTTTTCTTTCAGGGAAATAAAAAAAAAATCCTATTGATAGCCACAAAATCATTTCTGGGATCCGTTATTTTAAGATGTAGAGGAAAAATAAATAAAGACATCAACTATGAAATCCTGACACCTGCTCAAGAAGTTGAACTCACTGCTTTCACAAGAATAAACATTCCATGAGGGCCCTAAAAGAGGCACTCCTTGGACCTGAAACAGAGCAAGGCATGTCAGTTTACAGTAAACATTTAATGTAATTAATTACATCAATTAACAGAGAAAATGCTAGTGATGACCCTTTAAAACCTAAGGGTCTGAAACCTTTAGAGAAAATCTAAAACATACATACATGTTTCTTTCACTGAAAAATCTCTTGATTTGAAAGAACAACTAACTGACAGGCTGGAGAGAGGGCTCAACAGATTGGCCTGCAGGGACTACAAGCAGGAGGCCCCACTGTGATCCCTGGTCCTGCATGATCCACTAAGCAACACCAAGAATGGCTGTTGAGCACTCGACCAGGAGTAACTTCTAAGCCTAGCCGGATGCACCCTCATACACAAAATAAAAAACTAAAGTCCATTTTCCATGAATTTAACCAAAGAGTATTGACTGAACAATAAATGAAGAGTTAAGATTCTGGAGGCAAACAACAAGAAGATATTACTTCTCTCTCAAAGTTTATCACTCAGTGGAGAAATCAGGAAAACAAAACCTAGTACAAAAATCTTATAAATTAATTATGATAAAGCCAATGGACTTAGAAAAAGAAAAAGGCAGAGAGAAATTTCTGGGAGCTAGGATATAAGACAGGCAGGGCACCAACTGAGTGGTGAGGAATGTCAGGAATGAGCATACTGTAATCATAAACTTAACTACAAAATCCACAGAGATGTTTGTAAAACCATGGGAGGACCTCTGAACGCTCTTCAAGTGGGTCAGGGTGCCTGCTGAAGGCTCTGGACTTCCTCCACAGTCCCTGCTAGTAGCTACACTCCCTGGCTTGCATCACGAATCATAGGGCTTGGGCCTACATTCTAGTTCCTACCCTCATCCATCATTCCATTAAGGTTCCCGCTGCTGCCCATGCTATAACTTTGTCAAGTTTTTATCTCTTCTAATGAAAACAATGACAATCCGGCATCACATTGCTGGAATGATCAATGTTCGATCAAACAATGCATGCAGAACATGTGATATTAACCAGTGTAATTATTTTCTGTGACTGAAATGACTGTGTTAATGAAGCTGACAACAAAGGTGAGGGTACTTGGTGGAAACAATCTGAAATCAGCCCCTGTATTTTAGTTTATGAGCTTCTCTTCGGCACAGCAATTTTCACCAAGTTCATTTAAAAATGTGGTGAAGCTCAATCTGGAAGAAAGAATGAAGTTGGACGGAAGCTCTTAATTTGTCTGATGTCACACGACTACTAGAATATCTAACATACAGAAAGAGCAGAGGCCACAGTGGGTTTTCCTCACATATTAAAGAACTGTCCACCCAAAAATACTAATATGCCCTGGTGAGAAGCACTGAAGAGTAAGACAGACAAGAGACACTCAGTAAACATTTACTAAATAATTGAATGTTCTATATGCTTGTTTTTTTCCTCAAAGCATAATCCTGAATTCAAGGAATACAGGTCTTTCATCTACACAACGAGGTCCACAGCCCTGAATTTAGTACATACTATCAAACATTCAATTGCGAAGTAAAAGAATGCAAGAAGTTGTAAATATAAGGTATTTCATTCATCTATAAGAAAGATATTAGAAAAAAATACTAAAACCTAAACATTCTAGGGAACTGTATCAGTCTTCTCTATCTCCAAAGGTCTAGTTTCACGTGTTAAATATGACCACACCAAGAAAAAGTCAGAAAAAGCAAAAGCTGCAAAGATCTATATGCTTTACAGAGGTGTCACGGTAGCACTGTCCTCATCAACTTTGTTGTTCAACAACTTGCTCGAGTGGGTCCAGTAACGTCTCCATCGTGAGACTTGTTGTTACTGTGTTTGGCATACTGAATACATCACGGGTAGCTCGCCAGGCTTTGCCATGCAGGTGAGATACTCTCAGTAACTTGCAGGGTTCTCCCAGAGGGGCGGAGGAATCGAACCCGGCTCAACAGAGCCGATGCACGCAAGGCAAACGCCCTACCGCTGTGCTATCGCTCCAGCCCTTACAGAGGTAAAATGACATAAAGGCATAATTTTCTCTTACATATTAATTTACCATTGGGAAGATCAAAATTAGGATATCTGGATATTTACTTATTACCTTAAGGGAGAAAAAAAATACCACTAGAACAGCATACAAAGTGCACTATATTGAAGTTTTTCCTGTTTCAAATAAGCAAAACTAGTATTCTCAAGAATCAAAATACTGGGATACAAGCAAGATTAAAACAGAAAAAGTTACAAATGAATGAAGATAATATGAAACAATAGAAACAGAAAAAACACCAGAAGGAATTTTAAAGATTAAATAACGTTGCCTGATACTCCCTCCTTCCAAAAAGATGAAACAATTTTCATCATAGGTTAAGGGGGAAAAAAGTTAAAAAGAAAAGAAGCAAAAAGCAATAAAAGGTTAAAAAAAAAGTAATAAGTCCAAAGCATTAAATGAAATGATACAACTAGTAATGGATTTTTTAAAAAGGTTTCCGCAAAAAAAGATGAAATAATTTAATTATAATTAATTGACATTTCTCCTGATAAATATGCTTTCAAACTGTAAAGGCCCAGAACTAAGAAAGAAAAAATCTAATAGGAGAGTTCTTCATTTCTCAGAGCAGACACACATGGCTAGGTCTCCAAAATAAATTAAAATATCAACAAGTAAATAAACTGTCAATGGATTATTGTAGCCTTGTATGAAATGAAATATTAAAAAAAAAGTATTAGGAGAGTTAGAATACAAGCACACAAAATAAATTTTATTTTAAAACTGTCAAAGTAATATCAGATTCTAAATTCTACCATAAAGCTTCCTTATTTGCTTCTTCAGAGAAGTAAAATAGATGGTCATAATCTGCCTCCATTCAGTGTGACCTGTTCATCTGAACAAAACATTATCACGGAACTAGATTGTTTATCTTTATGTCTAGATCAGAAGAACAATCTGGTCATATACTGCTCCAACAAATTCTTAAGAAAAAAATTGTAGGTGGTTCACTGAGAATATAATGAATTTTATGTATTTTTCCAGAGTTGGATTTTGTCAAAGAAAAAGGAGGAAATATCACCAACAGACAAGAACCGCAGGATTTCTTCAAGACCAGCAATCTCTCGGGTTCTTGCATATTAAAAGATGAATGTAACAGTTTAAATCCGCTTTCCAGTCTTGCTTCAAGTTGACCTCCTATGAAGAATACTCAGGGACTAGAAAACCATTAGAATAATCTCAAATGTCTACACTGCTGAATTCCAAATTACAAATCTCATTTTGCATCCGAGCTGAAACAAACCATGGGAATATGGTGAGTTTGGAACAATTTTCTGTCTAGATCCCTACATTTGAAAGGAAATAAAATTGGAACTGTCATCAAGAGCAGCTCATTCATAAATAATCCTTAATTGGAGTTACATTTACCCGTGCTTTAGTGTTCTTTCACTTAAAAATCTCTGTTATGCTAGAAGGAAATTTAGGAAGGGACTGAAGCAATTCAACATAACTGGTCTAGTCTTTAACCTTCATCGTGCACATACACAAATCCAGATTTAATCAAAAAACAGATCTCAGAAAAAACTATTGTTTAAGCATCTACTGAAGGAAACAAAAATCTGTATATGACAACATAAAGTCTCTGTTAAACTCTTAAAATCATTACAAACGTGACAATCCCTGAAGAGTTTGATTTACTTTAGAAGTGTCTCCATTAAAAAATAAATGATTCCCTTACTATCAACCAAAGCAGTTAACTGGTTTATTTTAACAAATGCTTCATGTACACGTTTCTTCAAAATTCTCATTGGTATATTATGATACCAAAGGCATTTTGCTTTTGCGATCTAAAATGTACCCTTCTTTACAAAAAGTGAAAACAGGTTTGAAAGGGGGTACCCCCTATTATGTTCTTTGAAATGTCAGTGTAGGCCCTGGTTTCACGCTAAGGATTCCACTCCAACACCCATTGCCTGCAATCTTAATTCAAAGGAAGGAAATTTGGTCTTGGACACTTAAGAAATGATCCAATTCTGTGAATGAGCCTTCAATGCAAAATCAATTATTTAACAGCAGTAATCAAGTATGTATACTGCGTGAAATCACAAACCAAGACGATGTGCTTTTGTCTCTGTTATTATTTCCCCAGGAACGAGTTATTTTCCCTGAAAGCACATCATTGTGGTTTCTGGCTTCTATCTCTGCCCAGTGCAGGTCTCAAGCCTCCTTTCCACTGCGATCTACCTCCCTAGGGGAAGTTAGGCTTAAAACGAAGATGAACAAGTAAATCTCTTGCCTGGTACTAATTCAGAACCATAGCCCCCCTTGTACTTTCAGCAAAAGCCATTCTCCACTATCCACCTGCTCGCCTTCGAAAGGGACAATTTATTCCAGCCCTTGCCTTGAAGATTCTAGCACCATCGAATTACCCAGAAAGTCACCCCCCCCAAACCCGCAAGAGATTGTCCAAAAAAAAAAAAAACTAAAAGATGATGTGAAACTCTTTAAAACTCGCCCCCAAACTTTAATTTTTTTTTTTTTACCAAGACATCCGAAGACACTCAAAAGGAAGCCCGCCCGCGAGGCTCTGCACACACCGCTGGCATCCCTCCTCCACTGCTCTACAATGTATCATTCAAGGAACACCTTGCACTTTCAAGGATCTTGTGACACCGACCAGTCCAGGAGCGCCATCCTTCTCCCTCTCCGGACACACCAATCTCAAAACCCATTTTTCACCCCTTCCTTGGCCCCTTCTTCCCCTTTCCTCGATCAACCGCCCACCTCACACCCCATCCCAAAACCAGCTTGCCAGGCGCGGAGTGCAGGACACCCTCTGCGGGCGCGGCGGCGGCGGCGGCGGCGGCGGCGGCCGCCGCGCGGGTGCGCATGCGCCATCGCGTTCCGGCGCTGCAGGTTGTCAGCAGGGCGGCTCCGGGGGGCTGCCCCCAGGTCGCCCCCAAAGCCCCTCGGAGTCGCGTCGGGAAAAGCCCACGCTGGGGCTCGTGGCCGGGCAGTGTGGAGGTCGCGGGTGGGGGGCGGAGGCTCCCGCCGGGGCCTGCCGCGGGCGGGCGGCCACACTCACAATTTCAGCATCCACTCGCCCTCCATCACCATGGTCCAGTTGGAGGCCGTCATGGGCTGCACCAGGCTGCGCTCCACGGGCCCCGCGGCCTGCTCGGAGTCGGCCGCCCCCTGCGCGGACAGCCAGGCGACCACCAGCAGCGCCGTCAACAGATGGCCCGCCATGTTGGGGCGCGCGGCCACGCTTCCTCGCGGGGCCGTGCGGGGGCCGGAGAGCGCGGGCGTCGCGACGCCTTCGCGGCCGGCCGGACGCAGGCTGCGGCTCCCCGGGCTGTCGGCGGCGAGTCCCGGCGGCCCCGCCTCCCGTCCGGCCGCGGTGACAGGCCCAGCGGTGGCGAGTGGGCGGCCGGCGCGGCCTCTTATCCGCCGGGGCCTGCCGAGGCCACGCCCCCTCGCGCCGGGACTCGCGGTTGCCCCGGGCGTCGGTTGCCTTGGCAACGGCCGCCAGTTCTTCCCGACCGCGCGGCTGAAAATAAACAGATGACCCCACGCTGCTAGCTGAGAGCGCGCAGCGCGCGTGCCCAGGCGCCGCAGTCAACGGGTGGGCGCGTGCGGGTTGTCCCTTAGGGCAACGTGGCCTGTATTTGTAAAAAAGAAAAAAAAAAAAAAAGGAAAAAAATTCTATCCCTTGTTCCAGGGTCGCAAAAATGATTAGCATTCAACTGCAAAAAAAAAAAAAAGAACTGTTTTGAGAAATGGAGGGGTCAGAGAGAAGAACATTTAAGTCCTCTCTGCGAATGTATATTTAAGTGTGACAGTTTCATGGGAGGAAATCGTGAAACTGGGTTTCGCAATTCTTTTTTGCAAAATCATATTCATTTCACACAAACCTTGAAGAAGCGGGCAGTAGCAGATAAAATGAGTCTGTTAGTGAAAATGTTGCAAGTGCCAATGAAATGAACTTCACAGTTCTTGCTGATTGCTTTCGTTCTTCCTTCCTTCCTTTCTTTCTCTCTTAAAATACATATTTTAATACATATGTATCTTTCTCCCTTCCTTCCTTCCTTTCTTTCTTTTTTGTCAGATCTAAAATGAGTACTTTTAAATGATCTCCGGTTACATTTCCAGACACACTGCAGATACATCTGCACCTTAAGACTACTACATTGTTCGTATAAATGACTGAATTGCAATTAAAAAGAGGATATATTTTCCAGAATTTGTGCTACAGGCATGTACTAAGTATGCACAGCATAAAATTGGTAACATGGTCAATATCACATGAATTATATATGATTTGTGCATTGGGATTAAAACAAAGACAGATAATCAATTAAAAGTATTGTAGGGCACTTAAGATCTATTTCCAGTCAGCAGTGATAGAAGAGAATGATTAATTTTACCGAAGGAGAACTTCTTACTTGAGTTAAATATTAATTAGTAGCAGCTAAAAGCTATGTGGACCTAATCCTTATTATCAAAATACAGAGTCCCAGTGTTAACAAACATTTGTAAATTTGAGGAATGTCCTCATAATGAGTGTGACTATGATCATTATTATATATAGATTAATGCTATAACATAAAATCCAATAAATTATCGTGCTTGTAGAAAGAAATAATTTTTATACCAGAAAACTTTCATTCTTAGCAGTCAAGCTTATATGATACGTATGGAGGAAAAGTGAAATTTTCAAAATAATTTATGATGTTTTAAAAATTCTCATAATTTTGTTGGAGCAAGCAATAGGAAATAAATGTGTTATATGCCTGTCAAGGTGGCAGATTGGGAGTGGCAGGGAACCTGAGGATAAGAAAAATTATCATATTATTAAAATATGTATCTATATACTGTATGACTGAAACTGTATCATAAACAGCTTTGTAACTGTAGCTCATGGTGATTCATTAAAAAAAAAAAGGAAAAGGAAAAGAAAAGAAAAAAGAGTGGCACAAAATATAACCTCCAGAAAGCAGGAGGAGGCTGGCACTTTAGCACTATAGCACTGTCCTCCCTTGTTCATCAATTTGGCTCGAGTGAGCACCAGTAAAGTCTCCATTGTGAGACTTGTCACTGTGTTTGGCATATGGAATACACCACAGGGAGCTTGCCAGGCTCTGCCTTGCAGGCGGGATAGGCTCTCCCCGAGAGGGATGGAGGAATCAAACCTGCGTTGGCCGCGTGCAAGGCAAATGCCCTACTCCTTGTGCTATATAACTCCAGCCAGAGAAAGAGGATAGCATAAAATTTTCTTCTTTTTTAGAGATTTGGGTTAAAGGTGGTGAAATATTTCTAAGTGAAACAATATGTCTAGCATTCATCTTATTATATCACAGAAATAAACTGGGGGGAGTAGAGGGAAGATGGAAGAAACAGCAACATCACAACATAATCCGTATGGAAACTGAGTTAATTTTTACTATTTTACTCATGTGTATGCTGGAATTTTTTTTTTAAATGAAATTCAACATAGTACTTGAGGCACGAAAAAAACTTTGCTGCAGCTCTTCTTATAAATAACAAAATGTAACTACAAGAAATTCATTTCTTGGTAAGACAAAGGTCAGTAAGAAAGGAGTAATGTAACAGTGCCAGTCAGGGAGTGAGAGGACCACACAGAGCGGGCTAAGAAGTGGTTACTGCTGTACCATGACTAGCATCTCTTCCAGAATCAAAACCTGTTAACAGGGTCTGAAGAGATAGTAAATCTTAATTTTTTTTTTCTGAGTCCAACTCAGTTTCAATCCCTGGTACCCTGTCTAGTCCCCTGAGCCCTGCCAAGAGTAATCCCTGAGCACAGAACCAGGGGTAAGCCCTGAGGCCTAAGTACACAGCCCAGTGAGGCCCATCCCCACCACAATTCCCTGAAATATCATTCAACATTACGATTCTGTCGACATGAAGGTCAAAATAGAATTAATTTCAAGTATTATTTGAAAGCAACAACATACTATCAAATGCTAAAATTTTCCTGCATTAAAGTCAAATTTATTTATCGTGATACAAAGTCCTTCTCAATATAGCTTCAATTTTGCCCACTTTAAATTCCACCATTCCCATGACCCGCAGTACTCCACTACCACAAAGCTACTACTCATTCCCCAAATACTGATAAAATCTTTTAGAATATATGAAAGATCCTATTTTACTGGTCACTGCATTTCTTCCTCATCTTTGTACTTGAGGAGAGACTTGAGTAACAGAAGCATTTTTTTTTCATCCCTAGTTCTCTGTATTTCCCATAGTAGTCACATTGTTACTCGATTTACTTTATAATCAAGCACTGTATTATTCTAGTTACAATCACTGTACCTGTAGAAAACATGAATGGGCTAACATTTATTAGACAGAGTTGACTCATTCCTGTTTATTTAACACATTCCCTACCACGAATCAATCAGTCACAGCACACATTAATTTCAGCAAATCAGGCGGCTGTGCAATGGCACTCTTTCAGGAGTGAGCTACTGCTCCTTGGCCAGATGAACATTTATTGAGCAAATACAAAGTATCTACATATCAGGGTAAGAGGCTAGTGTACAGTAATCAGAGAAACAGTGAAACCGAAAACAATTCCTAATATTAAAATAAAAGCCAATCACTTGATCCCTTGATCACTTGACATCCCATTACTCATCAATTTGCTCCAGCCAGCGCCAGTAACATCTCCATTCGTCCCTGTCATGTGCTAGTGTAGCCCAAAGGCGTCTGCTCGTTCTAGGAACACAAACAGTCTCAAACCCATCATAAAGGGTCTTGATGAAGAAGTCTGACCATTTCATAGGCGGGCGGCCACGCAATCTTTTGACGTCCCATGGAATCCAGTCAGTAATGGCTCTGGTCCAGCGGTCAGTGATCTCCAAATCTCATTACGTGCCCAGCCCATCTGATTTTCGACGCCTTGGCAAATGAGACGGCTTTCCTGATTCTTGATGTCGACGGAGGTCAGAACTCTGGATTCCTTCTCTCACTTGAGTGAAGCGTGATACTCCAAGCATAGCCCTTTCGATTCCTCTTGGGGGACATGAAGAGTGTTCTCATCCTGTTTTCGCAGGGCCCAGATCTCTGAGGCATATGTAATGCAGGAAGAACAGTGGAATTGAAGAGATGTGCCCAGAACTGGAGATTCTTTGTCCTCTTAGCTATTTCTTCGACGCTCTTAAAGGTGTTTCAAGCTGCTCTCTTCCTTCTGCACAACTCAGGTGCCAGGTCATTTGTCATATTGACTTCTCGACCTAGGTACACACAACTGCTGCATTCGAGATGTTCGTCCCATTGAGAGCAAATGGAACATCAGAAATGAGACTGTTTCTCATAAACGTCTTCATGAGATTCGGCTGTAGTCCAACCTTTCCACACTCATGGTGGAAGTCGGCCAGCATTTGTGCCTCTTGGCTGATGTTTGGTGTTATTAGAATGATGTCATCAGCAAAGCGGAGGTGGTGTAGTTGCCGACTATCTTCACTCCCATTTCTTCCCATCCCAGTCGTTGCATTACATTCTCGAGGGTGGCACTGAAGAGTTTCGGTGAAACGGTATCACCCTGCTGAACCCCTCTCTTGACATCAATGATCACCTCCTGTAGAATGGTGAGATTCTGGTAGTGTATCCACAATACAGCTCACAGGGGATACTGATGTATTGAGTTTGAATGCCCTGTTTGGCTAGGGCCTCAATGACCGCTTCAGTCTCAACAGAATCAAAGGCCTTCTTTAAATCAATGAACATTAGACAGAGAGGCATCTTCAAGATGCCGAGAAACCTCAATGAGCTTGGTTATCGTGTGGATATGGTCGATGGTGCTGAATCCTTTGCGGAACCTGGCTTGCTCACATGGTTGTCCTCCATCTAGTGTTCTGCTAATCCTATTCAGGATGACTGAGTGAACAACTTGTAGATGACAAACAATAGGCAGACCGGGCGATAGTTGCCAATGTCGTGGATGTCTCCCTTCTTGTACAGTAGTACAGTCCTGCTGGTTTTCCACTGGTATGGAACCTTGCATTCAGACAGGTAGAATGTGAAGAGCTGAGCCAGTGTATGGATGAGTACCGATAGAAGATTCTTCAGGTGTTTGGGTCTGACCTTGTCTGCACCGGGTGCTGTTCGCTTCTTTACCGATGAAATGACATGTCAGATTTTGGAAGGGAGAACTTTGGGAATGACATATCCATCCTGCGGAATTTGGTATGTGGGCAGGTGGCCATGGCTATCGAAGAGATCCGAGTAGAAGTCATGGATAATCTTCTCCATTGCCCTTCTGGAAGACGTGATAGATCCATCAGGACGTCGGAGGGCAGTCATCTTGGTCTTGTAGTTGGCGGAGGACAGGCGGGCGTTACGAATGCTTTTTCCAGCTTCTGCCACATCTGCCAGCACTGCTGCCTTTCTCTCTTTGAGGTCTTCCTTTATCTTCCTTGATATAAAAGCCAATATTGGTTTCTATTTTCAAAGGAAACTCAGGGAATATGTGGGCTGTGGCAACATGATAAGACCACAGACAATGAGACCTGTGCTTGCATGTCATTTCAGTTCCCTGGAAACACTTCTGTGTTCTAGCACGTACTCCATGTCTGTCTTATACACCATGCCTCCAACAATTCCCCTTACTCTATACTTTTCCTTCAACACCTCTACCCTACTTAAGTCTTCTGAATGACACATATTTAAGCAGAATCTTGTATGGGTTCTTCTGAATTCACAACAAGTTAGCAAGAACCTATTTAAGAGAAACCCAACTTTTTGTGGACCAGCAAGATAGTACAGCAGATCAGGTCTTGCACATGGTCAACTCCAGTTCAATCCCTGCCACTGCATATGGTCTCCCAGAGTCCAACCAATAGTGACACCTTAGCACAGAATCATGAATAAGGCACTGAGCACTGCCATGTGTGGACCTAAAACCAAACCAAGGAAGGAAGGAAGGAGAGAAAAAAGAGAAAAGAAAAGGAGAGAGGGCTGGAAGGAGGGAGAGGAGAGTAAAAAAGGAAGGAAGGAAAGAAGGAAGGAAGGAAGGACGGAAGGAAGGAAGGAAGGAAGAGAAAGAGAGAGAGAGAAACAAACCAGCTTGCATGACTAGCACCTCACATAAGGGCAAGAAAGACACCCACAATCATGATGTTACAGCCAGTGTCTTATTAAATCTGTGTTCTCTAGTGGGTGGGGGTGGTACTTGTTTTCCTCCTTGCTGCTCAATTCTGCTAAGAGCACTCTTTAGTTGCCTATTAAATAATTGATTTGGCTACAATTTTATAATTATAGGAGCCTCCAGTAGCTATATGTACTCTATCTTCTCAGATCAAATTACTCAGAACCACATCCCTAGCCTGCATGAGAAAATATGGAATTTTGCAGAGTTAATGCCCTCTTTTTCCATTTTGTCACCCCCCAGTAGGAACTCTCCCTCCCAGGTTAAAAAGCTTTGCCTTAGTTATATCTGAGCTATGACATAACAGAATACTCACCTCTTAACGCTGCTTGGAATAGTCATCTTCCCACTTGGCCTCCATGATCCCCATCCCCTGGTATTCAAGCCATTTGTGTAATCATCCCAATTCATTCAATACTGATTCTACTGACTCATGGTTCATGAAGAGAATTTGTAATAGTGGGTTATCGAAGCTGGAGTAACAATGGGTAGGGCACTTGCCTTGCATGCGGCCAACATGGGTTTGATCCTTGGCACCCCATACGGTCCCCTAGTCCCCATCAGTAATGGTCCCTGAGCACAGAGCATGTGTGAACCCTCACCCCTCAAAGAAAATAAGACGTGAGCTGTCATTTCTGTGATTAAGTACACAAAGCATCTATTGCATTCTCTTCTTTGCATACTCTGAGATTAGACAGTATATGGTGTGAGGACAGGCCCAAAATGGACCACCAGAATTAATTTAGCTTAGCTTAACAGGAACCCACATTGCAAAATAACTGGTTTTTCTGCCCCTGAGCAAGGAATTCAGATACAGGTGCCCCAAGTTGCAAGTCAAGAGAAGGGTGGGGGGTCAGACCAGATAACCAGATGTTTCTCACAAGACCCAGGACTGCCCTAAAAACCAGGATGTTCCTAAGCACTGCCGCAAATGCTGATCTTTAAACTATAGGCTAAGGAATGATGTGCTTTAAAATGGATTGGTCAGGAAAGTGTGGATTGTTACAAATCTATTGGCTATGAAATGAGTGAGCTCTGCTCTAACGGCTGATGAAGGCCTATATAAGATCTCCTTTGGAGAAGCTCGGAGTCTTGCCCATCCTGCTGGACCTGTATGTCTGCATAGGCAGCTTGACCCTGGCTAGCCAGTCTTAAAATAAACCCTGCTTACTGTTTGCAGTGTCTGGAGTCTCTTTGTCGTTAAAGGGAGATCACAATCCGAGTCCTAACATATGGAGAGGTTTAAGTTATAAGGAAAAAAGGGTCAACTTGTGATGGTTTCCAGCCAACTTCATGTGAGAAAATAAAGCCTTAGTCCAATAGCCCTGGAAGAACAAAATCCAGCCCGTCAAGAGATTTCAACCACTTATTGATACTGAGGGACATTATGTACACAGATGGGCAATTGGAAATCACTGCTGTAAACGCCCATGTTTTTACCCTTGTTCTATAAGCAGAATCTTCCCCTACTAGAGAAATAATTAACAAGAACAAACAACAACTGTCGTCCTGTTGTTCATCAATTTGCTCGAGCAAGCCCAGTAAGTTCTCCATTTTGAGACTTGTTGTTACTGTTTTTGGCATATTGAATATATCATGGGTACTCTCGGTAGCTTGCCAGGCTCTCCGAGAGGGGCGGAGGAATCGAACCCGGCTCTGCCGGGCTGGCTGCATGCACGGCAAATGCCCTACCGATGTGCTACCGCTCCAGCCCACTAAAATCTCAGAGAAAAAAGTTTCATTGGGTCCTGGAAAGTGGTATAATAATCATTTTGTAAAGTTAATTAAAATTAGGATAATTGGTTAGGGTAAACCATGGATACTGGGTCAGTTCTCAATCCTTTCCATTAGTATCTGAGGAATTACAGCTTTAAGAAGGTTGGTACAAGGTCCTGGAAGAAAGAGCTGTCCTTCCCAAAATAGTTTCCAATAGTGGCACTTCTGGGCAACCATGGTAACACAAAAACACATTAGTCTGTTTCTTTGTTTGTTTTGGGGTGGGGGTGATTGTTTCACACTCAGCAGTGCTAAGAGGCTATTCCTGGCTTGGTATTCAAGGAATCATTTGCAGTTCTGGGGATCAAACTAGAGTCAGTTGCATGCAAGGTAAGTGCCTTAACCCCTGTAATATCTCTCCACCCTCATTGCCTCCACAAATACATGACTCTGAATAGCAATAAGGATTCCTTGGACTGTGATGAGGAGACAAGATAGCAGGAAAGAAAGAATACGGTAAATGCATATCCAGTTCCTTTCTCTTCCCCAGCACACAGAAAGGTACATTTCAAAATTTCCTTTGAAAAGAGCACTTCCAGAGCCAGTGTTTTGACCAATGGGCTGCAAGCAAGAGGTATGTATAATTTGTTGTTGCGAGAATATTCGTTCAGTCAGAAGCGCTGAGACAAGGAACTTGAAAAAAATTATTTTCATGGAGGCTCCAAGTTCTCTAAGATGCTGTGACAAAGGTAGAGAACCCCAAAATCTCCTTTTATTGATTATGGTACCTCTAAAGAGCTCAATACAGTGAAGCCATCAAAAGGAGTCACAGAAAGAACATTGAGGCAGCAAAACATATATTGTTTTCTTGAGTCAGCAGGCCAGTAATTTGGCCTCTGGAAAGAAGATACAAAACCAAAACCCAAACCTTTCTTGGGCTATAAATCTTTGAATTTGTATCCCAAAGATCAGTCTGGCTAGAGCCTGGAATCTACAACCCAAAGGCAAGTATCTGGATTTGCATCCCAAAGATCAGGCCTGGCTAGCACCTGAGATCTGCATGTCAAAGACCAGCCAGGTTTCTGTGAGAAAAGGAAAACTGCCCCTTACAATATACTGAAATTATTTACTAAAGGCAGGTTTTTGTTTTTGTTTTTGTTTTGCTCTTTGGGTCACACCCAGCAATACACAGAGATTACTCCTGGCCCTGCACTCAGGAATCACCCCTGGCAGCGCTCAAGGGACCATATGGGATGCTGTGAATTGAACCCGGGTTGGCCGTATGCAAGGCAAACCCCTACCCGCTGTGCTATTGCTCCGGCCCAATGAAGGCAGTTTGAAGGGGAAAAAATGTTCAGTCTCATCCAAACTAGTCAGGACAAAGAAATCTCACCCATTTTCATGGGTCCCTATGTTCCTGTCCGTTGTGCGGTGCAGTCTACATGGGCTCACCCTGACAACTCAGTCCAGCCCCAACAATTTGTAGGAGGAAATAATAACAGGTACCAGACTATATGGCATTTCCTCTTTTACCATGTACATTGTAGAACAAATCATGACCCACAAATCTCTATATGAATTCCCTGGATTGCTCATATGTACTATGGGGAATAATTGCCCCACAGTGTTATAAATTTAATAGGGTTAGCTATATCTACTAAAATGTCAAGTGTAATGATTTTAAGGACAGTGTTTTGCTTGGATTTTTTTCATATTATGGCTGAAACTGATGCTGGTGTGCTCCACGGGTGACTTATGTGAAGTGGGGAGAAGAAAGATGGTCACTTTCTCCCCACTTGCCTCTGTCACCCGGAATCAGGGTTACTGGGTTCTTGTCTCACCTTGCAGAAAGGAATTTCAGGAGTAGACAAGCAGTGGAACAGATTTTATTTGGAGGACTTTTAAGGGGGAGAGAGTGAGAGAGAGTAACGGTACTTAAGAGAGAGCACGGGCTTCTCCAAGGGCGGAGAGAGCCTCTACATACATATCAGCATTAGATATGAAAGCATGAAAGTACACATCTTAAGAGGGGAGATGCCAGAGACACATGTGCTTGGCCCCGTGGTTGCAAGCAACACATGGGCTCGGGGTAGCATATGTGCTCCCTTCCTTTGTTAAAGGTAGCCTTTATAGGGTTTCTCCAACCTGCCCACACATGGGGCTTCCTCCTAGGTCAAAGTCCATTGCTAAGGAGGTTACCAGGGGGGTTGGGAATGGTGATGATTGTAAGGTCCCATGGGACCCTGAGAGAAATTCCAGAGTTAAATTCTGCTGATTAATAACTCTTCCTTACCTGCCCCCTCCCTGGTAAAGCCTTGAGATGTAAATCCTGCCCCCTCCCTAGTAGAGCCCTGAGCTGTAAATTCTGCCTCCACTGTTGACTCTTCTTAATTGAGATGTAAATTCTGCCTCACTGTTGACTCTTCCTTATCTGCCCCTCCACTAGTAACTCTCCTCTCATTTCTCCCCCCCCCCCCCATCGGAATATCGGAATGCAGGTGTCCTGAGCTGTAAATCACAGGGAGCCTGGGGTAGACATAGAAGATAACAAGATGTTTGAGTTATGAGATACCCGCTAGCCACAATGCTCATGTACGTAAATGCTGATCTTTGAATCTATAGGCTAAGGAGTGATGTGCTTTTAAATGGATTGGTTAAAAAAGTATACGGTGTTACAAATCTATTGGCCATGAAATGAGGGCTCTGCTATACTGGCCAGTGAAGGCCTATATAAGATCTCCTTTGAAGAAGCTCGGGATCTTGCCTGACGGCTTGACACGGGCTAGCCAACTCAATAAACTACCTGCTTGCTGATTGCATTCCTGCGTGGTCCTTGCTTGCAGTTGGAGATCCAGAGTCATGCCCTAACAATGATCTTCTTTAAAATTCGTTTCCTGGTCTTTTGTTCCTGCAGGAGCTTCTTTGGGTCTGTTGCTAGAGCCAGATGAGGGTCTTATCAGACCTTAGTTCCCTGTTTTCCTATTTTCTGCTGGTCTGGCTTTTGCCATTGCCTTGGGAGGGGGCCTTCCCTCTCTACCTGCCTTCATCAAAACAAGCCTTAATCCTAGGGTTTTAGGTCTTGCAGTTTCTGGTAGAGAATGATTCGGAATAGTGGAAAAGTGAGGGACTGGTGAGATATCTATCTAGTTCAGGAAGTTGTCTAGTTCAGGAAGTTGTTTTTTTTTTTTAATTCAGGAAGTTGTTTTATATAATCATCAGTTTTATCTAATTCAGGTGGTGGTCTGGGGACATACTTTCTCTAAAGTAAGAGAAATATCCCAGAGGCATGGGCAGAAACTGTACTGGTTCTTTTTTGTTTTAATCAAATCACCATGAGACACAGTTATAAAGTTCTTCATGATTGGGTTTCAGTCATACAATGTTCCAATACCCCTCCATTCACCAGTGTACATTTTCTGTCACAAATTCCCCAATTTCCCTCCCACCACCCACAGTCTGTCTCTATGGCAGTCTCTCTCTCTCTCTCTCTCTCTCTCTCTCTCTCTCTGCACTTTGGTTTGCAATATCACCTCCTTTTAGCACTCAGTACTTGTCCAGAGTGATTATTTCAAATAATCATTGTCATAGTGTTTCCTTCTCTGTACTATATGCACTCCCCCCCCCCACACACACACACACCGCCCATCTTCCTACCACTTGTCTTCCAGGTCTTTGTTTCTACTTTGTTTTGTTTTTGCTTTTTGGGTCACGCCTGGCAATGCACAGGGGTTACTCCTGGCCCATGCACTCAGGAATTACTCCTGGCGGTGCTCAGGGAACCATATGGGATGCTGGGAATCAAACCCGGGTTGGCCGTGTGCAAGGCAAACTCCCTACCTTCTGTGCTGTTGCTCTAGCTCCATTTGTTTCTACTTTGGATAAAAGTAGAAACTCTTCCTATCTTTGGGTATTATTTTCATATTATGTCATTTTAAAAAATATCTCACAAATGAATGTGGTAATTCTAAGTTTGTCCCTATTCTCTGACTCATATCACTCATTATGATACTCTCCTTGTCCATCCATGTATAAGAAAATTTTATGACTTCATTTTTCCTTAATGGCTGCATAGTATTCCATTAAGTAGATGTACCATAGTTTATTTATCCACTCATCTGTTCTCAGGCACTTTAGTTGTTTCCATATTCTGGCAATTGTGAATGGTGCTGGAATGAACAGGAGTGCAGATGACTTTTCTGAATTGTGTTTTGGGTCCCTACTTTGTACCTCAAAGGAAATAATGACCAGGATACAAAGGCAGCCCACAGAAATAGAAAAATTATTTATTCAACAACCATCTGATAAGGGGTTAATATCAAAGATATATAATGCACTGATAGAACTTGTTAAGAAAGCACTCAACCCCATCAAAAATGGGGAGGGATGATGAACAGAAGTTTCCTCAGAGAAGAAATACAAAAGGCCAAAAGGTACACAAAAAATGCCCTACATCACTAATCATCAGGGAAATGAAAATCAAAACAACAATAAAATGTCACATCACATGACAGAGACTGGCACACATGAAAAAATACAAAAACAACCAGTGCTGGTGTGGATGCAGGGAGAGAGGGCTCTCATTCTTTGCTGGTGGGAATGCCAATTTTTTGGAAAATAGTATGAATATTTCTCAAAGAAATAGAAATTGAGTTTCCATGCAACCTAGCAAAGCCTCTTGTGCACCGATTCTTAAGATGTCATTTCACAAGATTGTTGCTAAACTTGTTTATAAAGGATTCAAAACAATAGGATGACATTTAGTAGGCAGGCACATAAGTATCAGAAAACTTTTGTACACTGAAACCTTTTTTCATATTGCAGAATGCAATAAAAATTCACAAAATGATTAAGGAATTTATATTCCAATGACAAGAACTTCTAATACATAATAATAAAGACCATGATAAAGGTGGCAACTCAGGATTTAATTAATGAGATATTAGAAGATTGTTTTAAGGTTGCAAACTTTCATTGTAACAGAGCACAGAGGTATATACAGCAGTTTCCCAATTGAGGATGGTGAAAATGGTACAGAAACTTTAAATAACTATGCTCAGCTGTAAAATTAGTCCATAGAGTAATAATGGTACAGGAATTTAATTACACAAACAGATTTGCTAAATGCCTTACAGGAACAAGAGGTGGAGGGAGAATTTAAATAGGACACTTTGCTAGAACAGATGGTATAAGAAATCATGAAGTATGCAGATACACTGAATTGTCCCAGACTGGTAATTAGAAACAAATCCAGAAGAAAATCTGACAAATCTCTAAGATACAAGAACCCAAGGACAAACTCTCATGAGTGATATTTAATTTTTTTATAAAATAATGAGCTCAAGAAAAGAGCAACTTGGGGCCAGGGAGAGAGCTATATGGTCAGGAGCAGATGCCTTACAATTATAAGGACACTATATCAATCTGAAGTACTGCATTGTCCACACCAGCACCATGACATGTAGCCCTAGTAACCCAGCACCTCACAAACTTTTAGGTTCAGTTATTGGCCAAGTATCACAGAATGACCTCCGAGGTACTTAAATACTTTTTGTGAGTTCCCCGTCAGAAAGAATAGAGTAGCTATGTGCAAAGAAATGTACACAAATATATTCACTCCCACTACATCATTGAGTGATCATTAAAATTGTAATAAAAGAAAGTCTCTTTCTCTCTACATCTGTGCCAACACTGGTTGCTCCTGTTCTTTGGATATGTGCCAGTCTCTGAAGTGTGAGATGATATCTCATTGTTGTTTTGATTTGCATCTCTCTGATGATTAGTGATGAAGAACATTTTTTCATGTGTCTTCTGGCCATTCGAATTTCTTCTTTTTTTTTTTTTTTTTTTTGCTTTTTGGGTCACACCTGGCATTGCACAGGGGTTACTCCTGGCTCATGCACTCAGGTAGCTTGCCGGGCTCTAGGAGAGGGATGGAGGAATCGAACCCGGGTCGGCCGTGTGCAAAGAAAACACCCTACCGCTCCAGCCCAAAGACTCAGTAAACAAAAATATGTATTTAATAGCTACGGTAACTTCAGTAAGAATCTCAAAGCCTCAAAATGTTCATTGTGAGTCAAAATCCATCTTGAATCTAAGGGATTCTCTGTGAAGGTGAACAGTAAGCAGCTTATTAAGAACGCAGGAGACTTCAAATTGAGAACTCTGCTTTCTCAGATTGCCTTCTCAGAGTCCTCAAGGATTCATCCACAATCATGCCATGGAAAGAGAAAAGGAAAAGACTAAAAGGAGCTTATGCTCTTGGTACAGATGTAAGACATAGCAGTTCCACCCTTATCACGAGAATTCCTACCTAATAGGAAGAATGATCATTCATAAGAATTGGATATTGCGGTATCTCCACAATGACCACAAATGGCAGGTAAACTCATGGGGGCAGGATATCACACTAAAACACAGAATAATAGGGTAATTTTCTCTTCATTCAAAATGGAACAAACAAAAACCATGTATTTTCTGCCCCTTCCTCTCACCAAATAAATTTCAGTGAAAATCAATCAAATAACAAAAGGCATTGGCAAAATTTTGGAAAAGTACTTGTGGAATTATAAGGCATTTCTAAGTCACTTGATCACTTGATCACTTGACATCTCGTTACTCATCGATTTGCTCAAGTGGGCGTCAGTAACTTCTCCATTCGTCCCTGTCACATGCTAGTATAGCCCAATGGCAACTGCTTGCTCCAGAAACATGAAGAGACTCATTCAGGGTATTGATGAAGAAGTTTTACCATCTTGCAGGTGGGAGGCCACTCGATCTTTTGATGTCCTCTGGAATCTAGTCAGTAATGGCTCTAGTCCAGCCGTTGCCTCCAAATCTCATTATGTGTCCAGCCCATCTGATTTTCAACACCTTGGCAAATGAGGCAGCGTCCCTGATAGTCTACGGATTTCGGAACTCAGGATTCCTTCTCTCACTTGAGTGAAGCGTGATACTCCAAGCATAGCTCTTTCAATTCCTCTTTGGGAGATCCAAATAGGGTTCTCATTCTGTTTTCTTAGGGCCCAGGTCTCTGAGGAGTATGTTAGTGCAGGGAGAATGGTGGAGTCAAAGAGATGTGCCTGGAACCGGAGGTTCTTCGTCCTCTTAGCTATTTCTTTAATGCTCTTGAAGGGAGAACGTTGGGAACGACATAACCATCCTGTGGAATTTGGTATGTCGGCAAGTGGACATGGCTATCGAAGAGATTTGAGAAGAAGTCATGGATAATCTTCTCCATTGCCATTCTGGAGGATGTGATGGATCCATCAGGATGTCGGAGGGCAGTCACCTTGGTCTTATAGTTGGCGAAGGACAGGCGGGCGTTACGAATACTTTTCCCGGCTTCTGCTGCCTCTACCAGTACTTCTGCTCTTCTCTCTTTGAGGTCTTCCTTGATCGCATCTCTGCACTGCTTTGCGAGCTCAGACGTTAGCTTGCGGTTGCCTGAGGCATGCGCCAAACCACGCTGGCGAATTAGTTCAAGAGTTTTCGAAGATAGGCGATTTTTTGTGGCTATCTCTCTCTTGGCGTTCCTCGCACATTCATGGAGGTGCTGAACCAGTCAATCGTATTCCTCGTCAATGTTGTCAACAATGGCATCTTCCCATGTTGCCGCAATAGTACCAAAGAGTTCCCAGTTGGTGGTCATTCTGGGAGTTCTCTTTTTGAACTTTGCAGCCCTTTCTCCCCGCTGCAAAGGAGACGGTGGTCCGAACCTGTTCGAAATTTTGGGACAACAGCGACATCAGTCAGGCAAAACCGTCAATTGAATATGATGTGGTCTATTTCGTTGTGGAATTGTCCACCGGGAGACTCCCATGTCCATCGTTTAGATTCTGCCTTCTGGAACTGTGAGTTACCATGAATGGTCTTGGTCGACATGATGAACTCAGACAGTCTCTCACCCTGTTCATTCCATTCTAGGCCATGGGTCCCGATGTGAAGTTCTTCAGCTGATCTTCTCGGTCCTATCTTGGCATTAAAATCACCCACAATGATCTTGTAGAAGGTGTGGTCTTCTTTATAGAACTTCTCTAGCTCCATGTAGAACTTCTCAATTTCTCTTTCATCATAATGAGATGTTGGTGCTTAGACAACGAAGATAGAAACTGCAGGCAGTGAGCCACATCTATTCAAATGTAAACGTCCGATTCGGGTTGTTAGGCATTCGAATGAATCAATGCTCTTGGCCAAGTTTGTGTTGACAAGGACACCGACGCCTCCAACACCTCTTTTATCGCATGTTCCGAGGAACAATTCTTCTCCAGTGTCGAAAACGGCATGGTGAGATTCGTGCCTTCTTGTCTCGGTCAGACCAATGATGTCGTACTTGATCATTTGCGCTTGTACCATCAGGTCCTCGATGGATGCATCTGATGCTAGCATACGTGCATTGAAAGTACAGACGATCATTTTTGTCTTCCTTCGTTGTGGCAGCCTAGGTCGGCCTTGAGATTTTGTCGGCCTCTCCTTTCTCATCCTTCTTAGTGCTGCCATGTCGGTGAAGCCTTCAGAGTCAGGTGAATGAGACCAGTTGTAGTTACTGGTTTTGGCATATCGAATACACAGCGGATAGCTTGCCAGGCTCTTCCGTGCGGGCGGAATACTCTCGGTAGCTTGCCAGTCTTTCCGAGAGGGATAGAGGCTTTTGGGGTGACCTCTAATTACCCTTGTAGGTGTTACCATATTTGAACCCTATCAAATATGGTACGACAATTCCAGAAGATGGGTATTTAGTGTCTTATGATGTGTCCGGAAAGCATCCTGGAGTGTGGCGACGGCTGGGTAGTGGAAGTAGTGTGGAGAGTGGAAGTCTGCCAGTGGGGTATTTATCTGGGTAGGGTGGGTCTCCTGTGCACAATTCGATCCCTGGGTGGTTGATGGAAGCAGACAGGGCAGGGTAGGGTGGGGCTCCTGATTAGAATCCCTTTGTCACCTGTGGTGGTGGGAGCAAGCAGAGAAGCTCTGTCCCTGGGTCCGCCGAGCCTGGAGTCCAAGGTCTCAGAGAGTTCCGCTTATCTTTTTCTGTGGCTCTTCAGTCGTGCGTGGGTCTCGGCCGGAGCTGCCACGTGGGTCCGGAAAGCGTTCTGGAGTGTGGTGACGGCTGGGTAGTGGAAGTAGTGTAAAAAAACAAACAGCACCCGGCCCAGACAAGGTCAGACCTGAACACCTGAAGAACCTGCCGTCAGTACTCATCAATACACTGGCTCGGCTCTTCACTCGCTACCTGTCTGAATGCAAGGTTCCGTCCCAGTGGAAAACCAGCAGGACCATACTACTGTTCAAGAAGGGAGACATCCATGACATTGGCAACTATCGCCCGATCTGCCTATTGTCTGTCATCTATAAGTTGTTCACTCGAGTCATCCTAAATAGGATTGGCAGAACACTAGATGAAGGACAACCATGCGAGCAAGCCGGGTTCCGCAAAGGATTCAGCACCATCGACCATATCCACACGATCACCAAGCTCATTGAGGTTTCTCGGGAGTTCAAGATGCCGCTCTGTTTAACGTTCATTGATTTAAAGAAGGCCTTTGATTCTGTTGAGACAGAAGCGGTCATTGAAGCCCTAGCCAACCAGGGCATTCAAGCCCAATACATCAGGATCCTCCCTGAGCTGTATTGCGGATTCACTACCAGGATCTCACCATTCTACAAAGAAGTGATCGTTGATGTCAAGAGAGGGGTGCAGCAGGGTGATACCATTTCACCAAAACTCTTCAGTGCCACCCTCAAGACCATCATGCGACGACTGGAATGGGAAGGAATGGGAGTGAAGATAGATGGTCGGCAACTACACCACCTCCGCTTTGCTGATGACATTGTTTTAATAACACCAAACATCAGCCAAGCGGCACAAATGCTGGCCGACTTTGACCGTGAGTGTGGAAAGGTAGGACTACAGCTGAATCTTACGAAGACAATGTTTATGAGAAACAGCCTTGTTCCTGACGCCCCATTCGCTTTCAATGGAACGACCATCTCCGAATGCAACAGCTATGTGTACCTAGGTCGAGAGGTCAACATGACAAATGACCTGGCACCCGAGCTGCGCAGGAGGAAGAGAGCGGCTTGGAACGCCTTCAAGAAGGTCGAAGAAATAGCTAAGAGGACGAAGAACCTCCGGCTCCGGGCACATCTCTTTGATTCCACTGTTCTTCCTGCATTAACATATGCCTCAGAAACCTGGGCCCTACGCAAACAAGATGAGAACGCTATTCAGGTCTCCCAAAGAAGAATAGAAAGAGCTATGCTTGGAATATCACGTTTCACTCAAATGAGAGAACGAATCCGGAGTTCTGACATCCATCGACGATCAAGGACCAGGGACGCTGTCTCATTTGCCAAGGTGTCGAAAATCAGATGGGCTGGTCACGTAATGAGATTTAAAGACGACCGCTGGACTAGAGCTGTTACTGACTGGATTCCACGGGATGTCAAAAGACCGAGTGGCCGCCCACCTACCAGATGGTCAGACTTCTTCGTCAAGATCATGAACGATCGGTTTGAGGCCCTTCATGTTCCCGGAGCGAACAGATGCCATTGGGCTACACTAGCACGCGACAGGGACAAATGGAGACGTCACTGGCGCCCGCTCGAGCAAATCGACGACTAACGGGAAGTTAAGTGATTAAGTGATAATTGCTCTTGAAGGCATTCCATGCTGCTCTCTTCCTCCTGCGCAGTTCAGGTGCCAGGTTGTTTGTCATGTTGAGTTCTCGACCTAGGTACACATAACTGCTGCATTCAGAGATGTTCATTCCATTGAGAGTGAATGGAACATCAGGAACGAGTCCATTTCTCATAAACATTGTTTTCGTGAGATTCAGCTGCAGTCCAACCTTTCCACACTCACGGTGGAAGTCGGCCAGCATTTGTGACACTTGGCTAATGTTTGGTGGTATTAGAACGATGTCATCAGCGAAGTGGAGGTGGTGTAGTTGCCGACCGTCTATCTTCACTCCCATTCCTTTCCATTGCAGTCGTCACATGACATTCTCGAGTGTAGCACTGAAGAGTTTTGGTGAAATGGTATCACCCTGCCGAACACCTCTCTTGACACCAATGATCACTTCCTTGTAGAATGGTGAGATCCTTGTAGTGAATCCATAGTACAGCTCACAGAGTCTCCTGAGATGTATTGAGTTTGAATGTCCTGTTTGGCTAGGGCTTCGATGACCTCTTCCGTCTCAACAGAATCAAAGGCCTTCTTTAAATTAATGAATGTTAGACAGAGTGGCATCTTGAACTCCCAAGAGACCTCAATAAGCTTGGTTACCGTGTGGAGCAAAAATCGACGATCAACGGGAGGGCCTTTACCTTACCGTGTGGATATGGTCAATCATGTTGAATCCTTTTTGGAACCCTTCTTGCTCGCATGGTTGTCCTTCATCTAGTATTCTGCCAATCCTATTCAGAACTCAAGTGAACAGCTTATAGACAATAGACAACAGGCAGCTCAGGTGATAGTTACCAATGTCGTGGATGTCTCCCTTTTTATACAGTAGAACAGTCCTGCTGGTTTTCCATTGGGACAGAATCTTGCATTCAGACAGGTAGTGTGTGAAGAGCCGAGCCAGTGTATTGATGCGTACTGATGGCAGATTCTTCAGGTGTTCAGGTCTGACCTTGTCTGTACTGGGTGCTGTTTGCTTCTTTGCCAACGGAATGGATGTCAGAGGGCAGTCATCTTGGTCTTGTAATTGGCAAAGGACAGGCAGGCATTGCAAATTCTTTTCCCAGCTTCTGCCATGGTGGCCAGTACTGGTGCTCTTCTCTCTTTAAGGTCTTCCTTTATCTCTTCTCTGCAATGCTTTGTGAGCTCGGACATTCTCTTGTGGTTGCCTGAGGCTCACGCCAAGCCACATTGGTGAATGAGCTCGAGAGTTTTCAAAGACAGGGGTCTTTTTGTGGCTTTCTCTCTCTTGGCGTTCTTTGCACAATCATGGAGGTGCTGAACCAGTTATCATGTTCTTTGTCAATGTTGTCACCGATGGAATCGTCCCATGTTGCCATAATAGTGCCAAAGAGCTCCCAGTTGGTGTTTGTTCTGGGAGTTTGCTTCTTAAACTTTGCAGCCCTTTCTCTCCACTGTGTGAAGTAGAATTTTGCACGAAGGAGACAGTGGAATTTTGGGACAACATCGACATCGGTCAGGCAAAACTGTCAATTGAACATGATGTGGTCAGTTTGACCACATCATTTCTAAGTAACAGATGAAATACACAAGGCCATAAAAGGGTTCTGTTAGACTGAAAATCATGAAAGTTTGTAACTGTTTCTCACAGTGATGTGGTGATTAAAAAAAAATTAGAAAAAAAAGAATTTGGTTAACTTTGCCACAAAATTAAAAATAATTTTTAAGGTCCAGAACAATAGTACAGCTGGTAGGGTGTTTGCCTTTCATAGGACAGACCAGGGTTGTGTCCCCAGCAGCCCAAATGGTCCCCCAAATCTGCCAGGAGTAAGCTTTGAGAACCACCAGGTATGGTTTGCAACAAACAAAAAAATGAAAAATTAACTTATAAGTCAAGTTTTCACAATGCCCAAAGATTTTATATCCCTGAACTTAAGAATTTCTATGAATAATTATGAAAAAGACATAAATCATGAGAACATATTTTTGAATAAGAAAAATAAAAATGGAAAATACGTTTAAATTCTCATGCATAATGAGAAAATATTATGAAAGTATTTTTGTAGATGCTAATATTATTTATCTGAGATTCTCTCATTACTCCTGGGGTTTAATTAATTTTGCTTAGAGCAAGCAATCTTAATGTCATAAAATCCTCAGCAGAATCTAAATTCAGTAACTACTTTTCTGTAACTCCTTGGCTCTCTTCACTCTTTTAAAAATGCTCTCTGATTACTTGATATTTGAGAAGCTGGTATGTATGTGTGCTGATTTAATTTTATTATTTATTTATTTATTTATTTATTTTCCACTTTTGGGTCACACCCAGCAATGCTCAAGGGTTACTCCTGGCTTTGCACTTAGGAGTTACTCTTGGTAGTGCTCAGGGGACCATATGGGATGCAGGTGAATAAACCCGGGTTGGTCACGTGCAAAGGAAACGCCCTACCCACTGTGCTATCCCATCGGCCCTGTTGTGAGCTGATTTTAAAGTACGATCAACTGGAATGGAAAAAAGGTACAAATTTCATTCTATATTTCAGGACACAAAATAGCAATTGTGTCCTGAAAAGTCTACATGAACGAGAGGAAATTACTTCTATGAATTTGGATATAAAAAGAAGACTCATGGTGCTGTAGAGCTAGCGCAGATGACTGCTAAGATGCTTGCCTTGCATGCAGCCAATCTGGGTTGAATCCCCAACATTGCCTCTGGTCCCCAAGCATAGCCAGGAGTAAGGCTTGAGCACAGAACTAGGAGTAAGGTTTGAACTTGGCCTGGTGTGGCCCCCAAACAAAACAAAACAAAATAAAACAAAACAATGACTCACAACGTTTGGTGATCTTTAATAATCACCAAGTCCTAGATATTGGAGCATACTAAATGATATATTCATTTCATTTCACAATTTGGGGGGATCTTATATGCAGATCTTGTGTTAAATACTGTGAGAGCAAAGAAGGTATTATTCTTTGTCCCTAATGAGAAAAGTACTAATTGTTAACATATGAATAACAATTAAATAATAAGATACTTTAGAATAGGAGCTTGAGAATATGTCAGTAAAGATAATAAATTTTAGAATTACAGACAGGAAGGTGGAAATAGACTGAATGAAGAGGTGCAGAGAGTTTCCAGGGGTAAATGGCATAATCAAAAGTATGATTCAAAAAAATCAGAAACTATATTTGAGTACTTAACACCTTAAGTCAAGATTTATTTTTATTGTTCCTTTTATTAAAAGGAACAAAGGTACCCCGTGAGCTGCTAGGTATTCATTGTTCTGCATCCAGGCAGTAACTTAAACCATCAGTTTCTGTGTCTCTGTACAATGATTCATATCACAAATCTCATTTTTGTAAACATTTCTTTACCAAATATTTCCCAAGGTAGCTTATCATGGAACAAAAACAATTATTTTTTGATCTTCAACGAAGGATAAAAAAAACTGTTTAGCATTTAATATGCTTAAATTTATACTCCTACTGTATAATCTTTGTTCCTATTTCAAGCTTCTCTCCCTATCACATAAAAATTTAAAATACCAAATTAGATACATACAAGCTTCAAAATTAGATTAGATAATGGATGCCAATTATTCACCATTTTGCTCTTTATATAATAAAATACTTCAGGATAACTTCTAAGCAGCAATTTATCTGTTCCTGAGCAAAAGTAGAAAACAGTTCAGGTATATTCTATAAAATAATATAATGTTAAAATATAATTAAATATTTTATATTTCTAAAAAATTAATAGCACAATTTCCTTAAGCATAAATATAACACTTTAAATCATAAACACAATAGAATAGATTCTATACAGCACCACTTAGCCCACACACCCACAGCTTGCTTGTAAACACATATTCCACATCCTGGAAATCAGGCGGCTATTGATTTTGCCAGTTTCTCTGTGCTATATTTCCCCGTCATAACTGATATTCAAACCACCAATTTGATGTCCATCGGGTAGTAAAATTTCTGAAAATTTATCAATTGATTCTCACACTCTGATGCAAGAGGATTGCAGCACCTTACTGCAAACATTGATAATGCTGCTCTATCATTGAAGCAAATGATTTCCTTTTGTTAATTTCAGCAATAGAGATTCAGATTTAAAAACTAATACACAAAAATAACCCAATGACCCACTGTACAGAGACAAATAATAAAGAAATTCTCGTGTGTGTGTGTGATTTCTTGATATATGTTCCACCCAGAATGGAATATCACTAGCTATAATGAAATATGAAATATTAGCTTTTGTTGCAACTTGGATGGATGCAACTATATGTAGGGGATCATTTTAAGTAAAGTAAGCAAGTAGGAAGACAATTGCTGAGTGTTCTACTCATGTCCTGTAGCACTGTCTTCCCATTGTTCATCAACTTGCTCAAGCAGGCACCAGTAATGTCTCCATTGTGAGACTTGTTACTGTTTTTGCCTCATTGAATATGTCATGGGTAGCTTGCCAGGCATTGCCATGCAGGCGGGATACTCTCGGTAGCTTTCTGGGGTCTCCAAGAGGGGCGGAGGAATCAAACCCAGGTCGGCCGCATGCAAGGCAAACCCCCGACCTGCTATGCAATCTACTCATATGTACAATACAAAGGAAAAAGGCAAGGTAAAGGACAGTCCACTGAAAACAAACACTCGGACTCTGAAGGCAGAATTTATGTTAGAGATTAGAGAGAGTGAGTGAGAGTGTTAGAGAGAGACAAAGAGAGATGAGAGAGAGAGAAAGAGAGAGAAGGTATGTGCATGTGTGTGGCAGGGTTAGAGCAAGAATTAGAGGAAGGGGAAAAATGGGGCAGAATAGAAGCAACAGAAAGACAGTGGGTTTGTGGTCTTGAGCCCTTTGGTGGTAGTGAAAGTGTAGTAAGTTTTGTACACAAAAAGTACATAACTAACATAATTGTAACCATGTTACTTAAATAATATGAACATTTAAATGCCCCTTAATAAGCCCCCTAAAATACCTAAAAAATACAAATCTGGATATTTGTATTTTTGTCCAATTTATGAACTTTGTATCAAGTAGGTTCCCCTTATCTTTCATTTTAATTCTGCAGTGTCTGCTACATGTTTTCAACCATTATGTGAAAATATTGGATGGAAAAATTCCAGAAATAAGCAAAACATTTGTTTTAAATTTCAGGTTGTTCTGAGTACCATGATGGAATCTCCCATGTCCTGTTTTGTTCTGCCCAGGATGTGAATTATCTCTTTGTCCCATTGGATCTATACTGCACATGAAACTCAGCTATTGCTCACATGGCAGTTATCAGGCAGTTCGTCCTGGTATTCCAGAGCTTCTGCTCAAGTAAAACTTACGTCACTCAATAAGGGTGCCAGAGCTCTAGAATCTTCAAGAATAACCTAAGGCTTATAGCAGCCCTTTTAGTCACCTCATCTCATAGGATTGTGCAGTTATTTTATTTCACCTTACAAGAAGAGGGAGTTGAATATAATAAGATTATGAGGATATCTCCTCTATATTTTTACTACAATGCTTTAATAATTTACTATTATTACTAAGCACTCTATTATTATTAATTTATAATTAAACCCTGAGCTTAATGGTTGGCCATTACTCAGATTTGAACCCTGGCACCTTGTGGCCCACACCTCTTATCCACCATGCAAGTGCATCTGATCATTCTTGTATGATCAGATCTGAGCGGCACTGTATCCTCAGATCTTGGCATTAAACCACGTGGCCTTGTTGGCTGAGCATCTATCACCAGGACTGGACCTTGGGTCCCCTGAGCACCTCTTGGGAGGCTGTCTCTACCCCAAATGGTATATTTTATCACAGGTATGTCTAGAAAGAAATTATGTGGAAGGTTTGATGGTATTTGCTGACCTTGCCTCCGTGGGAGTCCCTAATGCATCTCTGCTGGACATGGGAAAATACAGACTCTGCATGATTCAATTTTATGCTTTTTATCACTGAGATCTCCAAGCCTGCACGGTTTGGGACTGGACCTGTCAGTAGCTAAACAGTTACACCCTCCAACTGCCGTGTAACCCCAACAAAGGCCAGGATCCAGAGATTATCACAACAAGCTCCCGGGAGAGCACAAGGCAGAGTCTCCTACCCTGTGTCTGACTATCCTCGCCAGGGCCCAACAGCTGAAGACCTCCAGGCCCCAACCAAGGCCTTACTGGAGCCACTCTCCACACACTTGGATAAGCCTCAGACATAACAGAACTGGCAGAGGAACCCAGGTGTGTGGGACCCGGGGCTGAGATCTCCAAGCCTGCACGGTTTGGGACTGGACCTGTCAGTAGCTAAACAGTTACACCCTCCAACTGCCGTGATTATCACAACAAGCTCCCGGGAGCGCGCGGCCGCGAATGCTATTTATTTAATTTTCTCTAAATTTTCAGGGTACCCTTAATATCCTTAAATATCCAACCCGCACGGCAGAGCCTGGCAGAGCCTGGCAAGCTATCCGTGGTCTATGCCAAATAGACCAAATTGATATGCCAAATCCAGTAATAAATGGATCTCATTTCCCTAACCCTGAATATACAGAGTCGAGAAGGATATGGAAGGAGAGGCTGATAAAACACCAAGGCAGACATAGGCTGCCAAAACGCAGAAAAACAAAAATGATTGTCTGTACTTTTAATGCCCATACGCTGGCATCTGCTGCATCCATTGAAGACCTTATGGTACAAGCACGAAAGATCAAGTATGACATCATTGGTCTGACCGAAACGAGAAGACATCAATCCCATCATGCTGTTTTCGACACTGGAGAAGAACTGTTCCTTGGAACATGTGATAAAAGAGGCGTCGGTGGTGTCGGTATCCTTGTCAACACAAACTTAGTCACAAGCATTGATTCATTTGAATGCCTAACAACCCGAATCGGACGATTACACTTGAATAAATGTGGCTCACTACCGGCAGTTTCTATCTTTGTTGTCTATGCACCAACATCCAGTTATGGTGAAAGAGAAACTGAGAAATTCTACATGGAGCTAGAGAAGTTCTATAAAGAAGATCACACCTTCTACAAGATCATTGTCAGTGATTTTAATGCCAAGATAGAACCAAGAAGATCAGTCGATGAACTCCACATTGGAACCCATGGCCTGGAATGGAACGAACAGGGTGACAGACTGTCTGAGTTCATCATGTCAACCAAAACCTTCCATGGTAACTCACAATTCCAAAAGGCTGAATCTAAACGTTGGACATGGGAGTCTCCCGATGGACGGTTCCACAATGAAATAGACCACATCATATTCAATTGACGGTTTTGCCTAACCGATGTTGCTGTTGTCCCAAAATTCCAAACGGGATCAGACCACCGTCTTCTTCGTGCAAAATTCTACCTCACAGAACGAGGAGAAAAGAATGCAAGGTTTAAGAAGAGGACTCCCAGAACAACCACCAACTGGGAACTCTTTGGCTCTGTTGCGGCAACATGGGAAGATGCCGTCATTGACAACATTGATGAGGAATACGATCGAATGATTCAGCACCTCCATGATTGTGCAAGGAATGCCAAGAGAGAGATAACCACAAAAAAACGTCTTTCTTCGAACACTCTTGAACTTATTCGCCAACGTGGCTTGGCATGTGCCTCAGGCAACCACAAGCAAACGTCCGAACTGGCAAAACAGTGCAGAAAAGCCATCAAGGATGACCTCAAAAACAGGAGAGCAGCAGTACTGGTAGATGCAGCAGAAACTGGGAAAAACATTCGTAATGCCCGCCTGTCCTTCACCAACTACAAAACCAAGATGACTGCCCTCCGACATCATGATGGATCTATCACATCTTCCAGAAGGGCAATGGAGAAGATTATTCATGACTTCTACTCAGATCTCTTTAATAGCCACATCCACTTGCCCACATACCACATACCACATGATGGATATGTCGTTCCCAATGTTCTCCCTTCCGAAATCCAACATGCCATCTCATCGGTAAAGAAACCAAGAGCACCTGGCCCAGACAAGATCAGACCTGAACACCTGAAGAACTTACCATCAGTACTCATCAATACATTGGCTCGACTCTTCACACGCTACCTGTCTGAATGCAAGGTTCCATCCCAATGGAAAACCAGCAAGACTGTACTACTATACAAGAAAGGAGACATCCACGACATTGGCAACTATCGCCCAATCTGCCTATTGTCTGTCATCTACAAACTATTCACTCGAGTCATCCTGAATAGGATTAGCAGAACACTAGATGAAGGACAACCATGTGAACAAGCTGGATTCCGAAAAGGATTCAGTACCATTGACCATATCCACACAATAACCAAGCTCATTGAGGTATCTCGGGAGTTCAAGATGCCGCTCTGTCTAACGTTCATTGATTTAAAGAAGGCCTTTGATTCTGTTGAGACGGAAGCGGTCATGGAAGCCCTAGCCAATCAGGGCGTACAAACTCAATACATCAGGATCCTTCATGAGCTCTATTGTGGATTCACTACCAAGATCTCACCATTCTACAAAGAAGTAATCATCCATATCAAGAGAGGGGTTCGGCAGGGTGATTCCATTTCACCAAAACTCTTCAGTGCCACCCTCGAGAACATCATGCGACGACTGGAATGCGAAAACATGGGAGTGAAGATAGATGGTCGGCAACTACACCACCTCCGCTTTGCTGATGACATCGTTCTAATAACACCAAACATCAACCAAGCGGCACAAATGCTGAACGACTTTGACCGTGAATGTGGAAAGGTCGGACTACAGCTGAATCTTACGAAGACAATGTTTATGAGAAACAGCCTTGTTCCTGACGCTCCATTCGCTCTCAACGGAACCACCATCTCCGAATGCAACAGTTATATATACCTAGGTCGAGAAATCAACATGATGAATGACCTCGCACCTGAGTTGCGCAGGAGGAAGAGAGCGGCTTGGAATGCCTTCAAGAGCATTGAAGAAATAACTAAAAGGACAAAGAACCTCCAGCTACGAGCACATCTCTTTGATTCCACTATTCTTCCTGCATTAACATATGCCTCAGAGACCTGGACCTTACGAAAACAGGATGAGAACACTATTCGGGTCTCTCAAAGAGGAATCGAAAGAACTATGCTTGGAATATCACGATTCACTCAAATGAGAGATAGAATCCGGAGTTCTGATCTTCATCAACGCTCAAAAATCAGGTACGCTGTCTCATTTGCCAAGACATCAAAAATCAGACGGGCTGGACACGTAATGAGGTTTACAGACAACCGCTGGACTAGAGCCATTACTGATTGGATTCCACGAGACATCAAAAGATCACGTGGACGCCCACCTATAAGATGGTCAGACTTCTTCGTCAAGACCCTAAATGATCGGTTTGAGACTCTACATGTTCCTAAAACGAACAGATACCATTGGGCTACGCTAGCACGCAACCGGGATGAATGGAGACGTTACTGGCACCCGCTCGAATAAATCGATGAATAACGAGGATTAAGTGATTAAGTGATCACTTAGTAAATTTCCTTCTTTTAAACTTCTTTTGAGGCATAACCAAAGAGCTTAAATGTTTTAGGGCAGAAAGAATATACAGGAAGTAAGGTACTAACTTTGCATGAAATCAATACAGTTTGAAGTATTACTAGCAGGGCTGGAGCCATAGTACAAGTGGGTAGGGCATTGTTTGCCTTGCACGCAGCCAACCCGGGCTCAATTCCCAACATCTCATATGGTCCCTCAGCACCACCAGGAGTAATTCTTGAGTGCAGAGCAAGGAGTAACCCTTGTACATTGCCGACTGTAACCCAAAAAGCAATAAATAAATAAATAAATAAATAAATAAAGCACTATGCCTGGACTCTGAGCACTGCCAGAGGTCACTCCTGAGTCAAAGCTAGAACACCTCCCTATAAATAACCCATTTATTTTTTAATGAGATTTCACATGTAAATGTAACCACTGTTGAGTTTCTGCTTGTGTTTGTTGCTGAAAACAGGTATATACCTTGGAGATTGTATTTGTTTATTATGGGTTTAGTGATTTGTTATTTGTGTGTGATGCTGGGAATCAAACACAGGACCACACACAGTGCTCTATTTTTGAGCAATATCCTGGACCCAACCTCGATTTGTTAAGTGATTCTATTTAGTACAGATGTACTACCGCAATAATCCTTTTTCAGACATAAATGAGTTGACTTTCCTGTTTGATGGCAGATTAATGACACTTTCTAAATCCTAATAAAGTATATCAATTTTTCCTCCAAATGCTTTCATGCAAAAAAGAAACCCATATACTTTAAACCAAGGTGCTTAAACCAATGCTTAAACATTTTCCACTCTTGATCCTTTTTCTCCAGAGAAATGGGAAAACAATGAATGAAGCCAGAAACAAATATTTCAGATTCATTACATGTTTGGTTTTGAATTAATTTTTGCTCATTCCACAATCAGAAACATTTACTGTGCCAAACTTTTCATTATCCACCTCACATTCAGTTATGCAATCCCACATGGGGTCATAACATACAGCTTAAAATGTTAGGCATTAAAGGGGCTGGAATGATAGCACAGCGGGTAGGGTATTTGCCTGGCACACGGCTGAGCCGGGTGCATCCCATGTGGTCCCCTAGCACCACCAGGAGTGATTCCTGAGTGCAGAGCCAGGAGGAACCCCTGAGCATTGCTGGGTGTGACCCCAAAAAATGTTAGGCATGAAAGTTTCAATATACAACATGCTGACTGTGACCCAGTGTTCATTTTTCCCTTTTAAATGTTAAAGACAAAAATAAATTAAATTACACTTCATGATGATGAGTGTTTTTCCTATACCAACAGGACAAAAATATGAGCTATGTTTTATTTTCAGATGCGCAATTTGAAAGTTTAACTACTTTCTCCTGTATATAGGCATACATCATACAAAGGAGACAGGTTTTACCATATAGTTGAAAGTGATTAAAGGGGCTGGAGAGACAGCACAGCGGGTAAGGTGTTTGCCTTGCACGCGGCTGACACGGGTTCGATTCCCTATTTTTCGCTTACTTCTTTAAGATCTCTGATGTAAATTCAACTAAAAATCCTATCCCCCTTGGCAACCTATAAAAGCCACCTTGAGCACCACATATGCTGTGAACCCATTGCTGCTTGTGCCCACATGACTGAGCACATGTGACACCCGAGCACATGTGACACCCGCATCTCCTCTCTTGAGATGTGTACTTTCTCATATAATGCTGGGATGTGTGTAGGGGCTCTCTCTGCCCTTGGAGAAGCCCAGGTTCTCTGGAGCATGTTACTCTCTACTCTCTCCCACTCTATCTCTTCTCTTCTAAAGACCTCCAAATAAAATTTGTTCTTACTTCACTGCTCCTATACCCCCGAAATTCTTTTCTTCGAGGTGAGACAAGAACCCAGTAACCCTGTGTGTCGTTTGGCAGAGGCGAATTGGGGAAACGTGACTCTCTCTCTCCACCCCACCTCATAGAAGCCATCCGTGGGGCCCACCGACATCGATGGTAGGTCAATAAGAATGAGAAGAAATTTAAAAAAAGAAATAAAGTAGAAAGAAATGATACAGAAATTGAAAAGATGACATAAAGATCATAAAAATGAAGAGCTGTTTCTTTTAAAGGACCAATAAAATTAACGACTCTTCATCAGGTTCACCAAGAAAAATAAATTCGATATGCCAGACACAGTAACAACAAAGTCTCCAATGGAGACGTTACTGGGCCCGCTCGAGCAAATCGACGATCAACGGGAGGGCCTTTACCTTACCTTACCTTACTCTTATTGGAAGATTAATTAAAGGCATAACTGGCCTTTTGGTGTTAACTAAAAATATTTGGATATGTTACAAATTCAATAATATTTATGATTATATTGAGCACTTTAATTTGGTAAAATGAAATTATTATATAAGAGGAATAACTATGAATTTGAAAACAAGTCAGAGAGAGTAGGTAGGAACTGGCACAATTAGTAAATTGTTAAAATATAAACAACATTAATTTTCTAGAAGTTTATACAAAGTGCTGTGTAGAGAGATATAACTAAATATAGCCTTTACAAAATGCTATACTGATTTATTAAGAACTTCCTCATTTTTAGAGCTTCAATATTAATGTATGGTTAATCAGTTTTCTAGTAAGAGTGTTTAGGTTGCTCCTGAATTTTTACTCTCCTAAGCCGTGTTTCAATGAATAATATATTGCCTTCATAGCATACTGTGTATAAGTAGGTTTATCTGTAGACTGGTTTCTTAGAAGAAAAATTACTGGCTTAGAAGAACTCTGCATTTGTAACTTTGAAAGATTTGGCTCAGTGTTTCTTTATAGAAATAATATTTATTTATACTCCCATAAGCAATATATGGACATATCTGCTTTCTGTGTCAACCCAATTTGTATCTAGCCCACCCACCTCGTCCCTGTCAAGTGCTGAATTCTGTAAATGCTACCATCACTCAACAAACAATTTTTTTCTGATGATGTTATAAATGATTTGCTTTCCTTTTGTTACTTGTTCCTTTGATCATTTTTATAGGTTTTCAAATTAACAGAGGGGAAATTAAGTTATAGAATAGTCTATATAATCTATTACTACTAGAGTGAAAAATAATGGGAAGAGAAAATTTATTGCATTGATGTTTGTGCATGGAAATTCTAAGAAGTTAAACAAACATTCAGACTTCCGTGAATCAAAGAAAGATTTCTGAGTATTAAGCTTTATTAGAATAGTTAAACCTATTCAGTTCAGATGACCAGATAAAACAGAAAAGATGCTGTGAGAACATGGTGAGTCCTGTGTACCATTATCTAGAAATCTGTTCTTTGTGTGGGGCTCATCTTCTACGATAGGGGCCTTAAATTCTCAGTTACCTCCATTTTTTACCCAACTATAGCCTTCTCAGTTGTTCTCCCAAGAGCCCACTTCACTGAATCTGGATTGTGTTTATAGAAGTCTATACTTAGCTGCAGAGGATGTAAGAGTCATTCAAAAAAAAAAAAAGAGTCATTCAGTGTTGGATAACATTGGATTCTCCTTGCTGCTCCTGCAGGGAGCTTAAGGTTTATTTATTTTTATTTATTTACTTTTTTTTTGCTTTTTGGGTCACACCCAGCAATGCACAGGGGTTACTCCTGGCTCTCTGCTCAGGAATTACCGCTGGCGGTGCTCAGGATACCATATGGGATGCTGGGAATTGAACCCGGGTCAGCCGCATGCAAGGCAAACACCCTACCCGCTGTGCTATTGCTCCAGCCCTAGGAGCTTAAGGTTTATTGAGCAACTCCTACCAGCTGAGGCACACCCAATTCCATCAGGCACTAATATTTCTATATTGCTTTTCTCTTTCCTTCATGTCATTTGCATGGTTCTTTTTGTATAGACACAGGAAAACAATAAATGCTATGCTATGTAACATGGGAATTAATTCCAAAATAACATTTCCTCATGGGCATTCGTATTTACTTGACTTAAGCTTCAATTGCCCTTAGTTCCTAGCAATCTAAGAGCAGGGTCTCAACAAAAGAGTAGATGAACCAAGGATAGGCTGTGAGCTACCCTGGCATAGAAATGGGCCAGGCCAAGTGCAATAATGTTTAACTATACATTAAGAGCACAGTTATGGACAAACCCTGTCATGACCCAAAAAGAAGTAACTGAATGAGGACCCTGCAAGGGTTAGGAAAAACTAACCTGGCCTGAGTACTATGGTCTAGAATATACAGTGAGATGTCCCCAGGAAGAGCTAACCTTTAAGCTTAATAAATCTTTTACTAAATTGAGCTCCCATTTGACCCAACAATACCACTCCTGGGAATATATCCCAGAGAGGCAAAAAAGTATAGTCGAAGTGACATCTGCACTTGTTTATTCATTGCAGCACAGTTTACAATAGCTAGAATATGGAAAAAACCTGAGTGCCTGAGAACAGATGACTAGTTAAAGAAACTTTGGTACTCCCACCAGCAGTGAAGGAGGGTCTCTTTCTTGCCACATCCACGCCAAGACCGGTTGCTTTTGTTCTTTTGGATGTGGGCGAGTCTCTATGGTATGAGATGATATCTCATTATTGTTTTGATCTGCATATCCCTGATGATTAATGATGTAGAGCATTTTCTCATGTGCCTTTTAGCCATTCGGATTTCTCCTTTGAGAAAGTCTCTGTTCATTTCATTGCCCCACTTTTTGATGGGGTTGGATGTTTTCTTCTTGTGAAGTTCAACCAGTGCTTTGTATATCCTTGATATCAACTTCTTGTCAGATGTGTATTTGGAGAATATCCTTTCCCATTCTGTAGACTGTCTTTGTATTTTGGTCACTGTTTCTTTGGAGGTGCAGAAGCTTCTTAGTTTAAGATAGTCCCATTTGTCTCTGCTTTCACTTGCTTGGCCAGTGGCATGACATCTTTGAAGATACCATTAGCTTCAATGTCATGGAGGGTTTTGCCAACTTTGTCTTCAATGTACCTTATGGATTCCGGTCTGATGTTGAGGTCTTTGATCCATTTTGATCTTACTTTTGTACATGGTGTTCGGCAGAGATCTAAGCCCATTTTTTTGCATGTAGCCATCCAGTTTTGCCAGCACCATTTGTTAAAAAGGCTTTCTTTACTCCACTTCACATTTCTTGCTCCTTTATCAAAGATTTGATGATCATATGTTTGAGGGGAGATGTCAGTATATTCAACCCTGTTCTATAGGTCTGCAGCTCTGCCTTTGTTCCAGTACCATGCTGTTTTAATTATTACTGCTTTGTAGTAGAGTTTGAGGTTCGGGAGGTTAATTCCTCCCATTTTCTTTTTCCCAAGACTGGTTGAACCCTTTTGGAAAACAGTATGGACGACTCTCAAAAAATTAGAAATTGAGCTCCCATTTGACCCAACAATACCACTCCTGGGAATATACCCTGGAGAGGCAAAAAAGTATAGTCGAAGTGACATCTGCACTTGTTTGTTCATTGCAGCACTGTTTACAATAGCTAGAATATGGAAAAAAACTGAGTGCCTGAGAACAGATGACTGGTTAAAGAAACTTTGGTACATCTACACAATGGAGTACTATGGAGCAGTTAGAAAAAATGAAGTCATGAAATTTACATACAAGTGGTACTACATGGAAAATATCATGCTAAGCGAAATGAGTCAGAACGAGAGGGACAGACATAGAAAGACTGCATTCATTTGTAACATAAAGTAACAAAATAAGAGACTAACACCCAAGAGCAGCTGTCATAAATACCAGGTTGTTCACTCCATGGCTTTGAAGCCAGCCGCACACTGTAGGGGCAAAGGCAGCTCAGACAGAGAAGGGAGCACCAAATAAAGGGTGCTGGGAAGATCCACCCAGGATGGGAGATGCATGCTGAAAGTAGTCTATAGACAGAACATGATTGCCAACCAATGTCTCTTCTGCAGACCACAGCACCCAAAAGGAGAGATAGAACAAAAGGGAGTGTCCTGCCACAGAGGCAGGGTGGGATGGGGGATGGGAGGGGTGGGAGGGATACTGGGATTGATGGGAGGGAGAATGGGCACTGGTGGTAGGATGGGTACTCGATCACTGTATAACTGAAACCCAAGCACAACAACTTGTAAGTCTACAACTGTACCTCATGGTGCTTCACTAATAATAAAAAAAAAACTTTGGTACATCTACACAATGGAGTACTATGTAGCTGTTAGAAAAGATGAAGTCAGGACATTTACATACAAGTGGTATCACTGTATCACTGTCATCCTGTTGTTTATCAATTGCCTCCAGCAGGCCCTAGTAACCTCTCCATTGTCCTAGCTCTGAGATTTTAAAATGTGCCACATTCGAGGCTCTTTCACAGTCAGGAGAATGAGACCCATCATTGTTACTGATTTTTGGCATATTGAATACGCCACAGGGAGTTTGTCAGACTCTGTCATGTGGGCAGGATACTTTTGGTAGCCTGCCAGGTTCTCCAGAGTAAGAACTAGATAATAAGATGTCGCATGAAATGCAGCCGCACACTTCCAGGAGCTGGGTTTTATAGTCTCTGGGTCTTGGCCGTTGATGGGATTACACGGCTTCGGGGGAGTGGGGGGGAATAGTTGGTGGGTATAACACCTACATACTGGGAGATGGTGGATCTGGGTGGAGGAGGCCCAGTTCCAATCCAAGCAGGCTTGGAGATCAACGCCCTGGGTCCCCACACACCTGGGTTCCTCTGCCGGTTCCTTCATGCGTGAGGCTCCTCTGAACTTTTGGAGAGTGGTTTTAAGCATGGCTGTGGTTGGAACCAGAGGTCTTTAGCTGCTGGGGCTCTTCTTGGGATGGGAGGGAAACTCAACCCACCCTCCTCCAAGGGGCCATGGTGAGGACAGCCAGACATGGAGGCAGAAGAGTCTGCGCTGTTCTCTTCCAGGCACAGGGTTTTATAGTCTCTGGGTCTTGGCCTTTGAGGGGATTACATAGGCGCAGGGGCAGTTGGTGGGTGTAAAGCCTACATACTGGGAGATGGGGGATCTGGATGGAGGAGGCCCCAGTCCCAATCCTGGCTGTCCTCACCGGGGCCCCTTGGAGGAGGGTGGGTTGAGTTTCCCTCCCCACCCCAAGCAGAGCCCCAGCAGTTGAAAACCTCCAGTTCCAGCCACAGCCATGCTTAAGACCACTCTCCACACGTTAGGAGGAGCCTCACGTATGAAGGAACCGGCAAAGGAACCCAGGTGTGTGGGACCTGGGGTGTTGATCTCCAAGCCTGCTCGGATTGGTACTGGGGCCTCCTCCACCCAGAGCCCCCATTTCCCAGTATGTAGGCGTTACATCCACAAGTGGTACTACATGGAAAGTATCATGCTAAGTTAAATGAGTCAGAAATAGAGGGACAGACATAGAAAGATTGCATTCATCTGGGGATATAAAGTAACAAAATAGGAGACTAACACTCAAGAATAGCCGAGATAAGTACCAGGAGGTTTACTCCATGGCTTGGAGGCCAGCCGCACACGCTAGGGGAAACGGCAACTCAGATAGAGAAGGGAGCACCAAATAAAGGGTACTTGGAGAATCATCCCAGGATGGGAGATTCATGCTGAAAGTAGACTATAGACCAAACATTATTACTACTCAATGCCTCTTTTGCAAACCACAGCACCCAAAAGGAGAGAGAGAACAAAAGGGAATGCCCTGCCACAGAGGTGGGATGGAATGGGCGGGTTGGAGCGGGGGAGGGATATTGGGAGGGATACTGGGATTAGTGGTGGTGGAGAATGGGCACTGGTGTTGGGATGGGTACTCGATCACTGTATAACTGAAACCCAAGCACAAAAATTTTTGAGTCTACAACTGTACCTCATGTTGTGTCACTAATAAAAATGAAAAAATATATATATATATTTATATATCTTTTACTGTGTTCATACAAAATGGCATTGCTAGAAAAATTATAAGAAGTAAATTCACTATGACTGTTTAAATGGATTACTAGCCGAGGAAAGAAGAAAACAATACACTTTGGATGGAATCCTGCCCTTGAGGGATCTCTTCATAATCTTAATCTGAAGTAATCTCCTCAAATGAGATTTTGTCCTTGAGTTAATCTCCTGAAGAAGAAGCTTTACATCTCTTTGTTGTTATGACAGCAGAGTCTCCTGCCTCCACGCCTGACTGTCCTCACCAGGGTCCCTTGGAGGAGGGTGGGTTGAGTTTCCCTCCCTACCCCGAGCAGAGCCCCGGCAGCTGAAGACCTCTAGTTCCAGCCACTGCCATGCTTAAGACCACTCTCCACACATTTGGATGAGCCTTACGTATGAAGTAACCAGCAGAGGAACCCAGGTGTGTGGGACCTGGGGCGTTGATCTCCAAGCCTGCTTTGATTGGGACTGGGCCTCCTCCACCCAGATCCCCCATCTCCCGGTATGTAGGCATTACACCCACCAATTGTTCCCCCTCCCTCCCCCCGCAGCCATGTAATCCCACCAACGGCCAAGACCCAGAGACTATAAAACCCAGCTCCTGGAAGCACGCGCGGCTGCATTTCGTGTGATATCTTATTATCTAGTTCTTACTCTGAAGAACCTAGCAGGCTACCAAAAGTATCCTGCCGACACAGCAGAGTCTGGCAAACTCCCCGTGGCGTGTTTAATATGCCCAAAACCAGTAATAATGATGGATCTCATTCTCTTGACCCTGAAAGAGCCTCGAATGTGGCACTTTCTAAAATCTCAGGTCTAGGACAAAGGAGACGTTACTGGTGCCTGCTTGAGGAAATTGATGAACAACAGGATGGCAGTGACAATTGTTATGGTAATGTTAAACCCCACCTTTGTATTCCCACCCTTCCTGATTTCTACATAACTATGCTGTAAGTGGTAAGAGGAGACTAGACCCTGGGACTAGAGTCTGGAAAGGAGATGTTGAACGTGTTGAAGACTAGATGCTGAGGATGAGAAGGTTGATGATGAGATACTGAAGAAGATATAATGAAGGAGAGGACTTTGAGGTCCACGAGGAGACTAGGATGATGGAACTCTTATGACTGGGACAACCACCAAAACGACGACTAAGACTGCACTGTGAAGGGAGTGATGGGACTATTAGAAGAAGGAGAGAGAAAACCAACTACCAACCAGCCCGGGCCTGGTTCCTGTTTCTCTGTTCCCTGATCCCTCACCCATGATCCGGCCTGGGGAGGTAGCTCTCTGCAACCAAACACTAGAGTCTGTTTGTCCATGTGTCCCATTCTCCCTGCTTCTTCTCCTTGCCCTTTCTCCTTGGAACCTTTCAATTCAGAGATTATACCTCTTCCTTCTAACAATTATCCTAAATCTCTTCACTTAATCACTTAAGTGAATTTCAGGTAAATTCCAAATAGGAAGTTAGGCAAGTCCTCTGCCTGTCCATGGAAGTGTGTCCTCAAAGAAATGCATAGGCCCCAGGCAGTAAATTTAACTCTCTGTTCTCAGAAGAATACACTGCCTTTTAAAAGAAAAGTTGAGTAGTTGGGTGGTCGTGGTGGTCCTCCCATTGTTCATCAATTTGCTCGAGCGGGCCCAGTAACATCTCCATCATGAGACTTGTTGTTACTGTGTTTGGCATATTGAATACATCACGGGTAGCTTGCCAGGCTCAGCCGTGCGGGTGAGATACTCTTGGTAGCTTGCCGGGCTCTCTGAGAGGGGTGGAGAAATTGAACTCTGCTTGGCCATGTTGGCTGCTTGTAAGGTAAACGCCCTACCGCTGTGCTAGTTGGGTAAGATGAAGATTTTAAACTGTGTATTCTTTTTTTTTTTTTTTTTTTTTTTTTTTTGCTTTTTGGGTCACACCTGGCCATGCACAGGGGTTACTCCTGGCTCTGCACTCAGGAGTTACTCCTGGCGGTGCTCATATGGGATGCTGGGAATCCCCAGGTCGGCTGCATGCAAGGCAAATGCCGCTACTCGCTGTGCTATCTCTCCAGCCCCAAAACTGTATTCTTTTGCTCTATGTGCATGTATTATTTAGTTTAAATGTTTCTATAAAGGCAAATAGCAAAGGTGATGAATTAGAATCCTGTCTTTATTAACCAATAGAGCATGTCTCTCCGCCCCCCCCACCCCCCACTGTATTATCTCTCCAGGTCCCCTGATGTAGGATAACATTGTTCTGTCCTTCCTGCATAGCCTCAGGAATAGTTGATAGTTTATTGATAGTTTATTGGACTGAGGAAAAGAGAAAAACACCTTAGTAGGTATTTTGCCCTTGGACAGTCAGGAAGGGCTTTAGAATACCTTTTAGGTGGGCCCTCAGGAAGGGCTTTCTTATGTTGATTTGGCTACCTGACTGAGTGAGTGTCACCCCAGACTGCAGGGGAGTTAAGAGGTAAGAGAGCTGGAGAGAGGAGAGAGCAGGGTGGCAAGATGTAGCACGGAGAGGAGGCTTGCAAGGGGGAACAAGTGCTTGAGAGAATCTGGGCCCTCCGTAACATAATTTTCTTCTTTGGGATAAACTTCCTTGTAATAAACGCTACTAAGATCAACCAGTCTGGCCCTCGTCTCTATTGAGCCATGCATGGGTCCGATATTAACTGTGGCTTTTGGTCTCTTTTGAGATTTATCTATGGGTCCCTGAGATAAGGCCAATAAATGAGCTCCCATAGCTGAGCTGGAGGTGGTTTGTGGGTGTGGCTCCCACATATCTAAATTTTGGCCATTTAATTTCTTGGAAAACTTGATCCCAAGTTGTTGGGGTTAGGCCAAAGACATAGTGGAAATTTTGGGGTGTCAGGAAGCCTGAAGGCATCATCAGACTGCTGATGCACTCGCCCCAAAGGTACAGGTTGACCTGTTGGTGGCATCATACTTCCTAGAGTGTGTTTTTTAAGATTCAAATTTCATCAACATTCATGGAAAAAGCTTCTGTGCCATACTTAAACATTGCCAATTTAATTTTGGAAATGGAATATTTGGCACAGGCAAGAGGGAGAAAGGAAGAGAATGTAACAAAATTTAAATAATTTTGGCCAAAAATAGTATATATCCTAATGCTTGCTTTTGGAGCTTTGCCTAATAACAATTATTTTTTTCTCCTCAAATGAATTAGTGAATTTTATGTGCTTTCTGGATGTATTAATGATTTTCTATTTTTAAATTTGACCATTGTGTTTTATTGTGCTTTCTGAAGTAATGGCTAGGCCTCAAGACATTATCATAGTATGCTATCTTTGTAACTTCATTGTCCTAGTTAAAAGAATATTTCTTGAAACTTGAGGTTCAAAGTTACTCAGCTTTTCTCAATTTCATGAATATTGATCCCATCTCTGAAATAGAGATATCAAGTGCCAAGTTTTTAGGCTAGATTCTCCGATAAGCTGGACCTGACAAATAGGTTGAAAGAAATGATAGTTAACTTCTGTGGAGCACCATATTGAGATTAAAAGCAGTAAAAGCAAGGGAGAGTAGGAAAATGAACCAGCAGGTATAGAACCTTCATCAGCAGTAGATGTTACCACGCAATGTAGGTTTTCTTGGATTGGTAGAAAACAAGAATTCATGATTCAGACTAGTAGGTCAAAGGGAGAAAAACATAAGACTTGATTGGGCCTCACACATCTCCCTTTTAATACTTGTTTTTAAAATTTAACTACCCACACTGCTAAGTAGTATCATTTGGCAGCTTCTTGGAATCTCACACCAAATCCTCAGGTGTGATATTCCATCTCCATCCTTAAATAGCTAGAGAAATTTTAACTATTGGAGGGATCTACTTGACTGTTTCATGATGGCCTAAAAGAAGATTCCACCATGTATGGGACCAGTAAACCTCTGAAAGGATATATACTTGGCTACTATGTGGTGGCCTAAAAGAATGTTCTACTATATATTAGGCAGGTGAATATTAGCTTCAGGAGAGGGACATGGACGAGAGCAGTGACAGTAGGGCTTGATGTGAGTGGCTGAGACAGAGTTGGCAGCTGAGTTTTGGGGAGCTGGTTGATACTCAGAGAATCAGTTGTATATGATCACATTTGCACACACTATACCAAGTTTTCTTTTTATGCAGGTATATTATAGTTAAATAAATATCTGATATAGAGATGTGCCTGATATAAAGATGAACCTAATAATCCTAGTTATATCAAAATGTAACACTATTTCTACATTCAGTTACAGTGAATACTATATAACTATTCTTTGAATATACAAAGGAAAGCTCTTCTGACTACAACAAATAGTAGTGCTTTTTAGTCTTGTTTTATTAATATCTGCCTTCACATTTTTGCTTCTGATACAAATTTTAAAATTAATCTCTGATACAAAAGCATTTTAAATAGAAATGCATCCGATTCATAACTAAGAAACCAGACTTTAAAGAATATAAACAACATTGTATCACCACACATAAAAAATTAACAAAATTGATTAAGACCATCTGAGAATTTGCTGCAACTTTTCAAAATTTCTCAAATATTCCCTTAAGTTATTAAAAAATCTACAAGGTTGAGATATTGCATTTAGTTGATACCTCTCTAAATTTATTTTAATCATTAACAGTTCTTTTTCTCAGACCTTACCACTCTTTTACACCACTCAAGTTTTCAAGAGATGTAGTCCTTTGTCCTGTAAAATTTCCCCCCTAGTTATAATGAGATTGATGGTGTTTGAAAGATTAATTTTGGCAAGTAAACGAAGTATGAGAACCAGTGACTACTTTGAAATGTCACAGGTTGCGAATTGGGTTGTGTGAATAAAAGCAGCTATTTGTAGAGTTTTAGTGATGTTGAGTTTTAGTGATGTTGAGTGATGTTGAGATTATAGAACTTTGGCAAAAAAAGTTTTTCAAACTATGGAGAAATATGTTTAGAAATCATGGCACTTAGGAGTAGCTGAAAAACCACATCTGAGTGTTGGGGTAAAATCCCAAATAATAATGGTGGGTCTGGCGTCAAAATATTTAATGTAATCAAAGTAGAGAGAGAGTAATGTGGAAATCATCTGCTTCACAGGTAGGGGGAGGGTGTGGGATGGGGGTATACTAGGGTTTTTGGTGGTGGAGAATGGGCACTGGTGAAGGTATGAGTGTTTCATTGTATGACCGAGACTTAAATAAGAAAGCTTTGAAAATGCTCTCACAGTGATTCAATAAATAAAATTATAAAAAATTAAAAAAAGGAGTAGCCGAAAAAAATGAGATAACAATTAAAACCTGAGAAATATCTAGGAATACTTACAGTCCACTTCTTGTCTAATTAATATGGCTGCATTAGGCCTTAAAAAACTTAACAGAAAACACATTTCTTCCTAATCATAGTTATAATTCTTTACTTGACTTTTTCCAAAATGAGAACAACCAAATGAATGCTGTTGTGTTGCTTCATAGCATTGGTCTGATTTAACTTTGTTTACTGCCAAAAATTTAATTGCCTCTGTTATCCAAGGTCATTAATAGTTTGTCTATTTACTATGGAGAACAAGGAGCTTTTGAAGGCTGTTTCTGAGAATCATCTTAACTTATGTGCTCTTGTGCCCTTCTTGGGAGCACATATTACTATTAATACCCCTTGATACAGAACATTTGATCTTACTAAAAAAGACTAAAGGTTTCTCCTCTGGAAAAGACTAACTGCAACAGGTCCCTAAATGGAGGTGGTTTTTTTTTTTGGGGGGGTCACATCTGGCGATGCACAGGGGTTACTCTCGGTTCATGCACTCAGGAATCACTCCTGGCGGTGCTGGGAATCGAACCCGGGTTGGCTGTGTGCAAGGCAAATGCCTTACCCGCTGTACTATCACTGCAACCCCCTAAATGGAGGTTGAAGTGGAATAATACATCTGAAAATTTTATTTTAGAGCTCTTTTTGCATATGCTTAAGATTTTAAACAAAAATCATGACATGTTGATATAATATCATTTAATAATTATGCTATATCGATATAATATTCACATTTTAAAATTCAGAAACCAAACTGGTATGGTTAGTCAAAAAATTAACCAAGAAGTTACCATGCTTTTTTTTTTGCCTGTATGTAAAACTTGTTGATCTCCCTAGTAATTGTAGAACTTCTAGTTTCCCAAAATTAGCTCCTAAAATAAAACAGCCAATTGGAATATTATACAGTATTGAAATTTTGAACTAAATAATTCCTTGTTCTGCAGAGTTAATCTGTGCACTGTCAGAAGTTTCACAGCATCCTAGACTTCTGACTTCTGTCAACTAGATTCCCATACTAACTCCTGAATCTTGTTAATCAAAAAGAACACACAAGTCTCCCATCTGGATCAGTTCCTCAAGCTATCATTTTCTTAGTGATCCCTTCTCTATTCTAACTGCCTTCTCCCCTTCACTCATGAGGCAGTAGTCTGTATTGCAAACCATAATGCCCAAAAGTAGAGAGAGAGTATGGGGAATATTGTCTGCCATGGAGGCAGGGGGAGGGTGGGAAAGGGGGTTATACTGGGGATATTGGTGGTGGGGAATGTGCACTGGTGGAGGGATGGGTGTTTGATCATTGTGTGATTGTAACCCAACATGAAAGCTTATAACTATTTCACGGTGATTTAATAAAATTTTTTTAAAAGAACAATAACAACAACAAAAAGAACACACACACACACACACACACACACACACACACACACATACAGAGTAAAACTCCAAATATCCAGTGTTCCCTGGGGTGGAAGTTGCCTCTGGTTGAGAAATACTGCTGTTCACAAATTTACATGCATCTTTTCTCATTGTTAGCATTATTCTAACTGTCTAAAATTAATAGAACAAACCAGGGGGTTGTGTTCTGGTTAAGACAGCTGGGCCACAGAAGAAACTGGAGGAGTTCTTACATGACAAAAGGGTGATAACTGTACATGATAAAATACTGCCTCTAGTTATTTTCCCTTTCTTAAGTCAGATTTCTCTATAAAAATAGTTATTTCTAAAGATAATCCTAAATCCAGGCAAAGAAAATTGTATAATAGGGTTATCCTGTATATTGGGGTGGGGGCGACGGGCTGAGATACACCAGAGCTCAGGTCCTTCTCCTCATTCTGTGTTCTGGGATCCCTCCTGAGCTGCGGGGATCAAATTAGTTTGATCAAGCTAGGTTGGTTTCATACAAGCCAAATGCCTGTCCTGCTGTACTATGCCTCCCACCCAGAAAATCTACATTCTTTGAGTAATGATTACCAGTTTCTCTGAGGTGCATAGGATCTTGATTGAACTAAATTCCAAGTACCAGATTGACTATCACTGTCACTGCCACTGTCCTCCCGTTGTTCATTGATTTGCTCGAGCAGGCCCAGTAACGTCTCCATTTTGAGACTTGCTGTTACTGTGTTTGACATATAGAATATGTCACGGGTAGCTTGGCAGGCTTTGCCGTGCGGGCGAGATACTCTTGGTAGGTTGCTGTGACATATGTTGAAATTTTCTATTCTGCACCACTTAGACAAAGATCAGCTGAACCTTCTTGAGGAAGCTCATCTCATTTCACACTTAAGGAGAAATGAGTAAATTTTTTGGTTGAATTTTAAATTAATTTCTACCAAAACACCAAAACACTATAGAAGAAATTTAATGGTAGCTATTTTTTCCCCTTTATTTTATTTTATTTAAAGTTGTAGATTAACAATTTGTTGTGCTTTGGTTTCAATTATACAATGATCAGATACCCATCCCTCCACCAGTGCCCATTTTCCACCACCATGGATAATATCCCTCCCACCCCCATCCCCCCTGTCTCTGTGGCAGGGCAATCCCCTGTGTTCTCTCTCTCCTTTTGGGTGTTGTGGTCTGCAAAAGAGGCATTGAGTGGCAAACATGTTCAGTCCATAGTCTACTTTCGACATGCATCTCCCCTCCTGGGAGGATCCTCCAAACATCCTTTATTTGGTGCTCCCTTCTCTATCTGAACAGCCCTTTCCTCTAGGATACCCGGCTGGCCTCTAAGTTATGGAGTAATCATCCTGGTGCTGATCTCAGCTATTCTTGGGTATTAATCTCATACTTTGTTACTTTATATCCCCCAGATGAATGTAATCTTTCTATGTCTATCCCTCTCTTTCTGACTCATTTCGCTTAGCATGATACTTTCCATATTGTACCACTTGTATGTAAATTTCATGACTTCATCTTTTCTAAAAGCTACATAGTACTCCATTGTGTAGATGTACCAAAGTTTCTTTAACCAGTCATCTGTTCTTGGGCATTCAGGTTTCTTCCAGTTTCTGGCTATTGTAAAGAGTGCTGCAATGAACAAACAAGTGCAGATGTCACTTCGACTATACATTTTTGCCTCTCTGGGATATATTCCCAGGAGTGGTATTGCTGGGTCAAATGGGAGCTCAATTTCTAATTTTTTGAGAATCGTCCATACTGTTTTCCAGAAGGGCTGAACCAGTGGACATTCCCACCAACAGTGAAGGAGTGTCCCTTTCTCGCCACATCCACGCCAGCATCGGTTGCTTTTGTTCTTTTGAATGTGGGCCAGTCTCTGAGGTGTGAGATGGTATCTCATTGTGGTTTTGATCTGCATCTCCCTGATGATTAATGATGTAGAGCATTTTCTCATGTGCTTTTTTGCCATTCGGATTTCTTCTTTGAGAAAGTTTCTGTTCATTTCATTGCCCCATTTTTGGATGGGGTTGGATGTTTTCTTCTTGTGGAGTTTAACCAGTATTTTGTATATCCTGGATATCAACCCCTTGTCAGATGTGTATTCGGTGAATATCCTTTCCCATTCTGTAGACTGTCTTTGTATTTTGGTCACTGTTTCTTTGGAGGTGCAGAAGCTTCTTAGTTTAAGATAGTCCCATTTATCTATCTCTGTTTTCACTTGCTCGGCCAGTGGCGTGGCATCTTTGAAGATACCATTAGCTTCAATGTCATGGAGGGTTTTGCCAACTTTATCTTCAATGTACCTTATGGTTTCTGGTCTGATGTTGAGGTCTTTAATCCATTTTGATCTTACTTTTGTACATGGTGTTAGGCAGAGTTCTGAGCCTATTTTTTTGCATGTAGCCGTCCAGTGATGCCAACACAATTTATTAAAGAGGCTTTCCTTACTCCACTTCACATTACTTGCACCTTTATCAAAGATTAGATGAGCATATGATTGAGGAGAGATGTCAGTGTATTCAACCCTGTTCCATTGGTCTGCAGTTCTGCCTTTGTTCCAGTACCATGCTGCTTTAATTATTACTGCTTTGTAGTACAGTTTGAAGTTCGGGAGGTTGATTCCTCCCATTTTCTTTTTCCCAAGAATTGCTTTAGCTATTCGTGGGGGCTTATTGTTTCATATAAATTTCAAGAGTGTTTGCTCCATTTCTTTGAAGAATGTCATGGGTATCCTTATAGGGATTGCATTGAATTTATACAATGCTTTCGGTAGTATTGCCATTTTGACAATGTTAAGTCTCCCGACCCATGAGCAGGGGATATCTTTCCATTTCCTCATGTCCTCTCTTATTTCCTGAAGTAGCGTTTTGTAGTTTTCTTTGTACAGGTCCTTTATTTCCTTAGTTAAGCTGATTCCTAGGTACTTGATTTTCTGGGGCACAATTGTGAATGGGATTTTTTTTTTCATGTTGCTTTCTTCTCTCTCACTGTTTGCGTATAGGAAAGCCATGGACTTTTGGGTATTGATTTTATAACCTGCAACTTTACTATACGAGTCTATTGTTTCTAGAAGTTTTTTGGTGGAAGTTATTGGGTTCTCTAAGTAGAGTATCATATCATCTGCGAATAGTGAGAGCTTGATTTCTTCCTTTCCTACCTGAATGCCCTTAATATCTTTTTCCTGCCTAATCGCTATTGCAAGTACTTCCAGTACTATATTGAACAGCAGTGGAGAGAGTGGGCATCCCTGTCTCGTCCCTGATCTTAGAGGGAAGGCTCTCAGTTTTTCCCCATTGAGGATGATGCTTGCTGTAGGCTTGTGGTAGATGGCTTTAATTATGTTGAGGAAGGTCCCCTCTATACCCATTTTGGTTAGGGTTTTCATCATAAAGGGGTGCTGGATCTTATCAAATGCTTTCTCTGCATCTATTGATATGATCATATGCTTTTTATCTTTTCTTTTGTTGATATGGTGGATTATGTTGATTGATTTCCGAATGTTAAACCATCCTTGCATCCCTGGGATGAATCCTACTTGGTCATGGTGTATGATCTTTTTGATGAGTAGTTGGATTCTATTTGCTAATAGTTTGTTGAGGATCTTTGCATCTGTGTTCATCAGGGATATCGGCCTGTAATTCTCTTTCTTTGTGGTATCTCTGTCTGCTTTTGGTATCAGTGTGATTTTTGCTTCGTAGAAACTGTTCGGAAGTGTTTTTGATATTTCAATTTCGTGGAAAAGCTTAAAGAGCATCGGGAGTAAGTCCTCTTTAAAGATTTGGAAGAATTCACTAGTGAATCCATCCGGGCCAGGACTTTTGTGCTTGGGGAGACTTTTTATTACCATTTCAATTTCCTTGATGGTGATAGGTCTGTTCAGGTATTCCAGGTCTTCTTGGTTCAGCCTTGGGAGTCTGTAGGAGTCTAGGAATTTATCCATTTCCTCGAGGTTTTGATGTTCCGTGGCATAAAGCTTCTCAAATTACTCCCTGAGGATCCTCTGAATTTCTGTGGTTTCTGTTGTAATGACCCCCTTTTCATTTCTGATTCGGTTTATTAGGGTTTTCTCTCTCCCTTTCTTTGTGAGTTTTGCTAGAGGCTTATCGATCTTGTTAATTTTCTCGAAGAACCAGCTTTTGGTTTCATTGATCTTTCGGATTGTTTTTTGGGTTTCCATCTCGTTAATCTCTGCTCTGAGTTTTATTATTTCCTTTCTCTTGTTCGGGTTGTGCTCCCTTTTTTGGTCCTTCTCCAAGCTCTTAAGCTGTGAGGTTAGGTTACTTATGTGTGCTCGCTCCTCCTTCCTGAGGAATGCTTGTAGAGCTATAAACTTTCCTCTTAACACAGCCTTTGCTGTGTCCCATAAGTTTTGGTAACTCGTGTTCTCATTTTCATTCGTTTCTAGGAATCTTTTGATTTCCTCTTTGATTTCCTGTCTAATCCACTCGTTGTTCAATAGTGCACTGTTTAATTTCCAGGTGTTTGATTTAGTTTTCTGTTTTTGTGTGTGATTTACTTCTAATTTCAGCGCATTATGGTCTGAGAAGATTGTTGATACAATCTCTACCTTCTTAATTTTATGGAGGCATGTTTTGTGGCTCAGCATGTGGTCTATCTTGGAGAATGTTCCATGTACGCTTGAGAAGAATGTGTATTCAGCTTTTTGTGGATGAAGTGTCCTGTATATATCTACTAAGTCCCTTTCTTCCATTGTTTCCCTCAAGTGAAGTATGTCCTTGCTAAGCTTGAGTCTGGTTGATCTATCAAGAGGTGACAAAGCAGTGTTGAAGTCTCCCACTAGTATTGTGTTGCTATTGATGTCTTTTTCCAAATCTATGAGTAGTTGTTTTAAGTACTTTGCTGGTCTCTCATTAGGTGCATATACATTTATTATTGTAAGTTCTTCCTGTTGTACAGATCCTCTGATCAATAAGAAATGGCCTTCACTGTCTCTTATGACCTTCCTCACTCTGAAATCGATGTGGTCTGATATAAGGATGGCTACCCTAGCTTTTTTTTTTTCTATTTTTTTCCAGTTTTTATAATTTTATTTATTGAATCACCGTGAGAGCAGTTACAAAGCTTTTGGGTCTAAGTCTCAGTCATACAATGAAACACCCGTGCCTTCACCAGTGCCCATTCTCCACCACCAAAAATCCCAGTATACCCCCATCCCACACCCTCCCCCTGCCTGTGGGGCAGATGATTTCCGCATTACTCTCTCTCTACTTTGATCACATTCACTATTTCGACACCAGACCCACCATTATTTAAGATTTTACCCCAACACTCAGATCTGCTGAAAAGGCAACAATAGACAATTTGTGTTCTATTGCTGGTTATGAATAACATATGATGTCGTGTGGCTGCAGTAGGGCCATGTGGTTTTGAAATTCTGAAATTTTAACACTTAAATCTGGAGGGATTTCTGCCAAAAGCCACTGGGTTTCGAGATCTGCTCCTGAGTCTCTGGGCTCATGGCCGTTGAGCAGCTTGATGAGGAGCCAAAGAGGCCATTCGTGGGTGATGACTTGGGGTCTCATTGGGGTGGGGAAGACAGGCCCGGCTCCACCCCCCCCCATCCCGTGAGACCCAACAAGTTTCGTCATTGCGGGCCCAAGCCTGACTGTCCAGTAGCCTCTGGAGGATTACAGCCACCAAGTCGCCAAGAGGGAGCAGGCGGAGGGACAGCACCCATTCCCCCCTGGGGTGGCCTGGCGACAGTAACCTACTGCGGTGTCCGGACACATTTCTGACAAAAGCCGCTGGGTTTCGAGATTTGTTTCTGAGTCTCTGGGATCAAGGCCGTTGAGCAGCTTGATGAGGAGCCAGAGAGGCCGTTTGTGGGCGATGACTTGGGGTCTCGTTAGGGTGGGGAGGACAGGCCCGGCTCCACCTCCCCCCCCGCCCCCATCCCATGAGACCCAACAAGTTTCATCACTGCGGGCCCAAGCCTGACTGTCCAATGGCCTCTGGAGGATGACAGCCACCAAGTCGCCAAGAGGGAGCAGGCGGAGGGACAACACCCTTTCCTCCCTGGGGTGGCCCGGCGACAGTAACATACTGTGGAGTCCGGATGCATTTCTGCCAAACGCCACTGGGTTTTGAGATTTGTTTCTGAGTCTCTGGGATCATGGCCGTTAAGCAGCTTGATCAGGAACCAGAGAGGCCATTCGTGGGCGATGAACTTGGGGTCTCGTTGGGGTGGGGAGGACAAGCCCGGCTCCACCCTCATCCCGTGAGGCCCTGTGTGTCTCGTCACTGGGGGCCCAAATGTGACTATCCAGTGGCCTCAGATGGATGGCGGCCACTGGGCCGCCAGGGGGAATAGGCCAAGGCACGAAACCTATTCCCACCTGGGTTGGCCCAGCACTGGTAGCCTACTGCAGAGACCAGACGCATTTCTACCTAAAGCCACTGGGTTCTGAGATTCGTTTCTGAGTCTCTGGGATCATGTCCATGAAGCAGTTCAATCAGGAACCAAAGAGGCCTTGCCTCCAATTATATAGCTGAGCCGGAGGTGGTTTGTGGGTGTGTTTCCCACATACCTAACTTTTGGCCATTTACTTTCTTGGTAAACTTTGCCCCAAGTTTTTGGGGTCTGGCCAAAGGCACAGCAGCAATTTTGGGGTATCTGGAAGTCTGAAGGCGCCATGAGGCTGCTGATGCACTCGCCTCACAGGTACAGATTGACCTGCTGGCAGCACTATACCCCCCTACCCCAGCTTTTTTATGGGAGCTGTTTGCCTGTAGGATTGTTTTCCAGCCTTTGACTCTGAGTCTGTGTTTGCTTTGACTATTGAGATGCGTTTCTTGCAGGCAGCAGAATGTTGGGTTCAATTTTCTCATCCATCCTGCCACTCTATGTCTTTTAATTGGTGCGTTTAGCCCATTGACATTGAGAGAGATTATTGTTATGGGATTTTGTCCCATTGTTCTGTTAAAATTTGGTGTATTTGAGGGGCCTTTCTTGCCTTAAAGTAGCCCATTTAGTTGTTCTTGTAACCATGGTTTTGAGTCTATGAAGTTCCTGAGCTGTTTTTTGTCTGTGAAACTGTGTGTTGTTCCTTCTATTATGAATGAGAGTCTTGCTGGGAAAAGTATTTTGGGGGAGGCATTTATTTCATTGAGTTTTTTTACTATGTCCCACCACTGTTTTCGGGCCATGAGGGTTTCATCAGAAAAATCAGCTGTGAATTTTAAGGATGCTCCTTTGTAAGAGATTTCTTTCTTCGATCTTGCTGCTTTCAGAATTTTGTCTCTGTCTAAGGTTTTGGTCATTTGATCAGAATGTGTCTTGGGGTATTTTTATTCGGATTTCTTCTAGCTGGTACCCTTCGGGCCTCCTGAATGTGGTCACAAGTTTTCTTCAGCTCTGGAAATGTTGTAGCAATGATTTCTTTGACAGTTTCTTCTTCATCGAGGTTTTCTTCCTGTCCCTCTGGAACTCCAATAATTCTTATGTTACCCCTCTTGGCTTCATCCCGATCTTCTCTTGCCATCTGTTCCCGAATTGTGAGTCTCTTTTCCATTTTCTGCTCTTTTCTGGAGAGTCTCTGAACTTCATCTTCGAGCTCACTGATTCTGTTCTCAGCCGCTCTTACTCTGCTGCTGAGGCCTTCCACTGAGCTTTTCAATTCGCCTACGAGATTTTTCAGGTCTGACATTTCTGATTGCATTTTCCTCATTTCTGCCTTCAGATCCTCTTGTCTTCTATTGGCATTGGTTTCCATTGTTTCTTTTAATTCCCTAAGCATCCTAAGTAGCTCCCTCTGAATTCCTTGTCAGAGAGGTTGTCTAACACTACAGTACTGTTGGTGTCATCTGGGCTAGACTCTTCAATATGAAAGTTTGGTGGGCTTTTGCGTTGCTTTACCATTGTGAGAGGTGTGGTTTAGTCCTTCACGTTCACTGTTACTACTCTGCTTGATATGCAGTGTGAGTTAAGATAGGCTTATGAGTTATTGGCTACTGTGTTTCTAGTGGCTGAGCTAAAATAGAGAAGTTTCCATCTAAGAAGTTAGCTTATGGTTCCTATGGCATATGTAGTGGGAAAATATTTCGCGGCCATGTCAGCGTCCGCGGTTCTGGAAAGAGTCCCTGGCACTGGGCGAGGAGTTGGGAACGTCTCCTGTTTGGAATTGGAGCCGTTCAGCTTTGTTGCCCAGAGCTGGGCCTCTGTGCCCGTCCCACGCAGATCAGGGGTTGAAAACCGGCTTTCTAGGGGCTGTTTCTAGCTTCGCGTGCCCAGAGAGGGACCCAGGCCCTTGGGGGCGGGCTGTACCTGTTGGAATTGGAGCCGTTCAGCTTTGTTGCCCAGAGCTGGGCCTCTGTGCCCGTCCCACGCAGATCAGGGGTTGAAAACCGGCTTTCTAGGGGCTGTTTCTAGCTGCGCGTGCCCAGAGAGGGACCCAGGCCCTTGGGGGCGGGCTGTACCTGTTGGAATTGGAGCCGTTCAGCTTTGTTGCCCAGAGCTGGGCCTCTGTGCCCATCCCACGCAGATCAGGGGTTGAAAACCAGCTTTCTAGGGGCTGTTTCTAGCTGCGCGTGCCCAGAGAGGGACCCAGGCCCTTGGGGGCGGGCTGTACCTGTTGGAATTGGAGCCGTTCAGCTTTGTTGCCCAGAGCTGGGCCTCTGTGCCCGTCCCACGCAGATCAGGGGTTGAAAACCAGCTTTCTAGGGGCTGTTTCTAGCTGCGCGTGCCCAGAGAGGGACCCAGGCCCTTGGGGGCGGGCTGTACCTCTAATGGTAGCTATTTAAAACATGGTTATTCATTTGTTTTTGAGCCAACATCATAATATTCGTGGCTTATTCCTGACTAGTGCTCAGGGGTCACTCCTGGCAGTGCTCAGAGACTACTTGTGGTATCCGGAATTGAACCTGGATCCACACGCATCAGTGTCTTACCCCTACGCTATCTCTTCAACTCTTAGCAATACAACATTAAAGTTTAACCTCCCCTTTGGTTCTCTTGTGCGGGCAAAAAATTATGCGGAAAGCTTATGGATATTAAATAAGATTTATAGAAAGTCTTGGTATTTGATGTTGCTGCTGTTTTGAAAGTATAGTGATTCCCATTTGACTTTATATGACATTGGGATACTTCACAATATCTTTCATTTACACTATAATATTTATGAAATCTTCTGGAAAATGTCTAGGTTTCCAATTTTTATTGCTTAGGTTCTTGTGGTTATGATTTTCCAAAGAAATGGATTTCTCCCTTCTGTGAGAGTGATATATTTTGATTCCTTTTAATTAAAACCAAAACAAGTGCTACTGTTCATTAGTCTTTTCTCAATTGTCAATTCCAATGCCAAGTAACCATCATTTGTTCTATTTTCACTTTTCTATAAAGGCAATAATCTTAATTTTTTTTAATTCTAGGCTTTTGGGTATTGGTGCCCCCCCCCCAAATGGAGGTGATGCAAAAGGAGTGCCTTTGCCTTCAACAGCTTCATAACTGCTGCCTTTCTGTTTTAGAGTAGGGAAAGAACTCCAGCTCAAAGTACGTCCACTTGTCTTCTTTCCTTTCTACAACTCTTAGAGAGAAATCAAATACACACATACACATACATACACACAAAAGAATAAAAACAGGAAGCTATGCTGAATCATTCTGATGCCTATAGGAGTCCCCAGATGACTTATATGAAGTGGAGCGAGGTAGTAGCCTTAACAGAGTCTACTGTTTTCTTTCTATCCATCTCTGCCACCCAGGGAACAGTTGGGGACTGATAAGAGTCAGCAGTAAGCCTTGCTCTTTGCAGAAAGGGAAAGTCAGTCCTAGGGCTTACGGGGGTCTTTTGAGTCTGTCATCTTTCTCTTACAAAAGAATTTCAGGAAGAGACAAACAGTGAAGGAAAAGAGGTTTTATTTGAAAGGTTAGGGGAGAGAGAGAGAAAGAGAGAGAGAAAGAGAGAAAGAGAAAGAGAGAGACAGAGACAGAGAGACAGAAGGACAGACAGACGACAGACAGGATCTTCTCCAGCATATAGAGAAAGAGAGCCCAAGCTTTAAAATATGATGAAGGTTTGAAAATACACATCTCAAGAGGGGAAATGCAGTGATGATATATGAATGTGGGCATCAAGTGCTTGGACTTACTACACGTGCACACTTCCTAACAAAAGTCAGCTTTCATAGGTTTTTTTTCCCGTCTTACCCACTTGGGGCTTCTTCATAGGTGAGAGTTTGTTGCTAGGGTGAGTTTTAAGTAGGAGTCGGGAGATTTTGTTTCTGGTCTCTGCTGGGGCCCAACTTCCTCTGATCCAGTGCTGGAGCCAGTTAAAGGTCTTATCAAATCTTTATTCCAGAGTCCACAGGTGGGTCCTGGCCACCTCGGGTTATTAGTTTTATTATTTTTCAAGAACTCATTGTCATGTTATGGCTAAGTGGTTGATGACAGTAATATCACATATAATGATTATGTTGATGGAAAGAAGGAAGGAAGGAAGGAAGGAAGGAAGGAAGGAAGGAAGGAAGGAAGGAAGGAAGGGGAGTTTTCATTCACTATTGTCTGGTTCAACCTCTGTAAACAATCGAAACATATCATCCAACAGAAAAATTTAATCTCAGAGTCTGAAAAAAATGAGACTGGTACTATAGTACAGGAGGTAGGATGCTTGTCTTGTTTTGATATTTGATATTTGATATTTTGATATCTTGGGTTATTTTATAATTCTTTTTTTAATTTTTTAAAAAAATTTAAATTTTTTCAAATTTATTTTTTATTAGTGAAACACCATGAGGTATAGTTATAGACTTACAAATTTTTGTGCTTGGGTTTCAGTTATACAATGATCAAGTACCCATCCCTCCACCAGGGCCCATCCTCCACCACCACGGGTCCCAGCATCCCTCCCACCCCCCATTGCCCCCATCCCACCCTGCCTCTGTGGCAGGACATTCCCCCTTGTTCTCTCTCTCTTCTTTTGGATTCCGTGTTTTGCAAGAGAGGCATTGAGTGGCAATCATGTTTGGTCTATAGGTTTTTGATCCTTTATATTCCTTATGGTTCTCTGAGCCCATCAGAAGTGATTCCTGAGCACATAGACAGGAGTAAGTCCTGAATACAACTGAGCTTAAATTGAAATATAAACGCCCAAATAAAAATAAACAAAGACATTTTACTTTTTGAAAAATCAGGGGCTAGAGAGATAGTACAGCCAACAAGGCATTTGCCTTACATAGAGCTGACCTGAGTTCAATCCCAGTCATCACATATGGTTCCCCAAACTCCACCACAAATAAGCAGAGTCAGGTGTGAGCCCTGAGCATCATCTGGTGTAACCCAAAAATCAGAAGAAAAGAAAAGCAAAAGCAATTCAAATAAGAACATAATTCAATAATGCAGAAAAAGGAATAAATGGTATGCTTACATAAAAAAGTTATAAATATTGATAAGTAAGTATTAATATCCTTTTTTTTTTTTGCTTTTTGGGTCACACTTGGTGATGCACAGGGGTTACTCCTGGTTCACGCACTCAGGTATTACTCCTGGCAGTGCTCAGGGATGCTGGGAATTGATGCAGATATGCTCAGGGATGCTCTGGGATGCTGGGAATTGAACCCAGGTTGGCCGCGTACAGGCAAACAACCTTCCCACTGTGCTATCACTCCAGCTTGAATATGCTAATTTTTAATGGAAAAGATAGTTCGGGAAAGATATAAATAGAATTTTAACATAAAATGTTATTTTAAAATAAAATTTGAAATCCTACTGTTAAAATACAAAATTTAAGAGAATGAGTATGTTCTGAGAAAATGTTTGTGCAAAATTAACATAAAGAAACAGAAAACTTCTAGACAAATAATCTTTTAAAAAAATTAGCAAGGCCTTATGATGGGACCAGAGCAATAGCACAGTGGGTAGGGCATTTGCCTTGTACATGGTTGACCTGGGTTCCCTCCCTGGCATCTCATATGGTCCCCTGAGCAGTGCCAGAAATAATTTCTGAGTGAAAAGCCAGGAGTAACCCCTGAGCATACCAGGTGTGACCTAAAAAGCCAAAGTTAATTAATAAATATTAAATGTTTTATGGATTAGGTAACCCCCAAGAAAAACAAATTCTGAGACATGATCAATGAAACCAGAAACAGAAAGAATAAGTGGGGGAAGGAACTACAGGACAAAAGTGGAGAGACTCTGAAACACAGGGAAAGAGATTGATGTAGTAGCTCAGTCACTGTAAAATAACAATTTCAATATAAACCATAAAACCTCAATTAAAGAAAAACTGAAAGGTTCAGTTGCAAATTATGTTTTGATTGAAGAACTTTTTAAAGCTCTATTAATATGTTCTTAATGATAGCATAATAAATATTTTGTGGACATTTTAAATGTTAATTCTCCCTAAATCACTTAAAATTTCAAAAATCCTACAGAATAATCTAAGATACTATAAACTAAAAACTTACTCTTAAATTTGATGAGAGTAGTATCACATATAATGATTATGTTGATGGAAGGGAGGAAGGAAGGAAGGGAGGGAAGGAAGGAAGGAAGGGAAGGAAGGAAGGAAGGAAGGAAGGAAGGAAGGAAGGAAGGAAGGAAGGAAGGGAAGGAAAGAAGGGAAGTAAAGAAGGAAGGAAGGAAGGAAGGAAGGAAGGAAGGAAGGAAGGAAGGAAGGAAGGAAGGGAGGAGAGGAGAGGAGAGGAGAGGAGAGGAGAGGAGAGGAGAGGAGGAGAGGAGAGGAGAGGAGAGGAGAGGAGAGGAGAGGAGAGGAGAGGAGAGGAGAGGAGAGGAGAGGAGAGGAGAGGAGAGGAGAGGAGAGGAGAGGAGAGGAGAGGAGAGGAGAGGAGAGGAGAGGAGAGGAGAGGAGAGGAGAGGAGAGGAGAGGAGAGGAGAGGAGAGGAGAGGAGAGAGGAAGGATTGGGAGAATATGCCAAACCAGTGATATGCTTGTGCTTCCATGGAGTCTCTGAAACAAGAGTTCTGACAAGAGCAAGAAATTCCTCTTCACCAGAAATTTGTTTTGCTACAAAACCATAGTCCTAAAAACAATGTCTGAGGAATCTTATAAAAGTTTTCTTAAAATGTAGATTCACGTATAAAATTTTTGTATAGGGTAAAAGTAACATTTGGAACCAATAGGGAAATGTTCAATAGACAGTGTAGTGTTAGAAAAACTGAATAAAGTCATGAAAATAAATGTGGAGTGGAGATGAACAGACGCATCCGCAAAGAGCACATACAGTCGTAGGTTATTTGGAAAGCCAGTGGGCATATGAAAAAGTGTTCATCTTCATTTATTGTCAGAAAAATGCGAATCAAAACAGGAACGATATCATCTCACACCCGTGAGAATGTCAAATATCAAAAAGATGGAAACAACCAGTGTTGTAGGAATGCTTGAAATAGAAACCTTTATTCACTATCATCTGATTCAACCTCTGTGGAAGACAGTATGGAATTTTTTTTTAAAAGAATAGAGTTTCCTTGTGACCTAGAAATTCCATTTCTTAGTATTTACCCCCAAGCCCCCAAAAACATTAATTCAAAAAGAAATTTGCACATCTTTGTTTGTTATTGCAGTAAATACAATAGCCCTGATCTAAAAACACATTGGTGTTTTTCCCTCCTTTTTTCTCCTTTTGGTATATACACACATTAGAATACTAATTAAAAATAAGAAAAGATGAAGTCTTGTAGATCACTGTATCTTGAGTGGAACAGTAGGGTGTTATGTTAGGCAAAAATAAGCCAGAAGGAAGAGAAAAAGTAGCAGATGATCTCACTCATCTGTGGTATAGAGAGATAAAGCAAGGAGAGGGAGAGTAGTGAGAAAAAGCATTGGGAGTTTAAAAAATGGCATAACGGTAGTGGTGGGAGGATTCGTTCGCATTGCTGGTATGTTGATGCTGAGGTGTGGTAGCTCTGCATCAAAACTGTAAATGGGGATCGGAGCGATAGTACAGAGAATAGGGGGTTTGCTATGCACGCAGGCGACCCAGGTACAATCCCCAATATCCCATATGGTCCCCCAAGCACCGCTAGTAATAATTCCTGAGTGAAGAAACAAGACTAACCCTTGAGCATCGCTGGGTGTGACCCAGAAAGCAAAAAAAAAAAAACCCCAAAAACAAAAAAACAAACAAACCTGTAAATGGTGGTGCTTGCCCAACGTATGTTGGGCAACATTTGATCGCCACTCTGTAGGGTCCCCATGACCCCATCCCCACTTGGAATAATCCCTGAGATTCACAGGGTATGAACCAAAAGAAAAAATAAAAAGTAACTATAAACATTAATACTACTGGTAATTGTATGTAACCTAAACATAAGATAATGATGAATAAAGCTGTGTAAGAGGCAAAATAAATAAATAAATAAAAAGTTTGCCACTAGATGGCGATCAAGCTTATGACTGTGCTGTCTGACTTCTTTCAGCTTCATTTATCATGCTTTTGATGTTTTGCTTAAAAATTATTTTTCATTACACAGATGAAATTATTGGTCATATAACTCAAAAGATCTTTGATTTCTAGAGACAGAAAGTTGTTGTCTAGTAAGGCCCTCCCGTTGATCATCGATTTGCTTGAGCGGGCCCAGTAACGTCTCCATTGGAGACTTTGTTGTTACTGTGTCTGGCATATCGAATACTCTCGGTAGCTTGCCAGGCTCTGCCGTGCGGGCGAGATACTCTCGGTAGCTTGCCGGGCTCTCCGAGAGGGGCGGAGGAATCGAACTCGGGTCGGCCATGTTGGCTGCGTGCAAGGCAAACGCCCTACCCGCTGTGCTATCGCTTTCTAGTCTAGTCTAGTCTAGTCTAGTATTTGTCTAATATCTCACATGAGTATTTTATATTTTAAATGACTATCACTGTATCACTACCATCCCATTAATCGTGGAATTACTTAAGCGGGCAATAGTAACATCTCTATTCCTCCCAGCCCTGAGATTTTAGCAGCCTCTTCTTGCTCCTCTTTTCCCAACAATTGGAGGCTCTTTCAGGGTCAGGGGAATGAACCTATTGTTATTATCAAATACACCATGGGGAGCTTGCCAGGCTCTGCCTGTGCAGGCAGGATACTCTCGATAGCTTGCTGGGCTCTCGGAGAGGTATAAATTGGTAGGAAGTGTCTTATAATGTCTTCGTGGCTGGGCAGTCTGGAAAGTGGCCTGGAGCGTGGCAGTAGTTGGGCAGTGGAGGTTGGCTGCTGGGCCTGGGTCCCTTGGGGTGGACACCACAGCCTGGCGCAGAGTACGGTGGCATGGTTCTGGGAGCCTTCTTTTATACTCCCGTCTGGGAGGAGCATCCATGAGTTCTGGAGGGTGGCCGATGAGGAGATTATCTGGTGCTGGCAGGGTGTGGCTTATAAATGTCATCCCTGAGTCATTGGAGACTGGGGAAAGCAGGCAGAGGATCTCTGTTCTGTGTCCCATTGAGTCCAGAGTCCAAGGTCACAAAGTTCTGCGTTATCTGGGTTCTATGGGACTTCATTCTTGAGTGAGACTCGGCCTGAGCATCCAGAAAGAGACCTGGAGTGCGGCGGAGGTTGGGCAGTGAAGGTCGGCTCCTGGGGCTAGGTCCCTTGGGGTGAGAGGGCTCTCACCCGCCCCACAGTCTGGCGCTATATATAAGTATTTATATATTGTATAGTATCAATAAGCATTTCATGAAGAAAAACGTTAAACATATGCCCCTTGTTCTCTATCTTATACATAAAGTTTGAACCAGTACTTCATATTTGAAGAAACAATTTGCCATTTACCCACTAAGTGTAAAGTTTGACAAAGAGAAAGAACTTAATAAATATTTGTCAGATGAATGAATACAGCCACTTATCTTTGGTCTTTTCCTCTCACTCCTTGTGGTAATCAACATGCACAATTATTCTATTTCTCTGAAAATTCAGTGAAATGACTATTGAAGTATCTAATCCATTCATTATGCATAATTGAATCTCTCAAAATATTATATTTTCCAGCACTTATTTTTTAAGTTTCCCTTTAATAGTAATCAAATTCAACAAGAAAAACTTGCTGTACTTCTTCAAGGATATAAAATCAGATGAAACTGAAATGAATAGTGTGATTACTAAAGGAGAGAGAGTCAATTCTTCCATCTGCTAGTGATTTCCTGTGCATCTTGGAAAAGTTTCTCAAAATCATTTACTAGCTCAAAAAAGTGCACTTAATTATTCTTGGAAAATGTCAAATGTAGTCAGTGATTATGTCTTTTGAGTAAGTTTCTCTCCAGGTGTCAGTCCATTCCTGCCTAATCCAGTTCTCAGTTTGGCCTTCTTTGTTGTTGTTTTTGTTGTTTGGTTGATTTTGAGCCACACCCCGCAGTGCTCAGGGCTTCTGGCTCTGTCATCAAGGATCATTCATGGCAGGGCTTGGGGTACTGTATGGGATGCAGGAGATCAAACAAGCATCCTATGTGCTGTACTAATTCTCAGACCCCAACATTCACCTTTATGTGTGCTCTCATTCTTTGTACTCCATGAAATACTCCCTCTGAGCACAAAGATAAAGGCAGCAGCTATTAGTTCCTTCCTCAGGAGTCTGGGGACAAGCCCTTTGGCGTCTCCTCAACCAAGTCCCATTAGTCAACACCCAGTTAACAAGAGTCTGAAGTTCAGCTGCACAGAGAACATTCCCTCAATTTCTCATTTGGAGTCTTCAAACACTTTCTTTCCTGTGTCTTTGACCCTTTGGTGTTTTGTTGCTTCCTACAATTTCTAACGCGCTGATACTTTACATTTCAGTTCTTCCAAGTTAGTTAATAATTCTGCACATTGAATTCTTACTATCAGCAATGTTGATGTGGTTTCTGTCCCTTGAGTAGGTAATTACTGATAAATTTCATTGGCACAAAGTGTTCTTCAAATATTCCCTCTTGATAAATTTCTTATCCAGGATAAAAAGATAGATTAGTAATTAGTAAGTATTCATCTTTATTCTTCAGTTGAAATAAGAGGTACTCTACATGACAGAATTAGGTAAAAAACACAAAAGAAGATAAGTAAACATGCCAGTTATTTGGGGGAAATACATAATTTGATTCTATAGAAAAGCTTTTCTGCTAATATTTTGTCTAAATGGACAAGAAAATTAGATTTACTATCTTCAAATGTGAGGAGACATCTGGACTATGGAAATGGAAGCATCAGAATCCTGTGATATGGTAAAAAAAGGAAAGATAAATGGATATTTGTAAGATCTATGAATATTGGACTAGAGCCATAATACAGTAAGTAGGGAACTTGCCTTGTACAATGCTTACTCAGATTCAATCCCTGACACCATATATGGTACGTAGAGCCTGCCAGAAGTTATCTCTGAGCTCAGAGCCAGGAATAAGCCCTGACCACAGCCAGGTGTGGCCCAAAAAAAAGAAGAAAGAAAAGAAGAAAGGAAGGAAGGAAGGAAGGAAGGGAGGGAGGGAGGGAGGGAGGGAGGGAGGAAGGAAGGAAGGAAGGAAGGAAGGAAGGAAGGAAGACACATTGTGTTTTTTATCACTTCAGACATGAAGATAATCATTTAGATATTTCATTCCCGTTCAAGAGCAATGTTCTCTCATAGGGTAGCCTGCTTAATTGGAATGGGAATTTAATAGAGAATATTAATCTAAATTTTTGGAGTGAAAATTAATGCAAAAATTAAAGAATTATAATTTCTTATTTGTTTCGATAGCTTTTGCTTATCTGTAATATTTTCCAAACATCAAATAGTAAGATGACTTTTATTTTGTATAATAAGGTACCTTAATTTGCTTCATATGTTCCCATAGCTATATTAGTTCTTTGATTTCATTCTTTCTCATAAAAACCTACATTTTGTAAGTTTTTATTAGATCTTCGAAGTAAAATTTTCTCATTCTTCATTAATTTAATATTTTTAGCTTGGGGGCCTCATCCAGCTGTGCTAAGGGCTTACTCCTGGCTCTGTGCTCAGGGATCAGTGCTGGGGGTGAATCCTGGTTCATCCAAATGTAAACACCCTGCCAACTGTATTATGACTCCAGCCTATTTTTAAAAACAATTAATTAACTGAGGTAAAATTAGTTGCGCTGGAGCAAAAGTATAGTGGGTAGGGTGTTTGCCTTGCATGCGGTCGACCCAGGTTTAATTCCTTTACCCCTCTCAGAGAGCCCGGCAAGCTACTGAAAGTATTCTGCCTACATGGCAAAGCCTGGTAAGCTATCTGTGAGGTATTTGATATGCCAAAAACAGTAACAAATCTCACAATGAAGATGTTACTGGTGCCCGCTTGAGCAAATCGATGAACAACAGGAGGACAGTGCTGAACAGTGCTAAATTTAGTCTACAAGAGTTCACACTTGTCTATGTTTTAAGGGTATATTATAACCATGCCACACAAAATAACCATCCTCCATAGATTGTGTAACCTCTTCCTTTCATTTCCTCTCTCCTTTAAGGATTACCTTCATTCTTTTGTCCAAATCTACAGGTTTTTTTTTTCACTGAAGATTATCTATTTCCTTGCTTTGCTCCTTTATATAGCACCCAGAAGTGATATCGTTTGGTATATGCTTCTTCCAACTTATTTTGCTTGGTATCACACCTCCAGTTCAGGTTGTAGCAAAACCTCCTCTTTTCTTCTAGCTAAATACTATTCCATTTTCTTCTAACAAGATATGATATTATATATATATATATATATATATATATAAAACACACGCACACACAGAGCTTATTTATCTACACATCTGTCATCGGGAACTTGAGTTGTTTTCAGATCTTGGCTATTATAATTAGCCATGTAATGAACATATGTACACAGATACATTTTTGAATTAGTACATGTGTGTTATTGGGATAGATATCTATGAGTAGAATTTTTGGATCATATGGTAGCTCTATTTTATTAAGTTTTTGAGAAATATCCGCATTGCTCTCCTGCTAAATATTCTCACCAAGGCTAAATGAAGAATCATCTTTCCCCTCATTTGTCAGCATGTATATGTCTCATCATTTTCTGTCGGGGGAGGGGGAGGTCTACACTCAACAGGTGGTCAGAACTTATTTCTGGCTCTGTGTTCAAGGATCTCTCCCAACAGGGCTCAGAGACCACGTGGGATGCTAGGATTAAAACTTGGTCAACTGTGTGCAAGATAAGTGTCCTACCTGCTGTTCTAACGCTCTGGGTACTTATATTCTTCCTTTTATACAGTGATGTGATGTCAGTACAGTGGTGTGAAGTGATATCTCATTGTTGTTTTGATTTGCATTTCCTGAACAATTATTGATGATGAACATTATTTCATGTACCTGTTGGCCATCTGCATGTCCTCTATAGAGAAGTGTCTGTTCAGCAGTTCTCCCATTTTCCCTAGTACTATTTCTTCTTTTGCTATTGAGTTTTGTTTGTATATTAGACAAAATCCCTTTCTCAAAAGTATACTGAAAGTTTTCCCCATGAATAATGCACAAGACCAAGATATCCACTCTGACCACTACTATTCAAACTAATAAAATAAATAATAAGCTTCAATTCTGTATTCACATATCAAACCAGAAGAGAAAGGGAAAAATAATATCATTCACAACTGCATTAAGACAGAATCAAGTGGACCAGAGAAATAGTACCATTAATAAGGACGCTGCTTTGCACACAACTACTAAACTCCAATCTCTGGCACTGCATAAGGACCACCGTGAATGGAATAAAATTGAGACCCCAGAGATTAACAACTCACATATAAGCACAGTTAGGTTACGACAAAAGAACTAAACAGAAGAAGGTCTCTTTAAAAAGCCTTTAAAATTTTAACCATCCGTGTCTAGCACCACGTCAACTTACTCACAGGTCCTGCTCCATCAAATCCTGACGAAATCTCCCTGGATATGCACACCAAGTCGCTAAATCTTATGGAAATGCCACTGAAAACTGTAGAAAGCCCATGGGAGGCAGGAGGGTTGAACACCCAGCAAACCAAGGCTCTGGCAGCAGCACCCAACCCCACCCTGGACAGCAACCTCCCAATTACTTCAGGCACTAGAGCCCCCGGCTGAGAACTCTGGTTTTATTTTGTCCAAGTCAGGGTGAGTAGCCTCTCCCACCCTCCACCTCCCACTTACAGGCTCCTCAGCAGGACCGCCCCACCACCCACATCTGCCGCCTTGTGGACTTTGGCCCAGATCGTAGATCTGAAAAAAAGCCCGGAACACATATGAGGCTGCGTGTCCCCACCCCCAAGCAACAAGAAGATTAATAAGTTTTTACAGAAGGACTTACCCTAAAATCTGATATAACAATGTTCACATCAATTTACTTTCTAGATCTATTGATATTAATATTGCAACTTTGTTGTCTCATCAATTTTAATTCTAAAATTGTATTAAATATTGCTGCTTTTTTCTATATTAAAATGTTGAATTAAAAAGAAACATTTAACATTTTTATTTCTTCTTTTTCCCATTTAGCAATATAAATATTTTTTAATATATATGTTTTTCCTTTCATTGTGCTTTAACTATGTATCAGCTAATTTGAAGTATGATTCTCTAGTCCTTTAGATTTCACTTTCACTTATTAACTAAATTGACACTCATTATTATGATTAATAATTTCACTTGTTAGACTTTGTTTATACATTATTAGCAGAAGATGTGGCTTATGGTTACCTTTTGATGAAAATTATAGAATTTTTTTTTGCTTTTGCTTTTTGGGTCACACCCGGTGATGCACAGGGGTTACTCCCGGCTGTGCACTCAGGAGTTACCCCTGGCAGTGCTCAGGGGACCATATGGGATGCTGGAAATCAAACCCGGGTCGGCCGTGTGCAAGGAAAACACCCTAACCGCTGTGCTATCTCTCCAGCCCCTAGAATTATTTTTTAATAAATATTCCCTTTATAGAAGACTTTATGTTGTGTCGATGTAAATGTTTGCTATAACATTCATAGCAAATGTCTTCTTGAATTTCTAATTGCTTTTTTCTCTTGATCCTTTTTTATTCTAATTACTTTGTTTTAATATTTAGCTGCTATATTCATTGGCATATAATCCTTATTTATTTTTCAGTAATTTTACTGTTGGGCTGGAGCAATAGCACAGTGGGTAGGGCATTTGCCTTGCTAGTGGACAACATGGCCGACCTGAGTTTGATTCCTCTGCCCCTCTCAGACAGTCTGGCAAACTACCGAGAGTATCTCTCCCACATAGCAAAAGCCAAAGCCTGGCAAGCTCCCCGTGAAGTATTCGATATGCCAATCACAGTAACAACAAAGTCTCACGATGGATACATTACTGGGTCCGCTCGAGCAAATCGCTGAACAACAAGAGGACAGTGCTATAGTGCTATAATATTTATTTATTTATTTATTTGTTTATTTATTTTGCTTTTTGAGTCACACCCGGCATTGCACAGGGGTTACTCCTGGCTCTGCACTCAGGAATTTCTCCTGGCGGTGCTCAGGGGGACCATATGGGATGCTGGGAATTGAACCAGGTCGGCCACGTGCAAGGCAAATGTCCTACCCGCTGTGCTATCGCTCCAGCCCCAAGTGCTATAATATTTAATTATTATTATTTCAATTAATATTTTATAATTTGTGTTACTTTTACTTTCAGAGTAAAATATCAGCAAAAATACTCATCATTATTAAGAGAAATTTTCCAGAGTAGTATGACTCTTTATCAGCTCTGTGAGTAATTCTTTACCTCTAAATAATTAGTCTTTCTTTCATTCTAGTTAAATTTCTCCCATCATTTAATTTGTATCATTTCTCCATCCCTTATTTTTATTTGAAGTTCTTACAAATTGCCAGTTGGAATTTCTGGTGTTGTAATCCATCTGACTTTAGGTTTACCTCATAATTTTTAAATATCTGTAAATATTTTGCTTAGAGGTATTTATTTCCTAGCATTGTTCTGTTTGGTGTATTTGGTACCTACAATATCACCTATCCCTTTCTATGCCTTTTCCAAACCATGCAATTTGAAAATAATTTGGTTTTGTTTTCCATCGGCATTTATTTTTTATAATTAAACCCCATTACTTTTCTCTAGTTAATTCATTGTTTGTGATTGAGGATCTGAGTGGATAATTTTGTTAAAACTATCTTTTCTCTGCAGTCATTCCTGCTTCCACAGAGTTCTTTGTTTCAAGTAATAAACTCCATCATCCTTTCTTTGACTTTTAGGCACTTCATTCTTATTTGGCTGTGACTGTCACTGTCACTGTCCTTCCGTTGTTCATTGATTTGCTCGAGCGGGCCCAGTAAGGTCTCCATTGTGACAATTGTTATTGTGTTTGGCATATCGAATACGTCACGGGTAGCTTGCCAGGCTCTGCCATGCGGGCGAGATACTCTCAGTAGCTTGCCGGGCTCTCCGAGAGGGGCAGAGGAATCGAACTTGGGTCAGCCATGTTGGCTGTTTGCAAGGCAAACGCCCTAACCGCTCGCTGTGCTATCGCTCCAGCCCTAATGACTTAATCTATTGGTAGCTGGGCTGGCGGGAGGCATGCGGGGGGGGGGGGACACCCAGCTATTCTCAGGGGTTATGTGGGATTCTGTGCCCAGAAATAACTCATGGCAGTATTTGGGGAACATATGTGGTACCAGGAATCAAACCTGAGCCAACAGCATGTAAGGTAAGCCCTTACCTCCTTGCTGTCTCGACAGTCCTTAGAATTAGTCTTAATTAGAGATTTTGTATCTATCAGAAACTTTTAGCAAAAGTGATGTTCATTAGTTAATGTAGGAGAAATTTCTATTAAAGTCTTAATAAGTCAAGAACAGCTGCTATTGTGTTCAATATGTTGGTGATCTCACTCAATGCAATAGAACAGGAAATTAAGTATAATGATTAATAAGTTATAGGACAAAACTGGCATAACTTACAGGTGATGTCACCTGTCAAAAAATCTGAGTATAAACTAAATTATTATGAGAATTAATAAGAAAATCTGTGAAGGTCAGATGTAAGATTAACTTATAAATTTCACATGCTATTCATTAGCAGTAATAAATATTCCACATTTGCCTAAAGACATCTTCTATGACATAAGTGTGAAATATATAGATGAAAACTCTACAAAATAGAAATACTTTTTACTTTGAATAATTTTAAAATTTTGAAAACTCTTAAATGAGGAAGTTTGAAACTGTATTTTTTCTTTTTGTATCAAATTTTATCTACATTGGAAATGTTATATTAATTTTGTTTTTTTTTCCTCTTTTCCAAGAGGTCAATGAGTTTATTTCAATATAAAACATAGAAACACAGTTATGATTCCTAGACAAGGGTCAATGTTTTAATGGAAAGAGTGACTATAGTTTGTGACCCAGACAACTCCTAATTTTTACTCCTCAAATATTCCTGTTAGAGCAACTGCAATTCTATGCCAGACTTTTCTTGTTTTCAGTAAATCCATAGCTGTGTTATATTAATTTTGAATAAACAAGAAAATATATGAATCCCATCTAGCAGTGAAAAATCGAACAAATATGTAAATATAAATATAGTTAATGTACTTTTTAAAAAAGAGAAAGCAAAATAATGAGCAATTTTCTGGAAAACAGAATTTTCTCTAAATCTACAGGAGGAAAAAAGTGGCAATAACTTTAGAAGATTCAAAATATTGGAATCAGCCTGAATGGATGGATCAAGACAGATCTCTGGGCAATGCAGTAGAAGGTAAAAGAGACATTTTAAGTAAAGTAAATTCCTGTCTAGTAAATCATATTGATCTATAAATTCTGCTAATGGGAGTAAAAATTTCAGTCAAAGACTTCATTTTCAGATCAGTCTTCCCAAGAAACAGTTTAAAAGATAGATTTGTTGAAGTACATTTACTAAGGAGTTGCTGTCAAAGTAAATACTTGAGTAAATACTTCAGTGGGATATAAAGGAAGCAGTAATAGTCAGAGGAAGACGTTGGGACGCTATTCAGTTTCAGTCAGTCCTGAGGGAACTTTTGAGTCGGTTTCCCGTAGAGCTGTCCAGCATGAGGGTTAGGGACCCAAAGCGTTATAGCTCCGTATACATCTGTCGTTGAATACAGACATGGGTTATAGCATAGAGCAACTCAGCGATTCCCAGCTGTGGGCAATTTTTCTGAGACTCTTGACATTACCACTGAACTCAGGAGGAAAAAAAATCCCAATGTATCTAAAAAGGAGTCATAGGAAACCAAAAGATGAGATGGAAGTTTTTGTATGTTTGTTTTGGGCCACACCCAGTGGTGCTCAGGGCTTCACCTGTCTCTGTGCTCAGGAATCACTCCTGGCAGTACTCAGGAGGAGCACATAAAATGTCAGGGATTGAGTCCTGGTCAACCTCGGGCAAGGCAAGTACCCCACCCGTAAACTATCTCTGGCCCCAGAGATGGGATATGTTCAATATGGTTTGGGTTTGGGTTTTTTGGCCACACCTAGCAATGCTCAGGGGTTATGAAATCAGGAATCACACTGACAGTGCTTAGCGGACTATATGGGATGCCAAGCATCAAACCCTGGGTGGCCACATTCAAGGCAAATACCCTACTCACAGTACTATCTCTCTAGCCCTATTTTGTTTTATTAAGGTAGGATAGGATTCTATTCTTAGGTTCAGAAGGCCTTTTAAATAATAGCTTAAGTTGAGGACTTGGAGTTGAGAATGTCTCCTTGAATATTATAATGTGAAGAAAGACTACAGGTAGAATCGGACTGTCCCGGCTAGAAATGAGCATTTGGGGCTTTGTTTTGGTTTTAGTTAAACATAAACATAGCACTGGATTTCAACCAAAGTTTGTATATATGGGATGAAAAAAAAATTTCTTTTTGTTTTCCAAAAATCATTTTGCTTCTCACAAATCATTTAAGTTGATAACTTTAATAAAGAGCACGCTTTTTCTGTGCTATGTTCATGTTAACTAAAAACAAAACAAAACAAAAAAAACCCCACTCATTTCCAGCCAAGATAACAGTCAACACTTTAAACTTATTCTAAGATAAGATTTTTCCTCCGCTGCTGTGCTGTACTTTGGGCACACAAAAATGCACACCCATCAATCTTTAGGGTGGGAGATGTAGTCGACTTCCGGCGGTTTTTCTTTATCTCTTCTCAACTCACACTCTCTTTGCTGCTGTGGTTTTTGACCCTGGTGGCACAAACGTTGGGAAAAAGAGAAGAGAAGTAAAGGGACGGACTAAAAACGTTCCTGCTGAACTAGAAATAACCTCTTACTACTAGCGTCTCATACCCTGCGCCGGACTGATCTCTGGAGGGAACAACTGTGGGCAGCTCCTTGAGGTCTTTGGAACCCAGACGATCTCCATCAATCTCCACCAAAGCTTCATACCTGCTGGTTGATGACTCCTTAACTCCTGCTGTAAGACCACCCACATTCTCCCAGGTGATTTTAGACAGTTTGGAAAGACTTTCACATTCCCCAATGCCTAGTGAGGGGGAAAATACAACTTCCCAAATGCTGTCGTTTATATTCTCTCTCACTAGTGTTTTCACCCTTTAGGAAACTTGAACAAGAGAAAAACAGCCTATTTTTCCCCAGCTGTAAGCATCTAGAGAACATTGCTCACAAATATGAAGAGAAGAGAGAAGCATTCCTATTGCTACGAGTCAAGGTCCAGAACGAGGAATGTACTCACACCAGACAAGAAGTTCTCATGTCAAAACTCTTAGAGGTTGTGGCCAGAGTGATAGTATAGTGGGTAGGGCATTTTACTTGCATATGACTGACCCAGATTGGATCACTGGGATACTATGTGGTCCTCCAAGCACTGCCAGGAGTAATTCCTGTGCGGCACAGCAAAGAGCCGAAAATATAAAATCTTTTAGAGGAGGGGGCAGGAGAGATAGTACTTTGCCTTCCTTGCGAGCAACTGACCTGGGTTTAATTGCCAGCATCACATATGGTAGCCCATGGTCCCCTTAGCACCCTCTAGCATCCCCAAGAGTGATCCCCATGGTCTCTCCTGAGTACCCCCTGAGGGATTCCTGAGTGCAGAGCTAGGAGTAAACCCCGAGGACTGTCAGCTTTGGCCCATAAACAAAAATCTCTTAGAGGAACTGGAGAGATAGTTCAGCCAATACAGCTCTTGCTCTGAATGCAGAGGTGGACCTGAATGTTAAGTCTAAGCCCCATAGGATACCACAGAGATCCACAGCAGAATGTAGCTCCAAAGTAACAACAATGATTCTTTTACAACTCTCTGATTATGGTTTCAACTCCATATAGATCAGTTTTTTTGAGGTTCAAATGTATTATTTTTTAAAAATCCCTTTATAAAATATCATCACTGTCATCACTGTCATCTCATTGTTTATCCATTTGCTCGAGCGGGTGCCAGTTATGTCTCCATTCGTCCCAGCACTGAGATTTTAGCAGCCTCTCCTTACTTGTCTTTCCCAATGGTGCCATATTGGAGGCTCTTTTAGGGTCAGGGGAATGAGACCTGCTATCGTTACTGTTTTTGGCATATTGAATATGCCATGCCAGGAGCTTGCCAGGCTCTGCCATGTGGGCGGGATACTCTCGGTAGGTTGCCGGGACCTATAAAATTTAACATGATTAATATTAAAACCATAAAAAAGCCTTTACAGTTAACTCACAGAAGAGAAATATGAAAGACAATCAATAAAGATACTCAAAGTCTTGGGTAGTTACAAGAATAGAATTTCATTCAATTAGTGCTTAGATTATCAAAAACAAAGACATACAAAACATGTTTGGCAAAGATGTGAGGAAGTTAATATTCTCATTCATGACAGTGGATGTGTAAATTGACAACTTGACAAAACCTGGTAAAAGTTGAAGGATCATTTTGCTATATAATTAAAATTTTGAAAAATCTCACACTCTAATCCAGTCTCCCTCTCAGAGAGCCCGGCAAGCTACCAAGAGTATCCCGCCTACATGGCACTGCCTGGCAAGCTCCATGTGGTGTACTCGATATGCCAAAAACAGTAACAACAGGTCTCACAATGGAGACGTTTTTGGTGCCTGCTCAAGCAAATCAAAGAACAACAGGAGGACAGTGCTACGGACAGTGCTAATCCAGTATTTTCATTGGAAATGCCTATACTGAGTTTCCCAATGATGAGTAAAAACGGATCAGCAGAGATTGGGAAAATATTCACAGTGAGAAATTAGATTTATTTTTATAGATGTCTAATTGAGACTATCTAAATTATATATGCAGCATATGCTTTGTTAGAGTTGTAAAAAGAATGTTTTCCTATAACACTTATATATTTTAAATCACTTAATCACTTAATCCCCGTTATTCATCAATTTACTCGAGCGGGTGTCAGTAACGTCTCCATTCATCCCGGTTCCGTGCTAGCGTAGCCCAACGGTATCTGTTCATTCTAGGAACATGCAGAGCCTCAAACCGATCATTTAGGGTCTTGACGAAGAAGTCTGACCATCTTGTAGGTGGGCGTCCACGTGATCTTTTGATGTCCCGTGGAATCCAATCAGTAATGGCTCTAGTCCAGTGGTTGTCTGTAAACCTCATTACGTGTCCAGCCCATCTGATTTTTGATGTCTTGGCAAATGAGACAGCATCCCTGATTCTTGAGCGTTGACGAAGATCAGAACTCTGGATTCTATCTCTCATTTGAGTGAATCGTGATATTCCAAGCATAGCTCTTTCGATTCCTCTTTGAGAGACCCTAATAGCGTTCTCATCCTGTTTTCGTAGGGTCCAGGTCTCTGAGGCATATGTTAATGCAGGAAGAACAGTGGAATCAAAGAGATGCGCTCATAGCTGGAGGTTCTTTGTCCTTTTAGTTATTTCTTCAACGTTCTTGAAGGCATTCCAAGCCGCTCTCTTCCTCCTGCGCAACTCAGGTGCCAGGTCATTCATCATGTTGATTTCTCGACCTAGGTATATATAACTGTTGCATTCAGAGATGGTGGTTCCATTGAGAGCGAATAGGGCGTCAGGAACAAGGCTGTTTCTCATAAACATTGTCTTCATAAGATTCAGCTGTAGTCCGACCTTTCCACATTCATGGTCAAAGTCGTTCAGCATTTGTGCCGCTTGGCTGATGTTTGGTGTTATTAAAACAATATCATCAGCAAAGCGGAGGTGGTGTAGTTGCCGACCATCTATCTTCACTCCCATGCTTTCCCATTCCAGTCATCGCATGATGTTCTCGAGGATGGCAGTGAAGAGTTTTGGTGAAATGGTATCACCCTGCCGAACCCCTCTCTTGATATGGATGATTACTTCTTTGTAGAATGGTGAGATCTTGGTAGTGAATCCGCAATAGAGCTCACGAAGGATCCTGATGTATTGAGTTTGTACGCCCTGATTGGCTAGGGCTTCCATGACTGCTTCCGTCTCAACAGAATCAAAGGCCGTCTTTAAATCAATGAACATTAGACAGAGCGGCATCTTGAACTCCCGAGAAACCTCAATAAGCTTAGTAATCGTGTGGATATGGTCGATGGTACTGAATCCTTTTCGGAATCTGGCTTGTTCACATGGTTGTCCTTCATCTAGTGCTCTGCTAATCCTATTCAGGATGACTCGAGTGAACAGTTTGTAGACGACAGACAATAGGCAGATTGGGCGATAGTTGCCAATGTCATGGATGTCTCCCTTCTTGTATAGTAGTACAGTCCTGCTGGTTTTCCATTGGGATGGAACCTTGCATTCAGACAGGTAGCGTGTGAAGAGCCGAGCCAAAGTATTGATAAGTACTGATGGTAAGTTCTTCAGGTGTTCAGGTCTGATCTTGTCTGGGCCAGGTGCTCTTTGTTTCTTTACCGACGAGATGGCATGTTGGATTTTGGAAGGGAGAACATTGGGAACGATATATCCATCGTGTGGTATGTGGTATGTGGGCAAGTGGACGTGGGTATTAAAGAGGTCTGAGTAGAAGTCATGAATAATCTTCTCCATTGCCCTTCTGGATGATGTGATAGATCCATCATGATGTCAGAGGGCAGTCATCTTAGTTTTGTAGCTGGTGAAGGACAGGCAGGCATTACAAATGCTTTTCCCAGCTTCTACCGCATCTACCAGTACTGCTGCTCTCTTGTTTTTGAGGTCATCCTTGATGGCTTCTCTGCACTGTTTTGCCAGTTCGGATGTTCGCTTGTGGTTGCCTGAGGCATGTGCCAAGCCACGTTGGCGAATAAGTTCAAGAGTGTTAGAAGAAAGGCGGTTTTTTGTGGTTATCTCTCTCTCTTGGCATTCCTCGCACAATCATGGAGGTGCTGAATCATTCCATCGTATTCCTCATCAATGTTGTCAATGACGGCATCTTCCCATGTTGCTGCAACAGAGCCAAAGAGCTCCCAGTTGGTGGTCGTTCTGGGAGTCCTCTTCTTAAACCTTGCATTCTTTTCTCCTCGTTCTGTGAGGTAGAATTTTGCACGAAGAAGACGGTGGTCTGATCCCATTTGGAATTTTGGGACAACAGCAACATCAGTTAGGCAAAACCGTCGATTGAATATGATGTGGTCTATTTCATTGTGGAACCGTCCATGGGGAGACTTCCATGTCCAACGTTTAGATTCAGCCTTTTGGAACTGTGAGTTACCATGGAAGGTTTTGGTTGACATGATGAACTCAGACAGTCTGTCACCCTGTTTGTTCCATTCTAGGCCATGGGTCCCGATGTGGAGTTCATCGACTGATCTTCTTGGTCCTATCTTGGCATTAAAATCACCGACAATGATCTTGCAGAAGGTGTGATCTTCTTTATAGAACTTCTCCAGCTCCATGTAGAACTTCTCAGTTTCTCTTTCACCATAACTGGATGTTGGTGCATAGACAACAAAGATAGAAACTGCCGGTAGTGAGCCACATCTATTCAAGTGTAATCGTCCGATTCGGGTTGTTAGGCATTCGAATAAATCAATGCTCATGGCTAAGTTTGTGTTGACAAGGATACCGACACCACCAACGTCTCTTTTATCACATGTTCTTCTCCAGTGTCGAAAACGGCATGATGTGATTGATGTCTTCTCGTTTCGGTCAGACCAATGATGTCGTACTTGATCTTTCGCGCTTGTACCATAAGGTCTTCAATGGATGCAGTAGATGCCAGCATACGAGCATTAAAAGTACAGACAATCATTTTTGTTTTTCTTCGTTTTGGCAGTCGATTTCTGCCTCAGTATTTTATCAGCCTTTCCTTCCATATCCTTCTCGACTCTGCCATATTCAGGGTTAGTGGAATGAGATCCATTTATTACTGGATTTGGCATATCAATTTGGTCTATTTGGCATAGACCACGGAGAGCTTGCCAGGCTCTGCCGTGTGGGTGGGATATTTAAAGGTATCCTGAAAACTTAGACAAAAGTAAATAAATAGTCGCGCGGTTGCAAATGTGGCCGCGTGCTCCCGGGAGCTTGTTGTGATAATCTCTGGATCCTGGCCGTTGTTGGGGTTACACGGCAGTTGGAGGGTGTAACTGTCTAGCTACTGACAGGTCCAGTCCCAAACCGTGCAGGCTTGGAGATCTCAGCCCCGGGTCCCACACACCTGGGTTCCTCTGCCAGTTCTGTTATGCCTGAGGTTTATCCAAGTGTGTGGAGAGTGGCCTCAGTATGGCCTTGGCCATATATTTATTATATTTATATAATTTTTTAATTTATAATTTATATATTTATTAAAATATATTTTAAATATTTTAAAAATTATTCGAGCTGTTACTTGGTTTGTAATATTATAGCCCACAAATACTTTTTATTTCAAAAAACATAAAATGATTTAACCAATATAATTTTGTTTGCTTTTATTTTTGTCTACTAGCTTTAGAGATGGTAAGTCATGCTTACATTTTTTTTCCACAAGTATTTTATTCCAGGGCAGGGAGGGGATGATAAAATTAGAGGGGAAATGTATTAATGCATTTTTCCGTTTGTTCCTTGACTTCTCAATTTTTCTGCATTATCCCCTATAGTCTCTTATGATTGTACATATTAGATAAAATTGTTTCTGCATCCCTGAATGAAAATCATTTTATTCCCATGGTCAGTTTATGTTAAAATAATCTTACAGTTAGGAAAGAGCCAGCCGAGCCCATTTTCTCTCTGGTAGATACATTTTCTCAGGGCAGTTTCTATAGGACCCTGTTCAATGTGTTTCTAAAACAGATTAGATTTAAATGTTATATAACCCAGGATTTATGAAACAGATTACCTTTCTCTGGTGTTTAATAATTAGATTAAGAGCAAGTAGATGTCAACTCTAAGCTCTGTTGCATATGCAGAGAACCAAAAGGGCAACCATGATAGACATGTATTTCAGAAGACGGTAAAGGCATTCTGCAAAGAGAGGAGGAAGATTAAAATTGAAGCAAAGGTGAAGCTGAGAGCCAGACATGGAACAGTTGCCTGGGGTCATTGTGGTCTTTGTATTGGAAAGAAAACTATTAGTAACAACACATTTAGAGTATTTACTGTGTGCTGGAAATGATTACATTCACTTTACATATGCAAAATCATCTCTTTTTCAGTCCTTGTATTAGTATACCCATACTTTATGGGTATACTAATATATTTAATTATCTGACAGTGCTCAGCAGTGACTCAGGGAATTTCATGCAGTACCAGGGATCTTATCTAGGTCTCCTGCAGGGAAGGTATGAATTTGGACTATGGAGCTATTTCTCCAGGTCTTATATACCTTGGGAACCCTATAAATGGATGCAAGGTTTGTTATTAGCTCAGAGATGATGAACAACTAATTGAAATATGATTAAGACTGAACAATTGAACCTACGCTAACTGACTTTGGAACCTAAGTTTATTCTCTTTTAAATTTGATAATAATTTCTTTTCTCCCATCAAGATTTAATCATTCTCCTTTATTTTATTTTGGAGACGAGGGGATCATTCAGGCAAAGCTTAGGGTACTATATGGGGTGCCAGGGATTAAAATCTATTGGGTGTGTGCAAGAGAAGCACGTTTCCTACTGTAGTATCTCTGGCCCATATTCTTAATATTTTCTTTAGAGTTATTTTCCTCCACACAAGTTGCAATCAAGATCATACTTAGTTGTCAAGGTCCTTTGGAATCCTTTAATATAAAATAGCATCTGGTTTGTTTTATTTTGCTTTGCTTTTTGCCTCTTGTGCATTCATAGATACCTACTCTTGCATAGCACATTACCCTACATCTTACTGACTTAATGTCACTAAACAGCTACTATTCTGTCATTATGAGTACAGTACTGTGAGAAAAAGTGGACAAGGTACAGTGCTGATGTCCTTGCTCTATGATGCCTTTCATCATAGTACACAGCGGGTAGAGCATTTGCCTTGCACGTGGCCAACCTGGGTTCTATTCTTCTGCCCCTCACGGAGAGCCCAGTAAGCTACCAAGAATATTCTGCTTGCACAGCAGAGCCTGGCAAGTTCTCCATGGTGTATTCGATATGCCAAAAATAGTAACAAGTCTCACAATGGAGACGTTACTGGTGCCTGCTTGAACAAGTTAATGAACAATGGGAGGACAGTACTGCTTACAAGACTAGCTATGGAAGAATTGTCTGGAAGCATCTTTAATCACATATAATGTTTTAGTGTGAGATGACTTTAAAGCTGTGTTAGGTTTTGTTAATGGGAGCCCCTACCGTGGCCCTTCCATATAGCATAAGCTTCTTTACATCATGAAAACCTCAAAGAAAATTCTTACATGATGGCTGATGACCCGGCAACCAAGTGTTCAAACGTTGCATTGTTGATGCTGTTAAGTTGTTTAATGACTTCTTGCCTCACAAGTCACACATTATTATTCTGTCTCTCTACTGTACTGGATCAAAGCAATCACAGAGGAGGAGAAGATAATAGATTCATCACACATTAATGGGATTTGTGTCAAAGAATTTCACCCACATTTTTGGGGAGGTCACACCCGGCGTTTCTCAGGGGTTACTCCTGGCTCATGCACTCAGGAATTACTCCTGGCAGTGCTCGGGGGACCATATGGGATGCTGGGAATCTAACCTGGGTCGGCCATGTTGGCTGCGTGCAAGGCAAACACCCTACCCGCTGTGCTAATGCTCCAGCCCCTCACCCACATTTTTTTTTTACTTTTTTTTTTTTATTAGTGAAACACCATGAGGTACAGTTGTAGATTTACAATTTTTTGTGCCTGGGTTTCGATTATACAATGATCAGATACCCATCCCTCCACCAGTGCCCATTTTCCACCACCATGGATAATATCCCCCCACCCCCATCCCCCATCCCCCCCCCGCCTCTGTGGCAGGGCAATCCCCTGTGTTCTCTCTCTCCTTTTGGGTGTTGTGGTCTGCAAAAGAGGCATTGAGTGGCAAACATGTTCAGTCCATAGTCTACTTTCGACATGCATCTCCCCTCCTGGGAGGATCCTCCAAACACCCTTTATTTGGTGCTCCCTTCTCTATCTGAACTGCCCTTTCCTCTAGGATACCCGGCTGGCCTCTAAGTTATGGAGTAATCCTCCTGGTGCTGATCTCAGCTATTCTTGGGTATTAATCTCATATTTTGTTACTTTATATCCCCCAGATGAATGCAATCTTTCTATGTCTATCCCTCTCTTTCTGACTCATTTCGCTTAGCATGATACTTTCCATATTGTACCACTTGTATGTAAATTTCATGACTTCATCTTTTCTAACAGCTACATAGTACTCCACTCACCCACATTTTTAAACCAGCAGAGTATCATTGATTTTGAAGAATCAGGGCCAGTTACAGAGGGTTTTTATTGACATGTCATATTCTTATGCTCTGGAGTTATCAGTGGACTTTCTAATTTTTTTAACTCATTTGAAGCTGATTTATAATAGTAAAAAACTAATAAAATAATAAAAACAATAAACTAAATAGTAAGAAACATTTTTGAGTGAAATTAAACTCAGTTAATATCAGGTAGATAGGTTTTCAACCAGAAATGTAATAAAATGAGGTTACATCATACCTGGTATGCTCAGGGCACACTTCTAGCTCTCCGCTCAGGGATCATATCTGGTGGCACTTAAGGAACTGACCATAGGTGATGCCAGAAATGAAATTCCAGAAAGCTGCATGCAAGGCAAGAGTCTTCCTTTTTGTACTTTATCTACAGGCCCAAAATGTACTTTCTTGCTACAGAAAAGACTATGACCTTTACTTCCTCTGACTATTATCACTTAATCAAGCAATATCCAATACCCATGACTCAGGACTGAGACATAGCACCTGGTAGCATGCATCATAATGTATTGCAGGATAAACTAAAACCAAAAACCAAGACTGTTATTTTGTTTCTTAAGGTTCTTTCTTAAAAACCACAGTTTTTTGGATTTTAACAAATACTAATGGCATATATACCACCTTATGATATCATACATAGGATTTTCAATGCCTTAAGTGTTCTCTGTTGTTTGCCTATACATTATTCTCTTTATTTCCACCCACAAAAACCTAGTATTTATAATATGGGCATGCGTTTGTATTTTATGAATTTTCAAATACTGGAATCCCACAGCAGTGTCTTCATGGCTTTTTTCACTTAGGAATAGGTAATTGTTTCTGTTCTGTCTTTTTCTGATTTGGACAGCATGTCTTTTTATAATCTGTTGCGTATATCTTACTATAGCTTTTTTTTAAATTTGTAAATATGCAGATTGATTTATATAAACAGTTTTGACTTTTCCATAGGTCACATATTTGGAATTATACCCTTACAAGCTTTTTGTACTTGGTATCTTTCACTAATAATGCATTTGAGATTCATCCGTATGGTTGCATTTATCTGTACCTCATTTCCTTTTATTCCTAAGTAATATTCCATTGCAAATGGACTGTAATCTTTTTGATTCATCCACCCAAGCAAAACAATTTTAAGATGCAACATTAAAAAAATAAATTAGGAGCCTTTCCGGCGGTGATGGCCTTCCCACGAGAACATGCCTCTCGCCAAGGACCTCCTTCACCCCTCGCCGGAGGAAGAGAAGCAGAAGCACAAGAAGAAGCGGCTGGTGGAGGGCCCCAAATTCTACTTCATCGACGTCAAGTTCCCAGGATGCTATAAATCACCACCCCCTTCAGCCATGCACAGACCGTGGTTCTGTGTGGCGGCTGCTCCACTGTCCTCTGCCAGCCTACAGGAGGGAAAGCCAGGCTTACAGAAGGATGCTCCTTCAGATGGAAGTAGCACTAAAAGCTCCCTGAACCAGATGACCGGAAAACCATCCCAATACACGCATTTTGGATATAAGTAAATAAATGAATAAATAAACAAGGAAAGGATAAAAATTAAAACTCATGAATCTTGCATGAGTTTTAATTTCCTAACTATCACCATATTTTTAGGACATTTTGAGTTGCCTATTAGCAGAAGTCAGAAATCCTCAGTCTGATCTGACTAACATATTTGGGGCGGAGGGATAGACAGAGCAATGCTTTCTTTTTAATCAATCATTTTTTCATGGAATTTCTTCTGGTTTAAAGCAATTGCTCCTGTTTCTCAACCAATTACATTTATGGAGAGTGTTGAAAGAGGATTATGTTCAAGTGGGAAACAGCTTGCCTCATAGCAATTGGATGACAAAAGGATTAGCCAAGTGTAAAACTTGAAAAATGGCCAGAAGCCAGATTAGAGGATGGACCATCTCTTCTGACTGACTTTTCAGCCTCACGTCCTTATTGATGCTGTGGATTAGGCAATCGTGGACTTTCTGAAGGATGGAGAATGAACAGGCAAGGGAGGCCCATGATAAAGAACATGGATATTTCTGCTGTTTCCATTACCCAGCTGCCTGTCAGTAATAACTCAGAAAAAGTCATTTTGCATGCAGTGCAAGATTTCAATAGGTTAGAAACTAATTTTAAATCCATTAAAAAATGAGCCCATATCAGCATTGCCTCCATAACCCCTTGCCTTAAAAACAACTGGGAACAATGCTGCCTCGCTGATTTTTCTCAGGCGGTTGTATCATTTGCATAAAACAGGTGTACCACAAATGTTTCATTGCCAATTCAACATAATGTGCCTGCACAATTGTCTAATTTCACTGTCAATGCAGTAATCTTTTCTCCTTTGTTACAGGGCTCTCAAAATCATTAAAACTAATACCAGTGCATACTGAATTTAAGTCAAATAACACATTTCCCTGTCCTCTAACTTTGAATCTTGAAGAAGCAAGCTTGTGGATATTACAGATGAATTCGGGAAAGGGTCATTAAAAACAGAATTTTTCTGGTTTTTGGAATATATTTTTTTAATTCAATGACTGTGAGAAACAGTTACAAGCTTTTATGCTTGAGTTTCATCCATAAAATGACCAAACATCCATCCCTCCACCAGTGCACATTTTCCACCACCAATGTCCCCAGTATCCCCCCTTCCAGCCCTCCCCCTGATACTATGCAGACAATTTTTCCCCATACTCTGTCTTTGTACTTTGGGGCATTATGATTTGTACTTTGGGGCATTATGATTTGCAATATAGATATTGAGAAGCTATCACTTTTGGTCCTTTATCTACTTTCAGCACACATCTTGCATTCTGAACATAGTGATCTCTTCTCTATTCCAGCTGCCTTCTCCCCCAGCTCATGAGACAGGCTTCTAACTATGGAGCAATATTCCTGGTCCTTATGTCTACTGTCCTTGGGTGTTACTCTCATATTATGTTATTTTGTATTCCATAAATGAGTGCAGTCATTCTATGTCTGTCCCTCTCTTTCTGATTCACTTAGCATGACACTCTCCATGACCATCCACTGATACTCAAATTTCGTGACTTTATCTTTCCTAACAGCTGCATACTATTCCATTATGTAGATGTACCAAAGTTTCTTTAACTAGTCATCTGTTCTTGGGGAAAGCCAATATTTCTAAGGGAAAAACTCAAACAATAGGACTTGAAATATTGTTCTTATCATGCTTGAAATTTCAACATTTTTTTGGTTTGCTTTTTGTTTTGTTTTTGTTTTTGTTTTTTTGGCAGTGCTGGGAGAATGAATCCAGAGCCTCATATGCACCACATACTATACTACACAACAGGCATTTTCTCTGCCACTGAGTGACATCCCTGGACCTTAAATGGATTCTTTTGAAAGTTTAGCTTTGGTCTCTTTTATTCACAATAGTTCTTTTTCTTTAAACGCTTTCCACTGAGGGCTTGAGAGATAACACGAGGTGTATTCTTTCTATGCACAGGACCCACGTTTGGTTCCTGGAACTAGATAGCCTCCGAACGTCAACAGGTACAACCTGGAAGACTTCAAGCAGTGGAAGTAGCCCAGGTTATCTCAACACCACAAGGCCCAAACAGCAACACATCCATGGACCCTTGCATTGAACCAAAGGCCCAGTTGATTAAAGATTACCAACGGTTCTGGACCTCCTGAGCTCCACTTGGGAGAACCCCTTATCCCTCAAAGAATATAAAATCAGTGGTGAGAGCAAAGTGAGTTAAGAGAGTGGAAAAAACATGTTTTATCTGAATTTGAAGGTGAGTAAAGTATCTTTAATAAGGTAAAATTTGAACAAAGGCACGATAGACATGAACCTGCAGATGTCTCTGGAGAGAGAATATTTAAAATGGGTAAAATAGTCCAGGGAAGAAGTTACACAGTTTTCTGACTTATTTGAACAACTGTAAGGGGACTAGAAATAAGACTAGGGTAGGTGAAATAAAGAGGACATAGAATGACAGGGACAAGCTAGTGTAGTGTATAAGTTTTTCATTATTTCTAAATCATTTTTATTTGGCTTAAAGTCAATAAAAAACACTTGATTCTAAAATTGCTTTATGGTCATAAGACATCTGCTATTCACCAGGCTTAGATGACAATAATAGGAAAATCAGCCAATGCTTGCTCCCATATGAATAATTTTAAGGGAAATAAAATACACATATTGTGAAAATCGTTACATGTAAAACTTGAGAAATTCTCACAACAGAAATCCAAATCAAGAAATAAAATGTGACTCTACTAATTTCTACCATATATTGTTTGCCTTTTCCTGGACTCCATTAATGTTAATGCTTTATGCCTGCAATGCTGTTTCACCAAACCTATCAGCAGAGTGCCATATCCCCACCACCATGTCCCTAAGTCCTGTTCCCCCATGCAGCTCCCTCCGTACCCCCTTTGGCAGCCTTAGTTCTCCTGGCAATAGATCAGGATTTGTTCTCATAGGCCATTGTCTATATCCTTGCATTTCCTTTTTTTCTTGAACTCTACAAAAAAAAATTCAAATATGTGTTCTTTAGCATTGCATGGATTATACTCAATACTGCTTATAAGAACACATTATACAGTCTCTTGTAGCTCTGGGTTATTCATTCTCTTCACTGCATGTGAATTATTTTGGATAAATATGCTACAAATTTAACTATTTGTTCTCTATTGTTGGGCTTTAGTAATGTTATGTTTGTTTTACTACAAATAGTGCTGCCATGAACATCATTGTACATAACCTTTTGTGTATATTTCCTGTGGGTGTTAGACTTGATGTCAAATTTCTGGGTTAAAGAATATGCATCTATTTAGCTTTAGTAAATTTTGCCAGCTGTTTTCCCAAATAATGAGCTAAATTTTTCTCTCTTCCAGTTTTTATTATGCTGAAAATATTTGTGGAAGAAAAACTAAAAAAAGAGATAGGAAAGATAGGCAGCCACAACTATAGGGAACATTTATAAGACAAACATGTTTGGATGACGAAACAATAAATTCATATCTATGGAGATCATCTGTTTTATGATAGAATTTCAGAACACATAACAGTTTTTCTATAAATACATTTCTCCTTGTATTCAGGCAACTTTATTTAAACCAAATCTGAGTGGGGAGTAATTAGCACCATAATGAGAGTATAATTAATCATAGTTATTAGCCTCCATGTTTTTAATGCTCTTAATATTTAAAAAAGATTTTCCAAATGGGTTGTATTTTAAAATAACTCTTTTATCAATGTTTCTTTTACAATAGTTTATTTAAAACTTTATTATTTCTCACTATGTTTTAGGCATTATTCTAAGTTCTGTAAATAGAATTTTTAAACAAAAGTCATGTCTCATTAATTGTCAGGAATGATTTAATGGAAGAGAAGAAAGTTATTCTTATTCTTACCCCCCAAAATTACAGAAATCTCCCTGTTTATTTTGTTTCCTAACTCCTTCATCAAAGGCAACTACATCCCCTCATACCTATGCAAGTAATTTACAACCTGAATTAGAAATTGCAGTTGTAATGGGCCCAAACATTGGTTTTATAGAGATAAATGAGTATTGTGGTTTTAGCACAACTAAGTTAACTAAAAAGTATTAAATAAGCATATAATATGTCTTGAGTGGTTTATAAAGTAAATGTTGAACTTTATAAATATATATTAATCTATGATCATGACTGTTCTCATTTTCCACATCATGATAGTTTTGGACATTACATAGTTCATTTTTTCTGGAAAGGATAGTGAATCCTTAAAATAATTATTCACTAACCTCTAAGTGAACTTGCTCTGCTATCACCATAAAAATTTGGATGTTTTCATTGTTCATTAATATAAATTTTTGATTCATTTCTGCTTTTTTGCTTACATCTTTTTAGATAAAAACAGTTTAGTACCAGAATAAAAACACTCAGACCAATGCAATAGAATTTAGAAGCCAGAAATAAGCTCTCACATATACAGACAATTAATCATGATGCAGAAAACCTGAGTATAAAATGGGAAGGAAAGAGTCTCTTTAAGAAATGGGTTTTGCGCCCAATCCTCTCTGGAAAGAAAGATGGCGGCCGCACGGGAGCCTTGTGGACAGCAGGTTTGAGCCGGGGGTGGGGGCGGCAGGGACCTCATGGGAAGGGGGGCGTTCTGGGCCGTCCTTCATGCCCGACCGAGGTCACCAGCTGCCCCCCACGAGCCGCTCTCCGGCACGGCCACGACTCCAGAGCACAGAAACCAATCTCTTAACTATCTAACTTTTAATAGAAATACTTCCAGGGTTAATAAGTAAAATAGCAGAAATCCAAAACCGCGCGACCGCGCGACATCATTTTATTCTTAAACCCAGCTGTAGAAAGCAAATCATTTCACAACGCTGTTTCAGCATGTCTGATGGGGGGGGGTAGTAAACTCTAAACAATAATTGTGAAACTTCTATCGAAACAATGTATCTAGTCAAAGTAGACAGAGTATTAACTAAAACTCAACTGCCTCACAGGAATTGGGAGGGGTGGGAGGTGGTGTTCTATTGGGGTTCACGGTTAAAAATAAGTATTGGTAAAGGGAAATGTGTTTGATATTTACATGACTGAGACCTAAACCCGAAAGCTCTGTAACTTTTCCCACAGTGATTCAATAAAGAAATAAATTATTAAAAGAAATGGGTTTTGGAAAAATTGGAAAATCGTCACATGCAAAAGATTTAAATTGGACCACTTGCTCACACTATGAACAGTTTTAGATTGGATAGTCACAGCAAAAGATTTCAATTGTATCACTTGCTCACACTATGAACAGCTCACACGATGAAAAGTTCACTCAAAATGTATTAAAGACTTAGATACTATATCTAAATCCACAAGATAACTGGACATGGCATAGGCAAAATATGAAATGATAATGACATCAGTGGTGTCTTCAGTGATTTACCCCACTGGCAAGGAAAACAAAAGAAAAAATTATAAAGGAGATAGCATCAAAATATAGAGCTTTTTCACTGAGAAAGCAATGATCACAAATAAAAAGGACAACCTGATGAATGGAAGAAGATATTTGCATACAATACTACTGACAAAAGGCCAATATTATATATATATATACAGTACTCCCAATACTCAGCAACAAATCACCTCATTGGAAAATGGGAAGAAGAGCTGATGGCTAGCAAGCACATAAAAAACATGGACCATTTCATTGATTACAAGAGAAAGGAAATTCAAACTAACAATGAGATATCACTTCACACCAGTGTGAATAACCTAAATTAAAACAAAAAACACCAGGTATTGGCAGAAATATTAAGTAATTTCACTGTTGGTGGGAATGTAAATTGGCTCAGTCTCATTGGAAAACTGTATGAAGATTTCTTCAAAGATAGAAATCCAACGATTTCTCCAAAGATAGTAGTACCATATGAACAAGAAATACTAGATTTAGGTGTCTATGTATCCTAAGAACATAAAACAGTAAGACAAAAGATTTATGCACTACACTTATTGTATCACTATTTACATTAGTCATTATTTGGAAACAAATTGATCTTAGTACCAAACAACAAATGAGTGGATAAAGAAATTGTGGTATATATAAATGGGACAAAGCCACGTGGGTTCCGGGGCCGAGATCTCCAAGCCTACTCGGATTGGGGCCGAGCATCCTATACCCAGATCCTCCAAATTCCAGTAGGCGGGGGTCACACCCACTAACTGGCCCCCTGGCACCATGTAATCTCATCAACGACCAAGACCCTATAAAAACGAACTCCCGGAACCGCGTGACATCTTATTATGACATCTTATTATCTCATTCCTACTTTGGGCAAACTGGCAGGCTATCGAATGTAGCCTGCCCACACGACAGAGTCTGGCAATCTGGTAATCCCATCAACGGCCAAGACCCAGAGACTATAAAAACAAGCTCCCGGAAGAGAACAGTGCAGTCTCCTGCCCCCGTGCCTGACTGTCCTCGCCGGGGCCCCTTGGAGGGGAGCGAGTTGAGCTTTCCTCCCCGCCCCGACCAGGGCTCCGGCAGCTGAAGACCTCCAGGACCAGCCACCACCATGCTGAGACCACTCTCTGCACACATGAAGGTACTGGCAGAGGGACAAAGCCACGCGGGTTCTGGGGCCGAGATCTCCAAGCCTACTCGGACTGGGGCCAAGCATCTTCCACCCAGATCCTCCAAATTCCAGTAGGCGGGGGTCACACCCACCAACTGGCACCATGTAATCTCATCAACGACCAAGACCCTATAAAAACGAACTCCCGGAACCGCGTGACATCTTATTATGACATCTTATTATCTCATTCCTACTTTGGGCAAACTGGCAGGCTATCGAATGTAGCCTGCCCACACGACAGAGTCTGGCAAACTCCCCGTGGCGTACCCAATATGCCAAATACCAGTAACAATGATGGGTCTCATTCTCCTAAAGAGCCTTGAATATAATCTCAGGGCTAGGATGAAAGAGACGTTACTGGGGCCTGCTCGAGGCAATCGACGAATAACAGGATGATTTGTGATTTGTGATATAAATGATGGAAATCTAGCTCTTTGCCATCACCTGGAAGAAACTGCTGTTTATGCAAAGTCCAAATCAGTCAGTAGGAGACAAAAATATGAAATAATCTCACTTATACATGAAATATAATCAAAGCAAAGGAAGAGATAATGTCCTGTGAAAACAAACCCTTGGGATATTGACAACAGAAATTACTTGATGCCCTCTCCCCTCCACTCAAGGGGAAGTCTTCCTGGCCCTTGTATCTACTGTTTCAGTATCTGTATTGCAAACCATAGTGTCTAAAAGTAGAGAGAGAGTATGGGGAATATTGTCTGCCATGGAGGCAGTGGAAGGGTGGGAAAGGTGGGGTATACCGGGGATGTTGGTGGTAGGAATGTGAACTGGTGGAGGATGGGTGTTTGATCATTGTGTGATTGTAACTCAGACATGAAAGTTTGTAACTATCTCACGATGATTCAATTAAAAAAAAAGAGTTGAAAGGCTGGAGTGATAGCACAGCAAGTAGGACGTTTTTCTTGCACGCAGCTGACCCAGGTTCAATTCCCAGCATCCCATGTGGTCCCCTGAGCACAGCCAGGAGTAATTTCTAAGTGCAGAGCCAGAAATGACCCCTGTGCACCGCCAGGTGTGACCCAAGAAAAAAAAAGGAAGTAAATGTATTTTTTTCTTAAAGTGATTTACTATCAAAATTGTTATTACTAAAATGATGTCAAATACTTACTTAAAGCCCTACTAGGATTATGTTTTTATTCTATTTTGACTATAGTCTCTAGCCTTTTGAAGTTTATTTTGTTTATTGTTTATTTTTTATGACCTTGATTAAAACAATTCAAGATTAATAGATGTAAGTATTGTCTAATAGTTAACTTCATTTTATTGTTTTGTTTTGGGTTGGTTTTTTGGTGGGGCACACATTCAGCAGTGCTCAGGGCTCACTCCTGGTTCTAAGCCCAGGGATCAATTTTGATGATGCTTGGGTACAATACGGGGTGCCAGGGATTGAACCCAGGTCTGTCACATGCAAGGCTAGTGTCTTATCTGCTGTGCTATTTCTCTGTGTTCTTAGGATGCTATGCTTTTGCTGAAATGCAGCAGATCATTTCAAAATGATCACATGAAGGAAATCCAAAATTGAAAATTTATTCTCACCATAATGAACATAATTTTCTCTAGTAAGATTCTGTTTCACTATATTTATGGATTTTATAAGAGGTCTGAAATATAATTTCCTCTGTCTGAGAGAATATGAAAAAGTTAATATCTATAGGAATTCCTGGAGAAATGTCTTGTCTGTTTGTTTTGGTTACTGGGGTCACACCTGGCAGTACTTGGGGCTTTCTTATGACTTTCTGCTCAGGAATCACTCCTGACAGGGCTCGGGGACCACCTGTGTTGCCTGGGATGAAACCAGCATCTGCTGCAGTCAGGGAAAGTATCCCATCCACTGTACTGGGTGAGTATATTTCTCACTTGCTGGTCCATGAGAAAATATCTTTAAAAAGAAACTATGCCAAAGTAAAAAAGTAAATAGAGTTTAATTTCCTTGACACTGACAAGCCTCTCTTGAGAAATTTCAGTAATGGAAATAATGAAATACAATTCTAATTAAGATTTCTAAATTACTAGACATGAGACACATACTCTATAATGTGCTATGTAATGAAATATTTTAGATATATATTTTATATATAAGTATATATAATGAAATGATGAAATAAATATATATATTTATGGGAAATAAATATATATTTAAATATATAGTGAAATGATGAAATAAATAATGAAATAATTTAGATATATATTTTTAAAGTGAGTCACTCTTAAATTATCCGTTACATTTCAGAGTATTTTCCACATTCTTTAGATTTGATCTTGAGCATTTTATACCCTGGAACTCCATAATTTTATTTGGAGTATTATATTAAAATTTCAAAACATTAGTTTATGTGAACTTCGATTTTTTCACACTATATATGTACACACATACATATATCAAGTTTACCACATTATGTTATAGTTGCATAAAAATGTTTCATGTTTTTACTTAAAGATATGGCATAGAAATTCTCACTTTACTGAAATTCAAAGTTTCTTCACTTTGCTGAAGTTCTAAATTTATTTCTCAATTTGTTGAAAACAAACAAATCTGTTAAACAAACCATCATGAGTTTGGTGGAGATGAACCTCCCTGTGGAATTTTTTTGTCCTAATTCAATCATGTGATTAGAGCTTCAATGGTCTTTAAAAACAAGTTGGTTGCATGTGCTGTTTAAAACATTTGAAAAATACTGAGGCACATACCTTTGACTATGTCTTTGATTGAGTTAAAACCATACTCGTTATACAAATAACCAACTAATTGATTGACAAAAGCTGTAGCAAGGGTGGTCTACACTGTATGACTTCTGCAAAGTCACAATATTTTGTGACGCTAAGGCCTAGGTCATCCTCTACCATTTTCCTTTCTATGTCCACAGTTCTCATCATTGGAGAAAGTTACAGACATATAGCTGTGTATGGAAGTTGGAAAGGCATGATCTTGTGCCAGTCTTCTCCTGAGATCGCCAACATGGCCCTTTCATTGCATTTCAATAAAATTGCATTTCACACTCCCTTTCAACTAAGCCAGAAAGTCAAAACATGATATGGGAACTAAAGAGAATGACTTAAGAGTGCGCAATTTTCTCCCATAGAAATGTGAAATTTTAGAGGAAATAACTGAACAATAAACCCAGTTCTGTGTGTGTATTGTGTTATTTCGTTTGTTTTTTACTTCGAGCTGCCACATCTGGCAGTGCTGGCAGACCAGTGTTACTCCTGACAGAACTTATCTCAGTAAAAGTTGTTAATGTTCATGGACCACCAGGGTTATAATCCAAGTCCATCCCAGTGCTGGGGTACTGATGATCACAGAACCACTACCAGCAGTGCTCCGGGTCTGTGTGGGCAGGACAACTTGAAGTGCTTGGGAATGAATTCAGGGCCATGAATTAATTTAGCTAGGCATGAACTAAACACCCAGCACATTGATTTGGGTTTGGGTTTTGTTCTTTTGCTTTTCGGACCACTTCTGGCTATGCTCACAGCTTATTCATGGTTCTGCTCAGGGATCTCTCCTCGCAGACTCAGGGGACTATATACAGTGCAAGAGAGCAACTCCAGGTTGACTGCATGCAAAACAAGTACTTTACTAGCTGTACTGTCTTTCTGACCTTCAGATGCACTATTTTAGAAAATTTACAGTAATGTCTGACTAAAAGATGTATTTACACCTACACATATTTTTTCCTTTGCCTTTGTGGTATATGAAATTGAATCCAGGTCCTCATACATGTGAGGTCTGCACTCCACCACTAACTCATATTCCCGGTGCTATCTGTGTATTCCTAAATTTTAAAAACATTTTTGAGAGAAAGCTGTATTATGTTTTTTATTTGTCACTTGTTTTATATTGTTTTCCTTCTTATTTTCTGATAACTCCAATTATTTTTATAAAAATTAAGGGCAATTATTTTTATAAAAATTACAGGTTTAGCTTTTGAAACTAGTCATTCTCTTTATTTACAGTAAGTTACACAATATGGCTTTAGGATTCCCCTTCGGTTTGAGATATTATAAGTACATCTTATACTATACCTATACATCTTATACTGGAGATATTAAAAGAACATCTCCAAATGTGAGAAAATGGGCACACAAGTAATATTATTATAGATTAGGATATGATTTAGCAAAGAACTGGTGCAGATAATAATTATGGGACAAATTTTATGAGAAATATTTCTTAAGGTTAGGCAAAGGTCTCTTCTTCGTATAAGACCACCCCAGCAGAGCTCAAAGTTTCTGCAGTCAAATGCTCTATCACTGAGCTATATTCCCAACACAAAGTTTCTAGTAATCACTTGTACTCAGATAGTGGGGCTGGCAGTTCAAATCGGGCAGTTTAGGCCCCTTGGTTTTGGGAACCATCAAGGTCATCCTAGTTTTTACTGGGAGGAGCCGGCAGTGTCAGAATTTTGCAAATATAAGGATGATTTCCACCCTTTCTCTGAAAAATCTTGCTGGCCCGTACAGTTAGAGATCATATGAGAAAGTAGAGAAGGAAGGAACTGATGACAAATCAAATAGATTGTGATTCTATTTTATAGAGATATGTGTGAGTTTGGATGTCACTGATAAGAAGTCTTGCAGGATTAAACAATAATAGGTAAAGTTCACTGTTATCTCTCTTGTACTTAATCTAGGACAGCAGAGAGAACAGTAGATTATAGATGCCAACTGTGTCCTAACTGTAGCCCAGGAGTCTGATCACTTTTGTGCCCACTGGCAAACTTTTAATTGCAAACTTCTGTATCACCACACTGGAAAGTGGACTGCTTCCAGTGCAGCTGGTGTTCTTTTCACTAGTGGTCCAAGCATCTGGAAATGACAAGGAATTTACAAGACTGGAAATGACCAGGAATTCTCACCATTTGAGAGGAACTCTATGCAATGATGGAGGGAATTCGGATACCAGAAAGCTGAGCTCCAGTACATCCAGAGCAGAGACTGATTATCTTGAAAGCGTAGTTCACTGTCTTTTTCCCTTCCTTTTCGCACTTTCCCTACTCCCTTGCTAAAACTTCCTGCATAAACTCTCAAAAAAACTTCCTGCACTAAAATTCCTGTCATAGAATTTTCTAATGCACGAACCCAAATGAAGATAGATAGGGTACATTAAATTGATTTAGTGTTAGTCAGTCAAGTCATATTTGAGTAGCACTGAAAATTACGCCTTTCTGTACATGAGTAATAGGAATGACTAGAGAAGAGCTTAGTAAAATGCACAAGTCTTACTGATTTATTAGTATTCTCTTTTTAAGATGCCTAGGGCTCCGTTTTATCTTCACCAATAAGTGTATAATAATACGATATTTTATGGTATTCCACTTTAGCTCATTCAAATTAAATGAAAACCTTCTCCTGAAACTGATTTTTTAAATGTGGGAATATGCATTGTGAGAAAAGAGTACAATTCACATTTAATTACTTTTGTTGTCCAGGCATTATTAAGCTTAAGGTGGAAAATGATGACTTAGGAGATATATATCATAACTAGTGCTGAAAGAGAGCCTTTGGAATGGGTAAAAGTCCATTTCTGTGCATTTTATTTATTTTGTAATATTTCTATTTTAGTGAAATGTGTAACGTTTCTCTTTTAATAAAATATTTAGTGCTCCCCGATCGTGTTTCTAACTTCACAAGAGTGATCTGACTACCCGTAGCAAGCACATCATTTTTATACATTTTTGTAAAGTATAGTAATCCCTTTGTCTCATGTTAAAATTGGGAAAGATGACATAGAATTAAAGGTAAAAGCTATTTCAGTCATATTCATAGGTCACAGTTAGTTACAATCTTTGAATTCCAGATTACATAATTTGAAATATGACTCCCATTCTCTAGGGAAAGAGTAGAAAAAATATGCACTAAAATCACAGTTTTTTGATAAAAAATTTACAAATAAATAAATAATATATAGCAACAATAACAACAACAAAGAGCGCAATCACTTAATCACTTAATCACTTAATCCCCATTATTCATCGATTTACTCTAGCGGGTGCCAGTAACGTCTCCATTCATCCCGGTTGCGTGCTAGCGTAGCCCAATGGTATCTGTTCGTTCTAGGAACATGCAGAGCCTCAAACTGATCATTTAGGGTCTTGACGAAGAAGTCTGACCATCTTATAGGTGGGCGTCCACGTGATCTTTTGATGTCCCGTGGAATCCAATCAGTAATGGCTCTAGTCCAGCGGTTGTCTGTAAACCTCATTACGTGTCCAGCCCATCTGATTTTTGATGTCTTGGCAAATGAGACAGCGTCCCTGATTCTTGAGCGTTGATGAAGATCAGAACTCCGGATTCTATCTCTCATTTGAGTGAATCGTGATATTCCAAGCATAGTTCTTTCGATTCCTCTTTGAGAGACCCGAATAGCGTTCTCATCCTGTTTTCGTAGGGTCCAGGTCTCTGAGGCATATGTTAATGCAGGAAGAACAGTGGAATCAAAGAGATGTGCTCGTAGCTGGAGGTTCTTTGTCCTTTTAGTTACTTCTTCAATGCTCTTGAAGGCATTCCAAGCCGCTCTCTTCCTCCTGCGCAACTCAGGTGCCAGGTCATTCATCATGTTGATTTCTCGACCTAGGTATATATAACTGTTGCATTCGGAGATGGTGGTTCCGTGGAGAGCGAATGGGACAGGAACAAGGCTGTTTCTCATAAACATTGTCTTCATAAGATTCAGCTGTAGTCCGACCTTTTCACATTCATGGTCAAAGTCGTTCAGCATTTGTGTCGCTTGGCTGATGTTTGGTGTTATTAGAACGATGTCATCAGCAAAGCGGAGGTGGTGTAGTTGCCGACCATCTATCTTCACTCCCATGCTTTCCCATTCCAGTCGTCGCATGATGTTTTCGAGGGTGGCACTGAAGAGTTTTGGTGAAATGGTATCACCCTGCCGAACCCTTCTCTTGATATGGATGATTACTTCTTTGTAGAATGGTGAGATCTTGGTAGTGAATCCGCAATAGAGCTCACGAAGGATCCTGATGTATTGAGTTTGTACGCCCTGATTGGCTAGGGCTTCCATGACCGCTTCCGTCTCAACAGAATCAAAGGCCTTCTTTAAATCAATGAACGTTAGACAGAGAGGCATCTTGAACTCCCGAGATACCTCAATGAGCTTGGTTATTGTGTGGATATGGTCGATGGTACTGAGCGCAATGAATTTCTAAAATATCAGAGTACTTCTTGCAAAAACTCAATGTCCTCCTTAATTATAAAACGTAATGGGGTGCTCACTTTGGCAGCACATATACTAAAATTGGACCGATACAGAGATTAGCATGGCCCCTGTGCAAGGATGACATGCAAATTCCTGAAGCGGTCCATATAAAAAAAAAACCGTAATGGGAACCAGAAACATAATACAGAGGTAAGACATTTGTTTTATATACAGTCCACCTGGACTCAATCCCCAGCATCCGAATTGGTCCCATGAACCTTCCAGGAGTAATCCCTGAGCACAGAATCAAAAGAAATCCCTGAGCACAGATGGGTATGACCCTGCTCTGACCCAAATAGCAATGCCCACATTAAATTAAATTGTATAGAAAAAACTATGAAATTTGTAATTCTGTCAAACAACATTTTTAATTCTAGCATAGCACAGCAGAATCATAAAAATTGTCTTAATTAGTGAGCAATATCTCTCAGATGTCTAACTTTTAAAGTTGCTATAGTTAGAAATATTTTGTGCAAAATGAAATTAAGAAAATATAAAACTTACTCAAAGTCTCAAAACCAACCAACCTGAATCTGGAAACTGCCCTTGTCAATTACAGTTAAGGAGATACATGAATATGACTTAAAATCTGTTCATTTGAAATAAGTGGAAATTAAGAATGTGAAATACTACACTAAAGTTGCTTTGATTCTTTAGATGAAAGGAAGTCAGTATTAATTTTGTTAGCTTATTCATACCTGAGGTACCATTTTTCAAGTTTGTGAAAAGAAAAATCAAACATTGTTGTTATCCTTTAAAATCTATTTTTATTTGTTGTATTATTTTAATTTTCAGAGTGAACATACTAGTATTAATATTTATCAGTTTTTAAAAGGAATTTTGTCAGAGAAGTAAATTCATTCATTTTTTCTCCGTTCTGTTTCCAACTTTATATAATTAGTAGGACACTTAGACAAAGGAGGAAAAACTCCTACCAGAAACCCTGTGCTCAATTATTTTGTATTTTCATTACTTAAGGACAATCTTGAAAGCAAATCTGATTATAGGGGAGTTTCTATGTTAATAAACTGACATGTATAACTAGTTATAGTAATTTGTTTTTTATTCAGTTTCATTGTCATTCTTTTTACATTACTTCCTTGGCTATATCTTTAAAAAATAACTAGAAGAAGCATAAAGTACAAAGGCATTATAAATCTTTCAGCAATATTTCTTAGTTCCTATAAAGAGCAACAAACTAATGTCAACTTGCATAAACCTATTAGATAAGCTATGTCAAAATTTTAATAAATTCAGAAAATTTTGTGTTGCAGTATCTACATGCCCATGAGAGAAAAATAATTTTTCTCTTAGTATTTTTCTCCTCTAGTAAGAGGAAATCAGAGAGATCCTTGTGTCATGCCCCATAAAAAAGCCTAGCCAAGATTAAACCATAGTATTAACAAATGACAAAGCACCAAAAACAGGTCACTGAGTTGGAAACTTTTAATTACTGACACAAGACATATAACATAGTATTTTAGGTTATTTTATTCAGAAACAAGGTCTCTCTCTGTGTTACATATAAAAATAATTTACTGAGTGTTTCTAAGGAAAAACAGAAATTATGTGGAGCAGAGAAGGTACCTAAGTGAAGATAAGAATTCAAGAAAATCCACTTCCATAGACCGTGCCAATAGAATGTTGCTCTTAAATTTACACTTAAATTCCAACTTGAGACAGAGGGAATGGTTCATATATTCCTTTCTCAATTATTTATTGGCTTATAATTGTCTTTAGGAGAACATAAAATCCCAGCAACTTATGATTCTCTAATATAAAATAGTTGAATGATGAACCATTGAGGAAGATGACAGGCATAAATTGTTAGGTAAAAGACATTATATGAGACTAGTGAAAGTGATAGTGATCAGTAGGAGAATACATGCCTCATATCTGTAAAGTTCTAGGTTCAACTTTTAGCACTGATATATATATATATCACTGATGAATATATATATATATATTCATATATACATATATTCTGGCACCTTAGACCACTCGGCCATCCTAAACACTGGGCTGGAGCGATAGCACAGTGGTAGGGCATTTACCTTGCATGCAGCCAGCCTGGTCAAGCCAGATTTGATTCCTTCACCCCTCTGGGAGAGCCCAGCAAGCCACCAAGAGTATCTTGCCCGCATAGCAAAGCCTGGCAAGCTCCCTGTGATGTATCCAATATGCCAAACACAGTAAAAACAAGTCTCACAATGGAGATGTTACTGGGCCCGCTCGAGCAAATCAATGAACAACGGGAGGACAGTGATATATATATATATATATATATATATATATATATATATATATATCACTTATATTTATATATATATATATGAATGGAAGAATGGGGGATTTGAAGATTGGAGGTGGAATTGCCAAGAATACCTGCCACACATACTAGTGTGTAGTTCCTGTATGTAAGCTGTGATTGTGCTTGTCATTTTTTTCCAATCATATTCGGTGTTTGTAGTGCAACATTAGTCAGCTGTCTTGGTTAGATAAGCAACCCAGTGAGTCTATTGTATTGCAGGAAGGGCTGGATTTGGCTCTTGCTTTGGACCATAGTTTGCTGATCCCTGCTCAAGATAAATGGTTTAAGCTTTCTGTACAATTGTACCTCTATTAATAATCAAGTTTAGGATTTTCCACCTAAGATAAAGTAAACCAAATCTATTATTTTATCTCCATTGCTGGGGTGTTTCCCACAGCACCAAAAATAGAAATCACTCCATAAGTTCATAAATACTTTTTTATTTCACCCTTTTAAAGTTTCCTGTTCCCATTACCCTCATGTTCCTATTCACTTTCAACAAAATACATTGCAGCTTTGGACTCAAACTGAAAAGGGAACAATTAAATAAGCATGTTTCTACTGTACTATAAATGTACATCTAACTCCTATTACGTAGGTTATCATTTCAGAAGTTACTTACATATGTATACAAACATACAAATACCTAGAAAATATAGATTAAAAAAGAGGAAACTAAATACAACGGCCAAGACTCAGAGACTATAAAATCCAGCTCCCGGACGAGAACAGTGCAGTCTTCTGCCCCCGCGCCTGGCTGTTCCTCGCCGAGGCCCCTTGGAGGGGAGCGGGTTGAGCTTTCCTCCCCGCCCCGACCAGGGCTGCGGCAGCCGAAGACCTCCAGGACCAGCCACCACCATGCTGAGACCACTCTCCGCACACATGAAGGTACTGGCAGAGGGACAAAGCCACGCGGGTTCTGGGGCCGAGATCTCCAAGCCTACTCGGACTGGAGTCGAGCATCTTCCACCCAGATCCTCCAAATCCCAGTAGGCGGGGGTCACACCCACCACCTGGCCCCCTGGCGCCGTGTAAATACTAAGTATACCAGAATAAATCAAGAACCTGGTATAATCTAATAGAAGACATTCATGAGCTTTGTGAGAAAAATTATAAAATTGTGTTGAAATATAAAGTAAGATATAAAAAATGAGATTTTTATGATTAAAATAAGTTAATAAGTGAAAAATACTCAGTTTACCCTTAATTGACCTAAATTTGGTAAAATTCTAATTAAGATCTCCACAGAGATTTTCCTTAAATACCAATGCTTCAATTTATGTTAGGAATAGTCAAAAACTTAGGAAAGCACACTAGCTATGCCAGGATTCTAGATATATTATGAACTATAGAATCAAAAACAAAAAGGAAATGACACAGAAAGAAAAATATAAACCAAAGGAATTTAACAATAACATAGAAAATGACCTGAGTGAAGAAATTAACTTTGATCAGTAACAAAGGAGAAATGGATAAACATAAATTCACAGAATGAATATAATGAATAGAACTAGTGTGATAAATTAGTTTTTAGGAAAGTGGTGAAGTTCAATTTTTACCTCATACAAAGTTAAAAACTAATTCCTCTAGTTTTGAGACATTATTTTATTGTTTCTAATGTATTCTAATGCTCAGAATATGTGAATAAGGAAATAATGCAATCTCCATGAGTATAAACTTCAGAGTGAGGGTTCATGGGTTTAATACTGATTTCTCCCCATTAATCTAATTAATCTGTGCAAGTGAAAATTAATTTTTGTAAAAAGGTTTAAAATCTCAGTGTCCTTGCCAATAAGAAGGGTTACTGCATCTTCACTTTGAGTTGATGGAAGGATTTATTTTTATTTTTAGAAACATTTGGATGACACACTGCTGACTCAAGAATATACCTGACTATTCCAGAAGTGGTGCAAAGGATAAACCAGAGTCCCCTGTATGTGACTTACCTCTTGTACAACAGCTCCATCCCAGTGGAGATTGTTTAAATGATAGAAATAATTTCAGAATATTTGACATTGAAAATAAATATAGCAGGGGGGAGTGAATGGATATCTTTAGGTAGAAGCAAAAGCTATTTTTCACAAACACAAGTTTTCTTTGAGTTCTGCTCTAATGCCTCTAAAATTCCACATCGACTTAAACTATTTTAAATCTTTAATCATAAAATGTTTAAAATTACATCAATACAGTTGGGGAGAAATAAATTGTGAGAGAACTCAGGGAGAACTAAATTGTGGAACTGTGCTCATGTTTGAGTCTGTTCAGGATGATCATCGTTTGGAGGTGAGAGGCCAAAACTGCTCCTGGGGAAGATTCGAGAAGGAGTCAGGCTTGTTCATTTGGGCCATCAGATTTTTCTTTGAAAATTTGATATGAATCTCCTCTTCAGAGGAGGTATCAAGTTTTCATGACTAGAACAGAGAGGGAGGAAAATTTTGGTGTTTCTAAGAGGTGAATGTATGTAATCACTTTCACAATGAAGGGTTTCTTGAGGAGAAGGGTTAACTGTTCTGGACTGAATTTTTGGAAGTATAAGCTAAAAAATCCTGATGTAAATATAAGCCTAGAATGTAGACCAAGGAAAGCCCAGTGCAATCTGGCACAGCAGAATATGCAGCAGAATAAAGGAGATCTTATTGATAAATGCATTTTTTTTTTTACCAAGAACAAACAGCAGTAAATACCAAAGTTGTGTTTAATACATCAGGATTCCTCCTCTTGCAAGAGTCACGATCACGATCACGACCACCCTGTTGTTCGTCGATTGCCTCGAGCAGGTACCAGTAACGTCTTCTTCGTCCTAGCCCTGAGATTTTTTTTTTTAAAGTGCCATATTCAAGGCTTTTTCAGGGTTAGGAGAATGAGACTCATCATTGTTACTGGTATTTGGCATATTGGGTATACCACGGGGAGTTTGCCAGACTCTGCCGTGTGGGCATGTTACATTTGGTAGCCTGCCAGTTTGACCAAATTAGGAATGAGATGATAGGATTCGCGGCCGCGTGCTTCCGGGACCTGAGTGTGATGATCTCTGGATCCTGGCCGTTGTTGGAGTTACACGGCAGTTGGTGGGTGTAACTGTCTAGTTACTGGCAGGTCCAGTCCCAAACTGTGCAGGCTTGGAGATCTCAGCCCCGGGTCCCACACACCTGGGTTCCTCTGTTAGTTCTTATATGCGTGAGGCTCATCCAAGTGTGTGGAGAGTGCTCCCAGCATGACCTTGGCTGGGCCTCGGTGGTCTTCAGCTGTTGGGCCCTGGTGGAGACAGTCAGGCATAGGGTAGGAGACTCTGTCTTGTTCTCTCCCAGGAGCTGAGTGTGATGATCTCTGGATCCTGGCCGTTGTTGGAGTTACACAGCAGTTGGTGGGTGTAACTGTCTAGTTACTGGCAGGTCCAGTCCCAAACTGTGCAGGCTTGGAGATCTCAGCCCCGGGTCCCACACACCTGGGTTCCTCTGTCAGTTCTTAAATGCGTGAGGCTCATCCAAGTGTGTGGAGAGTGCTCCCAGCATGACCTTGGCTGAGTAGAAACTCTTGCAAGAGTAGAAACCGAAATATACAGTTCTGCATTGCTCAGATGTGAGAGTCAGCCTTAAGGCTAAAGAATCTGATAGTGAATCTACAATGAGAAGGGTCAACACAAATTCTAATCTAATTTTAGTCTAATTAAAGTGCTATTCCTTTACATTCACATTTACCTAGGACAATTCTTATCTGGATAATTCTTAGATAGGACAAATTATATCTAATGAGGGATTAGGACAAACTTTATATATATATATACAATATTTATGTATATAAATATATATGTGTGCATATAATTAAGGATAGTGTCCAAAATGCTAATTAAATATATGGTGGGGCTGTTTAAGTTTCATTTGGAAAACAAAATTGTTTTAATAAATGTTTAAAAGACAAGAAGAACCAGCTATTTTAACAATGAGACTCATCATATTTTGGATGCCTAAAATATAAAGAATGTTCTTTCTCTCTAACCTAGCAACAATGTAGTCAATTCCAATAAAACATCCCATATTTATCAGATAATTGGACAAACTCATTCAGGAAAATTGTACCAGAGAGGGAGAATATGGAATACCCGTGACCATTTTGAAAAACAAAATGCCTCTCTGTTACCAAGATTCATTTTAAAGTTGTAATCATTAAAGAATGCTTTTTAAAAAATCAAACAGAGGTCTGAGAGATATTATCAGTGCACGCCAAGCATGTAGTTGACCTCCAAGCACTGCCACGGGTGCTCTGGAGGCTATTAGGCACCACTAAAAAGGCCAGGTAATCCTTGGCACCACAGATCCTAAGAAGCATCAGTTCCTTAGGGTATCACATTGAACTGGATGCCTAATTTGTCCAGAATCATGTGGAGGGGACCTTGGACCTATTGAGCACTGCATTAAAGGTCCCTTAAATCAATTAAATAAGCAGATAGAATAACACAGATAATACTATTGATCACTTGATCATTTGACTTCCCGTTAATTGTCGATTTGCTCGAGCAGGCACCAGTAACATCTCCATTTGTCCCTGTCGTGTGCTAGTGTAGCCCAATGGCGTCTGTTCTAGGAAAACGAAGAGCCTCAAACCGATCGTTCATGATCTTAATGAAGAAGTCTGACCATCTGGTAGGTGGGCAGCCACACGATCTTTTGACATCCCGTGGAATCCAGTCGGTAACAGCTCTAGTCCAGCGGTCATCTTTAAATCTCATTACGTGACCAGCCCATCTGATTTTTGATGCCTTGGCAAACGAGAGAGGATCCCTGATTCTTGATCGTCGACGGAGGTCGGACTCCGGATTCTTTCTCTCTTTTGAGTGAAACGTGATATTCCAAGCATAGCTCTTTCTGTTCTTCTTTGGGAGACCTGAATAGCGTTCTCATCCTGTTTGCGTAGGGCCCAGGTCTCTGAGGCATATGTTAATGCAGGAAGAACAGTGGAATCAAAGAGATGTGCCCGGAGCCGGAGGTTCTTCGTCCTCTTAGCTATTTCTTCGACGTTCTTGAAGGCGTTCCAAGCCACTCTCTTCCTCCTGCGCAGCTCGGGTGCCAGGTCATTTGTCATGTTGACCTCTCGACCTAGGTACACATAGCTGTTGCATTCAGAGATGGTCGTTCCGTTGAGAGCGAATGGGGCGTCAGGAACGAGGCTGTTTCTCATAAACATTGTCTTCGTAAGATTCAGCTGTAGTCCTACCTTTCCACACTCACGGTCAAAGTTGGCCAGCATTTGTGCCACTTGGCTGATGTTTGGTGTTATTAAAACAATGTCATCAGCAAAGCGGAGGTGGTGTAGTTGCCCACCATCTATCTTCACTCCCATTCCTTCCCATTCCAGTCGTCGCATGATGTTCTCGAGGGTGACACTGAAGAGTTTCCGTGAAATGGTATCACCCTGCCGAACCCCTCTCTTGACATTAATGATCACTTCTTTGTAGAATGGTGAGGTCCTGGTAGTGAATCCACAATACAGCTCACAGAGGATCTTGATGTATTGAGCTTGAATGCCCTGATTGGCTAGGGCTTCAATGACCGCTTCTGTCTCATCAGAATCAAAGGCCTTCTTTAAATCAATGAACATTAGATACTATTAAACCACTTAATATATTTGCACTCCCGCAAATCATTACCTAAATTTAAAAAATAAATATATAATACAGGTGATGAAATAGAATATTATGAAAGGAACCAGGCATAATACTTTTTTAAAAAAAATTTTATTACTGAAACACCATGAGGTACAGTTGTAGACTTACAAATTTTGTGCTTGGGTTTCAGTTATACAATGATCGAGTACCCATGCCTCCACCAGTGCCCATTCCCCACCTCCAATGCTCCCAGCATCCCTCCCACCCCCCAACCCCCCATCCCACCTCACCCCTGTGGCAGGGCATTCCCTTTTGTTCTCGCTCTCCTTTTGGGTGGAGCGATAGCACAGTGGGTAGGGCGTTCGCCTTACAAGCAGCCAACATGGCCGACCCGAGTTTGATTCCTCCGCCCCTCTCGGAGAGTCCGGCAAGCTACCAAGAGTATCTCGCCCACATGGCAAAGTCTGGCAAACTACCTGGGTTGTATTCGATATGCCAAATACAGTAACAAGTCTCACAATGCTACTGGGGCCGCTCGAGCAATTGATGAACAACAGGAAGACAGTGACAGTGACCCTGTTCAATAAGCATGAGGATAATGTGTTTCTAGATTACAGCATAATCACACTGCTCAATATTAGTAACCAAAAGAAAATATTTAAATCACAAAAATTGGATGTCAATAGTGATGTATTCTGAACTGTATAAATTCTAAGACATACTATAAAAATCTTTATTCTTAATTCTTACTTTTATTATTAGGGCTGGAGTGATAGCTCAGCAGGTAGGGCGTTCGCCTTACAAGCGGCCAACATGGCCGACCCGAGTTCGATTCCTCCGCCCCTCTCAGAGAGCCCGGCAAGCTACTGAGAGTATTTGATATGCCAGACACAGTAACAACAAAGTCTCCAATGGAGACGTTACTGGGCCCGCTCGAGCAAATCAACGATCAACGGAAGGGCCTTTACCTTTTTTACCTTTACCTCCTTTTGGGTGCTGTGGTTTGCAAAAGAGGCTTTAAGTGGCTATCATGTTCGGTTTACAGTCTATTTTCAAGTCTATTTTCAGCATAGGCATAATACTTTGGTACATATTTTTAAAATATTTTGATAGGTATTTTTAAAGTACTTGAAATTTTGAAAGATATGACTATACTAGAACTTTTGGCTTTTTTAAAAAAAATTAATATTTTATCAATTTGTCATTGACTTACAATGTTATTAAATTTAAATTTATCTCGATACCTCTATATGTGTATAATTCTTAGCACTCCCACAACCAAAGTTCCAGTACCATCTAACCACCAAAATGATCCCTCTTCTAATCCCTCTACCTTTCACCCCCTTTTCCCTCTGCTAATCACCACCATTTTCACCAAGTCTACATTTGGTGAATGTATTTTACACACAATTTTTTTTAATTTTATTGAATCACCGTGAGATAGTTACAAGCTTTCATGTTTGGGTTACAATCACACAATGATCAAACACCCATCCCTCCACCAGTGCACATTCCCTAACACCAATATCCCTGGTATGCCCCGCCTTTCTCACCCTCCCCCTGCCTCCATGGCAGACATTATTTCCCAAAATCTCTCTCTACTTTGGGGCATTATGGTTTGCAATACAGATCCTGAGAGGTTATCATGTTTGGTCCTTTATCTACTTTCTGCACACATCTCCCACCCCGACCGATTCCTCCAGCCATCATTTTCTTAGTGATCCCTTCTCTATTCCAGCTGTCTTCTCCCCATTTGCTCATGAGGCAGGCTTCCAGTATGGTTTGCGGGACAATAAGAAGTACAGCTGATTCAATTGGTAGTTGGAAGTGTAAAAGAAAAATGCCTTACTTGCTGTACTATGTCTCTGGCCCCATAGTTTATTTTATTGTAGAAAAACTTGCAACATTTTTTGGTAGTGCATATCTGATAGTGATAACTCAATTAACATTTGCTTGGCAAAAAAATCCTCCATTTTCTCTTTGTGTTTTAATATTTTTGCTTTGTGAAATATTTTGCCTTAAAGGCACTTTTTTTCTTTTAGTAATATGAATAAGTCATTCTACTCTTTACTCTGTTGGAGTTCTGCTACAAAGAATCATGAAAGCCAGACAGAGTTTTCTTTGTATGTTACTTTTTCTTTTCCTTAGAAGTTTTCAATAGTTTTTCTTTATAATTGACCTTTGATAATTTAATAAAGATGCCTTGAGAAGTTTGGGTACTGTCTTGTATTTTTTACACATATTATTAGTTCTTTGCTTAAGTTTGGAAGGTTCTCTGCTATTGTTTCTTTAAATATTCTTCTCTCTCTCTCTCTCTCTCTCTCCCTCTCTCTCTCCCCCACTCTTTCTTACCCTTATATTTTTTCTTCTAATAAAATTTGCCATTTCTTGGATATTCTCTTCAGTTTTTCCTTTTTTTCCCTCTCTACTGTTCTATTGATTTATTGCTATAATGTCATCTTCAGCTTTGTTATTCATTCTTCTGTGAGAATGAGTCTACTTGTTATGTTTTTTCCATCAGATTTAATTAATAACAATGTGCTCTTTCTACAGCAAATTTATGGGAGATTTTGTTATTAATTTTTATTCTTGGTAGTTTTCAGGAGACCATGTGATGCTTGGGATCAAATCTGAATCTCCTATATGTAAATCATGTGCTTCAGCCCTTTTGAACTACCTTCCTAGGAACTTTTTAATATCATCTTGGACTTGCTCTTCTGTGTTTAGTTAAGGTTTTCTAATTTCATTAACTTTCATGAGGATCATTCTTAATTTTTTTCACTTATATACATAAATTCTCTATCTTTAACATTGCCTTCTGGAGACATGTTTCCTTCTTCTTTTTAATTTTTTATGAATGAGCCATGATTTACAAAGTTACTGGCATACAAGAATTCAACATCAATCCCTCCACCAGTGTCAACTTCCTTCCACTGATGTTCTTAGATTCCTTTTCCTCCCCAGCGCCCCCTCTACCCCCACCTGTCAAACTGACAGGCACATTACAAAGTTTCAGTGACTGTAGCTTAAATCTCATATTTTCAGTTCTGTTGAATCTTTGTTTTGGATATATGGCTATACCCCTCACTCATATCATGATATAATTGAAACCCAGCTGCCTGTTCACCCGTTACTTCTCGTTCTCATCTCCCCCGCTGATTTCTTTCTTCTCTGTCCATCTCCTCTTTAAACACTCAGATCAAGGGTGATCTAGGAATCCCCTCACTACTACAGCACATTTCCTCATCTGGTATTCTATATTCCACAGATAAGTGAGATCATCCTGTATTTGTCTTTCTTCTGGCTTACTTCCCTCAATATATCTTCCAGTTCCAACCATATTGTAGCAAATTGCATTATTTCATCATTTCATCGTCTGTTGATTCGGAGAGCCCGGCAAGCTACCGAGAGTATTCGATATGCCAGACACAGTAACAGGAAAGTCTCCAATGGAGACGTTACTGGGCCCGCTCGAGCAAATCGACGATCAACGGGAGGGCCTTTACTTTACTTACTTTACATCGTCTGTTGATGATAGTCCATTGTGTATACATACCGTACCTTTATGATCTATTCATCTGTTATTAGACACCAAGGTTGATTCCATAGCTTGGCTATTGCACTGAGTGCAGCAATGAATACTGGTGTGCGTATGTCTTTTTGAGAGAGTGTTTTTGTATCCCTAGGATAGATGCCCAAAAGCGAAACTGCTGGATCATATAGCAGTTCAATTCCAACCTCTGTGGAAAATAGTATGGAGAGTTTTCAGTAAACTTACAGTGGAGATTTCTTTTCTTTGAGGAATCCTTCCGTGTTTTTGCAGATTGTCTGAGAATTTATTCTACTCACTCATTTGAGTTAGCTTTCCTTAACTTCCTGAAGGTGGTGCTGTGTCTTTAGTCTTGGAATTTCCTTTTCTTTCCCTGTGGCCTTGATGAGGAGTGGAAAGGCATCTGCCAGAAGGAAATGGAAAATCTAGACTGAACCTCAGTATTGCCAATATGTGGCAGGGAGAAACAATTAAGATGGGAGTATTCTATGTGTTTTCTTCTGTGTCTATTTGTGTCTTCTTTTGATTCTTATTCATCCTAAAATCTGTGTTACATCTCCGACTTCTGGATCAAGACTCCATCACAATGCTATTCCCAGAAGGATGTTGGGGAAAGGGGAAACTCAGCTGACCCAGTTATGTGTATGTCCTAGAGCTCAGTTTGATTGTCTGTGTGGTGTTTCACCTGTGTCTGAAGGTGAACAGTTACTTCTACAGCAGAATCATGCCTGCCAACAGTAATGCCAAGTGGGCACGCAATTGTTCTCTGAAGGATAGCCTCAATTAATTTGATGTCCCACCTGCTCCCCTTTTTTTTTGTGGTGTGATCACCCACCCTTACATATATGTGTTCATGAGTATCTCAAGCAAAACATTATAAAGTTAGAAAGTATACATCTCATGGAGAGATGGGGTTAAATGCTCACATTTGCCCCTACCAAGTTAGTTTTTATAAAGTTTTCCCAAAGTCTATTGCTATGATGGTTGCCAAGGGGGTGACAGCCAGCAGTGCTCGGGGCTTACTACTGGCTCTGTGCTCAGGGATCACTCTTGGCAGGCTCAAGGAACCATACATATGGGGTGCTAGGGATCAAACCCAGGCTGGAGATGTGTTATACTATGCCTCCAGCCCCTTGATGTTCTTATTTTGATATTCTTAGCATGGCCTTAGCGCTAGTGCTGGTGCCTCTGCTTTCGTGGTGCCAGCATTGCTCTGAGCCTGGAATTCTGCATCTCATTGGTTTTCTGGATCTTCTCAAATGGGTTCTGTGCCTTAAAAACCGTCATGCCTTTGAGCTAGTTTAGATTCCAGAAAGTTATTTTCCCAATATATATTACCAGGGCCCTCCTGTCTCTCCGCCTGCAACATAACTTGACAACTCACTGATAAAATTATTTTTATTTTTGTTTTGGGGTTACAGCCAGAGATGCTCAGTACAAACTCTTGTCTCTGCATTCAAGGATCATTCCTAGTGGGAACTGGGGAACTGGGGTGTTGGGGGATCAAATCAATGTTAGCCTCATGCAAGCCAAGCAGTGTATCATCCTCGTTGCTAAAATTTAATAACAATGCATAAATTCCAAATCACCATCATTTAAAACAGTCACTTGTTACTTTTCATGGGTTTATGACTCTACTTAGTGATTCTGCTGATGTTAGCTGAGCTCCTCCTTGTGTCTGATGTCAACTTTGGATCTGGCTAGAGTGTTGACAATTTAGCATGACTTCAGAGAAACAACTCAGATCAAGTCCACATATCTTTCCCACAGGCTAATCCAAACATGCTTTTTTCGGAGTAGTAGGGATCTAAAATTGTAGAAATACTCGAGTGTATTTTTCAAAACTCTTCTTGTGTCAGAATTATCTGTCCCAGGCCATAATCAACCCAGAAAAGATCTATTCAGATGCCAGGGAGTGTGTAAAGTTGGGAATGTTGAGAAAGAAGCAATTTTTTTCTACACGTTGGTCTGTACCTCTATAAAATAATTAAATTGACCCAAGTGAGACCCAGTGTATTCTAAAGTGCTTGCAAGAGCATTATGAAACAGTTGGTGGTCTTGTCCTGCTTTATCCAGGGCAAGGTTATAGAGGCAGTTGAAAAAAATTGATGTGAGGGAGATTAGTAAAAATGAAAAGATGAATGCTGATTACATGCAGAGAAGCTCATTTGTCAAATAAAGAAATCTAACCTCTGGTATTATGTGGTACCTAGAATGATAATAAAATTGGGAGAGGAAAGCAGAACAATGAACTCTACAACTTAAAGAAAAATGTAATTTTTAGGCTCATGTTTCTATTACTGAGCATTAAATGTGGCTTTTCAAGCCCTCCTCTGGAGTGATTAGGCTAAACTGTTGGCCCTCAGATCCAGGACAACCACAAAGAACATTTGCTTTTTGAGTGAAATAGATAAGGAGATAAACAAAAACACTGCCTTCAGCTCTGTCTCTTAATTTCTTTCCATTCAAAATAATCAGCATGCTACTTAAGAAACCCTGGAGCAGCTCGTCTCTCATCCCAACCATAGTTCATCTACCATACTTGCTAACAAAGTTATTTTGGATAATCTTAATTTTTTTTTTTATTGAATCACTGTGAGATGCAGAGCATTACAAAACTGCTTGCGATTTTCTTTTCTTTTTTTTGCTTTTTGGGTCACACCCAGCGATGCACAGGGGTTACTCCCGGCTCTGCACTCAGAAATTACCCCTGGCGGTACTCAGGGGACCATATGGGATGCTGGGAATCGAACCTGGTTTGGCTGCATGCAAGGCAAACGCCCTACCCGCTGTGCTATTGCTCCAGCCCCTCGTGATTGGGTTTTAGTCACATAATGTTCCAACACCAGTGTACATTTTCCAGCACCAATTTCCCAGTTTCCCATTTCCCTCCCACTCTCCCCCACCTTACTATTCACTGCCACAAGCCTGCTTCTATGCTTCTACGGTAGGCATCTCTCTCTCTTCTCTCTCTCTCTCTCTCTCTCTCTCTCTCTCTCTCTCTCTCTCTCTCTGTGTGTCCTTTTGGGGATTATGGTTTGCAATACAGATACTGAAAGATTATTATGTATATCCCTTTACCTATTTTCAACACTCAGTTCTTGTCCAGAGTGATCATTTCTACATATTATAGTCATCCTTGACCCTTCTCTATCTTATCTGCCTTCCACCCCACACACACATTTGTGGTAACTTTTACAATAAAAGTTGTTAAGTTGGCCAACATTCACTGTCATGTCACTGTCCTCCCATTGTTCATCGATTTGCTCAAGTAGGCCCATAATATTGTGAGATTTGTTACTGTGTTTGGCATATTGAATACATCACAGGTAGCTTGCCAGGCTTTGCCGTGCAGGTGAGATACTCTCAGTAGCTTGCCGGGCTCTCTGAGAGGGGTGGAGGAATAGAACTCTGGTTGGCCAAGTTGGCCTCATGCAAGGCAAACACCCTACCAGCTGTGCTATCAATCTAGTCCTGACCAACACTAACTTATTTATTTAAATTATTGGTTTTTGTTTTGTTTGGGGGCCACGTCTGGTAATGTTAAGGGATTATTCCTGGTTCTGAACTCAGGAATTACTCCTGGAATGCTTGTGGGACCATATGGGATGCCAGAGATGGAACTTGGGTTGGCCACGTGCAAGGCAAATGTCCTACCTGATGTGATAACTCCTGCCCCTTATTTAGTTTTTAAAAAATTATTATTGTTTGAGTAAATTGGACAACTCAAGTCCACAATACATTATGAAATTGGCATTTGTACATTATTTTTATGCAAATACTATCTCTTGAATTTAGCCATTGGTTTGTCAGATGTTTTTCTTTACCTGTCAATACATAGTACTGACTAGTGCGGATTATTCCCTTCCATAGTTTCAATATTCCACAAGATAAACTGGTCTTTACTCCTACTCTGTGAGAGGAAGGATGACTGCCAGTATAACTGGCTATTTTGAAGCAACCAGGCATAATTGGCTTATTTTAATTGTTTTATTTTATTCAAGGTTGGATTGACACCTTGAGAGAGGTTTAGTGCTCTTTGAACCAAAGTTTTTTCCATTCAACCCAAGAATGTTGAAGAGGAAGAGATGTGCTGGTCATCTTTGATGAAAAATGAGACTTCACTGAAACAGGAGTTCTAGAGCTAAGCCTTTAACTTATACTTTTCTGAGGAGCATGTTGCTCAGGAAAGTGAGGATTTATTGTCACTAGTGAAAAGGTCTTGACTGAGAAAACTGGTGAGGAATGACCTTTGTTCTCTTGCTAAATTAAAGCCACAGTTGGAAACTTTCTTAGTTTAATAGGTATAATTGAGAGAAAACGTAACTTGATATCTCTGCGACTGGTCCTTCCTTTGTACAAAATGACTTCACAGGTTTTGGAGAAGTTCTGCTAGTCAAATAATTCTTAGATGAGGGTCACTGAACTGCCCGGCTGATCTGTACCAAACTCAGGTTGAACTTTGAGCTGAACTTTGAATTCATTTCCCTGCAACATGTGACTTTAACTAACCTTCTGTCTAGTCCTTCCTTACCACTGGATCTGAGAGAATGTGTCCATAATCCAACCCGGTGAGTTTAAGCTGGAACTTCCCGTGACATGAAATATTTGATTTCTTTCTCTCATAAGATCTAGAACTCCTTATACATTTGGTTTATCTTCTCCATTTGTGACTTGTATTGGAAATTGACTTTATTCCTGTAGAATCTTCTTTGAGCATTACAAAAATTTGCCTAAATTTAAGTTATACTTATAACCCTTTCCTCATCCTAGGCATTGAGTTGGAAGAGAAACACAAGTGTCAGGTCTCAGATGTCCATGGTCAATGCTTCAGAGTGCCAAAAGGGCTTTCAGAGTCCAAATTTAGACTCTTAGTAAAGAAGGTCCCACACTCCCCCACACAAATATAAGTTATTACTCCATCCACTAAAAAAGACATGATATGGGAATACATATGAATAATACATATTCACTGTACTACATTCATAAGCATCCCCTTTGTTCATTACCCATCTTATGCCAGGCACACTGCCAACTATGTGGAACAGGAAGACAAACATGGCATGATTTCTGTTCTTGAGCTCCTGGTGAATTCTTAGACAGGAAAAGTCATTAGGGAAAAAATGTGAATGTTCTGCCATGAGAATATTGTTTCTAGTTTTCACAAATATAAACACACATTGTTCATTATCAGAGCTCAGAACAGTGCTATGAATAATTTGCATGCAATCCTCAAATCTAGTACAATTTACAGGCCTGTAGGAATTTTTTCAATAAAAGTTTCAGGACAGAATTTATTAGAAGCAGGCCTATTTCATATTAGGAAGAAATAAGTAAGTTTATTCAGCTCTTGGCCCTTCCTTCTGATATGTCTTATAACTATGATTCTGCAAAAGTTATAAATAGCCAACAGGTTCTTGAAACACATTTTCTTTATCATAAAGCAAATCTTGTATTTTGCTGAATCTTACAAATGCCAGAATTAGAGCAACCGTTTCAAAGAAAATAAATAAATGGAGTCAAGTTCAAAAGTGATGTCTGTATAAATTGAAACCCAAGCACAAAAATTTGTAAGTCTACAACTATACCTCATGATGTCTCACTAATAAAAATTTAAAAAAAAATTTAAAAAAGTGATGTCTGGCTCATCAACAGCACCTTCTCTAAGTTTCATTTCTAGAAACTTTCCAATGCTTAATTATTAATTTATGGAGTATCTCTTTTTTCAGCTGATGTCTACATTCAGAATTAAAAGAATGAAATAATTTTCCCATTTCTTTCCCACCAGTGATTCTATTTTGAGCCGGGCCTTGATAGTAGAAACAATTGCAAAAGCAATGGGTAGTAGCATAACATTTGGATATCAATAATTTTAAGTATAAGGTAATACCAATTTATTTGATCCATACTCAGACCTAAAAATACAAAGAAAGAAATCCAGAGGAAGAGAGAGATGAGAGAGAGAGAAAGAGAAACAGAGAAAAGAAATATGGAACGAAAGAGTAGATAAGGGTTTAATACTTTGATGATACTAGGAAAAAAACAACTTGTTTCTTTTTATTTCACTGGTATGAACTTAATATAATGAAAGAACACTTTTTTCCCCAATTATTTGAAAGCTAAACAATACATTGAAAAGCACATGTCCAATACTATTAGAAAGTATGAGGCATTACAATAAACTGCAAGTCATAAAGTCATTGTCAACATGCAAATAATTAATTCCATTAATTATTCAAGAAAGAACTAGCATGTCATCCCAAATAACTGGTGATAACTTGACCAAAAAATTAAAGATTGAAATCAGCCAATCATAGGTGACTGCATGTGGTCATAATGAGCAATAACTTTGAAGATATTTAGTAATAAATCTGGCTTAGATTTTTAAAGGTGCGTTTGATCAGTTCTCTAATTCTTAAAACTTTGAAATAAATAATTTAAAATTCCATTTTATAACTTGAATTATTTTGTAATGTATCTGACTTTCTAAAAATATTAGCTATAGATTATGCACTGGGTTCTTAAAATGGATAGGGCTGGAGCGATAGCACAGCGGGTAGGGCGTTCGCCTTACAAGCGGCCAACATGGCCGACCCGAGTTCGATTCCTCCGCCCCTCTCGGAGAGCCCGGCAAGCTACCGAGAGTATTCGATATGCCAGACACAGTAACAACAAAGTCTCCAATGGAGACGTTACTGGGCCCGCTCGAGCAAATCGACGATCAACGGGAGGGCCTTTACCTTTAATGGATAGCTATTTCACAAAAAAGTTCTTAACAATGAATAAGGGTTTTTTTTTCCCCAGAAAATAAACACACAGCTACCCTAGACAAAAATCTTTCTATTTACCTCAATTTTTCTTTCTGACTTCTCTCTTCTCAAGAAACTTAGGGTCACTTGGCTGGCCTTTTGTCCTGCAGAAGTACCCTTTCATACCCTGAACACTGCAGACATATTAACTATGCATCTCTACTTCCCAACTCCAAAATTCAATAGAAACTGCCATATAATGAAAAAAGATGCTTGACATTTTTAGAATACCATGGCTACTCCTGACCATAGTGCTCCAGAGAAATACATTTGCAATAATATCATTTGCTGAAGGGAATGAGAAATGAAAAATACTCAACTAGAAGTTTATAAAAAATTTCAAATACTGGCATAACTTTGGATGGGAGATGCTTTAATCTCAGGTTAAGTTTCAGGTATGGTGAAACTGCGGAGAACACTTAGAGGACACGTTCTTTTTCTCCAGCCCAGGTTTTCAGGTCCTTTTCTCAAATACAAGTTGGACTTAAAGAGAAGATAGCTAAAAGGCACATGATAAAATGTTCTACATCGCTAATCATCAGGGAGATGCAAATCAAAATAACAATGAGATAACATCTCACACCACAGAGACTGGCACACATTCAGAAGAACAAAAGCAACTAGAGTTGGCGTGAATGTGGGGAGAAAGGGATGCTATTTCACTGTTGGTGGGACTGTCTACTGGTCCAGACTTTTTGGAAAACAATATGAGCGTTCCTTCAAAAACTAGAAATTGAGCTTCCATATGACTCCCCAATACCTCTTCTGGGAATATATCTTGAGGGTGTAAAAAAGCACAGTAGAAGTGACATCTGTACCTGGTTGTCATTGAAACACTGTTCATAGTAGCCAGAATCTGGAAACAATCTGAGTGCCCAAGAGCAGAAGTCTGGTTAAAGAAACATTGGTGCATCTACACAACGGAATACTATGCAGCTGTTAGGAAAAATAAAGTCATGAAATTTGCTTAGAAATGGATAGTTACAGAGAATATCATGCTTAGTGAAATGAGTCAGAAAGAGAAAAACAGACATATAATGACTGCACTCATTTGTGGAATATAACATAACATAACATAATATGAGACGAACACCCAAGGGCAGTTAGATACAAGAGCCAGGAATATTACTCCACAGTTGGAAGCATGTCTCATGAGCTGGGGAAGAAGGCAGCTGAAACAGAGAAGGGATCACTAACTCAATGATGGCTGGAGTGATCGCTCAGGATGGGAGATATGTGCTGAAAGTAGATAAAGGACCAAAAGTGATAACCTCTCAATATCTGTATTGCAAACCACAATACCCCCAAAGTAGAGAGATAGTATGGGGAAATTGTTTGCCATAGAGGCAGGGTGGGAAGGTTGGAAAAGAGGGGGTATACTGAGGACATTGGTGGTGGAGAATATGCACTGGTGGAGGGATGGGTTTTCGATCATTGTATGATTGAAACTCAAACATGAAAGCTTTGTAACTGCATCTCATGGTGATTCAATAAAAGAACAATAAATACATAAATAAATAAAGAGAAGATAGGCCAGATGTGTCTCCATATCACTCCAGAAATTAAGTTAGAAAAGGCTTTCATTGGTCTTTCTGGCTTTCTACTGCCTTCAATGTAAGAAAAAGCATGGTTGCAAAGTTCCTAATAGATCCACATGACAAAGACGTCCAAGGGAACTCTGACCAACAACCTGTGAGGAATTAAGTCCTGCTAACAATCTCATGAGCACAACCTTCTCCAACCCAAAGCTGACTGCAGCCCTGGCTAATATCACTGTAACCTGTGAGGATCCTTGAGACAGCTGATCAGCTGGATTCCTGACTTCCAAAATCTAGTAACAATAATAAATGTTTGTTGTTTTATTTGGCGAATTTTTCTACGTGGTCCAGATGGTAATCTAGGTATTTGAGGCCACTTCATAACAGAACATTTTGTGAGTTTTGTGTAAGTAATCACAAAATCATGAGATAGGAAGATACCATAAACTAGTTTCAGGCCCAATTAGACGTTTGATACCCTCAGAATAGTGGTAATGATAGGCAAGACATACTTGAATACCTCAAATGTTCTGAATCTAGACACAGTTAATGTTCACTTCCCTTGTAATCATCACTCAATAATGAACTTTCATGCTTTTCTGATTGACTCTCATTTGTGTTGGTTTATTATTTGGGAATAAGAAAATTTACATCATTGGTGACAGTTGACAAAAGAGAAGGTCATGCATATTTGGCCTAATGCATCTCTCTATAGTCGAGTTTCCTTTGTAAACTATGTTATCTCAGAAAACCAAAATGGAAAATGGCAACATAATAATGTGTTGAGATTACAACAAAGAGAGTGAAAAATTAGTTATCTTAAAGTTGTAGGAAAAAAACACAACTACCTTTGAAAAAGATAAAACACAACAAATTGTGTAGACACATCAATGCCCTGAGATATCTGAAAACAAAACAAACCCTGTGATGGGTGTGGTGTTGGAATCATCTACATGGAAAAATAACATTAACAAATTATAAATCACATCCATGAAAGCTGGAGCGATAGCACAGCGGTAGGGCATTTGCCTTGCATGCAGCCAACATGGCCGACCCGAGTTCGATTCCTCTGCCCCTCTCGGAGAGCCTGGCAAGCTACCGAGAGTATCTCACCCACACGGCAGAGCCTGGCAAGCCACCCGTGACGTATTCGATATGCCAAACACAGTAACAACAAAATCTCCAATGGAGACATTACTGGGCCCGCTCCAGCAAATTGATGAACAACGGGAGGGCCTTTACCTTTACCTTTACCTAAAAGACCAAAACCCTGTACAATGATAATACACCTCATAAAAATTACCTTTCAACATCTCTGCAGTAATAACAAATATGAGTGATCTACAGTGCATCTCAGACTTTCATCGAATTTCTGAACTACATCACTGACAAAATACATTGTTTACCCAAAGAAGCAATCTATTCAATAGCAATTGTGAAAGATTAGTCAGTTTAAATAGACTTTAAAGATAATTTAACTGAAAATTATATTAAATAATAGTGATGATAATAATAATTTGTCTTCATGTCTGATTTTCCTTATACTCTACGCTCTCTGGAAGGCTGCTTGCCATAAACATTTGCAGCTTTTTGCCTGTGAGCTTCAATTCTGGTCTTTGTTCTGGGCAAAGCAGAAATGATGGGGGAGAGGTAATGTTCTGGGTTCAAGCTTTAACCAATCTTAAAAACACTGTCCTCCCGTTGTTCATTGATTTGCTTGAGCGGGCCCAATAACGTCTCCATTGTGACAATTACTGTGTTTGGCATATAGAATACGTCACAGGTAGCTTGCCAGGCTTTGCCAGGCTGGCGAGATACTCTTGGTAGCTTGCCGGGCTCTCTGAGAGGAGTGGAGGAATCAAACCTGGCTCGGTTGGGCTCGCTGCTTGCAAGGCAAACGCCCTATTGCTGTGCTATTGCTCCAGCCCAACCAATCTTAGAGCAGAGATTTTTTATTTTCAAAAGCATATGCAATCTTCCTTACAGCTCTATTGGAATAACAGGCCATTTTCTACATCATCTCCCAAAATTCCCCAGTTTTTAAGCAGCGAGTGCCCATAGTGGTTACTGGTTTGTTAATAAAACTTTTGTCTGATTTCCTGTTCCTCTGTTATTTTTGTATTTCACTACCAGTTTTTTCCCTTTAGCTTAAATAATTTAATTTGTAAATGAAGACTTTGATATTCTAAAGGTTAGGCTTGTTGAACCCTCCAAATACCACAAAGTTTCTTAACAAAGGAAAGTTTTAGATAAAATACTGCTGCTTTATTCATTCCATGTTTCAGAAAAGGAAAATTAAAAGTGATATATTTATAGAACTTCTTAATCTGAGCTCAAGCACATCAAATGGGTTTTAAAAGACAATTTAAAAAAACTAATCAAAATTAACAACATAGTGTTTTAAGACTGAGGACAAAGAGTTTTGATGTGAACTGAAAAGTACCTTTGTTGTATACACAGCTGTTTTCTCAGATGACCTGAATATTTCCTTCTTAAATCTGTGGGGATTTACTCAGAACACATTGAAATTATTTATTGCTTTATAGTCTAAACTCTCCTTAGCAAACATTTCTTGAAACAAAGTAATATTGACATAAGTGGTCCATAGTTGTATTAAGTCATGTTGGCAAAGATAGTTTTGATCCTCAATCCTACATTATATTTATTTTTCAGTCTGAGTTGGAATAAAAATCATTTTCTTCTAGGGAGTAATCATTCCAGATTGATTACTCTTGGAGAGTTATGATTACATACCAGATTTTAGTGTTATTTAATTGATCTATTTCATGTGTCTGTGTTACCAGATCTTTCAGATGAAGACTATTGAATCATTTGAAGTAGGTGTCTACCAAACAAAACTTAAAATTTTAGAGATCACTTATTTGTGTACTGAAATGTAGACAATTCAGGTTATAGTTTCTGCATCAGGACGATAGACATCTTCAAAAACATTAACTAAAAATGCCCACAAACTAAACCAAAAAAATCTCTTCACAATTTGAAATTTTGATTTCATAATTTTGTTCTTTGTTTTCTGAACTTGTTGTAATTGAAGATTATAGAGTTCAGAACCAGTTATTTATTTTTGAGGGATGACATATCTGTTTAGTTATACAACCCTATATTAAATTATAATTATTTTTGTTAAAATATTAAATTCAATTTTTAGTAATTGGTATATTACACACACATAGTTACCATTTCATATTAACATTTTTTACTTGCTTACAGAAATTTCAGTAAGATTACTTAGCGTTTCACTCATAATATTACTGAGAAGTATCTATTCCATTGTTGCTTGAGGGACAATCAAATGAAGGACATAATGACAGGCCAAGAGAAAGTGCTTTATTGACAACAAGCAATCAATTTGGAAAATAGCAAACTTGTATTATTGAAGCAACCACCATGGCTGTACTGTCCTCAAAAGGTGTTTTTATAGCAAAAGGGAACAGGGAAACATATTTTTAGGAAGGATGGGTCACAGGTTGGTTGATGCCAGAATGATCAATACTGGTACAGTCACTCAGGAGTTGATCCTATAAGACACTCTCCCAATACTACTGCAAACAAAGATTTCTGACTAAGATTTCACTTTCTCCTAGTATATAGAAAAAGATAGAGGATATTCTTGACATTCTCAACAATCCCTAACTGATAGGTAATCTGGTTTTGAATATTGAATTCAATTCATAATTTTTTTGGACCACTTTCAGGGAGATTGGGAGGGAGGAGCACTTGGTAGGTTTGGGGGATTTAACTAGGCGGTAAGAGTGGGCTAGAGAATCCAGAGGGAAGGATCCCTCTGGATTCTCTAGCCCACTCTTACCGCCTAGTTAAATCCCCCAAACCTACCAAGTAATAAGCCTTTGGAAAATAATAAAATTAACTTAAAATTAATCTAGTAATTTTAATTTCACGTATCCAAAATTTATAATCAATCAATAATAGATAATAATCCCCAAATTCCAGTAGGTGGGGGTCACACCCACCACCAGGCCCCCTGGCGCCGTGTAATCCCATCAATGGCCAAGACTCAGAGACTATAAAATCCAGCTCCCGGACGAGAACAGTGCAGTCTTCTGCCCCTGCGCCTGGCTGTTCCTCGCCGAGGCCCCTTGGAGGGGAGCGGGTTGAGATTTCCTACCCGCCCCGACCAGGGCTCCGGCAGCCGAAGACCTCCAGGACGAGCCACCACCACGCTGAGACCACTCTCCGCACACATGAAGGTACTGGCAGAGGGACAAAGCCACGCGGGTTCCGGGGCCGAGATCTCCAAGCCTACTCGGATTGGAGTCGAGCATCCTCCACCCAGATCCTCCAAATTCCAGTAGGCGGGGGTCACACCCACCACCTGGCCCCCTGGCGCCGTGTAATCCCATCAGCGGCCAAGACTCAGAGACTATAAAATCCAGCTCCCGGAACCGTGCGGCCATGCAACATCTTATCAGGACATCTTTTTATGACATCTTATTATCTCATTCCTACTTTGGACAAACTTGCAGGCTATCTATCGAATGTAGCCTGTCCACAGGGCAGAGTCTGGCAAACTCCCCGTGGTGTACCCAATATGCCAAATACCAGTAACAATGATGGGTCTCATTCTCCTAAAGAGCCTTGAATATAATCTCAGGGCTAGGATGAAGGAGACGTTACTGGGGCCTGCTCGAGGCAATTGATGAATAACAGGATGATGAAATGAAAATGAAAAAAATAAATAATATATGGCTGGGGTGGAAAATAACAGCAGATTAAGAAGAAGTCCCAGCCTGTAAGAAAGAACAACAGGGAACAGTAACAACAATGAGAAAGTGGGGCTCTCTCTTTCTCTTTGCTCTCTTTCTCTGACTGCTTCACCTATAACAGAAGGATGGCAGAACCAAGCAGGGCTCTTACATGCAAATACTGTCAAGGAGGGATCCCACCAACAGGCACTGGCAAGTGGCCATGACAAGAGACTAAGAAAGGCTGGGACTACAGGGACTCTCTGGGGTATTCAGCAGTACATTACAGAGGAGCAAGAAGATATAGATGACAGGGTTCCTATCAACTCCTCAGGTTCCACATCAGGAACATGTACACTCTAAGAAAGAACAGTAGTGGGGCTGGACAATAGCACAACAGGTAGGGCATTTGCCTTGCAAGCGGCCGGCCCCGGGTAGAATTCCCAGCAACCCATATAGTCCCCCAAGTACCACCAGGAGTAATTTCTGAGTGCATGAGCCAGGAGTAACCTCTGTGCATCACTGGGTGTGACCTAAAAGGAAAAAAAAAACAGCAGGAACAAGACCAGATCATCATATACTGAAAGCAATCAGGATAAGTACACTGAAGCAGAGAAATGGGATGGGGGGAGAGAGGAAAAAAGTGAATTTTGTACAGGAAGTATACAGAACCATTTATTTCAACTACATAGTAAACATTAATTTCTTAAATACACACACTTTGTATACAAATCTGTCATGCTTTCATGGGATTCTCAAAAACCCCTTAGGGCAGGAAAAATCCACTTTTGTGGTAACAGCCTCAATAAGTGGTATATTAAGAGAGCTAGCAAGGGACTAAAGGAGAGTGAAACCAATCTTTAGACTAACCACAGAACTGAGGTTACTAATGATGGTAGAAGTGGAGTAAATTTAAAGGGTGGAGTAAGGTGCAGTGGGCTGTGATACAAGGATATTGTCATTTTGGTGGTGATCATACTGTGGTGATTAGTTTCCCTTTGACAGCTACTGTGAGAAGTACCATTGTACTTCATCCAACATTTTTGACATTCTTGTCATTCCTGGAATCTTCGATAGATGGGAAGTTAATAATTCCTCCAAATTATATTCTGTCCCAGACCTTAGGCTCACAGGCTAAGAGACAAAGGATACCTAATGCCTTGCGAAATAGGTAACGAGAAAGGCACAGACCATCCTGTTTAATCATTGCATTTACTATAAACCTTCTTGTCACTTGATGATAATAACACAAAGACCCAGTTTTCCTACAAAAACTCACAAAAAATCTAGCTATATTTAACTTGGTCCTATACTAAGTTCCTTCCTTACTGGGGAGTTTACTTTTATTCTACTTCTCAATAAGCTTTTCTACTTCTGACTCTGAGTATTAATATCTTTATTTCTCAATATTTTCATCTTCAAAAATATTGAAGAAACTGGTAGCCATAGACAAATGTAGGATGACATTGCTTTGTCCTTTTTCCCTAGCCACAAGGAGCTCAGGTTTATTGGGTCACACCCATCAAAGTGCTCCTGAGTCACTCCCATTCTTTTGTTTATCTGCAACCACTTCTCTATGCTCTCTTCCCCAACCAGTTAATCAGCTTATTCCCCTAATCGGTTTCTGTTAATTTGTAAGGTTAGATCTTTCTAGGACACAGTGAACTTGTATTGTAAGCTAATATTGCCTTTCTCCTCTCCTTGTGTCTTTTGAATAGTTTACTTTAAGGCAATGTCCTTTTGTATAGACATAAGAAGACAATTAATATTATGCTTTTGCAAGGTGGGATTTAAATAGCTTCGAATATTATTCATTCCCAGGTATCTGCTTTCTCAATTTAAGCCTCAGTTGCCCTCAATTCCTACCAACTCAAAAGCAGGGTCCCGATGAGGGATTGAATGGACCCAGGGCAAGCTGTGAGCTACCCTGGCATCAAAATGGGTCAGACCAAAGTGCCACGATTCTTAACTGTAAATTAAAAGCTTGATCATGGACAAATGCTGTCATGATCCAAAAGTAATGATGAGACTAGGACCCTGCTAGGAATAGGAAAGACTAATCTGAGAATTGTAGTCTGAGATCAAGATAACCCCAGGAGAGCAATTCTATAGGCTTAATGTATCTCTTAATGTGTCCATACAAAATGATAATATTATGAATGCTTATGTGTTTATTGGACAAGGAGAGGAGAAACACACCCATAGTATTCTGTTCTTGGGTGGGTCGTCCTGCTGAAAGAAAATCTGTCCTAGAAGAAGCATCCCCTGAGGGAACGAACTTTGCCCCTAATGATTGTGACCACACTTATGTGTAAGCCCAACCCCTAGGTTTTGGAGATTTAACTAGGCAGTAAGAGTAGGCTGGAGGATTCAGAGCCAGAGCCAGGAGAAAGGGGTTCCAGATCAGGGGCCTGATCTGGAAGATCTGGAAGATCAGGGAGAGAGAGAGACAGATGTGAATGGGGATGAGATGGAATAAATGGCATCTGATCAATCAGTCGGATTGGACCTCGTTTTGTCCACCATCTGCCCTATGGCCCCGGGCCGTCCTGGCTGGGACAGCCTGGGGCTTCCCAAATCCGGGGCAACAGGAGAGCTATCCCTTGAGGTTTTATACAGACAACATCATTCCTGTATCAATAACAGGTTTGAAAAGGTGTGAAATTGTAACCTTAAACATTATTTTGATAAATGACTTTTACCTCAATAAAAGTAAGAATTAAGAATAAAGATTTTTATAGCGTGTCTTAGAATTTATACAGTTCAGAATACATCACTATTGACATCCAATTTTTCTGATTTAAATATTTTCTTTTGGTTACTAATATTGGTAAAGGTAAAAGGTAAAGGCCCTCCCGTTGATCGTCGATTTGCTCAAGCGGGCCCAGTAACGTCTCCATTGGAGACTTTGTTGTTACTGTGTCTGGCATATCGAATACTCTCGGTAGCTTGCCGGGCTCTCCGAGAGGGGCGGAGGAATCGAACTCGGGTCGGCCATGTTGGCTGCTTGTAAGGCAAAAACGCCCTACCGCTGTGCAGTGTGATTATGCTGTAACCTAGAAACACATTATCCTCATGCTTATTGAATAGGGTCACTGTCACTGTCTTCCCGTTGTTCATCAATTGCTCGAGCGGCCCCAGTAGCATTGTGAAACTTGTTACTGTATTTGGCATATCGAATACAACCCAGGTAGCTTGCCAGACTTTGCCATGTGGGTGAGATACTCTTGGTAGCTTGCCAGGCTCTCTGAGTGGGGCGAAGGAATCGAACTCGGGTCGGCCCTGTAGGCCGTGTGCAATGCAAACGCTCTACCCACTGTGCTATCGCTCCAGCCCATTGGACAGGGTATTCATTAAATTTTTTAAATCATCAAATGTTTAATATTTGTCAAGGAGGGGAAAGTGATTTCTCCATTTTTGAGGGCAACACCCTTCTGTGTGTGGAGTCTCACCTCTATAGAACTCAGAATTTGCATCTCAAAGAGATTTGGATTCATGCATTTCAGCTACTCAAGGTTGGATAATCTCTTCTAAAGTTTTATTATTTCCCGAAGGCTTATTAGCAATATATCCACCTTAGTCAACCTCCTTAAACCTTTAAAAGACATGGGTTCATGAAATCTCATGCTCAGTATTAATGGGGTCCCAGACAATGGTTTATTGGGTTTCAGAGTTGTCTGTCCGAAAGACAAATTATATAAATTAGATAATAACTGCAAAAAAAATTAGGCTCTGGAGGAAAAAACTTTCTCTGGCCTCAGGGAGGGCAGAGTGTTTAAGAGAACAAGTAAATAATTATAATAATGTTAGTGCAAAAGAGGATTTTCCTGTGCTCATGGGTTCTGAGGAATTGTATGAAATATTTGCACACAAAACTGGAAGGTTAAAAGTTAGAATGTATTGTACAGTTTAAGTGGATAGGTCCGGACTGATTCCCAAATGCCCAGGCCTCTCATTTACCCTGTGCAATGTCACTCATTCTGTCTCACGATGCACAGTTCAGTGTACACCATCTGAAATCCTGTTGCTGGGTTTCTCTTGGTATCTTGGACCATACCTCAAAGATTCCCTGATAGAGTCTCCAGCTATGGCCACAAGCAAGTGACAAAACACATGTTTTGTAGAAACAAAGGCAAGGAAGACTGAACCAGGGTTGGAAGCTTGCCACAAGTCTGGAGAAGGCAGTTAGGATCGAGAAGATAGGAAAGGACCGCTAGGACAATGATAGTTGGAAATGATCACTCTGGCCAAGAATTGAGTGCTCAAAGTAGGTAAAAGGATATACATGGTAACCTCTAGGTACCTGTATTGCAAACCATAAAGAGAGAGAGAGAGAGAGAGAGAGAGAGAGAGAGAGAGAGAGAGAGAGAGAGAGAAGTGCCTGCTATAGAGCAGATTGGGTGGAAGAGGGTGTTGTGGAGAGAAGGTAACTGGGACATTTGTGGTGGGAAATGTACACTGGTGAAGAAACTGGTATTGGAACATTGTAAGACAGAAACCCAATCATAAGCAATTTTGTAACTGTGTATCTAACAGTAGCACTGTAGCACTGTTTTTCTGTTCATCTATTAGCTCAAGCCGGCCAAGCTGGCCCAGTAACATCTCCATTGTGAGACTTGTTATTACCGTGTTTGGCATATTGATTACGCCACTGATAGCTTGACAGACTTTGCCATGCAGGCGAGATACTCTAGGTAGCTTGCCGGGCTCTCCAAGACGGGTAGAGGAATCGAACCTGGGTGGACCGGGTTGGCCACGTGCAAGGCAAATGCCCTACCCTCTGTGCTATCGCTCCAGTCCATTCATCTCACAGTGATTCAATTTTTTTTTTAAAGATACCTATCCCCACTACACTCCAGGTGTCCCTGTAATCCCAGCTTTTCTGGTCTTCAGCATGGCCATGGTACTCGTAGGTTAGACTCCTACGTTCAGACACTTGTCCCTAGCTGGATATTCAAGCCCTGTCTGAACCGGAGAATTCCTGGGCATTTAAGCCCTGCTTACATTTTGCCCTTGTTCAGGCCTTGAGGTCTGCCTGTACTCAGCCATTTGTTTGGGCATGCAAGTCTACTTGATTCTGTAGTCCATCTCGGTGTATGCAGAGAGAATGCTGAGAGTGCAAGAGAGAGTGAGGCAGGCTGGAAGCTTCCTTTCATCTGTTGTTATCTCCCACTCCCAACCATATCATTATCTGTAGGATAGATGAGAGAGTTGGAGAGAGACAGGAGTTGGGGTGAGACAAGAGAGTGCAGGCAACAAGATGGAGCTTGGAGAGATGAGTGGGAGAGACAGAAGGAGACAGAAATGAGGGGCAGTGTGAGACTAGAATGTGGGGCTCAGAGAAACTGGGGCAGGCATGTGGGAAGAATGGAATAAATGGCAACTGACCAACTGTCTTGGCCCTCATTTTCTCCTCCGTCTGCCCCATGGCCCAGGCTGCCCCTGCTGGGGGAGTGGCCCGGGACCCCCTGAATGCAGGCAGTGAGGGGGAGAGCCGTTGGGCCTCTCCCTGGCTGCCCCTGGGAGATTATACAGCTGGCATGTCTGGGTGGCCACGAGCTACCAACTAAAGGTTAAGAACAGCGTTCGGTGCATCCCACTCTAGAAAGTGAGTGGGAGAACAGAATTTTTTAGGGTACTGGGAATTAGAATCCTAGCAGTAATCCCCCACTAAGATGATGCAGATTCTGGGCCTTCCCAAGAGCTTTCATAGTTTCTCGAGCCAGATTGAACAAACCAGGCCATTTATGGATTTGATTCTGTATCTCTCCCACAGAGCAGAAGAACACTGTAGAACACTGCATTTCCAGAGACAAACTCCGGTCCTGCTTTAAAGTAGTTTATAAAATAAACCATGGTTCCCAGATGAAGGGACTCTAGAAACCAAGATTTGGAAAAAAGTTAAGAAAAATTTCTATAAATCATCTAAGGAAGGGACTAAGATCCCCATGGAATTCTGGGTTACACGGGAGATTGTTAAGTCTATTCTCCTGTTTTGGAAAAGCACAGTTGAGGAGGAGGAAAATATTAGGGATAATACGGCCTCAGCTCCTACCGTACCTAAGTCTCAAACGGGTTTTCATAGTTAAAATATTTGTGAGGCTGGTGAATATAGCTCCACTTCCAATGCATCAGATGAAAGTGATGCAGATTATGAGTCTGCTGGTACTTCCTCAGATTTTGAGTCTGAGAGTAGCTCAGCAAAGTGGCCTTCAGACCACAAGGGATGTGCTCCCAATTGCCCAGTTCAGACGGAGAAGAAGCAGCATCCATTTTATCGCAGGTTAAGAATGGATTCTCTCAGTCATTTCAAAAAGGCCTGTGCCTCGTTCGGGCCTACCTCTCCATACTGTAGGGAGTATTTTACAGACCAGAGTAAAAAGGCTTACTGGGTACCTCAAGATTTTCACATGGTTGCTAAGATGTGCTTAAGCCCTTCTTAATACATGCAGTGGAGGATGTGGTTCAGTGATGAGGCCAAGGTAAAAATGGCAGGGCTAGGCCATGCTGGACGAAAGTTTTCAGGGATTAACTTGATTTATGAGGTGTTAATAGGTGAAGGGAAATGGCATGACCCAAAAAAGCAAGTCATTTTGCCTGCTGCTGTTTTTGCTCATGTCCGTGACACAGTCCTGTGTGCATGGGAGAGGACTGATGCAGATGCGAAATTTAAAGGAAGTTTTGCAAAGATTATTCAGAGGGTCTCAGAACCTTATGCAGACTTCATAGGAAGGTTGATGGAAGCCGTTGAAATGAAGGTTATGGGGAAGGAAACTCAGGAGCAGTTGACTAAATAACTGGCCTTTGAAAATGCTAATGAGGACTGCCTGGCCATTCTGGGACCCATAAAGGAGAAGGAGGACATAATGTGGTAGTTGAAAGCGTGCAGGAATGTTGGTTCTGTTAAACATAAGGTGCAGATGAAGGCTTTTGAGGTCTATACTGTACAGAGACAAGCTCAGAAAAGATGTTTTAATTGTGAGAAAACAGGCCACTTTCATAAGGACTGCAGGGCGCCTCCCAACCTGTGAGAACACCTCTGGGCCCTGTCCCAGGAGTAAGAAGGGAGGCCACTGGGCCAGGGACTGCTGAGCCCGACTTGCACTTCCTAGGCCCTGTCCCCAATGTAAGAAGGGAACTCATTGGGCCAGAGAGTGTTGCTTCGATTTTGATGCACTGGATGACCCCAATTTGGGAAACCTGCAGTGGGGCCAGCCCCAGGCCCCTAAAATCAGGGGATGTTCCCAGCTGCAGCCCCTCTCCCTAATGTGGAGTTTCAGAGCTCCAATCAGTAGATTCACTGCAGCCAGCAATGACAGGAAGCACAGCCTTGGATACTTCCTGCCCCCATACGGTTCCTATAACCCCTGCCCAGTGTCACTACAAATTAAATTCTGATGTAAAGGGACCAATTCCACAAGGCACTGTAGGTCTGCTCTTAAGGAGAAGCAGTTTGACTATTAAGAGAACTCTGCGGCTTTAAGCCCACCACCTCTCCATATTCAGTGGATATATGCATGTTAAATCAAAAACAAAAAAGGAGGTATTTTCTCAACTGAATGTAGCAGGGAAACTCCTCATTCAAGGAAAAGGCTATGCTTTTGTTTCAACAGATGATAAACCCACTGAGAAATTTTGGGTCCTGTTATGTCTCATCAGAAGTCGAATTCATCCACCTGACGGAGTCTTACAATCCTATAAATTCCAGCCCCAAACCATCGCCAAACAGATTTCAGTTGGAAGTCACAAGGAAAGAAGAGGAGTAAGCATCAGAGGACCTACAGCAAAGACCTCTGGCTCCTGTAACATATCATGAGGTCACACTAAGTACATTCCTTATACCCCACTTTTACAGGTTGTGGACTTCACAACACCAAGACTCCATGTTTTGAATTAACAATTCTTTACATTTTTCTTGGAATTCCCAGATGCCTCAGTTCCTGAAGAAGGAAGAGATGACTTTTAACAGGAACACCTTTTCATTTCTCTCTAGGATATCCATTTATTTGTGTTGGAGCTTCCCTCTGTCTCTTTCTCTACCCTTAGGCATGGAGTGTGAGGGACAGGCCCAAAATGGACCACCAGAATTAATTTAGCTTAATAGGAACCCACATTGCAAAATAACTGGTTTTTCTGCCTCTGAGAAAGGAATTCAGATACAGGTGCTCCGAGTTGCAAGTCATGAGAAAGGGGGGAGGGATCAGACCAGATAACCAGATGTCTCCCATAAGACCCATGTTGCAAGACCCAGGACTGCTCTAAAAACCAGGACATTCCTAAGCACTGACACAAATGCTGATCTTTAAACTATAGGCTAAGAAGTGATGTACCCTTAATTGGATTGGTTAGGAAAGTGTCTGTTGTTACAAATCTATTGGCTATGAAATGCGCGGGCTCTGTTGTAACGTCCGGTGAAGGCCTATATAAGATCCCCTTTGAAGAAGTTCGGGGTCTTGCCTGACGGCTTGACCCTGGCTAGCCAGCTCAATAAACTACCTGCTTGCTGATTGCATTCCTGCATGGTCCTTGCTTGCTGCTTGTGGTTGGAGATCCAGAGTCGTGCCCTAACAAGAGACCAAACCCCAATGGTCAAAGCCTCTGATAGCTTTAAAAAAGTGTTTTTTCCTCAAACATAAGCTAGAATGCACATCTGTGACAGCTGATGAACCTGACCAGAGAAAGTCTGCATTCCTCTGCTAAAGTACTTTTGCCAGAAGTTGTGATACTCCTGTTCCAGTGCTCTCCGACTGAGCCAATGCTTCCTGAAATTTATTAGACTCCTAATACCTGCTTCCCTGGGACTCATTGCTGCAACCACTACTGATGCTGCTATAGGAACAACTCTTCCATTTTGATCCAGACACTTCATTTTTTCAGAATGGGACTAAATGAGTCTCATCATTGGTGACTCTTATCACCCCTGGACAGTGCAGGACAATTGAATGCTTTGCTACAAGCACTGCTCTGGGTCCAGGGTTAGAATGAAATCTTAGTACAACTAAGATTTGTACTTAGTTGTACTAAGTACAACTTAGTACAGCCAGCAATGACTATACTAATCACAATGACTGTACTAATCACAATATAGTCAGTATTGTGATTTGAAATTGTTCCTCTATTTCAAATTTTGTGTTTTTGTAAAAATAAAAGGGGGAGATGTAGGATAATATTGGTTTGTTTTTCTGCCTTGCTGCAGGGATCTTAGGTTTACTGGTTTACTCCCATAACAGTGCTCCCATTCCTCTGTGTTTATTTGTAACTTCTTTCTTAGTGCTCTGTTAACTTGTGAGTATTGTTTCATTCTTCTCCTTAAGCACTTTGCATAGTTTATTCAGAGCAATGTCCTTTTTGTATGGACACATGAAGACAGTAAATGCTATGGTTTTTTTGGAGGGGGGGGGAGGATTTTATTGACTCTCAGTGATATTTTCTTCCTGGGCATCTGTTCTCTGGACTTAAGCCTCAGTTGCCCTTACTTCTAGCAGCCCCAAAGGCAGGGTCCTGACAAGGGACTGGATAGACCCAGGACAAGCGGTAAGCTATGTGCTACGCTGGCAGCTGGCATCGAGATGGGCCTGACCAAAGTGCCATAATGCTTAACTATAAGTTAAGAGCTTGATCATGGACAAATGCTGTCATGATCCAAAAAGTAACAACTAGATTCGGATCAGGCTAGGGTTAGGAGTGATTAATCTGGGCTGAGCACTGTAGTCTGGGGCAAGATGTCCCCAGGAGAGCTGCCCCATCAGCCTCAATATATCTCTTACAGGGGCTGGAGCGATAGCACAGCGGTAGGGCATTTGCCTTGCACGCGGCCAACCCAGGTTCGATTCCCAGCATCCCATATCCCTGAGCATCGCCAAAAGTAATTCCTGAGTGTAGAGCCAGGAGTAACCCCTGTGCATTGCTGGGTGTGACCCAAAAAGAAAAAAAAACTCTTACAATGTCATACAAAAATAACTGGTATTAAGATGTTGATTGAGTTATTAGACTGAAGAAAGGAGAAAAACACCTTAAGAGGTATTTTGCCCTTGGGCAGTCAGGAAGGGCTTTGGAATACCCCTAGGTGGTGTTTCCACCCTGGAGCCTGGCTGTCAGGAAGGGCTTTCTTATGTTGATTTTGCTACCAGACTGGGTGTAGTAAAGGCCCAGAGGGAAGGTGTGGAGAGACAAGTTGGGGGTGGAGAGAGGAGTCTGGGAGAGGCAGAATCCGGAGAGCTAGGATCAAGAAATGAGGGACGTGGAAGGAAGAGTGTGTGAGTTCGGGAGAGATGAGAGAGTTAGAATGAGACGAGAGAGTGCAGGCAGCAAGATGGAGCATGGAGAAATGAGCGGGAGAGACAGGAGGAGACAATGAGGGGCAGTGTGAGACTAGAACAAGGTGGGGGTGCTCAGAGAGACTGGGGCAGGCGCGTGGGGAGAATGGAATAAACGGAAACTGATCAATCAACCAGCTTGGCCCTCATTTCCTTTTCCATCTGCCCCATGGCCCAGGCTGCCCCAGCTGGGGGAGTGGCACAGCCCCCCCTTCCCCCGAATGCAGGCGGTAAGGGAGAGAGTTGTTGGGCCTCTTCTTGGCGGCCCCTGGGAGATTATACAATTATCTGTTTTGATTGGATACTTTTTAGATGGGTGAGATTAAACTGACCGTCTAAATTCAGCTGATGCTCTACCCATCCACTCCCCCTGTATCACTAGCATAAATTTTGTTCCTTTCTTTTTCATGCTGATAAATCTCTGCTGTAAAAGAAATTGTTAAATTTCTGCTTTTACTGAACTACCTATAGAAACCTATTTATAGTCAACAAAAATATACTTGGTTGTTAGTGTTGGGTTTGTTATTTTTGGTTTAATGGGGGGAGGGGTGGTTGGGGCCACACCCAGCAATGCTCAGGGATTGCTTCACTTATTCCTGGCTCTGTGCTCAGGGATCACGCCTGGCAGGTTCTGGGGACCAAGTAAGGTCCTGGAGACGGAGACGTAGCCCAGATCTGCTGCAGGCAAGACAAACACCCTACCCTACTATCTGTACTATCACTCCAGCCCCAGTGTTTGGTTTACTTAAGAGAAGTTTTAAAGCCTTTGATTGATTGACAGCAATAGTTTGATTCTCTGTCAGATTGCTGGAGAATGTAAATGAAGCTGACTTTAACCTAGAGAGATAGAACCATCTAGAAAGCTTATTGTATTTACAGCAGTGGGAATGCTGAAGATAACTTCATAAAGTCCCTTCCATGTAAGTAATAGTTGAGCCGACAGGAATTCAGTTTTCCAGGTTTCTAATAAGACTAAAGTACCAGGCTGAGTATTGGTTGGAATTGATTCTCTACTTCAGTGAGGTAAAGCAACATGTCCATATTCTTGAATTGCCATCTTGAATTGTACCTTCCCTAAAGCAGTAACAAACAGTTAATTTTAAACTCTGTGTCCAAAAAGAAGTCTATTGTTTAAAAGGACCTACCATAAACTAGCTCAGAGGGACTAAAATCTAGCTTTGCTTTAGGAGCTATTCTGTACATGAGACGGATTTATAGGCAAGGGTTTATGTTTTAAATCTTGATATTTCATTAAGAATAGTTTCATTTGCTGAAGCAATAGCACAGTGGGTAGGGCATTTGCCTTGCAAGCGGCCAACATGGCCCACCCGAGTTCGATTCCTCTGCCCCTCTTGGAGAGCCCAGCAAGCTACCGAGAGTATCTCGCCCACACAGAAAGCCTGGCAAGCTATCCATGACGTATTCGATATGCCAAACACAGTAACAAGTGTCACAATAGAGACGTTACTGGGCCCGCTCAAGCAAATCAATGAACAATGGGAGGACAATGACAATGACATCTTCAAAATCTCTAAAACTTTACAGTTTGAAATTATAGTTATATTTTCTGGACATGTAATTTTCTCTTTTAAAAATCTCTTACTGAGACTCACAAATGAGTCTCCCAATCAAACAGCTCACTGCAGAAATGCCTCCAGACCTTGTGCCAGGCCGATTTCACTGGGTACCTCAGACGGGTGCAGGCATCATTCCTCCACCTGCCCCCTATGAATGCCGGTGGCCACAAACCTCCAGAACACAAAGTAAAACCCAGGTACACAGGACCATTGACTGCAAACTCCAGACCTCAGGGGCTCTGGGACTGGCAGTTCCTTCCCATCTTCCCACCCCTACAGAGTTCTTGCTGTCATGCCCATGAACTGCCTCTGGGTGCCATTTATACCCACTAATGGCCATGATCCAGAGACTCACAAATGAATCTCAGAACCGAGCTCACTGCAGAGATTTCTCCAGATCCTAATTATTTAAAATTTTAGAGTTCCAGGAGCGTGCAGTTGTGAAACCAGCCATGTGACATCTCATGTTATTCATAACAAGCAATATAAAATGAATTATGTAGCATCTGCCTGTAGGGCAGGCTTGAGTGGTGATGGAAAAATTTGAAATAATGGTGGTGGGAAGGTGTAATGGTGGTGGGACTGGTGTTGAAATATTGAATGTAATTAATTATTGTGAACAACTTTATGAAAATGGAATAAAAAATCTCTTTTAGGACTGCATTCATTTGTGGAATATAAAATAACATAATATGAGACTGACACCCACGGACAGTTAGACACAAGGGCCAGGAATATTTCCCCATAGTTGGAACGCTTTCTCATGAGCTGGGGGAGAAGGCAGCTGAAATAAAGAGGGGATCACTAAGTAAATGATGCTTGGAGGAATCGTTCGTGATGGGAGATGTGTGCTGAAAGTAGATAAAGGACCAAACATGATGACCCCTCAGTATCTGAGCTGGAGTGATAGCACAGCAGGTAGGGCGTTTTCCTTGGACCCGGCAGACCAAGGTTCAATTCCTCCACCCCTCTTGGAGAGCCCAGCAAACTATCAAGAGTATCCGCCTGCAGGGCAAACCCTGGCAAGCTACCCGTGACATATTCGATATGCCAAACACAGTAACAACAATGGAGATGTTACTGGTGCCCGCTCAAGCAAATCGATGAACAATGGAAGAACAGTGTTACAGTGCTATCTGTATTGCAGACCATAATGCCGCCAAATAGATAGAGGGTAGGGGAAATTGTCTGCCATGGAGGGAGGGGGAGAGTTGGAAAGGGGGGTATACTGGGGACATTGGTGGTCGAGAATGTACACTGGTGGAGGGATGGATGTTTGATCATTGCATGATTAAAACTCAAACATGAAAGCTCGTAACTGTATCTTACGTTCATTTAATACTACTACTACTACTACTAAAATAATAATAATAAAGGTAAAGGTAAAGGCCCTCCCGTTGATCGTCGATTTGCTCGAGCGGGCCCAGTAACGTCTCCATTGGAGACTTTGTTGTTACTGTGTCTGGCATATCCAATACTCTCGGTAGCATAATAATAATAATAATAATAATAATAATAATAATAATAATAATAAAATCTCTTACTTCTAGTAGCCAGGGTTGTGATACAAACATGGAGGACACACCTGGCCTCTGAGGCCCTGGGCTTAATCCCTAGCACCTCATGATCCCTTTGACACTCCCCAGAGTTCCTCAACACCACCTCCCTCTTCAAGCACAGAAAAACTTTTAAAAACTTTCATCATTTCATCTATTTTGAATGTACAACAATGATCTCAGTGTCCTTCTCGGCCGATTCTAACATCTTTGTCAGTTAAAAACAATTTTCAACTGATTTTTTTCTTTTTATACAGATTTTTACCATCTTGATTCTTTTCTTGTCTTGTCATTTTGATTAGAAGTCTGACACATATTACAATTTTACATTTGGGGTTGATAAATTTTTCATATTACTTACAATAAATATTCTTCAGCCTTATTCTGGAAAAGTTAAGTTGTTTGAAAGTGGTTTAGTTTTCAGGTTTTCTTGCTTTTATAATTTCTTGGGAGGAATCCATGAGATGAGTTATCTAAGCTTAATGATTGTGTTCTGTACTGAGTATCAATCCTACTACTGAGACCTAGTACTGAATAATTGTGTGTTCTGTATCCCATGCTCCATGAAGTTTGAGGGTTTTCTAGTCTGGCTGATAGTGCAGTTACTACACTCAGCCCTGACTCAGCGCTAGGCAGTTCTAATTCTAATACTTTCAAGTGATTCTTCCCCTGATCTTCGATAATTTTTTGAAAATCAGTGCATATATTTTCTTATATTTGTGATTCTTTCTATGCTATGTTCAGAAGCAAGTCTTCTGAATGCTGCCTGAGTTCTGTGCTCAGTTCCCTGGCGTTCTGTCAAAGTACTTGTAGCCAGTGTCTTTTCCCCAGACTCAGATCTGTTTTCCCAACTCACAGAATCCTCTGGGCTCTCCTCAGGTTTATCCTTCCCCTTGCCAGGACATGGATATGCTCTAAAGCAATTAGCTGGAGCCATTATAAGTCTCATGACTTTTCTTTTACATCTCTTGGGAATTGCTATTCTTGGGTGTCTGGAGTTCAGCATTTGAAAGTCTCATTTAGAATGTTTTGTCCAGCTATTTTATTACTTCAGTTGTGAATATAAAAATCTAGTCTTTTTATTCTCTTTGTTCTGGAAGCAGACTAAGAGATAAGTAAGTCCTTACTATAGTTTAACAACTGAATGAACTAAATGTAAATTGTTCAAGGTCAATTTACAATTATAATTTATAATTGTTCAAGGTCATGTGGTAATTTCTGGAAAATATTGTTGGGTGTCAATGTTATACCAATCTTTTGTGGATTGTAAATTTTGTGCATTTTATATAAATATATACATGTATATATAAAATATGTGTATAGATACATGTATAATGTATTATATAATATATTCCTAATATAAGGTAAAGGTAAGGTAAAGGCCCTCCCGCTGATCGTCGATTTGCTCGAGCGGGCCCAGTAACGTCTCCATTGGAGACTTTGTTGTTACTGTGTCTGGCATATCAATACTCTCGGTAGCTTGCCGGGCTCTCCGAGAGGGGCGGAGGAATCGAACTCAGGTTGGCCATGTTGGCCGCATGTAAGGCGAACACCCTACCGCTGTGCTCTTGCTCCATCCCTTTCCTAATATACTATATCATAATATATTATGTGGGCTGGAGCAATAGCACAGTGGTAGGGCATTTGCCTTGCACACGGCCGGCCTAGTCAAGCCGGGTTCGATTACTCCGCCCCTCTCAGAGAGTCCGGCAAGCTATCAAGAGTATCCCGCTTGCACGGCAAAGCCTGGCAAGCTACTCATGGCATATTCAATATGCCAGACACAGTAAAAATAAGTCTCACAATGGAGACGTTACTGGGCCTGCTCAAGCAAATCGATGAACAATGGGAAGACAGTGCTACGGTGCTAATATATTATAATATATGTATCCCTAATATACATATCACGGATCACGGTCCTCCCGTTGTTCATCGATTTGCTCAAGCGGGTCCAGTAATGTCTCCTTTATGAGACTTGTTGTTACTGTGTTTGGCATATCGAGTATGTCACCGGTAGCTTGCCAGGCTCTGCCGTGTGGGCAAGATACTCTCGGTAGCTTGCAGGGCTCTCCTAGAGGGGCGGAGGAATCGAACTCGGGTCGGCCATGTTGGCTGAGTGCAAGGAAAACGCTCTACCGCTGTGCTATCGCTCCAGGCTAATATACATATACTATAATATATTAGGTATGTGTACAATATAGGTACATGCATAATAAAAGATAAAGATCTTTTTAAAAATAAAGCAAATTTATTTTTGCTATTATAATGTCAATCTTCTATACACTTCCTTTTCTTCAAAATAAGGATATCATTGAAGCTGATATCATACCATATTTTCCAGTTCTATGACTTTATCTGATTTATTTAAATGATTTATCATGAATTATATAAAGTGTGGATAATACTATATTTGGTCACTGAAGATGTCATTTCTATTATAATTATCTTAAAGTGGAAAAAATAGTTTGCATTGGAGATCTTGCTGCAGTATCTGGTACAGAACAAGAACCTAATATCTGGCACTCTTTGTTTCTATGTATAAAACTTTTGAGGGAGACAAATATTTCAAAGAGAATAATGTGAAATTCAATAAAAAGGAAAAAAATCAAGTAGGACAGTGAGTCATGTTACTCAGAGGGGGAAAAAGTATATATCTACTCAGATATGTGAAATTAGAAGAAAGTATAAATAAAACAATAAGGAACAGGGCCGTTGGAATAGCACAGAGGGTAGGTACTTGCCTTGCATGTGCCAACCCAGGTTCCATCCCCAGCATCTCATATGGCCCTTAGCACCGCCAGCAGTAATTTCTAAGCACAGAGTCTGAAATAATTTTTGAGCACCACCAGGTGTGGCCCCAAAACAAAGTAAAACAGAAAAATGAAAAACTTTTTTTTTTTATCAGGTTCAAGTTAATTTACCCAAAGACCTTGAAAGAGGATGAAGTGGTAAAGTATGGTTATCAACCATCTCAATTTGACTTTTTGAAAAACCTTTATTGTCAAGGGAATTTTGAAGCTGGGAATCAAGAAAATAAATGCAAAGCTCTAGGACTTGATAGGATTATGATAATGAGAAAAAGCGAGATTTAATTTAAAAACATTTCATGATAAACTATCAGGCTTCAAAGACAAAAACACCTCCTGTTTTTGGTTATTCCACGCTGATCAAAGTGTTTTCTTAATAATCTGCTCACTTATACTTCAGATTTTTAAAAATGCTTTTGCCTATTTAGCATGACTGAAATGGTAAGCAAGTATATGCTATAATATAATCTTTCATGAAAGAGTCACATATTTTATCGATTTAATACAGTGAGTATAAACCTATTGCTATTTCCTTAATTTAAAAGGAAGGAAAACTTCTTTCAAATATTTCACAGGATCAACTCTCATGAAAGGTTTCAGCTCAGATTTGCTCTTTTCTTTTGCCAAGTTTTAGTAGTCTTATATCTAAGCTCACTACACTGTGTCGATTTTCTCTCACTTCGACAGTCCCCTCGCGTTTCGGCCTTTCCTCTTCAGGCAATAGAAATATTTTCAGAAGCATTTGGTTGTTATCTGCAACTCCCAGAAGACAGAGTCATGTAGATATTCTAAAGATTTCATCCTGGACGACAGCAATGCATATTTATCAATGAACTAGAAATTATTGAGTGTGCACTAAGGTCGGGTATTTCTACGCTTAAAAAAATTATTCTTGAGAAATTGCATTTTCTTCCTTCCTCTTATCATTTAATAGCAGATTTTGAAGCACAGGCACCTTGGAGAAGATGTGCTACTTCTGTCCAATGGGGTTGATGCTAAGAGAGAGTGCTCCCACTAACCCTTTGCATCAAATCCACGCTGGTGTTTTTTCTAGATCGTGTTTTATCTCCTCGATGCATTTACTATCAACTGAGAAGTAAATGGCACCCAGGCCTGAGTGGCTTAGCAAACAAATGATGCGTGGAAATTGCAAAGCCATCTACTTTCTTAAATTGTCTCCCAAGATTGCTTTAATGAGATGGAGATGGCAATTAACTTTTTCCAATTATCATTTCTCCAGCATAACATTCGGTTACTGAGTGTCATAGAAGCTATATAAACTGTTCGGGGGTCAACATTTAAACACTCATGATCAGAGCTTTTTAATGATCTCATTTCCTCTTCTAAAGATGAATTTCAATATATTCTAAACATATCTCTTTCCATTACAAAATATTAGGTAGTCTTTGTCCTTTGCTCCAGAACACAGCAGAACCTAGGATGGATCAGGTAGGTGGTTAAAAAGAAAGCGACATTGGGGAATGGTAGAAGGACCTTGAATCACTTGTGGAGGGATTGACTTCAAGCTCTGCAACTATAAAATATTGACCCCCATGTCATGAAAGTAAAGTAAAGGCCCTCCCGTTGATCGTCGATTTGCTCGAGCGGGCCCAGTAACGTCTCCATTGGAGACTTTGTTGTTACTGTGTCTGGCATATCGAATACTCTCGGTAGCTTGCCGGGCTCTCCGAGAGGGGCGGAGGAATCGAACTCGGGTCGGCCATGTTGGCTACATGCAAGGCAGACACCCTACCCGCTGTGCTATCGCTCCAGCCCTGGGAGCGCTCTCCACACACTTGGATGAGCCTCACGCATAAAAGAACTGACAGAGGAACCCAGGTGTGTGGGACCCGGGGCTGAGATCTCCAAGCCTGTACAGTTTGGGACTGGACCTGCCAGTAACTAGACAGTTACACCCACCAACTGCCGTGTAACTCCAACAACGGCCAGGATCCAGAGATCATCACACTCAGCTCCCGGAAGCGCAAGGCCGCATTCGCGGCCGCGCAACATCTTATCATCTCATTCCTAATTCGGTCAAACTGGCAGGCTACCAAATGTAACATGCCCACACGGCAGAGTCTGGCAAACTCCCCGTGATATACCCAATATGCCAAATACCAGTAACAATGATGGGTCTCATTCTCCTAACCCTGAAAAAGCCTTGAATATGGCACTTTAAAAAAAAAATCTCAGGGCTAGGACGAAGAAGACGTTACTGGCACCTGCTCGAGGCAATCGACGAACAACAGGGTGGTCGTGATCGTGATCGTGATGTCATGAAAACAATGATACCTCAATAAAGACAACTTTTTTTCCTTTTTGGGTCACACCTGGCTATGCTCAGGGGTTACTCCTGGCTCTGCACTCAGGAATTACTCCTGGCGATGCTCAGGGGACCATATGGGATGCTGGGATTCAAACCCAGTTGTCCGCATGCAAGGCAAACGCCCTACCTGCTGTGCTATTGCTCCAGCTCCAATAAAGACAACTTTTAAAAGCCTAAATCAAATTCGGATGACTTTTAAAAAACGTCCTTATCTTTACATAGATGGAAGAATCACAGTCTAAGACCATGGCATTGTGATCAAGAAAAATAAGACATTCCTATTTTTTTAGGTTTATTATATTACTTTTTATTTTAATTCAAAATAATAGCAATTAAAAGAAAAAGCCTTGTTTACCTTACTTGAAAAAGTGTAAAAAATTAAACGTTAATTTGACCTCTTTCTGCTTGTTTTATAGGAAGCTTTTGATTGGGATTTTTGGGTAAGACAGAACTGAAGTTTGACACTCCTTCTGAGCTATGAAGTTGCTTTGTTTTGCTTGCAAATATGTCGTAAAATTTTTATTTGAGCTTGAAATTTATCAGTTCATGATCTGATTGCTATAGTAATGAAAGGAAAACCAGTGTAGGTTTTATATTTTAACTACTGTTTCTTTTCTTTTTTATTACATGATCATGATTTATAAAGTTGTTTTATTATTTTTATTTTACTTTTGCTTAGAGCTTACTCTGACTCTGAACTCAGGGATCACTTCTGCTGAGGCTTAGGGGGCAATCTGTGGTGCTGAGGATCGAGTACAGATCACTGTGTGCAAGGCAAGTGCCCTACCTACTACACTTCAAAGTTCTCTTATGCACTACAAGTTATTTTCTACTTTGAATATTTTATCACCTTTTTCTCACCTGTGAGGCCTTTATAATGCTTGCCTCTACAACTTTTAATGAGAGCAATGAAAAATACCCTTGGAAAAAATAATATCCTTTAATATATATTATTTAAAAATTAAATGTACTTATAATAATGCAGTTCAAAAAGTGAGAAACATAAAGAAAAACAGATGGAAATAGAAGTCCTAAATTTTTTTTGATCTGATCCAGTAGATCATCTTGCACATTCCTTGGTGTATATTCCCTTTGAGACAGGATGTTTTGCCTGCTGTAACTTGCGTGACAGAGCTGACTGAGGGAGGCAGAGCTGTGGAGGCTGGAGACCAGCATTGCTTTGTGGTGACAGTGTCATGGTGTGGCAGCTTCTCCTGCTCTCCTTTTACAGGCGGCTGAGTCAGGTTCTACTACTTTGCCAACAAGGACTGTGGGGAACTGGACACTTGGCTGAGTGCCAGCCAAGACATTTGCTAGCTTTCTGCTTTCCTAGTCCAACATTACCTTGTATTCTTTGAGATGTCAAAATGGCCTGGAATTCTCTCCCTGTGTTTTGTACTAATTTTCTTGCCCTAACATTCCCACAAGTTTCAGGGAGGGGTTACATTCCCGTGGTTACCTCTCCCACCCTTTTTATATTCTTGTGAAATTCTCTATCTTGTTTACTCTTGCCACTCTACTGGGGCTCTTTCCTCTCCTCTGGTGCCCAGGGAAAAAACATGAGGCGCCAGGGTAGGAGATAAAATAACAGCTGGGGAAGGGTGTTACATCATAGCAAGATGAACAGATGCTTACAATTAAATATGTATCTTCTGTGATCTTTATTGTTAGATAGTTCCCAGCCTTGATCTAGTTTTATCTGCTGTGTATCACTAAGATGTCCCAGGATTTCCTCATGTGATATGTTAATGTCTCTTAAGATTATCCTTCCATCATTCACTATCTCAGACTATTTTTTTAAGATGTGAATTACAGGATAAGAGGAAGCCTCATGTCATATGTATAAAGCAGTACTATATATTAAAACTGTGAATTCTGAACATGCCACAGAGAAGCCTCTGGACCCCATGCCAGGCCCTCCTATCCAGGGAATCTGGGAGCGGGGTGTGTGCATCCCTCTGCCTGCTCCAGCAGAGCTCTGGCAGCTGAAAATCTCCAGAACCCAACTGCCATCATGCTCACGACCAATCTCCACAGAGAACGAGATTGAATCTGCTGAAAAACTCCAGTATGTAGCTTTTAGAATTGAATTCTCCAGGCTGTCATGGAGTTGGGAATGGGAGACCTCCCCCAAACTCCCTGTTCTTCCTGGAGCCTGGCAGTCACACCCATGAACTGCCTCTGGCACTATATAAGATTATTAACAGTCACGATCCAGAGACTCACAAATAAATTTGGAAGAGAAAGAGAGCAACACACCACAGAGATGCCTCCACATTCCAAAGTCACCATCCAGTTAAAAATTTAACTCTAGCTATATCACTCTATTTAGAATTTTAGAATTCCTGGAACACTGGCCATGACATCTCATACTCTACCCCACTTATGTACCAAAAGTAGTACACTGCATTTTATGGATGTAAAGTAGAAGGCAACCGATTTCAATAGATAGATAGATAGATATTAGCACACAAGGGTCAACCTGTAACAACATGTTAGTAATCTCTTATACAAAGGCTTAATGGCTCCAGGGTGAGATACAACAATCTTCACACACTTCCCAATAAGAAAACTTGGTTGGATCATTTTTAGTGGATTATTCATAACAAGCAATACAAAATAACTTATTTAGTACATGCTTTGTTTGAATGGTGGTGAGATGATTCAAAATAATCATGGTGGGATGGTGTAATGGTATTAAAATTGGTGTTGGATTTGAATATAATAGATTATTGTGAACAACTTTAAAAAATGATTAAGAAAGCTGAATTTTACATACCTGCACTGATTTGTGACAATCACTTCTGAAGTGTGAAGCAATTTATTGCTATCACACTGTGAAGAGTGTTTACTAAAAAATAAAGAATTCATGTTTATTTCATTATAATGTCATCCTTATTCTTTGTAATATCATATCTAAAGTGAGAGGAAGGGGTTCAGTTCTAACAAGTATTTTGAAAAATGTGCATAAAATTTGAAGATCCAAGGGATGTCCAATATGTGAGTATCAGTCATTATTAAGACGTTGGAAGGGAAATGTTATGTCTCAGATACAAGATACGCAACTCGGGGTCTATACACAAGGTAATAAGTGGATGATTCAGTGAGAATAAATATAAAACACTGCAACTTTTATTGATGCTAATTTTGATCTAATGCGCTTTTGTGAGAATATAATATACACATGACACTCTGACACTTTCACAAAGATGTAAGTCCTTGTTCTCTTGAATTTGAATTGACTTGTATCAATGGGAGAAAAAAGATCATGTGACTTTTGAGTCTCGATGAGAAAAGATCAAGACTCTTGTTGACTGGGATATAATGCCCTTATAATCCCAAGGCATCATGTAAGAAGTTCAAATGTACCGAGACAATAGAGTGAATTATCAAAAAAAGGGGGGTGGGGGCATTGTTAGGATTCAGAATAGGCAACAGATTGTGAGTAATGAAACCTTCATCTGACTCCATTGCTTGACATTTTTTGTTAATAGCAGCTTTTTGAGACTTCCAGTAGAAGTATCAGGCATTATGGACCAAAGACAAACTATACTCTTTCCAATTTCCAGACCTAAATAATCCAAGAGTCTAAGAAAACAAATATTTTTCATAATTTTTGTAAATGTATGAAGTTTCCAATTTCTATCATCCTTGCCAATACTCATTATTATGTATTTTAAAATTATTATAACCATTTTAGTTGTCATGAATGTATGTTATTGTGGTTTTAATTTGCAGTTCCCTGAATGACTAGTGATGTTTAGTAAATGTCATGTGCTCATTGATTATGATTAATTTAAACTTATATTCTATATTTTATAAGAATAAATAGAGGATAAATTTATATATATTATATATATAGTTTCATGTGCTAGGAGGAAAAACTACAAAAGAAATGTAGTTCTTCACAGGGGATTGCCCTGCCACAGAGACAGGGGGGATGGGGGGATGGGGGTGGGAGGGATATTATCCATGGTGGTGGAAAATGGGCACTGGTGGAGGGATGGGTATCTGATCATTGTATAATTGAAACCAAAGCACAAAAAATTGTAAATCTACAACTTTAAAAAAAATAAAATAAAATAAAGGGAAAAAAAAAGAAATGTAGTTCTTACCTTCATAAAATCTATATATTCACTCATTAGGCCACTGATTAGGTCGATGAGTAAAGAGAATTGAAATAATTCTGGTGCAGAATTATTCCTTTTGTTGATGAAGTAACTCAAGATTGCTCAGCATTAAATGGTATAAGAAATGAATAAAATAATAACTTTTATTTATTCATGGAAGAGCCTGGCAAGCTACCTGTGGCATATTCAATATGCCAAGAAGAGTAACAATAACGGGTCTCATTCCCCTGACCCTGAAGGAACCTCCAATACAGCAGCATTGGGAAAGATTGCTAAAATTTCAGGGCTGGGATGAATGGAGATGTTACTGGCGTGCGTTCGAGTAAATCAATGAACAGCGGGATAACAGTGATACAGTAATATGTAGATTCACTTACCTTGAACTTCTAGCTCAAGTTTTCTTTCTAGAGTAATAAATAAAATCATTAATAATTTCACAATTATTTGTCTATTCTTATACATATGTTGGGCTGGAGCGATAGCACAGCGGTAGGGCATTCGCCTTACAAGCGGCCAACATGGCCGACCCGAGTTCGATTCCTCTGCCCCTCTCGGAGAGCCCGGCAAGCTGCCGAGAGTATTCGATATGCCAGAGACAGTAACAACAAAGTCTCCAATGGAGACGTTACTGGGCCCGCTCGAGCAAATCGATGATCAACAGGAGGGCCTTTACCTTTTACCTTTACCTATACATATGCTAGAAGCCAAATATTGTTAATGGTCTCTATAATTATGCTGAAATACTAGTGCCCAGAGATATGTGGCAATTGAGGAAGAAGTCAATTAGGTCAGAGCTGTCTATACAAACCAAGATATAAAGTCCTCATTGAGAAGGAAGGAACCAATATAGTCAATTTTCCAGTCCTTTCCTGGTTAAAAACCTTGATACACGGCACCCAACTCTTTTGGCATATTTAGAAAATATTATTGCGTTAACCAGAACTCTATATATCTCAAGAGAAATTGAGCATTCTTGCAATATGCCATCCCATTCAAGTACAACAGTGGCTCTTCCTATGTACAATCGACTGAGTCTAATGGTAGAACTTGTACCCAAGTTAAGGCATAAGCTTCCTGACTGCCAAAGAATTTCTCAGACTTTCTCAGAGAAGCCAATAATTTCTCCACATATTCATTCATGATAATAGTTATGCGCCAACATTTACAGGATTTCCATTGTTCAACAGACACAATTTATCTCTTTAGAACACATCAACTGTTAGTGAAAGGGTAATTTGTCTGTCTTGAACTTAAGCCGTTAGCTTCTGTGGTTCTGTCTCCATCTAGATAGTATCAGTGTTGGGCTGAATAGTCATTGGAGTCCATGAGGGTGGGTGAGTAAGGGGGGAGTTGACCAACTGTACACTGGAATTTCCCTCATTTTCTCTTAATCTAGATGCAAGAACCAATACCAAAATCGGATCATAATCTCTTGGGAACCTTCATGATCTGCAGGCCAGGTAGTGGAGAAAGTGATTTTGTGAGCAGGATGCTTCTCAGCTGGAAATAGGCAAATATGCTTCCATGATGTAAGTGTGGACTTTTGAACCATGGCAGAGGTGGATGAATGGAAAATATTCTCAAAAAAAGCCCTTGTTAGGGCAGAAAGGGCTTCCTGATGACATTTTATTCTTTTATGACACGTTTTCTGGGGAAGCATTGTGGTCTCTCTTAAAGCTTGACAGGGTATATCCAATTTCTGTCTTTTCCTGAGCTGGGAACTAAGTTCTGGGGTCCTTCCTGTTATCTCTGCTACAGTGCTTCACCCATATGTATCTTCAGTCATGCATGCATCAAACTCAATGCAGTGACCACTGAGCTCTTTACTGACATTTTTACCTTTTCAACTGCAGTGTAAAGTCTGATGTGTATGTCCTTTCTAAAGGAAGTGGTAAGTGACAGAGACACTATAGTAGGAGATAGTGACTTCCCAAGCCCACTTAATCACTTAACTTCCCTTTAGTGGTCGATTTGCTCGAGCGGGCGCCAGTAACGACTCCATTTGTCCCTGTCGCGTGCTAGTGTAGCCCAATGGCATCTGTTCGCTCTGGGAACATGAAGAGCCTCAAACCGATCGTTCATGATCTTGACGAAGAAGTCTGACCATCTGGTAGGTGGGCGGCCACACGGTCTTTTGACATCCCATGGAATCCAGTCAGTATCAGCTCTAGTCCAGCGGTCGTCTTTAAATCTCATTACGTGACCAGCCCATCTGATTTTTGACACCTTGGCAAACGAGACAGCGTCCCTGATTCTTGATCGTCAATGGATGTCAGAACTCCGGATTCTTTCTCTCATTTGAATGAAATGTGATATTCCAAGCATAGCTCTTTCTTTTCTTTCTATTCTTCTTTGGGAGACCTGAATAGCATTCTCATCTTGTTTGCGTAGGGCCCAGGTCTCTGAGGCATATGTTAATGCAGGAAGAACAGTGGAATCAAAGAGATGTGCCCGGAGCCAGAGGTTCTTCGTCCTCTTAGCTATTTCTTCGATGCTCTTGAAGGCGTTCCAAGCCGCTCTCTTCCTCCTGCGCAGCTCGGGTGCCAGGTCATTTGTCATGTTGACCTCTCGACCTAGGTACACATAGCTGTTGCATTTGGAGATGGTCGTTCTGTTGAGAGCGAATGGGGCGTCAGGAACGAGGCTATTTCTCATAAACATTGTCTTCGTAAGATTCAGCTGTAGTCCTACCTTTCCACACTCTCGGTCAAAGTCGGCCAGCATTTGTGCCGCTTGGCTGATGTTTGGTGTTATTAAAACAATGTCATCAGCAAAGCAGAGGTGGTGTAGTTGCCGACCATCTATCTTCACTCCCATTCCTTCCCATTCCAGTCGTCGCATGATGTTCTCGAGGGTGACACTGAAGAGTTTCGGTGAAATAGTATCACCCTGCCGCACCCCTCTCTTGACATCAACGATCACTTCTTTGTAGAATGGTGAGATCCTGGTAGTGAATCCGCAATACAGCTCACGGAGGATCCTGATGTATTGGGCTTGAATGCCCTGATTGGCTAGGGCTTCAATGACCACTTCCGTCCCAACAGAATCAAAGGCCTTCTTTAAATCAATGAACGTTAAACAGAGCGGCATCTTGAACTCCCGAGAAACCTCAATGAGCTTGGTTATCGTGTGGATATGGTCGATGGTGCTGAATCCTTTGCGGAACCCGGCTTGCTCGCATGGTTGCTCCCAAGCCCACAGATCTCTAAAAAAATACGTGTAATATTCAAATACCAAGAACATCCTATGGAGCAGCTTGGCTTAACTGACCCTATAAAAGCAGAAATTTCACAATGATTTCTGGGCCTTGTATTTTCTGTGAGTTTGCCTTCCACGCTCTCACTGGTAGATGTTTCAACAAAGTCAAAAGAGCCAACATACAGCAAAAGCAAGTCATCATATGTCAACATTATATTATCTATATAATGGACCCATCTTACTGTTGTGGGGAAGGACAATAAGGACAGGTCTCAGGCACTACGCAGGAATAATATGTTACTGTTCAGCTACAGCCTTAGAGAAACCCTTGACAGATCCTTAACTTTGCTCCCATGGGATATGAATGCAGACTGATCTTGGGACTCACTGGCCAGAGGTAGACTGAAATGAGCCCTTTTAAAGTCCACCACAACATTCTATATTCCTCGAGCCTGGTCAAAGTATTTAAAGTAATGGCAACATTGAGCATAGTTGGGTGAATGTTTGCCACACCTTGGTCATTTCTGAGTAGTCTCACTAGTCCATGGCTGTCTACCATGATCCAGATGATGCTTTGTTGTTGCTCATTTCCCGTACTGGCTGTTGAAAAAACTACAAGCAGGGTGTACAAACCCACTTGGTTTAACTCTTGGATAGTTTCTTCTATTTCCTTATTCACAACTCTCCCCCTGAAACAATCTACTGTTGGACAGTCATCACACCTTCAGCTGGGCAGTACATTTACTGACTCCTTGTTGATTTATGCTCTCAGTACTAGTTTGACTAAACTAGGTTCAGATAGTGATACAGGTTTGCAGAGTTTGACTTTGTGTATTCGTCAATATGATGTTTAATGGAATTAAAGAACTAGAAACCTCTTAGAGAAAAATGGTCATTTGGCAGTGCCAAAAGAAGCTCCCTAATTATAATCACTGGTTCTTTGTACCCTTGAATGACATTAAAGTTTACTTTGATTCAAAAAGCATGACACCACTATTGCTCAAAACAACCTTATTTTATTTCTTGGACAGATTGTCCCTAATACCTTGTCAACTGGAGGTGGTCTGGTACTGGTTCAATATCTTGGGCATCAGAGATATCAAAGTATCTCTCAATCTGTGAAGTCTCTGTAAGAGCAGGTAGGCCACTGAGGGTGTTAGGGGTAAGTGAGGCAGGTCTGAAATACTGTTTAGTTTTGAAATTTTCCAGTAGTCCATGTTACCCAACTTTCATTTTGGTCACGGTCACGGTCCTCCCGTTGATCATCGATTTTCTCGAGCAGGCCCAGTAACGTCTCCATTGTGAGACTTTGTTGTTACTGTGTTTGGCATATCGAATACGTCACGGGGAGTTTGCCAGGCTCTGCCGTGCAGATGAGATACTCTCAGCAGCTTGCCAGGCTCTCCAAGAGGGGCGGAGGAATCGAACTCGGGTCGGCCATGTTGGCTGAGTGCAAGGCAAACGCCCTACCCGCTGTGCTATCGCTCCAGCCCATATCATTTTGGTCTATCTTGAATTTTTGAGGTCCTTCTTTGTTTGGGATCTCTCTAACTGCTTGTACATACTCCATGGATTTGTCAGATTCTCCTAAATAAAAAATCATGTGCTTCGCATACTAAAAACTTTTGTCACACTCCTGAAATCTTGGTTTTAGAGACTCACACATCATAAGGTAGAATAATCCTTACCTGTTCTTCCATTCAGAGGTCAGATGGAACATGATGATTGGAGTTCAAATGATTCCTGATTAACGACTCTGCATGATTAGGGCTTGCAGCACCCTAATTGCTCCTTGATGATTTTAATTTAAAAAAATTAAAACCTTATACCAATGACTGAAGGTAAAACAGAAAATTCTTGACTTTTAATAAGTAGTAATTGTGGTCCCAGCTGAGGTGTCAAAACATGGTACAGTTGGTCTGACTCATTCCCAGATTCTGTCTTAAGGATTTGGCATCTCCTTGGGATTTGGGCTCAGGGTCCCACATGCCTAAAATAGATTCCCTTATTCAGTTGAGCCTTTCAGCAGAATTGAGTACTGCATTAATATGTAATCAATAAGTGAGCAAATCACTTGACCCCCTGAAGTCACTCAGGCACTGACCACAAAGAGGGTGTATGGTGGTGTAGCTCACTTTCTTTGTCTCCTGCATAATCATAGAAATGACATTGCAGTTCTCCCTCCCCTAACTCATTGTTGCACTAAACATAGTTGGATATGATTTCTGACATTTTTCTGGAACTTGTAAGTTAAGAAAATAAACTCAGAGCGCATATATTGTCTCATCACGCATCATTTTTTGAACTGGGACTGGCTCACTAGCTAGTGCTATAGCTGCTTAGATTTTGCTGTAGGAGTCAGATATCACAGAACATTTTATCCATGTATCACCTCCAAATCATTGTCATTCTCTTCATATTTCTGGGTGTTTTATCTCTTAGTATCCCAGTTAAGTGTTTGACACAATAACTTGTACCTTAATATGCAGCAACTCCTACTCTCTCTGCTTTGCAAAAGAGGAAACTAAAGTCTCCATCTTCTCTTGCTAGCCCTGATGCTAGAAGAGCAGCGTGCACTCATGCATTTTTCATTATGTCTGTTCTTCGTCCAACTTTCTAACTGGGAATCAGAGGACACTAGTTAGGTAGCAGAAGCCAACTAAATACCAATAATTATTCAACCATTCACTTTCATTTTCTACCATGGTACATAATGATTAACTCCTCAGATGAACATGTTGGATGAGCCACCACTTGGGGATCTTCACATGCTTACACACAGGTTCACTGCATCTAACATATGGGCTATGTCCACACTGAGTTTAATGACTAACTTAGGGTACCTTTCACTCTTCCCTCCTTATCTTTTCAACTTCTTGACAGCAGTTTGTCCATTGTTGGTTTAAAAGCGTGGTAGTTCGATAGGTGAAATGTGAAACTTGGCCCTATACACAGAATTCAGAGTGAGACTAAAGATAGAGGAACACTACTTCCCCTATCTTTAGTAATACTAGTGATGATAATACTAGAATGAGAGTTTTAATAGACAGGCTGTGTGCATGCACACACACACACACACACACCTTAAAATAAAACAAAACAAGCAAAATGCACATAAGAGGTTTATCTAATAGGTCCACAGAAATAGTACAGTGGTTAAGACACACCCTATGCATATGGTTGATGCAGTTAGATCCCTGGCACTGTGTTGTACCCTAGAACAATATCAAGAATCACTCCCCAAGGATCACATGTATAACCCAAATCTATCCCTCTCAAAAATATATATATATATAAAGAGGCTTCTCTTTAGTGGTCCCAGCAAGCAAACATATCTTCATATTTGCATGCAAGACTTAACAATTTATAGATTTAAATAAATTCAGCACATTTGTAGTTCAGATGGTATCAATTACACATTACTGTCTCAAGACTTCAGCCTTAATGTTATTTCTAGAGTAGGACCAGTGTTTGGACACACATTTGGAAGTTTGTGGGAAAAAGGGCTGAAGTGGAATATGAACCTACAATTGTTTTAGTGCAGATCCAGGCCAATCAGTGGCCAAGCCTTTTCATGACTTCCTCAACAGATAATTCATTAAAAATGATATACTAATGGGAAGTACATGAACACATTTTAATATCATTAAAAATTAGAATATTATAAATAAAACCCTAATATTATATACCCATATGCCTACCATAATACAGTATTGAAAATATCAAATGTTAGCAGTGATGAAGGAAAGTTAAACCCTACAGGTATCGCTGAATGGCACATAAAATGGTTCAGGACTTTTAGTGGAAATTTTGTCAGCTTTTTAAAAAATCTAGTTATGCAACTAACTGAAGCTCTATCACTGAGAAATAAAGACAATGTGCACACAAAAACCTGTATACACATTTTTAGAGCATATTTCTTCAAATAAATCATATATGATGTACTTCAATAGATAAATAACGTTTTATATACAAGTATAAACTATCAATCAACAATAAAACAATACACCAGACTATTGACATATTCAACACTTTGGATCAATCCTCACAATATTATGCTGAGCAGACAGTCAATCCTAAAAGATATTCAACTATTTATTTCTCTTACTCCTTCTCCTCCCACTTCCTCCTCCTTCTTCCCCTTTGGTACTTAGGGCTTATTCCTGAATCTGCACTCAGAGATCACTCCTGGAAGGACTCCAGGGATTATACAAGGTGTCAGGGATTAAACCCAGGTCAGTAGCATGAAAAGCAAGAACCCTGTCCACTGTATTCTGTATTATCTCTCCAGCCCCTTAAAATATACATTCCATGTACCTGACATTCTTAAAATGACATATGATAGAAATGGATAAAAACTTAGTAGTTTCCAGGGTTAAGGAGGGCATAAAATCAGAAGATAAGTGGGCAAGGCTGCAAAAAGACAATCTAAGGGGTTCTTCTAGGAAGGGAGTAATTCTGAACTTTCATTGCATCAATAGCAATTGCATGCCTTGTTTATATCTTGCTATTATTGTCTATCCAGATTTTGCTTTTGTGGGAAAGTGAGCAAAGCTTTTGCAAGGTGTATCCATATTATTTCTTAAAATTGAATGGGAATCTTTAATTACTTCAAAATTTAAAATAAGAAGAACAGAAATAGAACCAACATCCCCATCACAGGACACTGCAGTCTAGGTTTATCCCAGATGGCATCAGTGTGGAATGGTGCTGATAATTTGTTACTACAGAAAAATACACTGAGCAAAAGAAGAAAATGAAGTCAGCTTTCAGTAAAGTAGTTGTGTATTTGGCACACAACAGCCCTGCAGGCATAGGCATTATGTGAGTACAATGGACTTTTTTTTCTGAAGCTGCATCCTACTAGAATGTCTCTCCTGGTAAGAGGGGAATGGAGTTAAAATTAGTCCCTGTGACCAAACAAAAAATCCTCTTGATTCTCAATACAAAAATTGTAAGCCAAACAGAAAGAGGAATCCTCTCGATCTAAGAAAATAGTCAGTCAAGAAGTGCTGCAAGGGCCTGGAGCAATAGCACAGTGGGTAGGGCATTTACCTTGCACACGGCCGACAATGATACTCTACAGACCAGATCAATGGTTCAGTGAAAGATCTGAGGATGAGGTGCTACTCAGATGCTTACATCTCAGGGATCATCCAGGTCACCCTGGAAGTGCTCAGAGACTATGTATATGGTTCCGGGAATCATACCACAGGTTGGCCATGTGCAAGGCATTCACCTAAACCCCTGTAGTATCATTCTTTCTCCTGTCAGACCTCCTAACCCCCATCAATTACCATCATCACATTTACACTGCAGATATCTCAATGGAATCTGTACATTGATGTTGTTATTTTAAGGGCCTTGTTCAAAAGTCTAATTTTCCTCATCTATAAAATATCTAATCTGAAAATATCACTTAATGTATTGGAAAAGTGGGAAAGGTGCACAAATCCCCTATCACAATCATTTGCAAGTTCTTAGCAAATCAGAACTTTCAATACAGATTATTTTGTATCATACCATACTTAGTGTTTTGAGATATTCTCTGTGCATATTAACTGTACAATTAGCAGTGACAAGGATGATATATGATGAGGTATTATATGTATCTTTTAAACATGTATTATTTTAATTGTAACCTCATATACTAATTAAAGAATAAAAATGTATTACTCATTAAAATAGACATGCCTACTCTGTTTGCTTATCATATTCTAAGTGGCAACTGACCTTTAGGGAAAAGACATGCATTTTTTAGTAAACAGCTTTTCAGCAATTCAACTGCTTGCATTCAGTTATAAGAGATGACACTTACGGTGTTCATCAGTTGCTATCATAGTCATGAATTAGGCATTGAATATCACCTGTGAATATCTTTGGAGGTTTCTTTATAATTGTTTTTTCTTTTTTATATAAATGAGAAAGAGATAGCCAGCATTTGAAATTTTTGTTAAATTATTATCAAAGTAACTAATACATGGGTTTAGAGAGATAGTACAAGTGTTCAGGCACTAGTCTTGCATATGGCCAACCTGAGTTCAATCTCCAGCATGGTCCCCTGAGCAGCATCAAAGGTGATCCTTGGGCACAAAGCCAAGAATAGGCCCGAGCACAGTTAGCTGTGGTCCAAAAACAAAAACCAAAGCACATATAAAAACAAAAGTTTAAATAAAACAGAGCAGGATAAATAAGAAGAAATGCTTTCTTCCCGTCTGACTCACAAGCTTCAACTCTGAAAAATAAATGGTTTGGGCTGTTTTTATTTTTATTTATAAACTTTTATTTTGGCTTTTATAATAATGGTACAATAATGTTCAGGATCCAGGTGTTGATGTTCAAAGTTACTGTACACCTTTGCCACTGAAGTACTTGTGGACCTCGCAGCATCTTCAGTCCCGTGTCCCTTTTCTCTCCTTCCTCCTCCCATTATTTGTTGATTGAAGGTTACAGTTTTATACTTTTATATTAGCTAGAATTCCCACACTAACTCCCCTCAAACCTGGCACTCTCAAGTCTGTGTTCTAGTGCCCAAGGTTTATTATCAAGTAATATGGACCATGGGCTGGAGCGATAGCACAGCGGGTAGGGCGTTCGCCTTACACGCGGCCAACATGGCCGACCCGAGTTCGATTCCTCCGCCCCTCTCGGAGAGCCCGGCAAGCTACTGAGAGTATTCTATATGCCAGACACAGTAACAACAAAGTCTCCAATGGAGACGTTACTGGGCCCGCTCGAGCAAATCGACGATCAACGGGAGGGCCTTTACCTTTTACCTTTAATATGGACCATACACTTGATTTGCTTCTCTGTTTACTAAAGACATATTTTTTAGTTCTCTCCCTAATTCCAAATGATTGTGTTTTGGGCTGTTTTTATTTTTATTTATGAAGTTTTATTTTAGCTTCCGTAATAATGTTCAGGATCCAGGTGTTGATGTTCAAAGTTACAGTACACCCTTGCCACTGAAATACTTGATCTATTAATTAATCTATTCCACTTCACAAACTGTAAATGGTTTATTGATATTGATTATGAATTTCAGTCAGGCCAAGGATATGACTCTGTGGTCCAATACCTGCTTCCCACGCATGAGGATGTGTATTTATTTGTTCTCTTGCATCCTTCTATGTTGCTGGGTGCTCCTTGCAAGCATATTTGGTGTCATCCCTGGTACTAAATCAGGTATGAAAACCCAGAGTCACCTTAGCCAAGTGTGGGAAAGCACAGCAGCCAAGTGCTTGAAATACCCATGTTGCATGAGGTGATATATTGGTCAGTCAGAGGCGCAGAGACAAGGCACACAGGAGGAATGTAGAGAGCACGGAGGGCCAAGGCGTAGATCTGGCTTGAAGCAAAGAGCATCTGCCAGAGGACTCCTTTTATTCTATTTCTTTATCAGTTACATCCTAATGACTTCATCACAGAGAAAGAATCACAAACAGTTATAGGATAAGCATTCATCAAAAGAACATCAGGGTATACATTGTACTGTCAAAGCTATGCTGTCAAAACTATGTTGCAATGATTTAAAACATCAGAGGAAGATATGGAGCTGGACACATAGGTTGTACAGATTATGTCCTCCACATTCTTGTGGTTGGTTACACATAGGGCAAAGAGAAGGCTCATACTGATACTTGAAGGTGAAACCAGATCAAGGATGTGTAAGAGAGGGGGAGACTGCTGCTTTGTACTGACTGCCAAGATAATGTATGACCAGGCAGGCATGGTCATGAGAGCATGCTGTTCTTCTCCAGATCATCTGGACTCACAAGTTTTATCTTGTCCAGTTAGTGTAAAAGTGCAGCCTCGGTCCTGCTTCCTGCTTTCAGGGCAGCATCCAGAGGCTCATCTTAATGTTTTGACTTAGCACCAATACACCCACACAAGACTATAATGACAAAGTGAAGGGAAGAAAAAAAAGTAAAATATAATATGTAATAAAAGTTTCTTAAAGTTTACCTAACTTCCATTCACTTATATTATTTAATCCTTCTTTTAAAATTTGTTAGTCGTTTTAAAGATCATGATCATGATGACGGTGATGATGATGGTGGTGATGATGATGATGATGGTTATGATGATGATGGTGATGATAATGGTGATGATAGTGATGATGGTGATGATGGTGATGGTGATGATGATGGTGATAATGATGATGATGGTGATGATGATGGTGACGATGATGGTAATGATGATGATGGTTTTTGAGGTTACACTGAATGATCTCAGAAGTTCTTCCAGGCAGTACGGGGGATATAATCTAGGCCTCAGGAAAGCAAAACATGATTTACATGTACTCAGTTCATTGAGCTATCTCTCTATCCCTAGTTTAAAATTTTATTTATTCCATTGGTTATAATTTCTAAAAATATGCATTCCTGATTGTTACAGTTTTCTTGCTTCCAATATTCTTGGTGAATTTTCCTCTGTAGTTGACTGATATACATTGGCAGGTAGAATTTTCAGAAAATTATTTGAAACTTTTTGTGTGACAAAGTATCTTAATTTTTAACTTTTATTGATTAAAATTCTGTCATTTACAATATTGTTAATGATAGTTTTCTGTGTACATAATTTTAACACCACAGTAATTACCAGGATATCCTCTTTCCTCCTATAATGACCCCTTTCCCCCTATCAATCCCCATCCCTTTACAAAAATGTAGTTCTGTGAGTCAGTTCTCCCATTGTGTTCCCCTTGGCCCTTTGTTGATATCTTGCTATCTTTAAGCCCCATATATGAGGGAGACCATTTCGTGCCTATCCATCCTTCTAATTAACTTCATTTCTCATGGTATCCTCTAGTTCATCCATGCCAATGCAAAATCACATTGTTTTCTTCTTTCTTAGAGTTGAATAGTATTCCATTGTGTATAACACCATTTATTGCTCCATTAATCTGTAGTTGTGTTATTCCCATGTCCTGGGTTATTGTACTAAGAGCTTTGATGAATGTGGGTGTACATACATACTTTCAAAATAATCTTCTGTGTTTTGGGTATAGATGCCAAGAGGTGGTGCCCCTGGATTGTATAGGAGTTCTATTTCTTTTTTGTTTTTTTAAGAGATATCCATATTACTATAAAGTATCTTTATGTTTCCCTCAAATAAACTTGATTGAAAGGTAGACTAAGTATAAAGTTCTTCATTCAAAATAATCTTCACTCCAAAGATAGAAGGTATTATTATCATCTTTTATACCTATTGTTACTGTGACAAGGCTGAGGTCATGCTTATTCTACTTTCTTGAGAAATCACAATACATGGTTTTTCCTTTCTGAAAGCTTCTAGGCTATTTTTAAATTCATCTTCAATGAGCATCTTTTTACATTTATCCAAATCTTGGTAACCTTTCTTGGCAAAACACATACTTTAATTTTGCAGTGGGAAATTTGTCGCCATAATGTCTGTGATTATTTCCACTCATCTTCAAATTACACATCTATTTCTATCTTCTTTTTTCTAGAACTTTTGTTATGTGGATATTATATCTCCTACACTGATCTTTGATGATTTAACTTCCCCTTCTAATAATTTGTTTTTCCTTTGGATTTATGTTTCTGTCTTTGACATTTTATAAGCTTTTCCAACAGAGACGTCAGAGCAAAATTCATTCAACAAGCCTGATAATAACATTATTATTCAAACCCTGCCATGGCACCTCATTTCTTTGAGGGCCAGAGTTCTTGCAAAAGCAAGAAAAATCTTCCTCCATCTCATTCCAATACAACTTCATAGCCTGTTTCTTCCTGTGTGCTTTTCTCCTCCGAGTACACTCCTACTTCAGAGATGTTGTTTATTCTACCTGGAATTTACTTTCTAACCCCTTAAATCCCTGCTGCTTTCTTCATCCCCTTTCTTTCTTTGCCTATGTTTTATTTTCACAGATGGCCTTCATGGTCCCTTTAAAATTTCCAAATCTACCTCCTCCCTCAGTATTTCCAATGTTTATTTCCATGCTTAATTATTTTCATAGCCTGATTCTCTGGCTTCACCTGCTTCTGTGTTTGTATTTTTTGTTGGTATCCTGCGGCTTAGAAGGTCATCTCTGCAAGGACAGGACTTTTTCTGTTTTCACTAACATAACCCGAGCACCCAATTCATATCATCAGAATCAGGCACAAAGGAGGTATTTAACAAACATTCACTAAATGAATCAATTTATGTCTTGTAAAATTCAAGGTTTTTCCTTCAAGTGTTTCAATTATACATTTATCAATGGTTCAGTTTCAAATTTACACAAATCTTATTTTTATCAAATTGTTCCTTGATTATAGCTTCCTGTTTTTATTTTACAGTTGCAAAATCATATTCTGTGGCTCTGAAAACAGTAATTGGGACAGTTATAGGCTTTTCCCCTCAATTTTCTTGAGACAATGGTGATTATTAACTTCCATTCAGTCACTTTTATTTTTAAGTTATATGGCATTTTTCAATAATTAGGCTCGATTACTGGTACCACAGACTTAGACTGTAATAAGTAAAGAAATGATACTTTAGTATTTTCCATCCTCCCTCTTTCCTTTTTATGGGTAAAACATTCATTTTTTCAAATTTCCAATACAATAATATATAGAAGTGGTCTTTTGATGTGCTGTAGCAGAAGAGATTCAGAGAAGATTCTGATTGACCTGTCTTGGATTACATAACCAATCTTAAGCATATCTTGTGGTTAGGCATTTGCAATTTTGTCGTTTTATTTTTTATACATGGGTCTCATGTTTCAAAGATAGAAAAAGTAAGTTATTAACAGCCTAATTTAAACTGCATGCACAAATTTTCCTAAAAGAGGTATTTTTTTAATTTCTGTACTAAGGACACAGAAATTGTCCATCAAACAAAATCTTTGTTCATTTTAATGAAGCTATTTTTATGACCTAAATTCAGTTAAAACTTTAGGTACAGATATAGAAGACTGTCTTCAAAGAAAGTCACCTGAGTGCAACTGGAAAATTTATTCGTTGATTTGTAAGGGCTGGAGTGATAGAACAGCGGGTAGGGCATTTGCCTTGCACACCGCTTACCTGGATTCGATTCCTCAGTCCCTCTGGAGACCCTGGAAAGCTACTGAGAAGTATCCCGCCTGCACGGCAGAGCCTGGCAAGGTCCCCGTGGCATATTCGTATGCCAAAAACAGTAACAACAAGTCTCACAATGGAGACATTATACTGGTGCCCGCTCGAGCAAATCGATGAACAACGGGAGGACAGTGCTGCAGTGCTACAGAGCTTTTATAAAATTGGGTAATAAGTATCTTTAAATTCCTCCTTGGTCATAGTTATTTTGGACTCTGTGAATTCCCTTGATTTTGACTTGAGTTAAAGGTTACCATAAATACTGTTGACTTAATATTAGGTTAGGCGTATATGTTGTCCGAGCGCACGTGCTGCTTGTGCCCCAGTGGCTGAGCACATGTGGTGCCTGAGCACGTGTTTTACCCGCATCTCCCCTCTTGAGATGTGTACTTTCGTGCTTAATGCTGGGGTATGTGTAGGGGTTCTATCTGCCCTGGGAGAAGCCCACATTCTCTCTTGAGTGGGTTACTCTGTCTCCCTTACTCTCCACTCTCTCCCTTTTTCTCTTCCTCCTTCCCTTCAAAAAATCCTCCAAATAAAATGTTTTACTTAAAAAAAATTAGGTTAAATTCATAAGTAAGGATATTCAATATATTTTTTAAGTGTGCGTAGCAAAATTTTCCAGGAGGCATACAGTACCTAGATGCTGAAAATGGCATGGCGCCAGAGAGATAGTACAGCAGGTAGGGCACTTGCTCTGCATGTGACCAAGCTGGGTTAGATCTCTAGCATCCAAGCACCACCGGAAGCTACTCCTGATTGCAAAGCCAGGAATAATCCCTGAGCATATCCAGGTTATGCTTACCACCCCGGCCACCCCACAAAATGGCAGAGAGAAACCAATTTACTATAATTAATTATACAAGTCAAAGAGTAAATAAAAGATCATAATAGCGTAATAATAGTACTAATAAGTAAAACACCGTTTCAACTAATAACTTTGCTGTTTACCATTCTTAATCTTTTTAAATATTTTACCTAATTTATGTAATCACTTATTTTCTCATCTTGTTAAATCAGTTAACAAGATGAGAAAATATAGCACAGCGGGTAGGGCATTTGCCTTGCATGCAGCCAACATGGCCGACCCGAGTTCAATTCCTCCGCCCCTCTCGGAGAGCCCGGCAAGCTACCGAGAGTATCTCGCCCACATGGCAGAGCCTGGCAAGCTCCCCGAGACGTATTCGATATGCCAGACACAGTAACAACAAAGTCTCCAATGGAGACGTTACTGGGCCCGCTCAAGCAAATTACGTAAATTAGGTAAAATATTTTTTAAAAAATCATCGGTCTGGAGCACAGTGGGTAGGGCATTTACTTTGCATGCAGCAGACCCGGGTTTGATTCCTCCATCCCTGTTGGAGAGCCCGGCAAGCTACCGAGAGTATCCCGCCCATACGGCAGAGCCTGGCAAGCTCCCGTCACATATTTGATATTCCAAAAACAGTAACAACAAGTTTCACAATGGAGACGTTACTGGTGCCCGCTCAGGCAAATCAATGAATAATGGGAGGGCAGTGCTACAGTGATTCAGTTAAATCAGTAGAACACATTTCACTGTGTTTATTTACCAAAAAAGAAAAGTGAAACTTGTTGGGAGTTAATACAAAATTTTTATAAACCAATGCATAGCTTTTTATTGTATCATATTCAATAACTTTGTTTATAACTTTGCCTTATCTGTTAGGATTAAGAGACTCATAAGAGTAAATATATTTTCTTATTCATTTTCATACTTTTAAGTCTACCTATTTAGTCAGTGCCTGGCACATATCAAATGACAAAAACATTTTCAAAATAAATTTTCAGAGGTCAGAAAACTAAGTCACATATTACTATGATGAAAACCAAGGTCTTATACTTTCAATTCAATATGTGGACTGCTCATTAAAATGCACGTGTTTCACACGTGTTTCTAAATAAATGAACACAACAACCTTGAATGGACCTAGTCAGATGTTATTTAACAAAATATGAGCCAGGAATCCTAAAAGGAAGAAGAAGAAGAAGACACACTCCAGCTGTGTAATTGATGAGGGCAATTACACAGCCTCCTGAAAGCTAAGGAGGAAAATGAGGGATGTCAAAGGAGTCAGGTTACACTACCAAGAGCAAGGAGTTACGGGTATGGATAAGTATTTCCATGAACCCATAGAAAGAGTTCTAGAGGCAATATGACAGGAACAGAGAACATTGGTAGATAGTACTAGAAAACAGGAACATAGGCAAACAAAGAGCCAAGAGGAGGAAATGTATCCCAACTTTATTTTTTTTCCTTCAATTCACTAATCCTTGTATACCACAGGGTTGAGGCTGACCAGATGACAAAGACAAGATGTGCTGCTTAATAAAAACAAACAGGTCTAAAATTCAGGGAGTCCAAACAAAGTACATAATAGAAAGATGGAGAGTGGATTTGGAGGGGTCAACAGAACATATCCCAAATGGAGAACTTATTCTCCCAAGTCATATGTAATAAAGTTGAAGCTCACTTCAGTACTTAGCCTACACTTGACTGGAGACTGAGGAAACTAATGTACTTGGAAGGATCCAGAATACTATCAAGGCTTCTGCCAATCTTTGTAAGAGTAACTTGTTCTTGTCATGAAGCATAAACAGATGGAGTCCAAGTCTTAACTCACCACTTACACTATGTGCAGCTGTCAGTTGTGGCTAGAGTCCCGGGTTCCAGAGGGTTTTAGGCTGTAATTTGTACCCAAGACCTTTTGAGAACAACTGACATACTATTTGCACAGCAAGTACAGACTTGATCCATCCTCACTGCTAGAATCAAAGGATATTCTTCATTAATTGAATGTGACAGTACATTTACCCCTCCTTATTTTTAGAGAACAAAATACTGATTCAAAGATTGTTCTGACTGTGAATTCCAAACAACACACACAACAGAGACCAATTAATCACTTGAGTCTATTTCTTCATGAATAGCTGCTTCTGTGTGGTGTGTTGAGTGACCTCTAACTGGGAAAGTCTCAACGCTGCTCACACAGACTAAGCCAGCAGCAGTCTCCCCTTTAGCTTACTTGGAATATTTTTTCCTCTAGGGCCATCATAATCTCACCTGTATTTCTGTGCTGCTTGTATGCAGAGAATATTAACTAAATGACCTGAATAAATCTATTTCAAGCAGCAGGTCAAGCAGGCTTCTGGTATTAGTGTCTAAACACTAGGATGAACCACATCTGCTCATCACTGCATGACCCTATTGTCCTCAATCTTTCTATATTTTATATTAGAATTGGAACTCCTTCTTTATATATATACATATATATATAAAGGGTTTTGAAATCCCTAAAATGCTATGTTAATGTGTTTTAACCTGATGACATAAAGCTATCAAGCACAAATATTACTATTTGAACATTTTTACCTTTGCCTTTTGCTTCTGCCAAGTCGTTTGTAGTGTTCATGGAGTCACAAGTCTTAAAGGGCTAGTCCTTTTATGTCAACCTATCATGAAAAGTATGAAAATGGAAAATTCACTTATTGGTTTGAAGATTCAGCTTCTTCATGTTAGAAATGGTGACAAGAATATTTTCCACCTAAGTTTTTTCTGGAACTAAAAGTATAAGCCCTGGCGGGGGTCGGAAGGAGGAAGTCAACTATCATAGAAAATCAATTACTGCTTAAGGTGATGAATCAGACCGTTTGATATCTCAATTAGTTTTCATATTGTATAACGAGCATTTCCTTACTCGACTAAAGTTAGAATCAGGAATCTAATCTTTGTAAAAGAACTTTTTGTGAGTTCTAAAACAAATATATTAAGGTTTTGACATCTGCTTCATCCAAAGCAAACCCTAAATTTTTTAAAGAAAGAACATTGGAGGAGTTTTTTTTTTAAGTCACTTATAAATTTTGTTTGGCTTAATAGCTAGAAATGGCCATAATTAAAGGACTTCTCTATTGTTTCAGCAATGCCATCTCATGTCTTTTCAAAATTAGTTTAAAATAGTTACATACATGTCCAAAGCTTATAAGTATGTAATCAGACAGATCTGCTAGTAATGGTTGAATAAACTTATACATCTACTGTCAGTAGCATGGCAGCAACTGTGGACCTGGGCTAGGCTGGCTCTAAGGTGATTGTTGAAGGATTTGACAGAAATGGCTAAGCTTGTCTTCATTGGCTTTCTCATATCCCTCCAGCAGCCTGGTCAGGTCTTATTCTCACTGTGACAAGGAATGATTGAGCGTGTATAAAGATTTTCATATTGCCACTTCTGCACCATTTTTCTGAGCAAACTAAGTAAAAACCCCAGCTCAGAATTGATGAACGGATAAACACTCCACTTTTGGGTAGCAGAAGTTTCATATTTGTACTACAAAAGGCACAAACACAGGATGAGTTTAGAGAATTGGGGCTAATTTCAGACTACCACATTACTTGTTTTTTTATTTTGTGAGCAATAGTTGAAGGCTTGAAAACATCTGGGAATCTTCAGAAATTTGGACAGTGCTGCACAGCATGCCACTATACAAACAGCCTGCAGAGAGCAAGCCAAATTTGTACTTAGACGGATCTATAAGGCATGCCAACTATTTTTGTGAATGTGCAAGCTTGGCTAACTTACATTTTCTAATATATGTGAAGCTTACCATTTCTATTGCTTGAGCAATCAAATTGCTCCAGCCTGGAGCGATAGCACAGCAGATAGGGCATTTGCCTTGCATGCGGTCAACCTGGCAGACCCAAGTTCGATTCCTCTGCCCCTCTCAGAGAGCCCAGCAAGCTACCGAGAGTATCTTGCCCGCACAACAAAGCCTGGCTAGCTACCCGTGACGTATGTGATATGCCAAACACAATAACAACAAAATCTCACAATGGAGACTTTACTGGGCCCACTCAAGCAAATTGATAAACAATGGGAGGACAGTGCTACAGTGCTGTAGTGCAGAGCAATCAAATCAAATGCTTTAAGTGGTGAAATGATATCCTCAACCACCTTATTACAGAATAATTCTTAGGCTTTATTTTAGAAATTGAATTTAATTTATAGAATGATTGTGCACCACTATCTAAAATCTTTTATTATACTTAGAGTTTGAGAAGGAGGAAACTTACCTTTATTTAATCACTTTTGTAAATATTAATTATTTTGTTTTAATGACCTTACTATAAAGTATAGTTATATAGAACACTGTCAACAAACCGCCCTCCCGTTGCTCATTGATTTGCTCGAGTGGGTCCAGTAACGTCTCCATTGTGAGACTTTGTTGTTACTGTGTTTGGAATATTGAATACGTCACGGGTAGCTTGCCAGGCTTTGCCGTGTGGGCAAGATACTCTCGGTAGCTTGCCGGGCTCTTCGAGAGGGGCAGAGGAATCGAACCCGGCTCAGCTGGGCTGGCTGCACACAAGGCAAATACCCTACCGCTGTGCTATCGTATTTATTAATAATTATAAACACTAAGAAGTGTTATGTGTGGTGGGATGTCTTAAGGGTACAGGATATTTACAATATGTTGGTTCTATAAGTGTAGGATACTTTTGCGTTTAAAAATGTAATTTCAAAGACAAATTTAAATCAATACCAATTATATCTTTTGCTTGATGTTTTTTAATAGCAAGTTTTTTCTTATCAGTGTTAAATATAGAGAAATTAAAGTTGAAAGATATTTTGGGGAAGGTAAAATCAAATAACTGCAATTGAATTATTTAAATAATCACTGATAATATAAAATTATATAATTCAGATTCTGAGACAATGTTGGAGGAAAGAATATACTCTGTTGGGGGTGGGGAGTTGGAATGTTGGATTGATAAAACCCTATCATCGTCAGTATAGTAAAATTTTAAATCATGGTGGTTGAAAGAAAACATTGAAAAAGGTAAAAAAAGTGACCATCAATCAAAAGAGAATAACTATAACAGCAGTCACTACAAAAAATATGCTATGAAAATAGTCACTATAATAGGCCTTTGATTTTTCAGAATAGATTTGATCATAAACGTTCCTAAGAAAAGGTTAGGCATTTTAAAATAGAATAGCAATGCATTCAGAAGAGTTAACTGATTTCCCTGAAGGAAAATAAGTCATACAAAAATGATTATATAAGGTATTATATTATATTATTGTATATAAATCATTTATATGATATTTTTATAATTTTAAAATAATCTTTAATATTTTACACCTGCAATATTTTTACTACTAAAAGTCAATATTAAAATGTTTTTTGTGTTTGTTTATTTGGATGCCACACTCAGCAGTGCTCAGGACTTCCTTTTGGCTCTGTGTTCAGGGATCACTCCTGGAGGGTTTCAGGGGACCATACGCAGTGCTGGGGTCAAACCATTGTTGGAAGCATGCAAAGCAAACATCTCATTCTCATTCTATTTCTATGGCCCTCAAGTTAGTATTTAAAATATCACTATGGATAGGCTGGGTTACAATAGAAGGGCCTGGTTCAGTGACCAGCACTGCACGGTTCCTGAGCTCCACCAAATGTATTCACCAGGAGTGATCCCTGAGCACTAACTCAGGAGTAACTTCTGAATACCACTATGTATGGCACAAAAATATAATAAAGCTACAAAAATCAATCAACATGTGAGTGGTATGGGGAAACTAACTCTTTCTCCAGCATTCTGGCTAGAACTCTTGCTTTTCTCAAATTTTTATTGTGCTGCTCATTAAATTAATTTTAAAACCAAATAAATATGCCAAATACATGTTACATGTAGAGATAAAAAATTATTATGCCAGCCTTCAGTTTTGAGTTCTGTTTTGGCTCTTATTCACCTGGAAGTATTTATTATCAAATGTAACCACTTACTAAATTCAAGTATTTTATTTAGAGGCATATTGATGACATTTGGAAATAATTATCATTGTTGAGTCTATGTTAGAAATAAACTAGGTTTGGGTTCTTAAATCCTAGCTTCTACAGTACAAATGATAATACATTGACAAAAGGATGGATCCCTAGGACTTATTTCCTCACCTTTAAATTAGGAGTAATGTTATTTCTCTCATATGACTATTCTGATGATTCACAAGGTAATGTGCCTCACCACCAAATTAGATGTGGAAGTAATATAGAAGTCAACTGAACTCAACAAACGAAAACAATAACAAAAAGGTTCAATTAGAAACAAACAGCTTAATAAATTTTAGATGAAAATGAAACAACCTCATGATTAGATATAAAAATATTCACATAAAATTGATTGTTATGCCAGCGGGTAGGGCGTTTGCCTTGCACTCAGCTCACGCGGCCGACCCGAGTTTGATTTCTCTGCTCCTCTCTGACAGCCCGGCAAGCTACAGAGAGTATCTCGCCCGCATGGCAAAGCCTGGCAAGCTACCCACAATGTATTCGATATGCCAAACATAGTAACAAGTCTCACAATGGAGCTGTTACTGGGCCTTCTCAAGCAAATCGATGAACAACAGGAGGACAGTGCAGTGCTAATTTAATTTTTGATTTTAATATTGCTATCTAATCAATTTTCAAGCCTAAAATTATATTAAAAGTTGTGGCTTTTGTCTTCATTAAAATCTTTTTTTAAATAAATATGCCTAAGTAAACATTACATAAATAATGATAACAAGAAATTATACTTTAAAAAATATTGAAACAAATTTTATTTTACTTATATATTGTTTTCTAATTCTATTTAACTTTCTGGGGTTGCAGTCTATACTCAGTGATACTGAGGAAAAACTCCTGGTGGTGCTCGGGGAACCATGCAGTTATTGAACCTAAGTTGCTTCATGCAAGGCAAGCCCTCTACCTGCTGTGCTATCTCTGACCCACCCCTCATTTAAATATTTTTACCTGAATGAATGAGTTGTGTCAGAGATTAAATTCAGCGCCTCAGACATGTGAGGCATATATTCTACCACCAATCTATAACACAGATCATGAGCATATTTTATTAATTTACCATTGACTTAAATTTTACTATGACAGCTTCACAACTTTACAAGTGTATGTTTCAATATGCCCATACAAAAGACCTACTGCCATATACTACTACTACTGTCACTGTCACTGTCCTCCCGTTGTTCATCGATTTGCTCGAGCGGGCCCAGTAATGTCTCCATTGGAGACTTTTGTTGTTACTGTGTTTGGCATATCGAATACAATACGGGTGGCTTGCCAGGCTCTGCCGTGCGGGCAAGATACTCTAAGTAGCTTGCCAGGCTCTCGGAGAGGGGCGGAGGAATCGAACTCGGGTTGGCCATATTGACTGCGTGCAAGGCAAACGCCCTACCGCTGTGCTATCGCTCTAGCCCACTACTACTACTACTACTACTACTACTACTACTACTACTACTACTGCAAAAAAAACGACTCATTCTTGACCCCTTAACTTTTCTCTGGTAGCCACTACAGTCATTTTGTATGAGCTGTTTTTGTTTTCTTTTGCCAGTTCATTTGGTTTGGTTATTGATATTCCATAAATGAAAGGAAACCATCCTGTAACTGTCTTTTCCTTCCTTTTTCTTTTCATATTTTTTGACATGGGTTGGATCCCACCTAAAGGTGCTTGGAAGTATCATGCATTATCAGGGATAAAACTGCAGTTGAACACATGCAATGCAAGCACCTAACCCCCTTTACTAATACTCCAGCGCTGTCTTTTACTTCCTGACTTAGCAGAATCACCTCTAATATAACCCAAATTGTCTCAAGAGTCATAATTTTATCTTTTTCATATAGCAAGTAGCATTCCATTATATGGATATATACCACTGTATATGGCTATCTACCACTGTAGCACTGTCCTCCCATTGTTCATTGATTTGTTTGAGTGGGCCCAGTAACGTCTCCATTATGAGACTTGTTACTGTGTTTGGCATATCGAATATATGCTGAGATACTCTCAGTGCTTGCCAGGAGGAGAGCAGAGGAATTTAACCTGGTGTGGCCAGGCCAGCCGGCCAGGCCACGTGCAAGGCAAATGCCCTACCAATGTGCTATCGCTCCACCCAGATGTGAGAGAGATCTGGCTCTCTGTCACCCCATTGATCATCTGTCACCCCATTGCTCGCCAGGGTTGATTCGGCTGATCTGGCTAGCTAGGTGTCCCCTTCCTCCTTCACCACTCCATGTGCATCCCTTCCAAAGCTGCACACGCTGTCAAAGAGGACGGCCTTCCCCAAATAGACACAGACTGGTCTTCGATCGAATATAGGAGTAGCTGCACTTCCCTGCTAGAACCTCCAAACAAGCTCTCAAGGATATATATCACATCTTCAAATATCATTTGGTAGTATTTGAAATAATTCCATATTTTGTTATTATGAATAAAGCTGTGATGAGCACTGAACAAAAATAGGTTCAAATTACATTTTTATATATGTTGGGTAAATGCTAGATGTCTATTGCTGGATCATTTGAGATTTCCATTTAAGTTTGCTTTTGTATGATTTTCTTTGCTGGTTTGGAATTAGAGTGGTATCAGACTCATAAAATGTTTTTCAGAGTTTTTCTATCCTTTTTGATACTCGAAAGATCTTAAGAAATCTAGGTATTTGTTCTTATTTGAAAGTTTCATAAAATTCACTTGTGTAGGACCAAGAAAGGGGTAAAGGTGTAATGGTGTATGCCTTGCTTGTGATTGGCCGTGGTGGATCCTCAGCACTCCATGGTCTTCCAAGTATTAAATCCCTCAATGTGGACCTGGAGGTTTCCACCACTGTGAAACTGGTCAAGGTAATTTCTGGTACTTCAGGTCCTGGGCACCACTGGATTCACTGATCCTTGTACTCAACTGCTGTCCTGATTGGCCAAGAGGTTTTGGGTGGAGCCCTTGGCTTTCTGAGCATCACTTGGGAACATCTCTTTCCTAGAGGGGGAAATAAAAAGTGAACTGTTCAGTGATTTTGTTCTTAAGGAGTCCTTTGATTACTTCATAAACTTTCTATACTTGTGGTTGGTCTAGTTGAGTGATTTATTTCACCTCACTTCAGAATTGATAAATTGTTTTATTCTAATATTATGTTGATTTTTTCTAGGTTGTTGCTAATTAATATTTAATGAATCTAGGAAAAGTTCTTGTTATTTTCTCATATTTTTTAAATTCTTGTTTATTTATGATACTTTTTTGAGATATAATAATTTCACAAATTTTATTTTGCAGGAGTATTTTTTTAATAATTCCATCAGCCATTTAGTTGTAATAATTATTATAGCATATATGCTTTGCCTGCTAATGGCAGGCTTGGTTCTGATACTTTTAATCAGAACTTTCAAAGTTTTTCTTAGTGATTCTAAGAATTTATTCATTTCAGTTATACTTTTGAAAAAATTTCAGTAGGGCGTTTGCCTTGCACGCAGCCAACATGGCCGACCTGAATTCGATTCCTCCGCCCTTCTCGGAGAGCCCGGCAAGCTACTGAGAGTATCTTGCCCACACGGCAGAGCCTGGCAAGCTCCCCGTGATGTATTGGATATGCCAAACACAGTAACAACAAAGTCTCCAATGGAGACGTTACTGGGCCTGCTCGAGCAAATCGATGATCAACGGGAGGGCCTTTACCTTTTACCTTTACCTTTATTATTTTGGTTTCTGTTTCACTTATTTCTACCCCATTTTTAATTTCTTTCCTTTGTTTCTTTTGTAATTCTTTTATAAGGTCAGAATATTTACTTTTGACTTTTCTTTTTCTTGGTGTGGTCCTGTATTGCCACTTTATTGAGCCTCTCACTTAGCACTGCTTTTGCTGTACCTTATAAAATCACATGGTTTATATCCTACCTCATTTGCCATTCTCCAAGTAATTTTTTTATTTCAGTTGAAATTTTTTAGTCAAGAATTTTTCAGAAGCATGCTTTCCACATGTTTGGCAATTTTCCAGTTTTATTTTTGTGAATAATTGCTGATTTGATGCCATTATAGTCAAAAAAAAAAAAGGCCCTCCCGCTGATCGTCGATTTGCTTGAGCGGGCCCAGTAACGTCTCCATTGGAGACTTTGTTGTTACTGTGTCTGGCATATCGAATACTCTCGGTAGCTTGCCGGGCTCTCCGAGAGGGGCGGAGGAATCGAACTCGGGTCGGCCATGTTGGCCGCGTGTAAGGCGAACGCCCTATCCGTTGTGCTATCGCTCCGGCCCTATTATGGTCAAAAAGACAGTTTAATGTGATTATGCTCGGTATGCTAAACACTTTGAGATCTTTAAAATTTGTCCCAAGAAATTACCTATGCTTGAGAATGCTCCATGTGCACTGGAGAGAAATATATATTTTCTAATTTTAAGACGAAAGTGTCTGTGTATCTATTAAGTTCATCTGATCAGTCATTTCATATAAAACTATCATTTTGTGCCTGGAGAGTTAGTACAATGTTTAAGGTGCTTGCCTTACGTGAGGTTGATTCTGGTTTTCTCCCCAGAACTGCTTATGGTTCCTTGGCAACTTCCAGACATGATCCCTGAGAACAGTCAGGAGTCTGAACACTGCTGGGGGTAGTACCAATACACCCGCTCTTGCCCCACCCTACCCACCTCCAAAAAGAAAGACTATTATTTTATTGTTAACTTTCTACTTATAAATTTATTTAAGTGATGTGTTTAGAGTCCTTATCATTGCAGTATGTTCTCTATGTCCTCCTAAAGGATTATTCATAATAGTGTTTATATCTAGGCAGACCTACATTGGGGAGATATATAGAACAGCTAATTATCGATCATTGTACAGTATCTATCTTTCTCTCTTCATACATTTTTAGCCCTTTACTATTTATCGGGCTGGAGCGGTAGCACAGCAGATAGGGTGTTTGCCTTGCACGTGGCCAACCCGGCCAACTGAGTTTGATTTCTCTGACCCACTTGGAGAGCCCGGCAAGCTACTGAGGGTATCTCACCCGCACAGCAAAGCCTGGCAAGCTACCCATGACATATTCAATAGGCCAAACACAGTAACAACAAGTTTCACAATGGAGACGTTTCTGGGCCCACTGGAGCAAATTGATGAACAATGGGAGGACAGTGCAACAGTGTATTTATCAGATATAAGGATAGCCATTACTGACTTTATTCTTGTTACTTTAGTGTTTCACTATGACCATGTTTGTCTTTAAATCTAGTCTGAGAGTCTTTTGTATACTATAAATAAACTTTCTTTGAAAATTTTATACATCTGTCATGCATTTTTATTGGTAAGTTCAAACCAAAGTGATTGTTAATATATGAACATAATTTTTGCCATTTTTGAGATATTTTATATTCATAGTGTTTATTTTCTTTGAATTTTAATCCTCCTTTTCATGAGATGCTTTTCTCTTGTAATTCCCCCTATTTCTTCATTTTGTTTCTTTAAATTCTCTTCTAAGCTCCATGGTTTCAGCTTTTTCTTTTGTAGTTACCAGGAGGATTTGATCAATTTTTTACCCTTGTCCAATATATCATTTTGTGTTGTTATCAACTCATCTTTGAATTAATATGTAATATCTAATTATTCCTCTCCTTTTATGTTTGGTATTTTCTCATTTACTACTTTTGTTTCTTATTCTGTAGTGCTATTTTTCATTGCTGAGATTTTGTGTTTTTTGGTATTGGGGAGTCACACACTTGGCAATGCTTGGGGGTTACTCCTAGCTCTGCGCTCAGGAATCATTTCTGATGGTTGTTCAGGGGACCATACAGGATGCCACAGATTGAACCAGGGGTGGCCATATGCAAGGCAGCTACCAGCTGTACTTTCACTTGGGCTCTATTTTTTCTTTGCCTATGAAAGAAAACTATTCAGCATTTCCACTGAAACTGATATGGTAGTGGGAACTCTATTAGTTTTTGTTTATTTTGGAAATCCATTATTTCACAACCTATTTAAATGATAATTTTGTAGATTATCCTTGGCTGGGGGTTTTCTTATAATAGGGATAAGACATGGCCATGCATGAAGGTCTGAAGGTCACTACAGGCAGAACTGGGCCTCAGAGTCCCTCAGGTTTGCATTCCAATGTCTGTACTTTGGAACTATTTGGACCACAGACAATAGTGCTACTGGGCCAACAAAGATAATGTTTGTGAACTAGGAATCAAACTCAAGGCCCTGAACACAACTGGCATGTGTTATCTCATTTAAGTTATCTCCTTGATACCAAACTAAAAGTGTTTCTCCTTTAGGGCTGGAGAGAAAGTACAGCAGGAAGGATGCTTCCCTTGCATGCGACCCATCCACATTTGATTCCTGGCTTCCCATATAATTCCTGAGGAATAATCAATGACCACTGATCACAGATCCAAGAATAAGCCCTGAGTACTTTCTGGTGCCACCCCCAAACAAACAAACCAAAAAAGCATTTCTATTGTATGAATATATAAAATGTCATTCCACTGTCTCACATACTGAAGAAGTTCTGCTGAAACATTTGATAATAGTTTGATTGAGGCACATTTTATTTCCCTAATTAATTAAACTTTAGTGTTTTTTAGTTATCGTTGATTCTTGAGTACTTAACAGTAATTTACCATGGGGTGGATCTATTTTGCAATTAATAATATGGGGGTGCTAACAGCTTCTAGAACTCCTATAGTCAGTTCTTCACTAAAGTTTAAAAATTATCATTTATTAATTTTTATTTTTTATTATATTTTAAGTCTTTATTTTTTTAAAAAATTTTTATTAGTGAAACACCATGAGGTACAGTTGTAGACTTACAAATTTTTGTGCTTGGGTTTCAATTATACAATGATCAAATACACATCCCTCCACCAGTGCCCATTTTCCACCACCACGGGTCCCAGTATCCCTCCCCCCCCTCCCCCCATCCCATCCTGCCTCCGTGGCAGGGCATTCCCTTTTGTTCTCTCTCTCCTTTGGGGTGTAGTGGTTTGCAAAAGAAGCATTGAGTGGCAATCATATTTGGTCTATAGTCTACTTTCAGCATGCATCTCCCATCCTGGGAGGATCCTCCCAACACCCTTTATTTGGTGCTCCTTTCTCTATCTGAGTTGCCTTTTCCCCTAGCATGTATGGCTGGCCTCCAAGCCATGGAGCAAAATTCCTGCTACTAATCTCGGCCACTCTTGGGTGTTAGTCTCCTATTTTGTTACTTTATGTTTTTAATTTTTAGAACATGTTCTCTGTTGCAATCTCTCCTACTACCTCTCTTTTTTCTCTTTTGCTATGTGCATTACCTATATGTTTCCTCCTTTAATGGCAATGATAGAATTCAAAGAATGACTTCATCCTACTTGACTATCAATTCTCTTCCTTCTTCCTATTAATATTTCTGAAATTTTTACTTTGTTTTCACTTATTCTTTCAGAATGAATCACCTTGGAAATTTGATTTAATTGCCTTTCTTGGAAATTTTAATTAATTCAATCTCTTTTTTATATCCAGCATATCTGGACCAACTTTTATAGCTGCAATCTTTTATGAAGAATATCTGCTATTGTATTTCCTTTTTATTCAATTCACGTTTAATTCTGTGCTGTACATTTGATATGCATAACTGGTTCTTGTCATAGTAGTTTCTTTATATTTATTATTTGTTAAGCTCTTCATTTCCATGTAATTTAGACTGAATTCTTAGGAATATTTGTTCTCATTCATCCCGTCATCAGATTCATCTTTCTTAGACATTTAATTTGTTTTTCTATTAGGAGGCACTGTGACTCTAGTTTTGAAGCAATTTTATATTTCTAGACCTCAGGTATATTTAATGATACTGGAGGTATATTTAATGATACTGGTAGACTTTTAGAGGTTTCTTTCAGATACGGCTCTAGATCTGGATGACCTACCGGAATACAAACTTCCTTGCAGTTCTTTCTTATCCTGTGACCAGATGCTTTCTACTTGAGTTTGATATTTGTATTTTTAGATCCCTCCCTAAATTTTCAATCTAGGATTTCTATTGCCATTTGCAGCATATTCTAGAAATAGACTTTCTTGGATTTATGGTTGGGGTAGTGGTGATAAGCTTGCCAAACTTACGCTTGTTACAATTACTGTGACCCAATAGTATTCAACTATAGGAAACAGAGTAAATTTGCCCTTCCTCTATGAATGAGATTATTAAAACTAAGTATGGAAACTTGCGTTTGCCCAAAGTACAGGCTCTTTTTTATTTTTTTGATTTTAATTTTATTTTTAAAGACAACATGAGGTACAGTTGTAGACTTACAGACTTTCGTGCTTGGGTTTCAGTTATATAATGATCAAGTACCCATCCCTCCGCCAGTGCCCATTCCTAGTAGTCCTCCCCGCCAATTCCTCCCCTCCCCACCCTGCCTCTGTGGCAGGGCATTCCCTTTTGCTCACTCTTTCCTTTAGGGTGTTGCGGTTTGCAATAGAGGTATTGAGTGGCCATAGTGTTTGGTCTATAGTCTACATTCAACACCCATCTTGCATCCCGAGTGAGTCCTCCAAACATCCTTTACTTGGGGTTCTCTTCCCTATCTGAGAAGCCTTTTCCCCCAGCATGTAAGGCCAGCTTCCAAGCCCTGGAGAAGACCTACTGGTACTTATCTAAACTATTCTTGAGTGTTCGACTCCCATTCTGTTCCTTTATATTCTCCAGATGAGTGCAGTCTTTCTATGTCTGTCCCTCTCTTTCTGGCAGATTTCACTTCGAATGATACTTTCCATGTAGAACCACTTGTATGTAAATTTCATGACTTCATCTTTTCTAACAGCTGCATAGTATTCCATTGTGTAGATGTGCCAAAGTTTCTTTAAGCAGTCATCTGTTTTTCGGCACTTGGGGTTTTTTTTTTTCCCAAATTTTGCCTATTGTGAATAGTGCAGCAAAGAACACAGAAGTGCAGATTTTAAGTGCAGTTTTTATCCAGGCTCTTTTTCTGATTAAACCACAATCCATACGGCTGGTACTCTGCTAGGCTAAGAGTTTCTGTAATGAATGACTGTTGGACTTTATTGCTGAGGGCATACTTCTCTGGATCATAGCAGGGCATAGACACCATAATACAATAATTAGGGACTCTTAACACACCATGTACATTGACAACAAGAAAGGCAAGGTATAAGAAAGGATTTAGCTTGTAAACTTATTTCTATAATTCAGAGTCCAGTTATAATAGTCAAACTTCCTTTTCAGCACAGGAGATCACTGGAGACTTGAAATCCCCCAAAGTGTTATGTTTCCTGACTTACCCCTCTCTACCCTCACTGTGGTCTGCAATTCATTCTGCCAAGTCTTTGTTGCACTCCACTTGGTTGAGATTGTGATTACAACTCTGTTTCTCTCCCTTTTCAAAAACACTATCTAACTGCAGCCACCTTAAAAAATGCAGGTGCTTGGACTGCTCAGTATCTTCTGACAATAAGATGATGTGACTGGCTTCAGCACTTCTTGATTATGTTTTATAGGCTTCTTCTTATAATCTATTTCACCACTTTTTTTTTTTGCTTTTTGGGTCACACCCAGTGATGCTCAGGGGTTATTCCTAGCTCTGCGCTCAGGAATTATTCCTGGCGGTGCTTGGGGGACCATATGGGATGCAGGGGATCGTACCCAGGTCGGTCACGTGCAAGGCAAATGCCCTACCCGCTGTGCTACCGCTCCGGCCCCTATTTCACCATATTTTATGGACATATGTTTCTTTTAATATTTAGCAATGTTTTATACCATGGAAGAATATATTCTGGATAATCTGACCTACATAAGATAAAATCCTAAACATATTGATATTGAAGGAACACAAGGAAATAACAGCCCAGCCTTATTTCTTTACATTATTAACTGCATTCTGTCCAAACAGTTTTAGTTTCAAATCAGTTTTTTTTTTCCTTTGTTCTACTCTTTTAATCAACTAGTAGCCAAAAATCACTGGATTTTTACATAAGGTTCCTAATGTGAAAATTAAGAAACAAAGCAAGCAGGAGCAAGCAATGCATTGTGGGTGGATAAGGAGTAACTATTAGAAAGCAGCTTGGAGAAAATTAGAAATGAAATCAGGATATTATAAAAATGACCATTCTGAGGAAGAAAGACCTCTTTGAAAATTAGAAATATGATATCAGAGAAAAAAACCCAAACAGAATTAATGGATAATTAGAAAATAAAGAGAAAAATAGGGAGACTTTAAATAAATGATAAGAAAATTAGAAGTACAATCTAGAAGTGTCAGTAACAAATAGATCTGCCAGTATACAAATAAGAAGGATATCATTGAACTAATTATAGAACATATCCCAGAATTATATGACACCATTTTCTAAATTAAAAAATCCAACTAGATGTCTAGAAAAGTAAAAACTATGGAAACCAAGGCCCGTAATTCTTGTAAATTTAGAATACAGGGAACAAAATTAAAGTCAAAGCACAACCTAGAGATAAAAAAGATTCACAAATTTTCTAGAATTATAATATGGTTTTCTAAATTAATAAAGCTAACATGGTACAAAAAGTACAAAACTCAAGCAAATTCAGAATGTTTGAGTCAAAGAGAAAGTCCAACAAATTTCCAAAGAGAAAAATAATTTTGTTTGTGTAGAGCGAAGAAAGAAAATCGGTTGTATAAAAGAAAGGATAGGAAATTAAAATAAAAACAATGGAGACGTTACTGGGCCCGCTCGAGCAAATCGACGATCAACGGGAGGGTCTCTTATTCCAAATTCCAAGAGAAAATTATTTCCCTCTATGACAAAAGAAGAACAAATAAAAATGAATTTTAAATTAAAAAATTTTGTAAAGAAAACCCTAAAATCTTGAAAACAAGTTAAACAAAAAATGATGACAAAAGTTGGGTATACCAGCATTGCAGCACTACCATTAAGAATTTCAACTTGATGAGAAGGCTCCAGAAGGTGGTGTGGATATCTGGAAGTCAAAATCCATATTGGAGAGGGTCAGACGTTTCAGGAAAGATTTCTTCAGGAAGTAGTGACTGAGTGAAAGCTCACCGTGTTTGGGAGTATCATGAGATTTTAATAATTTAATCTATACCTGCCTTAGTGGTAAGAACAAAACAAGCTATTCAAATTATAAGGCAAAACATATGGAACAAAGTATTATACAGGCAACAAAAAGAATCTTCACGACTTCTCTAAGGATTTATAGTTATAATCAGATATAAACACACATATATCACATATGTACAAATATTACTGCATATACACTATTTTATATGCAACAATGCTATGGTGTGTATATACAGAGTTAGTGAAACCAAAGTAAATATGTAATTTAGTCAAACAAAATTGATAAAAATTTACAGTCCATGGTGGGGTAATGAAAGCAGGGTAATGATGGGGAAAGGATGTTGCTAAATAAACAAATTAATCATGTTATGAATAGAGTGAATAAGTTAAATGGTAATACTTGTATCAATGATATGAAACTAAATATTTTAAAAGATGCAGGTTAAATCATTGACAGTACCTATATGTGAAGAAGGTAAATTGAGTGCATTGAAGACAGGAGACTACTTGCATTTTTAAGAAGCTTTGTGGATTTATTTGGGGCCCAAATTAATATATAATTGGATGAAAACAAAATCAGATGTTACAAGCAATGTAGCTATGTCATTGCTTTGATTGGTTCAATGTTTTTCACACTGAAGACAAATATTTCACAAAATAAACTGGTTAGTAAGAACTTTAAAAAACGAAAAAGCACACTCTTGCACATACATGTATGCCATCACAATCACCAGACAACTATTTTCTAAATGTGAAACAAATTTAAAACAGGAGTGCTGTAGTTCTTTGTCTAACTTTATCTGTCAGTACATCTCACATTCTTTTGAACCCAAACTTGCCAGACAACATTACAGCTAAGACTGGTCAACAACAAAGTAGTGAACAAACTTCTCCTTCTGCCCCTTTCTTGGAATTCAAATCTGTACAGAAGAAAACTACAAAAAAACCTCCACATATACAAAAATAGGATATCCTTTATTAAAGTTGTGCTTTCAAAAATGGACCAAGGCAAAAACTTACCTCACCAGAATTTATGAACCTTTTTTTTAGGGGGGGGAGTCACACCTGGCATTGCACAGGGGTTACTCCTGGTTCATGCACTCAGGAATTACTCCTGGCAGTGCTCAGAGGGACCATATGGGATGCTGGGACTCGAACCCTGGTCGGCTTCATGCAAGGCAAATGCCCTACCCGCTGTGCTATCACTACATCCCTATGAACATTTTTTACAGGAACAAGGGATCAAAAAAGAAAACACACACACAAAGAAGTTCTCAAAATTATGTGAATGTATTATTTTAATATTTAGACATCAAGCATAAAAATTGATGATGTAAAATCACTGAGCATCCTTTTTCTAAGTACTTGTGGCCTTGTAATATGAAAATAAAAAAACAAATCTCTAGCCATTCTGGGATGAAAAGAGGGAAATATTAAGATAATTGTATTATCTGAGTATAGAAATGAATCCGTTTGTTAGGTGTCTCATGCAGTTTAGCCTTAGTTTTCTACCATAGAACAAAAATAATCCTAAAATGGGAAACTACACAGTCAATAGGCTACCCACAGAATATAAAGTCAACATGGATATCTTGTCCATTCAACAGTTCATTAAAGCTCAGCATGTGACCCCATTCAACGGAGCTGGTTTTAGTTATTCTGTCAAAAATATTCATTTCTGGAAATAGGCATAATTTAGGTGCCCAGAAGGCATTATGATTATTTTATAAATAATAAGTTGCCTTAATTACCCTCAGCCAAGATATCGCATGATAAGAGATTCCTCCTACCTTAGGAGGCTCAACTGAAATTTCCCAGATGTTGGGTAAATAATTACATGACAGTACTTACATTACACAGGTGCTTCTGCACTCTGGTGTACATGCCAATCCTGAGCTCTGGGCTAAAAGTCACCCTCTGATTTGGTAGGTCTGAGGTGGGACCCAAGATATGAAATCTCTAACAAGCTACCAAGGGATCCTATGTTATGGGTCTCTGGACCACATGATGAGAAGCAAGATGCCAAATTATAAGATAATCTTCTCATTTACTAGATTACTAGTTTTCTTATATTGACATAATAGAAAAAGAAAACTAATGATAGAGTTCAGTAGATTGCCTATCACATAGTAGTAATTCAATTACATCTTGTGAGTTACTGCTATCTTCAAAATAAGTATGGCATTTAAAAGAAACCCTGGAGAATATATCTTAGCTATATTTTATGAAAACTAAGGTATTATCTAAATTTATATGGTGCTCTTTTTATTTTGTTTATGTAAGTGATGTTAATAAGAAATTCTATTTCAGCAATGCATTTCTGAGATACTTGCAGGAAAAATAATTTAAAAGACTCATAAACTAGACACAACACAAATGTTACAGGAAACATGTATTTTGCAAAATAATTTCTTTAGATTTCTCATTTCTTGTGAATTTTATTGTTGTCACTCTGATGTTACAAGTTTTTTATGAGCAACACATTTAAATTTAGTATATTTACCTAGTTGAAATCGTGGTGTCTTGAAATACAAAACATTTTCTGTTTTATTATGATTTCTGTTTGTATTGTTTTGAATTTCCAGTTCTATACTAACAATGGTATGTAGATAGAGAATATATGGTCCGATAAACCTAAAGTATCTAGTTTGTTGCCTTTATTTAAAATGTTTGCCCTGAGACTGGTGAGGTATTACAGGTTTCAAGATGCTGTCTTTAAGAAAAAGGAGCGAGAAAGAAGAAAAGTGCCTGTCATAGAGGATCTCTAGGGGTAGAGGGTGGGATGTTTGGGGATGGTGGGAACATTTGTGGTGGGAAATGCACACTGGTGGAGAGGTGGATAGTGGATCATTGTAAGACTGAAATCTAATCATGGACACTTTTGTAATGGTCTATCTCCTGGATATTCAATACAAAACATTTTTAAAAAGTAATGTGAAGTCAGTCAGCTTAATCAGTGGCTGAATGATAAATGTAGCAGTAGCCCTACATTTTAAAAAAAAAAAGACACTTGTTTAACATGTGGCTGATCCAGGCTCTATCGTAGGGCACTGCATGTGATCCTGCAAGCACTATCAGGAGTGATCCCTGAATACGGTGCCAAGAATAAACCCTGAGCACAAGCACTGCTGTGTGCAGCCCCCAAACCAACATAAAGTCAAATAAAACCAATAAAGTATTTCTCATCCTTGCCATACAACTAGAAACAGTATCTTTATTTTATATATATATATATATATATATATATATATATATATTGCTTTTTGGGTCACATCCGGCAATGCACAGGGGTTACTCCTGGCTCATGAACTCAGGAATTACTCCTGGCAGTGCTCGGGGGACCATGTGAGATGCTGGAAATCAAACCCGGATTGGCCTCGTGCAAGACAAACCCCTACCCACTGTGCTATTGCTCCAGCCCCCTATAAACAATATCTTTCAGAATTTTATCTTTCCTGTATACAAATAGGCTATAAGATACACTTGTATTATCTTCACTTGATGACATTATAATTAGAATATAAGATCAGGGCCCGAGGGTAGGTCAAAGTGGGGGATTGGACAATGCAAATCTGGGGCCTTGAGTTCAATGTCCCCCCATAAAATGAACACAATCCGAAGGCACTTTTACTGGGATCCTGAGCACTGCAAACAAACACACAAACAAAAAAAGCAAAAGCAAAAAATAGAGTGGAGAAGAACCAAAAAAATTAGTGTCATTACAAATCTTACTTTATCATTTGGAAAGTGCATTAGCCACAAAGCTTAAACAACACACTAATATATCGACAGAGTGTAGGTTATTTCCTTTGTCAACTTGGAATTCAGTTCTGTTTTTTATTTATTTGTTTGTTAATAACCTTTCCCCAAATAGTCAAAAGTGACTACCTATTTTGAAGGTATTTTCATTTCTTCCCTCTCTAGTCAAGAAAAAAAAGGTGTTTTTGAATCTTCATATTGATAACTTGAAATTTTTAAAAACAATTTTATGTGAACCACTTTCTGAGTTATTTTTCATTTTCATGGGTAACATAATCACTGCCATCTGTTGCTTGGCTTAACTGTTCTTCCTTCCTCTTTGTGCATGTTTGTATATGGGAATCTGATATTTAATATTTACCAAAGGAGGTAATATAGAGTAGGTAATATGGTAGGTAACAAAGTAAGATGCATATATGTTTATGAAAGTTTTGTGTTTATTCAACATATATAGGTAAAAATTAATTTTATTTTGGGCCTTCCTTACAGGACTAAATTGACACCTTTAGAATGCAAAAACTAAGCTTAACATTATTCTTTATCCATATGATTAATATGTATTACAAAACTATATGAAATCATCTATCATTTTATTCTTTAAAGTCTGAAAGAAACAGGAATGCATTTCTTTTCTTGCAATCATGCTATTTAGTTGAAGAATGAAATGGCCCAAATCCTTATTTTAACAATTTCCTAGCATATTAGAACATCAACATTAATATAAAAGATAGTATTCAAGTGAGAATCAGCAGAAGTTCCATTTTTGTAAATCAACATACACTGACATCTATGGCAACATCTATCACTAATTATGTAGCTGCTACAGCAGCACTGGGACTTATTTTTAACAAAAATGCATCGTGATGCTACCTCACTCATTACTTCTCACAAATACTGGGAGTACTATTATTTTCCTTGAAAACTAGTCTGTTTATACTGATACTAAATTGCTGAAATAACTGAGAATCAACACTTTCTACAGAAACTGAAACCCGGGGGAAATAAATGGGAAAAAGCAAAGACTTTTTTCCTGATCTGTTCACACGGAGCATGGAAAGGCATTAGTGAACTGATGTGGAACTAAACAGTAGCACTACAATTCATCAGAGTGTTTGGTGTTTGCTTCTGTCTTGGTTAAAGTTCACTATAGCTGCCTTGGCTGAAAATCCCCCAAATTATAGGGGCTTTCACAAGACAGACTTTTCCCCTATTTATTTAAAATCTACATGATCTAGGATGGTGTGGTAGTTGGGAAAATTAAGATACATATCTTAAATAAATATTATCTGTGTATATGTAATATACACATTGAAGCACTGTAGCACTCCCATTGTTCATCGATTTGCTCTAGTCGGCACCAGTAATGTCTCAATTATGAGATTTGTTACTGTTTTTGGCATATCGAATACGTCACGGGTAGCTTGCCAGGCTTTGCCGTGTGGGCCAAATACTCTCAGTAGCTTGCTGGACTCTCCGAGAGGGGTGAAGGAATCAAATCCGGGTCGGTTGCATGCAAGGCAAATGCCCTACCCGCTGTGCTATCACTCCGGCTCAATATACATATTATATATATATTACTTTACTAATATATATATAATAAATATTATATATATACCCAGCAAGCTACCAAGAGTATCTCGCCCGCACGGCAAAGCCTGGCAAGCTACCCTTGACATATATTCGATATGCCAAACACAGTAACGACAAGTCTCAAAATGGAGACGTTACTGGGCCCTCTCGAGCAAATTGATAAACAACGGGAGGACAGTATATATATATACCATCCTGGCTCTTGCATCCTATTTTCAAGGTCATCTCCAAGCTGGAACTTTAACTACAAGTGAGAATTCAGGAAACAAGAAGCAGAAAGTGTAGAAGGTGACCAAAGCACAAAACATATTACTACTCCAAATTAAAGTTGATTTACTAATTAACTTTATGAATTAAAGTTGATTTACTAATGAACCCTTGAAGAAGGGATTATGGAGAGGCAATTAGAAGTGTGCCAACATCTTCTTTGAAGAAACGTCCCTATATGTTTTCAATCATAGCATGAGGAGCTGGAGGATTAGCTTAAAGGGCTTAGCTCTCGCTTTGCATGATAGAAACCCAGGCTCAATCCACAGCATCAGGGACTCCATCACAGGATTGATCTCTGTCCTTCTTTGCCCAGTCTCTTCCAGCAAATAGGTAGGAGTAGCCCCCCTAAGCACCACCAGCGATGACCCAGAAATATCAATTTAAGTTAATGACAATATGAAAAACGATAGTTCAAGGAACTGAAACACATGCTTTGTTCGTAGGAGCCCCATATGTGACCCCTGGTGCCATAGGGTAGTGAATATCGGTGCATGTGACCTCCGAGGACTGATCTGGGGGTAGCTCCTCACCACTGCCAGGTGTGGGTCCAAATAAAAAGTACATCATAACATGGATAATTACAATCAGAGAGTTTTAGATCCCAAAAGAGGAAGATCTAAAGAGAAGTGAGAAAATTTCAGGAAAGAGAAGTCCTAATCTAGAACAGTCATATTCTTATTTGTTACGATCCCTGGAAATCCAGAAAGACCTGGTTTCCTTAATTTGTAGCTGTGATTGACATCAGGAAAAGTGATTGACATCTTGTATAACAAGAGGAGATCCAAGACTTTGACTTCAAATTTATTTGGAATAAAATTACTGTCAGATTAATAGGTTACAGTATTTTTAAATGAGTATCTGTTAATAATGATAGTAAAATAAATAGAAATGAAAGTAAGTAGGAATATGAAAGTAAACTGAAATTTAGACTTGATTAAAGAATATAAAGAAAGTTCGTTTAGGCCCAAAGTTTGGTGATTATATCTAAAGTGAAAAGAGATATGTGCGTGCTGATGTTTATTTTATTAGAACAGGGCAGATGCATGCCTGAATGATAAACTGACTCGCAGAGATGCTCTCAGGCTTTTGCATATCACAGTGTCCGGGTGGAAGGTCCCTAAGATGGTAAGGTAACAAAGTTTGTACTGATGCTTGGCACCAGACCCGAGGCATGTTTCTGTGGTGCTCCCTCCCTCAAAACTTACCTCCATTGTCTCTGTACTCCATATTCTGAAGGAAAGGGCCCTCCTTAGACATTCCAAATTCTCTGTTTCCAAATGGTATTTAAGAAAACCAGCCCAGCCAGATTTTAAAGAAAGCTCTTATGTTAAATAAAGGATAAACTTAAGCTTGAATGTCGATAAGGTCATGTTTCTTGTTCTTCAGCATGAAAATCCCACTTTTTATAACGTAGCTAGAGCAGTCTGCAAGCTTATTTGTGTGTGTGTGTGTGTGTGTGTGTGTGTGTGTGTGTGACAGCATTTAGAGAAGTGCATTGTGTTACTAAGAAAAGGTTCAATTGTGAGCTTCTAGGGAAGGAAAAAGTATAGCCCTTTCCATCTGCCAATGATGATTTTAAGTTGTCTTTTGAGTATCTGCCTGTTTAAGTTACACAATAAAAAGGTCTCATGGACTTAGAATTTGGGGATTTTATGATGATGCATATATTTTTACTCCTCATAGAAAATACATAGATTTTTTGTCTCATACTGACAAGAAATGTAATTGTGATAATATTGATTCTAATGACATGTATTTTTTAGCTTACACATTCTAAAAGTGTAATTTTTCATTCACATATCTGCACTGACAGACAAACTCGTGTTCATGGTAACTTTCACTCTTCAGTGTGTCAGGAACTCAGACTAATGAGACTTTACCTTCCCCTCTGCATGGCCCCCAAGTTCCCTGTAGTTCCCCCAATGTTCACCTTCATTCCAGTCCACCAAGCTGGAAGGAGCATGGAACAACAGTCAAGCTACATTATTCATTGTAGCTCATTCCTGGTTAACATAAAGCCAGTTCCAGATAGTTTTTCTCTTATCTTTCTTTCATTTTAAAAATGTTGGAATTAAAGGAACCCTGAAGAGTAGATGCAATTACAACTAATGCATTTATAATGAAAAATAATTTTAGAATTAGAAACATGTTAGAGATGGAAATGGTTATAATTTAGGTTTCAGAATCATCAGGGGCAAAAAAAAATTTCTAAGCACAGACCAAAGCCTTAGGATGTTGTCCCTGAATATTGCAAATAAAAAGTTATTCAAGGATACATGAAAGCAACACAGTATAATTTAAGAATGATTATATGTGTTTGAATCAATATTGATTATGACAAGCTATTTGACAAGTACATAAAGATGATATAAGTTTGTGTTTGATCTACTTTTTTTACAGTAACTTTATATAGCAAGATGACTAAATGTGCTAGCTCTAAGAGTCAAACTACCTGGGTTTAGATTCTGCTTTTTCCATTTACTACCTAGAAAATATTGGACAAACCCATCTCTTTCCTATCAGCTTCTTTCACTAAAAAATGGAGATAATAGTAGAACAGGTCATGTTATGAAAGTGAAGATTGATGAATTAAAATGATAAAAATCCATAGGATAGTGCCTAGCATATAAGAGTCTTTCATTATCATTATTATTTATTCATTATTTCAGTAGATAATTGCATTTCAGAAGGGTACAGAGACTTTCCCAGGATCTCCATAGCTAACGATTCGTAGAACTGACAGAATCTAAGTCTGTTTAAATTAAAACATAGTGTTCCACTGTGGCAAATTTTGAGTGAATTATGATCTGATAACATTCAGTTTTCTAGGGCAACTAGGAATATTTATACTATATTGTGATTAAAGGTAGAGAAAAACTCAGCTATGTTACAGAACTCAGTTATAAATTCTTTAAAGGCATAGTATTGTTTAAGAGTCAAGTTCTATGGATGTGGGGAAAAAGGAACGTTCATCCATTGCTGGTGGGAATGTCAGTTGATTTAAACCTTTTGGAAAGCATATATGGACAATATGGGTTGGCCCACATGCAGAGATATTCAGAGGTTACTCCTATATCTGTGCTTACAGGTAGTTCTGACGGTGTTTGAGGGACCAGAGATCTAATTAGGTTCAGTAGCATGGAACACAAAGTATCTTATAGTACCTTAAACCTTAAACTTAAATCTTAATTTTAAGGTTTAAATTATAATATCTCTCCGGACCTATATAGCAACTTAAGGGAGGGGGGAAGAGGAGGGAGTGGACGGAAAAGGAGATTTTTCTCTAAAACCCTGTCTCCCACAAGATAAGGCCACTGAAACTACGTTTTAAATCAACCATGGTAAATGAGAATGGGATTCTAAAATGAAGTTAATAATGGAGTCAGAGTTCATTCATTGGGAAGAATTAACTAGCCTCCTTTCCTAAACACTAAGGTTCTACTTGGGGAAAGAAAAGGTGGAAGAGTGCTATTTAGTTATATTATACTTGGTTATGTAAGGGAGTGCTACTGAGGGTTTGGGGAGTGCTTAGCGTAGTGCTTTAGTCTTATAGTAAGCACTCAAAAAAGATTAGTTTTGCCAATCCCCTGAGGCTGACATTCTAAGGGTTATTCTGCATCCTCATCAAATAAACAAAACCAAAAACCCAGATATTTCTATCATTTACATAACAGAAAAGAGTATTGAACTTGATGGATCACAGATCTGGCTCATACAAATTTGGATGTTCTTATTGGTTCCTTCGCATGGCAAAAATCCCCATACGTAAAAAAAAAGAAAAATTCCTGCCTTGAACCCTGAACCAGAGGTGTGGAAAATGAGTGAATTAAATGAAGCAAGCTGCCTCTTAAAATCTCCTCCTACAGGTCATGGGATTTATCACATAGCCCTCCAGGATCAAATTGTTTCCTTTGGCTGGAAGAATCTCCTGCAGGCCAGCCATGTTTCTCCAGACTACAGAAATTCAAAATTCTACAGCTCTTTATTCTACTTCTGACACTGACATTCACAACAACATCTGGGAAGGATCAAGTCTACTAGAGGTGTGACTATTCATTCAACCAGCTATTGTTATATTTGTGGCACCAAACAAAAGACCCATTAACTTATCTGCACTCAACAATAAACATTTATTGTTATGCTTATAATTCTGCAGGTAGTTTGAATTCTGGTAGACTTATAAGTAGGTTCTGTTGGATGTGTCTGCAGATTGGGGCTAGATTCATCTCCTTTTGGCTCCTTCAGTTGTTTATCTCCCGAAAATAAGAAGAAATTCAAGTTTGCAAACCCAATGTCCCAAGAATATTCTAAGCCTTATTTATAGGTCTTTTTCTAACATTCCACCAACTAAAACCAGTCACACTGTTCAACATCAATGGGGTGGAGAAACACAGTGTGCCTACATGAAAAAAATGCAAGCTCACCTGGCAATAATTGTGAATACATAGAATAAAAGGACCAGAGTACAATAATGTAAAAAGCTACTGGGAGAGTGAAATTATTTTCTTCTAGTCTAGCCATCAAGAAACTTTCAACTTTACTCTTTTACGGTATGTATCTTTAGTCTGTCTTGCTTTCCGAAACTAATTTGGTAGTTTACTTGACCTGGATAACCTTTCCTGTTGATACCTGGAAAGTTGCTGAGGGCTGGGGGAAAAGAGAAGAAATGAAAGAGAAAGGACCAATTCTGGTAGGGGCAGTTTTAAGGATGATTGAGAAGATTAGGAAGCCTGGAAGCTGACTTTTGTTGTAATCATCTAAAGTAAATAAATGCCATGTGAGACAGTGACTGTCCTTTTCCTTCCAGAGGAACTAGAAAGACAAGGTTGGTGGCTAGCTACTGACAGTTCTTTCTATCAGGCACTTGTGATCAAAGTGAAACCTTTAGAATTCAAATTGACGGGCACTGGTGGAGGGATGGGCACTTGATCATTATATAACTGAAACCCAAGCACAAAATTTGTAAGCCTATAACTGTACCTCATGGTGTTTCACTAATAAAAAAAGAAAAAAAAACAAAAAAAAATCAAAGTAATTCTTTTGTAGCAAATGGTTTCCAAGGACAAGTCAAGGTCTCCCTTAAGAGAACCAGGGTCAGGGGTCATGCTGACCAGGTTATCCTGTCATTGAACAGATATTTTGTTGTCACATGCATGAAGATATCTAATAGCAATTTTCACCACAGGATTTTTTTTTTGGTATTATTTTGACAAAAAATTCTAAACACTGGACTTTGGCAACCTTAGAGATGCACCACAGGTTCAGAAACATAAAAAAAAAGAATATTTTTCATGTTCTTTCATTATTCACATTTCTTTCTAAAAAATAATTCTATAAGAGATAATTTTTACTTACAGTAATGAGCGCTCATTTTACACTTACAGTTCTAAGTTGTGACAAATTTCTATATCTTCTAATGTTCTCTCATGCCCTCCTCTTTGTCAGTTCAAATTCTCCTCTGAACAAGGGCAAATACTGATCTGGTCTTTGTCAACATAGACAATTGAGCTATTCTAAAATTCCTACAAATGGAAAAAGACATTTGTAGTGTCCGGTTGTCCAGCTTATTTCATTAGGTTGAAAGTCGGTATAGTTCTCTGGTATGGCTGCTTGTCCAATCTCCCGAATAATATTTTGTTGTTTGGGTATGTGGTCTCTTAAAAATTCATTCACCTGCTTATTGACATATGTGCTTTTTCAGTGTGGAGATGTTCTGAAGAAAGCTATGAAATGCTGCCGCGTGAATCTATGCTGACATGTTTTCATGATCCCAGACAAATACATATTTAGAAGTGGAAGTTTTGGGTTGTCTGACTTTTTAAGAAAGTGTTCTTCTGGGGCTGGAGCGATAGTACAGCAGGTGAAATGTTTCCCAGGCAAGATATGACCCACATTCAATTCCTGGTAGCCCAGATGGTCCCTGAGTCTGTCAGAAATGATCTCTGAGCACAGAATCAGTTGGAGGCCCTGAGCATGGCCAGGTGTGGCTCCCTCAACAAACAAACAAAAACCTAAACCAACAACAAAAGAAGAAAGGGTGTTCAAATTGTGTTTACCATTTTCTAGTCTCTCCATCTGTGGATATTTCCAGTGACTCGATATCCACTCGAACACTGGTATTAAAGTTTTCTTTTTTTTTTTTCAGGAACACATTCTTGGGCCTAGATTTCCCATGAAGCATTTTCATCATCTAAGATGCTTCTTTCTCTCAACCTCTGCCTCGTTCATACACTAACATGGAGAGGAGAGGACATGAGAGAAAAGAGGAGAGAAGGGCGTGGAGGGGGAAAGGAAGAGGAACAGAAGGAAAGCAGAGAGAGAGAGAGAGAGAGAGAGAGAGAGAGAGAGAGAGAGAGAGAGAGAGAGAGAGAGAAAGAAAGAGACAGAGACAGAGAGAGACAGAGACAGAGAGAGACAGAGAGAGACAGAGAACTGTCCACAGGAATAGCAAACCTCCCAGGTTTTCTAGTATCCAAAACACGATAGAACCGGGGTGGGGGTGGGGGTGGGGGGGTTCTGGGGGCGTCTAGACCACAGCTGGGTCAACAACTCTCAGGCCCTTTAGCCGCTCTTTACTCCCCTAATAAATAATAAATTGCTTGCAAAAGACAATTGCCTTTGGCTTGGCGGCCGGCGCTGAAGAGCTCGGGCTAGTATTGGGGGGAGGTCTCCCCCACACAGTAGGAGCTGGCCTTTCCGAGTGACCCTTCCCGGACAGCTCACGGTTGGTTCCCTACCCAACCCGACTCCAGAGACACCCCGGGGGACCGGCTTCCCGGGGCTCCGGATCCCCCCCGCAGCCCCCGCGTCGGCTGCAGTGCGGCCCCGGGCCCGGGAGGTGCCGCTGTGTCCCCGCTTCCCAGCGCCTGACCCAGCGCGCAAAGTTGGGCTGCGAGCCGCGGGGGGGAAGGAGGGACCGAGCGAGCTCGGGTGGCGGGGAAGGGGGGGTGGCGGGAGGAGGTGGCGGGAGGAGGGGACGCGCGGGGAGGGGGGGGGGCGCGAGCGTGTGTCACTCGCCCGCTCGCGCCGTGTACGGAGGATGTGCTGAATGGTGCTGCGGCGCGGGATCGGCGGGCGGCTGCCAAGGCTCGGCTGCCCGGCTCGGCTTCTCGGCGTCGCCCTCGGCGGCTCGGCATCCTGCGCGCGGCGGGCACCCGCGGTGATGGGCCGGAGCGCGGTCCCCGCCTGCTGAGCCGCGCCGGAGGAGGACGTGCCGGAGGCCGGGAGCCCGCGCCCGTGCCCGCCGAGGAGGGCGCCCCGCGCCCCGCGCCGCGCGCCCCGCGCCCCGTCCCCGCCGCGCTCGCCCGGGCCGCCCGGAGCCCTGATGCGCCCAGATGGCCGGGGCTCAGCCGGGAGTGCACGCGCTGCAACTCAAGCCCGTGTGCGTGTCCGACAGCCTCAAGAAGGGCATCAAATTCGTCAAGTGGGATGATGTAAGTCCCGGGGGGGTGCCGCGGCCGGCGCGCGCGCGGGGCAGGGCGGCGTGGGGGTGGGGCGAGGGGTGCGTTATGCAATGAGCGCACCCGGGCCCGAGGGGCGGCCGCCCGCGCCCGGTGGCCTCGGAGCGCCGCCGGTGCCCTTGGGAGCCCCCCGAGTGACGTCCTGGGCGGGATCGGGCTGCTGCGCCCCCCCGGGAGGTGCTTTCATCTCGGGGGCCCGCTGCGGCCCCGACGGGGCCCGTCCTTGGCCCGCCCGCGGGCGGCTCCTGAGAGTTGGCAAAGTGGGGAGTGCGAAGTTGCGAGCAGCTGCAAAGTGTTGGCGTGGAAGCCGGACGCGTCCCTCTCGGCCGCCGGCTGACGCTGCCCCCGCGTCCCCTACATTGCCTACCCTCCCCACCCCACCCCCCCCCCCTTTGGAGCAAAAACTGCCTCGAAGTCCGGAGCTGTTGAATGGTTGTGAAAGATCTCGGTGCCCGCGCGCCAGGGGACACGGCGGTCAGCCGACAGGTGGTCGCTGGTGCCAAACTTTAGCGCCCGCCTCCGGAGAGGGGCCACTATACAGGTCTGGTGGGGACACACCTCGGGGGCTAGGGAGCGGCAGAGGTGGCCAGCGAGGGTCCTAGAGGACTCCGCGGGCCTGAACCCCTACGGGAAGGTTAGGTTTAGGGGGGAAGGAGAACTAGCTGGAGACTTCAGGTGGAAATAAATCCCTCGTAGGCGGCCGACCAAGATTTGCCTTATTCTTTCGCCAGGTGGGGCTGAGCTCAGTCCAACTCTCGAATTTCCAGCGTTTCCCAGGAGTCCTGGGTCCCAGGACTTGAAGGCACCGCGCCCCCACCCTCTGCGATTGTCTTCAGACACTCAAATCTTTGCTCTTGGAGAGAACATGTGAACCCGGGGTGTCATTCAAAGGGTTTGATAAGAACCGGCCCCGGGGAATAAAACTGAGCTTCCAAGTTTAGGAAATTTTTGTTCACGTGACTGAGACATCTCTTACATAGGAGGAATTATAGGAGAAAGAGGTGCTCTTCAGGCTGCAAAGATTTTTTTCTTTTTTCCCACCTAGTAAATTATAGCCTGTTATCCTCCAGGGTATTTTTCTTTAATCTTCTTAAGCCATTTTCCAGTGTCTGAAAACAATTTAAATATTCCAGGTAGAGAATCCAATTACTTAGCCGAGTGGGTCTGTGTCTATATTTTGTCCAGTTGGAAGCACAAGCAGAAGGTGGAGTCTGATCCACAGCTTCCTTGAAAGCTCATGCCACTTATTAAACGGAGTGGACAGGGATGTAAACAGAAGTCCGTTTACTGTGGACTTTACACTTTTTTCCGCTTCTGTCCCAAGCCTGCCAACCGGATGTTTTGGTCAATGGAATTCAGTCAAAACAATGAATTCAGACACAGATTAAGTGGTTTATTTGTGTCAAGGAAAACAATAAATAAAAATGCAATTCAGCAACAACCCAAAGTGCCTTCCCCTCCTAGAGCTCCTCACAGACAGAGCCTGTGTGACTGTGAAGTTCACTGAGTGAGTGGCAGAATGGAGAGAGCAAGAAACTTCAGAGAATATGTATATTTAAGAACAGGCATTTCAGCATGCATCTTTCAGCATGGATTTTGAATTTCTTCACAGTAATGCTTTTTAAACTTCGTTTTAAACCACTTTGTCTTGTCTGGAGGAAAATATCCAATGTCATGTTTGAAATGAACGCCTTTTGGAGAAGTACATTTTTCTCTATCCATGTAGATGATTGCTTTATGCTGTGCATTTATGTAGCTTATATTTTATCTTCTCCTAATGCTTCTGTGCATTTGTGTAGCATATAATTTACCTTTGCTTCCTAATGTTTGTGCCTAGACTAAGTCCTGAAGTAGAGAAGAAAGTAGACGTTTTTCTTGCTATTATACCCCTTATCTACTAGGTAGAGGAAATGGAAAATTTTTAGAGAGAAAGTTTTCAGTGAGGTAGAGACTATAAAATGTGCAGTGAAAATAATAGAGAATATTAGTTGGCACTGCCCCCAACTTTCCAAGTGAGAATCCCCTCTGAGCATTCTGATGGTGAGTTTCTTGGGGAGTTCTGCTTGATAGTTCTGGGCACTAAGGAGAGAGCCAATAACAGTATCTTTAATTTTATATTGGGGTGGGGGGAGTCAGAGAGTGCTCAGCCTGTGTCCCCAGGTGTTGTCTGGAATATGAACTGTGTTACAAGTTCTTGGCTTTCTTAGTTTTCATAGTGACTTTCAGATTAAGAGACTCAGATTCCCTTCAGTAGCCTTTCTTTATCTTCTCCAGCCATCATTCTTGTCTGCTCTTCCTATTTCATATTTACTCTTCTTGAACCAAATCTGTATAGGAAAGCTGTCTTACAATGTATGATGCAAAAAAAACGAGATCTTGATTTCAAAGGCTCAAGTGTCCCTGCCAGTCAGCTGTGTGACTTTAGGTTAAGCACTGAACTTCTCTGAATCTTTGCTGCCTCTTGGACAAGACTACAAGGATGCTTTCTTTCTCACCTACTCCTTCTGATACTTGGCGGGGAAGCCCAGAGGATAAAGTGGTACTTTCACATGAGCCTGCATCATAATCGCCTGCATGGAGCGCTTGCTAATCCTCAATTTTGGGGATGCGTTAGTCTCAGTTTCTGATTAAAGCAGTATGTAATGCAGCCTGAGAATTGGCGTTTTCCACTGGGTCTTGAGTGGTGCTAGTGCTACTATTGAAGAGGGAATCACTCTTTGAAGCCTCTGAGACAGAGTTTGTGAAAGAACTTTAAAAGTATGACACGGCAGTGCAGTCCCCCTGGCTTCTGTAAGTCTTGGTTGAATTGTGAATTCAGTTTTGTACATAGATTTGCATTAGGATAAATTCACCCAAATACTATCTCTTTTTTACCCAAGAGTTAGGAAGACCTCTATTAAACTGTCATAAACAATCTTTTTGGATGATTTGGTCTATTTTATGAGGTGTCTCAATGACTAAAGCAATATAAGACTTCTTCATATATTTCTTTTGAATTTCCTAAATACAGTGGAATACACCCCCCCCCCCCCACATACACATTCCCCTCTCACCCCCCACCCCCCAACATTTTCACTTGCTTCTAGTGCACTTCCTAGATAAAGGAAAGAGAAAAGTTTTGGAGGGATAAACTAGTTTGAGTTTGACCTTTCAACAGGGAGCTGTGTTTTCCCTTCGATTTTGATCCCGAGAAATACCTGCTGCAGTGTCTTCCCAGGGGTGCATCCCCGTCTTCTTGTCTGGAAGAAAAATACATACTGGAAATAACTTTTAAAATTTCTCAGATATCTGCTCTCACTTTAAGAACTGCTCTTTGACTTTACAAGGAAATGTTGGCAAACGCCTAAAGCATCCCACTGTAGAGCACACAGATGCATTTGAAAATGATGATTTGGGAAGTACTTAGAATTTTGAAGAGGTTCTCTTTTGTTTCCTGAGTGGTTAAAGACCCTTAATCACCAGTTCCTTTATCCTGAGCATCTAAGGGAATCTATGTCAGTTGAGGGGATGCAGTGCTCTGCACAATCTATTGGCAAACCAACCACTGGGCCACTGTCCTGGTGAGCCTGCAAATGCTTCAAGATTCACAGTCAAAAGCTTGGCACAGCCCCTTAATGGGACCGTAGAAAGATCATGGAGACTCTTTTATTATCAGGGAGAGAAACTACCCACCCTCACCCCCTTTTCCTGGTCATAATAAATTCTGGGAGTTTCCAGGAGGTATTTTAGTATTTGAACAACTGGTATTGATGTATACAATCTGCACATCTAGGCCAACTTTTGTCCTCCAGGAATCGAGCAGCAGAAAAAGGACTGATCTAGCATGACTGTTTTACATGATATGAAAGGATGCAAAGTTTATTCTTGCATTTATTTTGCATTTGTGTTTTAATCAAGTTTTGGTGGTGAAAAATGTATGTAAGGAAGTGTTTCTCAACTGGAGACACAGCCCTGAGGATCCTTAGATTAGTCTAAGTGGGCCAAATGTGAAAATTGCTTATATTTGCTTCAATAGGGGTCCCTATTTCCCAGGATGAGACTAGCTGCAAACTGGTAGCAGTGGGGCACAGTAAGGTAACTAGGTCAGATGAAGGCTGGCTACAGTCAGAAAAATGTTGAGAGATGTTGGTACAATAAATGGTGGACACTGGGATATGAAGAGAGAGAGAGGGGGAGAGAAAGAGAGGGAGAGAGGAAAGAGAGAGAGAGAGAGAGAGAGAGAGAGAGAGAGAGAGAGAGAGAGAGAGAGAGAGAAGAGAGAGAAAGCAAGTTTCTCCATCTTAGCAAGTTAGCAAGGAGCTTTGGAGGTTGTGGACCTGACCTTCCTTGTGTCTGGTGTTGGGCCTTGATCTTTAATGGTTAGACATGGAGAGAAAGATGAATAATCAGACTATATAGGAGGCTCTGCTGTCCTTAATTTGCTCCAGCTTAATTTGTTCAGCAATCCAGTTGTTTGTCCCTGAGCTGCTGGAGTATGGAAGTTTTGGCATCCTTTTGTTGTTTCTCTCGCTCCTCTCCCACCCTCCCAATTCAGGTTGCCTGTGGAAAGTTGTGTAATGTATGTTAGATTCCTCACCTTTCTTGTGCAATAGTTCTTGGTTCACAGAAAGGCTGTAAACTTTAAAGTGAGCTAATGCCCATGCATTTTGTAGTATAGACACACGGCATAGCTGTCTTTACATTGTTTTTCATCGATTGTAGACAGCCATGAAGGTGGTGAGTACACAGTACAGAACTCCTACAAGCTGCACTTTCGAAGACACAGACCTTCTTTCCACGTTCTTTGAAGTTTGCTTTATCATTTTTTATAACTTGGAAAGGAAAACCTGTTCTCTTAAAAAAGTTTGCAAATCATTCATAATTTTTCCCAATTAATAATTTCAAATACACACATGCTCATGTACATAGAGGTTCTTCCATGGTCCAAAATGAGAGTGTTCCCATGAAATACTTTGTAAGTTAAAATAGCATAAACTGAAGAAGCAATTACCATAAATTTATATGAAAAACTTGTCAGCATTTCTAGACCCCCAAATATCTTTTCGACTTATACCTAATAACATATAGAGCCTTAAAGCTTAATAACATATAATAAAGGCAGAACTGATGTCATGCACAGTCCGTATGACATAATATAGGGGTTCCAAGGGGCAAAACTTAAGTGTTGCTACTCTTCTGATCTGGATGCATGCTACTCCAGAATGAAAACTTAGGAAGAAATGCTGAATAAAATTTAACTTTGCTCCTTGTGGCATTAAAAACAGATGTGGAAGGAGAGGCTGATAAAATCTCAAGGCCGAACTAGGCTGCCAAATCGAAGAAAGACAAAACTGACTGTCTGTACTTCCAATGCACATACACTGGCATCAGATGCATCCATCGAGGACCTGATGGTACAAGCGCGAAAGATAAATATAAGTCTTGCATAAGAATGAACTTCTGGTCTGGAGCAATTGTAGCACGGGTAGGACGTTTGCCTTGCACACGGTCGACCCTGGTTTGATTCCGCCATCCCTCTCGGAGAGCCCGGCAAGCTACCAGGAGTATTCTGCCCAGAGGACAGAGCCTGGCAAGCTCCCTGTGGCATATTCAGTATGCCAAAAACAGTAACAAGTCTCACAATGGAGATGTTACTGGTACCCACTCGAGCAAATGGGTGAACAGTAGGAGGACAGTGCCACAGTACAGTAATAACTTTTAAAATATTCAAAGAACATGTACCTATGTGCAGTGGGTGCCTAGTTATGATGCCCAGAAGGAGTTAACAGTTAAAACTCTTGGTCATGTTGACAAGGCTGAAGTCTCATATTATACATTATATCTTTGATTTTAATTTTTTTCGGGGGGAGAGGGGGGCTGACCTGGTAGTACGTAGGGCTTATTTATCCTGACTGTTTTCTCAGGGATCACTTCTGGCAGTGCTTGGGAGTCCATATGCAGTGTTGGGGATTGAAGCAGGCTTTGGCTGCATTGGAGGCAAGCTCCTTACTTAGTGTTTACTTACTATGCAGAGAGAGAGAGAGAGATCTTCAAGAGAGAACACGAACAAACATCACATTCAGATGTCCATAGATCTTCAGAGCAGTGATTGCGCTGTAAACTGAAAGAAATTACTTTTCTCAGACTAAGGTGGGATGAATCTCCAAGGTTGAAAACGCAGCTTCATTGTATGTTTTTGAGCAGAGCAGGGAGTTGGGACCACCCCATGATGGTCAAGGGCTATTCCTGTCTTTGTGCTCAGGAGTGACCCCTAGTGGTGGTCAGGGGCCCCTGTGTAGTGCTGGGATTGGAACCACTTTGCTGCTGGTAAGTCGTCCTCTTTAGCCCTGTCTAGTGTAGAGCGTATTTTTTATTTTATTTTATTTTATTTATTTATTGAATTTCTGTGGGAAAAGTTACAAAGCTTTCAGGTTTCGGTCTCGGTCATGCAAATATCAATCACATTTCCCTTTACCAATACTTATTTTTCACCACGAAGAACCCCAATACCCCCCCCCCCCCCCAAGTCTGTGGGGTAGATGGATTCTAGTTAACACTCTGTCTACTTTGACTAGCTTCATTGTTTTGATAAAAGTGGCATCATTATTATTTAGACTTTAACCCCCCCCCCCCAAATCAGCCATGCTGAAAAAGCATTGTGAAATGATTTGCTTTCTACAGCTGGGTTCAAGAATTAAATGATGTCCTTCAAGTATTTCTACTGAGAGTCAGATAGTTAAGAGATTGGTCTCTGTGTTTCTGGGGCCGTGGACGTGCCGGAGAGCTGCTCGTGGGGGGCAACTGGTGACCTCGGTAGGGCGTGAAGGATGGGCCGGAACGCCCCCCCCCCCCATCCCATGAGATATCCATCGCACCCCCACCCCCGGCTCAGACCTGCTCTCCACAAGGCTCCCATGCGGCCACCATCTTTCTTTCCAGAGAGGAGAGGGCGAATGGGGCAACACCCTTTCCCCTCCGGGCAGGCAAGATGGCGCAGATTAATGCATAGTCCGTTTGCTTTTCTTAGAGCGTGTTTTGAACATTGGCTTGAAGTAAGTTTCAAAAGTTTTGATTGCTGAGTTATTAGAGAAGACTGGGGAAGCACAGAGTTGCCTTAATGACCTGTGGATTTGAGGCCTGTCACTCCCTCTTCTCCGCTTCTCCTCCAAACCTCCAAAATATTACTCCCAGTTTAAACAGGTAATGATATCTTTTAAATTCGTAGTCTCTTGCATATTCCCCAGTACCTTATATACAATTTAAAACTTTCGCATTATGTAGGATCTACCGTTTCATTTTCAGAACGTTGAAAGGAGAATGGTGGCAAGATGACGCTGATGAGATTGATGAGGGAGCAGAGGGGAAGGGTGGATGAGATGGCCGATGAGCAGCAGGCACTTTGGAAAGTTTCAGGGGGGGGGAAGCACTTAAATAAATATGCCCCGATAGGTCCACTTGTTTTTTTTTTCCAGATCCAAAGGGCTTTTGTGAATCATGGAGAGATGGCAATTACTATGTAAATGTTGGAATATAATTTTTCTAGGTTGGAAATGTAGCCCAGCTCTTGCCATGCCTGTATAAGACCCTAGTTCTAATCCTGGGGACTGAGAATAAAAAGAATATAACTCTTCCAAATGGAGTCCAAAAAGCTATTTCCAGCTTTTTATCAGCATGTGACATGCCTACAGCAAAATACACAAATCTGTGTCCAGCTGGGTCAGTTGCCACAGATTGAATATTCTCATGTAACCAGCAACCCAGACAAGAAATGGCCATTGCCAGTTCCCTGGTTGCTAAGGGTTCCCCACATAGTGACACTGCTCCCCTTCCCTGTCCTCACACACTAGGGTAACATTTATCCTTAGATATCTCTAGATTGCTTTGATCTGTGTTTAATCTAATAAAGCTACCCCCCACTCCATTTTCAATAAAAGCAAAACAAATTCTCTGCAGCCTAAAGCATTTTTGTTATTGCTGAATGGACCCTCTTGAACAATAACAACAAGAGTGACTGATCTTCGCTTTAGATGGCACTTGATTAGGTCCATTGTGTCCTAGGGTGAAGTCTGAGATGTAAAGCAGGTGTAGTAAATGCCCTGAAGGAGGAGACAGTTAATCAAAACTCTAGTAATTTCAGAAGGAAATGTGATGCCTACAGGCTGTTATTGGCAGAGTAACAGCAGAAATAGAGTGCTGTTTCAGTAATATATTTTTCTCTCATAGTTTATTTTTCCCTCTGATCTTGCTTGATTTTGATATTTCCACCCAGAGTACCTTAGGCTAATTTGTTCTGGCTATCACCATATCTTGAATATGTCCCTTGAATGTTTAACCTATCATTCAACCACTTCCCATTATATGTACCTGCAATAATGTTTAAATAGCACAGGAACATTTTACCTTTTTTTTAAAATGTCAAACTTGGTAACCTGTGGTTAAATGTTCCTTTATCAAGATTGTTTTATGTTGTGAACAAGGAGTGCTGGTACAAAATGGAATGGGATTGGTTGTGAACTGTTAACTAATGCTATGTGTTTGTAGCCAAATAACAAATCCTCACTACCTAAAGATGTTATTTTTGTTTCAGTTACTGAGCTAGATGAGGTTTATGCTGTCTTTGCTTATTGTACCATAAATCCCATCAGCACAGACAGACTTTACAATGTTCTCTTTCCCCCAGCCTACTTGTTATCTAACTCCCCCCATCAGCCAGGCACCCCTTTATATTAGGAGGCAAAGGAACTAGAGATTTATTTTCCAGATCAGCTACCTATGAGAACCTAAGGAAGCCATTGATTTCTGTAAAAAAATGCACTGAAATATCATACAAAGAGAATTTGATCCTGGAGAGTTAGAGTCTTTCTGGTGCTTAAGTGGTAGAACACACTCAGGATTGTTGTACCCCTGGACCTGGTATTGCCCATTATCACTCAGAGGGTGTGATCCCTAAAATATGTCCTCTGGTTCACCTCTGGCTTCTTTCAGTTCTGATATTTATGATATTCGATTTTGTTCTCTTCCTTACATATTTAAATTTTAGTATTTAGCATTTTTTTACATTTAGAAATAAAGATTTAAATTCTTTCTAGTGGTTTTGATTAGGTCTGCTTATTTATCAGGAAGCTCAATTATTATAAATGGGGAAATAGTTTACTTGAAAGCTTAAGCAAAAGAACATACCATTAGTACTTAAAATTTAAAACATCCTAGTCTGTCTTTTTATTTTATTTCACATTATTTATTTATTTATTTATTTTTTGCTTTTTGGGTCAAATCCAGTGATATTCAGGGCTTACTCCTGGTTCTGCACTCAGGAATTACTCCTGGCAGTGCTTGGGGGAAACTTATGGAATGCTGGGTCGGCTGTGTGCAAAGCAAATGCACTACCCGCTGTACTATTGCTCTGCCCCCAAATTCACATTATTTAATTCTCATTTTTTGTCCTTTTAATTTCAGTGAGGTTTCATGAGCAAAGCAAAGTAAAGTAAAGTAAAGGCCCTCCCATTGATCATCGGATTTGCTCGAGCGGGCCCAGTAACGTCTCCATTGGAGACTTTGTTGTAACTGTGTGTGGCATATCGAATACGTCACGGGGAGCTTACCAGGCTCTGCCGTGAGGGCGAGATACTCTCGGTAGCTTGCCGGGCTCTCCGAGAGGGGCAGAGGAATCGAACTCGGGTAGGCCATGTTGGCTGCGTGCAAGGCAAACGCCCTATTGCTGTGCTATCGCTCCAGCGAAGGACTTGAAGGGCCCAAGTCCTTCATGAGCAAATTCAGGGAAAATGGATTAGTTAGCAAAAAAATCATTTACAGCTGAACATGCTTTATGTCAATAGATGACATTGATTTTTGGGAGATTAAGAGATTATTTTGCTGTTAAAAATAAAATTTTCTTCGGAACTTGTTATTAATTAGGTTTTATTTGACCTAATTAATTTGATTCATTTTCTGGAAGAAGTTATATGTGCTCAGAAAAAGGAATTGGAAGACCAGAGAGCAACTCAGCAAGGGTTTTCTTGCTAGGTAGTGTATATATGTAATATGTAATATATATGCATATATATATGTATATATATATATACTGTAAAACTGTAGTACTGTCCTCCCGTTGTTCATCGATTTGCTCAAGTGGGCACCACTTGGGGGAACCTTATGGGATGCCATCTCCATTGTGAGACTTGTTACTGTTTTTGGCATGTCGAATACGCCACGGGGAGCTTGTCAGGCTCTGCCATGCAGGTGGGATACTCTCAGTAGCTTGCCGAGCTCTCTGAGAGGGACAGAGGAATTGAACCCAGATCCACCGCTGCAAGGCCCTACCTGCTGTACTATCCTCCAGCCCGATTATAATGTAGAGTCTGGAAATACAGGGTTACTATTATTAGTTCCATCTGGTTGCAAATAAACCACACCAAAGAAATTCATTAGTTTGAAACTTGAGGGAAAAATAGCAGTCCACCTTTATGCGTCCAGTGAATGTTTCTATATTTATGTGAAATATTTTAAAAAGTTATTGTCTTCTGCAATTGCTTTCCAGTAGTCTGGTTTGAAAGTCTCTGAGTATAAAGATGTATTGGCAACAAAAGCAGCTTCCTGTTCTCAGGTTTTACTTCCCCTTTGTCTTTATATAAATGCGCCTGATTTTTTCACTCCAGGAGTTTCCTCTTGATTGCTTGCTCACCATTCTGAAGGTGATGGGTCCCTGAAAAGGTGTTCTGAGGTCATCTGTGGAAGCTCAACCTGATGTCCGCTTTTCCAACTCTTATGTTGGGGATTCTGTCAAGTGCTTGCTTACCTGTCTTATAATTAAATCTCTTTCTGTTCAAAGTTTTTGGAGAGAGATCTGTTTCCTGCACCAGCTTTGGTAAATATGGATTTTTATGATTCTAGAATTTCATGACTTTCTATTCTAATGTGCAATAATCAGCTAGACATCCCAAAACACAAAATAATCACAAAGATGCGTAATGTTTTTTTCAGTATCACTTTTGAATGAAATGGAATTTTCCTACAGCCTACTTCTAGAGTTCAGTATCAAGGATTAGTCCCAAGAGCAGGCACCAATACTTGGAAAGCACTATTGTTTATTTACATTCTTCTCAATTCTGTCATCAAAATAGCTTTGAGTGGTAGGAAAAGAGTGAGTGCTGTTACTCCCACTTTACATAAGAGAAAATTGAGGCTACTGATTCGTAACTTGCCCAAGGACATGCAATTAATTAGTCAGAATGTGAATTTAAAATTAGATCTTCTGCTTAAAATTCAGGGCCCATTCCTATCCCAGTCCAACTATGATTTCTCCAAACAGAGTATTGTATTGGTAACAAAAGACTTTTAAAGAAATTAATTGACTTTCCTGAAGAATTTTACCATTTCAGGATTCATAGAGATAAGACCTACATACCAAAATAAGAGCTATCTGAACTTACTCATTTTGATTAGTCTGCAAAAAATAGCTCTTTTTAAGGTGTATAAAGTCACTTGTTGTTAATCCTATATATAGTATGGAAATCCAAGAAAACATTATTTTGTTTTGAAACATGGAGGCTGGAGTTAACTTCTCTTCTATGAAAGTTCTGCATCAGTTGGCCAGTTCAGAAAATGCACATGGAAAAATATTCAGGAGTGAAGTTAAAACAAAGGTCACCCCTCACCCCATTACTTAATAAGTGACACTTTTGTACACAACATGACTTTTTAATATACTTTTAGGTTAGGGCATGTACTTCTCTGCCTTTTCCTTTTCTCATTATACTTGCAAATATCTTTTACTGTATATCATTTAGACTAGTAGTAGGGTTACTAGGAAAACACTGACCTTGGAAAATTCGGGCCATGGTAAGGATTTAGGAAGGGTGAAGGATGAATCATCTGATCCAAAGCAAGACTATGAATGGTATTTAATTCTTGGTCATATGGATTGAACATGCAGATCTAGACTACCTGTGCCAGGAAGGTGGTTCTCTTTATATTTAGCTTATCTGGGAACCCTATAAAACTACAGTTGGAGCTAGGGATTTTGCACATACATTGCATGCACCCAAACCAGGTTCTATCCCAGCATTACGTAGCCTTCTGGGTACCACCAAGGGAACCCCAGATGAAGCTTAGCACCAGAGGCCCAAGCAGCACCACTTCCTCTGACTTTAGCATTGAACTTCCCGCCAGGTTGGTTGGATGAATATCCCTAGAACTAGTCTCCAGGCTTCCTGAGAACTGCTTGAAAGTGCCCCCTTCAAAAAAAATAGTAACAGCTGAAATCAAATTAAACCAACCAAATAAATAAACACATGGAACTATTAGTAACATTAGAGCATTGGTCTCTTAGACATTTTGGTGATATAGAGAAAGGGTAACTATGCACATCAAAACCATGATAGTCAGGGACAGACTCATAGTGCAGTGGGTAGGGTGCTTGCCTTACATGTGACTGACCAAATTTTGATTCCTGGCATCCCATATGATCCCCTAAACACCACCAGTATTTGGTTATCCCTAGGAGCAGAGCCAGGAGTAATACCTGAGCACTGCTGGGTGTGGTCCCCAAACCAAACCTCCACCCCACTTCAAAAAAACACCCCATGAATGTCAATGTAACATAAGCATGTGATTTAAACTATAGTAAGTACATTTAGAAAAATGTTAATTTAAATAAAAATGAGGTGCGAGGAGGGAGAGCACCTAGAGTCTTAGGTCATAAGTTGAAGGATTCTCACTCTTACTGTAGGTTGGTGTTGGAATGTTGAATGCTGAATACTCTCTTATTAACAACTCTGTGAATATGGTACCTAAAAAAGTACTCAGACACAAAATTACAACTACTTTCTTTTACTCATCTACTTTGCCTGTTAGAAAGACATCAGAAAATACTCCAGAAAATGTGAAAGAAAGCAAGTGTCTGGAATGTTTCTAGTTTATAGTGGTTCACACACTAGAGGCACATGTAAACATTTCTTGAGAAAAAGCAAAATTTTATACTTTCAGGAGACCTTCATGAAATACCACATATAGTAATGGTTGGGCAGATCTTCTCTCCATTTGCCATTTCACTGGAAATCTACCAGTGTCTGAATATCTCTGTAAACTTAAATAGGATTTCCTTGTGAGTTCAAAAAATGAATTTCTTTTGTCAATACAGAATTGACTGCTTTCATAGCATTGATATCCTGTAAAATCTAAATGTGACCCAAAGTTGAGTGTATAATCTATTGTTGGTCAATATTGGTTGCAGTTATGATGCTGAATACATTTACATCTCTTTATTCTGAATGTTACCAGTGGCTTTTGTTTTCTGAAAAAGATGCCCATGTATCACACCCAGGCATGGCAATGAAAATTGCCTCTTAAAGAAATCCAGAAGTGGTAGGTGTCACTGAATAAAGGGATTACTATTATTCAAACATTCTATTGTGATAATGATTTGCATGATAATACATGTGAGTTTTATTGCTAAAAGGAGAAGAATATCAAGTTAAAGATGCTTTATAAAATAAACTATTACTGTCATGAAAATTTTGCCTATACCATTCCCTCTGTATAGAGTACTTGGTAGTCCCTGGCACATTGGGTCATTGATTTCTTTCCTTGCCCCTCCCACTTTAGCTCCTGAAAGCTCTCACTTTTCTTCGTGTTCCTGGGAGGCAAAGCCCTCCAGGTTCTGTGCCCGGGCTTCCTGGTTTTACTTTCATCCCCTTCTCTGACAGTATCTCTCTGTTATTGTCTTCTACAGACATAACAGTGTGCCTCTTAGAAGAGGTATAAAAATCCCAACATAAAATGCAGCAGTGTCTTCCAACCCTTCTTTCTTTTTTAGCACTTACTTTCTCCATATTGGAATTGTAACTCATATACATCTGTCTCCTTTTCCCCACTTTCTACCTATTCCTTCTATGCCCTCTATAGTTTTATTCTGCTAGTGCCAGTACTTTGAAACTTCTCTTAACAAGGCTGTTGACCACCTGCTAGGTACCTGTCCCAAGGTGCTTCTTCCTTGCTGCGTGTTCTGCAGTATCTTTCTGCCCATCCATTTATCATTCGTTTGTTAAATATGTAGCACTGCCTTTTCTGAGCAGGACATTTTGCTCATGTGAATTTATGATGATAAATGATTATCAGATTCTCACTCTAGGAGTTTCTATTCTACTAGGACAGAGATGATACATAGTGATATACATTTTTCATTGTTATTATGGTAAAATGTATGCAGTTTCCCTAAAAGTTTTACATGTATATAAAGATCTGAATCATAAGAAGGGCTTAAACTAGCATGAAGAGAGAGAGAGTGTCAAGACAAGGAAAACATCCCAGCTGAGCATTGTAAGGAAGAAAGTTTTGGCACTCAATTGGCTAAGCAGAACATCTTAGAATGCCTCACTGAACTTGGTAACTCAGAAAATGCTGGCAAGATGGCAAAGGTTTTTCTAGCCATAGGTTTTATCATAAAGTCAATAGAAAGCCATTAAAGCGATGCTTTTCAACCTCTCACTATTGACATTTGGGGCTAGATTATTCTTTATTGGGGAGTCTGGCCTGTGCATTGTAGGGTATTTAGCACATTCTTGGCTGTTTTCCATTAGTTGCTAAATACAAACCTTCCTCTGTGATAACCAGATTTGTCTTTGGATATTACCATGATTCTCTAAGTGAAAAATTGTCCCCAATTCAAGTATACGAGTATAAAGTACACCATTTGTTTAAAATCTTAACTGACTTCACAAGAAGAGTCATTTGCTATTGCAGGTACATACACACATAGAGACAGACATACACGTACATAGCCAAGGAGCACATGGAAAATGTTTGACATTATTAGTCATAAGTCATCACATAAATGTAAATTAAAACTATAGTGAAATGCCACATTACACCCTCCAGAGCTATCTTACTGAAATAATCATCTGATGTCTCCACTAATCACTGAGCACCTGGGATGACTGGGGGGACTTAATTTTTGTTCCAATCTCTATTATGGTTGCTGAATTGTCTTGCAAGGTATTGAAGAATCATGTGTCCAACCTTTTCCTGTATTGTGCTAAAGGGATATTTTTAAAAGTCAAACATCTTTAAATAATTATTTGTCTTTTATTTCTTATTGAGGTAATATTGATTTACCAGAATATAAATATTTGTTTTAGGGGAACAAAGTTACCCTACAGTACACACTACTGAAGTACCAGTAATTTCCACTCTAGTCTACTGGACTCTTCAAGTCTACTCCCCTTTCTATCCTCAAGACTTTTACCATGTTCAAATAAATGACTTATTTGATGTTGTCTCTTCTTTTACTTGTTTCTTGAAATAGTTGGTAATTGTTTCCTCCTGACTTATTTCAATTAGCACAGGCCTTCCAGTTCCATTAATGTTCTCAGAAAAAATTACATTTTTCTTATAGCTGAATAGTGTTCCATTATGTATATGTAGTGTAATTATCTCTTGGGACAATTGGATTGTTTCCAGGTCTTGGCTATTGTAAGTAGCAGGTGATGAACATAGGTATGCCCATATCTTCTTGATTTATTTTTTTAATATGTTCTTTAAATAGATGTATAAAAGTTGGATTTTAAAATCATGGTTGTACTATTTTTAATTTTTTGAGAAATCACCATAGTGTTTTTATAGAGACTGTACTAGTTAACGTTCCCACCAACATCTTGTTTGTCCAATCACTGCCAACCCTTGTTGTTTCTGGCTATTTGATACTGATCATTGTCACTGTAAGATGATACTTTATTGCTAGTCTGATCTGCATTTCTCTAATAATATTATTTTTAATTTTTTTCTTTTCTTTTTTATTATTTTTCTTTTCTATTTTTGGGTCACACCCGGTGATGCTCAGGGGTTACTCCTGGCTCTGCACTCAGGAATTACTCCTGGTGGTACTTGGGGGACCCTATGGGATGCTGGGAATCGAACCCAGGTCGGCCGTGTGCAAGGCAAACGCCCTACCCGCTGTGCTGTTGCTCCAGCCCCATTTTTAATATTTTTTCATGTGCCTGTTCACTGTCTATTCAGTTCTCCTCCCCATTTTTTATGTTTTGTTGTTGAATTCTCTGAGTGCTTTATAACTTGAGTAGAAAGATTTATTTTTCTTGGCTATTAACTCTTAACATTAATTTGATGTGTAAATATTTTCATTTTTTCAGTAGGCTTTTTGTTTTAAGTGATAGTTTCTTTCACAGTGTTTAGTTTGGTATAATCCTATTTGTTTTTAGTGGAGTCTTAAAGGTTTTCTACATACCATGTTAGCTTAATTTTTTCTAATTTAAATATCTTTTACTTATTCTTTCTAAATTGCTGTGACAGGGATTTCCAATACTATGTAAAATAATAATTTCAAAACTGGACATACTTATGTTGTATCTGAAAGTTTCAGGTCTTTCTCACCCTCCCTCTCTCCCTTCTCCCTCCTTCATTCCTTCCTTCCATTTCCCCTTCTTTCTCCTTCTTCCTTTTTCCTTCCCCTTTCTTTCTACTCCCCCTTTCTCTTTCCTTCTCTTTCCCATTCCTCTTTCTCTTCCCCTTCCCCTTCTTTCTCCTTTCCTTTCCCTATTCCTTTCCCCCTCGCTCCCCTCCCCCCCCCTCCCCTCCCCTGCTTCTCCTTGGAGAGCCTCCCTTCCCCTCTCCTGTCTTCCCCTCCCCTCCCCTTCCCCCTTTTGCCATTGAGTACCATGTTTCCTGTGGATTTTTTTTTTTTGCTCTGGTCACGGTCCTCCCGTTGTTCATCGATTTGCTCGAGCGGGCCCAGTAATGTCTCCATTGGAGACTTTGTTGTTACTGTGTTTGGCATATCGAATACGTCACGGGGAGCTTGCCAGGCTCTGCCGTGTGGGCGAGATACTCTCAGGAGCTTGCCGGGCTCTCCGAGAGGGGCGGAGGAATCGAACTCGGGTCGACCATGTTGGCTGCGTGCAAGGCAAACGCCCTACCGCTGTGCTATCGCTCTAGCCGTGGATTTACTGTAAATTAAACTTAATATGTTATGTTTCTCCTCTCCCCATTTATTGGGAATTTTGTAAAATCATAGATTACTATTTTAATCTTGTCCAAAACTTCCTCTATATCTATTTATATTGTTGCGTGGTTATTTCTTTCCAAAGGCAAATAATGTTGCATATCCTACTGTTTTACATTCTCTAATTTGGACATTATTACATCTCAGCCTTCTTTATTTGGGTAAATTTAAGGCATAATATACCCTTGAAGAAAATTTCCATCAATGCAGATGCAAATAGATTTTCTTAACTCATTCTTGAGTTAAGAAAGGTACTCTTGCAAGAAAGAATAACTTTCTTGCACCCTATGTGCAAGAATACCTTTAGGTGTGTGTGTGGGTGTGGTGGTGATATAATCAGAGGTGCATGCTGCACCGCTGACAGTTGATAGATGTCACAGATGATTTTATGTGACCCTTATAATTCACTTTCCTTTATAGAAGCCGTTTTCTTCCCCCGTGTCTATGTTTGCCACATTTGATTATACTGCAGTTCTGAAGCAGGTCTTGGCAATCCTTGTTGAATATCACTCATTATATATTTTTGTTGGCTCTGTGGTATTGATTAGTTTAGAATGCATGCCTTTTTCCTTGGAGGGAGGGAGATATCAAGCAGGAAATGAAGCCCATTGTTGATTCATGGCTAGCTGAGTCAGAGGATCATGTGAGAGACCACGTGGTGCTGTTTGGGCCCTACAGTGCCTCGGATTACCCAGACCACCCCAGTGGTGCTTGGATCCTTCAAGACTACACCCTACAGTGTGCAGAGCTCAACAGGTAGCACCCAGTGGTGCTTGCAGTATCATGTGGTGCCAGGGATCGAACGTAAGTCCTCTGGATATGGTCATGCTCCTTTAGCCATGTACTATCTTTCTGCTGTAGAGACCACACCTTGATTAACAAATGTGCTCTTGGGATAGCGTTAGAATAATAAAATCAGTATTAAGTCCAGATCATAATCCACCTTGACCAATGAATTGTATGAGGAGATACTGTGGATTCGTGGACTGTGTCAGCCCTAGGGTTTAGGTTCAGTGCTTATATTAGCTTAAAATAATGAAGCTGAATAAACTAAACAAAAATTGATTTTCTCTGATTTGGGAACTTACAAATTCTAGATCAAAGTGATGGCAGAGTTGGTTCCTCTTGAGAGCCATGAGGGAAGACTGTTCCAGACCTCTCTCCTTGGCTTGTAGATGACTTCGTTTGTCCTCACATCATTATTCCTCTGTGTCTCTTTTCTCATTTGCTCTTTGTAAGGTATCCATCATAGTAGATTAGAACACTACTTCATACATTTAGATTATTTGCCTTTATCAGTGCATTCTGCACAGAAAATCTTACCTTTTGAGGTATTGGGTTTGCACCTCAACATATGGATTGCTGTGTTGTGGTGGATGCACCATTAGGGCCATAATATTTAATCCAGAATGTGGAGTGTAGAAACTAGCACCGGGGGCTGGAGTGATAGCACAGTGGGTAGGGTGTTTGCCTTGCATGCGGCTGATCTGAGTTCTATTCCTGGAATCCCATATGGTCCCCTGAGCACTGCCAGGAGTAATTCCTGAGTAGCAGTATGAGGGCTTGATTCAGATCATTATAGAATTGACATGTAGCGAATGTAGCGAATCTTTTATTTTGCACCACTTTAACTGTTAAAACTAGGCTCTAGTTGCGGCATGGAAACTGCCCCCCTCGTTCAACTTTTGAACTACAATTATTTCACCAGGTTTTCTTTGTGAAAAAACAAACTCCCTGTGAACAAGAAACTTTATTGACCCCCAAAGGTTTAAAGCTGCATTGCTCAGTAGAAAAATAATGTGATTCATATAGGGAATCCAATATTTTCTAAACATTAAAACAAGGAAAATGCCTCAGGTGCATTGGTGGGCTAGAGGAGTGGATATGGATATATCCAAACCACAGAGCCAACAACACTGTAAGCATGAAACTCAAACTACAACAACCAGGCTTACAAATGTACCTGTCATGGAAGCCGGTGGGGCAGTAGTCAGTGGGCCAGAATCTGGAACTTTAGTGGTGGAAATTGACCTTGGTGTTGACATTATATGCCTGAAATTTTATTATGAACAACTTCATAAATTACTCTTTCTTAGCACTGTAGCACTGCCCACCTATTGTTCATTGATTTGCCCAAGTGGGCTCCAGTAATGTCTCCATTGTGAGACTTGTTACTGTTTTTGGCATATCAGATATGCCACGAGGAGCTTGCCAGGCTCTGCCGTGAGGGAAGGATACTCTCAGTAGCTTGCTGGGCTCTTCGAGAGGGATGGAGGAATCGAACCCGGGTTGACTGCATGCAAGGCAAACATCCTACCTGTTGTGCGATCACTCCAGCACACTCTTTTTTAATAAAAGAAAATTAAAAAACAGATGTGATGGTTTAAAATACATATTCCTTTCGCCATATGATCAGTATGAAAAAAGATTAGTGAGATATTTTATATTCTTGTTTTTGTTTGTGCGACACGTCTCCATCAAACTACACACCTTTCAAGACTTTAATAGCCAGGTTGACTTGCGAATAAAATTTGAACACCACAAGTACAGAACATGCTTTCTCAGTTGGGGAAAAATCATTAGCTGAGAAGAGAAAAATGACTGTGGAAGGACAATTTTTAACTCTTTTAAAAAGAACTGTATAAGAAGCAGACATTCAGCATATAAATGGCTCTTCATGATATCTGTGGCATTATAATTTTATGGAGGATATTTAAGAAAACAATTCTCCAAAATGCTCCTTAAGCAGGGCAATAGAATATGTTGAGTAGTATGAGTTTGAAGATTTAATTTCCCAAGCTTTGTTACTATCTGACCCAGGTTTTCTTGAGAAAGTCATTTTAAAAAATATTTTTATTTAGGCACCGAGTTTTATAGTGCTGTTAATAGTGGAGTTTCAGGCACACAGTGTCCCAGCTCTGAACCCAACATGTATCTGTTACTCTCCATTAATGAACCAAGTTTTCTCTCAACCCCTTCACACCCCCACCTCCATATCAAAATGATTTTTAAATTTAATTACAGTTTGAGATACCTGTTTCTTGTAGTTCTGACTTTTATGACTTTCGATGTATGCAGTTATCTAGTTGCTGTACCACCAAAGTGTCCAAGTTATTTAAATCGAGCTTGTATCTATTTTATTTTGTGAACTGGAAATATTAGGATTGTCTTTCTCTTAAGTTATTATCAGAGAAAATATCCTCTAACTTCATGCAGTAGCAGTTAGCTCAGAACAAATGTTCTAGGTGTGTTTATTCTTTCACAGATATTTTTTTTAAAGAAAATTCTGATCGGGTGGGATTTTAGAATATGCGTACCATTGTCATTTCATCCTAGTTTCTTTAGGACCTGTCTTTTTTTAAATAAATATTTTTTACTGATGTATTTAATGGGCTGAAGCGATAGCACAGTGGGTAGGGCATTTGCCTTGCACGATACCAACCCGGGTTCGATTCCTCCACCCCTCTCTGAGAGCCTGGCAAGCTACCGAGAGAATCCCGCCCGCACAGCAAAGCCTGGCAAGTCTCACAATGGAGACATTACTGGTGTCCACTCGAGCAAATGGATGAACAACTGGAGGACAGTGCAGTGCTATGTATTTAACATTTATAAAATTAAGATTTAATAATGTTCACTTAATCACTTAACTTCCCGTTAGTCGTCGATTTGCTCGAGCAGGCGCCAGTAACATCTCCATTTGTCCGCGTTGCGTGCTAGTGTAGCCCAATGGCATCTGTTCGCTCTGGGAACATGAAGAGCCTCAAACTGATAATTCATGATCTTGATGAAGAAGTCTGACCATCTGGTAGGTGGGCGGCCACGCGGTCTTTTGACATCCCGTGGAATCCAGTCGGTAACAGCTCTAGTCCAGCGGTCGTCTTCAAATCTCATTACGTGACCAGCCCATCTGATTTTTGACACCTTGGCAAACAAGACAGCGTCCCTGATTCTTGATCGTCGACAGTTGTCAGAACTCCGGATTCTTTCTTTCAATTGAGTGAAATGTGATATTCCAAGCATAGCTCTTTCAGTTCTTCTTTGGGAGACCTGAATAGCGTTCTCATCCTGTTTGCGTAGGGCCCAGGTCTCTGAGGCATATGTTAATGCAGGAAGAACAGTGGAATCAAAGAGATGTGCCCGGAGCCGGAGGTTCTTCATCCTTTTAGTTATTTCGTCGACGTTCTTGAAAGCATTCCAAGCCGCTCTCTTCCTCCTGCGCAGCTCGGGTGCCAGGTCATTTGTCATGTTGACTTCTCGACCTAGGTACACATAGCTGTTGCATTCGGAGATGGTCGTTCCGTTGAGAGCGAATGGGGCCTCAGGAACGAGGCTGTTTCTCATAAACATTGTCTTCGTAAGATTCAGCTGTAGTCCTACCTTTCCACACTCATGATCAAAGTCGGCCAGCATTTGTGCCGCTTGGCTGATGTTTGGTGTTATTAAAACAATGTCATCAGCAAAGAGGAGGTGGTGTAGTTGCCGACCATCTATCTTCACTCCCATTCCTTCCCATTCCAGTCTTCACATGATGTTCTCGAGGGTGGCACTGAAGAGTTTCGGTGAAATGGTATCGCCCTGCCGAACCCCTCTCTTGACATCAATGATTACTACTTTGTAGAATGGTGAGATCCTGGTAGTGAATCCGCAATACAGCTCACGGAGGATCCTGATGTATTGGGCTTGAATACCCTGATTGGCTAGAGCTTTAATGACCGCTTCCGTCTCAACAGAATCAAATAATAATAATGTTATACCAGTATATTAAGATACATTGTTGTCTTATACAGGCTCATTGATGAACAATCCATTGTAATAAATAAGGGATTTTGTAAATGCTAATGTTAATTTCAGTAGCTTTCTTTTTTTCCCCTAAACAGTTTCTCTTACTATTTTATGTTGAGTTTTTGTGGAGGTCCTTTATTTTATTCCTTCACAAGTTTTTATTTGGTGTCTAAAGACTTTTGGGGGCATTCATGTAAATTGAAGCCATGACTTCATATCATTATATTAGTCTTCACTGTTGAGGAGACATGCATATTCACTCTTGGTAAATACTCCCAAGGTAAACAGTTATTCGTAAAATTCCTTATAACTTTAATTAAATTAAAATTTAACTTTAGAGAGAGTTTATGCAGATGCATATTTATATTTTAAGCTCACATATACTTCTTGGATATATATGTCTATGTATGTACTTCCTGTGCCAATAGATTTCGAATTGTGTTTCCTGAACTATAGCAGTGTAAGCATCACTAAGAGCATATTAGATCTGATGAATCTCACCTCTATAGAGATCTAGTAAGTAGGGGAGGCCTAGGAAAGGCCCTGTAAATCTATATTTTAAAACACCACTCTGGTAAACTCAATGCACTGAAGTTTAATGGTCACTAACTTATAAAAAAATACACACGGATGGAAAGTTAAAGACAGAAATAGAGCATCAGGGACTTTTTCTGCAGTCAATTGCTGCAAGAGTCACAGTCCACCTCCAGTTCCTTTGGAAATTAGGGATGACCAGATATTTCAAATTTCAAACTAGAACATATGTTCTGAGAAGTAACACTTGAGATGTGGGCTGAGGGGATACTTTGGAATGGGTGAATATAGACTTGAAGCTCTGTAGGAGGTGGGAAAAAAGGCAGGTGGAATTAAAAATGGATATTTATGTATTTCTGGGTCAAATCATCCCCTCATGGCAAGAATGCCAAGTTCTAGCTGATCTTGGAATGTTCGAGGTGATTATGGAGAAAATGGGCAGGGAGCCGAGTTAAATGATCATTTAATAGGAACTGTGACTGGATGAGTTGATCAAGAAAATACTGAATAAAGAAATTTTAATTCTGAAGGAGGTGAAAGAATAAGCTATGAGTAGAAGTAGCTGACATAAATGAGACAGTCTAATTCAGTGTCCAAAATAATAAATTATTTTATTTTCCTGGGTTCCTTTGCAGTGAATTATCACCTACATTTTATTGAAATCTTATTAGATGATTTTGAAAAGACTGATATGAAAAAGAACTTACCTGAGAATATCTTACACCTACATATTGATTTCAAATTTATTAAGAAGTGAATTTTGTTCTTAAGCAACCTGTGAGCAACATTCACTTTGCCCAAGCTTGGAAGAGTAAACAGTAAAACAAAATTGAAAATACTACTGTGACTTATTGATATATTGCTTTGGAATCTTATGCACAGAAGCCTAAAATATTCTTTGGTTGTAATATTACATTTTGAATTTTATGGAGATGGCTCAAAGGACTATTTTAAATTTGGGACCTCTGGTTTGCTCTCTAGGACTTCATGGTCCCAAAAGCGCCATGGGAGTAATCTATGAATAATTTGTTAGGAGTGGTTCGAAGAAATGAACATCAAATTAAATCAGATTGGTAGTTCTTCGAAAAGTAACCTCACAACTCTCATATAATCTAACACTTTTGGGTACATAGTGAAAATGTGCTCAACTGATATGAGTAGAACCACATTCCTAGCAGTTTAGCTCATAATTGCCAAAGGGTGGAAACAGTCCAGTTGTCTATTGATGTTCAAATTATGTATATAATTGGTATGTGTGCATTTGGTGGAATACTATACAGCTTTAAAAAGGACAGCTATTCTAAATCATGATACTGTAAACAAATAATGATAAGTGAAATAAACCTAGTAGAATACTAACTAGGGATTTGGATATTTGGTCTATTTTCACCTTTTTAGGAAACAACAAATCAAAACACTTGGTATCCCCCCTGAAAAAAATCAGCCTTCTTAATGTGAATAAACAAAGTGCCTCCCAATTGTTCCTACAGCTAATCACACTTCCTTAGGATCCCTACTAAGGTGCGTTGCCTTTCACTTTGGGAAGCACTGTTAGAATTTAGATATACCATTTAATAATGGGTATGTAAAAATTTGAAAAGCTTGTAATTTTTATGTCTTTAAAAGGTGCAATTCCTGCAAAGCATCCAAGTATTTCACTAAAATCCTCCATACCCAATGGCATGTTCTTGGGCAGATGGTGTGCCTTTCTGAAATTTGCCAAAAGAAAAGAACACATATTTTAGAAATGGTTAGTCCTATAATTACAGTGCATGCAGTTTTTTCCCTTTATAATACGCATGCTTTTAACAGAGACTGTCTATGATGCTTTATTTTATCCTGTAAATTTTAAATTGGCAACAATGTTGTGTATATCTTTCTGAATATGTAGAATATGACCTTACTTACTGTTACCTTGGACACAGCACTAACGGCTGGATTTACTCACTTTGGTGCAATTAAAAATTATTCTAAAGAATAAATATAATTTAAAATATCCTCAAGCTTGGGTTTAACTTAATTTTAATTATTTAAATTATGTAGTAGTGCTTAATGTTTAAATTATTTGGGTCATGAAATAGAGCTTTCTTCTTTTTTTTGAGGGGATATCATATCTGGTGGTTTTATGGTTCTGCTTCCTGTGCTCAGGAATTGCTTCTGGCAGTATTCAGGGGACCATACAGTGGCAGAGACTGACCATCTTTCTGCTAACAAACCATGCTCCCCAGCTATATCTTTGGGTCCTATGTATATAGCTTCTTAATAGAAAACATGTCAATATCTTAAATATGTATGGATAATAGCATTTTCCTTTGCAAGTAATGTACAAATATTTCAGTTATTGATGTCTTCAGTTATCTAATAGTTTTATAAAGTTAAAATGCCATGGTAAAGTTTGGGGAAAATTTTTAATAATTAATGACATGGGGAAAACCCTTCACAATTACCACTTGTTAAATAACCCTGGGTGGGACTTTGTACAGTGATATAAGTGTTATAAATATATATATATATATATATATATTTGTATTTTTTTAGGACTCCACTATTGTCTCTCCAATTATTTTGAGAACCGACCCTCAGGGATTTTTCTTTTACTGGACAGATCAAAACAAGGTAAGAAGTGAGATATGCATTTCTTCTATTTTCCCAGTTGCTAATTTACAAAGTATTTCTCTTATCGAAGTATAATTTGTTTCATAGGTGACCTTTTGCAATTTATGTAAAGGTTCTCTACTTAAAGAGAAAAATCTAAGGCATTCTGTCTTGGCCTTTCCTGAGGACTCTAGTCTGAAATACTATATGTTTTAAGTCCTAGTACAGCTATATTTTTCAAGACAAGAACATGGAAATGTTACATTTGTTTTAGAATAAAATTGATATTAACAATTTAAATCTCTTCCCCCGCCCCAATTCCATCTGGAAAGAATGAAGTTCTAAGAAAATAAGTTTTTACTGTATTATTGGTTAATTTCCTTTTTCTCTCCCTTCTACTATCTGTTTACTAAGAGGTTTCTTGGTGGCAATTGCAATTTGGTCTTGAAAATTTGTTCATTTTAGAAAATCAAGAATATGATTTCTTTAGCCTTTAATTTTTTTTCAGAAATTCCTTCTCAGATTAGTTTTCTCTCTCCTATTGAATGAATTTAAGATCTCATTTAATATTATCCCAGTTGAGATAATTCCATATTGACAAGTTCATATTATTAACTACATTACAAAATTTGGAATTTCATGGATGGTTAAAAAATATTCGTAGAAAATAATTGTTATTTCAAGTCAGTGCTAGAGTTCTGAATTTGAGCCTGTGAGACCACAGCATAATACAGAATACTTGGGATTTGGACTGATGATATTTGTAAGGACGTACTAGGGTTTATTGACAGTTCTACATACATGTTGAAATTGGTAAGATAACTAGGTCCTCCAAAGTTATTTGGAGGCTATTAAATTTTGAGGGGCTATTTAGTGTTTACACAGCCCCATTCAGTGTGCATATATAGTTATTGAAACTTATCAAGGTCACCTCTGCTCTCATGGAAATCTTGGTTTATCTATCATTAATGGTATGGAATTACCCCTCTACAATGGCATATTTTGAGTTTTGATGGAAACTATAGAGTGAAAACTATAGAGTGCTGAAAAATATTTGGCTCTTAGGATGAGTTCTAAATAAACCTGTTTACATATTATATAAAAAAGCAAAAAAAAAAGCAAATTTTAGCCTTTTTATCCTGGAGTTACCTTTCTGAATATGGGTGCCCTGAAATTAACTTTAGCCAGAGATGCAGGACTACATCATAGGCCCCCATGCTAATGTCAAAAGCTGTCTTGAAAAAGGGTTTCATACTTACTGTTCATGTTTATTAGTGGGTGTGTTAATAATTTTGTCTTTGACATTGTTTGGTTTCCTGCTGTTATGTTTGAAACAATGACTTGAAAGAGATTGTGTGTTTTTTTTTCTCTTAAGGGCTAATTTTAGAACTGTTGATGCTATATTCATGAAAGATGTATTTATAATGCCTAGAGCATTTTTAAAAGTTGGGTATTTGTGCAAGAGACTAAGCTGTCAGTTTGATTTTTCAGCTTGTAAATCAAGTCTTATAAAAGCAACAGAAGGTATTTGGGTTTTTAAGAAATAATTCACAACTACTCAGTTAAGCTTCGTGGTAAGACCAATCATTAATATTTCTTTTCTTTCTTTAATTTTTACTTAGACACATGATTTTTAGTACTGATAGTAATAGCATTTCAGGCACATAATGTGACACCCATTACCAGAATGTCACCATCCCTCCATATTTGCCTCAAGGTCACCTCCCCACCCCACCCACCCAAAGTTAGAGTTTAGTACTAGCAACACTTTACTGGATTTTCATGATTTTGTAAACCCAGTATTTTGACTTACATTGGTTTTTAAATGTCAATTTTTTTCCCAATTTTGGAAACTAACCCCTTTTTCTTCGTTATAATGCTGTTTTATGACAAATTAAATAATGATAATAGCAGTTCCTTTTAGCTTATTAATTTTCGTTTTCATGGATATTAATCTTATAGTTTTAGTCAAAGATGGCAAATTTTAGTTATTGAATGCCTAAATCATCCCTTAGTCATATATCAGAGATGGTGGTTTACATTTTAGTCAATGATAATATATTGGTATCCAAAAAAGTGACAGAATTTAAGGAAAAAAATTAAACTTTCTATGCTTCCAAGTTTGTCATTTTCTTCTGGCTTTAAGCCCAGTCCTGGAACTAGAAAAACTGATGTATCTGCTTCTAGGAGGTGGACTCCTGTATGTGATATATTGGATTAAATGTGCTAGGAGAAAGGGGGCATATGAATGATGGAACATGCATCATGATCACTTGAACTTTTGCTATGATCATTTGAAACTATAAGGCCAGGAGGAACAATCATGGTGTAAATTTGAGGTCCACTGAAAATTTGACTCTTTTCAAACTTGAAGAAAATGTCCATATATTTTTCTTGGATAAATCTTAGTGATCCCATATGTTATAGATACCATTTCTCAAAGGAAAAAAATAGGACACTTATACACTTACCTCCTGATTTGTACAAATTTTGTTTTCCATTGGTTTGGAAGCTGGAATTGGAATTGTAAATGCTTCTTTTTTATTTTGACTTCTCACACGTTTCTCTTACTGTCCACAAAGCCTATGCACTTTTTTTTCTTTTTGGGTCACACCCAGCAATGCTCAGGGGTTACTCCTGGCTCATGTCCTCAGGAATTAGTCCTGGCGGTGCTTACGGGACCATATGGGATGCTGGGAACCGAACCCGGGTCAGCCACATGCAAGGCAAACACCCTACCCGCTGTGCTATGGCTCCAGCTCAAGCCTATGCATTTTGATTACTCATCACCCGAAGAATACGAATCTGCTCAATTGAGTGATTGGTAAAGAAAGTTGTTATAATGTTTCTTTTTTTTTTTTATAATCACGGGAGGAAAAAGACTGTGTAACCCCTCTTTGGTTTGTCACCATGAAAATAATACGTGGCAGAGAAGACAGCTCTGATGATATATGTAGGAATTAAAAACTAGAGCTGGCATGTCATTTAGGTAGCAGAATGTTCATAGATGAAATTGTATTAGGAGCTGGTGATAGCAGAAAATAGGGAGATCATCTTAGGGAATTAATGCCCTTGCATTTTCCTAGTGATGAACTCATTTTGCTAATCTCTTCCTCATTATTGTTGGTTCTGTAAGTCCTGTTGACTCTAATTTGCAAAAACAAGCTTCTTTTGAGTATGACTATTTGAAATTGTGGTGATTTTTCTTATGTCTGCATGTATAATATTTGTTTGAAATCATGGATAAAAGGAATTCTGCACAGTCTGACTATCTAAGAGGTTGCCTGCGATTAGACTGTGACTGTTTTTTCTTTGGAGTTGTGCCATATTTGGACCAGAAATCCATACAGAAAGGGAAATGTTAGCCATTAAAAGCACGTGTGCTGGATTTTTCATGGACAAAAAATTGGCATCACAATTTTGGATAAAAAACTGAAAATGGAGAAAGGGTCACTGTTAAAGAAGAAATAGTTACCTTGCTAGAATATGAAACATTAAAGCTTTGCCTTGCAACCCGATGCCTTTCAATTGTGCCAAGGTTGGTGTAAAAATAAAACTAGTCACTACTAGTCTAGTTCAGATACAAGAAACTTGATATAGTTCAGTAAACTTCCTAAGAGTTTGAAGTGGTAGGGAGGAACTTAAATTTAAAAAAAAAAAAGTAGAAGAAAAGCCTACATTTAAATGAAAGACCTTTACTGTTTCTTTTTTTTGAAGATTTTGTCTTTAATTTTGCAGATAATAGAGACAAATGTTAGCAAAGAGAGAGTACAGCAGAATACATCTCCTCACTCCCTCCCCTCCTTTGAACCAAATCCTTGTCTTCCAGAGTCAGCTATTAGAAATACCTTCCTGATATCCTTTCAGCTCTTTTTTAAATTGAACTTACATGTACATTAATAATATTCATTGATACTAGAATCAATGTCATTACTTTTATAGCTCTATAGACATGCTTTTCACTTTTGCAGAATGTCATAGAGCATTTTCATATGAGCACATGCGTATATAGCTTCTTTTAAATCGCTATATTTATATCCATGCTGTATTACTCAATTTCATTTAATAAAGAAAAAATTTTATTGATGAACTCTTGGTGTTCAGATGTTCTGAATTTTGGATTTCAGAAAACAAAGCTACAATATAGAATAAAAGTCAGTTCTGTGTGTCCCTCTCTGGGTATATGGGTCACAAGTTCCCTGAGGTACATTTTCAGAATTACAATTGCTGATTGAAGGCTATACATATCCTAAATTTTACTTAATGGTTGTGCCATTTTATAGCACTGTCACTCTTGTGAGCAGCACTGCTTCCTAAAGCTCCATCAGTACTATTAAGAACTATCTAAAATTTGCAAGTCTGATGCAACCGTTTTATCACTTTGTTTTAATATACCAGAGCCGGCTTTTCCAGAAATATGTGGATATCTTCAAGTTTTTATGAACCATTTTCTGCTTTCTTTCACTTTAATTATATACTCGCATTCTTTTTGCTTGTTTTGAGAGTTCTGTTTGTCTCATTGCTGTTAATCCTTTTGCTATTATAGGTATTGCAAATGCATTCTTCTTGTCTGTGACTTGTCTTTGAATTTCTTAACATATGACACAAGATGATTTGATTTTTGGAACTTTGATGAATTTATATTTTAGCCTTTCTGCATTGAAGCCTTTTAATTTATCTTAGTTGCCACCATTATTATTTACTTAGGTTTTCAACCTATGTTACTTATGCCACTTGGCTGTTATAACAAAATTCCAAAAACCAGGCACTTTGTACATAGCAGCCACTTATTATTTACAGTTTGGAAAGCTAAAAGGCACAAATCAATGCCAACATGGCCAGATTCTATTCTTGGTTGCCTTATAGTGTTCTAGCATAATGAAAGGAACTAGGGATTTTTTATGGATCCTCGTTTTAAAAGGTACTAGCCTACTCAAGGGGCCCTTCTGTCATGACCTGATACTTTCCCCCAAAGCCCCATAACCTAATTTCATCACCGTGGGCATTAGGTTTATAATGTTTAAATTGCATGGGGACTTGGGGTGAGGGTTATTGGGGGTGAGATGAGAGTCACAAACATTTAGAATCATGTAACACGTTTTGAAAATGAATACAAGGTCAGCACTAAATTTAATTTATTTGAATGAGTGGTTCTTTGTGTCGATGACTTTCAGTTTTTGCTCTTTGGTGTCAGCTATGGGGTCACTCAGTCTCTTGTAATTTTTTTAGGCTTAGATTGAAGAAGCTGTAGAAATGTCAGGATAGAGCCATGGTTGATAACACTTAAGGCAAATGCCTTAGCTCTTTAACTATCTCTTTGGTCCCCCTCCTAAGTTTTAATGTCCTTGGACTTCTGAGATGTCATTTTCTCCTTCATTTTCATTCAATTTTTTGTCTATCATTTGAAATTTCTTCTCTGTGTACAAACTTATACTTCATAAGTTTACTTAACTTATACTTAATAATATACTTAACTTATACTTAATATCAATCATTTCCAGGAACTTAGGGCAGGATGGATCCACAATTCTGATTTTTCCATCTGCCATATTCTTCTGGCCTGGATTTTATCCACCTGAGATCTTTATAAGGAGGAATATCTAGTTTTCTACTAATAGCAACTTAGATTACCTCTTCTTGTGGTAACTTTAAGCTTCCATAGAGTATTCAAAGGGAAGTTTAAAAATTAAATATCTCCATAAATGAGTTTTTAGCATGAGTGCCCATAATTTAAAATATTTTGAATGATGAATTATAAACTTTCATAAAAATACCTAGGGTACGCCCATTAAAAGTATTCTGGCATTTACAATGGAATACTATGCAGCTGTCAGGAGAGATGAAGTCATGAACTTTGCTTGTAAATGGATAGACGTGGAGAGTATTGTGCTAAGTGAAATGAGTCAGAAGGAGAAGGACAGACATAGAAGGACTGCACTCATTTGTGGAGTATAAAACAACATAACATGAGGCTGACACCTAAGGATAGTAGATACATGGGACAGGAAGATTGCTCCATAGCTGGAAGCCTAACTCATGAGCCAAGAGGAGAAGGCAGCTGGAATAGAGAAGGGATCACTAAGAAAAAGATGGCTAGAGAAATCGGTCAGGATGGGAGATATGTGTAGAAAGTAGACAAAGGAACAAACATAATAACCTTTCAGGGTCTGTATTGCAAACCATAATGCCCAAAAGTAGAGAGAGATTATGGGGAATCATGTCTGCCATGGAGTCAGGGGGAGGGTGGGAAAGGGGGGGTATACCAGGGATATTGGTGGTAGGGAATGTGTACTGGTAGAGGAATGGGTGTTTGATCATTGTGTGATTGTAACCCAAACAGGAAAGCTTGTAAGTATCTCATGGTGATTCAATAAAGTTAAAAAAATAATAATAAAATAAGAAAAGTATTCTGGCTTTTACCAAAAACAATGTATATTCTGCATTTTATCAGTCATCATTTATCAATGATACTCATTCTTTTGGGTATACTTTTCTAGTAAACCCAGAAATATCAATTTTTACCTTTCTTGCATATAAGTGGGACAGGGTACTATTTCAACAGTTAATTTTGGACATTGATATGGCTTACATTAAGAAAATCATCTTTTTTTTTTTACCATATTCTGCCAAGGTTTGAAAATCACCTTAGAAAAAGAGATACTAAGTGAGGATTGTTTCCTGAGCTTGGCTATCATTCTTGGATGTAGAGTAACATACCATTTTAAGGCAACAGTCAGTATAATTGACAAATTCTTTTCCTTCCCCTTTTCTGAATTTACTTCATTGCTGGAGCAGCTACAGAACATAGTACCCAAAACCCTTAATCAATTGGACCCTAGTGGCCAGCATTTGCTTTCCTTATCTTTCTCTGGCCTCTCATGGGAGCTCAGGCAAACCTCTGTCCAGAAATTCTTAAAATCATTGCCTATCCCTATACAAAGTATTCATATGTGAATACTATTACCTCCTTTATTATTAAAGGCGAATACTTTGTGTTTAGCTCCTTAACTCTCCCCACTGAGAATAAATCCATTTACTCATAGTGGTCAGAGGCTGGAATACATTCCTTTATGATTTGTTTCCTCTTCCTGACTTGATTAATCATTCCTGATTTGTCCTGACATCTCTAAAGTAAACTAATTTCACTAGAATTCTTATCTTGGAACTACTTGTTATGAATATATACTGCATAATAACTTAATATAGATACCCCCAAATAGAGGGTTTTAAAAGGAATCTTCAGTAGGCACTGTCAGTTACGGGTTGAATATGTTGTTTTACATCAGGATGGTTCTCTCTCTCTCTCTCTCTCTCTCTCTCTCTCTCTCTCTCTCTCTCTCTCTCTCTCTCTCTTTCTCTGTCTCTCCTTTTTCTCTCTCTTCTCTTTTTTGGTTCATACTATTTTTTTTGGTTTTTAGGCCATAGCTGGTAATGTTCAGGGATTACTCCTGGCTCTGCACCCAGGAATTATTCCTGACAAGCTCAGGGGACTATATGGGATGCCAGGGATTGAACCTGCATTGGCAGCATGCAAGGCAAGAACCTTACCCATTTGTACTATCTTTCCAGCCCCAGGGACGTTTTCTTAGGGTTCTCTTGTCTTGAGAGGCTGGAAACTAAGTGTTTTACAAAACCTAGGCGTAAGGATTTGAATTTTGGCTTTATCTCATGTAAAATGGGTAAACTTTGGTAAAACATAATGCTTGGCATTTTGTAAACTTGATCCTTTGTGGTATCTAAAAAATTAACCTTTATTTTACTATTTTTAAATTTCATCTTTATTGAGTTATTGGCAGAGTAATTAAAAATATATAAATATGCATACTGTGATTTGGTATAAATAAACTTTTTGTTTGCTTTGTTTTTATTTTTCAGGGCACGCTCAGCCGTGCTCAAGGTTTACTCCTGGCTCAGGGATCACTCCTGGTGGAGTTTGGTATACCGTATGGGGTGGAAGGGATTAAATCTGGATCAGTCATGAACAAGGAAAATGGCTGTACTATGATCCCGGAATACACACACACACACACATATATATATATATATGTATATATATATACATATATATATATATGTATTCCAGGCACTGTCAGTTGTGGGTTAAATATGATCCATATATATATATATGGATTCCTCCCATCTAATTAATCATCATATCTGGCTAGATTCACTATATCATGCTTTAGATCTTTTTTTGCTTTTTGGGTCACACCTGGCAATGTACAGGGGTCACTCCTGACTCTGCACTCAGGAATTACCCCTGGCTGGTGCTCAGGGGACTATATGGGATGCTGGGAATCGAACCCGGTTGGCCGTGTGCAAGGCAAATGCCCTACCCGCTGTGCTATCGCTCCAGCCCCCATGCTTTAGATCTTCAGATCAGACAATATTAATTTTGTAACTGAAAGTTTTTGGTCTATTACCAAGTTCTCCCTAACTTCCTCAATCCCAGCCCCTGGCAACCACTTTTGTATTCTCTGTTCCTTTTAGTTGACTTTTCTCCCCAGTGTTTAAGTATAAGTGATAATGTAGTATTTCTCTTTTATCTCTTGGGTTTATTTCACTCAGCATCATGTTCTTAAGGTCCATTGTGTTGCCTTTGTATTGGTATATAATAACCTAATGGTCTTGGACAGAACAGTTCCTTACTGATTGTTTGGGATCATAAACTTAGTTTTGAATGCCAAAGACTATCATTTTGTGTATGCTTGAAAATATTTTGTTCTTTCTTCTAAGATAATAGTGACTCTTTATCTGTTTAGTCCCTGTTGTGTTCTTTTGATCTAAAACATAGAAACTCAGGTCTGTTTGGGCAAACAAGATGTTTATTTATGTATTTCATAATGTTTTGGGAACAGAGCCATGGAAGACAAAAAATAAAAAAGGTTTTTATTGTGTTGAAGACTTTCCCTCTGAGGATAATTCGCTAGTAAGTACTACATCATAGGTGAAAGTTTCTTCAACCCATGGGAATTTGAAGTGTATTATAGAATAAGCGTTAAGGTGATTTAAAGGGCTTGGATGGGAGAAAATGATATTATTCACAAGAAGAATTGAACTCCACCATGGCTGGCTCTGCCTTTTTTCTAAAGATAATAACTGTAGGATTACTGCGATTATATTGGGATCAGACAAGTCCTTCCTCCTCCACAATAACCAGATCCTTAGAGGTTAAACTTCTAGTGTTTTTATTTTAGCGTAATTTGAACAATGTTCTGATAGATTTGCAAAGGAATAAATTGCTCCTCATCATATTAAATTCAAACTTCAGCTCCATCTGTTCTTGACAATACTTTTTTCGCTGCCATGGGCCCCAAAGATTGTGCTGTGATGAATTATCAGTCCTGTAGGGTAGCCAAAAGCTGTGATTTTGTAACCTGTGTAGATGCACCATAAGAATCAATGCTATTATAATGGAATCTTTTACAGGTTCTCCATGGAGGCTGTAATAGATGTTTCCTGTGTTAAAATTCTAATTGAGTGTAACCTCTTCAAATGTATTTTATGTGGGTGAAAGTCAGTCAGATTATGATGAAATGGCATTATTACAATTGCTGTGGAGTCCATTTTAGGGAAAAAGGGCATTACTATGATTTTCATGTCACTTTACAGCACTTCATCGTGTGAATAACAACTTCAGTGCTCGTTTGAATATAAACCAGAGTTTAGAAATATATAACACCCTGGCTTTAATTCAAAATTCATTACTGCTAATATAATTTAATTACAAAATTATGCCTCAGCTTTATAAGTTGATTATATTTAGCTCTTCCCAGTATTATAGGAGAAATTAAATTGGATGCTTTCCATGCTCTGAGGCTATTAGAATGGGGTACTTGTACCTTTTGATACCAAAATTAGTTTGAGACACTAGGTTGGAGGAATGTGTGAAGGGAATGCAGGAATTACATTTTGAAGATTGTTCACATTTTCCCCCTATTGTGTGAAGGCCTATTGCCCTTGTTGTGACTAGAATTCCCAGATAATTGGTACTGACTTCTGTCATCTTCCTTTATTTGAGTTACAGATGTTGTAAATGCAGTTCATGTTTTTCATTCTCTCATTTATTTATTTGGCTCTCCAAGATTATTTGGTTTTCTTGATTTTTTTTGTCAAAATTCTATATTTAAAATGAGACTAGTTGCTTTTTACTCTTCTGATAAAATTCATGTCTATGAAAATTGAACTCACTCTAGTATTTACTGCAGTAACAGTAAATTAAATGAAAGAATATTGTTGTTTCTTTTTTATTGATTCATCATTGTTTTATTTAAATAAATGTAGAAGGCAAAAACTTTGCACGATTGGTTATTCTAGCACCCATGTATTACAAATGTGCTTGTGAAATACTCATTCATTGAATTTGCACATAATTTTAAATGCTAGGACTTGTTGTATCATCACCAATAATAGCAAACACATGGGCTTCCACATGTCGCTTTTGTAATACACATAGGGACTTTAAATCTTTTTGAAAAATTGTCAAGATAGAGTTGTTATTATGTCTGCTTGTATATGGAGGTTGTCATATAGATGACTCTTGAGTAGTGAATCCTGGTCATGATGTGTAGGTCAGTGGAAGCACAGAAGATATCTTAGGCTGCCTGAATCATTGTCCTGGTTCAAATATTTTTTGCTTTTTGCCAGGGTGTGGGGCCATGTAGTTCCACGCTGTACTCAGAAGGTCTGGGGTCCCATTGGTAATTCTCTGGCAATTCTCTGGTAGTATAATGCCAGGGTCCTAGGATGCCATGCTCCTTTGGTCTTGGGATGCTGGGGATACCTGCTTGGGTCACCCTGGCAATGCTTATGAGGCCATGTGGTGCCAGGAATAGATCCCAGGTCTGCCACACAGTAGGCTTGCACTTTACACACTGTACTATTTCCTAGACCCATCAATTGATTTGTTTTTGAAGGAACTTGATTAATGTGCAAACTTAAGTTTCTCTGTGGGATTTTTTTCCCCCAGCAGAATTTTCTGAAAGGCAACCTCAGTAGGTATGTTCTACAGTGTGAGGAAGAAACTAAGTGCTGCTCCATTTGGGCTTGAACTTGAGATCAGTGAAGGAGCTTTAAAAAGTCTGATGCATGGGACTCATTCCCAGAGACTTGAATTTCATTCCTCTGAGGTATTAGGCTTTGTTTGTTGTTGAGCGCTGGATTATTTTGGAGTATGTTGGAGTATATTTTTTCTTTTTCTCTCTTTACACTTGATTCTAAAGTGGAGCCAAGCTGAACACTGCTAGAGTGCAAGCTGACATCACAAATTAATTTCGTAAACTTCCTGAGAGGATGCGCTTTCTCTACTTTTCCTGTCCATGGCCTAATTACTGTCACAGGTTAACTCAGCTGGAGCACCCAGAGACCCTGCAAGATTCTGAATTATTTTACTATGATTGAATAATATTCCCCATCCTGTACTGAGGAGAACAGGAGATTGTTAGCATTAAAAAAATTTAATTCCTAGTACCCAAGTTTGAATCAAAATAGATCTTTTTGTTATATTTCATTGATGAAAATTCATTTAATTCGTCATTATGTGAATGTTGCAGGTTCTAGCTTTATAGTTTGTCCTTTCTTAACATTCTATGTATATCATTCAACTCCTTTTGATTAATCATTTTGTTTTTGAGATCTTCAAGTTGCTGTTTAAATTCATTATTTAATTAAATTAGCTGGATGGAGCGATAGTACAGCAGTAGGGCGTTTGTCTTGCGCGCTGCTGAGCCAGGTTCGATTCTTCCACTCCTCTCGGAGAGCCCGGCAAGCTACTGAGAGTATCTTGGTCACACGGCAAAGTCTGGCAAGCTACCTGTGACGTATTGAATATGCCAAACACAGTAACAAGTCCCACGATGGAGACGTTACTGGGCCCTCTTGAGCAAATCAATGAACAACAAGAGGACAGTGACAGTGACAGTGACCTCTAGAAATATGTGGCGTGTTTTAAGTAATAGTTTTTATAATTTTTCATGTGTTAAATTTGCATTTGGATACAAAAGCAGATTTATCTTCCAGCAGAACATCATGCAACTTTTTATAATTTATAGGCCCCTGCCTTTACTGTCACAAATCCACGAACGTAGCCTGAGAAAGCCAGATCATACAGTTGTGAGAGAAAGCTGTGATTTAATCACCTCTACATGATTAATTTGAGAGTTGAAAAATTCCTGTCTTTCCCATTTGAATTTGTAGATTCCATTTCTGTCCTTTGGTAGAGCATCTAGATTATGGCAAGAATGATTTTTGCATGTGATTTATTTTTACTAATATGCAAAACTCCCTAGATAATGTGATCTGAAAATTATATTGCATCATGCAAACAATGCACCTGCTTTAAGTGAATGCCTCCATGATAAGTTTTATGGGGCAGAACTAGTTGCTATGCTAAGAAACTAACAACTGTGCTGGTATACATAATAGATTCTATTTTTAGATGAACATTTGTTCCTATAACATGGTTTCATTATGCAAGAGGGCAATAGTTTCTGCATTGTGATGTGACTATTGAGATGTCAGAATACCAGAGTAGATGGGATTTTATACTATGCTGTGAATTTTTAATCTACTTTAGCTCTAACATATTTCATTACTGGAGTGAAAAATTAAAAAAAATTAAAAATAAGCAAACAAAGAAGTGCAAACAGAGTATTAAAATGGTTGAATTCTTAGAGCAGCTGACCTTAAGTGAAGGATTCTAGATTGAGATTTTCTATTTTTTTTGAAGATGATGACAGAAAATATAGGCAGGATGGTGGAGAAGTGATTCAGGAGAGGGAAGTTCATTGATATAGGGCCAGTTACTGGATTCTTTACACTTTGGGCTGCTGAATTTTTGTCTTGCTGTGGAATTAAAGGGCTCACCTTGGAATTGTCCCAATTACGGATTCTAGAGCTATGAAATTGCACACCCGTTTTCAACAGTCAGTTCTCTTTTTACAGGGGACTATTATGGTGTTAGCATTTCTTCTAGTTCCTCTCCATGGTCGCTAAGGGGACTCCAGATCAATGGGTGTCAAGTTTTGAGGAAGCATTTAGACAGAGTCAAAAAGTATGAATTGGCATGCATGAGACTACGTAGGCATGGCCACCCTGTATTGCTCTAAAGTCTTTAATTTCAGTAATGCAGAACCTTAAAATCTATAACACTGGTATGAACCCATTTACAAACAGATCTTAACAGTCTATATTATGCATTAAAAATGTCAACACTGGGAGTGGAATGATAACACAGAGGGTAGGGCGTTTGCCTTGCACGCGGTTGACCCGGGTTCGGTTCCAAGCATCCCATATGGTCCCCTGAGCACCGCCAGGAGTGATTCCTCAGTGTAGAGCCAGGAGTAACCCCTGTGCATCGCTGAGTGTGACCCAAAAAGCAGAAAAAAAGTCAACACTGGCCAGGTTGCCTCTGTGGGTATATTTGAATTGAAGAGATCAGGGGTTGTTTACTGTAGGGAGAGCACATGGTGTCTAGTTGAATATAGCCAGTATATGGACACATTTCATTTATATGACTTAAGCTTGATTAGACTGGTGAATATAAAATATTGTATCTGTATCATGGTATTCTTTATTGGAAGTTTTACTGTACTAATGACTGAGAAATTTCATGTGGGATGAGGTTATTTCTTTTTTTTTTTACCTTGTGAAAATAGACTTTGAGTTTATTTTGACTTTTTTTTTTTGATTTCTTTTTTTTTTTCTTTTCTTTTTTATTAGTGAAACAACATGAGGTACAGTTGTAGATTTACAAATTTTGTGCTTGGATCTCGGTCATACCACGATCAAATACCCATCCCTCTACCAGTGCCCATTTTCCACCACCAGGATAATATCCCTCCCCCCCATCCTCCCATCCCCCCATCCCCCCCTGCCACTGTGGCAGGGCATTCCCCCCTGTTCTCTCTCTCCTCCTGGGCGCTGTGATCAGCCAAAGAGGCATTGAGTGGCGAACATGTTCAGTCCAGTCTACTTTCAACCTGCATCTCCCCTCCTGGGAGGATCCTCCAAACACCCTCCACTTGGTGTTCCCCTCTCCATCTGAATTGTCCTTTCCCCTAGAATACCCAGCTGGCCTCTAAGTTATGGAGTATTTCTCCTGGTGTTGTGGGTATTAATCTCATATTTTATTATTTTATATCCCCCAGATGAATGCTATCTTTCTATGTCTATCCCGGGATGAGGTTATTTCTATACCCTATTGGAGTGCTGAGAAATTCTAAGGGATTGGAAAATGACTGAACGCCTGTGTGCTAGGCCATATTTATGACTGCTTTAAACAAAGTCATGGATGTTCCAGGGCCTTTGCTTCTCCAAAAAACACTGATCACATATTTTTGAACCATGAAGTCCCTCTCAGCTTTTAAAGGCCATTGTTCCAAAGTGACTTCCACTTAAATAAAATGTAACGTCTCCATTGTAATACTTGTTGTTACTGTGTTTGGCATATCAAATATGTCATGGGTAGCTTGCCAGGCTTTGTTGTGCAAATGAGATACTTTTGGTAGCTTGCTGGGCTCTCTGAGAGGGGCGGAGGAATCGAACCCGGATCCACCCTACCCTCTGTGCTATCACTCCAGCCCTTTAAATGAAATAAGATTGACAAATGTGATTCCTTTGCAAAGGATTTCATGTAGGATTGGGCCATTAATCCATGGAAAATGAAATCGATGAGCTTCAAGACACCAGATAGGTTGATTTACTTTTGTGAAATAAATGAAATCTACTTTGAACTCAATGAAAGGCTCTCGGACTAACTAATATAGTCAACCTATATAAGCCTGCCCCCTCACTATAGAGTTGGGCTCCCTAGCACACAGCAAGTCGTGTTACATGCGTTGTGAGAGGGTATTTATTACTTGAGTTAGAAGAACGCAGCTACAAAATACCTGAGCTTGAAGATAATGCTTATTGCTAGATTTACTGAAGCCTAATGTTTAGATTGAATTCCCACCTCAGGATCCACTGTTGTGTGATCATGAACCAGACATGTCACACTGCAATATACTTGGTCACAGGCCAAATGGGTTAGTGCAGTTAAAGCAAAGAAAGGTAATCAGCTCTCTAAACTTTAAAGAAATAAATGAATAAACAAAATATTGCAGTTTTTTAGTCATATCAGTCATATTTATGGTGCTCTGTAGTCATATTTGGTCAGGTGCAGTTGGAGAAAATTTTTATTCCTGTAGGAATTTCTACTTAAGGTCATTACATAGAAAGTGGATCAAGAATCACTCATTTAAGAGCAACTAGGAAGTGAGAGAAAGCTTCCTTCAACTTAAGGTCAAAGAAACTTTGTCTGTTGTATTAGACCATGTATTGAAATATGGACCTAAGTATGCTATTTTTGTTTCCACCAATGAAGTAATTGAGGTACTTAAGAAATTACTTCGGAAGCCTAAGGGAGAAGCTAGCTAATGCTGCAGAAGACAAATCAGTGGAGACACTTAATGCTGTTATTTGAGATACTAGATCAGGCTATCTCTATTCCACAAACAAATCAGTTCAGTACATTGGCTGGACCAGTTTAAGGTTGCATGCATCCCTTTGCAATTAACTTTTTTTTTTTATAAATTCTTAACATAGTTTCTAATTTATTTATTGCAGGTTTGCTTGTTTGAAGAAAGACAGGGATTCCAGTGTCTAGTTGCACTCGGTCAAGAAACAAGGAAGGAAAATAAAAGAAGGGATAGAATTTACACAACATTTATAAACACAGTGCTACAGTTCTCAGTTACTCAGGACATTACTGTTAATATTTTTTATTTTAAAAAATTGTACATTTTTATAACTTGCAATTTAGCTTAGCACTTTAGCTGGGCTGGAGAAATAGCACAGCGGGTAGGGCGTTTGCCTTGCGTGCAGCCGACCCGACTGACCCGGGTTCAATTCCTCTGCCCCTCTCAGAGAGCTCAGCAAGCTACCGAGAGTATCTCACCCTCACGGCAAAGCCTGGCAAGCTCCCCGTGACATATTCGATATGCCAAACACAGTAACAAGTCTCACAGTGAAGATGTTACTGGGCCCGCTCGAACAATTTGATGAACAATGGGAGAACAGTGATAGCACTTTAGTTCTCAAGGATGGTTTTAGTGATTCTTAGCTATAATTAGGAAAGACTATATCTCTAGAAATCTATAGAAAGGTGAAAATCGGTACAGAAAATGGGAAAGGGGACTTAAAGCCACTCTATTAGCCTAATGGTCTTAAATGTACCAAAAAGATTTCTAGAAAGGCGTGGAGACACCATGCAAGTTTCCTTACGTAGTTTCTTGCTAGTTAATTAAATGATTGATTCATTTTCTCATTCTCATTGGAGAAATTGAAGCTCCAGCTGTAGTAGTTCTTCCTCTCGAAAACCGTTTTCTGATCTTTCTTGAACAGAATTGCACGCCTTCTAGGCTTCTAGAATGTCTCATGCTTTCCAGTACCTTAGCTCTTTTCATACTGTGTCAGTTTTGTCTGACTTTTTTCACTTTCCCAATACATACTGTTTTTTAGTCTGAGAACTTGGATATGTTTGTTATTTCTAGTTCTTTCCATTATACTATTATCATTTGTGTTGGTTAAATAAATGAGCCTTATTGTAAAGGCTGTGTCTCTTGTCTAGGTAGTGGGAAAGTCAAGACTGTCAGAACCCAAAGCCACTGGTTTTATATGTTATTATTTATTCATCACTGCCTTCCTGTTTAAAGCTCCAGCTGCCACACTTAGAGCTGTTTGTGTTACTTCCTACCTCAAAAGACACTTGACAGACCCCTCTGACTACTTCCTGCCAGCAGACACTAGATCCTGATTCTCCAATGATTTTCCACTGATGTTCAGACCTCCTCTTTGTGTGTATGTCATCAGTAATTCACCTTTATCCAGATCCATATTGTCATACATATCGTTAAATGAGTGTCTTTCATCTTAAAAGAAACCTCAGTGCTTTACCTTGACCCAACTTGTAGCTTTCTCTTCTTTCTCCTTTACATTCACAAAGAGCACCGAGACTTATTTATACATTCAGCATTCACCAAAGTCTTACTCCATATTATTCTGGGCTCTGTACTCATTATTCCAAACTGTATTTTTTTTCATGCCATCAATTACTTTTACATTTAAACATATGTTGGCTCCTTCCTAATCCTGATTTTTTTCTCCTGATTTCCTTCCTTCCTTCCTTCCTTCCTTCCTTCCTTCCTTCCTTCCTTCCTTCCTTCCTTCCTCCCTCCCTCCCTCCCTCCCTCCCTCCCTCCCTTCCTTCTTTCTTCCTTCCTTCTTTTCCTCCCTTCATTTTTTTTAGGGGCACACCTGGCTGTTCTCAGAGCTTACTCCTGGCTCTGTGCTCAGGCATTACCCCTGCTGGGGCTCAGGAGAGCATATGGTGGATTGAACCTAGATCATTCCCATGCAATACAAGCAAAGTAAGCTCCCTGCCTACTGCGCTGTCTCTCTTATATTGGTACCTTATATTGGTCATTTTAGTCTCTTTATGCTTAAAGTTTAGTAGAGTTTTACATTGTTGAAGGCCCCATTTCATGGAAACATCTTTTTCTCCTGATGTCCATATTGACCTTTGCTTCACTGGCTAATAGTTGCAGTGCTAAATTCATGCTCTAGATTGCATAGATTTCCTGGACCTCACCATAATTTCTTCTGCACTTGCAGCATCCTTTACTTTTCTGACACTGTGCATCCCAGTTTTACATTACTATCCCAAAGCATATCCCTTAGATACCCAAAACCTAGCATTTCCTAGATTGCCATTAATCTCTTTCTCCTTTCTCCCTCATCTGGTGTTTTGGTTTTACAGAATGTGCCAGATTTTACAGAATAGCAGTTTGAGTTCTTAAAATCTTCCTTAACTCTTCTCCCCCACCTCCCCTTCCGCATTTGGTTCATGTCTCCTGTGTTCCAGCCACACTAACCACACAGTCTTCTTCAGTTTCTTCAGTTGTTGCCTATTCTTTCCTGCTTGAAGTCTTCATGGCACTTTGCCTCTGCTTGGGATACATACTGTCTCCTTGTGTGTCACCTCCTCTCCTGATTTGTCATATTTCTTAAAATTGTAATATAATATTTTGGGCATAGTTATGTAATGGCTAGATCTCCTCTAAGAATATTAAGTCAGTGAGAGAAAAGTCCAGTGTTGTCTTGGTAAATGTTTAACGACCAACTCTTTCCTGGTGGGAAAATGATTTGTAGCATTTGCTGATATTCCTGGTGTAAATTCTCCCACTGTGTCTACTTTCAAGCCACCAACGATTGTCACGGAGCACAGATTTGGGAAGAAAAGGTATTCAAAAGCTTAGAAGAAAGCTCTTGCAGAGCATTTTGGCATGACTTTCTTCCTCACTTGTATGTTCTCAGGGTGTAAGTCATATTGAAGGTAATGATTATGAGCTGAGGGATGAATAGTGTTAGTATGCCACCAGAAACATAGTATTAAGAACGTTAATGATTTAGACAAAATTGGCATATTTTCAGCTAGAGTTAAACTGGGCCTTATAGTTTACTATATCCAGGGGCCAGGTAGAGATAGTACATGGGTTAAGGTGCTTGTCTTGTGTGCTGCTTATCCCATTTTGATTCTCTGCACCATTTGTTGTTCCCTGACCACCACCAGGAGTGATCCCTGAGTATAAAGCCAGGAGTTAACAACATAACATGAGGCTGACTCCTAAGGACATTAGATACATAGGACAGATAGATTGCTCCTAGCTGGAAACCTGCCTCATGAGCAAAGGGGAGAAGGCAGCTGGAATAGAGAAGGGATCACTAAGAAAAAGATGGCTGGAGGAACCGAATGGGGTGGGAGATGTGTGCAGAAAGTATATAAAGGAGCAAACGTGATAACTTCTCAGGGTCTGCATTGCAAACCATAATGCCCAAAAGTAGAGAGAGATTATGGGGAATCATATCCGCCATGGAGGCAGAGGGAGGGTGGGAAAGGGGGGTTATACCGGGGATATTGGTGGTGGGAAATGTGCACTGGTGGAAGGATTGGTGTTTGATCATTGTGTGATTGTAACCCAAACATGAAAGCTTATAACTATCTCACTGTGACTCAATAAAATTAATAAGAAATAAAAGCCAGACGTTAACACTGAGCATTTCCAGATGTGGCCACAGATCTATCTACCCGCTCCCTTCCCCATTATCCCCCCCCTCAAATTATCACACATAATCTTTTCACGTTCCTCTCTTAGAATTAAGGGTTAGAGGGTGGAATCTGTTTCAGTTATATCACTAGTTTGGTTAAAATGATTAGTTGCTAATTAGCAACCAATTTAAATACCAAATAGTTTCTTCCAATCTATAACATTGCTATTTGCTCCCGCAAATGGAATTTTTTTATATTTGTGATTAAATTCATTTTTTTCTGATGTAGCGGTTGGACTAAACATAATTTTTTTATGAAATTAAAAAACACAGCATTTGATACTATCGTACCTTTTTTATTTTGAATTGTCTGTTGAGAGGGTCTTTCACTTTATCTTCTACATCTTAATTAGCCACTGCAGTTATTTATACATTAAATGTTAGTTTGTGCTAGGCAGTGAACCGCCCTAAAACTTAGTGCCTCCAAAGAATGAGTGCGTATTTACATCTCTCCCTTATTGCTAATTGCTCTGTATGAGCTCAGGTTGATTGTTTTTGAGGCCCAGCTGGGCTTGTCCATTCTTTGTCATTGCCTGTGGCATTGAGTAGTGTTGTACTAACCATGGCTGTTCTCATGTCTGAGGCTAGGATGATTGTGCTGAGTTGGTATTGTAGTAGATTGGCAGAGATCGAAGATTTTGGAAGCCACAAAGCTCTAAAATCCAGATAGTCATGCTAGCATTTTTGCCACATTTTATTTCCCATAGTAAGCCATTCATAGGGTGGGGAAATGGATGGTAGCTGTTGATAACAAGGATGGCAAGTCACATTGTCAAGGGGCCTAAGGGTACAATTTGTGGTGTTTTTTTTTTTTTTTGTAATCAAATACATACACAGAAAATTTCCCTCAAATCAGTAGTTTCTCTCATAGGGGCTCTCAAAATATAGCAGAACTGATCAACAATTCCTCCTCTGCCCCCAAATGTTGAGGTAATGGTAAGGGCTAAGCAATTATGTCCATTGCATATACCCAGTGTCAAGGCTACTGAACTGCTGCAAGGTAGGAATCTTTTTCCATATTCTAAATTTTGGAGTTCTCCATTGACGTTCAAGGATGAATGCATTTTATGTGTTGGGAAAATAAAGTCACAGTACTATTCAGGATAGGCCCAGGCAACATTCTCCTACTAACAGTTCTTAGAAGCAGAGAGTATTTTCAAGTGTACTGAAAGTGAAGTGGAATAGGCCATTGGCTGTGAGAAGCACTTTTTCAGTAATCTTCAGACTTAAGAATTTGTTGTCCATTTCTCAGTTTTTTGTGTACTTTTTTCTACCTAAATTATTTTGAACTGATTTTCCCACACCTTTTATAGCTTCTTAATTTTTTTCTCCTTAAACAAAAGAAGGGTATTCCTGTCTTGAAAATAATTCAAAATCTGTAAGATCACTGGGAAAGTGAAAATTAAACCTCTGAATTCTTTACTGTTAGAAAAACGATCTTGGGGAATTTAACATAGTAGAGAGGTGGAAATCACTCCACATTTCTTTTTCTAGTCTGAATTATAACATGTCCCCCCCGACCTCATCCTCACCCCACTGGAATAAGAAACATGAATTTGACTGAAGAAGAGCTTTGGAGATTTTGTTAATGAAGCATGAGGGAGGATAAGTCCTTATTTTGAGTTCATACATTTTTTTAAAGCTAAATGTGCTCTGAGAAGCTGCAGGCATCAGCATATTTCTATCAGACCAGCCCAATAGAGCATACAGTGAAAGGAAGGAAGCACATTATCTGGTTAATAGATATTGGGTGGAGAGCCACCTGCGCTGGGAAATTCAGTTTATTGCCATCTCTTTATTTGTTCTCTATAGAATCAGTTTATTACTTCTGTTAATTGTTCTTTTATATTAAGAGGACTTGTATAAGATTATGGACTCTGAAATCTAACTCCCCAGATCCAAAAACTGTTCAAACACAAAGGAAGCTATTTAAGCACTCTGAGCTTCAATGAATTAATTCTTTAAAATGGAGTAATTATTCTACTGAAAGTACTAACGCATGTGAAGATTTAATGAGATAACAAACCTAAAACACTTGCCCTGAAATAACTGTGACATATCTACTCACTATTTCAAGTAAAAATTCATATAAATTTGTATACACACAGATACACAGTGTTAATTTGAACTATGATATGTATTTAAATACTACTGGTTTCCATTTTCAATGGTTTCGTATAAAATTTGATAGAAAAGTTGGGATGCCCAAGGTATACCAATGTCTTAGTTTGCATTGGGCAGATGGTTGGTCAATTTGGGTACTCACTAGATTCTTAGAATTCTAGAGTCCACCCCCTGATGCCTGAACTTAGACTGGACTAGGGGCCTGTAATCTGTGTCAGTGACCCTTGGGATTAACACTGAAAGGACAATATTTTCTGCCAAATCAGGTATCTGGACAAGCCCAAAATGCTTGTTCTGGCAAATGGGATTACACTATTTAATAGGAGCCTGATCAGATTCCTTTTGGTGTCCTTGGAAGTTTTCAGTACAGGTTTATTTTTATTTTTTTTTGAAAAAGAAAGCTATTCATAATTGAGGTGGGCTGAATAAAAATCAAGCAGAGGCTCACTGATTTAGTTCTACTACTCTTTATAATATTAATCAGTGTTTCAGAACGTATATCTGTCTCTTTCAGTGCCTACACTCTGTTGCTTTTTGTTATATGTGAGAACTCTAGTTAGAGTCCTGTTTAACTTACTAAGTTACTCTACCTATCATAAGTAAAAATAGAAAACAGTACCGTTCCAGGGAAGCAATGTCATTCATGTTTTGTTTTCCAGAGAAAATCTTAAATCTTAACATAGCTCCTAGTATATACTTACATAGCACAAGTAAATGCTGTAAGATGTAAGAAAGGAAAAACATTATAAAATATATCCTGGAAGCAAATCATAGTTCCATTCAAAGTGAAGTGGGAAAATTAGAACAGGAAATTATGTCACTTAATGGATTAATCTTAAAACATATTTAAACTTTAATTTTGTATGGGCATGGTGGTAAAAGGGTATAAATGCTTGCAACTTAGAAAAATAAATTAACACATTGGTAAGAAATTGGCTGTGTCATGACCATTATTTTGGTTTCTGCTTTCAGACACAGAAGAAGCATGTTATATTTAAAAAGTGTGCTTGGCAAATAGACCCAAAAAGTCCTTTCATCACTGCCTTTATAGAGATATGAAAACCATGAATAGGAAAAGCTGATTTTAAGAAAGAACAAATTCCTGAGTCTGTTCGGTTGACTCATATAAAATAGATGTAACTGTATGTCAAAATGGTCAACTAGGGAAAGTTTAACGTGGTTCAATACTATAGTCATTAATAAGGAACAAATGTTAATTTTGTTAAATTGGCCATTTAATGATAATTGTGTAGAACCCGACATTGATGTGGCAACCTAATTATCTTCTGTTATTGCTAATGGATAGATCTTATTCTAATGGATTAATACATGACCTTCATAAATAACAAGGAGAAAAACATTACTTTTAAGAATATATGTAGCTTCTCATTTAATACATACATTTAATTGTGTACAGATAATGAGCTTCAAGTTTGAACTTTAGAAAAATATACTTGAAATTAATTTGTTTTTATATTTTTGTTACATTTATTCATAAGTTATGTTATTTTTTATTGTTTCATTGGGGAAAACTTGATTGTAACTTTTGCAATATACAGTAGTGGTTAAAAATATAAATTCTGAAACCAATCCCTCTAGATTTGAATACCTGCTCTTCTACTTGTGAGCTGTGTGTCTTTAGCTAGATGCCTTTACATCTCTGTAGTTAGATTTCCACATTCACGGAGGTTCATAATGAGCTTGAAACATTTCTTGAAAGGTTTTCTTGAGGATCATGCAAATTAATCTAATGCTTAAGTGTTTAAAATATATTGGCATAACTGTGTGTTTGTTACTTTTCATTGTAGGTTTTATTTATTTATTTTAATATAGCCCCCATATATGTCTGGACATACGTATTGTCTGGAGAAGGACCAGTTGTATTTCAAAGTCTGAAACTCTAAAAACGCTCTTGTAGAACCAGATTTTCATTGGGAGTATTACTTTATTAATATAAAATTCCTATACCCATGTGTACCTGGGTTGCCATTCTTAACCAATGTATAGCAGTGAGGATAGCTTGGTGGGAGCAAACTCCACAAGTATTCACTTGATAGGGAACAATCCTGCTGGTTATTGCCTTTATGCTCTAGTGAAGCTTCTTTCATGCGTTTTACTGTCCACAAAATAATTTGGTGTGCCCTGTCTAAGTCACAGTATGGGATGTTTGAGTCTATATGCATCTACATAAACATTTTATTACCCATTTACTTGGCACTGTTTATTGAGAAGCTACTTCTAAATGTTAGGTACTCTTCTAGACCACTATCACAAATTACACAGAGCCTGAAAAATTTGTAGTAAGTCAGATGTTGTACTACTAAGAGTAATAAGAGTGATAGAAAGAGCCCAGGAAAGGGGTGGTAATGACCATTTTACAAATTTACTCATGAAAACTATTTCTGCAAAGCTATTATTATTATTATTATTATTATTATTATTATTTTGCTCTGAGTTTCAAAGGAAGAAGGGAATAAATAATGTGTGACTGAAGAATATTCCAGGCAGAAACATTAAGTGTGAAGGCATCTGACCTCTGGGATAACCTAATGAGTGGAAAGAACCCCTTTAGCTCCAGTCTTGAGTGGGACCTGGGGCATTAACAGGAGACCAAGTCAGAGAAGACACCTCAGGTAACAGCAAGATAAATCTGTGAACATGGTAAATGTGCTTTTCCATTACTAAACCTAAAATTTTCCTTTCTAGTAAGAAACTATATGAGAGTGGCCTGGTTGACATTAGCAAGAAAACCCCACACTAGCAAGCAACCTGACCTGGGAAAACTCTTGTCACCCGTGGGCTTAAGATTTCTTTTCTCTGCCCAGAGATACACAACTGACTGTTGTGACACAGTGCCAGGAGTGGAATTCCAGTGCTGCAAACACTTGACCTGGGAAGAGAGTCCCTATCTGATAACTCCTTCCCTTACTCAGACATGCTGGGATCTTGCACTGAAGAAATATTGTCTGTGCCCTCATTGGGGACATGATCTATGGGAATCCCAGTAGTATCGTAGCTACAATGCCAACCAAATTATCATTGAAATGAAACTGCCTTTAGAATCAGTCCACAAAATCAGACAAAGAGCTACAGGATAAACTAAACAGGATGATTGTATGCGTGAATAATATATTTTGTAATATTTAGAATGTCCTGTCTAAAGGACACAGTAGTTGGAATACAGTGGTACATCACCCATTAAAGCAAGAACTGGAAAATCACAACCTGAGGGAGAAAAGCTGATCAATCAGTGCTTATGCTCAAACCAATAAAAAAAAAAGTTGAAATTATGTGACCAGAAATGTAAGGTAAGGCCAGAGAGATAGTACAGTGGGTAAGGCACTTCACTTGTATGCAGCCAACCTATGTTTGATCACTGGCATCACATAATGGCTCACCGACCAACTCCAGGAGTGATCCCTGAGCACAGAACTAGGACTGAGTCCTGAAGTCAGCTGTGTATGACTGGACCCCCACCTCCCAATAAAATTATATTAAATGAGCTATCTAAAGAATGTGTCAACAGTTGATTAAAATTGTCAAACATAAACCTCAGCAAAGAACCTGAAATTAAAAAATAGAACAAAATATTAAAACTGAAAAAGTAAATTTCCTCCCAAAGCACCACAGCATCAAACTTTACAGGTTTAGCAGTAGAAGAGAAGTGACAGAGAATTAAGAACCAATGGATAAACTAGCCAGTCTGAATAATAGTAATAAAAAAGACTTAACACTGTAGCACTGTCCTCCCGTTGTTCATCGATTTGCTTGAGCGGGCACCAAACCAGTAGTGTCTCCATTGTGAAACTTGTTGTTACTTTTTTTGGCATATAGAATACATCACGGCTAACTTGCCAGGCTTTGCCATGTGGGCGAAATACTCTCAGTAGCTTTCTGGGCTCTCCGAGAGGGGCGGAGGAATCGAATCCCATTTGTCTGCATGCAAGGCAAACACCCTACCTGCTATGCTATTGCTCTGGCCCAAAAAAGACTAAGAAAAATTATTTTTCCTTAGGGACTTACCAGGCAACAGAACACTCAATATTCATACTACTGAAATTATCCTTAAGTCCCCAGGGAATTGAATACATCAAAATGAAAAATGGCTTAAAAGTTGGGTGAAAGAAGCAAACCTATAGATTCAAGTATCTGAGACAGTCTCAAAAAGGTATAAGCCAAGATCCTCACCAAGATGACATCATACTTAAGTTTCTATTTTTTTTTCTTTTTGGGTCACACCCCGCAATGCTCAGTGGCTACTCCTGGCTCTGCACTCAGGAATTACTTCTAGTGGTACTCGGGGGACCATATCAGATTCTAAGGATTGAAGCAGAGTCAGATGTGTATAAAGCAAATGCCCTTCTCTCTGTACTATTGCTTGTGCCCCAGTATTTAAGTTTCTTAGAACCAAGGAAAACAGACAAACAAACAAAAAAAAGCTGTTGAATGCAGCCAAAGAGAAATGATACCTCTGTTCTAACTGTTCCCTTTAAGGAAACAATGATTCTAATGATAGACTTCTTATCAGAAACAAGGAAGCTAGAAGACTAGAAGACAGTGACACATTTGCTTGGTGCTGAAGGAAAGTCTCTGCCCACTGTGATTTCTATGACTGGTAAAAATAACTGTCTGCAATGAAGGGGAAATAGAGATATTCTCAGAAGATGACTAGCTAAAAATATTGTCACTACTAATGCACCCTTGAGGACTGGCAAACAAAGTAAAGATAATTGCAGATGATGAATAACTAAAAAAAGTCACTAGTTGACCTACCCATAAAGACTGGCTAAAGGAAATCCTTGAAACAGAAAGGAAATGACAGAAGGAAACTTGGAGAATCAGGAAGGAAAAGAGAACAATGGAAAGAGCAGAACTGTGTGTGAGTCCAGGCAATGAACCATTCTTTGCCTCATCAGTTTTATAAATCATGTTTAATGGTCTAAACAAGATTCTGTCACTCTCTTATTCACAACAATAATGATTAAATGTGGGAGTGCCAATGAGGTCTAAATGAAAGAAAAATGATTTTCACACTTGAAAGTGGTAAAATGTTACTAATAGAATTTGGATAAACCATGTACCTGGGTTGTAATACCTAGAGCATCAAATGAACAATAGTCTTAAAGTTAGGTCAAATTGGAATCCTGAAGTGTTCAAATAACCCCTAGAAGAAGGAAAAGAAAACAGGAATGAGGACCATAGTCAACAAATAGGAAACAAATGTAACATGATAGCATAGCAATGATTTCCTTAAAGGCAATGCTCCAGGAACTCTAGAGACAGACATATAAAAATAAGCCCGAGTTATTTTTGTGAAGTGCAAAATTACTTTGATGGTTGAGGAGGGACATGCTTAGCAGGCACAGCAAATCTATGAGACATCTCCCTGGCCCTCAGTAATATTCTTGGTCTGAGAACATCCTTAGACAAAAAAATGATAGAGATTCAGTTTCCTTTACTAGGATATTTTCAGAATGTGCTATCATTTCTATCTCTATTTCTATAATTAATGTTATGTCCTTATGAAATTAACTTGTGGTATATAAATAATTATTAACACTAATTAGCAATTAACAATGTAATAATCTAAGATAATTTTATATCAGTGTATAGATTTAACTCTCTGGGTGTTTATATTTTGATAAAAATGAAGGCACAATTCAAATAAGTGATTATCATGAGAAAGATGATTCTGAAAAATATGATCTTATTGCTTCATACGCCTATTCTGGCCTGCTACCCTCCACAGTAAACCATAAAGGCATAAATTAGCAACAGCAACCTCTGCTTATGAGAAGTGTCATACAGTGCCCAAGAATGATTATTATCATCTATATTATGAGAGCTATTATATCTATGATAATGGCAGTAGAAATTCTTGCTAGTGTAAAATACTATGGAAATACACATTCCCACAACTATATCAGAGACTAGGTGTTTTAACTAAATTTGGAAATCAGAGGTAATATAGTTAGACCCATAGTGAGAAAGATTGGAATATGTGGTATACTTTGGAATTCTAAGGCCAGAATATATTTTTTTTTAATTTTGCTACTTTTATATTTTATTCTTATTTGGCTTGGGGGACACACCTGGTGATTCTCAGGGCTGACTCCTTGCTCTGTACTCAGGAATTATTCCGGGTGGTGCTCATGGTGCCCTATGGGATGCCGGGGATTGAACCCAGGTCAGCCATTTTCAAGACAAGGACCTTATGTTTGTATACTATCTCTCCAGTCCCTCTTCTTTATTCTGAATGATACTTTGAGAAATTGTATGGCATAGCAACCAGTATAATGTGAGGCTAACAGCTTTTTGGGATATGGAATTGATGGAATTACCGGATTTCTAAATGCTGCAGTCCTATAAATCAAACTATAGATTAAACTTTAGTGCCACAGGAAATGTATTGCTGATACACTGCTAAAGAAGAAATTAAATTTTTGTACTTTATATGAATATTTATAATATATTAATATGTGTACACGTGTTAGAATAATAAAGCAGGTTAGAAGAATGTCACAGGCTGGGTGACTTAAACACAAAAACGTAAGCATCTATTTTTTATAGTTCTGGAGACTGGATATTCGAGGTTGCTAATATGGTCTGGTGACTGTTTAAAAGCTCTTTCTGGATTATGCATGGCTGTATTCTGTCCTCAAGGACATACTTCCAAATACCATAATCTATGGAATGAAGATTTCAACATCTGCACTTTGGAGAAACACAAACATTCGTTACATAGCAATCAGCTAACCATCATGTTAGCAGTGCTTTGCTCTGGGTGTTGGTAAAAAATATGGGTAACAGTGGCTTTTGGCAGAAATGTGTCTGGACCCCGCAGTAGGTTACTGTTGCCAGGCCACCCCAGCGGGGGAACGGGTGCTGTCCCTCTGCCTGCTCCCCCTTGGTGGTTTGGTGGCCGCCATCCTCCAGAGACCATTGGACAGTCAGGCTTGGACCCACAGTGACGAGACATGTTGGGCCTCATGGGATGGGGCTGGAGCCAGTCCCATCCTCTTCACCCCCAATGAGACCTCAAGTCATCACCCATGAATGGCCTCTCTGGCTCCTGATCAAGCTGCTTAACAGATCTCAGAGACTCAGAAACAAATCTTGAAACCCAGCGGCTTTTGGCAGAAATGCGTCCAGACCACACAGTAGGTTACTGTCGCTGGGCCACCCCAGGGGGAAAAGGGTGTTGTTCCTCCATCTGCTTTCCCCTGTGGCTTGGTAGCCGCCATACTCCAGAGGCCATTGGACAGTCAGGTTTGGGCCTGCAGTGATGAGACATTTTGGGCCTCACAGGGTGGAGGTGGAGCCGGTCCTGTCCTCCCCACCCCAGTGAGACCCCAAGTCATCGCCCACGAACGGCCTTTCTGGCTCCTGATCAAGCTGCTTAACGACCATGATCCCAGAGACTCAGGAGCAAATCTCGGAACCCAGCAGGTTTTGGCAGAAATACTTCCATATTTAAGTGTTAAAATTTCAGAATTTCAAAATAGCATGGCCACTACTGCAGCCATGTGACATCATAAGTTATTTATAACCAGCAATTTGCCTACTGTTGCTTTTTCAGCAGATTTGAGTGTTGGGGTAAAATCTCAAATAATAATGGTGGGTCTGGTGTCAAAATATTGAATGTGATCAAAATAGAGAGAAAGTGATGTGGAACTCATCTGCCCCACAGGTAGAGGGAGGGTGTGGGATGGGGGTATACTGGGATTGTTGGGGGTGGAGAATGGGCACTGGTGAAGGTATGGGTGTTTCATTGTATGACCGATACTTAGAGCCAAAAGCTTTGTAACTGCTCTCATGACGATTCAATAAATAAAATTATAAAAAATGAAAAAAAAGGTGGAGTTCATGCACAATTCAATCAGCTAATCAATGGCTGAATAAATAGCAGTACTCCTACATAAAATAAAAGGAATATGGGTGAAAGTTACTTCCTTAAAAAATCACATTATACATATTTAAATATATAAGCGATGTTCTTTTTAAAGGAAAAAAATTCAGAACATTGGAAAGCTTGGATATGGGGGTTTGGGAGGAGAGAAGGTGAAAACAGAAATAGATATGGTTCACAGAAAGAACCGGCCAAATCATTCAAAAAATTTTTTTAAATTGGCTCTGAGTTTCTCAGCACTAGATATATAGATGTTCAGTGTTAATCAGAGGAAACAGACTAGCTGTTTCGACTTCTCACAGCTACCATAGCTTCTAATATAGTAGTTGTTGACACTGACACTTGAGACGTCTTCAGTGTATCTCAGCAAAGAATATCATCTCTTTCAGTGAATTGTGATCAGTATTTTAGTGAATGATTTATCTATGAGACACAGAAGCAATAGTATTTATAGAGCTATCTCAGATCATCCATCTGCAATAAGTCAAAGGCAATATTTATTGCAGAAAATATTTACTCACTACTATCTGACAAAGGGTTAATATCCAAGACATATAAAGCACCGCAAGAGCTTTACAAGAAAAAAATCAACTAACCCCATAAAAAATGGGGGGAAAGATAAAGAGAAACTTCCTCAAAGCAAAACTAGAGATGGCCAAAAAAGTTTATAAAAAAATGCTCTGCATCACTTATTATCAGGAAATGTAATCCAAAACAACACGGAGATATCATCTCACGCCAGTGAGACTGGCACACATCACAAAGAACATAAACAACCACTGTTGGCACGGATGTGGGGGAAAAAGGAACCCTCATTCGCTGCTGATTTGAATATTAAATAATGCAGCCTTTGGGAAACAATGTGGATATGTCTCAGAAAACTAGTGTTTGAACTGCCATATCCCAGCAATTCCACTTCTTTACATTCACCTTTTGAGCCCCAAAGCTCTATTCAGAAAAGACATTTGCACTCCTATATTTGTTGCAGCACTGTTTTATAAGAGCTAAAATCTGGAAGCAAACCAAATATTTATGAACAGATGACTAGATAAAGGAAGTATGGTGTGGATGTACAATGGCCATTAGAAAAGATGAAACTATGCAATTGCTGCCACGTGGTTGGGTGGATCTGGAGAGTACAATGTTGAGTCAAGTTAGGAGAGGGACAGAGAGAAATAGCTCTCATGTGGAATATAGAGAAACATAGGAAGGAAACAACAATAAGTCAAGACAATAGCAACTAGGAATTGGTCGTAGGAGGAAACTTACCATGGCAGGAGATTGGAGGTTGGCAGAGTGAAGAGCATAGGACAGGTGGGTGTGGGGGACACTGGGACACTGGTGGAGGAAAGTCAACACTTAACTTTGGCAGAGGGTGTGATGCTGGAATGTTTTTTGCATGAAACCCTGTCATGAACAGTATTATAAATCATAGTGCCGAAAATAAAAATCAAAAGAAGGAAAACAATTCAGCACAAATAGTGCTAGGAGAAAGAAACCATTCAAACTAAATGTGCCACAGCAGTACAGTGCAGGGTATAGAGAATTAGTGGCTCCAATTTTTCTATGCATCAAGAGGTCTTTTGTATTTCTGCTTCTTCCTCTGTTGAAGCAAACTCAAGTGAGTCTCAAAGGAGATGAAAGACCATATGGAGCAGACATGGGTCCTGTGTGATTCTCACTTGTCAATTGGTTGTGAATGTGTGAGCAAGTCAAGCACAATTCAGCTGAGACTGGCCATTCATTATGTTCAGTAGAGTCATTCATTATCACCTTGCTTATGCTTATTCATGGGCAATTATATGCCATTAAAATTTATAATTGTATGGCAATATATGTGAATATACGTACTTCTTGCCCACTGTAGAGAATATGTTGTTTCTATCCATCAATTCACTACTGAGAATATATAGATTTCAAAGTTCTTCACCTAATTCTAATTTAACTAGACATATAAATTACACAAAAATTTTAACATCTCTTGAGTGGTATATATAAAATAGAAGGAAAACCAGTTTACAAAATTAGCGCATTAAAATATTTGTCAAAGTAGTTGTATTTAATATTGTAAAATAAAATTCAGTTTAAGTTAAATTCGCTGCTCTACAAGAATGTAACATATTTGAGCTTTCTCCAATGTACTTGATCTGTCAGCTATTAAGTAAAACAAATATGCTTTAGAGAGTATTTTGGTGTTTTGCCAATTAAGTATTGAATTAATCTATTCTTGTTTTAATGTCCTAATGCCAAGTATAAAATTAGCTAGAGAGGAAGACTTTTTGGGTTTTGTGTGGATGATTTATAAAGGTGTCCTTAAATTAAACAAACAAACAAACAAATAAAGTTTTGGCTTATTCAAAGCAACTTTTTAGGTCAAAATGTCAAATAAGAATGTTAGTCTCCAGACCTATAAGAATGTGAACCCATTGTGCCCTTGAAATAAAATTTGCATACTCTAATAAGGTAATAGCTATGCCAAGAGATAATTAATTATGACTTGACTCCATTTAAATACATTTATATTTATGTTTTACAACCCACATATTCATGCATAATTTTGAAATATAAAAATTTTAAATTCAGTTTCACCATATGGTTTTATATTTGTGATCACAGAAACCAAAGTTGATCCCTAATATCTTCAAATAGCTTATTATTAGTATAACCCAGGGATATTAATATTTTTCCTTATCTTTTCAGGAAAAGAAAATGCTATTTTTGATTTGCATGAAAATTGTCTCATCTTGAAAATTCTGAATACTTTGAATTTCAAATATGACATTGTATTTTGTAATAATTATATACAATAAAAATTATACATAATAAAGAAATTATTGAATGAAAATAAATAAAAAATTTCTCCAGGTACTTTAATACAGAATTACATTTAACTTTTAGTGAACAAAATATCCAGATATAGGTCAATATGTTTCTGCATCTAGAAATATATTTCATAAGTAGAAATACTTTTAGAAGTACTGAAACATATTATGCTTACTAATTCAATTAACATTTTGAAATTTAATTTTACTTGAAAGTAAGCATAAGAAAGCTCAAGTTAGCTTAAGTGGTAGCACTCCAGATAACAGTTTTACTGGAGGGTATATTGTTTGTAAAACATCCCTCTAAAATTAAGGGAAAAGAGCTATATAGAATTTAAAGTTCAAGCCATTACTTTGTAACTGAAATTTTTCCCTTTATCCCATATTATACTTTTGCTATAAAAGATGAAAAAATTAGATTATGCATGCTTCATTTTTTAAAATTTATTTTTTTATTAGTGAGACACCATGAGGTACAGTTGTAGATTTACAGATTTTGTGCTTTGGTTTCAGTTATACAATGATCAAAGCATGCTTCATTTTTACTTTATCAATTCCTAACATCCCTAAATATGTTTATTGTATTTTTATGCTTCTAATGCTTTTTATGCTATGTTAATCTCTATCAGTGATTCTAAAAATTGTTTAAAATGTCAGAAATCAGTTATTCTATTAAAATTAAAAATGCAAAATTGCTTAAAGTAAAAAATAAATCCTAACTCTTTAATAATATTAGATATACACATTATAATGAATTTCTATCTTTTTTTCCTGTCAAGTTGTCAACAATTTAAAAGTCTGACATCCTTATTAAAGTGAGACTGTGGACAAAGTAGGTGTTACTATGCAGTGATGGGAAAAGTGCAGTGAAATATCACTTTTATGGGGCCAATTTAGTAATACCTACCAGAACTATTAACCCATTTATCTTTTGAGCCAGTAATTTATCTTCTGGGTGTTTATCTTTTTATGTATACTTGCACATATACAAAATTACATATAAACAGTGTCATTCATATCATAGTTGCTTAGATAAGTCTAACTTAGAAACAATTTAAGTGTCCATTTATCAGGGACTGGTTCAGTAAGTTACAAAATATTTATCCAATGAAATATGTTAAAGATAAGGGCAACAAAGAAGAGAAGGAAAGCTCTTCATATTTATATAGAAGAATTTTTAAGATCTATTTATCAGGAAAATGCTGATGTTCAGAATGTGTCCACTAGCAGAATTAATAAGAAATATAAATCAACATATATGACATCAGTAAGTGCTTATGAGATTGGAAGAAGGGATTAATATGGGGGAGGATAATGAAGGAATTTCTGTGCATTGTATCCCTTTAAATTATTTTGATTTATTTTTCAGTAAATTATTTATTGAAAAGAGGAAAATTAAATTATTAATCAGATGGATTCAGTCATCAATAGCTTCTCTTTTGTCTCAGCCTTTCCAGTCATGACATCTTTAATTTGATTCATTTTTGACTCGTTGGATTTTCTCATTCAGCGAGTTTAAAAGGCAGATTTGGAATGTTCTGTGTCTCACATTGTTGCTTGAATGAGAATATCAGAATTTTGTTTATGAAGCACCATTTGAAAACTTCTAAAATCTCTTGGTCCAACTTGTTTTTCTTTCAAATCTGGGTTAGCATCTTTCCAGAATTTTCTGTAATGGAATTGTGGAATTAAAAATTTTTTTTTATCAAAATGAAGTTTTAAAAAATGTACTACTCTTCTTTGGTTGTGATTTTGATGATTTGTTTTCAATGTGATGTAATTCTTCTACTCTTCAGTCTTACCAGAAGTTTGGAATTTGTTTTAGATTATTTCTTGATGCATATTTTGTGGCATTTAGTTTTTATCTCTAACTCTATCGTAGTATATATTCAAGAAGAAATTTTTGCTTATGAGAGATCCAGTTCAATATTTTATATAAAATAATTCACACATTATCCATGAATATGCGAATAAGACATGAAGATAAGTAGAATTTTGTGCTCATTTTAATGGCCTCTATCAGAAAATTGATGGTAGTTTCTTAATTTTCCATTACATTATTTAGTTTTTGAATTGTTTGAACACAGTGAGGTGAGCTACTTGTTATAGTATTTTAATAATTTGATCTACTTATTATAGTATTAATAATTTGATGGGGGCTGGAGCGATAGCACAGCGGTAGGGCATTTGCCTTGCACGCAGCCAACATGGCCGACCCGAGTTTGATTCCTCTGCCCTTCTCGGAGAGCCCAGCAAGCTACCAAGAGTATCTCGCCGGCACGGCAGAGCCTGACAAGCTCCCCCTTACGTATTCGATATGCCAAACTCAGTAACAACAAAGTCTCCAATGGAGACGTTACTGGGCCCGCTCCAGCAAATCGATAATCAACGGGAGGGCCTTTACCTTTTACCTTAATAATTTGATATAAACCTTGTAAATATATAATTTTTTTCTACATGTTGGAGGTACAAAATATCATGTTAACTTCTGCATTGTGTTATTTTTTGCCTCTATGATGCTAAAATAATCTGAGTGTAATGTAAGAGGAAAGAAAGTCATCCAGGTAGAATGGTGAGCCTGTGGTAGTCCTGATTCTCTGAGAAACACGTGCTAAGATGGAATTGAATTTTCCAAGATTTTATGAGTGAATATTGACTAGGAACTTGAAGAGATTTGTGAGAGAAAACATTGATATTGTTATAGGTTTAACTTTGAATGAGAGAGAGGAGTTTAATAGAAGTTGCAGAGTTGTATACAGATGTATACATCTGTGCTCTGATATGAAAAACAGAGAAATCACTAAAAATGAGAAACTAGAGACTAATATCTCCGATAAATATAAATACAAAGTCCCTGGACAAAATATAAGCAAACTGAATGCAACAATACATCAGTATGCATAAATATTTACCATTTCTCTGATAAGTATAGATACAAAGACCTTGGATAAAGCAAACAGGAGACAAAATCCTGAGACAGAGTCCATTGTTTGAGGAATCCTGTGTCTACCTCAAAATTTTGTGTCTTAATCTCTTTACTGGGGTGAGTCTTCTGCGAGGATTATCTGTGGTGGGCATGACTTGATGGTGGCTTTTAGAAATGAGCAGGCTGAAACTTCAGCATATTTCTTCAAAGGCTGATTAGACTCCCAATTTTTAAGGGTTTGATTTTGGGAGCATTTGGTATACTGAGCTGTGCCTGGGGCTTACTCTCCTAGGCTTACTCCTGGCTCTGTGCCTGGGATTATTTCTGGTGGTACTCAGGTCACCATACCTAGGGGCAGGGATTGTACCAGGGTTGACCACAGGCAAAGCAACCACCTTAATTCTCTATACTGTTTCTCCAACCTCATGGGTTGAATAGATTTTTTTCTTGTTAAGTTTCATAAGTGTCATTTAAACAAGAATCCGTTGAGTCGGTCTCCGTGAGGCCAACGTTGTTCTGATATGAAAAACAGAGAAAACAACTAAAAAAGAAAAAACAAGACCCATATCTCTGATAATTACAAATACAAAGACCCTGGAAAAAATATAACCAAACCAAATCCAATAACATTATGCAGATCAATCATCATAACCAAGTAGGATTTCTCACAGATATGCACGGTTGGCTTAATATATGCAAATAAATCAATGGATCATATAAAGTATTAATATAATACACATTAATATATTAATATCAAGACTATATAAACAGAAACAAAGATTATTTGATCATATTAATGATGCAGAAAAGAAATTGACAAAATCCACACTCATTCATGACAAAATCCTCAATAAAACAAGGTTGAAGGAATTTTCTTCAATAAAGATAGAGCCACTTTCTAGGAATCCATAGTGAAGATCATACTAAAGGCAAAAATCTGAAAGCAATCCCTCTAATATTAGCACAAGACAAGGTTTTCCACCCTTGCTACTATTATTTAATGCAATATTTGTAGTCCTTTCCACAGCAATTAGGCATGAAAATGATATTAAGAGAATCCAGATTGGAAAAGAAGTCAAACTATCATTATTTGTTGAAAACACTATAATGCACTCATAAAACTCTTAGGACTCTATAAAAACTAAAGCTCCTGGAAACTATAAACTTGTATGATAAAATGACATTGACAAAATTAACACATAAAAATCCATGGCATTTTTTAAGCTCAAAATAAAATAGAAGAGATAGATGTTAAAAAAAAAATCCACTTTGCAGTTGAGCCTCCAAAATAAGGTACCTTGGAATCAGTTTAACAAAACAGGTGGAAAGATTATACAGAGAAATCTATCAAGCATTACTAAATGAAATAAAATAATATACAGGAAACGGAAAAATCCTCTGTTCATGGATTAGAAGAATCTTTGTTGTCAAAATGACAATCCTACTGAAAGCACTATATAAATGATGCATTCCTTATAAAAATACTCATGATAATTTTAAAGACATAGACCAAATGCTGTTTTATGGAGACAAACTCCTCAAATATCCCAAATAATTCTAGAAATAAAAAAGATAGGAGCCTTCTCTTTCTCAAACTTTTAAGTTACACAAAAAAGTTATAATAATGGTATAACAGATTCATAGACTAATGAAATAAAAGTGAAAGCTCAGAGACAGATCTTCAAGTATATGAACAGCTAATCTTTGACAAAGGAACGGTGAGTCTGAAGTGAAGCAATGTATGGCTCTTCAACAAATGATGCTGGGAATATGGGTGGATCACATGTGAAAATGTGAACTCAGACCCCTATCTCCCATCTTGCACAAAAGTCAGTTTAAAGAAGATTATTAAAGACCTTAATATTAGATCTTAATCCACAGATTATATCGAGAAAAACATTAGTAGAACACTTAATGACACTGAATGTGGAGGTATCTTCAGTGATTTAATAACGTTGGCCAAATAGAAGCAGAGAAGTGGGACTGCCCCAAACTAATAATAAATGGTACTTCCTCAAACTATAGCACAGCGGGTAAGGCCTTTGCCTTGCAAGTGGCCAATATGGCCGACCCAAGTTTGATTCCTCTGCCCCTCTCGGAGAGCCCGGCAAGCTACCGAGAGTATCTCGCCCGCACGGCAGAGCCTGGCAAGCTACCCATGAAGTATTCGATGTGCCAAACACAGTAACAGCAAGTCTCACGATGGAGATGTTACTGGGCCTGCTCGAGCAAATCGATGAACAACGGGATATCCGTGATCCGTGACCTCAAACTATGAAGTTTCTGTACCACAAAAGGAAAGGATGACCATAATAAAAGGACACTCCATAGACTGGAAGAAAATATGTGTCTCTACACACTGATTTTATTACCTGTTGTTTCATATGCATCGCCACTTTGTTGTACTGTAGATCCTCCAAGCTCAGGATGCCACTGTGAATTCCTGATCCTTTACCAGTACTCTACTTAGTATACTCTATCCCTATATTACTTTAGCACATCATCTTTCTCCCCCTTCCCAAGTAAAAAAATATAGAAGATATCCATAAATCTTCTTTTTCTTTCAGCTTGAACATCAAACAAGTTTCTGTGTCCTTGGTGTGTGTCTAGAATTCTACACTCTGATCTTTATTCCATTTTTATTAAAACAAAGTCATAATTTGGTCCACTGGTTCCTTTTCATAATTAGATAGATTTAATTGAATTGAATTAATTAATTTAATCTGAATCCCTCTTTGGTTAGTTGGATTCTGTCATCCATTTTTAAAATTTGTCAGCTAACTTTGAAAGGAGGATTTATGAGTGTTTAATTTCCCAAATTGCTGCAATAATAAATATAGGATGGATGGATAGATGTGGTCTGCTACCCAAAGGCCATCCTCTTTTTTTTGTGTCCACACCCGGCAGTGCTCAAGGCTTATTCCTGGTTCTGTGTTCAGGGATCACTCCTGGTAGAACTATACGGGGTGCCAGGGACTGAAAGCAGTCAGCTGTGTACAAGGGAAATGCCCTACCCATTGTACTATCTCTCTGGCCCCCATTCTCTATTTCTTAATGGAAATAACTCTCAGGCATCTCCTCATCCTGGATTTTTTATTGCTTTTTCCTTTTTTCCCCAGCCTTTTCCATATTTATTCAGCATATATGCTTATAATAACATACTCATGATTGGTTCTGGCAGGGCACTGACAATTTTTCTACTTCTGCTTATCAAGGAGGAACAGTCAATGATATTGTGTGTGTGTACATGCGCATGTGTGATAGGCATGCTCCAGGTATCTCTGCCAACAATACCTGAGCACATCTAGTCATTTATTAAAGTACTAAAATTAGATCATTGATTCAGTAAGTATATAGGTATGGTAATACTTTATGGGTGCATATTATAAAACTAGACAGGATAAAGCCTCACTTACCCGGCTTCTATATCAGTCTATCATTTGTGGAACAAAAACAAGCTCATATAAAGTGGTCAGTATGTCTTGTTTTCCGTAGAGTTGGTCATATTTTGGCTGATCTAGATATGGTTTTCCTCAGCTTAACTTCAGCTTCGTGGAGACCGAGTGTTCTCTAAGATTTGATGGTGGATAAGTCTATTATCACCCCTAGCCTGTATTCATTGTAGGACCTATGCTAGAGAGCCAGCTATAGTGATCTCTTTTCATAGTTATAGCAAGAGCATCTACATATATGAAGTTTGCTTATGCTATACCTACTACTATTCATTTGACCAAAACAAATTACCTCACCATGCCCAGAGTCAATGGTTCTAGCGAGAGACACTACAAATGAAATATCCACAAGAGATGTGAGAACAATAAAGCAATCTAAATTAATTACAATTGCTTTCTGTTGTGTGTACATGCCTTTCATGTATGTTTAATCTAACGGAGGGGAAATTTAAAGGTAAGTTGAATTTCTACTCAGGGAAGATCTATTAAATTATATTTACATGCTATTTCTTACTTTTTATATGGGGTGAGGAGCATATCATGTGTCTGAGCTGCAATGGTCAGGGCTTATTCCTGACTTTGCACTCACAGATCACTACTGACAGGGTTTGAGGGCGCATAAGTAGTGACTGAACCAGGGTTAGCTGTGTGCCGGCAAACACCTTACCTATTGTACCATCTCTCTGGCCGCTGACATCCTCTTCCACTGAAAAGAGTAGCATGGACTGATATTAGTGATATTTACAATTATTTTGGAGGCTTCCTACGAGTTAATCCATTTTCTTTTGTCTTCTTTGTTTACCTGTGTTTGGGGTCTATACCATCTGGTGCTCAGGGCCAGCTTCTGTGTCTGTGCTCAAGGATCACACCTGACAAGGATTGGCGGATCAGATATGGCGCTATGCCAGGGATTTGTTTGTTTTGATTTGATGTTGTTTGGTTTGGGGCCACAACCAGCAGTGCTTAGGGTTTACTTCTGGCTCATTTCTCAGGGATCACTTCTGGCAGGGATTGGGGGACATGTGCCACTAGTGGCAAGGATTGTGGTTTGGCTTGTGAAAGGTGACCGTGTGAAAGACACATGTCCTTCCCTCTGTACTCTCTCTCTCTTGCCCAAGTTCATTATTTATTTGAGTTTGTAACTCCTGACCTGTTCAAAGAGCAAAGACTTATAGATAAACCTTAAATATGTCAGGAAATATTTTCCCAAAAGATGTGCTTCCAAGTTTTTGAATACTGTGTGGTTTATTGCTGCAGTTATTCTATGATTGATGGTATAATGTTGATTGTAATTAAATATTTTGTAAGTGTTTCAGAGGAGGAAATTTCTGTAAAGCAATGACTTAGAAATTAAAGTGAAAAGTGTCCCAAGAGGTGAATAGTCATAATATTTAAAAGTAATATTGCCTAAATGAGCCTGATGTAAGTTTTATCGTATTAAGAAGAATTTTAATTTTCTATGTAGACATAAGTCATTGCCATTTCAATTTTATATAGTAGCAAAGACATACTACAAGGGAAAGGGATCCCTCTCACATCTCTCCCAGAAAGGTTGGCAGGTATATTTTTATCCAGTCATAGGGAACACAAAGAACTTGTGCTTGAGCATGTTAGAATTTTCTATCAATTTATTAAAAAAAGTCAAAATTTACAATACAGTGTCATCCATATCTTCTTAAGTATAATAGATATGATATGTTTAATTTTCAGCATTCAGATTTTCTTGTTGTATTATTCACAGTGAAATTCATTCAGCAAATTTGTCTGCTTCAACGTGGAGGATTCAAGAACTGACAACTTCCCACCTCTTTGCTATTTGTCATCTCCGGATTCCATGAGAAACATCAAAGTTTAACCATTAGAGCAGTGATTTGCTAGGACAGAACTTGTACAAAATAGAGGAGAGAAGAAATACATAATTTTACAGGATACTCTGGTTATGATGTGGAAATGGAATTGCTTGTTAGTAACATGTCTTGGTTTTTATAGTAAATGTGTGTCTTCAGTGTTTTTATTTTTCCCATATACTTGTATATAAATGTATAAGAAATAGCGAATTTATGCCACACATTAAAGTTGAAGTTCTTATGTCATTATAAAATATGGAAAAATTAAATTCTAAATTTCAGGGTACACTAATACCTATGTAGTATTGAGGAAAAGTCTGGCTTCCCCTTTGTGCTCATAGCATACATTCATTCCTAAACCCCCTTTTGTGAAACCTGATTAATCATTAAATAGGTCAGAGTGTACACACCATCTGAAGTTCTCAGATAAGTGGTTTCTTATAATCTCTTTTTGTATCTTCTCTTTAAAAAAATACACATTATATGTGCTTGATTATGTGATAACCTTCATTTTTTGCATTCTCTTTTTAACAAATTGCTCCTAAACATCAGTAATGTGCTTTTGAGGTTTGAAAGACCTTAGCTTCACCCCCTCACCCCTACCCCCATCAAGGGCAAGTGATGTTTTGTTTTTAGGGAGATCAATGCGGGCATACAGCTCATGTTTATGATGGCACAGCAAAATGAAGATTTCAGACAATTATCTTGACAGTTAGCAGGCTGCTGTGTTTATAGGCAAAGCAAGCTGGCCCTTATGCAGTCTACAACCTGTTAAGTACATAATGCTCTGATTGCCTTCTATTCTCAGCGCCCAAGTCACTCTCTGGTGTAACTTGGGTATTTAAAGGCGAGCATTAACTCTCATGGGTCACCAGGGAACTATTTAATAAGTAACTAGAGGCCCGGTGATGTTCATGTATTTCTCTAAATGCCCTGGTTTTGTTACTGGTGAAGTTCAATGAAGGTCACTTCACAGTTTCAAATATTTAATGTCCTTTACCGAGAAAATGACTTAGGTTTGATTTGTTATTTGTAGTCTGTCAGTCCAGAGTAAAATAATCAAGTTCATAATTACTATCTTCTGGCAAGGAAAAGCTGATCAAAAGATATATTAGGAACTCATAGAATCTTAAATAAATCTGAGATGGTAAAGCATGGTAAGTTTTTAAGAGTAAATATATTTAAGAATTTTGAGCTGTGAATATATTTCTGGGTCTTTTTTTTTGGTAGCAGCATTTTATTTTGATGTATTTTAACATTTCAGAAAAAATTTCAAGACAGGAACAACTATATATCTTCCACACACAGTCACTTATTTCTCTCTCTCTCTCTCTCTCTCTGTGTGTGTGTGTGTGTGTGTGTGTTTCTAGGACACACTTGTGCTTGGGGAGTCAGTCACTTTTGACTGTGTCCACGGGATAGAATTCAGGCCTGTGGTATGCAAAGCATATGCTCAGCCCACTGAGCTCTCTCTCTAGCCTCTGCTTGTTTATGTCTTTTCCAATTTATTTTATTCATCTATCTACCAAGTTATTGATTGACACAAAGTTTTTCTTTTCTGAATCATTGAAGGGGGGGTTGGAGAGTCGTAGTGGGTGGGTGGGAGCTGGTTTGCAGAGAGGATAAAGAGGATTACTCTTCACCTCTAAGTAGTTCAGAGTATTTATTTTAAATATAAGGACTTAAAAATAATAATCATGAGATATAGTCACCCAAATCAAGAAATCTAAAAATGCTGTATACTATTAACCTAGTTGGCAGTGTTTTATTTTGGTTAAATAAGGCAGAGAACTAGGAAAATGGTTCCAAAATGCAATCGCATTAGTTGAACTGGGCCTGATGGCTATGTTATTTATCTGTTAGATAAAGCATTCTTACATTTTTAATGATCACAGAAGCTGAACTTTCTTTATAAAGGTGCTAGATGACCTAAAAAATTTTAGATGAGGGTCACTTCTTCTATAACTCCTTGACCAATTGTAGTTATTTTAATGGCTTCTTCCTCATTCTTCACTGGCAATGAGATGATTATTGGTACTTACTCAAACCCTGTTTTCACACTGAATTTATCAAGCAAGATGGAATCAGTGATGCAAGAAAGGTCGACTGTTGCCTGATGACTCAGCCATAGTTGAACTTCTTTGGAATTTAACGTTTAGCTGGAATGCATCCTTGAGTTATTTTTTATTCCTCCATCTTCCTTTCATTTGTTTGTTGGAGTTGTGGGCTGCACACACTTGGTTAAGTGATGCCATACTTTTGTCATGGTGTTTTTTAGGGACTCAAGGCACTGTTGTGGCCTTTGCACGAACTTGGTGGCTGTGCATCAGAGATGTCACTCTTTGTTGTGGTTTCAGGGATCACAGGTACAAAGATCACCAAGACCACATTTGCTTTGAAAGAAGTGTGCTGGGGGTTGAACTCAAGATGTGGTACCTGAAAACGAGACACTATGCCACCTGGGCCCCCTCCTGGTCTTTTTAAATGTAGTCATAATGAAATTCTCTGTTTAAGTATAGAGTTTATCATAAATAAAATTAATGTACAGTAAAACTAAAAAATCCCATCTATAATTAAGAGGCCTGGTCTGGTGATATTGTTCAAGCCCATATCTTGCTTGTGCTCCACAGTTCATCATGTCCACCTCCAAGATTGGCCCTAGTGACCAAGCACTACCTGGGCTTTCCCTGGCCCTGTGTGGCCAGGAATGCCTACCACAATTAACAAAACATTAAAGTCAATTAAATGGGAACAGAGTGATAGAATAGTGCTTGTCTTGCATGTGGCTGACCCAGGTTTGATTCGCAGCACCCAGTATGGTCCCATGAGCCCACCAGGAATGATCTCTGTGTATAGATCCGGAATAAGACCTGAGCATTTCCAGGTGTGGCCCCAAAACAAAAAACAAAAATTCAGTTAAAATATGAACTGTTGTTTTAATGACACTGACACTGACTGATGTTAGTGCATCAATAAGTACTACAAGCAAGGAGTACTCTTTTTTACCTTAGGAGTTGGGGAAATAGTACAGGGGATAAGTTATTTGCTTTGAATGCAGAGACTCTAGTTCAATTCCTGGAACTACATGGTCCCTTGAAGACTGGTGGGAGCAACACTTGAGCACAAAACCTTGAGTATCCCTGTCTCCCCGCCGCCCCCTCCCATGACCTTAGTATATTCTGACTTCCTAGTCTAGTTCCATTGTAGCAATAAATAAGAAGATTAAGTTCTTCCTGATGACTTTAGGGAAATTTCTGCTTATTAAGACCATCTGTTCTCGCTTGACTATCAAATGTTCATTTTCACAGTCTGTTTTTAAGAAAGGTATTAATTTAGGCAAAGTTCTACTGATTTAGAAGCTAATTTGAGGATAAGGTTGGTAGCTCAGTGGGTAGATAACTGAAAGCCTGCACCTGGATGGGAGTTCAAACCCAGGTATCACATATTCTCTCCAGAAGACTGGGGAAAGTCCTGAAGGCTGCTCAGCATTACCAGCTGTGTTCCTGGTGGTTCCTGGTACCGCTGGGTCTGAATAGCTTGGGGTCTGAACAACTTGCATGACAGAATCTGATCAACTCAGGATCTGAACAACTCTGAAGGGTCTGAACTAGGGTCTTAGCTTTTGACTTTCCAGGATGAGTATCCTGAGTGGTCCCCAGACTCCTTGAGCACTGTTTGGGGAGCTTCCTGCCAAAGTAAAAGTCAATTAAAAACCATATGTCTGAACTGAAAACTTTTAGATATTAATCATTTTATAAACACCAAAGAATAACATAAAGGTCAGATGGAACCAGTAGAATGATCACCTATGAGAATGGCTTACACGTAGGAGGAGAGCCCTTCTTTTCTTATGACCCCTGACTGTCTCAGTCTCTAAACCTTGCGAGTTTTGAATAAAATGAAGACATCCTCAACCTGTGTTGTTAAGTCAGCTGAACTGTGCTCATCACAACATTTACTAGGCAAGTCCGCTAAGATATTTGATCATGCATCTCTTGCTACTGTAAGTCCACCCAGAAAATTATTGTCTTTACATATAGAATTTATGACATTTATGATAGAATAAGTAGATGACAAAGCATCCAGATTAAAGAGGACTTTTAATACACATATTGTAGGAAATACTGTGGGAAGCTAGGTACACTTACATGTTACTGATGGAGAGTAAATTATTATTAGTAGTATGGAGAGCATCTTGCTATTATTGCAGTTACAGGTATTCCCTTGGCTCTGTACCACAGCTTCCATAATGCACAGTGTGGAAGAACATAGTTTCCATTGTTTATAAAAAATAAAATATTGAAACTGAAACTAAACTTTCAAATGTGGGTTATTGTTAAAAGAACTCTAGGAAAGAAGTTCCCAGACTTACTTGGATTGCAACCCCTTCTTCAGAAAAAAATGTCATTCAATTGGTCCCCAGAAATGTGTTGAGTGACCAAAAGCATCCCCAGATTACACCCCAAACTAGTACCCCCTCCCTGGATGGTTCTACTGCTCCCCATGGTGGGTAGGTAAAGGCCCTCCCGTTGATCGTCGATTTGCTCGAGCGGGCCCAGTAACGTCTCCATTGGAGACTTTGTTGTTACTGTGTCTGGCATATCGAATACTCTCAGTAGCTTGCCGGGCTCTCCGAGAGGGGCGGAGGAATCGAACTCGGGTCGGCCATGTTGGCCGCTTATAAGGCGAACGCCCTACCCGTTGTGCTATCGCTCCAGCCTTTACCTTTACCTTTACCTTACCCATGGTGGGTAGTATTACACTTTTTGGGAAACTTTGCTCTATTAGTTTCAGCTCTGGAATACTATACAACTCTTAAAAGAAAAATAAGAAGATTGAAGACCAGGTCTATTTGCTGCTGTAGAAATAGCTCCTAGAGGAAAGTTAAGAATAATCTGATTTGCATATAGTTGCATAAAGAAAATAGGAGATATATAAAAATGAATAAATGTATTGTGGGTGGAAAACTGGCAGATGGAGACGGGGTGGGTGTGAATATCTTCACTGTGTAAACCATTTATATTACAGTTGCTAACCGTGTTCCATGTACTAATTAAAAAAATTAAAGAATAATATTGATTTCTTATAAGATTGGTAGAGACTGCTCATTTTCTACCCAACATCTATTTTCTTAATTGTTTTATTTAAAGCCAGAACATTATCCTCAAGACTTAAAAAGATATTTTCCCAGTATCCCTTGCATCAAGCTGAGACTTTGTGACCAGAGAGATAAATTGAGAAGCAGTTTCTGTGCCAGGTTGGTATTATAACATGAATCCAGTCAGCCATGAGAACCATCCTCCTTTGGCTTCTTTTTCCTAAAAATGGATTTGACGTACAGAATCTCAGTAGACTTTCTGGATATTTAAATGCCCTAGATGTTGGAAACAACTAAGATAACAAGTAGAAAAAATAGGAACGCAAGTTCCTGCTGGCATTATGGAGCCAACATACTGGCAGTTTCCTGGTTTCTTTTATCAGAAAAAAAAACAAGAAACACAGTAAGCAAACAAGCAAACTCAGCTGCTATCTTATAGGTTCTACTTTTGATTCATTTTCATTTGTTATTGGTTATAGATTGGAATAAAATCCAGGATCCACCTCCAGCAGAGAAAATTATGTTTTCCTTCAGGATATTTTTTTTCTGTGAATTTTGCTAGGGTACTTTAAGTCTCTGTACTTCTTCAGATCTTGCCCTTCTTTGGGTTGTTACAATATGGCTTGTGTTAGTGTTTTGGTAGAAGCATGAAAAATGACAATTATCTGTCACTGTGTTTTGCAGTCCGAAGTGCCGGTGTTGGAAAAATTCTTATTAAGTGAGTTGTGTCATTTTTCTTTTTAACTTAGTTGTAGAATTGAAGATTGAATATTTTATATGTAGTTAAAAAACCATATTTACCATGTCAAGACACATACTCAGATCTTGAGTTCACAGAGTTCAGGATGTTCAAATGCATCAGATTTTAGGAAGATACCTGACTGTTCATTACCACACCTCAACTTAAGGCAGAATAGTATGGTGGTAAGTAATAGAGGAAAAGAAAATATGGTGATGTAGATGCTTTAAATCGGGAGGTGATATTTGATGAAAGGGTATTAGGAAAACTGATGTATTTTCAGTCATCTGTTAATGTGACTATAATTAATATATCTACTAAGTGAACATTAACCTTCTAATAAAACACATCTATTGTGAACTCATTGCTGGAACTATTTTTTTTAATTAGAACAGCCAAGTAATTCTGACAGCAGTTACCCAGTACTGTTTGTCTAAATCAACTTTTGTTCATGGAAGGACAGTATAGTAACCCTTTTAAAGAGCAAACTTACTAGACCAAGGAAGCAAACAGTCAACTGCAGTTTCATAATACCCAATTTCTTTCAGTCCTGGGATGACTTCTTTGGGGCCCCTGGAAGGGTTCTAATTTGCATAGCCAATGTAACAGCCTCTTTCTCTACTTACAGTCGAAAACATTCTAAAACACATTTTTACATAATTATTCTACATTATGGAGATGGCCTATCCCACATGCTTTTAAGAACAAAATCTTTATAGGAAAGTAAAGCAGAAACTAAGTAGAAAAGAAAATCTTTGTTTTATTTTGAAAGAAGGCTAAAAGATAGAGTAATAATTTGTTCTTTATGGTATGCAAGATAAAGCTCTTTTTTTTTTTTTTTTGCTTTTTGGGTCACACCTGGCGGTGCACAGGGGTTACTCCTGGCTCTGCACTCAGGAGTTACTCCTGGAAGTGCTCAGGGGACCATATGGGATGCTGGGAGTCGAACCCGGGTCAGCCGCGTGCAAGGCACGCCCACTGTGCTATCTCTCCAGCCCCGATAAAGCTCTTTCTTAAAGCACAATCATTTAACCCAAATGGTGATATGGCCTTCATACCAAATATTTTCTTTATTCTTTACTTTTGCATTTGTTGTCCTGAAGATAGGTATTGATCATTTACTTTGTGCCAGTAAGTAGAACTTGAAAAGAATCATATTGGTTTTTGATGTCCTGTGGTAGTACAAAGGAGTCTTCTAATGAATTCATTTTTTAGTCAATGCAGGAAATGACAAACTAAAGTGGGTGGTGTGTGAGGAGAGTGGGCCAGTCTGCAAAGCACATGACAGAGCATTGTCAGGCTGTGGCCTCAGAGCACCTTGAGCGAGTGGGAGCTGAATTAACCAAGGGAAGGTGCAGATAAGGCATCTTGCATGCTAAATGGTTGAGTCCTCTATCCTCTAGAGAGATAATCTGCAGCATGCGGGAGCTTTCTCTGGGCTACCTCTAGAGGCCACTTATGATGTGAGGCCTGTGCGAGGTGGAGTTAGAGAGTTAGGCAAAAAAGAGAGAGGTCAAGAGGGAGACTTAGCTGGGGCAGCATCACCTACTTATTATAGGGTTTCCTTTAACCTGAGATGAGTAAGTGGCCTTTGAAAGGTTTTGGAGAGAGCATTTGAAAGAGAGAAAGTTCTCGCTGGGTGGCAGAAGAGAAAAAAAAAGTGTCAAGGAACAAGGCTGGTGGCAGAGTTGAAAAAAAATACACATTTGAGAACAAAATAATAGGAGACTAAAATCATTAGGGAAGGATGATTGGACAAGTATATTTGGTCACTATTGTTACAACAGAGATCAGAAAATATTTTTTAAACATTTAGTTTGGAATAATTTTATTTTTAATATTTTATTGAGATTCTGTGGTTTATAATAATGTGGTTCATACTAATAATAATGGCTTAAAATTAAGGGTGTTTGTCTTGCATGCGGTGATCCGGGTTCTATTCCTCCATCCCTCTTGGAGAGCCCGGCAAGCTACCGAGAGTATCCCGCCCACACAGCAAAGCCTGACAAGCTCCCCAAACAAGTCTCACAATGGAGACGTTACTGGCGCCCGCTTGAGCAATTCAGTGAACAATGGGAGAACAGTGTTACAGTGCAGTGCTACAGTTATATTATGGAATGCTTATAATCCTAGTAATATTAATATAATTGTTTTTTCTAGAGCCATTGGTCCATATATTCTATTTTTAACTTTATTTCATTTATTTTATTTCATTTTATTTTTGTCTTTTGCTTTTTGGATCACACCTGGCATTGCACAGGGGTTACTCCTGGCTCATGCACTCAGGAATTACTCTTGGTGGTGCTTGGGGGACCATATGGGATGCTAGGAATTGAACCCGGGTCGGCGTGTGCAAGGTAAACACCCTACCCTCTGTGCTATCGCACCAACCCCTATTTTTAACTCTTTTAAAGGTTGTATTGTTAAAGGTAATGATACTATTTTGTTTGCTACCTTTGCAAGTTATTTTTTATAGTGTATAGGAAGATTAGATAATAGAACATCGATTTAGTAATCATTAGTGTTGTTCAACTTTTTGGGCTGGAGCGATAGCACAGCGGGTAGGGCGTTTGCCTTACAAGCGGCCAACATGGCCAACCCGAGTTCGATTCCTCCGCCCCTCTCGGAGAGCCCGGCAAGCTACCGAGAGTATTCGATATGCCAGACACAGTAACAACAAAGTCTCCAATGGAGACGTTACTGGGCCCGCTCGAGCAAATCGACGATCAACGGGAGGGCCTTTGCCTTACCTTTGCCTTTGCAACTTTTTGAATTCTAATTGTTTTTAAAAATATTTTTGTATTTTGTATGTATAAAATATTAAAATTAAGAATAATATTAATATAAATGATGTAGAACATAAATTATACATAATGATATTTTTCTTTTTGAACTTCTTTATCATGTCTTTCTTGTTCCATAGATTGCAGACAAAATTATAAATAAAGCAGAGCTGTCTATCTGTGTGTTTTCCTACTCTTAGAGGAAAGACTTTTATGTTTTAGCATTAAGTATGATAGCAGCTTCAGATTTTTAAAAGATACACCTTTATAATTTAAGAATTGATACTAAGGATTTAGAAGAATCATGAGTAGTTGTTGATTGACAAATGATTTCTCTGGTACATTGAAATGTACTTTTATTATATATTTGATTTTGTTCATTGCTACATATTGCATGTTGCTGTTGTTTTTGTTGTTGTTATTGGTGGTGGTTGTGGTGGTGGTGTTGTGTGTGTGTGTGTGTGTGTGTGAGTGTGGGTGTGGGTGCGTGCACATGTGCTTGTAAGTGAAGACCTAGAATTATTTCTTTATGTACTTTCAATATCCAGGGTAATAAGGCATTGTAAGTTGAAAGCATTTTATCTTTGTTTTTTATTTGTTATGTAATGTGTTTCTATGTTTCTAAATCTTGTCAGTTATTGCCTTTTGGTCTCTGTGTTGTGTGCTATAGTTACTAAAAAAGACTTCCCTAACAGCACTATAAAAAGTCACCTCTCTTTGTCTTATATTTTAGATACTGCATTTTATTCTGTTAGCTGTTAAATCCAAAGTGTATAACTTAAGATTTGCTGCACCATGCACACCACCAAGATAGGTTACATAATTCTTATTTTAAAATAAAAGCCATTTTGTTTCAGCAGAAACTTTACATAGAATCTGTATGGTATACCATCTGGGATGCCCAAAAGAATTACTATAGGTTCCATGCTTTAAATAAATCCAAGACAACATAATCCAATGGTACAATTCCATATTTATTTTAGAAATAAGCTTTTTTTCCCAGAATATAACTTGAAAAGAAAATTTACTCCAGGAATCTTTCCAATTCACTCACACTATTACTCACCCAAAAACTAAGGCTTTACTTAACCATAATTCTCAAGCTTATAGAAGAAACAAGCTTATACAAGCAATAGCTTTAAAGAAAAGTGGTTTTCATCTCCAGAATAAAACTTTCTCTTTCAGGTTAGCAATAGATAATATAAGTTACACAAACCTAGATTAATGTTGAATAAACTGAAAGATAAAGCATAAGTCTTAAAAATTTAAGGAGACTTGAAGACAATTTACCAGCACCATAAATGGTGATAAATATATAAATATATATGTATGTATATGTATATGTAATTTTTACCTGGATTGAGTATTGTAGAACCTTTTTGATTTTTGCTAATACATGAGAAGGGACATTTCCAACATGGTTTATCTTCATATGAAATTTATTCATGAGCTGGTATAATCAAAAAGCAATATTTGGGATGTTATTCTTTCATTCCTGGTATTTACTTATTCTTTTATTCATGTTTATGTCAATATTATACTCAGAACTCCAACCCTTGTTTGTTTTAAGGGCGTGTTTGCATAGGCTCATATCTTGGCTTTTTGAATTGCTTCTACAATGATGCCAGTCCGTTGATACTTGAGACACATCCAGGCATTCCAATGCAGATAACATTTAAGTATATGTTATACTATTTAGTTCAGATATTACACATGGGTGGTTGCTTATTTGTCTATATAATTCAATATTGAGAATATATTTGTGACAGGAACATAGAGTACTGAGGTTTTATATGCAGATGAAAAATCATGACATAGAGGAGGATACTGTATATATAATCAGTCTGATAATATGATTTATATACCAATACCATAAATAATGTGTTTGAAGGAGTACAGGGAAGAATCAATTGCATATTTATGGATTTAGGAGTGAGTACATATAGATAGATTCCTTCAAAGTATGAAAATAACAAACATTTTGTTTTGATTTAAATGTTTGTTATGTAAGTATCATGGAGTTTCAGTTGCTTTAATTTTTTTATTAATTGAGATTCTGTGGTTTACAATAATATTAAGGTGGTATCTAATGCACACAATTCCAACACCACCCTTTCCTAATGACCCTAACACTTCTCCCTCTCAAAAACACCTCTACAACTCTATTTAGTGTAGATCAGTTCTCATCATTATGTCGCCTTGGGCCCTTTGTTGCTTCCTTGCAGTGTATCTTTTTGTACCACACAGGAGAGAGATCAATTTGTACCCATTCCTCTCCTTCTGACGGACTTCACTTAGCATGATATCTCCTAGCTTCATCCGTGTTGCTGCAGATTGCATGATTTTGCTCTTTGATAGGACTACATAATATTCTATTGTGTATACATACTAAAACTTCCTGATTAAGTTACTTATTTGTAGAAATAATCACGTTCAAGAATGAATTAAAATCAGCTTACAGTACGCATCAGAGTAAATTTATCTGTGTCCTTTGTTCAAGTAGAAGAGAATATGAGATATATATATATATTTTTTTTATAAAAATAGTTTCTAATTTTTTTGTTACTTATAACTAATACAGATAGTTTTTTGGTTTTAACTGATTATTCTAGCAGTGTTTTTCTCTTTCTCCTATCTTTATGCTATATTTCCTTATCATTAGATCATGAATGTGTATTGCTAACCATTTAAATGATATATCAGATGCTCTCTCTCTAGTACATTTGCTTAGTTTCAAAACTGTAGGAATCTATAAAATGATGCAGGAGCTATGAGTAATTCAGTCATAGAGTATGAAATTATTGTCATCATTATTACATTTCAAAATAAAATGTGCTCAGTCTGTCTTGAAAATAATTACGATCTCTTATGTAATATGGCAATCTGTTGAAATTAATAGAATTCATTTTTGTAACTGCATCTTAATTTTGCTCCTGCCTATAATTATGAAATTCAAAATAAATAATATTTTGTCTTCTGTCCTAGTCAAAACACTCAGAATTTAATAAATTTTATTCTTGAGAATGGTATTACAAAATATCAGAATTGCTATGCTAAAACATAAATATCCCAACTAAGCATTTCAAAATAAGAAAAAGTAAATATATACAGACAGTTACAGTAATATTCTTATGACTAAAACAGTAGATAAAAATTAAATGCTAATATTACAAAAAACAAAATTAATCATGTTCTTCATGAAAATGAATTATTAGACTACTATGGTTTATAAATTTTTCTCTAAAGCATTATGGAAATGTTTATGTTTAATATTAGGAATGATTACAAGCAGAAAAATTATGCTTTCACTCTAATAAAAATATGTAAACTATTTTAGTTTATAGATAAAGACTGGAAGAAGATATTAGAAAAATGAATCCAGCTGTTACATTATAGTGGTGTTATTAAGGATGATTACTTTTGCTTTCAAATTCCCTTCTTTTTTATTAAAAAATCAAAAAAGGAATGAAGAAAACAAATACTGAATTCGACTCTGAGAAGCTTTAATCGTATCCTAATAGAAAGAAAATGGAAGAGAAATTTTAAATTAACTCTAGGAAATACATTGGATATGTTGCTATGAATGAGATATAGTTTACTACAATTTGGGTTGTAAGAGATAAAGCAGGATAACTCTTGGCTCTGTTAAAGTAAAATTGGGAGCATCACTGTTTAGCCTTCACTCAATGTATGAATCACTGCATCAGACTCCATCATATTCTTTTCATAATGATCCCAGGGTACCTTATGGTCCCTTAGACAATGGTAATGAAATGACCTAATGGGTAATAAAGAATATAGTTTTGCTTTTGTTTTTGGTTTTGGGTCACACCTATGCTCAGGAGTTACTCTTGGCTTTGCACTCAAGGATCACTTCTGTCAGGCTCTATGGACCATATGGGGTTCTGGGAACTGAAACCAATTTGGCTTCATGCAAGGCAAACATCCTACCCACTGTACCATCTTTCCGACCCCATACTTCTTTTTAAAATTTTTTTTATAATTTTATTTTCATAAGGTTGTTCACATTAATTGATTACACTCAATATTTCGACACCAATCCCACCACCATTACACCATTGTTTAGAATTTTCCCACCACCATTCAAGCCTGCCTGCCAGGGGCAGATAGTAGATAATTTATTTTCTATTGCTTATTATGAATATCATAAGAGGTCACGTGGCCTCAACTGTGGCCACACGCTTCTGGAATTCTAAAATTGTAAATGACTGGCGTCCCAAGACATCTCTGCAGGGAGCTAATCCATTTTGAGATTCATTTGGGAGTCTCTGGATCAAGGCCACTGATGCACTGAGATGGTGCCCAGAGGCAGATTGTGGACATGACAGCCAAGACCCCAAGCTGGTGGGGAGACGAGAAAGGGCCAGTCATCTCTGCTGCTGCCATGTGGCCTGGAGTTTTAGTCCCTGAATCCGCATACCTGGGTTTTCCTTCTGGAAGCTTGTGGCCACCGGGGTTTCATCTGGAGCGGACAGAGAGGGCACTCCCATCCCATTCCATCTGAGGTGCCCTGATGGAATTGGCTCTGTTTGGGGTCCAGAGAGATCTCGGGTGAGCTGCTGTCTTCCGGGATTCACTGCTGTGTCTTTGGATCAAGGCCACTGATGGGTTGATATTGACCCCATACTTCTAACCACAAATTCACTGCCTCCAAGAAGTAGTATTTTTTCAAGAGTCTCTAAGTTTCTGTTTCATTCTCTCTCCATCTCCATTTCCCATCCCTCTCTTTTCTCTTCTCTCTTTCTCTTTTTCTTACACACTTACAAACATAAACACAACATACACACACAAACACACACTTCTGACAGTGCTCAGGGCTAACTCCTTACTCTATACTTTGGGATCACTCCATATGTGGTGCTGGGGATCATACCCGAGTCAGTCTTACAAGGCAAGTACCCTACCCACTGTACTATCTCTCTAGTCTAATTTCCTAGATATTTTTGAGAAATGTTCATGTGCTGGTAGAAGGAAAAAGTTGGAGAGGGAGTTTACTTGTTAGGAGGTATTGATTGCAGAAAAAGGCACTTTCAGAATATTATCCTTATACTAAGAATATCACTTATAATCCCAAAGAGTAGATAGGTTTTAACTTGATTGTAACTGTTTTATTTTCTGCCTTTCTCCTCTTCTCTCTCTGTCATGCTCTCCCTCTCTCCCTTTCTCTTTCCCTTTCTCTCTCTCTTTCTGTCTCTCTCTCTTTCTGTCTCTCTCTCTTTTTCTCTCTCTCCCTTCCTCTCTCCCTCCTCCTCCCTTCACTATACACCCATTTTCTCTTCTAAGGTTTCAGTGACTTGTTTGATAGAAAAAAATTCTGGGAATGTGGGATTAGAAGGAAAAATCATGTAACTGGGTGGAAGATTTCTTGAGCTAATTTCTCTTTATAATTAAGTTAAATTTAGAAACTCTAAAAAGCTGGTAGCTTTTTAAAGGGAAATTGTGGACATAACCCCTGATAGGTACTGTTAATGGAAGGGCAAAAAAGGAGATGGTCATTTTCCTAATATGTTAGGACACTGTAGATATACTTGATTCATTCCACCACGTGGATGTTACTGCTGGCAAGCAAATATTACCATCTCTTGTTTGTGCAGTGCATTTTTTCAAGCTAATTAAGGCTTTTAGTAGGCATTACCTCACTAAACACACAGAAGTCATAAAAAATAAGTCCATGCATAGTATCATCACATCTGTTTTATACATACCATATGGAACACTTTGTGATATAAAGATATAGTATCTGTCTCAAGGAACTTAGGTGCACTTTTTGGTGCTCACGTTGGTTGTATAGCTATCAAATATGAGACCGCTTACAGATCAAATTTACGATGAGAACAAACATGCTGGGATTATTTTATGAGGCTGTTGAAAATAATATGAGACTATTATTTCAGATTAGCTTGTGTAAAATATAGGCATTTTACTGTGAAATTGATTTGTCTAACTCAAGCCAATGCTTAAATAAAATAGAGAATGGAGTGGTATGTGTGGGTCAGAGCTCAAGTGGGAGAGCAAAGGCTTACTGTGTGCAAGACCCTAAGCACAATTCCCAGCTCCACATGACCCAAGTTCTGCAATACTGTTACATTCTGTTTCCTGTACCCCAAATCAAGTTAGAAAATCTCTTCATTACACACCACAGTAATACTGGGTGTGGTGCCTACACAGAGGGAATGGAAGAAATTTTGGTCCGGTATACTAAATTTTGTGTTTTGTTTTGTGGCCACACCCAGTGGTGTTCAGAGGAAACTCATGACTTAGCACTTAGAAGTATCACTAGGAATATTACTCTCATGAGACTAAGGGATCATATGTGATGTTGCGGATCAAATTCTGGTTGGACACATGTAAGGCAAGTGCCCTACCTGCTGAACTCTCTCTCAAGATCCTTTGCTCAGTTTTTGCGTTGATCTTTTTTAGTGAAAATTATGATCAGATAGTTGAAATTGAACTAATGTGTTTGTTTCTAAAAATGCTTTGTTGGCATTTATCTCAGGAATGGATGATTAATATTGGTAGAGATAACATTGAATCAAAATTGGTTCTGTCATCTGTGTAGTTGGTTTCAAAGGATTTACCCTTGACTACAAGGACTGTGTTGCTATTTTAATTCAAGTTGGGGACAGTAAAAAAGACTTAAAAATAATGAACTGGGGCTGGAGCGATAGCACAGTAGGTAGGGCGTTTGCCTTGCATGCTGTCAACCCAGGTTTGATTCCCAGTATCCCATATAGTCCCTGAACACTTCCAGGAGTAATTCCTGAGTGCAGAGCCAGGAGTAATAGCTGTGCATCGCCAATTGTGACGCAAAAAGTAAAAAAAAAAACTGTCAAGGTTATGCAATGTATTTAAGTTTGAGTTTTGTTAAAATTTGTAGAATAAAAGGAAGAGTATACATAAAGAAACAAGTTTGCAGTATTTTCCAGCTCAGTGATCAAAAGTGGCTCTTTAACTGTCAATGAAGCTAAGACACTAATTATTGTCTTAAAGCAATGATATATGGACATTGGTGGTGGGAACTGTATACTGGTGAATGAATGAGTGTTGGAACATTGTATAACTGAAACTCATTATTGTAAAGCTTCATAACTGTGTATTTCATGATGATTCAACATGGTGATACTTGATATCTGTAAAGTATAATATGAGAAAAATAAATTAAAGTATAATATTCTGGCAATTATACTGTTGTATATTATACTACTTCTGTAAACTTAAAGATATGCTTGTCATTTTTTAAGTTACAAAGGTTCTTATTAAAACATTAGATTATTTTCAAATTCTAGTCATCATCTGTTAGAAAAAAAATACCCACATCTGTATTACAAGCTGTAAATATTTTTCACTTTTTATTTGCTGACCTGTCTAGAAGTCATCATTGGGATTATCTTGATCTGCTGCTATGCAGAACATTTTATTCAGAGAAGAGTGTTTTATCAGCACTTTATTCTGAGGAAAACTTGCATATACATATAATCATTATATCTAACATTCAGGATTGTCTGTCCCTGCCCTGCTTCTACTTAAGTATGTTTGCACACAATCACCAACTAAATTTAAATTTTCCAAACCTCAATAATATAAATTTTATCATCCTGCTTGCATTTCATTGACAAGAAAAGAAAAGATGAAAGTAATTGATGCATTTCTCAGAGTTAGCAAAAGGCTGAGTTGATTGTGTATCCAGAAGTAAATAGATTATTTGTGTATGCCTATTTATAAAATTTCTGTTTATTTGTAAAAATGGTAGCTCAATGTATGTTCTATATTTACCTTGCCTCCCAATTGTTTTAGACCATCTGAATTATAATACTTTTAACAAGAGAGTTATAGCCATACCTGTTCCAACTCTACACCTACCACCAGAGTCAACATTCTTCCATGAATAGTTCAAGGTCCCCTCCCATGCCCTCACCCCATCTTCCTGACAAACTCATGAAACACTAATTATTATAGTTGGGTACCATGTTTATGGGCTGGAGCGATAGCACAGCAGGTAGGTTGTTTGCCTTGCACACAGCCGACCTGGATTCGATTCCTCTGTTCCTCTCAGAGAGCCCGGCAAGCTACCGAGAGTATCCCTCCTGCATGGCAAAACCTGGCAAGCTACCCGTGATGTATTTGATATGCCAAAAACAGTAATAACAAATCTCACAAGGGAGACATTACTGGTTCCCGTTTGAGCAAATCGATGAACAATGGGAGGGCATTGCTACAGTGCTACTACATTTACTAGAATTAATGCTTATGAATTTGATGTACACAGTTACTTAAACTCCTTACCACCAAAGTGTTCAATACTTAACCAGTGGTTTCATCTTTCTATGTCTGTGTTTATAATTCTCTGTATTATACAAATTTTATATTTAATAATTTGTTGTATATATAGTCATTTAATTTGCAGTATCACTCATTATTGGAGTCAATTTAAGTAACTTTTTTTGTATTATGAAAACAGCAATGGATAATTTTTATATATGTTTGCATTAATGTTAAGGTATTGTTTCAGTATAGATTCTTAAAAAGTAAAGTTGTTCCGTCAAAAATTGTGCTGACTTGAACCTTTGAAAGGTAATGATAAATACTCTACCATTTTATATTCCCATCAAAAAGGCAATTTATAAAACCAGATGAGCCAAGAGAAATGTACTTATATATCAGTAAGTATTTGAATTATGCTCCTTGTTTAGCAGGCGTTCTGTCAAAGAAAAATGATGCTCTCCAAGTTTCTGCTTAATTCATGTGGGCCAAAAATACACAAAATGATATAGGCAGGAAATAAATCCCAAAAGCCTGTAGTTAATGATGTCTGTGGTACCTTGTTGGGGTCTCAGCAGCCAACCTGAGACTGACCAAATCCCCTGCCCCTGAAAGCAAGAGCCGTCCCTGTTTACAGGGGCCCAGGGGCTTGCTTCAGCACTCCACACATGTAGGCACTCTGGCTGAGGATGAGGGACATGACAGTTACCATTTTCCTGCGCTGATACGCCCAGCCCTGAGAGTGGGAGATGTAAATCATTAACTAACGTCTGTACCGAGCCAGACGACGTAAATGTGTTACACGTGGATTGCCCCCTGAAATGTGTGTATAAAAGCCACTGTGTGAGAGCTAATAAACGTAGCTTATTGACCACCAGCTTCCCCCCCTCTGCGTGGTTCTTTCTCTGAGGTGGCTGGGGTCCGCGGTTCTTGGAGGACCATGGCAGAGGCTTCTCTCCTGCCCACTCCCTCTCCTATAGGGGGTGAGTCCGGTGACTGGGGGGATCATACTCCAGAATTCGGGGGTCGACTGGCCAAGACCCTGACAGTACCTGAACTATCACCCACCTTTACAAACACATCATGGGTGGTAGAGACTTGAACTCTAGCTTCAGCTTTTAGAATCCAGGTGATTAAATAATTTTTGCTAATAAAATCCTGAAAACAATTTTTGAAATGTGGTATCACTTCACAAGCGGTTAAAATTAAACTTAAAAGTCTAGTATTTATATTTCTGCAAAAGATATAATTTAATTATATTACAATGATATGATGATGGTTATAAATAATTATGATTATATTATAAATATGAATATTGAAATTCTACTTGACTGACTTTAATGTATCTGATATAATACAAACACTGTATCTACTGTAGGCTATCATTAAAAAAATAAAAAAGAAATAACTCTGAACAAGATTAGTGATTGCTTTTGTTTTAAATAGAAAATATATACTCTTTCTATAATAGAATATTAATTTAACAATCTGTACTTGAAATTATAATTTTTGTCATATATGTCAGCAACAAAAATATATACATATATGCATGTATTAATATGTTGATTAAAATATCTGCGATAATAATCTCTAGCATCCTCCACCCAGATCCTCCATCTTCCAGTAGACAGAGGTCACACCCACCAAAAAACTGACCCCCCTGGCGCCATGTAATCCCATCAACGGCCAAGACCCAGAGACTACAAAACCCAGCTCCCAGAAGCGCATGGCCACAAATGTGACTGCGCGACCTCTTATTACCTGCTTCTTACTTTGGACAACCTGGAAGGCTACCGAATGTACCTGCCCACACGGCAGAGTCTGGCAAACTCCCCGTGGTGTACCCAATATGCCAAATACCAGTAACAATGCTGGGTCTCATTCTCCTAACCCTGAAAGAGCCTTGAATATGATACTTTAAAATCTCAGGGCTAGGACAAAGGAGACGTTATTGGTGCCTGCTCGAGGCAATCGACAAACAACAGGATGATCGTGATCGTGATCGTGATCGTGAATAATCTCTAAGTGTTAAAATTTTTATTTTGGGTAGAGTATTTTAATTGTTAGTTATAATTGACAAAATAACTCTTTTTTGAGAAATTTTGTTATGTATAGATTTTGACTATAAAGTAAAACTATTGAGAGAATATGTTTGCATCAGCATTAATTTTATTTATGTACATGATGAGAAATGTGCTCACATAAATAAATGAATGGTAGTGGATTTTTTAAACTTTTTTTAAAAATTATTAATTCACCGTGAGGTACAGTAACAAAAATTTCATGTTTGAACTTCGATCATATGGTCATCAAACACCCATCCCTTCACCAGTGCACTTTTTCCACCACCAAAATTCCCAGTATCCCCCACCCCCATACCAAACCTCTCCCTGCCTGTGTGGCAGACAAAATACTTGCAAAATACTCTTTCTCTACTTTAGTTAACATCATTATTTCGAGACCAGTTCTACCATCCCTCAGACCTGCCGAAAAAGCAATGCTAGATAATGTGTTTTGTATTGCTTGTTATGGATATACTATAATGTCGTGTGGCTGCTCTCTAGGAATTCTAAGATTTTAATGATTAAGGTCTGAAGAAATCACTGCAGTAAGTTGCTCTGGTCGGAGATTCGTTTGTGTGTCTCTGGATCATGGCCGTGTGGGAGCTTTAGTAGACGGTGGACGGATGTGGCATCATCTCGGAGTCCCATTGTGGTGCGGGGGCGGGGGGAAGATGGAGGGCCAACTCCTCCCCTGTCCCACTGGGATTTGCCATCACCGCCACTTGTACCTGGAGCTTCTCACTGACTTCTAGAAAATGGCAGCCGCCAGAACTCTTAGAGAGCAGATGGAGGGACAACACCTGCCCCTGTCTGGAGCAGCCCATTGGAGAAGGCCTATTATAAAGTCCCGAGCCATCTCTGCAGCAAGTTGCTCGGGTCTGTAGTGTGTCCATTGTGTGTCCCTGTAGTTTATGTTTTTTAAAATAACAATTCCCCTCAGTTTTCAAACAAAGTTACAAAATAAAAGATCATAGTACTGAACTTTAATCAAACATCATTTTATGAATTTATTAGTTGTCACCATAAGATTTTGCTTTCATTTTGTTAAATCTAAAGAATTCACAACAGCCTGACTTGTAAGGTTAAAAAATATGCCTATATACATAAATGTTCTTACTTCCTTAATTTCTGGGAAAGGAATTAGGAAATCACTCTTTGTATTAGTTAGTCTATCACAGAGGTCAGATGCGTACCCTAGGAAGGTTTCATAAAGTCAGATATTGCTAAATTTAATGAACTATTAAACATTTAAGATTTTCTTTTAACAAAAGGTTTTATTATTTTGTGTCTACCTAATTTTTAAATTACTATTTTAATTTATCCAATTTGTGAGACAGGTTCATTGTGTAGTCTAATTCAGAAACACAGTCCTTATTGTCAAAATACAAGATTTTATTTTTCACCTCAAGCAGACATATATCACTGAACTGCCATGATGTTCATCTCAGTACTGAATTCTGAATATGTGCTACAAGATACTTTTCTGCATTTTGCTTTGCATTTTTACATTTAAGTTTTTGCCCTTGTGAAGTAATATACTACCTAAACAGAAGCGATAAGTGTGTTCAATAGAAGTGATTGGTCTCCCATCACATTATTCTACAATGTGTCTAAATTCTGAATATAGATAGGACAGAACAAAAGTGCCACTGTAAGTTTAGGGTGCCTTGTATGTAGACATTATGACCATTCAATTGATACCCTGCATTTAAGATAATGCACCATAGTTAGATTCACATTGAATAAGGGCCATGATTTTGTTTTGTAATAAGACGGGAAGCTTTGAAAAGGAGGTGAGAGCTGGGGCTGGGACTCAGGGGTACAGCACTGATTAGTGTGTGAGAAATTCTAGGTTTTATCCCCAATACACACGCAGAAATAATTAAAGAAAGGAGGGGAAGAGGAAGGATCAAAGAATCCTTAGGAGCAAAGCATTGCTACAGAAGTATTCTCAGGCTGAACAGACTGAATAAAGTAGAAATCTTGCTAGAATCTCATTCCCATAAAACTCTTTATGCTTATGGCCTAAGTATCTTTTGGAAAAGATTGAGGAACTCTCATATTTCCTTTTATATTTCGTTATGGGACATTGAGAGGAAGAATTAGTTAAGAGGAAAGAATGCCAGGGCTGAACCGTAATTTCTTGTTCTGAATTCGAGTGTTTAAATTTTTTTTCTTTTTGGGTCACACCTGGCGATGCTCAGGGGTTACTCCTGGCTCTGCACTCAGGAATTACTCCTGGTGGTGCTCAGGGGGCCATATGAGATTCTGGAATTCAAACCTGGGTCGGCCGTGTGCAAGGCAAACGCCCTACCTGCTGTGCTATCGCTCCAGACCCTGAGGGTTTAGATTTTCTGTACATCATTATGGAGAATGAAAATTTGGAGGGCCCATGGGTGGTTTGGATTATAGACCTATATAAGTCTTCACATAGTTAATAATACAGGAATATAAGTATTAATGATGGAAGTAAAAGATACATATATATCTTTTATATATATATTTTTATATATATATGTGTATATAGATAGTGTTGTGTTAGTTTGGGTTGTTAAAATTGCTTAAGTTTTACTTAATTTTTGTATTTTGCAATTCTAGTTCCTTTGAAAAATTCCTTGCAATTATTGCATAAATTATGATGTGAAAAAAATTCAAAACTATTTTATCTATCAGTTTTACTAGATACATTATTCAAAGCAGTTCATGATCTATAATTCTATCTGAGTTAAAATAAAATCTACTTTCTAGGTCAATCTTCATTAAGCTATTAATATCCATTTCATATTATAAGCCTTCTTAATTTCCTTTATTAGCAACTGCAGCTGAAATGTGAATGTGATTGCTTTGAATATTAATTGATATTTGAATTCTCTTCAGTGGTTTGCTCTGATATCAGCAACCTTCATTCTAATACACACAGGTACAAGGTCTAAATTTACTGAACCCATATTCATGCTTTTATGGTACCACTGTTGATAAGTATGGTTTCTTTCTATAATGTGCATGGCATCAAAATTCAAAAATTGTCACAGAGACACTCAATACCAGTGTACTTGAAAAAGCTTGATTTTATATATGCTATCTTATTTTCAAGAACCTAATGACTTTATTAGATTTTAGATTTTCTCATTTTATTTTTTTTTTCATTTTTTTTTATAATTTATTTCTTTATTGAATCACTGTGGGAAAAGTTACAGAGCTTTCGGGTTTAGGTCTCAGTCATGTAAATATCAAACACATTTCCCTTTACCAATACTTATTTTTAACCGCGAACCCCAATAGAACCCCACGTCCCACCCCTCCCAATTCCTGTGAGGCAGATGAGTTCTAGTTAATATTCTATCTACTTTGACTAGATACATTGTTTCGATAGAAGATGCACAATTATTGTTTAGAGTTTACAACACCCCCCCAATCAGACATGCTGAAACAGCGTTGTGAAATGATTTGCTTTCTACAACTTGGTTTAAGAATAAAATGATTGCGGCTATTGCGGCTGTGCGGTTTTGGATTTCTGCTATTTTACTTATTAACCCTGGAAGAATTTCTATTAAACGTTAGATAGTTAAGAGATTGGTTTCTGTGCTCTGGAGTCATGGCCGTGCCGGAGAGACGCTCGTGGGGGCAGCTGGCGACCTCGGTCGGGCGTGAAGGACGGCCCATTATGCCCCCCCTTCCCATGAGGTCCCTGCCGCTCCCACCACCCCCGGCTCAAACCTGCTGTCCACAAGGCTCCCGTGCGGCCGCCATCTTTCTTTCCAGAGAGGAGCGGGTGGGTGGGTCAACACCCTTTCCCCTCCGGGCAGGCATGCTGGCGCGGTTTAACACATAGTCCATTTGCTTTTCTGCTCCAAGCGGGTGGTTCTCTGTGCTAAGTCCTTGTGCCTCCGGGGCCGTGGCCGTGCCGGAAAGCCGCTCGTGGGGGGCAGCTGGCCACCTCGGTCGGGCGTGAAGGACGGCCCATTACGCCCCCCTTCCCATGAGGTCCCTGCCGCTTCCACCACCCCCGGCTCAAACCTGCTGTCCACAAGGCTCCTGTGTGGCCGCCATCAGATTTTCTCATTTTAAATAAATGAGAAATCTATTTATAAACTGTAGAACATCATTTGATTTTTGATTAAATGTATTAATTCAAATATAGTTTCTTCAAAATGAATATGGAAACATTTTGTATGTCAGAAATTTGTCTTCATCTTCACTTGAATTTATAGAAGGAAATGGTGGAATCATGATTATTTGTATCCAAATTCTTTATTTATGACCCCATGAATGGTAATTTTAATTGTTACTGCATTTTAGGATTATAAAATAAAACAGCAAATAAAACCTTGTACCTTTAGATAATACAAAAGGTAAAATATCTAGGCAATTTTGAACTTTGGGGCCTGTTCCCTTTTTGCTGATGGTGGAATGATATGCTTTCCCATGAATATATCATTGTTTACATATCTGTGAATGGACATTTGGAGCACTTTCAAGTTTCAATTATACCTACATGTAGTTATTCTTAAAGAATATTCTTAGGCCTATATTAGAGTTCTCATGTGAAGACATGTCATTAAAAGTGTATAAAATTTTTCATTAAAGTATGTAAATTTGTATCTGTGTTATCAGAAAAACTAGAACATAAATGAATTTGATATTGGTTGATGTTTATTTGTCAGACTTAGAAATTGGATAACAGCATTTCTTCCTTCTTTTTTGTTTATTACTGAGAAACTCAGAGGTTACTCCCAGCTCGATAGTTCTTGCAGTGTTCAGGGGACCATGCAGTGATAGGAATCAAACCTGGCTTCCTCATTCCAAATCTGGGCACTAGTCTTTTGTACTCTCTCTATGATGAGATCTCTTCCTTATCGAGTTCCTTCTTCCTTCCACCTATAAAAACTTCCCGTTACCCTTTGAATTATAGTTCATAATTTCTACTAACACTTGACTTGTCTCAGAGCTTGGTGAGTGACAAAGCCTGTTTATTAATTTACCAAAGCATTCATCAGGCCTAGCATTCATGGTGACTGAGGCTAGGGTAGTATAGGAAAGTAGTAGCACTATAGCACTGTCCTCCTGTTGTTCATGGATTTGCTCCAGCGGGCACCAGTAATGTCTCCATTGTGAGACTTGTTGGTACTGTTTTAGGCATATCAAATATGCCACGGGGAGCTTGCCAAGCTCTGTCGTGTAGGCAGGATACTCTTGGTAGCTTGCCAGTCTCTCCGAAAGGGACAGAGGAATCGAACCTGGGTCGGCTACATGCAAGGCAAACAATCTACCTGCAGTGCTATCGCTCCAGCCCAGGAAAGTAGTATCTGCCCTAATTGCTCTGATGGCACTTACAGCCCAACCGATTAGGAACTAGGAAGTTACTTCAATGGCTTTCAGTTGTTGGTTCCAAGTTGCATAAAGATTGAAAACCACTGACTTAGATTTTAATTTCTTCAACGGTGGGCCATAAGCCCTATGAGCTTGTGTAACTGAATTTGGAGAATTTGACAACAAAAAGAGCTTCCTTTCTGAATGCACTATAGCCAACACTCAATCCAAAATCCAGCTCACAGTGAATCTGAGGTTTCTCATCGGTCTTGCCCATGCTGCATTTCTCAGGCTAAAAGGGATCAGCACTGGAAAATATCTTTTTCTTTAGGGCTTACTGCTGGCTCAGTGCTCAAGGGTCATTGCTAGAGATTCTCACTGGACCACATGCAGTCCCAGGGACTGAACTGGGGCTGGCCACAAGCAAGCCTAAGTCATTTAACCACTGTCTTATCTCTCCAGCTCCTGATCACTTCTTAAATGCAATAAGAAACCAATGAAACATTTTGGTAAAAGTGGAAGAAAAGATAACTCTGTGTGTATGTATGTGCAGGCAATTAAATGACTGCTTTTGCATTACCATAACTTGTTATGAAATATGAAAAGAATGTTTGAATTTTAATGGTCTTGTTTGCCTTTAACTAGTTTCTATGTTAGTAGATAGTTTTTAATTCTTTTGGCGGTACTTCTTTTCAACTGTGTAGTTATTTCACAGAGTTCAGCAAGGAATATACTAAGAAAATAGTTTTCCTACTGTTCCGAGAGTCCCAGTTCAATTAAGCATACACAACTAACAGTTTTCACATAATTTAAGTAGTTATGGAACTACTTGACCAAAGCAGGGATGATAGAAAATGTGTTTTGAAATTGTGATTAAGGTTATCGAAACACAAAGTTAAAGGGAAACAGTATACAAATAATAACTTGCTGGAAATATGTCCACCATGTGTTTACTGTAATTACTGTCTTCTTCATTCATTTAAGGGCGATTGAAATATATCATACACTATTTTCACATACTTTACTCCCGCACCCTGTTTTTAGGACAATAGTATGATATTTCAAGGAATAATGTAACCTAATTCCTTTGTCATGTGTTCATAATCCTCTGATATGGCCTTATGTTGACCATTGACATGGGTTTGTGATGGTGATCTTCAGGGGTATTACATTATTTAACTTTTCATCCATTTTCTCAAATACAGAGATAACGGGGAATGCCAGAATATTTTGAGTGTGGAATTCTGTTTGCACTTCCTTCTTGAAAACTGTATCTGTGGAACTGATAAAAAGAAAAGTCCAAGTTAGAAGGAAATGGTACATTTGTTTCTGAAATATGTCTTCTACTTCCTAAATGAGCTGGAGCGATAGCACAGCAGGTAGGCCGTCTGCCTTGCACGGGGTCGACCTGGGTTCTATTCCTCCACCCCTCTTGGAGAGCCCAGCAAGCTACCGAGAGTATCTCACCCGCACAGCAAAGCCTAGCAAGCAACCTGTGACATATTCAATATGCCAAAAACATTAACAAGTCTCACAACTTGTTGTGAGACGTTACTGGTGCCCGCTCGAGCAAATCGATGAACAATGGGAGGACAGTGACAGTGACCTCCTAAATACTTGGCATGTGACTCAGAAAGTCTTTGTTCCCTTGCCAGTTCTATACCAGCTTCCTCAGAACTAAGATTCACTTCCATATCTAGTCTTTTTGCCCTTGCTGCATACTGACCATGCGAGTTTGAGGTCAGTCACTTAGATTATTTTACTCTTCTGATCTCTCAACTTCCTGAAAGTTCCTGTCAGCCCTTTCTCTTTCCACTCCCACTACCCTACAAATAAAAGTCAGTTAAGGGGTACCTGCTCTGATGCATCTGGTGGTTACATTTCCTAATCATTGTTGATTTCAAAAGACCATAAAACCTGAATATTTAAATAGGCGCAAAGTGTTGAACAGATACCTGGATAACTGTGAAGCTAGGATGCTTAGGTAGTATCTTTGTTGTTTGTTTAGGGGTTAGGAAGGACAAAACCATGTTGCAGAGCAGAATATAAAGTAACTAAATACCAACCAACCAAGTGCTACTGCTTCAGTGAGGCAATGAAGGTCATTTCTGTATAAACTAGCAAACAGTTCATTGCTGTCACCCTCAGGATTCTAGCCTTAGTTTATGAAATCAGTCTGCATCCTCTTTCAGTGGTTCTTGTCTGAGATTTGGGCTGGGATGTGAACATTGAGAGCTTCTGATTTGTCCTAACTGCTGAATTCTTCGAGTGATCCATGATCATCAGTGTTGTTTTGATTATACAGACCAAGCACTCTGGGCTTGGAGCCAAACTTTGTGCCATATGATCAGTCCTGAAAAGCAGCCCAACGATCTTTGAAAACACGCTTTTGGAAACAGGCAAAATATTGGCTAGTATGCTATATTTGCATTTACTATGCATTTTTGTATTCAGATTAAATTCAAATATAATGTACATCTGTTCATTATTTTTCTTCATCTATATTTAATTCATAGAAAAGGACAATACAACACAGGAAAGATAAGAGAGATATCTATTTTATGCAGTTAGCCACTCAATAATTCAGTGTTGAACTTCTATTTATTTTACAAAAAGCTATTTATGTGATTTTGAGGAGTTTGTTAAAATTAGCTGATATTTTAAGATCCTTTGACATTTTTTCATGATTTTAGGGCACGGGGACATAAGTTCAGTAAAACTGGAGCGCTCTCACAGAGAAGAACTGCCATATTTGGGACTTCTTGGCAAAGTGTTATGTAAACTGTATGTTTTTTTCTTTTTTTACTTGAGGCATCTTTATAATAGAGCAAAAAGCACCCATCGTAATTTGTACTTGATTCTTTCAAGTCACAGAATGAATCTAGCAAGGCTATTGAGCTATGTGAAATTTGAAATTAGAGAAATACTAGAAAATGGGAATACAGATTTAAGTTTTTGGTGATCTCAGATTGAACACCACTGGCTGTAGTTGAAAGCCGCTGGAGATGAAAACTAGGATTATGGCTAGAATTGTAAAATATAAATTCTAAAGCAGTTTGTTGTATTCTCTTTTGGTCTTCACAATTTAAGAGGAACATCTAATCCAGAGACATAACTCAGAGCTGAATTTGAGTTTAAAAATACAGTTCTCTCAAAAGGGAGTGCCCTGCCACAGAGGCAGGGTGGGGTGGGGGATGGGGGGTTGGGAGAGATACTGGGATTGGTGGGGGTGGAGAATGGGCACTGGTGGTGGGATGGGTACTCGATCATTGTATCATTGAAACCCAAGCAAAACAACTTGTAAGTCTACAACTGTATGTCATGGTGTTTCACTAAAAAAAAAAAAAAAGAAACAATAAGCAGAATAAAGACATAGCGATAGCACAGCAGTAGGGCGTTTGCCTTGCACGCAGTCAACATGGCCGACCCGAGTTCGATTCCTCCGCCCCTCTCAGAGAGTCCGGCAAGCTACCGAGAGTATTCGATATGCCAGACACAGTAACAACAAAGTCTCCAATGGAGATGTTACTGGGCCCGTTCGAGCAAATTGATGATCAACGGGAGGGCCACGCCAAAAAAAAAAAAAATACAGTTCTCTGTGGAGAGAAAGTGGGCATATTTAAATAAAAATAGAAATTTGTTCATGAGTCTTGAACACCAGTCAGGGTAATTTTCAGGACCAAGGACACAAAAGATTTTTATCCTCAAATAGGTCAGAGATAGAATCTTACAAATATTCTTAATTAAACATGGGTTGCGGAAACACGTAGACATATGAAAGAGAAATGTAGATGGTGTCACTCACTATACACAAACATAGCAAGATTTAGCAACTGCCTGACAGACTGAAAACCAAGTACTTAGATCTCCAAGTCTGCTGGTAAACTTTTCAAAGTCTGATGAAACCAAATTGGAAATTGCAACCAGTTCCCTTCACTGCACATAGTTAGTAGCAAGGCCCCTTTCCTTTGGTTCTATTAACTTTCGAGACACATTTTCCAAAATAGGCCTTTTGTGTACAACTCAACACCAAGATACTTTGACTTACTCCCATTCGTTATCTAATTTTAGTTTACCAAAGGAAGAGTGGATAGTTTGAAGCCTTGGTCTACCCACCCAGGTGCTTTTCTGATCCACATCTTCTTTTAAACAATTGGATTCTCACCCACAGCAGTGGGGATGTTATTTAATTCCTAGAAAAAATACCTTTCTATATGAAAATTCTAAGGTTTGTCTTAGAAATAATATCTTAAGGTTACTAATGGAGGTGAGGAGGCAGCTTCAGAGTTAGAAGGTGACAGAGCTGAAGAAAAGAAAACGTGATTGATTGGTTACCATGGATGAGAGCTCAGTAGAGATAAAGAGAATGAGTCAAGAAAAAAAAATGAGTTTCCAGAGATAGAGCATTGCATTTCTATAGTGAGGGAAAAACAGAGGATATAAAGAAAACAGATGGAAAGAAAATGCTCGAGCGGGCCCAGTAGAGGAATCCACTGGGAGAGATGGGTGGGTATAGATATAAAATCATCTAGAGAGATAGGTCGATATTTGTGAAAATTTGATATCACAGACTTTTTAAAAAAATTATTAGTGAAATACCATGAGGTACAGTTGTAGACTTACAAATTTTTGTGCTGGGTTTTAGTTATACAATGATCAAGTACCCATCCCTCCACCAGTGCCCATTCTCTACCACCAATGATCCCACTATTCCTTCCCCCCCCACCACCACATCTTCCCCCACCCAACCACGCCTCTGTGGAAGGGCATTCCCTTTTGTTCTCTCTCTCCTTTTGGGTACTGTGGTTTGCAAAAGAGGCATTAAGTGGCAATCATGTTCGGTCTATAGTCTACTTTCAGCATGCTTCTCTCATCCTGGGAAGATCCTCCCATCACCCTTTACTTGGTGCTCCCTTCTCTATCTGAGTTGCCTTTTCCCCTAGCATGTGTGGCTGGCCTCCAAGCCATGGAGTGAACCGCCAGGTACTTATCTCGGCTATTCTTGGGCGTTAGTCTCCTATTTTGTTACTTTATTTTCCCTAGATGAATGCAATCTTTCTATGTCTGTCCCTCTCTTTCTGACTCATTTCACTTAGCATGATACTTTCCACTTGTAGTACCACTTGTATGAAAATTTCATGACTTCATCTTTTCTAACAGCTGCATAGTACTCCATTGTGTTGATGTACCAAATATAAAGACAATCTACAGAATGGGAAAGGATGTTAACCCAATACACATCCGATAAGGGTTTGATATCAAGGATATACAAATCACTGGTTGAACTCCACAAGAAGAAAACCTTTAACCCCATCAAAAAATGGGGTGATGAAATGAACAGAATCTTTCTCAAAGAAGAAATCAGAATGGCTAAAGACACATCAGAAAATGCTCTACGTCACTAATCATCAGGGAGATGCAGATCAAAACAACAATGAGATTTCATCTCATACCATAGAGACTCGCCCACATCCAAAAGAACAAAAGCAACCGGTCTTGGCCTGGATATGGCAAGAAAGGGACTCTCCTTCACTGCTGGTGGGAATGCTGACTGGTTCAGCCCTTTTGGAAAACAGTATGGACAATTCTCAAAAAATTAGAAATTGAGCTCCCATTTGACCCAGCAATATGACACTCCTGGAAATATATGCTGGAGAGGCAAAAAAGTACAGTCGAAATGATGTCTGCACTCCTATGTTCATTGCTGCGCTGTTAACAATAGCCAAAATGTGGAACAAACCCGAGTGTGTGAGAACAGATGACTGAATATCACAGACTTTAAACTTGATGTCATCGTAGGGACCGTGGTCCTCTCTGTGTGGTTTGAACTTAAGTCCATAACACAGGTCTCAAAGGGAATTGGAACAGGTTGAGATAATTATTTAAGTAAATAATTTACATATTATTTATCATGGGCTGGAGCAATAGCACTGCAGGTAGGGCGTTTGCCTTGCATGTGGCCAACGTGGGTTTGATTCTTCCATCTCTTTTGGAGAGCCCAGTAAGCTAACTAGAATATCCTGCCTCCATGGCAGAGCCTGGCAAGCTCCCTGTGGTGTATTCAACATGTCAAAAATAGTAACAAGTCTCACAATGGAGATGTTACTGGTGCCCCTGTGAGCAAATTGATGAACAATGGGAGGACAGTGCTACAGTGCTGTCAATTATTATATTTTTTGATTGAATTTATGATGCTTTTTAATTATGAATGGAAAGCTCCATTAAGACAATAGTAATATTTGTTTCCATCAAATTGGGGAAATATGTGATATTTATTGTTATTGGACTGGAGCGATAGCACAGTTGGTAGGGCGTTTGCCTTATACGCAGCCAACATGGTCGACCCGAGTTTGATTCCTCCACCCCTCTGGGAGAGCCCGGCAAGCTACTGAGAGTATCTCGCCCGCACGGCAAAGCCTGGCAAGCTCCCCGTGACATATCACACAGTGACAGTTGTCACAATGGAGACATTACTGGGCCAGCAAAATCAATGAACAATGGGAGGACAGTGACAGTGATATTGTTATTCGAAGACTAATAGATAAGCAGCATCTGCATCCCTGAGTGAGTGTTAACTAGGGGCATCTCTGTGTTAAAAGAAGTGGTGTAGGGTTGTAGATTGATCTAGAGCCATATTGCTTAGTCTAAAGTCCAACTTCCATATCTTACTGGCTCTGTGGTCTTAAGTAACTTGTTATTGTTACTTTTTATTTAAACTTATCTAATAATTATAATACCTCTCTAATAGAGTTTCTTTGAAGATTAAATTAGTGACTATTTACAAAATATCTTACTGCAGGCATCAGAATGACAACTCATATAGGACTGGAGCACAGGTTTTGCTTCTAGAATGCCAGGATTCAAATCAGCACCTCACGTTCTCCTGAAGACAGCCAGTAGTATGCTCTGAACATTACTGAGTATTGCCCAGAATCAAACAAAAATTGAATTGTGGCATGTAGTAAACACTAAGTCTTGGTAAATAACTTTAAGCAGTTTGAAAACAATCTTGAGCATAATAAACTTACACTGGTGGGTTTTAAAGAAGATTGTTCTACAAAGTAGAGTAGTCCTAGAGTACTGTGACAGTTCAGTTCTACTGACTAGGAAATATGATGGAAAATGACTTTCACATCTTGGTACAACATCAAAATTTCTGGCAGATGTTCCTGTTGGTTTAATATGTAGTTTTGGGCACATTGGTGGTGGGAAATGTATACTTCTGGAGGGATGGGTGTTAGACAACATTGTATGACTAAAATCCACTCATGGACAATTTTGTAACTGTGTACCTCATGGTGATTCAATTAAAAAGTGTAATTTGCAGGCTAACTATAGGTCCATATTATCTATAATTAGGTGTTTCAAAGTTTTAGTGTACACTAAAAGTTTTAATACAAAAAAGTTTTAATACACCTAAGTTGAGAGATGATTGTACTTTGTTTTGTTCTGGAGGTTACAAAGATTTATTCACTGTTTTAGAATGTGACTAATGTAACACCAATCCTAACTAATGAGTCCCAATGCAGTGCTCCTACATCAAAGTGTGACATTCACTCCGGGAGAAGTGATTTTAAAATCTTGCTTACTTCACCCCCAAACTGAAGTTAATAGTTTTTCTGCAGAGCATGTAGAGTTTTCTAAGCATCAGAAGAAAGGCATTAGGTGACTTTATTTATAGAGGAAGGTACTTTCATGAGAGGTGCAGAGGGTTGAATAGTGTTCTCTCCAAATTTCAGCTCTACTGTGACTCTCAGAATGTAGTCTTATTTAGGATTATGGCTTTTTTAGACATAATTATCTAAAGTGACTCATACTGGATTGGGATAAACCTTATATCCAAAGACTTTCACCCTTAGAAGAAGAAAGAAGACATACAGAGAAAAACAGAGAAATCCCTTTGAATCTCGAGGGAGACCTTGGCGTGATATAGCTACAAGCAGAAAAAACACAAAGGGTTGTTAGGAAGAAGTAATGAAGGATCCTTCTTTAGATCCTTCCCAGAAACATGGTTCTGGGAACACCTAGATTTTGGACCACAGTTTCAAGCACATAACTCTTGGTTGAAGTAAGCCATGTTAGTATACTGTTCCAACGGCCTTCCTAGGAACAGTGGTCATTTTTCTTTTTGGGAAGACAAGGCCAGAATATTAGAGGTAAGACAAATGTCAGAAATTTGCCTGTTGTCCAAGCATTGTCACCATTGACTAGATGTTTCCGGTGGAAAGAGTAGCAAGAAGTATAAAGTTGGAAAGCGTGGGCCTTGAGAGATATGTAGGTGAGAATCATTCAGAAATGGAAAGTAATGAGTCTGAAAAAGTATTTGATCTTTCAACTGATTTTTTGATTAACCTTATGTTTCAAAATTAAAACAAGGTCTTAAGCATCAGGTTTTGTGATATTCAGTCAGGCTTCCAGATTGTGTTGTTGTTGTTGTTTTTAGTTTTTCCAGAATATTAATTTGAGAAGCAAGATCAGACTGTACTTTTACACTAACACTGTCCTGTGAGGCTGGTTTCTTCTGTCCTTGATCAATGCGCATTTCTTCATTATTTTTACAGTCTTCGATAGTAACCACAATGCATGAATAAAATGGGTGTTGTGGGAAACTTGCACAGAAGTTCAAGGCAAAATTTAAAACAAAAAAAAATGCCACAAGATCTAAAAAGATCCGAAAAACTCTAGAGCTTTCTATATTTTACTATACTTCCCAAATGTTGAACTATGTATTTTGTTAGATAAAATCAGTGCAAAAAGATAAAATTTCTGAAGATTTAGCTTAAGTTCCTATATTTTTATTACAGTTGACTATGAAAGTCTTCCAGGTAACATTATTTACTGTTCCATATAATATAAGAACCCATAATGGACTATTTACTTGTTTTTGTATTTCATGTAGCCATATATCAGTTACATCAACATGCCATATACCTTCTGAATCCTACAGAATGGAATCATAGGTTTGCTTTAAATGGATTTATTTAAAATAATATGAGAATCTATATTTAAAAATTTCTTATATATTTATCACTTCTGAGGGATGATTGCACTTTGTTTTGTTCTGGAGGTTATTACTCAGTATTCATTTCTGAAGATTTCTATCTTATTTCTATCATATATCATTTCCATCTTGTATCATTTCCCTTTAACCTGAAAAACTTTCATTTTGGAGTTGCTGTGGCATGGAACTAGGGAAAAATTCTTAGATTTTTATGCTTTGAAATGTCTCTACCATTGCATGATTCTGTAATAACACTTCTGGTTATAGAACTCTAGCATTTCGTATTTGTTTATATTAGACTTCCATGTTTTAGTTAAATAGAAATAATTGACTCAGCCTTGAATACTTTAGTAACCTAGAAATTTGATGCTGGACCTTGGGAAGTAACTCAGTGAGCACATGTGGTTCAGATTCAGTCCCCAGCTTCGTGTGGTACTCTTGAGTATTGTTGGCAGCAACCATCAAGCAAGAATGGAGTCACCTGTGTGGTCTACACAACACAAAACTCTAACCCTTTCACTATATTTTTTATATGGGTTATCTGTTTGTTGTTTAAAAACTGTTGATCGACTCTTCAACAATATGTGTGATTTCACATTTTTGTAACTCCTCCATGGCTGTTGTGTTTGATTAATAAGTTCATCCTGTATTCATAACAGAGGAACACATCTACCTGTTTCCTTTACTGGTGTTTCAAAATTCAAGCTTACAATGAAGCTGTCACTGACAGGTAAATGATAAACAAATGCTCTTTGAGTAGGGATGGGTGATGGGTGATCTAAGAGGTGCTCAGGAGAGACCCAGGGCTCCTCTGGGTGCAGTGATTCAATAGAAGGGCCTGAGGACACAGTTGCTCATGCTCTGCCATGTCAGGGATTATGTGGGCCACTCTGAGGTGCTCTTGAGGCCCGAGGTGCTCTGCGGCCTCCAGATTACTCTCAGCAATGTTCAGCGGCTCATGTGGTAATGGGGATGGAATCAGGGTCACCCACATTCAAAACATACGCCTTGAACTCCTGTACTTTTTATTTGCCTCATAAATGGCTTTGTTTTTTTTAGTTGAATTTTCTTTCTGCTTTAGCATCATTAAGTTTTCTTGTTTATGTCCCATGTAAGGCTTTGGTTGCATTTCTATAATAGAAACCATAACCCAGTTCTTCAGAGTCTTGCCCTTTTATGGAATTTGCTCTTCAAATAAATTGCCATAATCCAGGCCTTCTTTGAACATTTATATTGTTTTATAGCTCCATTTAGAACATGCTGCAAGACCTCCCTGTGCTTTGCAAGACTTAAAGACTCATTCTTACCATCACATTGGCAAATACCCTGGAAGCCTGCCATTTGGAGGAATCCAAATTGAACAATCAGGCCTGAAGGCTTGGTAGAATCCCAATTCTCTACTTTTAATCTTTCTTTTTTCTTAAGAAAACAGAACAATGACTGAATCCTATTGATTATAATGTGCATTAACTTTTGAAATTCAGCAATTGAGCATTAAACTTCTTTTACTGTGCACATTTGCTTTTGTTGAATTAAGTCCAGTTCTCTTTATTTCCCAGGGCATAAAATCTTGGTTAAATTCCATGGGAAAAGCTTATATTCTGGGTATATAAACATCCAGTCAAATACTTGTAGAATTTAGAAAGATCACACACACGTACCAGTGACTCAGTTGAAACATAGTCATGTAGATTAAACCTTTTCTTCAAGGAGATACATTCCAAACTTTAATTCTTTACAGTGAAATGCAGTTTAAGCTCAGGTGGGAAAATTAACATCACAGCTAAAGTACTGGCTTGGTGAGAAACCATTAAGCTTTAGAAAGCCCAAAAATAATTGAATCCATTTGATAAATTATAGTAAGAGATGGGGTGCATGTTAATTTAATATGAAATTTTAAAAAGTGAACCATTATACAAATTTTGAATTGTTTTCCTTTTGAGTTATTTTGGTTAAAAACAGATACTGAAATTAAAACAAACAGCTTGTTTAATGTCAAATAAACAAATAAACATATAAGTTAATTTGCACATTTGTCAGATATTTGCTTTGGAAATCATATTGGTGAAACATGACAAACGAAGTTGTATTGTCTTTACCAGGGAGATATGGATATGAGTTCTGGTTGACTAGTTCTGTAGTTTTAGGAAAGTCACTAAAGATTTCTAAGCTACACATTCTCTTTTTATCCATTAGAAACACTATTAGAAGCATTAGGGTGAATTGGGGGTTAGAGATTCAGCCAGAACTCAGGTTTTTGTTTGTTGTTACTAAATGATGTAATTAGAAAAATAGACAACACCAGAAACTCAAAGTCTTTGGTTTTGATGAATAATTTCTAGGTTATGCCATTTTCATAGTGGCTGATTGAGATGATAAACCATAGTTTTATATAGCTTTGTACCACTCATATAATGCCTAAATCTTAAATGTGAAAATTTGCTTTCACAGTAATCATCCATCCTCATACTGGCTTTACCTTTTTAAAAAAGGATTTTATGGATTTATTTATAGAAGAGTACATACATGGGTTACACTTCAAAGTATTATGAATAAATTGGACAAATTCTTATAACCATCATCCAGATCAAGAAGTAGGACATAGCCAGCATGACCCAGAAATCCAACTGCTCCTCATTCATTACCCTCACCAAAGAGAACCCTTCACTCTCCTGACTTCTCCTACATTAAATTATTTTTTTTTGTTTTGAAAAAACAAACTTTCAATTGTGGAATTATACAACATGTACTCTATTATCTCTTCTTTCTTCAGCACAGTTTTATGTCTGCAATGTTCATTTTTGAAAATGCATTTGTTATTGAAAATTTAAAATGTATACAAAGAGATAATACAATGAACTCTTACATGTCTACCACTTGTTTATATTTTTACCTCATAATTTGTTTCATCAAAATATTCACCAATTCTCTGCTACCACCAAATCACTGTTTAATTCAATCTAAACATTGTCATTTCATGCTAAATATTTCATGGCAAGTATATATCTTGGCAAGAATGGGATTCTTTTTGTCGCATCTAAAAATTTAACAGTGATTGCATAATACCAATATCCTGATAGACGTTAAGATCTTTGCATTGTTTTAAAAGTGGTATTTTTTTCTAGTTGGACTGTTGACAGCACTATCTGAATAAAGTAATACACGCACTTTTAAAAGCCCAGTAAAACTTTGGGGACTGTATTCTATTTATATATGCTAAATAATATGCTAACTATTTGAGTGGGAGTGTGATTCTTCATGACATGTATGAAGAACAGAAAAATTTCGCCTGTTTCCAAATTAGATTTGTCACTGGGTTTAAAATTCTTCGGAGTCCTAAAAATTGAGAGAATCTTTTAATGTCTTGACATGTTGTGTCTTGGCATACTTCAGATCTCTTTTGTGCAGTGGAGGTGAACTTTTAGCCTGATCTATTTTTATTTTCATTCGTTTTATAGAGTCTACCTTTTTACTGTTTTATTCTTTTGATTTACCTGCAAAGTGACAAGCACAATGGTCTCTCTTTGCTCAGCTTGTCCAAAGAAATTCATCACTGAGACCTAAGAACATTGCTTAAAAGTTGATATATAGAAAGAGCCAAAGTGTTCTCACTTCTGCCTTGAATTTTCCCTTTTGCCACTGGGGCTAAGGAAGAGTAACTTTAAGAATGTAAGGTAACCATTAAGTGTTTGTTCAAATTGATTTCCCCTTGCCATTTCATAATTGTTTTCAAGCTGTTGCTATTTCCACAGATATTTTTCTGTGGAAAATAGAACATGTTTCCAGTCCTTTTCTGTTCAGATTCTTGGGAACACATTTGGTCTTTTTAAGTGTCTGCTTTGTTACCTGTTAAAGGAGCCAGCCCCTTTCTAGGAGCTTGGTTTTTCTCTCTATAGTATCGTAAAATGGTCCCTGGACTTGTGGGGAGGTACGTCTTGCCTTAGCAACTGTCATTGGTTGATAGAATTTTTTCATATTGTTTTGTTAGGCCATATCTCTCTGATCACTGACAATTCTCTTTTACTGATTGTCTTGGCATTCACTGGTGATGAACTTCACCATTGTCTCTAACTTTAAGGTCACCTCAACGTATTCTTTGTTAACCATGTATGCATAGATCTTTAGATTTGCTCTGATCACGTGTAATCCTGGCTACTCTTTCTTTATTCACAGTAGGTTTAAGACTGTGCACCTGGTAGGTCTATTCACTACTCTCAAATCCATCAAATATGTTACTCAGTTGTGCCTGGGTCATACTGAGCTCACTGTCATGGTGATGTCTGAACTTAGATTACAAAGAGGCAAAGCAGCAGGCAACTAGTAGCAATGTCTTTGGATCCTTGAATCCTAGTTGAGTTATTTTGCCGTATTTTACCTGGAGGAATTACTAGGACTCTGAGTTTTTTCCTCTCTCTTCCCCTATACTATGTTCTCCTATGTTCATCTCAGACTTTTTGTAAAACTGCATTTTCAGTTCATTTTCAGTTAATGTAGCAGTGTAGTACTGTCCTCCCGTTGTTCATCAATTTGCTGGAGTGGGCACCAGTTACGTCTCCATTGTGAGACTTCTTGTTACTGTTTTTGGCATATCAAATACACCTCGGGGAGTTTGCCAGGCTTTGCCATGTGGACGGGATACTCTCGGTAGCTTGCCGGGCTCTCTGACAGGGACAGAGGAATTGAACCCGGGTCAGCTGCATGCAAGGAAAACACCCTTCCCACTGTGTTATCACTCCAGCCCTGTGTAATTCATAAATATTATAAAATTAAGTAGCAATAAACAGATTCAGGAGAAACTAAAGTATTTGATCAGGTTAAGCAGCATTTCAACCCAGATTATCTAAAATATTTAAGCATGTTTTTCATATATATTAATAAAAATATCTTGACTTTTTGTGCATTTTTAATATACAGGGTGCTGGTATTTACACTTAAAATACATCTCGGCTTAAACCATCACTATTCATTGGCTGTATTTTGAGTTCCATAGGCTTAGAAAATCCAAGCTTTAATATAGGAAATCCTTTAGAACATCTTAAACAAAAAACAAAAATTAAACAAGCAAAACTAAACTAAACCTTTAGAAGATGGTTTTGACTGTCTACCCTAGTATGTCATCTCATTAATTACATTTTAGTATGCAAAAACAGAAACCATTTTTCCTGTCCTACCTCCCAACACTATCTTTCACATATCATTCTTCATTTTAAGATTTGTGTAGCCACACTTTAAAAACATACTTTCATTATGCCACTTGGGAAGTCAAGAAGGTATAGGACAGTCATAAAATAAAAGACTAACAGGAAGTTTACCCCAGGTGCTTAGGAATGCAAACCAGAAGCAAAAGTACTGAGGAGAGGGTGTTTGTCTTGCTCTCAGCTGACCTGGGTCTGATCCCTGGCATCCCATATGGTTCCCGAGCAATGCCAGCAGTAATCCCTGTGTGCAAAACTAGGAATAATCCCTGAGCATCGCTTGATATGACCCCAGAACAATCCCCCCACCAAAAAAGAGAAGTGATCACTTTGAATTTATATTTGCAGAAAGTTAAAAAAAATTTATGGGATAAGCTAACTTACCCTAACAACCTTCTCAAAGTGATGATTTCCCCACACAAGGATAAAAGATGAAAGTGTACTTAGTAGTAAATCAAATACATTGCATTTTTGAGGTCCTAAATTTTATATATCTGTATGTTTATATACATATATATGTATAGAGTTAGAAAGATGAGCAGGGCATTTGCCTTGCGCACAGCCGGCCCTGCCAAGCCGGGTTCAATTCCTCCATCTGTCTCGGAGAGCCTGGCAAGCTATCGAGAGTATCTTCACCCGCACAGCAAAGCCTGGCAAGCTAGCGGTGATGTATTCAATATGCCAAACACAGTAACAAGTCTCACAATGGAGACATTACTGGGCCCACTCAAGCAAATCAATGAACAATTTGAGGACAGTGCTACAGTGCTAACAAAAATATTTATATGAGACAGTGGTATCTGAAATTGACCATTCTAATTAAATATATTTTAAATCATTGAGGCATCTAAATGTCTGGGACATTGAGTAGAGTGAGTGGCTTCTTCAGTGATAAAATGCTGGAGAGATTCAGGAAAAAAAGGTTTAAATTAAATAAGTTAATAGAAGCCTGTCTGTCCCCTAAGTAGATATTGGGTTTAATTGATGGGGACATGTATTTTCTACTACACAGATACAAATTTGTGGCTTAGGCCCTTCTATTTCCCTCCTTGCTGCATTTTCCTCTGTTCTCATTCCCATCTGCTTCACTAGAATGATCTCCTTCTGGGTCTGTATCTTCCATTGGCGTCCCTACATCCACTTCCTTCTCCTCAGCCTGTAATTCGAGAATGAGAAATGCAGAACAGCTGTTTTCCCCCTTCAGTCCACTTTTGCCAATGCTTTTAACAAAGCATAATACAGACAAATTGCTATCAAAAGCCAAAAGGTATAAGACATGAGCCTTTTGAAAATTGTCATTAGATTGAGTAGACCTAAAATTGCCTTAATTGTGGCTCCCAAGCAGGATTCATGGAACCTGCATTCACTCCTGGTGATAGTTGGCTAAGTGGCCAGTTGGTTCAATGTCAGAGCCTGGCAATTTGGTGTTATACAGGCTCACTCCTGCTGGGATCTTCCAGGCTTTCACTTGGTAGTCTTTGTGGGACCATACAAAACTAAGGATTAAACACAGGGTCTTGAATGTATAAGATATATGGCATTTCTAGAGCTATCTACCTGGTCCATAAAACTGCCTTTTCAGTGTCTTGTAAGTTTTCTGAATGTTTGCTTTCATTTTTTGTATTTAACCTTATTGTGGACTGAGAAAGCAACTTGGCGTACTTTAAGTAGCAATGTTCTGCATCTGTACAGTTACTATAGTCATTAGTATTTTGTATCTTTTAAAATTTCACTTTCAATTAATCTAAAATAAACGTGTTAAAAACTTGATTTCTCGTTGCATTAGCCCTATTTCAGTTGTTTGGAAGTCATTGTGGCTACTGGTCACTGAATAGCATTGCAGATAGAAATCCAAAACATTTCCATCATCACAGGAAGTTCTGTTTGCTAATAAATTCTTTGTCAGATTGTTGCAACTTTGAGGGTGGCCCTTGAACCTGGACTCCTACTTTAACACAGAAGCCTACAGAAAATTAGGCTCAAACTTACTGGTTCAGAGTCTGCCTTTAATAATCTTCTTGGGAGATCTGCCTGACTTTTAAACTCCCGGGAAACACTTCTCTAGGATGATTCCAAGATGATCAAAAAACCTAAATCTGATTAGATTGACTGTAACAGTCCCACAGCTACCTAGACCAGGTGTTCCCAAATGTATCTGGCCTACATTTCTATTTTCAGAGGAAAAACCATTCAGCAGAGCATTGGAAATATGACTTCTTTAATCAAAGAAACAAAGTGCGCTCCCACCCCCCTGGAACTCAGATGCACTGAAGACAATTACAACATCTCCCCACCCCCAGTCAAACCCTACCAACCATTTTAGTGCCCCATAGTAGTATTTCCAGTTGGATAACTATTTCTCAACCTTTTGTAGAACATGGTCTTCATCCGACTGTTTTGTCTTCCCATGTTCCCTCCCATTCTACTGGTCGACCCCTAGTCATATGCCATCCTCCCCCATGTATTTTATTTTCACCTCCGTTCTTTTTGAAATATCCTGGTGACGCAAGGAGGGCCATATGGCCCTGAATGAGAAACACAGATTTAGACTCTGTTCAAAATTGCATTTAGTTAGCTAAAATCAAGGTAAAATGGAAAAGCCTTTCCTCAGTTCCAGAGGCCCCATCTTAAACAGTTATGGTAAGCGCTAGTGCATATGAGTAGTGAATACTATGTTGGAAAATGCAGATATAGAACAAATTAGTCATTGCAAGAAGTTTGATTGAACAGTTTGACCCAGGCTCTATCATCACCTAGTCCCCGCCTTCTTCTCCAGCCTGAAGCCCTATGACACACTAAATTGGTCCTTCTCTCTGTTGTAAATAATGAGCTTGGTTTCTGTGCCTTAATAACTGCTATTCCTTTCTCGTAAGCATTAAGTGTTCACATCCCTCCTCCCATTCTATGTCCCTGCATTCTTCAGCTAATCTTATGAAAAATTTGCTTCATAGGTTTGTCGCTCCATAAAAAGTTTCAAGAAACCCTTCCCCTTGCCACCCAAATAACACACATAATTTAAAGAACTCCTTTAGTTTCTGAAATAGCTCATTTCCATATAAACCTATGTGAAATAGGGTCAATTTTCTTTTACTATTTTATTCTATCAATTTTTTCAATAATGTTTTTGGTTTTATCACTGCACTTGGCTATGCTCAGTGTTTACTCCTGACTCTGTTCTCAGAGACCGTTTGTGGTGCTGGGAATCAAACCTTGGTTGGCCACATGCAGGGCAAGCACCCTATCTGTTGTACTATCACTCCGATCCCACCCTGTCCCTTTATAATTTCACTTTTTTGGGCCTTAAGATCCACACCAAGGTCTCAAATATGTGAGGCATTCTAACTGAACCACATTTCAGATGCCCTTACTATCTCCGTTTATTTTTATTTTATTTTACTCAGCAATGCACAGGGGTTCCTCCTGCCTCTGCACTCAGGAATTCCTCCTGGTAGTGATCGGGAACCATATGGGATGCTGGGAATCGAACCTAGGTCAACTGCGTGCAAGGCAAATATTGTACCCACTGTGCTATTGATCCAGCCCCACTCTCTTCGTTTAAATAAGCATTTCTTAACATCATCACTTTTCACATTTTCATCCAAATAATTCTTGGTTCAAAGAGTGGGAATCTGTCCTATGTACTGTCGGATATTTAATAGTATCCCTAATGGCTACCCACCATAACTCATGTGGTGGGTACCCACCAAAAACATGTAATGGCTACCCACCAAAAACATGTGGTTACCTTTAATTAGGACTATGAAATTTTGAATGTGTAGCACTTCAAACACTTTCTTGACATAGTTGATGATATTGACATCTGCTGCATCTAGATGCAGCAGAAGCCGGGAAAAGTATTCGTAACGCCCGCCTGTCCTTCGCCAACTATAAGACCAAGATGACTGCCCTCCGACGTCCTGATGGATCCATCACATCCTCCAGAACGGCAATGGAGAAGATTATCCATGACTTCTACTCAAATCTCTTCGATAGCCATGTCCACTTGCCGACATACCAAATTCCACAGGATGGGTATGTCGTTCCTAACGTTCTCCCTTCCGAAATCCGACACGCCATTTCGTTGGTAAAGAAGCAAACAGCACCCGGCCCAGACAAGGTCAGACCTGAACGCCTGAAGAACCTGCCGTCAGTACTCATCAATACACTGGCTCGGCTCTTCACTCGCTACCTGTCTGAATGCAAGGTTCCGTCCCAATGGAAAACCAGCAGGACCGTACTACTGTTCAAGAAGGGAGACATCCATGACATTGGCAACTATCGCCCGATCTGCCTATTGTCTGTCATCTACAAGCTGTTCACTCGAGTCATCCTGAATAGGATTGGCAGAACACTAGATGAAGGACAACCATGCGAGCAAGCAGGGTTCCGCAAAGGATTCACACCATCGACCATATCCACACGGTAACCAAGCTCATTGAGGTTTCTCGGGAGTTCAAGATGCCGCTCTGCTTAACGTTCATTGATTTAAAGAAGGCCTTTGATTCTGTTGAGATGGAAGCGGTCATTGAAGCCCTAGCCAATCAGGGCATTCAAGCCCAATACATCAGGATCCTCCGTGAGCTGTATTGCGGATTCACTACCAGGATCTCACCATTCTACAAAGAAGTGATCGTTGATGTCAAGAGAGGGGTGCGGCAGGGTGATACCATTTTACCGAAACTCTTCAGTGCCACCCTCGAGAACATCATGCGACGACTGGAATGGGAAGGAATGGGAGTGAAGATAGATGGTCGGCAACTACACCACCTCCGCTTTGCTGATGACATTGTTTTAATAACACCAAACATCAGCCAAGCGGCACAAATGCTGGCCGACTTTGACCGTGAGTGTGGAAAGGTAGGACTACAGCTGAATCTTACGAAGACAATGTTTATGAGAAGCAGCCTCGTTCCTGATGCCCCATTCGCTCTCAATGGAACGACCATCTCCGAATGCAACAGCTATGTGTACCTAGGTCGAGAGGTCAACATGAGAAATGACCTGGCACCCGAGCTGCGCAGGAGGAAGAGAGCGGCTTGGAACGCCTTCAAGAACGTCGAAGAAATAGCTAAGAGGACGAAGAACCTCCGGCTCCGGGCACATCTCTTTGATTCCACTGTTCTTCCTGCATTAACATATGCCTCAGAGACCTGGGCCCTACGCAAACAAGATGAGAACGCCATTCAGGTCTCCCAAAGAAGAATAGAAAGAGCTATGCTTGGAATAACACGTTTCACTCAAATGAGAGAACGAATCCGGAGTTCTGACATCCGTCGACGATCAAGGATCAGGGACGCTGTCTCATATGCCAAGGTGTCGAAAATCAGATGGGCTGGTCACGTAATGAGATTTAAAGACGACCGTTGGACTAGAGCTGTTACTGATTGGATTCCATGGGATGTCAAGAGACCGCGTGGCCGCCCACCTACCAGATGGTCAGACTTCTTTGTCAAGATCATGAACGATCGGTTTGAGGCCCTCCATGTTCCCGGAGCGAAGAGATGCCATTGGGCTACACTAGCATGCGACAGGGACAAATGGAGACGTTACTGGTGCCCGCTCGAGCAAATCGACGACTAACGGGAAGTTAAGTGAAGTGATTAAGTGATTGACATAAATGTTGAATGAATGATTGAAAAATTTCATCAATGCATTTCCTTCCTTTGTTCAATTCTGCTTTTCTGCACACAAAAGTGTTCTCATCCTTTATTTGGTTTCCAGTCTGACCCCACTGTCCAGGACAGAGAATCTCTCACAGAAGGGCATTTGCTGATCAAATGTTATTTCCCACGGCCGGATTATTTTTTTTTCAGCCTCTGCACCTAGATAGAGACAAAATCATCAACTCCTTAAAGACAGGCTGTTAGTGAAATTGGGGTGGTAGCCTCATGGTGACGTTCAGTTGTAACTATGAGACAAGGTTGCCAGATCAATTTGCTTTTCAGAAAATTGTCAATAGAGAACTTTCAGAGTTTGGAGGAACTGAAAATCTTTACCTACTCTCAATTTTATTAGCTGTTGGACACTGTTGTTAGACCTCAATTCAGTCGTACTTAGAACTTGGATAAATAAAAGTTTTAAGGTTGCCTCATTTATGGAAAACTAAATGCAGAGTTATAGGCAGTGAAGCATCTGATGGGAAAGCCTTAGATTTTGTAGATGGCTTCTCTGCCACACCTTAGGTGTTCCCTGGTTTGAGATCAATGTGGGGGTAGTCTTACAATGTTTGAGATCAATGAATGGTGGTCTGACTTAGCTCCATGGAAGCATTGCTCCATCCAAGGATAAAGGAGCAGAAGTTATATTCCAAGCTCTGTATAGCTTTGGGATTCTGTTATTTGTTTGTCTGCTATTCTATATTCCTCTTTCCCTGCCCCTGCCCACTAAAATCCTCTCAGAAGCCTAAAACATTCTGAAACCATGTATTTCATAATACTTTCCTTCATTCTGAACCCCTTTCTACCTACAGATATCCCACATTTCTCTGTGTTTGACTCTAGCTATCCAGGAACCAACACTCTTATTTTGGAGTACAAAGAAAGTTGCACCTTTGTCTCAGTTTCAACACTTGAGTCACTGCCTGCATAGAACTTGATATAGCTTTGATTTAGCAGTAATGATCTGATACCCTTCCAGTGCCTTCTAGCTGGCATCCCACCATGACACTGCCACAGAGCTATAGGCTGGTTACTGAGAGGGAAAAGTGTGTGTGTGTGTGTGTGTATGTGAGTGTTGTATGTGTTTCTATGTGCCTGTGTGCATGATTTTAAAGTATATATGACACAGTATAACACAAAAAAATCTCAATCTTAAATTTGATGGTAGCACTGTACCACTGTCCTATTGTTCATTGATTTGCTCAAGCAGGCACCAGTAATCTCTCCACTGTAAGACTTGTTGTTACTGTTTTTGGCATATCAATACGCCATGGGGAACTTGCCAGGGTCTGCCATGTGGGCGAAATACTCTTGGTAGCTTGCTGGACTCTCCTAGAGGTACAGGGGAATTGAACCTGGATCAGCCACATGCAAGGCAAATGCTCTACCCGCTGTGCTATTGCTCCATCCCCATCCATTAAGTGCATTCACAGTGTGTGAATCTTACCGTCTTATCTTAAGAATGCAAAAATGCTTTTCCTCTGACAAACACAAAGCTATGTTTATTAACATTTTTTTTGGTACAGCTCTGTCAAACTTTATTAAAATTTAGGAGCTTGATCACTTGATCACTTGATGACTTGACATCCCGTTACTCATCGATTTGCTCAAGCAGGTGACAGTAATGTCTCCATTTGTCCCTGTCGCTTGCTAGTGTAGCCCACTGGCATCTGCTCACTCCAGGAACACAAAGAGCTCAAATTCAGGGTTTTGATGAAGAAGTCTGACCGTCTTGTAGGTGGGTGGCCACGCGATCTTTTGAGTCCCTTTGAATTCAGTCAATCTTGGCTCTAGTCCAGTGGTCATCTCCAAATCGCATTACGTGTCCAGCCCATATGATTTTTGACGCCTTGGCAAATGAGACAGTGTCCCTGATTCTTGATCATCGATGGAAGTCAGAATTCTGGATTCTTTCTCTCACTTGACTGAAGTGTGATACTCCAAGCATAGCTCTTTTGGAGACCTGAATAGCGTTCTCATCCTGTTTTCATAGGGCCCAGGTCTCAGAGGCGTATGTTAATGCAGGAAGAACAGTGGAATCGAAGAGTTTTGCCCAGAGCCAGAGGTTCTGCAACCTCTTAGCTATTTCTTCAATGCTCTTAAAGGCATTCCAAGCTGCTCTCTTCCTCCTGTGCAACTCAGGTGCCAGGTCATTCGTCATGTTGACTTCTCGACCTCGGTACACATAACTGTTGCATTCAGAGATGTTCTTTCTGTTGACAGCGAATGGAACATCAGGAACGAGACTGTTTCTCATAAACATTGTCTTCGTGAGATTCAGCTGGAGTCCCACCTTTTCGCACTCATGGTCAAAGTCGGTCAGCATTTGTGCTGCTTGGCCAATGTTTGGTGTTATTGGAATAATGTCATCAGCGAAGCAGAGGTGGTGTAGTTGCCAGCCGTCTATCTTCGCTCCCATTCCTTCCCATTCCAGTCCTCGCATGACGTTCTTGAGGGTGGCACTGAAGAGATTGGGTGAAATGGTATCACCCTGACGAACCCCTCTATTGACATGGATGATCACTTCCTTTCAGAATAGTGAGATCCTGGTACTGGATCCACAATACAGCTCATGGAGGATCCTGATGTATTGAGTTTGAACACCCCATGTGGCTAGGGCTTCGATGACAGCTTCAGTCTCAACAGAATCAAAAGCCTTCTTTAAATCATGAAGGTTAGACAGAGCAGCATCTTGAACTCCCGAGAAACCTTAATAAGCTTGATTATCATGCTGAATCCTTTTCAGAACCTGGCTTGCTCGTATGGTTGTCCTTCATCTAGTATTCTGCCAATTCTATTCAGGATGACTTGAGTGAACAGCTTGTAGACAACAGACAAAAGGCAGATTGAATAACTGTTGCCAATGTGGTGGATATCTCCCTTCTTGTACAGTAGTACAGTCTTCAGGTGTTTGGGTCTGACCTTTTCTGGGCCGGGTGCTGTTTGCTTCTTACTGATGAAATCGCATGTCAGATTTCGAAGGGAGAACCTCTTGGGAACAACATATCCATCCTGTGGAATTTGGTATGTGGGCAGATGGACGTGGCTATTGTAGAGATCCGAGTAGAAGTCATGGATAATCTTCTCCATTGCCCTTCTGGAAGATGTGATAGATCCATCAGGACTTTGGAGGGCAGTCATCTTGGTCTTGTAGTTGATGAAGGACAGGCAGGCTTTGCGAATGCTTTTCCCAGTTTCTGCCGCATCTGCCAGCACTGCTGCTCTTCTCTCTTTGAGGTCTTCCTTGATTGCTTCTCTGCGTTGCTTTGCAAGCTTGGATGTTTGCTTGCGGTTGCCTGAGGCTTACGTCAAAACCACGTTGGTGAATGAGCTCGAGAGTTTTCTAAGACAGGCATCTTTTTGTGCTATCTCTCTTGCTGTTCCTTGCACAATCATGGAGGTGCTATACTAGTCGTATTCCTCGTCAATGTTGTCAATGACGGCATATTCCCATGTTGCAGCAATAGTGCGAAAGAGCTCCCAGTTGGTGGTCGTTCTGGGAGTTCTCTTCTTAAACTTTGCAGCCCTTTCTCCCCACTCCGTGAAATAGAATTTTGCATGAAGGAGACAGTGGTCTGATCTCATTTGGAATTTTGGGACAACAGCGACATTGGTCAGACAAGACCATCGATTGAATATGATGTGGTCAATTTCATTGTGGAATCATCCACTGGGAGGCTCCCATGTCCAACATTTAGATTCATCCTTCTGGAACTGTAAGTTACCATGATGGTCTTGGTCGACATGATGAACTCAGGCAGTCTCTCACCCTATTTGTTTCATTCTACGCCATGGGTTCTGATGTGGAGTTCTTTGGCTGATCTTCTCAGTCCTATCTTGGAATTAAAATCACTGACAATGATCTTATAGAAGGTGTGGTCTTTATAGAACTTCTCCAGCTCCATGTAGATCTTCTCAATTTCTCCTTCATCATAATTGGATGTTGGTGCATACACAATGGAGATAGAAAGTGCAGGCAGTGAGCCACATCTATTCAAGTGTGATTGTCCAATTCAGGTTGTTAGACATTCGAATGAATCAATGCTCATGGTCAAGTTCATATTAACAAGGACACCAACATCGGTGCCTCTTTTGTTGCATGTTCCGAGGAACAGTTCTTTTCCAGTGTCGAAAACGGTGTGATGTGATTGATGCCTTTTCATCTCAGTCAGACCAATGATGTCGTACTTAATCTTTCGTGCTTGTACCATTAGGTCCTCGATGGATGCATCCAATGCCAGCGTAGTGCATTGAAAGTACAGATAGTAATTTCTGTCCTTCTTTGTTTTGGCAGCCTCGTTTGGCCTTCAGATTTTATCAGACTCTCCTTCCTCATCCTTCTTAACGCTGCTGTATTGGTGGCTCTTTCAGGGTCAGGGGAATGAGAACCATTTTATTTACTGGTTTTGGCATATGAATACACCACAGATAGCTTACCAGGCTCTGCTGTGTGGGTGGGATATTCTTGGTAGCTTGCCAGGCTCTCCGAGACGGACAGAGACTTTTAGGGTGACCTCTAATTGCCCTTACAGTTGTTCCCATAGTTCAAACCATATTTGAACCCTATCAAGTATGGTGCGGTAATTTTGGAAGATGGGTATTAAGTGTCTTATGGTGTGTTGCATGGCCGCTTTGTGGCAGCATGGTCCGGAAAGCATCCTGGAGCATGGCGGCAGCTGGGTAGTGGAGGAGGTGGAGGTCTGCCGATGAGGTATTTATCTGGTACCAATAGGGTGGGTCTTCTGTGTAGAATCCCTGGGTCATGGAGGTTGGTGGAAACAGACAGGGCAGGGTATGGTGGGGCTTCTGGTTTAAATTCCTTGGTCTCCAGAGATTGGTGGGAGCAGAGAGAGGATTTCTGTTCCCGGGTCCCGTTGAGCCTGGAGTCCAAGGTCACAGAGTTCTGCTTACCTGGTTCTGTGGAGCTTCACTCGTGGGTGAGTCTCAGCCCGAGTGTCCGGAAAGCATTCTGGAGCATGGCGGTGGTTGGTAGTGGAGGTAGTGGAGGTCTGCTGATGAGGAATTTATTTATTTATTTATTTATTTAACTTTAGAGAAAAAAATATTACTCTATTCTTTTGTGACCTTCACACCTCATTCTTGGGTGATTCCTATTCTACTCTCTGCTTTTGTAAGAACAGAATCCTTCCTTCCCTTCCTTCTTTCCTTCATTCATTCCTTCATCTGGTGTAAAATCTTATCATGCGGAAGGTTGTATGTTCACGGGCTCACTGGATGGCACTGTTTCACCGCCTGCGTTCGGTGCTCTTGAGCCACTGTGTGTGGCCTGGATCGGAACGGCTGTTGGCCAAGGGCAGACGGAAGAAAAAACGGGGGCCAGGCCGGTCTATATCAATAGTAGTTTATTCCAATCCTCTTCACTCCTGTCTTTCTCTACCTCCTTCTCTCCTGGGCCCCAGTCTTGGAAGCTCTCTCCTTCTGGCTCTGACTCTGTATCTCTGGAGCCCGAGCTCTCTCACTTCTGATGCCTTTTCCGAGCTTATATCTTAGTTTATATAGCAGTCACATAAGGCGGTGACATAAAGGTGGGTTGAATACTGACGAATCAACAAAGAGAGGTAAGACCACTCCTCCAGGAGATTAACTCAAGGATAAAATCTCATCTACAGGGATTACTTCAGATTACTAGGAGATCCACCCAAGGGTGGGATCCCAACAAGGATGTGTTCTTCCTTCAGTTAGTAATCTACTTAAATAGTTGTAATAAATCTACTTCTAATATTTCTAGCAATGTCATTCTATATGAGCACAGTAAGAGATATAAATTTAGTTTGGTTCTTCCTGAGAACATCTCACTATACATTTCGCAGTCCTCAGGCCAGGTTAATCTTCCTAGCTCCAGCAGGGTCCTAGTCTCGTCGTTACTTACTTTTGGATCATGACAGCATTTGTCCATGATCATGCCCTCAACTTATAGTTGAGTATCGTGGCTCTTTGGCCTGGCCCATTTCGATGCCAGGGTAGCTCACTGCTTGCCCTGGGTCCATTCAGTCCCTCGTCGGGACCCTGCTTTTGGGGTGCTAGGAACTAAGGGCAACTGAGTCAAGAAATCAGATGCCCAGGAGTAAATATTATTCAGAGTCAATCAACTCCCAAGTTACAAAGCATAATATTAACTGTCTTCCTGTGTCCACACAGAAAGGACATTGCTTACAATACAAGTTCAGTGTTCTTAGATGGGTGTGACCTGACAAACCTAAGCTACCTGAGGAAGGACAAAAGAGTGTTATCCTACAATCTGGTATCATGCGTTATATGTCTCCTTGTGTCTTACTTCCCATAGCATGATATCCTCCATGTTCATTCATGTTGTCACAAATAGAATGATTAAACTAATACTCCTTCACACATGCACACACACACACGTTACATGTTGGGCCACATTTTCTTTGCCTGTTCCATTTGTAGACAGGCATTTCATACCTTACTTATTACAAATAATGTTGCGGTGCAAGTGAGTGCAGATATCTCAGATCCAAAGGGAATGCAATTATCATCTTAAATAATTCGTGTCCATTTCCTTACCACAAAAATGTTGTCCCTTGCACAACTCCAAGCGATGTCTACCACAACCCTGAGTACACTCCAGCCGCAGGAGCCGATTTCACCATCTTTGTGACTCAATCACTTGGTCAGTAAAACGGACTGAGGGAAGGAACACAAGGTCACTTGGGAACTACTAATCAGAGTCATGTATCTTTGTTACAGATAATTATTTAATCTCATGAGGTAGTCATCAAGAGCCCACTTGGGTTAGACCCAGTATATCTAAATAAAATGTTATGTGCTGCAAGTTGTTGGTCTTCTATGGTGATGTTTTTCAACCATTTCACAGCTTTCCTGATTACTGGTCCATGACTCGCAGTTATAACCAAGTGGTAGTTGTTTTCAATCTTTCTATATCTGCAAACCAACCCAACAGGTCTATGAAATGGTAATTGAAAAATTCTGTTGAATAGGAATATGAATAAAACAAATCATAAGAATCTTTTGTAAGGTTATACTTTATATCAGGTACACTAAAAATGTATGCTTAAAAATTGATTGTACTTGTTTCAAGTCTTATAAATGTTTGGATAGGTGGTCTGGTATAAAATTGGGAAAACTAGAAACTGATGTCAGTCTTAGGCTATCATTTAGAATTGTTTAATTAAAATAGAAATATTAACACAATTTAATTTTTATATACACAAATTGTATTTTATATACACAAAAATATGCATAGTTCCTGAGCAGCTAGCTCCATGAATGGAATTTTTAAACCAGAATACATCAGTGTAACTGGCACTCTGATACCTAATTAAGACACCAGTATGAAAATAATAATAGCTTAGAATGATCATGCTGGACAAGATCTGAGTGTTAAAAGTAGGTTCAAGGCTATTCTTGATAAACTTTCAGTATCAATATTGCAAATCACAATGCCCAAAAGGAGAGTGAGAGAGAGACAGAGACAGAGACACAGAGACAGACAGACAGAGAGAGCGAGACAGAGAGAGACAGGAGAGAGAGAAGAATAGTGTCTGCCAAAGAGGCCGGAAGGGGTAGGATGGGGGATGATGGGAGGGAACTTGGGAGCACTGGTACTGGGAAATGTATACTGATGGAGGGATGGGTATTGGAACAGACTGTATGACTGAAATCTAATCATAAGCAGCTTGTAAGGGTATATCTCAGAGGGATTCAGTAAAAATGTAAAAAGGAAAAAAGAAGAAAAAAAGAAGCAGTTCAGAGTTCAGAGTTCAGCTAATGGTTCCAGTGTGGAGGGAAGTTGACACTGCAGATTGTATTGGTGCTGGAACACAGTCTACACCTGAACTGAGAATAACTTTGTAAGCCACAGTGCTTTAAGAAACTTTAAGAAAAAGAAATTGGTCACCACCAGCATTACAGAAGTTCTCCCATCTCTCCACATTCCCACCCCCACCCCCACTGTTCAGCACCTTTTACTATGGTACTACCCAGCACCTCCTCCCCCTCTTCCAAGGTTCCCCTCCTAACTTGAATGGCATACGATTGCTTTGTCTATTTTCTGCTTTGTGGAGACATAGAGCCTGTAGTCTTTTATGTCCCAACTGTTTCCCTCAACATATTCTTTTATAGGACTCACTCAGTTTGTCACTGTCATTTTCATTACTGCCTAATGTTGACTCTGCCAATATGCATTTATTCACATAACTATGATGGACCTCGGCAGCTTTCCAACACGGAGCTCTTATTGATAGTGTTGCCGTGGCTTTGCTAGTGCATTTCTTCTCTGCATATAGGGCATGATTCTCAGAGCAAAATCGGTGAATTACTGTGTGCAGTTGCATGTTTGAATATGGAGTGGAGAATAAATACCTGCCCACTAGCCATGAGCTGGCACTTCCGTGCTCCAACACCCCTGTCTGGAAGGAGTGCATATGTTCATCTTCATTGTACTGTTGAACAGTTTGATCCTGTGCTGTGTTTTGCAGAGCAAAGGAGAATTAACCAGAGGATTTTTTTAAAAAAAAGAAAAACAAAAAGTAGAGTTTTGAAAATGTAATGATTGTTAAAACCAGTTGCTACTGGTTAAGTCTCATTCATGAATTTGAAATCCTCCTGTAATTTTTATCTTGCATATTTTACTTGCCTGAAATTTTTAGAATCTAATGGAATGTAACACTTTAGCCTTTTTGAACCTCTTCAATGCAGTTCCACATTAAAGGTCAACTGTAAAATTTCCACTTCCTATTAGTGCTTCTGGAGGCAGTTATCATGCTTCAAAATACTAACCGTATTTAAAGATGTACATAATCTCATTGTCTAGTGATTATGAAATCTTATGTTTAAAAATAAGTAATTTATTTTGCAAGGGTGCTCAACTAGCTTTGGTTTCATTTTGTGGCTCTGATCAGGGTAAACATTAATAAGTTGTTTTGGAATAGAGAATCACTAGTTTTAAAACAGCATTTTACTAAAAATAAGCTTCTGACAGATTACCAATATCTCAAGAGACAATATGAATAACTTTCTATTTATTGCATTGTTTAGTAACACTCAGTACATAACACTTACTAGTTTAAGATCTTTTTATTTATAATATGATAGAGTTCTTTATTCCCTTGGTTGGAATCTATTTTAGGGATTTTTAGAATCATAAAATGAATAAGCTGGAGGAGAAGAGATTTCTAGATAACTTAATAAAAGTTATTTAGACTAAAAGATAGTAGAGGAATGTCATTTTACCGAGCCAAATTTCTATCACTTGTATTTTGGGGGTATGGGATAGTTTATTGGACATTTCCAAACAAATGCTGTACATGTGATTTACCTCATATAACTTCATAGCTTTTTCAAATTTGTAGGAATATATGTGGAGTTTTGAGAAAGTAAAATTATTCCTACAAATGTCATATTAGTTCACATAATGGATTTATAAATTATCCTACATAATTCTGTAGGGAAATAAATTTGAGGTGTATGCAGGTAATATAACAATAGACTAAAAATGTTACATGATAGCTATATATCTTTCAGTGTAGAAATATTCTAATATTGGGAAACATCCATATAATCATCTTAGCAGAGAGAGAGAGAGCTATGTGACCATACTAATAAAGTGGCCAAAAGATGTGATAAAATTCAATAACTATTCCTAATAATATTTGAAAGCTCTTACAAATTAAGAACACTGGGATACTATCTCAAACAACCAACCATATACATAATGATAAGAATTTAAGAACGTTCTCACTAAATTGAGTCAGAGCCAGGGTCCTTCTGTCATTGGTATTAGTAAACACCATCTCATAGAATCAAATAAATATTATAATAGGAAATAGGAACCACTTTTATAATTTGTATATTTCACAATCACCTACCCGAATAACACAGGTCAACTCACAACATACCACTCTTGCTCCCTAAATTCAGGGATAAAATATTCATCTACCTGTCTCAGAATCTGCAGAGCTCCTTCTTCCCATGAGTTTATGGTCTTGAGAACTTGTTTCTTTTTTCTCCTCTGAAGAGAGAAGTGGTTGGTAGGTTGGTATCTTTATTCCTAAAGAGTATGACACATAAATTGTACATCCTGAGTTTTAGGGGAATACATATTAGTAGATACCAGCCATTTATTTTTTGGTTTTTGGGTCATACCTGATGATACATAGAGGTTACTCCTGGCTCTACACTCAGGAATCACCCCTGGCAGTGCTCAGGGGACCATATGGGATGCTGGGGATCAAACCCGGGTTGGTTGCGTGCAAGGCACATGCCCTACCCGCTGTGCTATTGCTCCAGCCCTGATACCAGCCATCTTGCCATTCACTGAGGAATAAAACCTTCCTAAAAAATGTCGGATGATATTTCCAAGCATACCGTTACTTTGAAGGCACTCTGATAACTAAGTGTGAATCTAGGAATATGGAGGAACTCCAGATGAATGAAATACTCTTTTATGATTTCAAAACTTATCATTGAACTGCCATAGTATCTGACCAGTGTAGAGAAAAGTGAAGAAAACCACCAGAACTACTGAATCCTAACAAAAGAAAGTCAGGTTTAGACTGGGGCATAAAGCAAATCTCAAACTGAAGTAACATAAAATTTGAGTTTGATCTTAACCACAATAGAATTGAGGTAGAAATCAACTACAGAATTATACACAAATATGTAGAATCTTAGCAATACAATTCCAGATTCCTTTCAAAAACATTGATGGAAATTGTGATGGAAGGCAGTTTTATTTGTGTTTCGTATTTTGTGGCACAAGGACTAAATTTTTGGGCTTCACACGTGGAAAGCATGTACTTTACCACTGAGCTTCATCTCTGCTTTTAGAAATTATGAAATGGATTGAACCAAATGTCCAAGGACTAAGAAGTAAATGAAGAATGTGTGCAATATATCCACAAATAAATATCACCAAATTATGAGAAAAGATGAGATTGCAGCACAGTTTGCTGCAATGTGTATGTAAATGGTGGATGTCATGTTAAGCAAAACAAGTTGAATAAGAAAAGGGCAAATATCAGGTATTCTCACTTGTCTGTTGTAGAAGATCAAAACAAAGCAGTTGAGTGATGAGAAACCATGGCTTTTGGTTACAAAACAGATTACCAAGCAAGAGTGGGAGGAGGAAAGGAATGAATAGGTTGACTAGATATAACATAAAGACCTTGATGGAGGGTGTTGGGCATTTTTGTTGGTTGTGAAGTGTGGTGACTATACATAAAAGCTGTAAATGTTGTACCTAAAATGCACAAAAATAAAATAATGATAACAAAATGATAACTTTAAGAGACTAGGAAACAAAGCATAAACATTTGTGGGTAGGGGTTGGAGAGATAATACTGTAAGAAAGGAACTTGCCTTGTTTGGATAGAAACAATCCATGTTCTATCCCCTGTACCCCATGTGTTCACCAAGCCCCACCTGTAATGATCCCTGAGCAAAGGACCAGGAGTAAGCCCTGAGCCCTGCAAGGTGTGGCTCTACAACAAGAATAAAAAACAAAACAAACAAAAACTGTGGTACGCATATTTGTTCTTACTTAGAGAGTCAACTAACTTTAAATGTAGGTATTTGAAAGGCATAAAGGTATAAAACTGGCAATGCAATGTTCACATCAGGAAGCTAAAATAAAAAGTTAGTTAGCATGATGAGCTGAGCTGGAGGCATATGGAAGCTCCTATTTTCCCACTCAGTTTTTCTGTGAACCTAAAAACTTCACTAATTAGTTTCCTTCCTTCCTTCCTTCCTTCCTTCCTTCCTTCCTTCCTTCCTTCCTTCCTTCCTTCCTCCCTCCCTCCCTCCCTCCCTCCCTCCCTCCCTCCCTCCCTCTTTCTTTCTTTCTTTCTTTCTTTCTTTCTTTCTTTCTTTCTTTCTTTCTTTCTTTCTTTCTTTCTTTCTTTCTTTCTTTCTTTCTTTTTCCCTTTCTCCCTTCCTTCCTTCCTTCCTTCCTTCCTTCCTTCCTTCCTTCCTTCCTTCCTTCCTTCCTTCCTTCCTTCTTTCTGAAAAGGTCTCAGTTGTCAAATGATCTGCAAGGGTATTTTGATGACTTAATGGCTAAACAGTCTCTTTTAACAAATTTGTTGGGGAAGTTAGTGCTCCATGGCTTAAAGGATGAATTCACATGTCATGGAATAGTTAACAGCAAACTTATTAAAAACCTGAAGGTGAGAACTATTAGAAACATGAATAGAGAAAATATTTTCAGAATTGCAGTTGCTGATGATTTCTTGGGTGTGATGCCAAAAGCAAAGACAAATATAAAAGTATACAGATAGAATTGAAACTAATTTAGTTGCTTTTGTGTATCATAGAAGAAACAGCAGATTGAAAAGGCACCCTATAGGATGAGAAAATATTTATAAACCATCCATTGATAAGGGTTTTCATGTATAATATATAAAGGACTACTACAAGTAACTAACAAAAAATTCAGTTACTCAATTAAAAATTGGCAAGAAGCACCAATAGATAGTTTTCCAAAGATGATAAATCAATGTCCAACAGTAATATAAAGTGGTGAACAACATCATTAACAGAAGGAGAAACACAAGCAAGACTTATGAGATATTGTCCCATACTCATTAGAATGCTTCCTATAAAGGACAAAAATATTTAAAATGAAATAAAACATTTTCATATTAAATAATAAATTAAAAATTACATTCTTTTCAAGTGAAATTAATGTAAATTCAAGGTTACTTTTCGAACTTGGAAAATGATTTGAATATTACTCGAAGGTAAGTGTCCAAACCAAACTTTCAAGCATAGTGAAAAATGACTAAGATAGCGTTATTTTGACACAGAAACCAGAATCACTAAAGCAGAATAGAAAGCTTACAAACATACCTAGTTATCATATATAGAAATCTATGATGTGTAACAAAGGCTATAAATGAATTAGACCTAGAGTGGATCATTTAGTATGAGGCAGAATCTATAAAAGGAAAGTAAATATAAATTTAACAGCATAGTTACAAAAAACTAATGTAAACCAGCTTATTACTTGAAAGACAAAAATGCAAAGTACATGGAGACTACTTTTGCAAACTACATTATACTAAGAATGTACTGCACTGCACTGTCCTCCTGTTGTTCATCGATTTGCTCTAGCGGGCCCAGTAACATCTCCATTGTGAGACTTGTTGTTACTGTGTTTGGCATATCGAATATTCCACGGGTAGCTTGCCAGAATTTGCTGTGTGGGCGAGATAGTCTCGGTAGCTTGCCAGGCTCTCTGAGAGGGGTGGAGGAATCGAACTGGGCTGGGCCAGGCCAGCCGCCTGCAAGGCAAACGCCCTACCATTTCATAACTAGTTTTTGTATGTCAAAAATAAAATATGAATGTGTAAAGAATATGAGTGGATAATTAACAAATGAAAGAACAAAAAGAAAGAAAGAAAAATAATACTACTAAAAGAAAGAAAAGCAATAAAACATTTAAGAAATTATGGGTGTTGGAGAGAATGGTCAGTAGGTTGAATGAGTATGCTTTGCGCTGACCCCTGATACTAGGAGATCCCCTGGGTACTGCCAGGGACAACCTCTCAGATGAAAGTTGTCACTGAACTCTATTGTGTATGGCCCAAACACCCAAAAAATGAATTATGAACTTAATTATTGTCAACTAAATATGAATAAAAACACTGATTATTTCACCCATAAATTGGCCTTTTCAAAATTTAATTATTTAATACTTTAAATTGGTTAATAATTGTGATGATAAACACAAATCTGCATTGTTTTACGAAATTTTAATTTGTTTAGCTTTTCCAGGAAGTTTCTGGCATATTTTTTAATCAAAATCATTAATCAAACTTTTGATCCACCACTTTCATATTTAATCCTTTATCTTAAGGTTGATCATGAACATAGATAGAAATAACTGGCATATTTATCAGAATTATTAAAGTCCTTAAGCCTTTGGTTCATAGTTTCACTTTTAGTGCTTTATTCTCCAGGAAATTATTATAAAAATAAAAAAGAAATTATAAAAAAAACTCAGTCACAGCACTGATAAATAGTTTTACAATCTGGGAATTTAAATTATCTACACGACAGTAGAAAGTCAGTTAAAAAACTATGGTACACATGCATACCAGAATCTTTGAAGACACTAAAACTGAATGTTTGTATCTTGCATTGGTTAACAGTACTATATAAATACCCCTTGTACAATTTCTGAAGGAGTTGCATTTAAATTAAAAAAAAAACATAAATTAGAAATTCAATAATAAGAGCTATTAATTCATTGCTTGAAAATGAATCTCTGTTCATTGGATTCTCCATTAGTGCTTAATTGGAAATTATATTTTTTTCATTAACTCTGACATAGGGAGAAATATACCACAGTATAATCTATCCACTAACCACAGTATTAATTAGCTAACTATTTACATAAACTAAATCCCAACTTTGACAATCTAGACAAAGAAGTTCTTTTCTTTGCACAAACCAACAAAATATCAGTCCTAAAAATTAGTTATGTTAACTTGCTTTAAAAAACGTGTATAATGTCCTACAAAAGTAATTTAGAATAATAAGTTAATGAGGACCTTTGAAGGATGGACACATTTAAATTCTTATTTACCCCATTTTAAGTATTTGAAATTATTCTCAGAAAAAAATAGTAATCAGAATTTTGTTTTATTGATCAGATGCTGTTTATTCCATTCTCCCCATGCCCCTGCCCCAGTCTCTCTGAGCCTCCCATTCTAGTCTCACACTCCCCTCATTCCCATCTCCTTCTGTCTCTCCCGCTCATCTCTCCACGCTTCATATCGCAGCCTGGACTCTCTCCACGTGCCTGCTCCTGTATTCGGCTACATTCTTCTCCCTCTGTCCCCCTTGCTAGTCTCTCTGCACTCCATCTCACAGCCCTACTCTCTCTCTCTCTCCACTCCAACTCTCTCTTCTCACCAACTCCCCAGCACTCTTGGCCCACTCCAGAATTTTTTTTATTAGTTAAACACTGTGAGGTACATTTACATACTTACAAACTTTCGTGCTTGCATTTCAGTGATACAATGATCGAGTATCCATCCCTCCACCAGTGCCCATTCTCCACCACCAGTGATCCCAGTATCCCTCCATCACCCCTATCCCATCCCCCTCCACACCACCCCACCTCTGTAGCAGGACATTACCTTTTGTTCTCTCTTTCCTAGTAATCTGAAAATTTGACAAAGCTCTTCCATATGGTTGGCCTTTCTATGGATTATAGATATGAATGAGAAATAAGTCATACTAAGTTGAAGAAACCATAATTTGGTGGTTGTTGTTTGAAATGAACTATAGTTACATGTGATTTTTGGTTAGATGGTTTGAGGACCTCACAAGTTACCCAGAAGTAAATACCCATCAGACATTTGGGGATATGAAATTTGTCTGCAAATGAGATGAAGTATGGGATCAGTGTTGATGTTGAAATCAATTTCCAAATGTGACAGCTGAAGCACAGTGAAAAAGCAGGATCTCCAGCTTCCTTGAGAGCATTCTGGGTTCTCAGTACACAACTCCAGCTTTGGAGAACACACTTCCCATTCTGTTCTCTGAAGTTCTCCAGAGCAAACTGCTTGCCTTATACTATATCATCAACAATTTGCCTTGTGTCTCTTTATCTTTCAATGTAGCACATAATATAAGAATTCTCTCAAAAGAAGAGGGGAAAAGAGGTGAAAGTACATACATTTATAATGTATAGGTTCAAAGCAAAATCAGAAAATCTGGAATGATTCATATTTTCCTGTGTAGGGTAAAGGTGAAAACAGAAGTTAGTGAATTATTGGAAAGAGGAGGAATGATCTGGGGCAAATTTTCAAGAGCTCTTGGTCCTCTGTGTCAAACATTGTAGGTGAACCTTAGGTGATAAGATCAGGGATTGAGAAGTATGGTCAAAAATAAAAAGAAATGGGTAATTTGGGGGTATGCTGAATTAAAGATTAAGAAGAGATCAGATCCCTGAAAGTTGAAGCCAGTGCCTGGTAAGAAATAGGAGACTGTGACCAACATGAAGTGTCTTTGGTGAATGGATATGCCCTTTTCTTATAGACAGCAGGACATGTTTCATGTCACACCAGAGAAATGATTGAAAGGTGGAAATTTGAGATACAAATAAAAAGAATGGTTAATTTAACAGAATCCTAAAAAGCCAAATCAGTATACACACATAGAGACACAGATACACAGATACAGACACACACACACACACACACACACACACACACACACACACACCCCTAGGCTCGAATTGGTCCTAGAAAAGAAATGAACCATTTTTGAGATCAGATGAGTCTCAGATGGAACAAAACTAATGTGTTCCGCAGGTTACGTGGCTTAGATTGTCAGATCCAGTGTAATCTATGATTAGCGTGTGAAGAAAGTGTGAGACCTAAGTCATCTGAAAATCACAGCCATTAATTTTCCTTTGTAAATTTTGAAATAGTGTGAAGAAGATATTTAAGACCAGATGATAGTGTAACACAACTTTGTAAAATAATAGGGAACTAACCTGGGGACTGTTTTTGAATGGGCATGTATCATTTGGAGATAGAGACAAATAAGTTTTATTTCTCATAAAGTGCTGGTTTTACCAAATAGTGCTGCAGTTATTTCTTATGACTGTGTTTTCTTTTTCTAATCACTTAATCACTTAACTTCCCATTAGTAGTTGATTTCCTCGAGTGGGCGCCGGTAACGTCTCCATTTGTCCCTGTCGCGTGCTAGTGTAGCCCAATGGCATCTGTTCACTCTGGGATCATGAAGAGCCTCAAACCGATCGTTCATGATCTTGACAAAGAACTCTGACCATCTGGTAGGTGGGCAGCCACGCGGTCTTTTGACATCCTGTGGAATCCAGTCAGTAACAGCTCTAGTCCAGCGGTCGTCTTTAAATCTCATTATGTGACCAGCCCATCTGATTTTTGACACCTTGGCAAATGAGACAGCGTCCCTGATTCTTGATCGTCGATGGATGTCGGAACTCCGGATTCTTTCTCTCATTTGAGTGAAACGTGATATTCCAAGCATAGCTCTTTCAAATCTTCTTTGGGAGACCTGAATAGCGTTCTCATCATATTTGCGTAGGGCCCAGGTCTCTGAGGCATATGTTAATGCCGGAAGAACAGTGGAATCAAAGAGATGTGCCCGGAGCGGGAGGTTCTTCGTCCTCTTAGCTATTTCTTCGACACTCTTGAAGGTGTTCGAAGCTGCTCTCTTCCTCCTGTGCAGCTCGGGTGCCAGGTCATTAGTCATGTTGACTTCTAGACCTAGGTACACATAGCTGTTGCATTTGGAGATGGTCGTTCCGTTGAGAGCGAATGGGGCGTCAGGAACAAGGCTGTTTCTCATAAACATTGTCTTCGTAAGATTCAGCTGTAGTCCTACCTTTCCACACTCACGGTCAAAGTCGGCCAGCATTTGTGCCGCTTGGCTGATGTTTGGTGTTATTAAAACAATGTCATCAGCAAAGCGGAGGTGGTGTAGTTGCCGACCATCTATCTTCACTCCCATTCCTTCCCATTCCAGTCTTTGCATGATGTTCTCGAGGGTGGCACTGAAGAGTTTCGGTGAAATGGTATCACCCTGCCGAACCCCTCTCTTGACATCAACGATCACTTCTTTGTAGAATGTTGAGATCCTGGTAGTGAATCCGCAATACAGCTCATGGAGGATCTTGATGTATTGGGCTTGAATGCCCTTTTTCTAATAATTAGAAAATAAAAGTGGATTTGTTTATATGTACTTAGCTAAATCTTAAGAAAAGGTTTATAGATATGTTGTTTTACAGAAAATCCTTTTATACTAGACAAAAAGAATAGCATTTTATTCTACGCTTTGGTACTTGGGGTTGGAATTGGCAATAACAGCTTACTTTGAGCTCTTTCCATTCAAGAGAGACGGTATTGTAACCTCTGTATGTTGTAAAGCAGTTCTTCAGTGAAGCTGACTTGGAGACTCAAATATTTTGTCCACAACTCTAAGTGTTTAGTTAAATACATAAAGATATTTCACATTTTTTGAATAACTTTTTTTAGAAATGATAAAAATTTTCAAAGATTTGCTTAGAAATCTGATGTGATTTTGCAAAATATTTGACAAGAGTATATTGGTTACCAAATAAATATGCCACTAAATGTCATAATTAAAAGGGATTCTTTTTAAAAATAACCGTGAAATAAACATTTTTATTTAGTTTTCGGGTAGGGTGTTCGCCTTACAAGCGGCCAACATGGCCGACCCGAGTTCGATTCCTCCACCCCTCTCGGAGAGCCCGGCAAGCTACCGAGAGTATTCCATATGCCAGACACAGTAACAACAAAGTCTCCAATGGAGACGTTACTGGGCCCGCTCGAGCAAATCGACGATCAACAGGCGGGCCTTTACCTTTTTACCTTTTTTAATTTTTAATTTATTTTAAATTTGTATGTTTTGCTTGATGCAATTTCCAATATAAGGAAACTATGCGGCAAATTGATGGAAAATTGCCATAATTTGTTTTAAAATTTTAATCTCTACATTGTAGAAAAATAATTTTAAAGTTCACTCACCTTTTGGCTTTAATTTGAATCATGAACTATTGATCAAGTGTAAGCATTCATTTACATTCCTTTGTATTCTCTTAGCCTCCTATTCTAAAAAAAATAAGTATTATTGAAATCTCCTATATTTGAACATATATGGCCCCACACTATATGTATTTTTGGATAAATGATATGTTGTTTTAGTCATCTGGTCTCAACTTTATGCTGATGTTTTTTAAAAATAAAAATAGGCGGTAGATGTAATGAAGTATTTATTGCTCACTAAGACATGGAATTGGGCTAGGAATTCTTTATCTATGTTGTTGAATCACTACACACACAAAAATCATGTTTTAAACTTTATTTTACTCAACTTCTCCATAAGGAAATGAAGGCAGAGAGAGAGAGAGAGAGAGAGAGAGAGAGAGAGAGAGAGAGAGAGAGAAGAGTTACACTAACTTAATGCAGATGGCCCCACGCCTTCCATTCTTTGTCCCATTCTGCCTCCCTCCTTGGCAGAACTAAGTGGAAGGTGTAGGAAATGGAATCATTTGGAACTAATAGAGTTTGAACTAAATCCAAAAAAGTGGCCAAGATTTATATGATTGGGGATAGTGGGAAGTATTTATTGAAGGGGAGGACCAGTACAAAGATACAAAAATGAAGTAGACATGGTGTTCAGATGAGGCTTACTGAGATTATCTACGAGGACTAGTGTCCTATTCAACTGTCGTTGGGCCACATGATTTGGGAAGATAAGAACTCTGGCAAGAAATTCACTGGGACTTTATAAGGAACAGTCTTCAGAAATAAGTAATTGGGAATTAAGATCACTGACTCTATGTTGCTCTAGAGAACTTAGTATCACCTTTAATTCTTTGACCATCCTGCCATGTTATCTCCCTGCTGTTTTTTTTTTTTGTATCTTTACATTTGTTTGATTTGCTATTGACAATGACTTAACAAAGGTCACTGCACTACAGTGTGCCATATAATTGGCATCTTAATCTGGATCCCATAAGTGAGGTGTCCATTCTTGTCCAAACAACGGTGATGAATTAATTGAATAGTTTTGACTGTAAACTTACTTGTCCTGTGAACAAGTTCTTAGAATTCAGACAGGTTCCTTAAGAACTACTTGGCAATGGAACCTTAGGAGGTTCCACAGACAGGTTCCTTAAGAAGAAAATGCTTGGCAGTGGAACCTTAGACACAAGATCAGAAGGCCAGTATGGTCAGACCAACTATGTATTTTACAGGGCAAGAAGAACTACATTCCTTGTATTCTATGACAGGGAAATATTTCAGGGTGAGAGAGCAAGTTAAAAGGTAGAGCGATTGAGACATGGAGGTGAGTGAGACTATAATGGCACATGGCATAGTACCAGACTTCAAAAGACTTAGGAAATTAGGAAGGGAAAACACAAGGACTGAGGAGAAAGGAACTTCTTAAAGGTACAAGCAGTATATATTGGCTGATTATAAAAAAAAGGCAGCTTTCGGCTCTAGGAATGGGAACAAGGCCGCATGCCTTTGAGAAATAAACAAGGAGAGAGAAGAGAAATCTACTTTTTAGGAAAATGATGATGCATTTGTTATGTAAGGATGTTGGCTCAAACTCCATATAGTTACTGGCTGGACAAGTAAAATCTTAAATCTTGTTGATCTGAAGTTATAGAGATGAGAAAAGGAAATAGCTTTGAAAGACAAGAGGAAAATGACCAAAAGCCATACATCCAAATCTGTGTTATTTTGGCCCTTGCTATATCTGGATTTGTGTCACAATTTCTCTGAACTACTGAGTGAATAGGTCAGGTCATGAGGTAATGATTCAAGACATAAAATCTGAAATGTAGCATGGCATTGTATTTTGTTGAAGTGTAATGATAATAGAATTCCCTTTAGTATGGAAACCTGTAGAAATAAATACAATATTTGCTGTGCATAAGATGGATGCTGGAACTTGCTTTAAAAGCCTGTGTTTGGTTGGTGGCCAAAATGTGCCTTAAACCACAAATGAAAACTGGAAAAGGTTAAATTTTCAAATGCCTGGATAAATATTTCTTCCTCCTTTACTCATGGGACTTTGCCATTTCTTAATGCAGACAACATTGGTTTGAAAGAATGGTTGTGTTTTGGCCAAGCCACGAACTCCTTTTTTGAGATATTGCCAGTTCCTGGTGGAAGCCAGGAAATATATTTTTAGTCCTCTATAACTTGGGCGAAAGGAACTTTGTATTGTCTAATGGTTTTCATCCAATGGATATAAATAGAACATTTAAAAGACTAGCCATATGCTTTGTAGTGGTTACTTTTTTTTTAGCTCCCAATCTGATTTATAGTCACTTTAATTCTTAAAATTCACACGATTTCATTCAATAAGATTATATATGCTCATAGGAATGCTTTGTCACTTCCCTGTTGAGTCAGAAACCAAGAGTGCTTTTCTTCCTAAAATTTGTTATAAGGTCAAATAGTAAATCCTTATAATGGTTATCTTTATTGGTTTCTTGGAATGAAAACCAGATGTTATCTATTATATCATGTGCTACTAGTAACTTATATACAGAAATATTTTGATTTCTCACTTTTCACTTATTTTGAAATTAAATTGATCACTTGATCATTTGACTTCCCGTTAATCATCGATTTGCTCGAGTGGGCGCTAGTAACATCTCCACTTGTCCCTGTCGTGTGCTAGTGTAGCCCAATAGCGTATGTTCATTCTAGGAACACTAAGAGCCTCAAATAGATCGTTAAGGGTCTTGAAGAAGAAGTCTAAGCATCTGGTAGATGGGCGACCATGCCGTCTTTTGATGTCCCATGGAATCCAGTCGGTAACGGCTCTAGTCCAGCAGTCATCTCCAAATCTTATTATGTGTCCAGCCCATTTGATTTTTGACGCCTTGGCAAATGAGACAGCGTCCCTGATTCTTGACCGTTGATGGAGGTTGGAACTCTGGATTCTTTCTCTCATTTGAGTGAAACGTGATACTCCAAGCATAGCTCTTTCGATTAAATTAAATTAATTAACTTAAATCAGTGTCAAATGATTTGGTTTTAATTTAAAATTTATTTTTATTTTTGTTAAAGAACTGTGATATGCAAAGTTATTGATAGTTGCGTTTAAAGCATATAATGTATCAATACCAATTCCCACCACCAGTCTCAAGTTTCCTCCACTATTGTTCTCTTATTACCTTCCCACTCCAATTCCTGCCCCATCCCCATCTGTCAACTTGACAGACAGTATTCTACTGGCCTTGATTGTCACACTCAGCAGTTCTTTGGGCTTACTCCCAGAACTATGTTCATAGACCACTGCTGAATGGCAGTACTCTGGGGCGCATATGTGGTGTGGGGAATAGAACTTGGGTCAGCCACATACAAGGCAAATATGCTACCCTATATAGTCTATCCAGCCCTAGTGTTCTATATTTTTGTAACTAAAATATAAAGGCATCCAGCAAGACATTACAATGGACAATACATACCTTCCATGCAGGTGATGCAAATTTAATACCCAGCATCCTGTATTGTCCCTTGAGCACCACCAGGAGTGATCCCTGAGCTCAGAGCCAGGAGTATGCCCTGAGCACTGGTGTGCCCTCCCAAACAATTTTAAAATGCAGTATTTTTTCCTGATTAATATTTACTTTTTTAAAACTCAGAGTTGATGGTACAACAATATAATAAACATAATTATATATATATGTTAAACCAGTATAAAGTATGTCAAATGTCCACCAACATGCCAAAAAAGAAGGAGGACCAACTATAATAAGATTTAGCAAAGATGTAGTAACTGGAATGATCATGAAGTCGTAATTGATTGCAACCCCATTGCAAAACTTTATTAGTATTTATTAAATCAGGGCATATATCTCCCATATGAGCCTAAGAGAAATGAGCATAAATGTTTTTTAGAAGATGTAAGAATGTTTATAACATTTTTTGTAGTATTCCGAAACTTGAAAAACAAAACCAACTGTTTATCAGCAAGACTATGAATAAATATTGCAACACTTAAATACATGTTTCAATATGAATAAAATCTCAAGTCATGTTAAATAAAAGAAGTCAGACAGAACAGGTAAATATGATTCTTTTGCTTTCAGTAAAAGACAAAACTGCTTGATGGTGATAGAGATAAGACTGTAATTCACTTTCCTCAGAAGAGTAATGTTGAACGTGGCATCTGAGAATTTTGGCATGAAAAAGAAATGTTTTAGATTTTATGTTGAATGGTGGTTCCATAGGTTTACATGTTCATCCAGCTGTACAATCATGATTGGCACGCCTGGCTATGCTGAGGGATTACTCCTGTTTTTGTGCTCAGGGATCACTTACAGGACGCTGGAGATTGAACACTGATTGGCTGCACAAGTGTTTTCTGCCTCCTAATATTCGCAACAAATTCACTCAACTTTGTAAATGAGGTCATAGAGGCCTAACAAGTTATATTCTATTTTCTAGTTCTTTGGAGTGTATAAATTTGCAACTGGACCAAAATTGGTAGAGATGATTTAGTTTAACTATGGAGGTACTTAATGAAGGCGTTTTTGTATTTATTGCAAAGATGTAATTTTTCCTACTGTGCAGGTAATAAAATGGTGAGGCTTGGGATATGTCTTACTTTTTATAGACCCAAAGAACAAGAAATCGTATTTTTATGTCATGTGCTACATCATATCAAATAGGAAGAAAGTTCCAGAATGAAAAATTAAAAGAACTTCAATGCTAAGAAGCTTTTATTTAATTTTTATATCTATATATCATTGTCACCACAATAGTGTTATATGTAGTGAGTTATTTTAGTGCAATTTCTGGGAACTTCTTTCAATTTTTTTTGATCATTTTGCTCCCAATCATTTTTAAATCCTGCTGTTTCTTGCATAGTTTTATTTACGATCAAAGAAGAAGAAACAATAGCTACATAGAGAGAGATATGACTTTCCTGATTCTTGCTTTTTTATTTATTTATTTTGGTTATTTGGGCTACACCGAGCTGGTCTCAAGCTTATAAACAGCTCTGTGCATGGTAATCATACCTGGTGGCGCTGAAAAGACTTTATGCTGTGCTGGAGATGGACCCTGAGTTGGCAGCATGTGTAGCAATTCCCTGAATCTCTTTAATCTGTAATATCTCTGACTCTGCATCCTCCTTTATTTTTTCTAGTTAATTTCCACAAAAATATTTGTAAGTGAGATCATGCAAGCCAAACAACACAAATGTGAATTTTCCATGAAAAAAATACAAATTTTATGGGGAGAAGGATCTATAGTATACTGCAGAGGGAGAGGTTTAGACTCAAACAAATCGGGGTTCTGTAGCTTAAGTTGTCTGAGTCTGTTTCTTTTAATTTGTTAAAAGGAAATACATTTATATTGGGTCAAACAAATTATATGCAGTTTATGAGTGAAAAAGAATAGCATTATAGGAAAGCATATGATTGTTATAATGGGAAGAGGTTTGTTGTTGTTAACTACCACAACTTATTTCTGAGATAGTGTTCTGCGGACTTTAAATATATTGATTTATTTCTCATCATAATTAACAGAGTTCTGTTTAAGCCAAAGTCCCAGCCTAAAACATGGTTTGATGAGATAATCAGGAGCATGTGCACAACTCAGAATATTTGCTGCCTTGAAATAAGGATGCTTTTAAACACTCTTGCACCAGTTGATCATTTGCTCTGGCCGATTCCCATGAGAAGTCACTAACCAGGCATTTCATCACTTCATACTGTCAGACAGTCCCCAAAGAAGTGTGTGGGTTGAAAACAGTTGGGTGAGAATAAAATATGTTGAAACTGGTAGAACTGGTGTGCACTGCACATCAGGAAGGAATGGAGATAGTGAATCTGTGTGTGTATGGGGGGTCGGGGGTTGGATGGGCGCCACTTGTGTGCGCGCTTGCGTGTGTATGTGTGTGTGTGTGTGTGTGTGTGTGTGTGTGCATGCGCGCGCAACCTCTAAGAGTTTATGGGGACAAAAGTCTAAACAAATCTCTTGTTAATGGTTGCCATCTGGTGGGAATAGTAAGACTATCACTTAGGTCAAAGTCACACATTATTTTTGTGAGTGACTACTAAAGAAATACCAATCAACAGAGGCAAGTCCATCTTTGAAGATCAAAAGTCCAGGAAATCTGTGTCAGGCTTCAGTTTTCTCAGTTAATCTTCTGCCAGACATAAACAGAATGTGTCTACTTGAGAGCATTAATGATGAAGGAGCACAGTGTTCAAATTTGCTTTCCCTTATTAACCCTTGTAAAAGTGATTAATATCTTGTCCCAATTGCACTATTCCTCTTAAAAGAAAGGTTACCTGAAACACTAACATTGGAAGTACCATCATTTTGTTTGAGCTAGAGCTTTTAGGGATGAGCAGCTGAGAAATTGAGCAAAAAATGTTTTGGAACATTTTCAGAATTCAGAAGAAATTTTAAAATTCATCTTTTAGAAAACATGATATTGTCATGGATATTTGTCAAAATCAAAATGAAATATTCTGATTGCATAAAACTTCTATTATAGTCTTTTAGTTGAGGAATGGTTTTAATAAAAATATGATAATTTTATTTAAATAAGAAAAAAATTTTAAAATAGTAAATTTCCAAAAGCTTTTAATTGTCTTTGCCATATTAAAAGTCACTTATATTTGTGAAAAAATGAATCTTCTTAAGTTATTTCTAATCGTCCTCATCTTGGATCACTTGAGAAGATAAATTAGTGATAAATAATTTTTACTATTTGGGAGGTAAGGTCATAAAACACTCTGTAATTTATAGCTTTCATTCTTCTTGCTCTATTCTTGTCTGGGTTAATTGCCTGTTCATCACTGGAAGCAGTTGGAAGAAAATTTAGTAAAAAAATCATAAGAACTAGAACTAGACTCTGAAATGGTAAATTGTGGCAAGATTCCAAAGTTAGTTGTTAAGGCTAGTGAATAATACTGCATTTTTTTGTCCATTTTGATTAACAATGAGTTTTGCAAGCAGCTCCTTTTTCCCGTCATGCTTTCCTGTGTGATTTTAGATCATATTCATTCTGAAATCTGATCTCTATTACACCATGTTTTCATAAAAGTCCATTCAAGATAGCAAAGATCAAACAGTTTGTCTTTGTACGTGGCTCTATTGAGTCCCATTAGTAGAAGGCAATGGGCCTCAATTTGTTTCTTTTGATTGTTAGTAGATTGCTTTCAGCACCATATCCTTGATGTGAGAATTGTAGCTTTACCTACCAATAATCCCATTATTCATGCTTTCATAGTTACCCATTCAGAATTTATGACCATAAGGACAATAGATTAGCATCCTGAGAAGCTGGGGCTTAAATCTCTGTCAGAGATTCACTGGCATCATTTAAGGTACAAAATATTAATAGTCAAGCCAAGTTCTTCCAACTCCTGGCTTAGTACATTTAACATAGAATGATCTGAGAATGAATACATTTTCACTGACATAGCTAGAAAATAAAAAATATAGGAACTAGTTGAAAACTAAGAATTAACTTAAGCCTATTATTTCCTATCTGAGGGGCATTACCCTGTATTTGTAAAAATCTAATGCTGGGGATGTCCATTGCAGCCTTAGAAGAATGCTATAGTGTCTCTGTCAAAGTCAGCCTTTCTCAAAAAAGCACATGAGAAAATGCTCTACATCATTAATCATCAGGGAGATGCAGATCAAAACCACAATGAGATACCATCTCACACCTCAGAGACTGGCCCACATTCAAAAGAACAAAAGCAACCGATGCTGGCGTGGATGTGGCTAGAAAGGGACACTCCTTCACTGTTGGTGGGAATGTCCACTGGTTCAGCCCTTCTGGAAAACAGTATGGACGATTCTCAAAAAATTAGAAATTGAGCTCCCATTTGACCCAGCAGTACCACTCCTGGGAATATATCCCAGAGAGGCAAAAATGTATAGTCAAAGTGACATCTGCACTTGTTTGTTCATTGCAGCACTCTTTACAATAGCCAGAAACTGGAAGAAACCTGAATGCCCAAGAACAGATGACTGGTTAAAGAAACTTTGATACATCTACACAATGGAGTAGTATGTAGCTCTTAGAAAAGATGAAGTCATGAAATTTACATACAAGTGGTACAATATGGAAAGTATCATGCTAAGCGAAATGAGTCAGAAAGAGAGGGATAGACATAGAAAGATTGCATTCATCTGGGGGATATAAAATAACAAAATATGAGATTAATACCCAAGAATAGCTGAGATCAACACCAGGAGGATTACTCCATAGCTTAGAGGCCAGCTGGGTGTTCTATGGGAAAGGACAGCTCGGATAGAGAAGGGAGCACCAAATAAAGGGTGTCTGGAGGATCCTCCCAGGAGGGGAGAGGCATGTTGAAAGTAGACTATGGACTGAACATGTTTGTCACTCAATGCCTCTTTTGCAGACCACAACACCCAAAAGAATAGAGAGAACAAAAGGGAATGCCCTGCCACAGAGGCAGGGTGGGATGGACGGGATGGGGGTGGGAGGGATATTACCCATGGTGGTGGAAATGGGCAATGGTGGAGGGATGGGTGTTTGATAATTGTATAGTCGAGACCCAAGCACAAAAATTTGTGGATCTACAACTGTACCTCATGGTGCTTCACTAATAATAAAAAAAACCAAAGTCAGCCTTTCTCTTTAATGTTCTCTGTTGCATATTTGCTATTTTTATTGATTAAATGGAAAACCATTTAATTATCTAACATGAATTGCCACTATAAGAACCTCATCATCTATGTAATAATATCTTTTTAATTTTACTTCTCTCTTTTGCAATCTGTTGGTTTTTGTGACCTCATTCTTCAAATTCTTTTGCATTCATAAATTAGTTGTTAATTAGATATTTTTCTTTATACTTTTTCTCACCACTGGATGATTTTTTTTAATTTTGATGGTTTCCTTAATTTATAGTCTTATAAAAGTAGTGGGAAAATAAGTCACACTTACTAGAAGCTCTATTTTAAATTTGTAGTGAACTCATGCATTCAGTCTTCCTTTCTGTCTGTCAGTCAACAAATATTTATTGAGCCTAACAGTATATCAGGGACCTGCTGGCTGCTTGGTCAGGGGCAAGTGCACTGATGCATTTCATCTTATTTTGAGGCTGTCGGTCCACAAATATTTATTGATTCCTAAAAATACCCCAGGAACTTTACTAGTTGCTGTGATTCAGAGCCAGAACACTATAGCTCCTTTTATTCACAGAATTTATATGAGCTACAAACAAAAAAAATGTCAAAGACAGAAGGTACAAAGCTAAGACAAGGTGATTGAGATCCTAAGGGAGGAAGATTTTATCTTTGTGTGCCATAAATACTAAAAGTAATTAGTGTTATATTTAGTATTTTACCTAAATATGATGCCAGGATAATATTCATGGCAGGGGAAAAATTATGGCATAAAGGCCTAACATTACTTCTCAGGATTCACTAGTGTTTTGGGGTTTTGGGAAAATTAAGTGTTAGATAAGGAGTGGCTTCAATTGAGAAACATGGTTAGGTAGAGGTCAGGCCATAAAAAGCGATGTGTGCTGTTCAAAGTGGTTCATACTTTATCTGCCCATCAGTTGTTAGAAAGTCATGTTTCCTTTTAAGTTATAATTTTAAAGAAAATTAGAAAGAGAAATTTCATCAACGTTAATAATATTGTTTCAATTGAAATTCAAACCCAGATCTTTCCCTCAAACTTTTAAAACATATTTTAATGATATTGTGTGAGGTAATGGTTTCTATGGTAAATATGATTTTAATTGACACTATCCAATGATGAGATATTAATTGCCCTAGACTTAGCACCAGGCATATTTTCTCATTGGTGGGTCAATATTGAAAAATGCCTTTAACAAGGTACTTAAGAAGAAGGATGTTCTGAAAAGCTGCATGATGTTACTTGGGGCTCTATCAGAGCATTATAGATTTTAAGCCAGATAAATAGCTCATAAAAAATATGGGTTTTAGGAGAGTAAGTTTGGAGAGGTACAGGTATTATAACAGGAAAATAAGAAATTTAAGGGAATCTTTGGGGTCTGTAGTTATATTTGCCCAGATGAACTTGGTTTCAGCAACCCTAGCTCCTAGTAGTCACTGCTGGGCATTAGGTATCTGTTAGCTTCAAGGGGGTAAACAATCACAAATATGGTAGTGCGATGTTCTGGATTTTCTTAGGGAGAACTATGTCTAAATTATAGTAAATTCTGTCTTGGACTGCTGCACAGTCACCAGCATTAAGTAAGCATTATATAGTACCTATTTTCTACTAGGACAGGGAACTGTCAGACCATATAACAGAGGGTAAAAGGATGAAAAGAGTGCCTGTAAGTTGATAATTGCTAATTATGATTCAGTGTTATTAAAACACTTGAATAACAGAGCTTAATTTTCATTTTTATTAAATAGCTGTTTCATGCATAAGCAATATACCAAACCATACCGTTCCATTGACTGCCTTAATAATACCTTATTAATATACCAAGGCAAATTGAATCCTCAACTTGATTAAGCCTCCTACTATTCCTCATTTACCTCTGTTTTATAGAGCACTGAGTGTAAAATGCCAACGCCAGTTCATCTACTATTTAATGGAGAAATGTCTGAAGAAAAAACTTGTTTCTGCCATGTTTCTTCCCACTTGTTTCTGCCATGTCACTTAAATTGACTTGAAAGGAAAGCAAAACTATGGTGATGTAATAGTTTTATTTGCTTTGCTTCTCTTTTGATGACCAGATGTCCAGATTTTTCTGGGACAGTAACATGTAAGTGACTTTATGTATGTACATATGTATACATATATACATATATGTGTGTATATATATGTATATATATGATCTTTTTCTGGTCACTGTCACTGTCACTGCCTCCCGTTGTTCAATTTGCTCGAGTGGGCCCAGTAACATCATCGTGAGACTTGTTAGTGTATTTGGCTTGTCAAATACGTCATGGGTAGCTTACCAGGCATTGCCGTGCAGGCAAGATACTCTCGGTAGCTTGCCGGGCTCTCCGAGAGGGGCAGAGGAATCGAACCCGGCTCAACCAGGCTGGCTGCGCGGCAGGCAAACGCCCTACCACTGTGCTATCACTCCGGCCCTTTTTCTGGTATCTCTTCTAAACCATTATTCTGGTCCTATGTGAATATCAGACTGACAATTATTCTCAGATTATTTACATTTTGCCACTCAGGTAGAATATCACCATTTTATACAAATCATGATTTATTATCTGGTGTTGAATGCATTGTTGATCTAACTGAAATTATAATTCTATTATAGTGAGATGGATAGCAGTTCTAATACACAGTATTTGTCTGTAAGGGCTAGATATGTTAGGGATATTACTTTCATGCTATCCATTTCATAAAGCTTGTTTTCTCCCTAAATAGTCACATGATTTAGTCTAAATCTATCATGGTTTTTGTTACCTCTGAAATATCTGATGGATTTGCCGAATAGAGTTTTCCAGAACAAATCCTAACCAGTTCTATGAGCCATGAATATCATTTGCATTTCTTTTAATCCTGCATATAATAGGGGGAGTTTGTCAAACCACTTATTGTATTGATTTTTTTAAGTGACTCTCAAAAAGTCCCTTTAACATTTTATTCAACATTTGTAATTGTGAGGTTATGCCTATGCAGAAAGACTTTCTAAATGTTTCAATATTTTCTGCACTATGTTATTCTAGTTCTGATTTGCTAAAGCTCTCCAAGTATTCTACCTATGATTAAGTGAAGTAATATAGGCTAAGGTATCTTCTTTCAATATTACCCTGTTGCCCAGTAAAAAAGAATCAGAGACAAATCTGGTAATATATGTTCAAACCTGACTATGTGTTAGTTTCCTTTTTTTCTGAAGGATACAATAATTTTTAGCTTTTCAAAATTGAATGAGCACAGTTATAGAGTTGTTCATGGTTGGGTTTCAGTCATACAATGTTCCAACATCCATGCCTTCACCAGTGCATGTTTCCATTCAGCAATGTCCCTAATTTTCCTCCTTCCCCTACACCAGACCCCCAGCCGACCTCTATGTAGACACTTTGATTTTCTCTTTTCTCTGAAGAATACAGTCTTTTTTTCCCTTAAATCTCTGCTTATATATAGTCTTGTGCATTTCCTTTCTGACTAAATCTTCTGATTCTGGCTCAAAGTGGAACATTTCAGAAATATTTGAAACCCGCATCCTAACATGTTGGGCTTACTTTGACTATGGAAGCTTTTTGGTTCAAATAATGTGTGTCTTTCCAAATTATCTCTGTATATTAGGCATTCAAAACTAACTGAATTACTAGGACATAGGAGAATAGAGTGATATGTCTTAGTTGCTGAAGATTCACTTTATCTTGAATAATAAAATTACAGAGCTACCTAGGATGGAATTTAATTGCATAATATTGTATTTCCTGTGTCAATTAACCTAATGGTGGTTTGAAGTAATATATATGAAAAATGCTTTGTAATCTGAAAAGCACCAAGCAATTGTTAATCGCTGTCATTAGTATATTGGAAAAACTACCTGTGGCCACTCAGAATAAAGAAAAGTCTTAACAGTGAACAGAGAACAGCTCAACCCTTAGGCAAGTACTTTGTCATCAAAACACTTTCCAGTGACTGTGATTCATTGTTCATGAAAACTGACTCCTAGGCCAGTGTTTTTCAAACTGGAAATCTCGACCCCAAGTAGTTGTAAGATAAGTTTATTGATTAGACAAGCATTTTAAATAATAGTTGAAAATATTGGTAATGGTAAAGATAAATATATTACACATATGACTAGACAAATGCTTGCAAAATATAAGATTGATATATGAAATGTTTTTGACGAGAATCATGGCTCAAAAATGAATCAGCATAAATCTAGTAACAATGAATGTCATATTATGACTTTTTCTTTGTTAGCTTTTTGACTTTTAAGGCCATGCTAGGAGTTGTCTGAACTCTTGGCTTACTCTTGGCTTTGTGGTCAAGCAATACTATGCAGTGGTCAAGGGACCAAATATGGTGCCAGAGATTGAATCTGTATCAGCCAATTGCAAGGCTGATACAATAGGGTTCACCAAGAATTTCCATGAGTAATCCCTGAGCACAGGCCCCTGAGTCCACTACGGATGTGGCCCAACCTATCTCCCCAAATTAAATACTTTGTGACCAGAAATATTAGCAGTTTTGTTAACTGTATGTTACCAATCATGAATCCAGATAGATACATAGGTTTTGTTATTCATATCTTTCTTATAAAACATTGAGTTATTAAAGAGAACAAATTTAGTTTTATCTAGTCATTGACTGTTTGGAAAAATATATAAAAATATTGCAAAGGAAATGTAGCAAAAATTAAATAATTACAGTAAATAATCATTGATTATTTATTTTCCGTGGGATACAAATATATTTTTCATGACACACTTTATCAGTTAGCTACTTCTGTGTAACAAACCATATCAAAACAGTGGCATAATAGCAGTCAGCTTTTGTGGGTCAGCAAATTAGGATATGCTGGGTTATTCTTCTGATTTTGATTGCTTCTGTTGAGAGTGTGTGTGTTTTTGAGTGTGTTTATCTATAGATTGAATAAGTTTCTGTGATTCTGAGGTTTGGTTAATTGTTAGTTTAGAGTAATTATAAATATTTAAGCTGTCCTCTGCCCTAATATTCTCTTCAATGACTAGCTTGTTTGGAGGGCAGAGACAGGATTCTTAATATATATAATCACTCTCTCTATATATATATAAAATTACTTTTTAAGTTATCTATATATGATAGATAAGAGAGAGGAGAGGGAGAAAGGTGAAGAATGAATATAGGGATACATATGGCCTGTTTGGGCTTAAATTAGAACTGACATTTTTTATTTTCTTAGTTTTTAAAAAGTTTTTTGAGGTGGTCACAGACTCGCAGAGGTGACTCCTGGTCCTGCACTCAGAATTATTCCGGGCAGTGCTCAAGGGACCATATGAGAGGTTGGGGCTGGAACTCAGGTAGGATGCATGCAAGGGAAGTGCCTTACCTGCTGTACAATTTCTCCAGCTCCACACTTTGACTATATTATCAACACTAAAGAAGGCACAGGTTAATGAATAATACTCTGCCTCTTGATAGGAGAAATGGAAAAGTCATAGAGTGAATGACAGAGACTAAGGGGATAGGCAATTGGGAAATCAATGCAAACAACAATCAGTTGCTCTTTCCCTCATCATCCTTTACTTTGGAGCAGTATAAAGGAATCTTTCATGCATAGTATTATTAATCACAGTGCTTAGTACAATAGCTAAGATATGGAATTAACTTAGGTGTCCAGTGATAGATAAGTGGATCATGAATATGTGCTTGGTTTTGTTGAGAATCATGGCTCAAAAATGAATCAGCGTGCATGCGCGCGTGCGCGCGCACACACACACACACACACACACACACACAAGACATGCCAGAATACTACACAGTTTTAAGGAATGATGAAACCAAGCAATTCACTGCAACAGGGATGGAAGTGGGATATCTCATTTTAAATAAAGTAAGCTAGAAGAACAAACACAGAATGATCACACTTATATGTGGTATATAGAATAACTGGACAGGGAAACAGATGGTGTCTAGATCTCCCTTGGCTCCAGAGTATATAGAGAGGAGTAGAGAAGGGAAGAAATAAAGTGAGGAAGAGATGGACAGGAGGCGTTGGGATCAAGGGGATAGAAACATGTTCATGGCATAACACAGTGGTACAGATAAATACCCAAACCACAGAGTCAACATTACTTAAAGTAGAGATTCAAACTTCAACAACAAACTTGAATCTGTGCTTCTCAAGTTGGCAGTCTGGGGCTGGGGCTGGACTGGGTAGGTGGAGAGAGCCTGGGAACCCTTCTGGAGGAAGGAATACACTGGTGCTAGGATGGTGCTGGAGAATGTTCCCTTTAAAAAGCTAACTATAAAAAGCTTCGAAAATCATTGTTGCTTGGATTAAAAAAAATTATAAAGGAATCCATCATAGGAAAGAATCTCATTTTCTTCGTCCATCCAAGTTTTAAGCAAAAAGATTAATGCGAAAATTAATCAAATCCATGCATTAATGAGCAGAACATTTACTTAAACTGGCCAATTTTTCCTCTCAATTCTTATTGCAATGAATACTTTATTTTAAAATTCCAGTGCTGCTCATGGAAGGCTTGTATTACAGAGAGTGTTTCTAGGATATTTACCTGAATATGCTTTATGTAAAGGTATGAGGAAATATAATTGTGAATCAAATAATATCTTTATATTGAGCCTAAAATTTAAAAATGTACTATTACATATATTCTTCTTCCATGGATGGTTCTAGGATCCTAGTGTCTAGTTCAGTGTTCCCCAAAATGGCCTTCACCTGTTAAATATAGTTGCTCTAGTTAGCCTAAAAACTAAGCTGGAATGGCTCCTCTCTCATTTAAAAGTTGCAGACAAAGTGAATATAATCACCCGAGAACCATTTCAGTAAGTAAATCTTGAGAAACAGACATTTAAGTGTTTTTGATGTAGAAATTCTTTATACTTTGAACAGATTAAGGAACTTCAAAAAGATAATCCTCATATAGTAATAATTTTATAAGAGAAATTAAGAATATGAAGTTTGTGTATGGCTACTTTATCTGAAATCTTATAGTCAATTTTAAGAAGTGAGATAACATTGTGAAGTAATCAGGCTTGTCCTTAATGTTCGTGAGACTTTTTTATTTTCAGCAAAGGTGTAATTTATGTTAATGTGTTGTTATTTCACATGCATTCAATTTAGTTGTTATATCCCATATATTAAATTTTTGGGGGGATTTGGATCACACCTTGGGGTACTTGGGGGCTACTCCTAGCTCTGCACTCAGTAATCACTCATGGTGGGCTCAGGGAACTGTCTGGGATGCTGGGGACTGATGCTGGGTTGTCCTCATGTAAGGCAAATGGCCTACCACTGTACTGGGGTTCCAGCCCCTCTCACATACTAAATTAGTTGAATTTGTTTAAATTCATAATCAGCCTCTATATTTGTTTTGAAAATTAATATTATATCATTATGCAGTATATTCAAATATGTCATTATACAAAAAATTCTAAAAAATTATCTTAGGATAATTTTTAGAATTTATTAAAGGGCTAGAACAATAGCACAGCAGCGGACCCGGCAGACCCGAGTTCAATTCCTCTGCCCCTCTTGGAGAGACTGGCAAGCTACTGAGAGTATCTCACCCGCACGGCAAAGCCTGGCAAGCTACCCATGACTATCGATATGCCAAACACAGTAACAATAAGTCTCACAATGGAGATGTTACTGGACCTGCTCGAGCAAATTGATGAACAGTGGGAGGACAGTGCTACAGTGCATTAAATCCTGGAAAAGTAGCACGTTCTTCAGTTTCACAGTAGTTAAATATTTTCATCTTCATTTGAAGATTTCTAATCATTCCCTAAAAATGACCCCAACCTGCCAATCTTATATTTAAATAGCTTTCACAAGAAAATTAAGTGATTAGACTTATTTTTATGATCCTTCAACCCTATTCCATGAAAATCAATGATTTGTGCTAGAGCTTGCCTGGCGAACAGGCTGTCACTACCATAAAAATTTTACCACTGGTTTGACTATTGCTGATTCCATTCTATCCCTTTCCCTTTCATGAGCTTACTTTTGCTTTGGGGGTGACGAACTATAAACTCTCAGCATAAAGTGTGGTATAGAGATTTTGTTTGGTCACTGAAGATTTTGATCCTAAGTCATCCTTTCACTGCCAAGTGGCAGGCACTGTGTCAGTCTCCCAAATTTTTTTTACAAAAACTACCCTTAAGCATACATCTATAGATAAATCAGGATAAGATGGTTCATTTTTCTTTTTAATTATTGGAATCATTCCAGCAAGTACAATACAAGCATAATCTGTAGTTAAAGAAACTTTTATCTTCCTAAACTTTTGAACAATGGCATGTCAATAAAGTAATACTCAAAATTCACCATTTGAATTTTTCTCTCTTTGTGTATTATAATGCATATAAGATTCATCCCTTTTGATACACTTGCTAGTATTTTACACCTTTTGATTGTTGAGTACTAATTCATCAAATGCAAAAACTACAGTTTATTTACAAACACTGCAACTTCTTTCTAAAAGAATCATTGACTCTGCTGAAAGAAACTTTTATTTCCGGATGATTTGCTTTCAGAGGATTAATTTATAATTATTGTGTTTCAATAAGTGCCATAACAATCTGACCTGCATGAAGTTTAGAAATACAAGATTTTGGTGCATGCAGTTAATAACTGATGGGAATTTATGGTTATCAATAAAGTTAATTATATTCTAAGATAAATTTGTTTCTATTTATTAATGAGCCATGCCTCCTATAAAATTTATATATAGTGTGCAGAGGATAAAATTTGCCTGTGTATGTTTACAGCACTGAAAGTTTTTTTTTTAATTTTTATTAGTGAAACACCATGAGGTACAGTTGTAGACTTACAAATTTTTGTGCTTGGGTTTCGATTATGCAATGATCAAATACCCATCCCTCCACCAGTGCCCATTTTCCACCAACAAGGATCCCAGTATCCCTCCCACCCCCATCCCCCCATCCCACCATGCCTCTGTGGCAGGGCATTCCCTTTTGTTCTGTCTCTCCTTTTGGGTGTTGTGGTCTGCAAAAGAGGCATTGAGTGGAAATCATATTCGGTCCATAGTCTACTTTCAACATGCATCTCCCATCCTGGGAGGATCCTCCAAACACCCTTTATTTGGTGCTCCCTTCTCTATCTGAGCTGCCCTTTCCCCCAGAATGCCCGGCTGTCCTCTAAGCCATGGAGTAATCCTCCTGGTACTTATCTCGGCTATTCTTGGGTATTAATCTCCTATTTTGTTACTTTATGTCCCCCAGATGAATGCAATCTTTCTATGTCTGTCCCTCTCTTTCTGACTCATTTCGCTTAGCATGATACTTTCCACTTGTATGTAAATTTCATGACTTCATCTTTTCTAACAGCTACATAGTACTCCATTGTGTAGATGTACCACGTTTCTTAACCAGTCATTTGTTCTTGGGCACTCAGGTTTTTTCCAGATTCTGGCTATTGTAAAGAGAAGCACTAAAAGTTTTAACAAGTATATATAGTCTTGTAATATTGCCATAATCAAGATATTGAACAGTTATATCAACCACAAATTTTCACTTTGGAGTTTCAATTTATCTTAAATGCCTTTATCTTTATTTGAAATGTTTTCCTGAAGACCACTTATTTGTTTTTATTTTCCCAAATTTTTAAACAATGGCATGTGAATGGAATAATACTTTTTCTCTCTCTGTGTATTATAATGCATATAAGATTCATCCCTTTTGATACGTTTTCTAGTATTTTACACCTTTCAATTATTGAGTAGTAATTCTTCAAATGGAAAAACTACAGTTTATTTCTCCACTCCACAATTCAGAAATATTTATCTCCAGTTCTTAAAAGTTATAAGTATAGTCATTTTTAATGCATTACTTCCTTGGGAAAAGACGGGAAATACAATGTTTGAGTGGGTAAGGTGAGGGGATCTCAGTCAAAGTTGTTATGAGAATAAGTATGTGCTTTCAACTGATACTGTCAGTCACATTGTAAACAAACTATGCTTCCAGTGATTGTCAGTACATATTTCTTAAAATTCAAGATATGCACCCCCCCAAATTTCCACAACTAAGTAAATGCTTTGCATCTTTTCAATCTTAGTTTTTATCTCAGAATATTTGAAGTTCTTTGGTATCTCCTAGATAATAAAATGACACCTGACTTGACACACAATCATTTTACTGATGTTCCTGAAGTTGGTTCTAGTAACTTGAGGGTACATTACATATTCAAAAATGCTTCATAAGGATATTTCATGTAGAAAATGCTTTAATGTTTCAGTATGGTAAAAATGGTATTTGTTTATGCCTGTTTTGGAGGAAGTGAGGAGGGATGCTTGAATCAGGACTCCTGGGAAGAGCTGATAATTACCTTGATTCCCATCACACACCTCTCGCGTCGTGAGACAAGATTCACAGACTGTTTCTCAGAACATCCTCTGGCCAGCATCAAGCTTGTCTTTGTAATTTCTCCAAAGGCTTCCCCGGAGGGACAACCGGAGTGTAGCATAGAGAAGCTTGACTTATCTCCGTAGTTTGAAGTGGGGATAAAAATGAAAAGTGAAGCAGTTTAAAATGCATGAGGAGAGCTGCAGGCAACACAGCTATCATAACAGGACCACAGCTGGTGGATGCTGGGAGGAGTCTGTCCACTTGTCACTTACCTGAGGAATTGTATGCATGTTTGGATGTTGTTGTGGGTATGAACTGCTAGCAATCTTAGCTCCTGCCATTATCTGGAGGCAACTGACAAAGGCTTCCTGTGTAAAAGCCCCTTGTTGGCATCCAGAGTTGACTTCTCATTTATGCTTTCTTTTCATCTGAGGTTATCCATGGTCAGTGGTTAAAAAAATGCCAATGTATAAAATTTTGATTCCCACCTTCCCTTCGGGCCCAACAAATCTCTGTGTTATAAGTCAGGCTGAAGAACTTTCAGTGGGAACAGAGTGAGACTAACTGTCAGCTGAAACATCTGCACCCTCTCTTTCTCCTTTTCTAACTTGCTTCTCTTACTTCTTTAAAGTTCTTTAAAGTTTGAACTTCTTCAAAGTTTCTTTCAATTCTCCCTTGTAAAATATTTGCACAGGAATCCTGTTTAAGGCTGTGTATGTTGGGCACCTAGCCAATGATAGAGGTTTTTGAAGAAACAACTAAAGCAGAAGGGAAAATAATGAGAGAAAGAAATGAGAAGAGACAGAGAAGAGAGATAGTGAGTTGTATTTTCAATGCCTATTTTCTCCAAATTCTGGTGCTAATCTCGAGAGAGGGAATCAAGCGAGCATTGCAAACTTAACTTCCTAAGTCACCTAGGTTCTCCAGCCTCTGTCTCTGTTATCTCCTCTGTTGAAAGGGGAATAATTAATGTCTACACAACCAAATATCTGTCAAACTCTGTAAAAGTGTCAGAAATTGCTTGTCATTAGCTTACACTACATTCTGAAGTAGTTAATGGAAAAGTAGAAGTTGTATCATTAACAAAAATGATGCTAAGCATCATCAACAGAATTTTCAGATGAGCTATTTCAAATTTTATAATTAAACAATATCTTTAATAAATGGGTTTAATAATATTCCTGGGCCTGAAAGTTAGTTCAGCAGGCAGTGTGCTTGCTTTGGCAGCATCCAGCTGGGGTTCGATTCCTGGCATCCCATGTGGTCACCAGAGCACCTCCAGGAGTTATACTTGAATAGTGATCTAGGAGTAAACTCCAATCACTATTAAGTGTGGCCTCCAAACCAAACTGGTATAAAATATTTCAAGTGCTGAAATTACTTCCATAATTGGATAACACAATATTTGGATAACTGCTAACAAGTTGACACTGTTCAATTAAGAATATAATTTGAATGCTTTTGCTATGTATCCATTAGTTGAGATAATGCAATTCCTTCATACATATATGTGATACATTCCCATGCACATATTTTTATATCTTTCATGCTTAAGATCCTTCATTAATGTAGTATAATTCACTATTTATTGACATCAAAGGAATTCTTTTGCCTTACTGAGGAATAGATATAATTTTAAATATCCTGGCTTCTTCTTGTTTTGTTGTGGGGGATTAAGTCGATCAAGCATAAGAAAATCTCTTACAGAGATATTATTTTTACTTGTAGAATGCCAGTAAAATAAGAGTAAATATAATAATTGTGAGTAATTTCCCCACATGTTTGTTTGGGGAGGCAGAATGAAAAATGGTTGATGAGAAAGTATTGAAATCTGTTCCAGGTTCTTCAGCTCATTTATCGGGAAACTCTTGATATATTTAGGACTTGACTGTGATGGAATAACTTGTCAGTTATAAGATAAATTCAAGTATTTGAGTTCATGCTTTGTTGTTAGGGATACTTAGAATCAGTCTTCACTGTACTAGTTTCAGTAGTCATTGATTATGTGTTTTCGGACATTCTTAGGTTTCTCATCCATAACCTGTCACTGTCACTGTCCTCCCATTATTCATCTACTTGCTCAATCAGGCCCAGTAACATTGTGAGACTTGTTACTGTGTTTGGCACATCAAATATGTCACGGGTAGCTTGCCAGGCTTTGCCGTGCAGGCGAGATACTCAGGGTAGCTTGCCAGGTTCTCTGAGAGGGGCGGAGGAATCGAACTCGGGTCGGCCATGTCGGCTGCATGCAAGGTAAATGCCCTACTCACTGTGCTATCACTTCAACCCTCATTCATAATATGGGCACATAAACATCTGTCCTGTATAGTACTTTAACATACCATAGAAGACTTTTGAAGGGTGGTGGAGTTATTTACTCTAAATAATGGTGCCACTGATAATTTCTGAGTTGAGGTCATAATACATTTTTAGCTAAAAGGAAACATTAATGGAATGTAGAAGCCCAAACATTTTTCACTCTATCTTTTATCCTTTCAAAAAATGTTTTAAATTATCTGCTATTATGGTTACCAAGATATTTACCAAGTTTATATCTTACAGTTATCTTGTTCTTAACTTTGCTTTAGATTCTGAGCTTTACGCACCATTTCTAGAATAGAGAGCTCTTATGCATAGATACTTATATCCACTTTCCATCACGTTTGCTGAATTACCACATTATTATTAACAAAATTATAGCCTGTTTATTGACAACAGTTAACATGTACCATGATCACAAGACTGGTATGTAATAAGTTTTGAACAATTTTTATTACTTTTATTTGTTTTTATTCAGTATAATTAGAAAACTAAATCTATATCATGGCAGAAATAAATGACTGGAGTAGAGAATTTTTGTTGTGAAATAATTATATGGGGGTCTACAGAAAGTACAGGAGTTAGATCACAAGTTTAGTGTATACCCACTCATATTGAATCCTTGGTGTCATACATTTCCCTGAGCATAGCTGCATGCAGCCCTAGAGGTCCAACCACTAACTGGGTTGGCCCTGGGAATCCCGAGCACCAAAGGGTCCAAGCACCATGGTATCCATGGACTCTTGCATTGAACCTCTGGCTCAGTTGGCCAAGATTAACCAATTGGGGCCACCTGTCATTTTAAGCACCAGTTGGAAACACCGCCCCCAAAAAGGAAAGCCCCACAAAACAAATTGACTATATATATGGACAGTCTCTATAAAATTTCCTAAGATACTGTATCTTTCATTTGTCAAATGTATGTTAACTTGTTAATGAACCTCTGGATTCTCCTTGATTGGCCAATGCTAAGGCTGCTATTTCATCTTTGGCAATTTGAATCGTGCATTAGTTAACTGATATTCTAATAATGTCATGTAATGAGTCTTCCCAAGACTTCATAGCTTCATACAATAACTATATGTTTCCTGCGGTCTGGTTATAACTATTCTGATGTGAACATGTCTCAGAAGGGCTCATTCAAAGGTCATAGCATCTGTGTGTGATATTGAACTTGGCTGGACTCTCATAGCTCTGGGATTTTGGTTAGAGGATGGTGCTCTCCTTCATATAGTGCCTTAAACTCCAGGAATCTAACTTTAGATTTTTCTCAGACTAGCGCTATCCTATTCTCATGGCAATTAGAGAGCAGCAAAAGAGAGAATAGAAATACTTGAGATTGATCGCTGGTTCATACTGATCCTGAAAACTTGAGTTGATCATTTAATATGAGACTCAATGTCCTGAATAAAGTGGGAATAACACTTTGTATTGTGGGGGATTATGTTGAAAATTAAGTTAAAAGTGATCAAGCACAACAAAAGCTTTGTCAGGGTGCTACTACAGAGATGTTACTTGTTTTTGTAGCCAATAAAATAGAGTGGAGTAATAAAGGAAACTGATTTTCTGGGTACAAAACTAGAGTGAAAAAAAGTCAACCTGATTTTTAAATTTACTATTTCATTTAATTAGTCAAAATTGAAAACATAAGCTCTATATCTCTAATCCAAAAAATACAAAGACAGATTTTTGGCTTTTATCATATCAGCTCAGTAAGATGAAAGAATGTTCAGTTCATTTTAACATTATATTTTGACCTTCTCTTCTAAATGCTATCAGACATATGGTAAAATAAACCTTAAATTTAGTAAGCATTGAGTAATTAATAGCAATTTAAACATTCATTTTTGAGGTGAGATCTAGATATTTTTCTAAAAGAAAAATGAGCTTAATTTTTTAAGTCTACTCAGCTGTGGCAATTCTTGATCATGATGGACTGAATACAAATTCAAGTTTGTGATGACAGTTTTCTTAGTATCACATTAGCAACACAATTCGTCTGCATTTTGGGCCAGTCCAGGGTTAAATGAACATAATTACTTTTAGAGTTATGGTCAGAAATATTACTTAACAATCACCACCAAATCAACCACTGCTTCTTAGTGAATATTAAATGATCCAGTAGATTCCCTAAAGTCCGATTAACTAGAGTCACACAGTAAGGCTCAGAATTCCAGTGTGTTCCAATAGGCCTTGGCTCAGTACATCATAGTGATGCTCTTTGCTTCTTTCTTTTCCTGCCCCTTTACAGATTGCTGAAATAAGCGCTGTATTTGTAGCACTGTCCTCCCGTTGTTCATCGATTTGCTCTAGCGGGCCCAGTTACGTCTCCATTGTGAGACTTGTTGTTACTGTGTTTGGCATATTGAATACGTCACGGGTAGCTTGCCAGGCTTTGCCGTGTGGATGAGATACTCTTTGGTAGCTTGCCGGGCTCTTCAAGATGGGTGGAGGAATCGAACCTGGGTCGGCTGGGCTGGCTGCGTGCAAGGCAAATGCCCTAAATGCTTTATTTACTTACTTAAAAAATTTTTTTTCCAAAAATATTTTCTTAAGAAATTTAAAAAATTCATGGGAAGAGAACGATGTTTGCAGGCTTCAATTCCAGTGAAGTTTGATACTGACTTCAGTGTAGTGGTGGGTGCGTGATAAATAGGAATAAAAGCTCCAGAATTGTTGATTCTGGCTAGTGGTTTGAGAACTTTGGACACAGATGTTTATATGTTATGACACTTTTTCTTCAGTAAGGAAAAGTATATATTGACATAGATCTGTTCACCAACTCTTGGGGAAAATATAAGAAGATGGCATTTTTACAAAGAAAATCAAGTGATAAGAATTCCTGGGGTAAAGATTCCTACAGTCCAACTTTTTTATTTCTTTATCCCTCTGATAAGTAATAATCATGGTATTTGATTATGCCCACTTTACAAAATTCTAGTTCTTGAGAATAAAGACTGATGGTTGATTCTTTTTTAGTTTTGATGGTAATGTTTTATGCGATTGGTCTGTCTTTTTATTAGATGTGCCAGTCATATTTCAACATTTAAGAATTATAGAGTGACTATTATATAATTGGCCTCAATTTCATCTTGAAGCTCTTCTGCTGATAGAGCAAGACAAACCTACGCAAATATGGAAGAAATTATCCACAGCAGATACCAACCCCCGGGCCACACAATAGAATGCATTGTTATATACTGAACATTCTTTAACTCAGGCCATGTGTTAATTGCCATAGCATTGTAGGTCCTCTTTGCTATTTTAGATTTTTTTTTTCACAGTAAGTTTCACTGTAAATAGTAGACACCAGTTCCTTTGACTTTTTTTAAAATAATTTTTTAAATTTTCACAGAAAAATAATGTGATAATAAAAGATGTTTGGACTCTAGTTTCTTCTCATTTTTCTTAGTAAGGTTTCTTTCAAATCTGATCTTTTTTTCAATTTATAATATTAAGAAATAATATCTTGTAAGGTATTCTGTAATAGGTTACTTTTTTAAGGACTGGGGAGTTTGACTACATCTGCAGTACTCAGGGATTAGTCCTGGCTCTGTGCTTAGCTATTGTGGTCAAGGGTTTATATGTGGCGCCAGGGTCTGAAACATGACTGGCCACCAGGAGTAATTTATTTTATAGGAACTTACTGGCCATCTTGCCAATCTCTATGTTCACTTAGAATGTTTTTCTTTCCCATACTTTCTTCTATTATAATCACATTTACTTTATTCTCATCTTTAATATACTGTAAAGATTGTACTTCATATCAAAGAAAACTTCAAATTCACATTAAAGGTCTTTGGTAAGAAAAATAACTTACTTTGCTTTAACTCTAAGGTTCTGCTTTGCCCTATATTGTTACTACTTTCTGCCTCCCTTTTGTTCGAAGTTAAAGAAATATCTATACAATCTAGGAAGTATGCTGAAGTATAAAAAAGTTAGACTTCTCAAACGTTTGATTTATAGAGAACAGCGTTAAGACAGTGTCTTGATAAAATTGTCTTTAAAAGCATAAAATTAGAACTTAAATGCCTTGGAATAAAGCAAGACAGCAATAAAATTAATATTTATGTAGGAGTATGGGCTTGAGCATCCTACAACCCCATTACATAATAGGGACAAAATAAGGTAACCCTGCCATAACATCTTGTAAAAGAAGCGGAGTTATATAATTAGGCTGCACTTATCAAGTAGCATATTCCACCTACACAGGCACTGATGAAGGAGGAACAGGGAGGGAAGGATTTCTAAGGAATAATGACTAAGAACAGTTTGATATGTACATGGGCATCATCCTTTCAAACTTAAAAAAACCATGAATAATGTTTATGTGTCTACTTATTGTTTTATTGTTACATGTTGCTATTGTTGAGTATCACCCAGCAATGCTGTTGCTGTAGAACCACGGGCTCCATACATGCTGGGAATCTCTCCTTCTGTTTGTACTATATCCTTCACCCTCTGCAGTTTTATTATTTGTCAAGGATGAAAAATAGTGGTTAGAGAGTTATCACAGTGGGTAGAGCCCTTGCCTGTGACCAAACAGGGTTTGATCCCATATATGGTCTTCCCAGGCTGCTAAGAGTGGTTCTTGAACTCTGTTGTGTGTGCTTTCCCTCTGCCACTCAGAAAAGAATGAAGAAGAAAGATTTTATGGTCTTTATCAAGCCACTTTTCAGGAAAAAATAAGAGCTTGGCAATTTGAGAAACAACCAGTGCTTGCCTTTTAAAAAGCCAGTCTCTGGAAAGATGGCAAAGAAAGTAACATTCATCAAGAAAGTGCTTATTTGTCTAGATTGTGTTTTTTATTGGTAAGTGGAATTTTTTTGGTGCATTCAGAATATGTCTTTGTGACTTGAGATATTTGTGACAGAAAGTTGTGCTACTGTACATAAATGCTACTGGTAGGGACAATGTGCATGATACAGAAAATTTTCTCAGCTTAGATGTGTCAAGGGAGGGTACAAAATAGAGAAAGACCAAGAAAGATGGTACTTTTGTGTTTTGTTATGGTAATTGTCAGTTCTGCTGGAGGGGCTGTCAACACAGCAGCATCTTTAACCACCATGCATGTAGTTATTTCTAATTTCTCTTTTTTCGAAACGTTCTGGTGAGATTTTTTCCACTCCTGAATTATGAAATCTGAAATGATGGTAACTCCTGATGATGTGTTTCTTTCTCTCACATGAGTAAGAGAACAGCCAAGTACAGCTGAGTTGGAAAATTAATGCCAGAACAATTCCTTAGATAGTTTTCTAAGAGTATCTCCTCTATTGGAAATTATTGTCAGCGTTGAGCTAGTTAGGAAAATGTCATAATGTCAATTCTAATATGCAAGGAGATTAGTAACTTTTGCTTACCATGAATTTGGGGTGACAACTTTTGATTAAGGAAATAAGACAATGGAAGATAGCTAAAGTGGAGACCATGAGTCCCCACACTTCGACACAACCCCAACAGAGCCCTACTACACTGGACTACAGTCTGCATAAGAATATTTTTACATCAGTTAGGCCAACCACCTTCAGTGACAAGCATGATAGGAAGTGACCCCACTACCCTAGAGTCTACTGGGTGTGACCCCTATGTCAAAAGGAAATAAAGATATTCAAGGGCCTGCTAAATAAAATGCAATTGTTGAAACTGTCAACATTGTAATTAATGCAGAGCTCCTTGGTTATATATAGTTACCATTTTCCTTTGAAAATGTTTGCCTCTGAAAGTCAAACATCTGGTCATGGAGATATAATACATGTGTGGTTTTCCTGTTTTCGGTGGAATTATTTGTTCAACAGGAGAATTTAAAACCTGATAGAGAACAAATTAAAGTTAAGCAGTGATGACAAACATATAACAGAAGTTCCGTATCCTGGTAAGAAATAAATGGAAAAGTGATGTTCATTATGACTTGGGTTTTTTTTTGTGGGGAGGGGATACTCACAAATGGTGATCAGGAGGCATTGTTGGCCATCCAATCAGACTGTTGAATGCAAAGGTCCACGGGTGTGATGCTGCTCAGGCCCTGTGCTGCTGGGAAATACACAGGCACCCCTGGTCATTCTGGGGGCCTCCAGGACAGAACTTGGCGATACTATCAGATGGGGAGGGACTTTTTGTTTCTGGGAGTCGAACTAGAATCAGGGACTGCTAAGTACTGTCCTATCTCTGACTTGCCCTTATATTTTATTTATATTGACCAACAGGTATTTACTTTGTGTTCATTTGGATTTAAACATATTTTTTTGAAAAAAAACTAAATTTGGCAGGATTTATTTTAAAAAATTATTTGATTGTTAATTTTACTTATTTTTAGATAGAGTATAATTTATATGTGCTTCATTTGGCAACAGTAAAATTTTACAGTGGATAATAAATCATGAATTTGGTTGTAATCTAGGCAGAAAATAACTCAGTGAAAGAATATTTTGCTGCTTCAAGGCTTGAGCCTAGGAGCTTACATTGCAGGCACAAGCTCCCTACTGGTTGTAGGTGTAGAACCAAGGTGTAGAACTCACTCCTTTGTGCTTTCTTAGATATAAATTTTTCTAAGATCACGAAAAAATGTAGGAATGAAGATAGTATACATTTTTATTTATCTCAAGAAGCTGGTTCCCAGGATACTTCAGGGATATTACACATTGATTTTAGAAAATAGAGTAAGATAAGTTGCTCTTAAAATGCTCCAGTTGTAAATACTGTGGGTACCAGAATCTCCTTTACTTGGGTTCTGTTCCATGTCTTCCATTAAGCTATTTTGGGCAGAGCTGTCTTCTGATCTCATAAGAATATTTTATAGACATATAATTCAAAAAAGGAAAACTTTGCTCCTCATAGAAATATCATTAAGAGAGGTGTTGAAATGCCCATTATAATAAGAGAAATCTAAAAGTAAAATAATGATATTGGTTTCAATAAAGGTGATATTTGCTCTGCAGTCCTCAATGATCTTGTTTTTTAGGACAAGTTCATAGTCTGTTCATAGGTCAAGAGGTCGATCATCGTTGCCAATGTCACTCGTTTGCCTTAGACCTGATAGATAATGCTATATTTAGCACAATACAATCTCTCTGGGTCACAACTATTTCTCCATGGTCTTCTAATACTACATGTTGCTCTGCATAAGCCTTGATCTTGCATTCAGATAGGTCATTTATTTTTCAGACCTGGATGCTTTAATTTTTTCCTTTAAAACAGGGTTATTTCACATAGTTGCCTTTTCTTTTCCTTTAATTATTTTACTTGAATGGTTGTTTCCAAAAGTTCTCTTTGTTTTTTTCTAATCAAGTATTGAACTTTTACTTTGTCATTAGAGTGTGTTCCTTTTTCTCTTCATAGACTTATGTTTTGGTAGATGAATATTTTGATTTTTCTTATTTTTTTTCTTTAGAAGGAAGACTAGAGTGAGTACTGATGGCATATATATATATATATTTTTTTCAGTACAAATGGTATTTTATCTTCTGACACTTCATTAAATGTCCTAAACAGGTTTGCATTACTGAGCGTGCATGCATGCGTGTGTCTGTCCCTGTGTGTTTGTGTGTGTGTGTGTGTGTGTGTGTGTGTGTATGAGAGAGAGAGAAAGAGTGAGAGAGAGGAGAGGAAAGAGAAAGAGAAAGAGAAAGAGAGAGATGGAGAGAGAAGAAGACAGGGAGAGAGAAAGGGATAGAGAGGGAGAGAGAGTGAAAAAGAGAGAAAGAGGGAGAGAGAGATGAGAGAGGGGGAAGAGAGGAGAGATGCCACCCCTCATTTCCACAAAGACATCCCCATATTTTAGCAGGTTTACTCAGTCCATTTCAAAATACTGTATTAGATTCCCCCTTACTACAATGAAATCCTTCTCTTTCCACAATAAAAATAAATTTTTGCTGTTTCTCAGGAAAGATAAAGTATAATGATACCTATTAAACTTGGTGCTATCTGTTTATGGTAGTGAACAAGAATTATCTGAAAGTTTGGGCTCAATCATTGACCTGGAGTAGGGATAGGTGTTGCACGTTTAAGAGTCACTTGTGGCAACTTTCTGCCCCAAATATTTGTTTCTTATTTTCTTCACTGTCAGAATTATTTTATTGGGTCAAGTTTAATTTCTTGATTTTTTAAAAAAATATGCATTTAAATGACTTTTTCCTTTTCTTTATTTTTTAATTTTTTTTTATTGAATCATCATGAGAACAGTTACAAAGCTTTCAGGTTTAAGTCTCTGTCATACAATGATCAAACACACATCCCTTCACCAGTGCACATTTTCTACCACCAAGAACCCCAGTATACCCCCATCTCACCCCTCCCCCTGCCAGTGTGGCAGATGATTTCCACTTTACTCTCTCTCTACTTTGATTACATTCAATTTTTCAACAGAAGACCTACCATTATTATTTGGAATTTTCCCCCAACATTCAGACCTGCTGATAAGGCATCTTTAGAGAGTTTGTTTTCTATTTCTGATAATGAAGAGCATTTTGGATTTCTGATATTTTAGTAATTAAGTCCAGAGGGATTTCTTTTTTTAAAATGTAGGAGTATTGCTATTTATACAGCCATTGATTAGGCTGATTGAATTGGGCATGAACTCCACCTTCCTTTTTGTTCCTTTTTATAAATTTATTTATTGAATCACCATGAGAGCAGTTACAAAGCTTTTGGTTTTAAGTGTCTGTTATACAATGATGAAACACCCGTCTCTTTACCAGTGCCCATTTTCCACCACCCAAAACCCCAGTATATCCCCCATCCCACACCCTCCCCCTGTGGGGCAGATGATTTCCACATTACTTTCTCTCTACTTTGATTACATTCAATATTTTGACACCAGACCCACCATAATTATTTGTGATTTTACCACAACACTCAGATCTGCCAAAAAGTCAACCATAGACAATTTGTTTTCAATTGCTGATTATGAATAACATATGAAGTCAGGCGTCTGCAGTAGTGGCCGCACAATTTGGAATTCTGAAATTCTAACAGTTAAATCTGGAGGGATTTATGCTAAAACCTTCTGGGTTCTGAGATTTGTTCCTGAGTCTCTGGGATCATGGCCATTAAGCAGCTTGATCAGGAGCCAGAAAGGCCATTTGTAGGTGGCAACTCGGGGTTTTGTTGGGTCAGGGAGGAAAGGGTTGGTTCCACCCCCATCCCGTGAGGCCCCGCATGTCTCGTCACTGCAGGCCCAAACCTGACTGTCCAATGGCCTCTAGAGGATGGTGGCCACTGAGCCACCAGGGGGAACAGGCCAACAAGACTCTGGGTTGCCGCCCACAAACAGCCTCTCTGGCTTCTGATCAAGCTCCTTAACGGCCATGATCCAAGAGACTCAGAAACAAATCTCAGAACCCAGCAGCTTTTGGCAGAACTGCATCTGGTCCCTACAGTAAGTCCAGAGAGATTTCTGCCAGAAGCCACTGGGTTCCGAGATTGATTTGTGTGCCTCTGGGATCATGGCCATACAGGAGCTAAAGGAGCTGTTCGTGGGTGGCAACTTGGGGTCTTGTTGGTGCAGGGAGAAGGGCTGGTTCCAGCCCCCATCCCGTTGGTCCCACGTGTCTCATCACTGCAAGCACCTACCTTTCAGTACAATAGGCTCTGAAAGGTGGCAGTCACCATTCCGCCCAGGGGAAGAAGATGGAAGGGACAATGTTCTTTCCCCCCACCAGGGTGGTATGGGGCCATAGCTTAAATCACAGTTCAGAAGCACGAACCACCGTGAGATACAGTTTTCATGTTTGATATTCAGCTATACAATGATCAATCACCCATCCCTCCATCAGTGCAAACTTTCCACCACCAATACCCCCATTATCCCCTCCATTTCCATCTCAGTTTTTACCCTCTACAGCAGACAATTATTCAGATACTTTCTCTATGGTTTTGGGCATTACATTTTGCTTGGATATTCCCACCACCATTCAAGCCTGCCTTCTAGGGGCAGATGCTGAATCATTTATTTTCCATTGCTCACTTTGTATATCAGGAAAGGTCGCATGGCCGTGTAAGCAGCCACACGAATTGGGGAAATAGTCCTGGTCCCCACATACCAAAGCCATGCTTGTAGATGCTCACAGTCGCCAGGATTTTCTCTGGAGAAGGCGGGGAGACTGCACGTGCTCTATCTGGGGCACCTTGGTGATAACGGCTCAGTTTGGGGTCCTGAAAATTCTCTGGTGTTGTGGTGCCTGCTGGGTTTCTTCAATTCTGAGTATCCTTTTCTTTATTTTAAAAAATATATTTCATCAGTAGTGTACATCATCTTAATCTGAGAGTCAGTACAGGCTTTTAACCTAGACCAAGAAATCTCTTGGTTTTGAAAATCATGTCTTCTGGAGAGAAAATGCCTGGAAGTGTAGCATAGTTTGTGGAAGCTGAGGATATTTAAGTTAGTATGCTGGTCTCCTTTTGTTTGTTTTAACACCCATCTCTTGCTAATGTCCTTACCCCTTCACCCCCCACTCCTGCCTTTTTCAATTTATTGTGACCACTTACTGTAGCACTGTAGCACTGTAGTCCCATCGATTTGCTCCAGCGGGTACCAGTAATATCTCCATTGTGAGACTTGTTGTTACTGTTTTTGGTGTATCAAATATGTCATGGGGAGCTTTCCAGGCTTTGCTGTGTTGATGGTAGCTTGCTGGGCTCTCCAAGAGGGGTGGAGAAATCAAACCTGGGTCAGCCGCATGCAAGACAAATGCTCTACCCGCTGTGCTATCACTCCAGCCCACTTACAAGTGACAAAATCCACAACTTACTGACTTTCCTCTTGTTGGTAGTCTTATTTTCTTTCTTTTTCTCCAATGGGGGCAAAGGCATTGGGCCAGACTTGTCTGGGCTTCCACCTGTCTCTGTACTCAGGAATCACACCTGCTGGGGCTCTAAGGACCAAAGTGGTGTTCTGGAATAGAACCCAGGTTGCCCATATGCAAAGCTACCAGCCAATATGTTATATTACCTCCCAGGCCCCTAAAAGCCTTATTTGCTCTTTATTTATTTGAGGTGATTTTTAAATTTTTGAGGGAGAGGGGAATAGTCAGATACAATTCTCAATCAATGTTGTTCTAAAGCCTCAACATCTTCTCTGACTACATCTTAAACTTTTTTTTTATGTTTATCAGTGTTTCTTTTTTCCTTTTTTTTAAATTTATTTGCTTATTTTTTTTATTTTGAAATACCATGAGGTAAAGTTGTAGACTTACAAACTTTTGTGCTTGGGTTTCAGTTATACAATGATCGAGTACCCATCCCTCAACCAATGCCCATTCTCCACCACCAATGATCCCAGTAGCCCTCCTACCACCCCCACACCTTCTACCCCGGATCTGTGGCAGGGCATTCCCTTTTGCTCACTTTTTCCTTTATGGTGTTGTAGTTTGCAATAGAGGTTTTGAGTGGCCATTGTGTTTAGTCTGTAGTCTATTTTCAGCATGCATCTCACATCCTGAGCAAGTCCTCCAAACATCCTTTACTTGGTGTTCCTTTCTCTATCTGAGCTGCCTTTTCCCCCAGCATGTGCTGCCAGAGTAAGCCATGGAACAGACCTCCTGGTACTTATCTCAACTATTCTTGGGTGTTCGACTCCCATTCTGTTACTTTATATTCCCCAGATGAGTGCAGTCTTTCTATGTCTGTCCCTCTCCTCCTGGCTCATTTCACTTAGCGTGATATTTTCCAACTACATCTTAAACTTTTTTTATTTTATTTTATTTATTTTTTTTATTAGTGAAACACCATGAGGTACAGTTGTAGATTTACAAATTTTTGTGCTTGGGTTTCGTTTATACACTGATCAAATACGCACCCCTCCACCAGTGCCCATTTTCTGCCACCATGGATAATATCCCTCCCTCCCATCCCCCCCATCCCACTCTGCCACTGTGGCAGGGCATTCCCCCCTGTTCTCTCTCTCCTTTTGGGTGTTGTGGTCAGCAAAAGAGGCATTGAGTGGCAAACATGTTCAGTCCATAGTCTACTTTCAGCCTGCATCTCCTCTCCTGGGAGTATCCTCCAAACACCCTTTATTTGGTGCTCCCTTCTCTATCTGAACTGCGCTTTCCCCTAGAATACCCGGCTGGCCTCTAAGCTATGGAGTAATCCTCCTGGTGTTGATCTCAGCTATTCTTGGGTATTAATCTCATATTTTGTTATTTTATATCCCCCAGATGAATGCAATTTTTCTATGTCTATCCCTCTCTTTCGGACTCATTTCGCTTAGCATGATACTTTCCACATTGTACCACTTGTATGTAAATTTCATGACTTCATCTTTTCTAAGAGCTACATAGTACTCCATTGTGTAGATGTACCAAAGTTTCTCTAACCAGTCATCTGTTCTTTACATCTTAAACTTTTAAAAAAGCAAATTTTTAAACAAAAACTTAGTAACTAAGATAAAATGTGCTTAAAATTCAAAGGACATACTTTTCCAAATCTGTTTCTATAAAATTCTTCCTGATGTGGAGGCTGGAGAGATAGCAAAGCACATGTGGTGCTTATTATGCATGCACTTAATGGGGGTTTGATCTCTGGCACTTCATGTGGTCCCCTAAGTGATCATCTGGGGTGAACCCTGAGTGCAGAATCAGAAGTAAACCCTTAACACAGCTGGGTCGGACACTGATACCAAAATAAAATAAAAATTCTCCCAATTTGAAAGGTGTCGAATCACATTAGATTCATCATTGCGATGAAGGTCTTGACTTTTAAGTTTTATTTACTAATGTTATTAATGGAATAATAGCACAGCGGTAGGGTGTTCGCCTTGCAAGCGGCCAACATGGCCGACCCGAGTTCGATTCCTCCGCCCCTCTCGGAGAGCCCGGCAAGCGACCGAGAGTATTCGATATGCCAGACACAGTAACAACAAAGTCTCCAATGGAGACGTTACTGGGCCCGCTCGAGCAAATCGACGATCAACGGGAGGGCCTTTACCTTTATTAATGGAATAATATTGAATTTTTTAGTGAATATACTTTCTTTTCACATGTGAGAGTAACAAAATCCAATTTGATTTTCCTGCTAGGTGTGTAGAATACTGAAAATCCTTCCACATACTGTTGTTGTAAGAACTTAATGGGGCACAATTAGAGAAACAGTGGCTAAGTGTTTATTTACTATTTTTCTGCTAACTGCTATTAATGTTATCTAGGACTAATTTTCTCATTTGGTCTTGAAATGTTCCCTTAGAGGAATGTTGTACTACATGTAAAATTTTACAAGTTTCAAATATATATATATATATATATATATATATATATATATATATATTCTCTATTGGTTTTCCAGTTAAACTATTATGTGACATCTTGGTTTCATTGGTCCACCATGATATAAGTGAAGTTAGTGAACTCTGTTACAGACAGGCCCTGGGTGCTCCTTTCATAATTGTGCCCAATGAGGTCTTCTCTTATTAGTTAACTAAGTTCAGGACTGTCAGCACTCACAGATTTGACATACTCTAGAACCTGAAAAATGCCACTGTAATTGAGGATTTGGATAACTTTTTTCCTTTCTGCGTCACACCCGGCAATGCACAGGGGTAACTCCTGGCTCTTCACTCAGGAATTACTCCTGCCGGTGCTCAGGGGACCAGACAGGATGCTGGGAATTGAACCCGGGTTGGCCTCATGCAAGGCAAATGCTGTGCTATCGCTCCAGCCCCAAGGATTTGGATAATTTTATTCTAGATTTTAATCTCAATTTTAGCCTGTGAAGCTCATCCTTCACATTGCATTTTCCTATAAATTTTATTTCATCTCCACATGAAAGCTATATAAGGCATCATATTTATTTGAAAATGTCTTCATATTGAGCAACCAACAACAAAGGGGGTATATTGAGTATACAACACTAGATCTAGATTATTTTGTATATTTTATTTGTTACTTTATTATTTTAAATCATTTATCTTTCTGTGAATATTTACTGCTACTCTTAGAGCTGCATAGTGTTCCACTTTGTATGTATAACACAACATTTTGATCCATTGTTTCATCTTTGGGCATTGGGGTTGTTTCTATATCTTGGCTATTGAATTAAGTATGGTGATGAACATAGGTGTGCATATGTACTTTCAATTTTTTGTGTGTGTTTGTTTTGGGGATAGATGCCAAGAAAAGGTTTCACTGTGTTCTTTTTTTGTTTTTTTTTTTTTGAGAGATCACCGCATTGATCATCACTGCTTTGTTAGCAACAGTTTATTAAACCTACTTTTATTAATCATGTTTTTCTGCAGAGGTTAAACCAGACAGTATTCCCACAAGAATTACATGAGGGTTCCTTTCTCAATGTGGTAAGGAATTTAGTGGGAGGACTGGATGTACTAGAGGTCTTTCATCTCTGGTTTATATACAGTGCATTAAGTTCTTAAGTGACAGGATTAGATAACTGCCCAAGAAATGATGATTTTTATATATTCAACACACACAGCTTTTTGCAAAAATATAGACTTGATTTGTACAAATATAAAATAAACATGTCATAAATAAAAGTTTGAATTTTTACTCATCTTCAATATTCACCATTCTGTATTCAAATTTCCTGTTGAAATCTTACTTTATGACCTAGGTCATTAAACATTCGGCAATCAATGACTGAAAGTCAAAAGAAAGATATGAAGAAAGGTGGATTTATTTGTTTCCTTTTTAGGCTAAAATCTGCTCTGCCAACTCCTGTGTCAAGGCAGCAGCTCTCCACTGAGGGGCCTGGCAGCCAGCTAGATTACCTTCCTTGTTTGGATCGCACATTCACTTTCTGGGTAAAGCCAATTCCCCAAAGAGGAGCAGGTAGCTTTGTTGTCCAAGAGGAGTAGACTTCCAAGTTAGGAATGTCATCTATTATCCTAACATCCTGAAAGTGCATTCTTCTCTAGTCTGTCGTCCTTGCTCAAGTGGCCCTCTTCATTGCTACAGACAAACCCTAATGAAGCCTTCTAACAGGAGAATAAAGCATATTTGGAGGGAAACATAGCATTGAAAACTGAGTAAGAATCAAAATAAACCATTATATTTTGAAACTGCTTTGTTAGCTACAGTTTATTAAACCTAGTCATTTTGGTAAAAGGCATATTTTAAGGAGGTCAGGGTTTATAGTTGGACAGACAATATTTATTTTAAATAACGGGGATTTTTATGTATGTAATAAAGATTCCTGGAAATAACCTTAAGGCTCCATTTAAAACCCATTTTCCTTTTGTAATTCTCTTGCCTGTATTTGTCTTATCACATTACTTAAAAAATTATTGTATACATTGTGAACCATATAAACAATTAGGAAGTAAAAGATTTTTAAATGTGCATAAAAATAAAAATGTTTGTTTACTAGATTTAAGTTTGCAGACTCATAATACTGGCAATTATTTACACATCAAAGAACAAAAATTTGCATGAATATTTCAATATAACCTCTCTCTCCATTCCTTCATTTGCTCCCAAGTTACTTTTGTGACTTTAACACACACACACACACACACACACACACACACACACACATGCATGCATCTGAAAAGAAAAATTTACATGATAAGGTTTCCTGTTGTTATTTTCTTGGTTTGTCCTTATTTCATTAATTGCATTTTACTTTTTTCATAATTTTTATTTTAAATAAAATAAAAATTGTGCTTTTCATTCAACAAGTGATATGCTTCTCATTCAACAAATATATGCTACAAGGTTTTGGACTGAAGAAGTAGAATGGGAAACAATGCACTTTCTTTGCTTGTGGTCAACACCGGTTCATTTTCCAGCACTTTCTATGGTCCTATAAGCACCACTAGAAGTGATCTCTGGGCACAGATCCAGGTATAAAGCTTGAGTGACACAGGGTATATGTTCCCCTCCAACCCTTTCAAATAAGATAAGATTAAATTCTTCTTTGGTTAGATATAAATTTTCTAATACAATGACCACCATTTTTAAAAGTCATGTCTATATGGTAATTCAGACATCTATAAATTTAAAAAATATATATATTTGCTTATTTTATTTAAAAAGATAAGCTGTATGAATTATCATCAAAACTATGAAATGGAACATTTGAGACATAAGTATGCATGTAAAATATTAATATGCACACTTATTTTTGTTGTTTATTGAGGAACAACATTCCAGAAATCCTCTCTGTTAAACATAGGGTAAATATGCTGGCTATGTTAGATAAAAGAGGGCCCTTTGCTCTTACCTTTTTTGTTCTTCAGTTGGAGTTGTACACTTGGAAGTAATAGAGAATTTAAATAGTACTCTCTATCTCTCTGTATTTTTAGGAAGAAAATAGGATTACACACCCCTTTCAGCCCCAACCCCCCACCACTGCCTTTCTAGGGTTTGCTCCCCAGCAGGGCAAGGTGGCCAAGGATATTTGGTCTGACATTTCTCAGAGCTTCCTCCTGGTTCTGTGCTCAGTGATTATTCTTGGTAGTGCTCTGGGGACAATATGTGGTGCCAGAGACTGAACCTATTAGTCTGCATGCAAGGCAAGTGACCAGCCACTGTTGATTTGCTGAGACTGGGAAGAGGGTAATTATGTAGATTCTCAAGTGAGGCAGCTTCAGTTTTGTTAATAGAATTTTCACAAGAGGCAACTATGAATTATTACAGCCACCATACTCTGGAGCTGAAGAATGTGGTTTGGCCTAGGACCTTTTAGAATCTATCTGATGAGCGGAGTCTGTACACTTCCTTCTTCCTGAATTGTGTTAGTGTTTCTGTTGTACAAGTTCTTCTAGGTCAATTAATTAATAGTTGAATAAATAGTTATTGGAAGCCTATTATACATTAAAGTCTTGGACTTTCTAAAAGATTTCCTTCAACAAAACCTGAAGATGCGTGTGATAGTGCTCTTTATACTAAGGACTCTATGATAAGGCCATTATCCTCTCATCTTTGATATTTGTAATAAAATAACTTCTCAGTTTCTCTTTTGCTTATAACTCTGGATGATGTTCATTGCTTTGTCCTGTTCTGTCCTGTCCTGTCCTCCTGTTGTTCATCAATTTGCTCGAGCGGGCACCAGTAACATTTCCACCAGTTACTGGGTTTTTTTTTGGCATATTGAATACATTATGGGTAGCTTGCCAGGCTTTGCCATGTAGGCAAAATACTCTCGGTAGCTTGCCGGGCTCTCCGAGAGGGGAGGAAGAATGAAGCCCAAGTTAGCTGCATGCAAGGCAAATGCCCTACCCACTATGCTATCACTCTGGCCCTCATTGCTTTGACAAATTAAAAAATTCTTAAGTTGTTCAATTTTTTAAAAATATTTAAATGTTTCTTTTTAAATATTTTATTTAAACATTTTAAATATTTTAAATATTCTTTTAAAATATTTCTTTTATATATTTTATGCAAAAATATTGCTACTGAGAGTATCTCGCCCGCACTGCAGAGCCTGGCAAGCTACCCAAACACAGTAACAAGAAAGTCTCCAATGGAGACGTTACTGGGTCCGCTTGAGCAAATTGATGAACAACGGGAGGACCGTGACCATGACCGTATGCAAAAATATTATACAAATTTTATAGAAATCTGATAAAAGATCATCCATATTTTCCACCTCTGAATTATTTTGATATTTATTTTTGATAAAAGCTTATTTTATCAACATCTTTGTTGATTGGTGCGAGTCAAATGAATTTTCTTCATAAATTAGCAACAATTTTTTTTATAAAGTAGGAGCACTGCTATTTATTCAGCCATTGATTAAGCTGATTGAATTGGGCATGAACTCCACATTACTTTTTAAAAAATTTTTTAATTTTATAAGTTAGTTCACAATGTTCGATTACATTCAATATTCAAACCCCAATCCCACCACCATTACATCTTCCCATCAATATATTATTTCGGTTGAGTTTTGGGACAGGGATTGGGGTTTGGGATGAAAGTAGCAAAATTTTATAGTACTCTGTCTCTAACGTGTTTCTTACCAACTCATATGTGGTTCACTTTATATACTATCTCAAGGGATCACACCTCAATATTAAACTTGTTCAGAATATATTTTATGCATGTACCATATTTAAATATTATATAATATGTGTTATGTCATAACACACATAATACTGTTATGCAGATGTATATTGTTATAATAGAAGATATAAATGCATGTATCTGTGCATATGTACTTTGTACAGTTTCAGTTATCAGTAATACTTAATGAAAATTTTTGACTAGATTAAAGGAGACAAGATATCACTAGCTTTCTGATAAGAAATACCACCCAAAATGGTTCTGTCTGTCCCCTGGAGTCTTGGGGCGATGCGGGAGAGGGGCTGAGAGACAGATGGTGCCTGTGGTTCCATGTCGATGATTCCTACAGGGATGGAAAGCAATTACTCAGTGTTGGGTCCCCTGGGAGGTTGCTGACAAGGAAAGCATGTTCCCTGCATTCATCTCTACAAGGTGTAATCATTAAGCCTGCAGAATCATAGCATCTGCCTGATGGATATACAAAACATCAGTATGGACTCTTTTGACTTGTTCATCACCTCAGTGGCACTTGCACAGACTTATAATTGCTCCAAGAACTTACAGCATTTATATGGAACCACAATTTTTGCTTTCCTATTGCCACAGAAATCTAAGGTGCTGTGAGCAGTTTAAAATGATGTGTGACTAGTGAAACTTGCACATTGAGTGCTTAGGTGGTCTTTACTGATGTCACCATTTATGACAGATTTTATATGTCATTTTTTGAGAAGAGGAGGAAGGTATATGCTGACTTTGACAGTTTAGATGCCTATAGTTGGCAGCAGCTTATTAAGTGCTCAATAAACTGCAGGATTTCTCTTTTGCAGATGCAACTCTCTATTGTATGGCTCCCCATGATCCAGGCTAGCTGCCAGCATGCTGGACAGCGGGGGAACCCTTTCTTCCAGCATGCTGAGGATTCTTGGCAGATCTTGAAATCTGTGTACTTGGCCTATTCTTCTTCCTTGCACTCCCATTGGGAGACCATTGCATATAGAAATAGAAATACAACCTTTAGTTATCCTAGTTCTTCTCCTTCAGGGTCTACAAAGGAAGGAGAAATGACTCCTCAAGAGACCCGGGACTCAGGTTCTGGAAAGCTGGAAGGAGTGAAAACTCTAGAGAGAAGATAAATTATCCTTTTAATTAGGTGTGCTCAGGGCAGAGCCTTAAATGGGATTCTTCTCATGTAACATATTTCTTGAGGTAGTATGCTCAGGGGAAAGAGTGAGAGAAGCAGTAAAGGGAGGGATAGAAGGTAAGTAAGGATGGATCTGCCAAGATGTTGCCTCTGCTTATACCTATAGGGATCTCTTAAATATAAAGCACACCAAATATGTATGCTGACAATCTCAACTACCTGCACTTTTTCTGCCCTGGCCTGGATGCAGATCCTTCCAACTGCCTCCAGCCAAAGTGGTACTCCACTGCCAAGGCAGTGACATCTGTTAGGCAATGACAGTAATGTATAGACCAGCCCAGTGAAGGGGACCTGAGGGGTTGGGATGTATTGAATCACCAACTCCAGTTACTCACTTTAACTTCCCTACCTGTCCGAAGTCAGCCTTTTCTGTTGCTCTGTTTTATATAACCAAAGCAGTTGATATTATCTGGCAATACAGGATATGCTTATTTGCTTATCATGCATTATCTGTAACTTCTCTAGGTTTCACAAGCTCTGTATTTCATCAGGGCTTCATTGCTAGCTTCAAAAAAGAGTGCATGACACCAGTAGGTTCACCAGACTTAATTTTTTACTGAATAGCAGTGTGTTGAGGTTTAATGGACCAGGTGAGACTTTTGTGGTCTTCATCTTAAGTGAGTAAATCTTCATTAGGTCTCCTGGCCCTGCTTCTTTGCTTTAGTTCTCATCTCACTCTTCTTGTTCCCTCCTTCATCAGAGAGCCCATCACCTACTTTCCTCATCGTGATGTGTTTAGTCAGTGATTGGCGGTAATGCGCCTGTGAATGTCCAACTCCCTTGTCTCAAGGCAGGAAATACAGCTGTAATTTATGCTCCTGAGTTTCTTCCCTGAGGTTAGAACTTGCAGAGTTTCTTTCTCTTGTTTCTTACTTTGAGCTCTGTTCATAAATCACATATTTGTATACTTTCCCCTCAGGGTCTTCTTCTGGAAAATAACGTCTATGACACCAACATGAGAAAGTCATAAATTAAAGTAATGATGGAATTGATGTTGACATAGGATGACTATGGCCTGTGTCATGCCAAGAATGGTCATATCAAAACACTTACCTGATTCTTGAAGATCGCTTTAGACTTCCCCTAGAAAGTGTTTCCTTATTCACCCGGCAATTTCAGCCTACCGTGCTCTGGGTTAAGCCATTGATGTGTGTTGGTTCAGTTATTTCTAGATTTTAATGTACAAACTAGATCCTCTCAGGTTCTTATTAAACCATAGCCCCCAAGGCCGGAGAGATAGCATAGGTTTTAAGGTGTTTGCCTTGTTGGATCGCCAGCAGGTCATAAGTTTTTGAGTGCACTTCCAAGAGGGATCCCTGAATGTAACAACAGTAAGAATGTAAGAATAATCCCAAGAATAAGCATGGAGCACCACTGGGTGTGATGCAAACAAAACACATAAAGACAAAACAAATGTAAAAAGCGGTGTCTGGTTTGGTGAGCTTGGTTTGGGAACTCCATCTCTCCCACTGCCCTGACTAGGGTGCTTATGGTGCTTCTTTCCTGATCATTCTGTGAGTAGAAATGGATTAATCCCTTTATCCTCATCACAGTTCTATGAGAAAATTGTGATCTGTGATTTTCATTCTACAGGCAAGGAAAGTGAGGCACAGACATGTTAAATAATTTTCTCAAAGCTGTGATAGCTTGAGCCCCAAAGTCTTGTTTCCTTTCCATAAAGTTCAACTTATGCGAAGGAAGAATAAAGATAAGAGTATAAATAGGGTTTATCATGGGAATAAATGAACATTAACTGCGGTTCATCTCAAGAGGACTGTCCATTTCCCCTGACACCAAAGTACTTATAAAAGGCCTTTGACTCCAAGAAACAGTTGTCTGCTGTCAGTTTCTCTTCCAGACTAAGATGACTTCCAATCATTGGGCTGTTGGGGCCAGAGTACAGCAGGCGGGATGCTTCCCCTGTACAAGTTGGGCAGGTTTGATTCCTTGTACCACAGATGGTCTCCTGAGCACACCCTCTTCTTCCCAGGGTTATTCCTGAGTGCAGAGCCCAGAATAGGCACAGTTGACTGTGCCCTCCACCCCATCCTGCCAAAAAGAGAGAGGGAAGAAAGAAAAAAAGAACCACTCAGGTATTAGGCTGCAGTATTCTGACAATGTTTCCCAACTGCTTAAAAGTAACTGGTGGGTGAATGGCAGTGCCTGATAGAGGCAAATAGCAACAGTCATAAATTTCTCAAAGATCATTTGATTTGTCTTTTGTGATATTTTAACATGTAGTGCAAAACAGCAGGCAACTGGAGCAAAATAACCTATTCACACTAATTGATTTCTTGGCTTCCTTGCACCTAATTAAGTTTTCCTGTGTACCCAAAAATGGTGAGTAGTCTTCATAGAAGTTGTTACCACAGTTTATGAAAAATTAAGACGTGGTTTTTGTTGGGTAGATACGTAGAAATTGATTTTGCTCTTGAGGTACAAGCATAAAGGAGGCAAGCTGGCTTCAAATTCGGCAGAACATTTCGATTTCCCTGTCTTCTTGTTTCCCCCACAGGGAGAGGCCCCGAAACAAAGACTTCTGTGCAAGGGGTTTTCAGAAAGGTAGTGCCTGTAAACCATTGTAAGGAACGAGACATGAGAAAGGAAAAAAAGAATTCATAGTATTGAAGATTGATTCTCAAACAAAATGCTGTGGAGGGCTGCTTGAGCCCAGTCTCTGGGGTTCTCTGAGAGGTAGTACCTATGCCTTGCATTTTAGAGACATTAAAACCTGGTAGAAGTCACCCAGGGTGTATATTAACTCTTCCCATTAGTCAAGGTGAGGGCTACTTCTTGGTATACAGGGATTTCCTACTATTGCAGGCTCTGGTAACCATGGGAATTGTCCAAACTATGAAATTACTTTTACATAGAGCCATAGAGTTAGACTTATATGAGCTTGGTCTGCACTAAGGGATGTGGGCAGGATACCTCCAATGCCCATAAGTAATTTGGTTGCATTGACCTTTTTCTTTTGTTATTTTGCCAGCAAATGATCCCAGTTCCCAGACAGGCCTTTTGTACCTAACTTTGCATGGGTTTCATCAAATTAAAAATACCTATGTCACTGACTTGGAGCCCTTTAACTAAGTTCATCATCCATCTTCTATTTTAAAATTTAATTCTTTAATTTCATTTATAAAGCTATAAATGAAACTAAAACTCTCGAGGAGAACATGCAGACTCTAATGTGCTTTGGGATTGTGATCAGTATTCTATGCAGAATGACCATTAGAACTGACTTAGCTCTGAGTGGCCAACTCACAGTAACAATGATCTTTGGGGAAAAAAAAAGGAGACTATTGAAATAAATTGAAAATTTAATGGAAACGTCTGTGCTATAGTTTTTAATGAGTTTACAGATTAATTTTGAAAATGCAACATTTATCTCAGCACTGTCAGAAATGAAGAAAGAATAATAAAGCACTTTCAAGACAGACAAGACGATTGATTGTTTCTTTCCCAGAGTCTGTTCCTTCAACAGTGTCAAACAGCGTCATTTCCTGGTTCTTGTGACTGGCAGCAGCCAATCTTGCTACTTCCCTGAATCACTTGTTGCTTGCTTCCCTGTGTACTTTGACTTTGCTTGGGGGGAAGAAGAAAAATCACTATGGTCACTGAAACCCAAAAAGTTTGTTCCTCAGGGTCTGTGATCCCTACTTTTTCACTACTGGTAGAGTCCCAGGAGTAATTAGCTATTAACCTCTCCATCTCAACTATTTGTTAATATTAATATAGTCAGTACAGGTCAGAAATATTTCAAGACCTATATCTGAGACACACTTCAATGTTTGGAAATGTACAGCCAGTGCTTTGTGTTTCATTCCATAACTCAACAACACCGTCTCCTTCTCATTTTATTTTAATTCTAAAAAAGCATATAGAGGTGGCCATAGGTCAGATACTAGCCTGAGTAACTGGCAGATGAAATTCATTTAGGTCATTGTAATTTTATGAGCCAGGAGACTTTTTAATTCCCATTTTACAGCTGTGGCATTTAAAACATTGAGCATCCATCATTATGATAATATTAAGAGCATAGTATTAAGATTGGTGAAATGTGTATTAACTAATTTGGATTCTTAGATTATCTGTCCTGCCCTATCTACCTCCATCTTAGGTGACTTTAGTGATTTTCTTTAACATAGATTAGAAAATTTAGCTGCATTTCTTGTAGGCTTTTAGAAAAAAATGTTGTCTGGCTTGGTAAAAGTTATAGTGATGGATGGGTTTTAAAGTGAGCACAGAGGGAGGATACTGCTATGTGATGTTATATGAACAATCTGCCTAAGCTCGTTAAAGTTCTAGACCCCTATCACTTAACTGAAAACTGTAATCCAAGAAAGTATGGGCAGGTATTTGGGTTTTCATATTAGTAGCTTTTAAATTAGCAATCAAATCCTTAGGTATAAATGGCATAGTGATTGCATCACAATGGTTTTTCTTGTTAAAAAGTTGATTCCTGTTTATTTTCAGGTCAGAGTTCTGTAGTTGAAATTCCTGGTAATTTGTTTGTTAATGTTGAGAATGTCAAGTCAAGAAGAATAGTACTCTGTGATGAAGTATAGTCCAATGGCTACAAAAAGGGTCTTAGGAAACTTAAGATACTTAAAACTGCCAAATCACACAAAGTGATTATATCTGTTTCTTATGTAGAATGTGTCCATAATCTCCCCATATCTTTTAAGTACAATGATTAATTTTTGAGAAACTCATTGAAGTGTAGCCTCAAAATCAAGGTAAACATATAAATTGAGAAATAAATTTATAAAGGGTGCCTGGCATTTAGTAAATGTCAGTTATTTCTAATCTCATATTTTAATTGTTAGAATGGAAGCAAATGTGATAAGATTCAGCTATATCACACTATCCTGCCAATATTGTCATAATGATTAGACTTTGCCTGAACTTTCTTTTCTGGGAATCACATATTGTTATTTATCTTGTAGTGACAGATGTCTTTTATTTATTTATCAAGAAAATGTATGGTGTGTTGCCAAGTCTGAATGACTATAGTTTACCTGTCAGCTATTCTTTCAGATAAAAACGGTATTCCAAGGAAAAATTTACCTTTTAGTTCCAAATGTAACCAATCTTCCACTACTTAAGGGAGTACTTTATGCATCCTTTCCATTTCACCAAACAAAATGTTAAAAAACTGTTTTCTTGGACTGGAATGTAGCTCAGTTGTTGGGTGCATGATTGGATGTATAAGAACTCTGTTTTGAGCCAAGGCATCTAAATAAATAAATGCATGGTCTTTAGTCTATATTTAATATAATTGATAAGTTGTACTGCTTCCAGAAGGATATTTGCATGTGTTGTGAAGTGGTTAGGGCCATATCCATGTGGCATGCAGAGTCCTTTACTGTTTAGGAATAAACTCTGGTGGTGCTCAGGGGGCTATATGTGATGCCAGGGGTCAAAACAGGAAGTGCCTTACCTCCTGCACTAACCGTCTGGTCCCCAGAAGGAAATATTCAGTTTGTTTTCTTTCACAATAAGTGGGAATAAAGACTCTGGTGACTAGGAGAATTACTCCATAACTTAGAGGCCAGCCGGGTATTCTAGGGGAAAGGACAATTCAGATAGAAAGGGGAACACCAAGTGGAGGGTGTTTGGAGGATCCTCCCAGGAGGGGAGATGCAGGTTGAAAGTAGACTGGACTGAACATGTTCGCCACTCAATGCCTCTTTTGCTGATCACAACACCCAAAAGGAGAGAGAGAACAAAAGGGAATGCCCTGCCACAGTGGCAGGGGGGGATGGGGGGATGGGGGGATGGGGGGGAAGGGATATTATCCTGGTGGTAGAAAATGGGCACTGGTGGAGGGATGGGTATTTGATCGTGGTATGACCGAGATCCAAGCACAAAAAATTGTAAATCTACAACTGTACCTCATGGTGTTTCACTAATAATAAAAAAATAAATAAATAAATAAAATAAAAACAAAAAAAATTAAAAAAAAAGACTCTGGTGACTTTGGGGACATCAGATTTGTGTGAGTAGTCACAGTTTGCTCACTCTGTACAAAGTGCAAAGCACAACATCGCATAAAACAGAATCACTTTTTGGACAAGAGAAATAGTGCCATGAACATGGCATTTGCCCTGTAAGCAGCCCACCACGGTTGACCTCTGGCACCTACTATTGTCCCCCAAGCACAGCCTGGAGTATTCCCTTAGTACAGAGCCAGGAGTAAACCCTTAGATGTGCCTGCCTCCTCACCCTGCCCTCTAAAATGGAGTAGACTTCTAGTAAAAGGTAAAGGTAAAGGCCCTCCCATTGTTCATCGATTTGCTCGAGTGGGCCCAGTAACATCTCCATTGGAGACTTTGTTGTTACTGTGTTTGGCATATCGAATACATCACGGGTGGCTTGCCAGGCTCTGCCGTGTGGGCGAGATACTCTCGGTAGCTTGCCGGCCTCTCCGAGAGGGGCGGAGGAATCGAACTCGAGTGGACCATGTTGGCTGCATGCAAGGCAAACGCCCTACCGCTGTGCTATGCGCTATGCCTTTGCCTTGTGCACAGCCAGCCCGGCCGAGACAGGTTCGATTCTTCCGCTCCTCTTGGAGAGCCCGGCAAGCTACCGAGAGTATCTCACCTGCAGGGCAAAGCCAAACACAGTAACAACAAGTCTCAAAATGGACACGTTACTGGGCCCACTCGAGACTTCTAGTAAAATTACAAAATCATTTTTACCTCAGGGATACTCTCTCAGGTCAGGGGCATTCCATGATCTGCGACCACAACTTTGAAAATCGCTGAGCTATAGAAGCACCAGTAGGTAAAATTAGCAAGACTCTGGTTCATGAATGAAGGCACAAGCAGAAGAGCAGAGCCAAGGGTGTATTGAATTTTCATAAAGTGGGAGGGGACAGATGTCACAGTGAAGAAGGGGGAGGCTAGAGGAGGTGGAGGTTTTGGGTAGAGAAGATGGTTTCCATTTTTGCACATGAGGCAGCCGGAAGACATTCTATTGAAGTTGCACATCTTAGGACATCTTGTACAATTGCTCATTCAGAAAGGCTTTCCAGAACGCCCACCATATGCCAGGACCAATAAAAATATTGTTTATTCTTTTTTAAAAAAATATAGACATCATTTCCTTGTTGAAATGTTGAAATCATACATTTCCTTAGAGAATGACCTAAATTTCACATTTAGGGAAACAAAAAAGTTTTGATGAATTTATAATGCAGGCAACAGCAATGTCTCCCAGTTTACTGACTGCATTCTCTTTATTGTCTTCCCACAACCAAAGGCATATGTTTATCTTTTATTCATAGGAAGACCCATATGCATGGCTATTTGAACCTTTCTTATGAATAAGGGAAATGCAAATTCTCATCATTAGTATTACAGCAAAATGTCTTGTATTCAATCTGTTAGAGAAAATATAAAAAACTGAATAATATCATGGGTTGAAGATGGCTAAATATTTTCAGCATGCATATAGTTTGCCAGTTGGGAAATTAAATGGCACTCCTATTTAGAAAACAATTGCAAACGGTTTTGTGAAATTGAATATTACATTGACTAAAATTTAGAAGTGCACTTTAAAAGAAGTAACCTACTGAAATTTTTAACACAGGTTTGCCAAGAAAACTGTTCAAGAAAATGAATAATAGCATGACAGGAATGGAAGAACTCATAGGACTTTCCAAATGTCAGTCAATTTAAAAATACTTTACTGTCACTGTCACTGTGCTCCTGTTGTTCATCGATTTGCTCGAGCGGGCCCAGTAACATCTCTATTGGAGACTTTGTTGTTACTGTGTTTGTCATATCAAATACATCACGGGTAGCTTGCCAGGCTCTCCGAGACGGGCGGAGGAATCGAACTCGGGTTGGCCATGTTGGCTGCGTGCATGGCAAACACCCTACCACTATGCCATCGCTCCAGTGATAATATTTAATACAAATATTTAATATTTAATAATTAATATTTAATAAAACATTAAATATGTATTTAATATTTAGAATATTAACTACATATTAATCCTAGGTTTAGAGGTATATTTCAAGAGGCTGAATACATTCAAAGTATGCTTTGCAGACCAGAGTGATAGTACAGTGGGTAGGGCATTTGCCTTGTACAAGGCTAACCCAGATTCAATTCCCAGCATCCCATATGGTCCCCCAAGCATCTCCAGGAGTAATTTCTGAGTGCAGAGCCAGGAGAAACTCCCGAGCATCACTGGGTGTGACCCAAAAGCAAAAAAAGAAAAGACTATGCTTTGCATGAAGCAGACCAGGATTCAGTTTCTGGCTCCTTAGGATCCCCCTGTTCCTGCCAGGAGCCACTTCTGTGCAAAGAGCTTGCAATAGCCCCCCGCTCTGCTATGTAGACCTGATCTCCAGCCAAAAAAATTTCTACATTAAGTACATACTACAGTAGGAATCATGAATACTGGATGAAATGTTATCTGAAACCCTAGAAATAAAAGCTTGTTAGAACAAACACTACATAGAGAATTATACCATTTTTATAAAGTTTAAAACACTTACAAATTAAAATATGTTCTTGTGAATATATATGTCTCTTTGATAAAGCTCTGCAACAGATAAAAACAAGTCTGCAATCAGCTAGATTTTAAATGTTTTTTTTGAGTAGGTTTTTATCCAGAAAGCTCTAACATGACAGACATAGATAGGTCAGTGCAATAACAGTAGCAAATTTCAGTGTTTTAAATTGGGTAATGGGTATAGAGATATTTATTATAATAATTTAGAATATGCATACATGTATGATAGACAAACAAGTATGACATATTGTATAATTTTAACCTAAGAAATAAAATGTGAAAATTTTAAGTTTTTTCTAGTTATTTTCTATTAAAATAATTTTAAATATATTATGTACTATATTAACCATAAATATTTTTATTTTATTTATTTACAAGTTTTTGGCTTAACAATACTCTTAATGATTTCTCATCAACATAATTATAGCACCACATCCATTACCAGTGTAACCATCTCTCTCCCCTAAGAACCTTAATTCCCTTCCATCTGATCCCCCCATCTCAGTTATATGGCATGGTTCTCCCATGATGTTGCCTTTGGACCACTGATTATACCTTGCTATGCATCTTTAAGTTCCATGTATGAAGGAGGTCATTCTATATTTGTCTGTCTCCTTCTGATTGACTTCACTGCATAATACCTTCTAATTTCATCATATTGTTCTAAATTGCATGATTGCGTTCTTTCTTGGAGCTGCATAGTATTCCATTGCATTTATACCCCACAACTTCTTGATCCATTCACCTTCAATTGGGCACTTGGGTTTTTCCATATCTTAGCCAAGATTGGCCTGAGTATGAAGCAAATGTTCTACCTGCTGTACTACCTCTCCACTTTCTGACTTTCTTATTTTTAAATTTATCTATCGATTGATTTATTTATGAGATACTACACTCAGCTGCGCTCAGGGTTCAATCTTGATTCTGCACTCAAGGATAACTCCTGGTATGTATTATTGGAGAATAAATTGAGATTACCTGTGTGCATGACGAGTGTCTTACCTACTGTATTATCTCTTTAACGCCTCTTTTATTTTTAAAAATATTGCTGCAAATATAATTATTTAAAATATCATGGATATTAATATTTTTAGGCATATAATTACTACATGGGCTGGAGCGATAGCACAGCGGGTAGGGCGTTCGCCTTACAAGCGGCCAACATGGCCGACCCGAGTTCGATTCCTCCGCCCCTCTCGGAGAGCCCGGCAAGCTACCGAGAGTATTCGATATGCCAGACACAGTAACAACAAAGTCTCCAATGGAGACGTTACTGGGCCCGCTCGAGCAAATCGACGATCAACGGGAGGGCCTTTACCTTTTACCTTTACCTATAATTACTACATACAGGAGATAATTACTACATACAGGAGACCAGGGATCAGTGTCAGGGTTCACACCGTACACATTTGGCAAATAGACTTTTGTTGGCAGAATCTCCAGATTTGTTTTCATTGCTTTGTATGTTTCCTTACCTCGATTCTTCATTCTCCACAAATAAATCATATTACTGAATATTTGTTCTTCTTCTGACTCATTTCACTTAACCTGTTACCTTCCAATTGCATGATTATGGTGGTGACATGCAAGATTTCATCTTTTCTTCAGAGTAGTTAATATTGTAAATTTATTTACCGAACCATGTCTACTGTAATATATATACTACATCCTTTTTATTCATTTATTCTTCAGCACTGAGTTTGTTTCCAGATTTTATATATAGATCTGCAATGATTATAGCTATGCATTTATACATTTAAATTAATGTTGAGAGAGATGCCAACGAGTAGATTTGCTGAGGCATGCTGTGGTTGTGCTTAATTTTTTGAAGAATTTTCATGCTGTTTTGAATAGAGGCTAAGCCAGAGGACAGTTTTACCTTCAGTCATGGGTTTTTGTTTTTCCCAGCATCCTCGCCAGCATGGGTTGTTTCCAGACTTTTGATTAAGACCATTCTTATTGATGTAAGATGACATCTCATTGTCAGTTTGATGTGCATTTCTCTAAAAGTGACATTTGCAGGTTTTTTTTCATAAGATTTGTTCTCCTGTGTGTCTTTTTTGAAGAAGTGTCTGTTGACCTCCTGAATGAGGTTGTTTAACATTGCTTTATTTTTGTTGAATTTTTAAGTCATTTTTACATCATTCTCACTTAACCTTGTCAGGTGCAAACATATTCTGCATTTACTAGGATATTTTTAATTTTAGCCAGAGTTTCTTTGACAATGAAGAAACTTTTTAGCTTGATCTAGTCCCACTTATTTATTTTTTATTATTTCCAGCAATTGGGCATGTAATTATTTTTTTAAAATTTTCGTGAAACACCATGAGGTACAGTTGTAGACTTACAAATCTTTGTGCTTGGGTTTCAGTTATACAATGATCAAACACCCATCCCTCCACCAGTGCCCATTCTCCACCACCACTGATCCCAGTATCCCCCCCATCCCCCACCCCCCACCCCCATCCCACCCTGCCTCTGTGGCAGGGCATTCCCTTTTGTTCTCTCTTTCCTCTTGGGTGCTGTGGTTTGCAAAAGAGGTATTGAGTGGCAATCATGCTTGGTCCATAGTCTACTTTCATTGTGCATCTCCCTTCCTGGGAGGATCCTCCCAACACCCTTTATTTGGTGCTCCCTTCTCTATCTGAGCTGCCTTTTCCCCTAGCGTGTGCAGCTGGCCTCCTCATACTTATCTCAGCTATTCTTGGGCGTTAGTCTCCTATTTTGTTCCTTTATGTTCCCCAGATGAATGCAATCTTTCTATGTCTGTCCCTCTTTTTCTGACTCATTTCGCTTAGCATGATACTTTTCATGTAGTACCACTTGTATATAAATTTCATGACTTCATCTTTTCTAAAAGCTACATAGTACTCCATTGTGTAGATGTACTAAAGTTTCTTTAACCAGTCATCTGTCCTCGGGCACTCAGTTTTTTTTCCAGATTCTAGCTATTGTAAACAGTGCTGCAGTGAACACACAAGTGCAGACATCACTTCGACTATACTTTTTTGGCATGTAATTATTAAAGATGTCTGTAGAGTTTTTACAATATAGGATTCAGCCTATATTTTTCTCAGTATATTTTATGGTTTAAGAAATAAATTTTTCCAATTGTGTTTTTGACATAAGGACATTATTGTGACCATAGTGAGAATACATATGAAATATTTCATTACTACATTTCATTACTACTATCGAATGTAGCCTGCCCACAGGGCAAAGTCTGGCAAACTCCTCGTGGCGTACCTATTATGCCAAATACCAGTAACAATTAAGGGTCTCATTCTCCTAAAGAGCCTTGAATATAATCTCAGGGCTAGGATGAAAGAGATGTTACTGGGGCCTGCTCGAGGCAATCGACGAATAACAGGATGATGAATGAATGAATGAATTTCATTACTACTTCTATATAGTCTGATAGGTAAATATCTAGGACATAATTTTTTTTTTTATTTGGTTTTGAGAACATACCTGGCAGTGCTCAGTTGCCACATCTGGTGGTGCTTTGAGAACTATAAGTGACACTGATATTTGAACCTCTGTTGCAGCCATAGTCAAAGCCATATGGTACACAGGGCCCTATACTTTGTACTATCTCTCCAGCCTTGGAAGATAATACATTGTAAAATATTATCTTCCATATACATTTAATACAAATATACGTTTTCATATAAAACAAGAAGATATTTTAAATTTTGATTTAATACCTTGTTTAGTCTAATAAAAAACAAATAAGCTTTTTACTTTTTTTAAGTAGGGCTGCAATTACTGCTATAATTTTAAGATTACTTAACAAGTGTTTTTCAACCACTTCGCATAGAGAATTGATATCTATGCTAAGAGAGTTGTCATAATTATTTTTATGTTAGGACCAGCTGTCAGAGCTATACTGCATTTTAAAAACAATTGTGTGATATTTTCTCTCTGTCTAGTCATTTGTATATGCTGATTTAATTACATCAGTTAATCCTTGCTGTAATGTGACATGAGAAACTTAGGTTTATATTGATAGGTTTATATTAGGTTTATATAGTGCAAAATTGGTTTATAAAATTAGGTTTATAAAATTAGGTTTATATTAGGTTTATATAGTGCAAAATTGTATCTTACACATCAATGTGTGCAGGTGGACTGGATCTCTGTATTATGCAGAGTGATCTGGAGTCATTTCTGAAGATCTATCATTATTTATTAGAAGATTATATCTATATTGTTCTTATTTATTTATTGGGTTCTTCCAATCTTAAACATTTATGTACATAATTATGGAAATGAGCTATAGGACAAAGTATTCAAGAAAATCAAGAACTGTGACCGAGCGTTCAGTCTAGTAGCTTAGATTATATCATAACACAAGTTAATTTGTCTAGAACTTAGGTTTTTGAACAATAGGTCACCATCCTAAGTAAGGTCATGTAATGGAAGGTAGGATTTATGAAAAAAATATGGTAATATTAAAAACACGAGGACCAAAAGTTAATTTAAACTCAACAACACAGTAAATCTGAGGTGCTTCTGACAGATCTTGCCTTTATTACATTTCTCTGGAAAAAGAGTTGGCAAGTGGAAATAGTGTAAGGAGCTCTGGTTCAGACAAGCTTCTTTAGTTCCTTTTCTCCATTGACTTTATAGTATAAACTATTATCCTGTGTTATTGAAGGAGAGATAATTTGAGTAAAACAAAGAGGAAGAAGAAGAGTCACAGATATAGCCATTCTTTTCTCAATTATATTTTCTTGTTTTTATGTTCTTCCCGCTGGCTCTTTTGTCAGACATGGCGTATTATAAACCTATATTGATCCTTTTCTCCCATCAGCAAATTATGGTACACATGGGAGATCTCTGGAACAAATAGAGATTCTCGAGACAGTGTGGAATAAGTGCAGAGATAAAAGTTATAAAAATGTACTGTAACTTTGCACATGTTGTGAACATTATTTATGAGGGCATAATTAGTTGAGTATCCATTTATAGAAGAAGAAGAAGAGTCCTCCCATTGTTCATCGGTTTGCTCAAGCGGTCCCAGTAACGTCTCCATCATGAGACTTGTTGTTACTGTGTTTGGCATATTGAATACATCATGGGTAGCTTGCCATTCTTTGCCGCACAGGTGAGATACTCTCGGTAGCTTGCTGGGCTCTTCGAGAGGGGCAGAGGAATCGAACCCGGCTCAGCTGGGCTGGCTGCACACAAGGCAAATGCCCTACTGCTGTGCTATCGCTCCAGCCCATCCATTTATATAGAAGAAAATTTATAAATTAATTTTTATCTATAAAATCATCCGTACTCAGATGCAGTCTATGTTGCATTGGAGTCCCATGTTTCCCTTGGTTTTAAAAGACGTGGGTTACAGTGAGTTTGGTATTTGTAAGTGTGAATAGATTTGTAGACATAAACATAGATACATATATAGACACTCGTGTAGCACATGTTGATATATATGTCTAAATCTATACATCATGTATCATATGTACATTTATCAAATACATGTTTAGTATCTGTGCACCTACACATAGACCCACCTACCTATCCATCTATCTAAAATCAAGGACTAGAATACTCTGGCATGTGACTGGGTCACTTCAGGGTTATTTTTTTTAAACCCCTATATTGAAAATTACCAGAATGTTCTAAGGGAATGATAATTTTAAGCTCATAAAAGGTGATTAGTCATATTAGTAGTAATAATGGTCACTATTCAGAAATTAGCTGAATACATTGATGTACAAAATAGTCAATATCAGTGCAGTATAGGAAAAACCACTAACATGTTCTCTTTAATTGTTTATTGATAAAAATTCCAAGGGAGTAAGAAAAATGAGAAAGGACAGTTTGATGCCAAGTAATAATTATAACCTCAGAGAGATGCCTGAGAGTGGATGGTATTGATTGGCAAAAGAAAGCTTTCTGGGGATTCTAACGATGTCGGTATCATTAGTGCACAAACATCGTGGAGGATTTTAAATGATGACATATGGAGACTGCTGTTAGATATAAAAGCAAGATGTTTTCAGGAAGGTCTGTGGCAGTCTGGTCAGTCAGCAGCTATTAATTTGAGTGAATTCTGCCTTTATTATACAGCCTCTCCCCCCAAACAAGTCACATCCAATCCTGAACCTCTACATTAATTTACTCTCTAACTGACCAGTAGATTTCAATTTGGTATCAAGCTTCTTTTCTGGTTTGATTTTACAGATACACGGGCTTTGCATTTTCCTTTACAAGTCATGATCCCACTCAAAGCATGTTCTTGTTTTCTAATAGCATGAACAAAGAACTTGAGGGGCTTGGAGTAATAGTCCTGTGACTAGGGCATTTACTTTGAACATGGCTGACCAGAATTGTATTTCCAGCAACCCACATTTTCCCTCTGAGCATTCCAGGAGTGATCCGTAAGTGCAGAGCCAAAAGTAAGTCCTGAGCACTACTATGTGTGGTCCAGAAACAAAACAAACAAACACTTGAATCAAGATCATGGAACTCAAATCTCAGAAAAGGTATTGATAGAATTAATATTTTCTTTTCATGAGTTCCTGTGACTCATAGGTGCTAAAAGAAAAAGCAATGCAGTTTATGCTCTTTTCTTCACTTTACTCATTAGGTAAAGGTAAAGGTAAAGGTAAAGGCCCTCCCGTTGATCGTCGATTTGCTCGAGCGGGCCCAGTAACGTCTCCATTGGAGACTTTGTTGTTACTGTGTCTGGCATATCGAATACTCTCGGTAGCTTGCCGGGCTCTCCGTGAGGGGCGGAGGAATCGAACTCGGGTCGGCCATGTTGGCCGCTTGTAAGGCGAACGCCCTACCTGCTGTTCTATTTAAGAATATTACCTTAGTCATATTTGCATATTTTTCCAAACCAAATATAACATAAAGACTTGAGTTACTGACTGAACCATTTTTTTAACCCCCTATATTGAAAATCACCAGAAAAATAACTATTTGAGTTATTTTTAGGGGTGTTGAACCTCTTTTGTTTTTGTTTTTCATCAAGACAGACTTAGTATTGATTCATTTTTCATTAAAGTAGTGGGGGTCACTTTTTTTTTTTTTTTTTTTGCTTTTTGGGTCACACCTCACTCTGCACTCAGGAATTACTCCTGGCGGTAGCTCAGAGGAACATATTTAATGCTGGGAATCGAACCTGGGTTGGCCACGTGCAAGGCAAACGCCCTACCCACTGTACTATCACTCGAGCCCCCAGTGAGGGCTTTTTTGTTGTTGATTGTATTTTTTATTTTGCTTTGGTTCAGAAAATACTTATTAGAACATAAAGCCAATTGTTCTTTAATTTTAAAAGTATTTATTCAGTACTTATAATCAGCATCTGATGATTTATACAATACACAAAATTTTAAATTTAGTTTAAATTTAGTGGACCACTCAAACAAATCACAATACACATGTGACGGGTATAATGCTAATATGTAGAGATATATCTAAAATATCATTTTGATTATAAGCAAGAAGCAATGAAATGATAGGGAATAGGAAATTATGTGTTATATGTATTTTTCTACTGACAGAGTAGCAAAAATGAAACTGAAAATTTTTAAATCCTACAGATGCAAAAGTCTTAATTCTTACAGCAGGTGTTTCTGTAAACTTTATCTCGCTTCTCAGATCTCATTCATCAATACTCTCTTGTCTTCTATGATAGAAATCAGTTTGAACTATCTTAGAATATTAATCCTATTGCCTTAACCAACTTATAAAGATTCCAAAGGCAAGAAACCTAATAGATATACCCTATAAACAGATTTCTGAGGTTTCTGTTAGTTTGTTCCTTTGTTTCAAATGACATCATTATAGAATCTTTATTTTATCACATGCTTCAGTGTATACATATGCATACTACACAAAAGTGCCCTCCCCACCAACTCAATCAACTTTTAGGTTCATTCCCTCTTCAGTAATTCATCAGCATTATTTCTGAAGATCATCTCATTCAAATCATGGACAGAAACATGTGTACTATCCACCCCCAAATTCCAATTCTTTTCTATCACTCTTTTTGATTTCTAGAGTGTCTGACATTACCATCTGTAGGACATCCCCAGTTCTCATCCGTAACTAATCTTTTAGTTTTCTTCCCTCAAAACTTGCTCCTATTTCATAATTTCCTTTAAGTAATTTCCATAGGTTTCAATTTAGTTCTCAAAGAAGATGCCAATGGGTCATCTTTAAGGTATCTCATTGACCCCCTTTTTCATTATCTAAGCTAGACAGATAGTAGGGAAGGATATTCAGTTCTAATCTATCCCAATATACTGTTGATTCTAATCTATCCACTTCCTTGTATTTTAATTTTTTCTGAAGAATCAAAGACTTGCCTTACTTACTTGACCATGTCTTTGGTGGGACTCAGCTTTAATGTCACTTTATGTATTATTTAATTCCTGCTATAGTAATGTGGTAATCACGAGACATCATTGGTATACATCATGATGCTAGACATTTGTGGTGCTCATACCTGGGTCCTGTGGTTTACCTTGATGACTGCTGGTATCTTGGCTGAGCTTGTTCTCCAGTACTTTGAAAATTTTGGGTTGATCTAGGATGGTGATTTCAGCTAGGAGGATGGGGATGATTAAGTTGTACTCCACCTGTCTTGCATTCCAACATGTCAAAAGAAGAGTATTCTCATGAAGAAAATTGCACTGCCAGAGTGCAGGTAGAAACATCAAGTGTTTCTTAAGTCTCTGCTATGTCACCTCATCTAACATTCTGTTTACTGAAGCAAATCATATTTCTGAGTTTGTGATCAAGGGGGCAGAGTTTATACTTGCCCTCTTGAATGGAGATCTGCAAATTCCATGGTAGAGGGCCTGGTTAGAGGCTGAATAATGAATTTAGATCTTTGGAAGCATTGATCAACCACAAGAGAAAAGAGAGGCTCTCTCCTTCAAATAAATTCTCTCTCTCTCTCTCTCTCTCTCTCTCTCTCTTGCACCTTTTCCCACTTTATATTTAAGTGGGAAAGTAATATTTTTTCTAAGATCTTTTACAACTTAAATTTGCAAGTATTTGGAGAAAGGATCTCTCTTTAGTTAACTCATTAGTAGGGCCTAATCCAATAACTCCGTAATGCTGTAAGCATGGAATATGTGGCAAGGAAGAATCAACAGTGAGGGTCTCAGAATGTTTCTGTTGGGGCTGGAGTGATAGCACAGTGGATAGGGTGTTTGCCTTGCACGTGGCCCACCCAGGTTCGATCCCCAGCATCCCATATGGTCCCCTGAGCACCGCTAGGAGTAATTCCTGAGTGCAAATCCAGGAGTAACCCCTGAGCATTGCCGGGTGTGACCCAAAAAGAAGCACTGCACTGTCCTTTCGTTTTTTATCGATTTGCTTGAGCGGGCCCAGTAACATCTCCATTTTGAGACTTGTTGTTACTGTGTTTGGCATATTGAATACGTCATGAGTAGCTTGCCAGACTTTGCTGTGCAGGCAGAATACTCTCGGTTGCTTGCTGGGCTCTCCGAGAGGGACAGAGGAATTGAATCTGGCTCTGCCAGGTCGGCCGCATGCAAGGCAAACACCCTACCTTTGTGCTATCGCTCCAGCCCACCCAAAAAAGGGGGAAAAAAGAATGTTTCTGTTTTAGATAGAATTAAGGACTTTAGATCAATTAATTGGTCCCTCTACCACAAGAGTCCCTGTGTCTTGAATCATTTAAGAGATGCACATGCTCTCCAGGATTGTGTCTATGATGTACTTGCCTACCTGAGCCAGAGCTGGGAACAGGAGTTAAGTATCACAGTATTGTATTCAGAGGAGCCTCCTCTGCTTCTTTTTATCTGCCAGACTCTTCTGGGAACAAGACAGAGAGGAAGAGAGGAAACTCTACCCTTCCCTGGAAATTCAACACTCCTTTGAGTAGTGTAACCTTAGGCAGTGTGTGTCCCGATAATGGCTTGTTCTGCCATATCATCTTTCAGCCTTTGTTGGAAGCATCATTGCCCGTAAAACTTTCTTGAAGATCAAAGAAAACAGCTCCCTGAATTTGGTATTTCACAATTTAATATTCATCAGTTATTGACTGTAAAATGTGTTTGGGAGAATTCATTTAAAAAATACTCGGAAGCAGTAAAAGATTCATAATAACTCTTTTCTACTTAGGTCTTTTGTAAATAATGCATGCAAATATCATGAGTATATTTGAGTGCAACAGCAAGGGTTCAAGAGAAATCCTAAACCTTTTCAGGGAAAAAATTAAAGGCGGCAGTAGTGCTGGTAAGAGAACCCCCATCACATCCTACTCTACCCAAACCTGCCATTATGCATCCCCCACCATCCTCCACAAGAAGACAAATGAAGCCCCTGCTGCTGATGGATCATGAGCCCCATTATCCTGCTGCTCATGCTGTTTCTGCCATCTGGAATCTCCTCCTCTACTCTGCCTGCCTGTTCAGAGTGCACACAACTACGCTCTAGGTATTACCAAAACTTTAAATGTATTCATGCTTTGACCCAGTAACATTTGCTTTGAAGAAATTATCCTAAGGATTTATTTGTTTGGAATTGTGCTTTGAAATGGCATGGCATAGATCCAGAACTTTAGCAGAATTTATGTCATCTCCAGATTTCATTGGCATGTGGCCATCATGAATGTGGCTTTGACAACAGATTGTTTGGATTCAAATCCTGACCCAACCGTTGTTGATTATAAGACCTTGGCCAAATCATCTAACCTTCTTTGCCCTACTTGTCTCATACATAAAACAGAGTCCATGTGTGTAATTGGAGCAGAATCTAACACCCAAGAAAAACTCAGTACATGGAAGCATTTGCTATTTTGCAGATGTTTTCTTTGGGAACTCTTTTTTTCCTTTTTTGTATATAAATTGCTACTAATAGCAGAGTCAAACCCTTCTCTTTATATCCTTGCAATCTTTACTTTTTGCTTTAGCTAGAGTAGATGATTAACGAACGATTGTTAACTTGTTAAGAAAAGCATTGAAGGTTTTTAAACTAATTTCCTTTAGCAGAGCACAAACTAACTCTCTAATTTGGGGAAACTATTCCTCTTTTATGATAGCATCTGCAGATGTCATGACAGTAATTTAAGACCCTGGCAACTTGATAATATGGCCCAGATATGTGGCCAATTTAAATTAGCTATGAGTCCAATTTAAACAGGCCTGATTGGGTTAAAATTAGCCTTTTAATTATACTTTAATGTCAGGAGTCAGTGTTGTGCTTTAGCTATTTAAAACTTTAGCTTTCAATTAGAGATTTTATAGTAATGCATGGCACCATCTTGTTGTGTGTTCTGAATGTATCTATCTAGCTTCCTTTCTCTTTCTATTAGTGAATATAATCACTGGTGTTGATAAAAGTTGCTTGTAGTGAAACTGGAGAGATAGTACAGAATATAGGGCAATTGCCTTCGACACAGCAAATTTAAGTTTGACCCCTGGAACTGCATATGGAGCTTCAAGCACTGCCAGAAGTAAACCCCGAGCACCACCTGGTATGTTAGCCCCCACAAAAAAACCCAGAAGGTTTTAGTTGTGTGCTCTAATGTCGCTTTCTATTTTTATCATTCAAAATTTTATTTTTTTTATCAGTCATTATTATACTCTTGCAAAGTGTATCTATGTTCTATTTCTACATTCTATAGAAACATTTCTATATTCCAATATATTTCTAAATTTTATCCAAGGAAAAGCTAGGTGTCTTTATATTTTCCAAAGAAAAGTTATATCAATCAGGATATAATATTGAATCTTTAATATATCGCCTGGTTGTTGGAATAGGGCCTTTAAGGTGGTTGAAGATTGCCGTAGTAGAATAAAAATAAAAGAATACATAGACCAACTGTGTTACAACAAACCAACACTAAAAGCACTACTGTGTGTGAGGGAGGAGTTTTCCACTACGAGGACAGCTCTAATAGAAATGATTTTTCCTGTAAGGTAGACTTGGCTGCATCTTTTAATATCCAGGTATGTACCTCAAATAGCACAGTGGTAGGGCGTTCGCCTTACAAGCGGCCAACATGGCCGACCCGAGTTCGATTCCTCCGCCCCTCTCAGAGAGCCCGGCAAGCTACCGAGAGAATTCGATATGCCAAAACACAGTAACAACAAAGTCTCCAGTGGAGACGTTACTGGGCCCGCTCAAGCAAATCGACGATCAACGGGAGGGCCTTTACCTTTACCTCGAATAGATCTAATCCCCAAAACAGCCCCTGAAATTCTGTGAAGGGCATGTAGGCCGAAAAGGTTTCCTGTTCTCTCTTAGTTGTATGACTCTCTGTAGATCAATTCAGAGTAAGAGTCATGATTCCCCTTCTCCCCCTTGTTCTTTTGTCTCAGGTACAATTTGCATCAGTCAGAAGAAGAGTTACTAGTTCTTGACACTGCCAAAGACCTATACTTACCTTCCTTAGCAGATGGCAGCTAGAATAGAGGCAGTGTTTAGGAGGAAAACAAGATAAATCCATGCGGGAATAAATCCTTAATATTTGATTATCTTTCTTAGACATGATACTTCTCTTTGGTGCAATGACTAAAGAAGCACAGTATAAAGAGAGCAATTTTTAAATCTCTAGACAGTGAACATACTAGTTGATGGTGTTTCTTTTTCTTCAAATTGGCCTTTAATGTCCAGACCTGGCTAGACTTTTCTCCCACTGGCAAAACCAGCAGGAACTTCCAGGTGGCTGATATCCACCCTGTGCATTGTTTCCGAGAACATTTATAGCACATTGTTCAGAACAGAATAGCTGAAAACGACAGGGTGCTCTCCAAATGTGCTTCATCGAGCCCCAAATTGGAGGCATGTTTTTGTCATTTCAAAGTTTCGACAGTAAGGTCTAGGTTTCAAAGCAAATACCAGCTCCTGCTAACACAGGCCTTAATTAATTTCCAGCAGGAGATGAACGATTGCCAATAAGCCAGGAATTAAAATGGAACAGTGCACCGAAGGCCAGGTTCTCATCTCAAAAAAAGGCTTTTCTTGCTGTTTTCTTGAAATATCGTGTCAGACTGAGAGGTGCAAAAATTCATGTTATCAGGTCTCTGATGGATGAATTGCAGGGACACATACAAAGCAGTAAGGACTAGCCCAGTGGAAAATCCTGTAGCAGATTCTGTGGCCTCACAGGCACATTATTTTTCAGTGTCCCCAGCACTAATAGTTGTAAGATTTATGGCATATCACTATACCTGGCCCCGTTATTTCTCATAGCATCATTAAGTCTTGATCCAAGAACAGTGTGTAAAGAGCTACTGTTTCCATCAATTCATACTC